>NC_092500.1:93194124-94611624 GCF_047511675.1 Marmota flaviventris | reverse complement strand
AGTTTAAAATAGATTCTGCCTCTATCACTGCTTCATTCTTTATCAAAATTATTCACTGTATTTCTCAGAATTCAAATTCAAAAGGAAGAGGGTATTCCTTAACATAAGACTGACAAAGTTAAGTGATAAAACTAAATTTGATAAATTTAACTTAGATCTCAAGTTTGGGGGCATTTATGAAATGTTTTTAGAATGGTGTGGGGCTTTTTTCTAGTGTTTAAGGCATTTTCTTTGATATTCTAATTAAGATTCAGAGCCAAGTAGAAATAGCTACATAAAGGACTCAATTCTATGAGGTATGGATTTAAACCACTGATTTTATAACTTCATACAATTTTAAAGTAGAAAATAATTATTCCTATTAAGAAAATGACACAATTTAATTATTATACATATGGTATGCATTTAAAATGAGTGATAATAGAACTGGTCTATTTTAATCTTGGTTTTACCTCCAGGTTTTGTTTGGAATGTTCTCTTCTGATTCACTTGGGGTCAACTATTCTACTGCAGGGATTTAAATTCTTGATCTTTAGGCTTTTGATATTAAAGGCTTTTAGGTTTGCTATTTCCCTTGGCAACCAGTTTAATTGCACAAATAGAGTCCTTTCTGTGATCATAAACATAAAGGGTTGTTTTTAGTTTGTTTTTTAAAATATTCCCTCTCATCTAAGATCTCTCATTTCCTTTCATGTAAAAAACAGCACAAGTGGTCATTGCTATAAAGATTGTCCCTCTATTTTTGAAGCCCTAAGTATATCATGTTGTTTTTTTCCCCTGTGAAGTGGTTTCTGTTTCTTGACTCTGTAACAAATCATAACAGTTGTATACTGTCTCATAATTTATAAATCACTTTTATATTCCCATTTAAACTTTATAATAAGCCCATGAAGTTCAGAGTCATTTATTGAACCCTTGGCATGTAGTAGGTTGTTCAAGATTAACAGAATGAAGTGTACATATTAACATCTAATAAGATTTATAAGATTTATTTATAAAAAAGCTTTTGAAACGTTGAGAAGTTCAAATGTTTGTCTAAGGTTGCTTGGTGGAGTTGGATTCATTTTCAGCTTTTCTAGATCACGGGACAAGGTTTTTTCTACCATTCCAGACCATATTGATCATATTTGTGGTTTTAATTTTTGTTGCTTTTAAGGTAAAAAAATTACACAGATTCAAACATTTAGGTAGTAAGTATATAATTCAAGTTTAGAGAAATGCATTCACCCGCGTCACCAACACACCACCCAAGATAAAGTATTTCCACTTCCCCACCTTTTCTTAGGGATTTTGCCCCTACTCCTCATCCTGGGCAATCAGTGTTACAATTTCATTTCCTGCTATAATTTAATTTTACCTGCGAGAAAAGTTCTTTTTTAAAATTTATTATTTTTTAAATTTTTAATTTTAATTTATTATATATGATAGTAGAATACATTATAATTCTTGTTACATATATAGAATACATTTTTCCATCTCTCTGCTTGTATACAAAGTATATTTACACCATTTGTGTCTTCTTCATACATGTACTTAAGGTAGTGATGTCCATCTTTTTTCACCCCCTTGTCCCCTCCCTCCACTTTTCTCCCCTTTGCCCTATCTACAGTTTGTCTAAACTTCCCATGCTCCCCCTCCCAATTCCACTATGAATCAGCCCCCTTATATCAGAGAAAACATTCAGCATTTGGTTTTTTGGGATAGGCTAACTTCACTTAGCATTATATTCTCCTACTTCATCAATTTGCCTGCAAATGCCATAATTTTATTCTCTTTTATTGCTGAGTAATATTCCATTGTGTATATATACCACATTTTCTTTATCCATTCATCTACTGAAGGGCATCTAGGTTGGTTCCACGCTTTAGCTATTGTGAATTGTGCTGTAATAAACATTGATGTGGCTGTGTCCCTGTAGTATGCTGTTTTTAAGTCCTTTGGGTATAGACCAAGGAGTGGGATAGCTGGGTCAAAGGTGCTTGCATTCCAGTTTTCCAAGGAATCTCCATACTACTTTAAAGATTGGATGCACCATTTTGCAGTCCCACCAGCAATGTATGAGTGTGTCTTCCCCCCCATCCTCTCCAACACTTATTGTTGTTTGTATTATTAATAGCTGCCATTCTGACTGGAGGGAGATCTTAGAGTTTTGATTTGCATTTCTCTAATTGCTAGAGATGTTGAACATTTTTTCATATATTTGTTGATTGATTGTATATCATCTTCTGAGAAGTGTCTGCTCAGTTCCTTGGTCCATTTATTGACTGAGTTATTTGTTTCTTTGGTGTTTAGCTTTTTGAGTTCTTCATACACCCTAGAAATTAGTGCTGTATATGATGTGCGTGTGGTCAAAATTTGCTCCTAAGCTGTAGGCTCTCTATTCACCTCACTGATTATTTCTTTTACTGAGAAGAAGCTTTTTAGTTTGAATACATCCCATTTATTGATTCTTGGTTTTAATTCTTGTGCTATAGAACTCTAATTTAGAAGTAGGGGCCTAATTGGATATGATAGAGATTTGGGCCTACTTTTTTTCTATTAGATGTAGGGTCTATGGTTTAATTCCTAGACCCTTGATATACTTTGAGTTGAGTTTTATGCATGGTAAGAGATAGGGGTTTAATTTCATTTTGTTGCATATGAACTTCCATATTTCCGAGCACCACTTGTTGAAGAGGCTATCTTTTCTCCAATATATGCTTTTGGCACCTTTGTCTAATATAAGATAACTGTAATTATGTGGGTTAGTCTCTGTGTCCTCTATTCTGTACTATTGGTCTACCAGTCTATTTTGGTGCCAATACCATGCTGTTTTTGTTACTATTGCTTTGTAGTATAGTTTAAGGCCTAGTATAGTGATGCCATCTGCTTCCTTCTTCTTGCTTTAACTATTCTGGATCTCTTATTGCTTTAGCTATTCTGGATCTCTTATTTTCCAGATGAATTTCATGACTGCTTTTTCTATTTCTGTGAAGAATGTCATTGGAATTTTGATTGGAATTGCATTAAATCTGTATAATGCTTTTGGTAATATGGTCATTTTGATAATATTAATTCTGCCTATCCAGGAACAAGGGAGATCTTTCCATCTTCTAAGTTCTTCTTTATTTTCTTTCTTTAGCATTCTGTCTGTAGTTTTCATTGTAGAAGTCTTTCAATTCTTTTGTTAGGTCAATTACCAAGTATTTTATTTTATTTGTTTATTTATGAGGCTATTGTAAATGTGGTAGTTTTCCTTGTTTCTCTTTCAGAGGATTTGTCACTGATATACAGAAATGCCTTTGAATTATGGGTGTTGATTTTATATCCTGCTACTTTGCTGAATTCATTTACTAGTTCTAGTGGAATTTTTGTTTTCTAGTGGAATTTTTAGGGTCTTCTAGGTATAGAATCATATCATCAGCAAATAGTGCTAATTTGAGTTCTTCTTTTCCTATCTGTACCCCTTTAATTTCTTTCATCTGTGTAATTGCTCTGGCCAGTGTTTCAAGAAGTGGTGTTAAATATGAATGGTGAAAGAGGGCATCCCTATCTTGTTCCAGTTTTTAGAGGGAATGCTTTCAATTTTTCTCCATTTAGAATGATGTTGGCCTGGAGCTTAGCATAGATAGCTTTTACAATGTTGAGATATGTTCTTTTTATCCCTAGTTTTTCTAGTGTTTTGAACATGAAGGGGTGCTGTATTTTGTCAAATGCTTCTTCTGCATCAATTGAGATGATGATATGGTTCTTATCTTTAAGTCTATTGATGTGATAAATTACATTTATTGATTTCCGTATGTTGAACCAAACTTGCATCCCTAGAATAAACCCCACTTGATTGTGGTGCACTATCTTTTTGATGTTTTTGTATTTGATTTGCCAGAATTTTATTGAGAATTTTTGCATCTATCTTCAATAGGGATATTGGTCTGAAGTTTTCTTTCCTTGATATGTCTTTTCCTGGTTTTGGAATCAGAGGGATATTGGCCTCATAGAATGAGTTTGGAAGTGCTCCCACCTTTTCTATTTTCTAAAATAAATTGAAAAGTATCGGTATTAGTTTTTCCTTAAAAGTCTTGTCGAACTCAGCTGTGTATTCATCTGGTTCTGGGCTTTTCTTGGTTGGTAGGCTTCTGATGGCATCCTCTATTTCATCACTTGAAATTGATCTGTTTAAATTGTGTATTGCCGCAGTCCGGCTGCAGCAAAATAACCGGGGGGTGACGAACAACTTGTGTATGTTGATACAGCAGGAGTGGGAGCCGTTTATTGCAGGACAACAGAGGTATTTATACATTCCGCACAGCTTATCTAATTAACATAAACTAGATACATCAGTCAACCAATAAGAAATCTCCACACTTAATGGCTCGCTTTTGTTACTTCTCAAACCACTCCCTCTGGCATTTTGCCAGATGCCATCCAGACTTGTTTACAGACCCTAACATTTCTCTGGCAAAATGCCAGGTGCCATCCTGACTTGTTTACAGACTCTAACAGTGTATATCATCCTGATTCAATTTGACTCTAGAACAAATCATATGATTCTAGAAATTTGTTAATGCCTTCGATAGTTTCTATTTTATTGGAGTACAAGTTTTCAAAATAATTTCCACTTATCTTCTGTATTTCTGTGATATTTCCTTTTTCATTACATTAGTAATTTGAGTTTTTTTCTTTCTTTCTTTTTGTTAGCATGGCTGAGGGTTTGTCAATTTTATTTATTTTTTCAAAGAAATGACTTTTTGTTTGTCAATTTTTTCAATTGTTTCTTTTGTTTCAATTTCATGAGTTCAGCTTTGATTTTCATTATTTCCAGTCTTCTACTGCTTTTGGTATTGATTTGTTCTTCTTTTTCTAGGGCTTTGAGATATAATGTTAAGTCATTTATTTGTTGACTTTTCCTTCTTTGAAGGAATGAACTCCATGCAATGAACTTTCCTCTTAGTACTACCTTCATAGTGTCCCAGAGATTTCAGTACACTATGTCTGTGTTCTCATTCACTTCTAAGAATTTTTTAACCTCCTCCTTGATGTCTTTTGAAACTCATTGTTCATTCAGTAGCATATTATTTAGTCTCCAGGTGTTGGAGTAGCTTTTATTTTTTATTTTATCAGTGATTTTTAATTTCATTCCATTATGATTTGATAGAATGCAGAGTAATATCTCTACGTTTTTATATTTGCTAAGAGTTGCTTTGTGGCATAATATATGGTCTATTTTAGAGAAGGATTGACATGCTGCTGAGAAGAAAGTGTATTTATTCATTGAAGGATAAAATATTCTATATATGTAAGTTAAGTGTAAGTTTGATTGTATTGTTGAGTTCTATAGTTTCTTGGTTAAGCTTTTGTTTGGATGATCTATCCAGTGGTGAGAGAGGTGTGTTAAAGTCACCCAGAATTATTGTGTTGTGGTCTTTTTGACTCTTGAACTTGAGAAGAGTTTGTTTGATGAATGCAGATGCTCCATTGTTTGGGTTATATAAACTTATTATTGTTATGTCTTAGATGAATGGTTCCCTTAAGCAGTATGAAACATTCTTCTTTATCCCTTTTGATTAACTTTGGCTTGAAGTATACTTTATTTGATATGAGGATGGAAACCCCTGCTTCCTTCCATAGTCATGTGAGTGGTATGATTTTTCCTAACCTTTCATCTTCAGTCTGTGGATGTTGTTTCCTATGAAATGAGACTCTTGGAGGCAGCATATTGTTGGTCTTTTTTTCTTTTTTAATCTAATCTGCCAGTCTATGTCTTTTGATTGGTGAGTTTAGGCCATTAACATTCAAGATTATTATTGAGACATGATTTGTATTCCCAGCCATTTTTGTTTGTTTTGGTATTTAACTTGAGTTGGTTTCTCCTTTGATTAGTTTTTCCTCTAATGTAATACCTCCCTTTGATGATTTTCATTGTTGTTTTTCAATTCCTCTTCATGGACTATTTTGCTGAGGTTGTTCTGTATTTTAGGCTTTTAAGATGTAAATTCTTTTAACTTTTGTTTATCATGGAAGGTTTTCATCATTAAATCTAAAGCTTAATTTTGCTGGATATAAGATTCTTGGTTGGCATCCATTTTCTTTTATAACTTGACATATGTTATTCCAGGATTTTCTAGCTTTCAGGGTCTGGGTTGAAAAATCTGTAGTTATCCTAATTGGTTTCACCCTATATGTAATCTGATTTCTTTCTCTTGTGTTTTTAAATATCTCCTCTTATTCTGTATGTTAGGCATTTTCATTATAATGTGTCCTGGTGTGAATCTGTTGGTTTTTTTTTTATATATTTGTCATCCTGTATGTCTCTTGAATTTGGTTTTCCAATTCATTATTCATGTTTAAAATTTTTTTTGATATTTCATTGAATAGATTGCTCATTCCTTTGGTTTGGAAGTCATTCCTTCCTCTATCCCAATAACTCTTAAATTTTATCTTTTTATATTGTCTCATATTTCTTGAATGTTCTACTCATGATTTCTTACCATTTTAACTGTGCTGTCTACATTCTTTTTAAGATTACATATTTTGTCTTCATTGTCTGAGGTCCTGTCTTCCAAGTAGTCTAATCTGTTGGTGATATTTTCAATTGAGCTTTTTATTTGGTTTATTGCTTATTTTTTTTATTTCAAGGATTTCTGATTTTTTTTGAACCTCTGTCTCCCTATTGAAATAATCTTTTGCTTCCTCTATTTGTTTATGTAGCTCTTTGTCAAAATGATCTTTTGCTACTGTATTTGCTGTCTTATATCTTCCTTAAGTTCACAGAACATTTTATCATGTACATCCTGAACTCCTTCTCTATCATTTCTTCTGCTGTGCTTGCCATGAATTCTAATAATATGGTACCTTGATATGTTTGGGGCACTTTCTTCTCTTATCTTTTCATATTGCTTGTGTGTCTTCCCTTCTAGCACTGTGGATCTGAGGAGGAGTTACTGTTTTTACCCTATAGGCTTATAATGCCCCTGTTGGGATCCAATACCTTTCCTTTCAGATCAAGGACAATGTTATCAGATTCCAATATAAACAGTATACACCCTAAAAACAAATGTTTGCTATTAAGACGTTTTGGTCACAATGTACAGAAATGATGAATTAAATTATTATCTACAATATACTCATTAGGTTTGTAAAAGGGTTTACAGTTTCTGATGGTGGACAAAGAACTGGGGAGAGGAAAAGTATGCTATGCTGAGGAAGTAGGAAGTGAGGATATAGAGTTGTTATATCTTAGGAAGTGTGAAAGAGAGATCTAAAGATGAAGGTTAGTAGCAGGAGAAGGAAGAGGACGTATTTTTGGGTAGACAGTAAGTGGGAAGACAGTAGAGTACACAAAACAAACACACATATATATTGAGAAAAATTTAAAATGTTAAAATAGTAGAATTTGGTAGGATAAAAGAATATATATATATCACAGCTGTAATATACTATTCAGATGTCTCAGTCCTCAAAATCCTACTTCATGTAAAGTACTTGGTTGTTGGGGATGTGAGGGCTGGAGAATAGAGAGGGAGAGGGGAAGAAAAATATCTTGAAGGAAGAAACAGGATTGTTTTGATTGGAGATCCATATCTTTCCTGCTTCCTTTCTTATCCAATAGGTGGGGCTGTCTATTGTTAGCTGGTATCTCCACCCTCTGTTGGTGAAGTTAACCCGGGTGTCACTTTGCAGGGGTAGCGGCTGCTGAGGAGAGGGTGGAAATTAGAAACTGGGTACCTGGTCAGCCAGAGTTCCAAACTGGTGTTGCCCCCCACTGAAGAGGGTGATAAAGGTTGCACAAGATGGGGGCTCCTGCTTTCAGAGGTGGGTTGTTGGGTCATGTGGCAGGAGCCGGGCAATGGAGTGGGAGGTTGAGTTCAGAGATGAACTCGTGCAGAATGTGTCTGTCAGGTGACTTCAGAGCCTGTGTGAAGTTCTTGGGTGCAGGCCACTGAGCTCATTATCTCCACTGCTACAGAGTCCCAAGATGGTGGTAACCCATCTTGGAAGATGGGGGTCCACCAGGGAGTGGTGGCCTGAGTTCCTGCATGTGGGAAGCTACCGGATGTCCTGCATGGGAGTGGTGTTGGTGATTTCTGCTCAGGTGGGTGGTGGAATATTCTGTGAGGGTGTTTATGGTGCCTAATAGGGTACCTGGTAGTCCTGTGTGGGTGAGTATTTGGGAGATCTACTCTGACGCTGAGGCCTGGAGCCCTGGATGGGAATGGTGGCTGTGATTCCCATGTGGGAGCAGGAATATCACTCGTAGAAAAGCATTATTCTCACAACTTGAGTCTCAGGTCACAGAGAAACACAGAATGCTGCCCCCTCTGGCCCACCGTCTTGGATTCCCTCTCTAAAACTAAATGATAAATGGCATTATATAGAAGATAGTCTTTTATGCTCCACTTATTTCATCTCATATAATGCCTGAGATTAATCTACATTGTTACCTATAGAACGTAAAATTGCTGCATAAAATTCTTTATATGATTATAGCAAAATTTGTTCATCTGTTCTCCTATTGATGAGAATTTTGGTTATTTCTAATTTTAAGCTATTATAAATCAAACTGCTATTAACATTTAAGTACAAGTTTCTTTGGGGACATAAAATTTTTATTTTTGTTGAAGAGTTGCTAGCTTTTAAAGAAAACATAAGAAATTGCCAAGGCTTTCCCAAATGTTTATGCCAATGTATACTTCCACCATTAATGTACAAGCATTCCATTTGTTCCTCATCTTGTTGCTATCTAGTGTTAGTCTTTTTAAATATAGCTACTGTAGTGAGCATATTATAGTGGATTGCAATAGGTTTTACTTTGCATTTGCTTGGTTAATGTGCAGGCTCTTGTGCTTATATGTAATTTTTGTATCTTTCTTAGTTAAGTGTCCAAATTTTTTCTCCCTTTTTATGAAGGATTGTCTTTTTGTCGTTGAGTTGAGTATATGTATATATATATATATATATATATATATATATATATATATATATATTGCAAATATGTTCTCTAAGAATGTAGCTTGTCTATTGTTTTCTTGATAGTGTCTTGATGAGCAGAAATATAAAATTGATAAGTCTTTGTATGAGGGATTTAAATTTTACTAATCTTTCCAAAGAAATAGATTTGGATTTAATTTTTATGTTATTTGCCTTTAAAAAAAATGATTTAACAGTCTTATTCCCTTCTTCCTAATTCCTGGATAAGAAAATTAAACCTAAAATATTTTGAGCAATTTTACATTCTTTTAATTCTAATTTAATTCTGTTGTATTTAGAGTATGTACTACATGAGAAAATCTTTTAAAATGTACTTAAATTTATTCTATGGCACAAGATATGATCCATCTTGATAATTCTCTCTTATATAGTCTGTCTGTCTATCTTTCTATCTATCTATCTATGATTCAGTTGTTGCATATAATGTTCAAAATACATATGAATTAGGTCAAGTTGGTTTTCTGTATTAGCTATTTTGCTGCTATGACTAAAAGATCTGACCAGAACAACTGTAAAGAAGGAAGAGTTTATTTTAGGGCTTACATTTTCAGAGTTCAGTTCTTGGTCCATAGAAGCCCAGCCTCATTTCACAGGGCTTGAGGTGAGGCAGAATATCCTGGTGGAAGAGTGTGGCAGAGGGGAGCAGCTCACTCATGATCAGGAAGCAGAGAGAGGGTCTACTTGCCAAACACAAATATATACCCAAAGCCCATCCCCCAATTCCACCTCCTGCCACACCCTGCCACTTCAGTTACCCCTCAGTTAATCCCTATCAGGGGATTAATTCACCGATTGTGTTAAGACTCTTATAACTCAATCATTTCTCCTCTAAACCTTCTTGCATTGTCTCACATGTGTGAGCTTTGGTGGGGGACACCTCACTTCCAAGCCATACAATTATAGTGTTAAATCTTTTTTCTCTTTACTGCCTGATTTTGTGTAATTGTTCTATCAATGTTGAGAAAGGGGTATTGATATCAAAGTATCTTTGTGGATTTCTCTGTCTTTGGTTGTGTTGATTTATTGCTTCATGTATTTTGAAGTTCAGTTATTGGGTCTAAGCATATTTATAATTATTATTCTTTCTGTTGAGTTGGCTATTTTGTCATTATGAAGTAACTTTGGGGTAATGCTCTTTATCTTCAAGTGAGTTTACCCCACCAGCTGTTAATATAGCTGCTCTAGGCTTCTGTTGTTTCTCTTTGTGGTGCATTGTTTCCACCTCTTTACTTCCAATTCAGGGTCTTTATTTTGAAAATATTTTAGTATGCTTCTTATATACAGATGAAGTTGAGCATTTCTTTTTCACTCAATTGGAGTACCTCTATGTTTTTTTGGAGAGTTTAGACCATCACATATAATTACAATGACTGATATAGTTGGATTTGGTACTATTATATATTTTTAAATTTTTTTCATACAAATTTTTTTCAAAACACTTAACTTTCTCTTTTCTTGATTTTTTTAAAAGATAAATCTCTGTGTTTGGCTATGTGCATGCATGTGGCATATGTGTGTGTGTTCCAAGTTAACTCTTTGGATATTTAGCTATGCATTGTTTGTATTTTTTTTTTTTTAGTGGTTGATTCCAAAGGCTTCAGCATGCATCCTTAGCTTATGAAAGTCCACTTCAAGGTGATATTTAAGGCCTCTATATACGAAACTTTTAATATTCTATTTACCACATCCATTTTACTATTGTTGCTATATGTTTTACATATATACACTAAGAACCCCACAGTATAAACTTATTTTTGCTTCAAAGACTTATCTTTTCACAACATTAAGAGCAGAAAATGATATTTATTTACACACATACTTTAGTACTTTTGGCACTCTTCATTTTTCCTGCAGATTCAAATTTATATTCAATATAAATATCACACATCAAAAAGAATTTCCTTTAGGATTTCTTGTTTTCCTATATTACTATTATATATCAATATAGATAATTATTAAGATGATTGATGTAATACTTTAATATATATATTATATATGATATTAATGTTTATATATCCCCAAAATACATGGAAATTCTAACACTGAGGTGATGATATTAGGAGATAAGGACTTTGAGAGGTGATTGGGGCTCTTCCTTCATGAATAGGATTAGTGCCCTTATAAAAGAGGGACCCTGGAGGCCCAACCTCCTGCCTAGTGAGACACTTACCTCTTCTACCACGTGAGGGCATGTCAAGAAGGCCCCGTGTGTGAATCAGGAAGAATATCCTTATCAGGCACTGAATCTGCCAGTATTTTGATCTTGGACTTCCCAGCCTCTGGGGCTGTAAGAAATAAATTTTGTTTGTTATAAATTGCACAGACACATATATACTATTATAGCAACACAAAACATATCTATGATATAAAATTGGTACCTAGAAGGGGGCTGTTTCTATAACAAATATTTATAAATGTGGAGATGGTTTTGTAACTGAGTAATGTGTAGAATTTGAAGTAGCAGATGAATTTGGCGAAACAGGCTAGAAAAAGCCTATATGGTCATGAATGGAACATGATAAGCAATTCTAGTAAGGGCTCAGAAGAGTTTCAGAGAAAGTCTGAAACTTCTCAGGGATTAATTATGTAGTCATGATCAGAACACTGCAGAAATATGCACAGTAAAGACCATCTTGCTTCAGTCTGAGATGGAAGTGAAAAACAAGATATCGGAAACCAGAGTCAGGACTATTCTTCTTATAAAGTTGCAAAGATCTTGGCTGAATTCTGTAACTACCCTGAGACTTCACAGAAGGTGGGATTTTAGAGTCATGAGCTAAAGTATCTGGCAGAAGATTTGTCTAAGCAAAATATTGAAAGGGCTCTATGAAAGCTTTAACCGTATACAGTACGCTGTGAGTGGAGGGTAATTATTAATTATTTAAAGACAATTTATAAGAGGGAAGCAGAATAGAACAATTTAGAAAATTCACAGCGCAACCATGTTAAGATTATAAAGGCATGTTTAGTAGAGCAAATCAAGACTGTGGCCAAGTGACTGTTTGCCAAATCGATTAGTTTGTATAGAAGGGAGCCAAGTGCTACTGATTAAGACCATGAGAGAGAGACAGTTCAGAGATCTTCCAGGCCCAAAGCAGGGCCTTGAGGGCAAGGCTTTCAGGGAGATGGTGGTTGAATCTCAGCATTTGCTGCCCAAGGCTGCTCCAGGTTCCTGCTTTCTTCAGTCCCACTCAGTGCTCCTCAGCTGGTGCAGATGTGGCTCAAGTGGCATAGGTGTGATTCATGCCATTGCTCCAGAAGGTTCAGGCTGTTAACTTTAGTAGTGTCCATGTGGTGCTGACTCATGCCTTATCCAAGATTTGTGAGGACATGGAAATCTCCACCAATATTTTTTTAGGATGTCCTGGACAGCCCAAGGACCCAGGCAGGGTTTTATCACAGGGGTGAGCCCTCTCCCCCTCCGAGAGCAATGCCTACTGGAACTGTGGGCGTGAGACAGTCCCTGAGATTGTAGAACCTGTAGAACCACCAATATGCAAAGTGCAGGAGTAGATCGCAATCTGTAAGAGGTGCTGGGTGGACACTGCCCAGCAAAGCTAGAGGGTTGGGGTTGTGTGAGGCTCCGGAGGCCCAACCTCCTGCCCAGTGTGCACAGGATGTGGCACATGGAGTCAAAGAAGATATTCTCCAGCTTTAAGACTTAATGTTTTCCCTTGGGGTTTGGACATACTTGGGAAGAGTCAAAGCTTTCTTCTTGACTATTTCTTTTAGAGTGGGAAAGTCTCTCCTGTGCTTCTCCCACTATTGTATTTGGGGACTACATAACTTGTTGATTTCACAGGCCCTGGTGAGAAATTTGCCTCAGGATGAATCATGCCTGAGTCTTTTCTGATTCAGATGAGACTCTGAATATGGAACTTTTGAGTGTGTGGTATGAAGCTTCTGGAGTTTGGGAGATGGAAAGAATGTATTTTGCATGTGTCTGGGGGGTGTAGGGGAAGGATGCTGTGGTTTGAATGCCCCCCACCAACCATGTTTGTTTAGAAAACAAATCCCTGGGCTCAGCGGTAGAGCACTCCCCTAGCACAGGCGGGACCCAGGTTTGATTCTCAGCACCACATAAAAATAAAGGCATTGTGTTGTGTCCATCTACAAAAAAGATTCTCTCTCTCTCTCTCTCTCTCTCTCTCTCTCTCTCTCTCTCTCCTTTAAAAGCAATCCCTACTGTAACACTGTTGACAGGTGGGACTTTAAACAGATGCTTCATTAAGAATGAATTAAGACTGTTAACTTGGGAGTAGTTTAGGAATTGCAGGAGTGGTTTCCTTGTAAAAGAGTAAGTGAGGTCTCTAATCAATTGTGTTCTCTTTCCCATGTGCTCTCCTCCTCCATCTTATGCCCTGGGATGCCCCACCTTGAAGGCCCTTGTGAGATATGGGCTCCTCAACTGTGGACTTCCCAGTCACATATTCTTTCTTGTGTCAGTTTCTTTACTTACTAATGAAGGCTATTGAAGCAGATGATGCATGATTCTTTCTGGTATGTAATTTAATAACTATAAGAAATAAATCTCTGTTCTTTGTCAATTACCCAGTCTACAGTATTCTATTATAGAAATACAAAACAGACTAAGGAACTCTTATTTGTGCTTTAATATGATAGAAAGCACAGTCCAATAAGGGCTATGTGGAGAAGGTTCTAAGACCTATTTCTGCTACTAAACTAAATTACTATGAGGAAGTTACAGAGCCTTTTAACTTCAGTTTCATTAACTGTAAGATAAACATGTGTCCCTTCTATATAAAAATCGTTTTCTTTCAGTTTTTTAGGGGCAGCTTTTTTCTCTCTTCTGATCATAAAGTTTCTTCTTTACTAAAATATTCTTGTGAGCTAACAGATTGTTCAATATATCTGTTTTTTTCTTCCCTCTTTTAGACCATATTCCCCTCTCATTCCAAAAAAATAGACAATTTTCCTTTAAAATTCCGCTCTACCAAACATTCTATTGAAACTTACTTAAAAGAGGAAGGGGATGGGACTCTTTGAATCTATAGGGTAAATTTTATGTATTGTAAAGTAGCTCTAAGTAGTAGCATTTAGTATTCCTCTACTAACCTCAAACCTGCCTGCCATTATTTGTCCTTCCAAATTTATTTGGAAGCCTTTGTTTTATACATATTTTCATACAAACTTGCTTCTAAAATCAGCAGATTCATATGTATAGTTGAGATTATTATTTGAAAATTTTATACTTTTTAATTTGATTCATGCCCATTTACTGCTTTGAAAAACTACCCACAATTTTCATGGTTATCAGTATGCAATATTGCTCTCATCAATTCTGGTTGTTGGAACAAAAATACCATAGACTGGCTGACTTAACAGCAAACACTAGTCTTCATAGTTTTGGAAACTGGAAAAACCGAACTCAAACTTCCACCAGATCTGGTGTCGATAAGAGCCCATTTTCTGGGTTGTAGATTAATTTATCCTGACAGCATAAAAAGTGAGTTTGAGTCTTTTTTCTTGTAAAGATTTAAATCCCACCATGGAGGCCCCTGTCTCATGACTTCATTGAAACCTAATTATCTCTCAAAGTCCCCACCTCTTAATACTGTCCTATTGGGAATTAGGTTTCAACATATAAATTTGGGGGAGATTAAAAACATGTAGTCCATAAACAATATTTAATCAAATGTTCTTTACTGGTAGAAACATTCTAAGTATCATTTTATTAACAGAAAATATTGCAAGTGTTAAAACCAAATGATTGTTTATGGCTCACTTTTGTCTTCTATGGAATTCAGCCTGTATGAATAAAATGAGGGCTTTTGCTTTCTTGGGCAAATGTGTTTTCAGTAAAGTCACAGAGAAATCAGTTACCATGACTACAAGATTAGTTGCCCATTCATTCACTTATTAAATTACTGTCTAACAATAGTCATTCCTACTTTCTGGCCCAGGGACATGATCTGACCTTTCATTTTGAATTGCTAAGTAAAATTATAAATTCATGTATTCATTTTCCTATTTGAGAAAACTGGTTTTAATGTTTTTGGTTATCAAGATTAATTTTTTGGATTGATTTGACTCAATCTTATTAAATGAACTCGTAGGGTGGACTCACGTTTTATTGGTATCACAAGGACTCATAAAAAATAATTGCCTGCAATGAAAAATGATTTTTTTTCTTTTCTGTGAAAATTATAGCATGCTGATGAGTATCTGATACAGGGATTACTAATGCTTACATATGGGATTTTATATGTTTCTTGAAATGCATTCAATCAAATAAGCCAGCCATAACCAGAAACATTCTACATATTGCTTAAAGGAATTTTCTCAAATTAAGTTTGAGGTAGGATCACATTAGTTATTGATTTTTGCTCTGATGGTTAAAAAGTTTATTTTATAAACAATGCTTTTAGGCATAAGAGAGGTCTATTTTTTACATGATTTTCATTACTTAATACTTTCACTCTCCTGTATGCAGTCCTGGGAGGTATGTAAAAACAGGCTTTGGAAACTTTTGAGCCTCTGGGGGAAACTATGAAATTAATTCACGAAAATGTATTGTAATGTACTCTAACCCTTTATAAACACTGAGGGAAAGATTGGAATGGAGTTGATTTAGGAGTATTGGCATCAGGAGAAGTTAACAGAGAGTTGGTATGGTTGCCTTCATATGAATTAAAAATTTTCCCTCTCAGTATGTGCGAATCTTCTTTTACAAAATGGCTGTGAAGGGCATTGGACCTTCCTGAAGAAGTGATATGCAAAGATGAATGCAAAAATGTAGTGCTAAGTATTACTCTTCATTACTGCTAGTCTAATATACTAATACTACAGCACGCTGACTTGAAGATGAGCTATAGAATCATCCTGTGTTATGTTTCAGCTACTGCAACCCTAAGAACAGTCACATACGCTTTCTGCCCTCAGTGTTATTAGAAATAAACTAAAGATCTTGAAGTAGATGACCTAGGATTCTTTCTGGCATCTAATATCACATTCTGGGTTTTACTGATAAGCTGTAAATTACCTTTCTGGTGATAGCTGAAATCATTTGAATGTATATAGATTTTCATGAGCATTGTCTTCATAAACTCCAAGAATGTTTGAATAAATATGCCAACTATGTTAGACTTCTAATATATCGTGTTACTTTCCTAATTTTGTTTTCAAACTAGAAAGGCAAGATGTATCAACTCCAAAAGTGGTTTTGTCATTTTTGTGTTGGACAGTTAATTTTGGATATGAAAAGAACTCAGATCTTGGTTCTGCCTGTATCTGGTAAATATGTTAGTGAAACTTACAGAGAAAAGAAGTAAGTTATTTTAATCCCCAACAATGATGTCTCTTTCATGCCAAAAATGAACTACCCAATAGTAGGATTCTATTTTTCTTTTTTAAATGGAAGTGCTTGATTATCTTTAAGCATAAAATTCCTCTTACTCCACGGTCCCTCTATTATTTACCTATTCTGTGTTAATTCTTTTACTTGACAAATGAATAAGTTGAGACTGAAATAAGCATGTGAGGGGATTGGTGTTGAAGTCATTATGAATAAAAATGACGGGTAGGTTATACTGTTTCTTATTACTTTAAGAAATCAATGTTTATCTTCTCCTCAATGTTTAGGAACAAAATAGCTTCTGGATAAATACTAAAGTACTTACATGACCCAAATACAAGCCACACAGAGATTGGTTTGGGCCATAGAAAGAGTCTGTGTTAGTTGCACACAGTGTTGTTTAGTAGCCAAACCAAATGGAACTACGTTAGCACTCAGGAAGACCCCAGGTGAAATTGGTAGCCCATTGGCTCCCACCAGGTACCACTCTAGTGACTGTCAACAGATAATAGTGATGAGTACTTCCTCCTATAAACCTATAATCTTCAATATTAGTATTTAATTTGCCATGGTAAGTCTGACACTTACAATTCTATTACTTCATGAAGAGGTATAATTATGTGTAAATAGATGAAAGGAGCATTTACCATGATTTAAGGACAAAAACGTAGTCACAGTTTTTTGAAAGAAGATACATCGGAGCAAATTTTCAAAGCATTTCAAGTTTCATTAATCTTGAAGTATTATGCTATAATCATATTGTGCTAGACACGTGATTTTGTGAACCAGTGTAGATAATGAACATACATCATTTCATAAATAACAGTTTATGTTTAACAGTGGCAAAATTCAACACCAAGCCAGCTTTGCTTATCTGTACCCATTCTTTGTGTCTAACTCATACAATTTGATAGGTGAACTGCTGTTCTCATTTTTTCTTCTTTTTCTGTTTTTTTTTTAATATTTATATCTTTAGTTGTAGTTGGACACAACACCTTTATTCCATTCATTTATTTTTATGTGGTGCTGAGGACCGAACCCAGGGCCCCGTGCATACTAGGTGAGCATTCTACCCTTGAACCACAATCCCAGCCCCTTATTTTTCTGTTTTTCTTTCTTTGTTCTCGTACACCCACATGGAGCTGGCTTTAGCTCAGCCTTCCAGATGCAGTTCTGGCATTCATTCTCTGCCGCAAGGCTCTGAGACCCTCCTCACCCATTCTGCTTTATGGATCAGGTGTTTTATCTATAATTACCTCTATCAGAGCACAGTATTGTACCAATATCAGTATAATGTTTTAACTTGTCTTTATTCTCCAGTAGACTCTGAACTCTGAGGTCCGATCATTGTCTTATTAATTTTTGTGGCTTGTGTAGCATTGAGGTCAACTTAACATAGTAAGCCTATAAACAAAGTGAATAAAATATCTGAAATATCACTTCTGCCTGGATAGAACATCAGAATTGTGAAATTATTTGGTATTAGAGTGACACTAGCTTCATGGAATGAGTTTGGAAGTGTTTCCTCCTTTTCTATTTCATGGAATAATTTGAGGAGGATTGGTATAAGTTCTTTGAAGTTCTGGTAGAACTCAGCTGAGAAACTGTCTGGTTCTGGGCTTTTCATTGTTGGTAGGCTTTTGATGGCATTTCAGTTTCATTGCTTGAAACTGATCTGTTTAAATTTTCTATGTGCTCCTGATTCAATTTGGATAGGTCATATGTCTCTAGAAATTTATCAATGTCTTCATGATTTTCTATTTTATTACAGTATAGATTTTCAAAATAGTTTCTGATTATCAAAGAAAGAAAACTTCAGACCAATAAGCCTAATGAACATAGATAAAAAAAATTCTTAATAAAATACTGGCAAATCAAGGCTGGGCACAGTGACACATGCCTGTAATCCCAGTGGCTCAGGAGGCTGAGGCAGGAAGATCATGACTTCAAAGTCAGCCTCAGAAAAAATAAGGTGCTAAGCACCATCAGTAAGACCCTGCCTCTAAATAAAATATAAAATAGTACTGGGGATGTAGCTCAGTGGTTGAATGTCCCTGAGTTTAATTCCTGGTACCCCTTTCCCCCCAATACTGGCAAATCATAAACAAAAACATATTTAAAAGATAGTGCACCATGATTAAGCAGGGTTCATACCAAGGTTGCAAGGTTGGTTTAGCATGGAAATTAATAAACATAATTTATCACATCAACAGACTTAAAGACAAGAATCACTGGATTATCTCAATACATGCAGAAAAAGCATTTGACAAAACTTAGCATAGATTCATTCTCAAAACACTAGAAAAACTAGGGATAATTGGAACATACCTCAACATTGTAAAAGCTATATATGCTAAACCCAAGGTGAACAGCATTCTAAGTGGAGAAAAATTGGAAGCATTCCCTTTAAGAACTGGAACAAGACAGGGATGCCCTCTTTCACCACTTCTATTCAAGATAGTCTTCGAAACTTTAGCCAGAGCAAATAGATGAAAGAAATTAAAGAGCTATCAATAGGAAAAGAAGAGCTCAGACTATCCTGATTTGCTGAAAACATAATTGCACATTTACAGGCCCCCCCAAAAAACTTCACCAGGAACCTTCTAGAACACATAAACAAATTCAGCAAAGTAACAGGAAGATCATGACTTCAAAGTCATTGACACCCATAAATCAATTGCATTCCTATACACCAATGATGAATCAGCTGAAAGAGAAATTAGGAAAACTATCCCAATCACAGAGCTTTGAAAAAAATAAAACACTTAGAAAATAATCTAACAAAAGAAGTGAAAGACCTCTACCCAGCACTAAAGAAAGAAATTGAAGAAGACCTTAGAAGATGGAAAGATAGGCAGAATTAATATTGTAAAAATGGCCATACTACCAAAAGTGCTATATGGATTTAATGCCATTCCTATTAAAATTCCAATGACATTCTTCATATAAATAAAAAAGGCAGTCATGAAACTCATTTGGAAAAACAAGAGGCCCAGAATAGCCAAAGCAATCCTTAGTGACAAAAGTGAAGCAGGAGGCATCACAATACCAGACGTTAAATTATACTTCAGAGCTGTAGTACAAAAAAATGGCATGGAATTGGCACCAAGAACAGACATGAAGACCCCAATGGAACAGAATAGAAGAGACAGAGGTAAATGTAATATCTCATATTAGACAAAGGCACCAAAAACATCCATTGGAGAAGAGATAAGCCTCTTCAACTAATGGTTCTGGGAAAACTGGAAATCCATATGTAGCAGAATGAAAATGAACCCCTATCTCTCACTCTGTACAAAACCCAACTCAAAGTAGATCAAGGACTTAGACATTAGATCAGACACCCTGTGCTTACTAGAAGAAAATGCAGGCCTAAATCTACATCGTGTTGTCTTAGGAAACAACTTCTTCAACAAGCACAAGAATTAAAATCAAGAATAAATAAATGGGATAGTATCAAACTAGAAAGCTTCTTCACAGCAAAGGAAACAATCAAGAATGTGAAGAGAGAGCCTACAGAATGGAAGAGAAATTTTTGCCACCCCCATCTCAAACAGAGTATTAATCTCTAGGATATATAAACTTAACACCAAAAAGAAAAAATAAATAAATAAATGGGCAAAGGAACTGAACAGGCACTTTCCAGAAGAAGAAATATGAATAGTCAAAAAATACATGAAAAAAATATTCAACATATCTAGCAATTAGAGAAATGCAAACTACAACTATACTGAGATTTCATCTTACTTCAATCAAAATGGCAATGATCAAGAATACAAGTAACAGTAAATGTTAGTGAGAGGGATGTTGGAGAAAAGGCTCACTTATACATTGCTGGTGGACTGCAAATTGATGCAACCATTATGGAAAGTAGTATGGAGATTTCTTAGAAAACTTGGAATGGAACCACCATTTGAACCAGTTTTCCCACTCCTCTGCATATACCAAAGGATTTAAAGTCTGTGTACTATAGTGATGCAGCCATATCAATGTCTACAACAGTTCAATTCACAATAGCTAATCTATGGAACCAACCTAGGTGCCCTTACAGATGAATGGATAAAGAAAACGTGGTACATATACCCAAAGGAATATTACTCAGCCATTAAGAGAATGAAATTATGGCATTTGCTAGTAAATGGATGGAATTGGAGACTATCATGCTAAATAAAAGAAGCCTGTCCCCCAAAACCAAAGGCTGAATGTTCTCTCTGATATGTGGATGCTAACACACAATAAGGAGTGGTGGTGGTAACAATAGAAGTTCATTGGATTAGACAAAGGGGAATTAAGGGAAGGGAATGGGGATGGGAATAGGAAAGACAGTAGAATGAATCGAACATAACTTTCCTAGTTTCAATGTATATGACTGGTGAAACTCCATATAATGGGTGAATGGGATCCACATGAATGGGATCTTAATTAGAATAAGTTATAATCCATGTATGTATAATATGTTAAAATACACCCTACTGTCATGTATATATAAAAAGAACAAATAAAAAAATTAGAAAAAGTTATGAAAATATGGAAAATATCAAATTTTGATATCATTTGTTATATAGCTCTGGTTCCTTAAAAGTATCTTAAGTGTCTTTAAACAGACACATCTTATTTAGATCAATTCTTTAGGATTACTAGAGAAGCAATACAGTTAACAATGTCAACAACATGGCTATGATGACATCAATTTTTAATTTTTAAAATTTGTACAACTTAGGCGAGGCAGGGAATATTACTTTAGCTTTATAATGAAAGGTGATTGCCGCAATCTGGCTGGGCACAAAATAACCAAGCCGCCACGAGGTACTTGTAGGTTCAAACAGGAACTACTTTATTGCCCAAACTCCACCGGCACTCCACGTGCACTCCCCGGGAACTCTCCCATCTCTCAATGGGGCTCTGTGAGAACTCAACGGAAACTCCAGTGTGAGAACTCAAAAGTAGTGGGCACCCGAGGCAGCAGGAGCCGCCCTATTGCCGGACAGCAGGGGTCTATATACAACTGAATACACAGCCTGTTTCAATCCAGCATCATCCAGTCACAGCAATTATACACAGCTTAACTTAATTATCATCATCTTAATGGCTCCATGGCATCACCTCTCAACTACTCCTTCTGACAAAATGCCAGGCGCCATCCCAACTCGGCTGTGGCTCTCAACATCTCCCCCTTTCTGTTTAATTAAACAACAAGCATGTGGCTTAGGGACCATGCCTGTCGTAGGTTGTCCAATACTACATATGGTCCTTAACCGTCATCGGATGAGCTGACCTCAAGGCGTCAGCCTCCTGTCTTAGGTTGGTACCATTGCAATTGAATCTTACCCATCATTGACTACCGGCCCAGCATACAGCCATACTTGTGGATAGGCCTTTGCACCAGTGGGGGGGTGAGGTTCTTTGCCTCACCTCTGTTGGCCCCCAAATTTTAGCTGAACGACCATCACAAGCAGAAGGGAGGAGGATAAAAAAATGCCACAACACCAAGCCAATTGATGGCTCCTTTTGGAAAAATTGTACCACCGATGACACCATCAGCAAAAATACCCCGGCACTACCATAGGTCGCTGCACCAACAGATAGTTCACAATGCATACAAGTGATACATAGTCCAGGCAAGTTCTGCAAGCAGTTCAAAGCAGAGGAATCCATTAATATGTCCATTTCCTCCCAAAGCAAATCGACTTCTTGATTGAGCATCACTTGTTGAGTTACATTATTCATTGATGCATCAGTTTATACAGTTTGTTGTGATAGCTATCGCAGAAGCTGTAGTTTGGTTTTATCTTTGTCTTCACTGGCACTGGGATGAAGATAGGAATTCTGGCAATGATAGCTAAAAAAAAAATTATGTAACATTCCAGCAGGCACTAAAAAAAAGCAATTTTCTAAACAATTTAGTATTCTGAATAGAATTAGATATAATGAAAACAAAAGGTGAAAGTAAACAAACAGATCTGTTAACCTTTTTTGTTCACATATTAAAACAATCCTCAACAGCTGTTTACCCAATTTAAATTAACCCATTTAAATCACGTGAATAATAAAAAAAAATATTTGGATCCATTTTTTCATGAGCTCTCCTCATATATGATATATGGACATACGCACATACAGACATACAACACAAAACACAAGTGTGCACGCATACAACACATAAGACATTGTCGCGCTCAGAGTCCCTCAGTGCAGGCAGCCTAGGCGGAGCCAGCGGTGGCGGGTTGGCGGACGCTGACAAGCCTGAGGTGGTCGGGGCCTCTGGCCACAACAGCCCTCATCAACTGCCCACAGAGTCTCAGGGTGAACGGGGGGGGGGGGGGAGAATCGCACCCCAGCCGGAGAAGCAGACTCCGCAGCACAGCAGTAGTTCCAATGGCATTAAAATGGAGAATGATGAATCAGTGAAAGAAGAAAAATCTGACTTAAAAGAAAAATCTTCGGGAAATAAGAAGGCCAGTAGATTTCATCCTTATTCAAAAGACAAGAATTTGGCATTGGAGAAAAGAAGGGTCCAAATCGTAACAATTTTCATTAGCAACATCCCGTATGACATGAAATGGCAAAATGCCAGGCACCATCCCGACTCGCCTGTGGCTCTCAACAGGTGATCTTGGGCAAATATCTATAAAATCATGCTATAGATAAAGCAGGGTCACTTTCAGACATTTGGATCAGTTTACTTTCTTTAGCAGCATGAGGATTTGTGTTTGTAATTGGGGTTACCCTATTTCAGAGAGACCCTGTGACTATTGATCAGACGAATGCCACTACAAACTATTGTACTATTGCCAAGTTCATTGATATTCCTCTTTAATATTCCTGACACTTCTGTTTAACTGTTTCAAGATTGTCATTCCAGATTATATTTTCTGGTGATGCCTTGTCAATCTCTATTGTTTGAGGGCAACTTCAAAGAGATTATAATACTGTGTGTAGCATTTTAATTCAAAATTACACTCTTTAAAAAGAAAACAAACCTCAAGACTGTTCCTTGCCATATGATTTGACTTACTGTGTGAAAGAAAATTTCAAATACAAGGGAATAGACCTAGAAAATAATTTTTCTTGATTGTCCCAAAGGATAAATTATAAAAACATGCTTTATAAAAATAAATTAATTATATAAGTTTTTTAGGTGCCTAAAGAAAAATCAGACAAATTTCCATAACAGGCAAATATTTTATTAGGAATCTTGATTTCTTGCTCAAATAAGTCTTTCTGAATTGACTTATATTTAGTTTAATAATATACTTCTGATTTACTATAGTTTTCATTTTTGGTCAGTTAGACTAATTTTAAATTTTATCACTTTGCTCATAATTTATAGTTTGATTGGACTCCTCTTCACACTGTCTTAAGCATTGGATTAACTGTCATGAACAAAATATCCTGGACATGATGTTTGCCTCTGTGGAGCTTACAGCAATCTTGACAGCAATTTTGGCCCAGGATCAATATATGGTCCTATAGTAAGGCTGTCACACTATTGGCCTATGCTGATCTACTCTTAATTCTTATCCAATGAATTCATTTCAGATATATTTCAGATACTGAAAATTGAAGTTCTAGAATACCCACTGGGAATTTCTTTTTAGCTTCCATTTTTACATTTAAATATTACTTTCCAGTTTGTTCATCTTTTCCCTTTATTTTCTTTATCATATTAACTAATCATTTTCAGCTGTTTCTTTGGTCTGTTCGTCTTTCTTTCTATCCACATTTTGACAAAACATTTAAAACATGGTCTTGAGGAGGCCAAACATTATCAGTTTGCCCTTGAAAGGAGTGGGGCTTGCCAACCTGTCCAGTGTATGAGATAGAGGGAAAGAGCGCAACAGGGGATAAGTCAGTCTCAAAATCCCTTTAAAGTACTATGCCTCTCTTCCTCCAGTTGTTTTCAAAATTTTATCTTTGAGGTCTTTAATTTTCAGCAATCAGTGAGTAGGTATGGGTTTCTTGGTATTTTTCCTGTGTTAGAGCTCAGTGTTAGTTGCTATTGCTCATTAGATCTGAAAAATTCTGTCATTATTTCTCAAATATACCTTCAGTCTCCTCCTCTCCCCCCTTCTTTTGGAACAAGAATGAAAGGCTTTAGACTTTTACAGAATGTCTTATCTGTTTTATTCTATCCATTCTTTTTCTCTCTATGCTTCAGTTTTGATAATTCCTTCTGAACTATCTTTGCATCTACTAATCCTATGTTCTGTGTTTGTCTACTATTAAATCTATACAACGAGTTCATTCCCCATATATTTCAGATACTGAAAGTTGCAGTTCTAAAAAGTTTACTTAACTTCTTTTTAGATTTCATTTCTACATTTAAATATATTTTTTTCCAATTTGCCTATCTTTTCCCTTTATTTTCTTTATCATATGAATTAATCATTTTAGTCTGGCTTTTATTGCTATAGCTGAATACCACAGATTGAGTAATTCTTAAGGAATAAAGGTTTATTCAGCTCATGATTCTGGAGACTGGGAAGCCTAAAGTCAATGTACTTGTGGGACTGTCTGCAGGAGGTAAAAAAAAAAAAAAAAAATCACATGGCATGTTTTAGTCAGCTTTTTCTTTGCTGTGACTAAAATACCTGACAAGAACCATTTTAGAGAAGGAAAAGTTATTTTGGAGCTCATGGTTTCAGAGGTCTCAGTCCATAGATAGCTGGCTCCATTCCTCAGAGCTCATTGATGCTGAACATCATGGCGGAAGAGCATGGTGGAGGGAAGCAGCTCATATGATCAGAAAGCAAAGAGAGACAGAGACTCCACTCACCAGATACAAAATATATACCCTGAAAGTCATGCCCCCAATGCCCATTTCCTCCAGCCATGCCCTGCCTACCTTCAGTTAGCAGTCAGTTAATTCTGTCAGGGGATAAGTTCTCTGGTTGGGTTAAGGCTCTCATAACCCTATCATTTCTCCTCTTGCATTGTCTCACACATGAGCTTTGAGGGGATACCTTACATCCAAACCATAACATGGCAATATATAATAAACTTGCTTCCCTGTTCTCTCTTTTCTTACAAACACTTCACAACCTCATGTAATACTAATTACCTCTTAAGGATTATATGTTAAAATACCATAGTTATTTGGTAAATAAGTTTTCAATACATAAAATTTGGGGGATATATTTGAATTATGACATTTTCCTCATGGCTCCGCAAATTCATGTCTTTCTTACGTGTGAATTACATTCATTCTATTCCAATAGCCCCAGAACTTTAACTCACTCCAGCGTCATAACAAAATCCAAAGTCAAATGTTTCATCTGAATCGACATGGAGAAAACTCAAAACATGCCTGAGGTAAATTACTCCAACCTTGAATGTGTAAACTCCAAAACAAGCTATCTACTTCCAAGATATAATGGTGGAATAAGCATTGGGTAAAATTCCCATTTAAAAAGGGAGAGATTGGCCCAAAGAAAGGTAACGTACCCCATGGAAGTCTAAAATCCAACAGGGTGAACAACATGAAATTTTAAGGCTCCAAAATAACCTTTCTCAATTCCATGTCTTAGTTCCCAGGCACACAGTTTATGAGTTGGTCTCCAAGATCCTCATGCAGGACCACTCCTATGGACCTTCCTAGGTTCAGCCAACACTTCAATTCTCACAGACTGGGGTCTCATATCTGTACTCTCCCAGTCTGGCTTTGCATGCTGGTAGCTCTATAGTTTGGGGATCTTGGTGGTGGCTCCCATTCTGCAACTCTACTATGCATTGCCCTAATGGGCACACTGCAGCAGGCCTAACCTCACATTTCTACCAGGAATTGCCCTGGGGGAGGTTCTTTGCAGTGTATTCCCCCTGGCAACAAGTCTTTATCTAAGACCAGGTTGTTTCAAACAACCTTTGAAATCTAGATTCAGCAACAAATAGTCCTACCTGGGGTGGTTGAGGCATGCTGCATTGGAATGTGGGAGGTAAGACTTTGAAGAGCACCATAGGTCCACCCACTGCAAGTGTTTGGCTTTTCTGGAATCTTGGACCTGTGATGGGAGTGGCAGCCTTGGAGATCTCTAACATGCTTAAGAGGTCTTCCTCCCATTGTCTTGATGAGCCCTTCTATCAGTAATCATCTCCTTATAGTTTCCTTTCCTGAAAACGCCTTTTCATTTTCTACCACATAGTCAGGCTGAGAGTTTTCCAAATCTTTCCACTCTGTTTCCCTTTTGATTATAAATTTTTGTCATTAAGTCATTGTTTCCCCTTTTACAGATTAATAGAAGCAGTTAAAAGTAGCCATGCAGCAGTCTGGATGTTTTGCTATTGAGATGTTTCTTCTGACAGATACCCTAATTCATTGTTCCCTAAGTTGTGTTTTCCACAAAACACAGCTAGGGCATAAAGTCTAGCCAAGTTCTTTGTTTATAACAAGGTTTGTCTTTATACCAGTTTCCAATACTTTCATCTCCAGTTCCATCTGAAACTTCAGCAGAACGTTCTTTACTGTCCATCCTTTTATCATCTGTCTGGTCACAATCACTTAATAATTTTAATAAGTTCCAGCCTTCACCTAGTCTTCTTTTCTTCTGAGTTGTTATCATATTCACCCGTAATGCTCAATTTATGGCAACACAAGTTTTTCCTAGCCTGGTCCTTCAAATTCTTTCAGCCTCTACCCATTACCCAGTGCTAAAGCTACTTCCACACTCCCAGATAGCAAAAGCCCCACTTTTTTGTTCCATTTTCTTAGTCAGTTTTCTGTTGCTGTAATCAAATACCACAGACTACAAAAGAATAAAAGTTGATTTGCATCATGGTTCTGAAGGCTGGGAAGGGATGGCCACATCTGGCGTAGTCCTTCAGGTTAGTAGAAACTCTATAGAATCCCAAGGTGGTACAGGTAATCACATGGTGAGACAGAATGTCTTAACTCAGGTCTCTTCCTTTTCTTGGAAATCTATAGCCTCATTTTAATAGGATCACCCTAATGGAGTCATTTAACTTTAATTATCTCCCAATGGTCCCAACTCCAAATACCATAGTTGGGTTAAGTTTCTACCTACATAAAACATTGTAATAGGGATTAAATTTCAACATGAGTTTTGGTGGGGACATTCAAAACACAACATTGTTGTTATATACTAACTCTATATGTGAGTCATCCCTGGGTCTAATTATTTTAATTTCTTATCACCTTTTTCTGCTAATCACACTTTGGATAATATACATCATCATATTCCACATTATGCTGTCTTCCTCTAACAAGTGTTGAATGTTGTTCTGATGATTAAATTATTAGCAGACCACTTTTTTTTTTCTGTGGAGACTAGATTTTAGGCTTTTTAATAGCAGGTCGATTTTGTTTTGCTTCTATTTTGGGGGTGCAAAATGTGTGGGTTTAATACCCAAATACTAGAGCATTCACCAATGTCTCTGCTCTCTGATTCAGGCCAAACTCCAACCTATAACTTCCTAGAACTGTGAAGTATTCCCTGCTGATGTCTTAGAATTTTGCCTCATGGATACAGGGCTTAGAGTTAGCTAAAGACTCAAAAGAAATTTTTTTCTTTTTAAGAGAGAGAGGGAGAGAGAGAGAGAGAGAGAGAGAGAGAGAGAGAGAGAGAGAGAGAGAGAATTTTAATATTTACTTTTTAGTTTTCGGTGGACACAACATCTTTGTTTGTATGTGGTGCTGAGGATCGAACCCGGGCTGCACACATGCCAGGCGAGCGCACTACCACCTGAGCCACATCCCCAGCCCTCAAAAGAAATTTTTATCATAAACTTTAAAGTTCCTATTCTGTGGTCCTTGTCTCCAAGAACCTGTTCTGTGATCCTACCTGCCTTCATACCCCCATACAATGACTGTGTCTTCCTGCCAGAAAGACCACTTCTCTTTGCCTGGACTCTATATCCTTGCACTGGGGTTTGGAAGATGCTCTCCATGAGAGCAAAGGGAATCTAGGGCTCACCTTGTCTTTTCCCTTCTCTCAAGGACTGTAGCTATTCTCCAGTTGCTATTCAGTGCCTGCAAAGACTGCTTATATGTTGTAATGGTTAATTTGAATGGTCAACTTGATTGGATTAAGATATGCCAAGAATTAAGAGGTTTATGGGTGTGTCAATAAGGGTGTGTCCAGGAATGATGGGCATGTGGGATAGCCAACTGAAATGGAGACCTTTCTTAAGCAAAGTCCAATAGAATGATGGCTTGGATGCAATAAAAGTTGGAAGAACAAGGAAGGAGGAGCAGATGCAAGCTCATTCTTCTTGAATGGGTTCTTGATTCTGCTGTGATCTCTGAGGATATCGGACTCTCACTTCTTCACTCTTCCAAAGCGAACTCCGCCAGTGATTCTCTGGAAGCTTTTGCTGGCAGACTAGGGTAGCACTGTTGATCCCTCTTTTTCTGGGGCTTCAGCTTCTTGGACTATGCAGCTACTGATTCTTCTAGCTCTTTGGCCTGCAGAAAGTCACTGTGAACTATCCGGCTTCTGCTCATGTAAGCCAACCTGATAAATCCCCTTTTTATAATTATACTTCCTGTTGATTGGGTTCCTCTAGAGAACCCTGACTGATATGTATGTCTTCTATAGCTTTTAACTATTTATAGTAAAAGGATAAGTACAATACTAGTTAATCCCAATTTGTCTTTGATAGCATAGATTTTTAAAAATGTTTATCAAAATGGTTCTCTTCATGTGAAATCTATCACTTCTTCCAGGAATGCTGAAATAGGGAGTAGGGAGAATAGTTTATAAACTCACCGACTTTTGAGTTTTTATTTCTGGCCCTGCCAATATGATTTTTGACACCTTTCCTTTTCTTTTTTCTTCTTTCCTTTCTTTCTTTCTTTCTTCTTTCTTTGTACCAGTGATTGAAGCCAGAGGCACTTAACCACTGAACCACAACCCAGCCCTTCTTATTTTTTATTTTGAGACAGGGTTTTTCTAAGTTGCTTTGGGCCTCACTAAATTGCTGAGGCTGACTTTGAACTTGTGATTCTCCTGCCTTAGCCTCCTAACCCACTGGGATTGCAGGCATGTGCCACCATGCCCAGCTGGGAAATATTCTTTATAAGTTCAATGACTTTTTAACTTTAAATATTAGGCATATCTTGATCTTCCATCTCCCTGACCTCTGTAGCACTTGTCATTAGTAAAAATTATGCGATTCTTAATAGTTTCTTCTTTAAATTATTTTATTTTTATGTCTCCAACTTCAATAGACTAAATTTTTATGTTTCTTCAATTCCATGTTAAAATCAAGACTCCCAAGGTGACGGTGCTGGGAAGTGGGGCCTTTGTGATGCTTTGTCCTCATGAATGGTGTGAGTGCCCTTATAAAAGAGACCCCAGATATCTTCCTTATCCTGTCTGTAGTGTGAAATTATATTGAGAGGCTTGCCCTCTGTGGGGAATGGGGCCCTCATCAGACACTGGATTTTCTGGAATTTTAAACTTTATGCTGTTGTTTGGACCTTAAGTGTTCCCTGACATCCATGTGTTAAAGGCTTGGTCCCCAGCAAGATGCTATTGGAAAGCGGTGGAACCTTTAAGAAGTGGAGCCAAGTAGGAGGCCTGGAGGTCTCTGGGGTATGGCCTTGAAGGGATAATGGAACCCCAGTTTTCCTCTCTTCTGTCTTTATTTTCTTGGCCACAAGGTGAGTGGCTTTGCTTTACCATGCAGTCTTGCCAACATGTGCTGCAGCTCCACAGGTCCAAAAGCAACGTGGCCAACTGATCACTGAGAGCTCTCTAAACTTCCAAAACTGTGTCCCCCAAACAAAAAGTTAGTTCTTTATATGTATTTTATAGGTATTTGTCATAATGATAAAAAGCTGTTTAATACATTTCAGAATGTTGAGAAATAAATTTTTCTGTTGTTTATAAACCATGAAGTTTATGGCATTTTGTTTTAGCAGCCTAGACATACTGCAATATTGACAGTACTTCATTAAAATCTCTAGTTCATGTTTCCTGTATATAATTAAAAGGTTTGTCTCCTGAAAACATATTCTTTTTATTCTCCTTAGCCATTCTCATTGATTTCTGTGGCTTCCACCATAGCCACTAAGAACATGACATTTTTGGCTTAGAGTTGTAGCCCTAAACTTTCTCCCAGGGATGTGACTTCAATTATCTATTTTTTTTGAGGATATGGCGTTATTGAAATGGCATTGGTCTGAGCATCTCTGCTATTGTTTTGTAGAAAATTAAAAACAATTTATCTAACAACTGTGGAAATCCCTCTTTTCATCCCAAATGCTTCTCCAATGATTATCTACTGGTAAAAGCTCTGAAAAGACAAAGACAGAATCCTATTCATCTGTGTATATTTCCTTAGTGCTTTGGAAACAGTTGGAATACATTTTATTGAATAAACATCTGTCATTCAAGTCCATTTGAAGGGACTGCTTATATTTTCAGCACAATTGTCCTACTGGTCACCAACTAGATTTTGAGTGTGTAATTTTTAAGGTAATTTGAGGTGAACATTTTATTATAAACATTTAGCACAAATAAATATCTTTTAGAGAAGATTTATTAGTTTATATGAAAGATAATCAGGTTTAGGGTTTGGAAAAGCTGGTCACGTTGGGAGGCAGGAAGGTAAGCAGCAAATGAGACCTAAACTGTAGAAGGAGGTAAAGGATGAGAGGAAAGGAGTGAGGAGACATGAAGTCTGGGTGCTGGGGAAGGATAAAGTCAGAGGGAAACCGTAAAGGCATTTTAGGTATAAGGAAATCCAATCCATGATTGGAATCTGCCTTCAGTATAGAAAACTTTTCATCACCCTCAAATCTCCAGTGAAACTAACTACATTCATGAATAGTTTGGGCAAATGTTTTGTGTTTTACTTTACTTTGATCCTTAGAATTTGGAAAAGACTATGTTTCATATCCAGACCAAAAGATCAAGGATCAGTGATATCAGGTATCAGGAGACAGATGTGGCCACAAAAATAATTTGTAGAAATCTTTAGAATATCTTATATAATCTGTGGGGATTCTAAATCATTTACCTAGATCTTGGTGGGCAGGGAGGACTTCATTTAATTCCTAAATAATGATAGCATTAAGTCTCATTTTAAAAAATCTTCAAATATACTTTTTAATTTTTCTTGGTATAGTTAAGTTCCTTGTTTTAATAAGTTTGTCATCACTGTGATGAAAAAATCTGACAAGAACAACTTAGAGGAGGAAAAGTTTATTTTGTCTTATGGTATTGGAGATTCAGTCCTTGATTGATGATCTCCAAAGCTCTGGGACCCAGGTGAGGCAGAACATCATGGCAGAAGGGCATGGTGCAGGAAATCAGCTCAATTCATGACAGCCAGGAAACAGAAAGAAAACTCCATTCCACTGGCTAGGTACAAATTATAGATCTCAGAGGCATTCCCCCAGTGGCCTACTTCCTCCAGTCACACTCTACCTGCCTACAGTTACTACCCAAATAATCCTTATCAGTGGATTAATCCACTGATTAAGTTAAGGATATCATAATAATTTCATCTTTGAAAATTCTTGCATTGTCTCACACCTGAGCTTTTGGTGGACACTTCATATCTAAACCATAATACTCTTCAAGTGTTCTTTTCTTTTTTTCGTTTCTATTTTTCCATCTCTAAAACACAGACCAGTGACTTATATGATAAAGTATACAATTGATAAGTTTGAATGAGGAAAGTAAATTCATTAATTAATTTAAGCTCTTTTCTAACTGTTTAGATTTAACAAATGATCAGATTGACTTGATTTCAAAGCATCTAAAAAATAAAACTGAGGGGGTGGGGTTTTTTTCTATATGTTTAAACAATCAGAGATTTTAGGAAGCAACAAGATCAATAGTTCTCAGATTTTGACATACCTGAGAATGAGCTGTAGGGTTTATTAAAATGGACTTTAGGAGCTCCACACAGAGTTTCTGATTCAATAGGTCTGGGCAGGGCCAGGACTATGTTTCTAACGAGTTCCCAGGTGATGTGGTTGCTGTTGATCTGAAGACCATGCTTTGCAAACCACCCATCTAGGTGACATCATTAAGTCACACAGAATTCTCTTCACAGAAAACACTGCAGAAGCACTCTGTTCCTGAAATGTTTAAAATATCCTTCGCTGCCCTATAGCATAAAAAAGCAGGAGTTACTCACATTGTGCACCCTTAGCTCTGCCACCCACTCAGGGTGACCAGAGATGAACCAAATCATCTCTGCCTACTTTGGCTTCTTCTTATGAAAAGGTCCATGGTCACCTTCTTATTTTGCAAGCTGTTTCCAGTGTTTATGAAATGTAAATTCTTCTATGAAACTGAAAGTATATAAACCTTTTATGAAAAGCATTATCTAAGCTCTAGTAATTCAGTTACATTTTTCCTCTAGAAACTTTTGTTATGATATTCTTATCATTAGCCAGACCTGGAAAGGTGGTTTACTAATATTGAGTCTAATTAAAGCCAGAAAGTGACCTTAGTCAATATTTCATACTTTCTGTGACTATAAGGATATCAAATGCTTCTAATTTGCACTGGGGTCTAGTCTTTGTCCTTCCACATCATATGAGAATAGGCTGCACAGGGGAATGGGGCAGTTGCCTTCTTTGTGTCCCAGGAACACTTGAGCTATTGAGTACATACACAGTAATTTGAATAAGATAGTCATCCAAAATGAACAAGACAGTAATAACTTTCCTTTTTCATATTCTTTAGAATCAGAATGCCTTTTTGGTTTTTGTACATATTTGACTTTATGGATTTATGGATGTTACATAATTTGACAGCATAGCTTGGCAAGGCCTAACGTTAATGGTGGGCTTCTAGATATCATAATAGGTAACCAACTTGATTGTGAGCACTTCAAATTTACTGGCCATTAGTTGCTGTGCTTCTTTTTTCCATGGTTGACATTGACTGATACTGTCTAGATGAAACAATTGATTGTATTTCTTGTTCTTTCCAAGAGAAGATGTGCAACATCAGGGAGTCACTAGATGCTAAAACATTGGGGTTTTCTGCTCTGCATTCCTTTAGTTCTACATACTAGACCAACATTTGGATTCTGGTAGAAAGGAGAAAAGTGATATAGATAGCAACAGACTGAACACTTTTAATGAAAATCAAGTTACTCTTAGAATAATACTATATGTAGACATCAGTTTCCTTTCCTTGATACTACAGTATTTTAGTCAGCTTTTTTATGATCAAAAGATCTGACAAGAACAATTACAGGAGAAAAAGTTTATTTGGCTCACAGTTTCAGAGTCCTTAGACAGATGGTCAACTCCATAGCTCTGGGCTCCAGATGATGCAGAAAATCATTGCGCAAGGATGTGACAGAGGAAAACAGTTCAGGACAAAGCAACAGGATATAGATAGAGAGCTCTGCTCACCTCGGTAAGGAGATAAACCCCAAATATAAAACCCAGTAACATACCTCCTCCAACTACACGCTAACTGTCTAAACTTACCACCCAGTTAATCCATATCAGTGGATTAAACCATTGATTAGATTACACCTCTTGTACCCTAACCATTTTGCCTCTGAAAATTCTTGCATCCTGTCACACATGAGGTTTCTGGGGACATCACATATCCAAACCATAACATATAGCAAAAGGATTTACCAGTGGGATGGCCATAGATGCAGTGTTATTTAGAAAAGTCCTGCTTTATATCTGTTGTCTTGGTAAATCTACTAATATTTCTCTCTTTTATTCCCAAGTGCTTTAGTCTGTATGGTAAACATGGTCACCTTATTTATTAGGAAGGGCAAACCACACTAAAAATACAATGTTAAGATATTTGTTGAAGAGGTAAACATTTCCTGATTTATGATATACATATTGTTTCTCAAACATTGGGATGAAAACAGGCATTTACTTCAAATAATTAGCCTTTGATCTGGAGTGGATGGTCCCCAAAATACACATGGATGTACAATGCGATGAAATACAAGATGAGGCCTCTGGGTGACACAGTCCTTTCATCAGTGGTGCCTCAAAAGTTGTAATGAATTATTTGCATATCTGAAAAAAATGACTAGATATCATGTTGTGTTCTGAATTATTATGATTGGTCTCTAAAGTGCCAATAGATCTAGCAACTATTTTTAAAAATTTTCAGGAAATAGTAAAGAATTGTAACAGGTGATATTTATAGATGGGAGGGTCCATGATGTATGGAGGGGTGGAAAGTTTCCTAGGAAAGGAGGATTTCCCTGTAATAGTCATTACCAAATTATGCTGAAGTATAGATTCTATTTCATAATATCAATAAACATCACAAGTTTATCATAAAATTATGTTCTGATAAGTGTTTTTGGCTTAAAGTAAATGAAATATTTAGCACCAACTTTGTTTTTAGTACTATATTTGGTCCTGGAGAACATAAAGACATAATTTAAGGTTTAGTAAAGAACCACAAAATAATTACACAAATATAAGATCTTAACAAATAGGATATAGAATCATGAGACAAAATGTCTGACTTATAAAATTTTAAAGGCATTTTAGAGGTGGCAGCTAGAATTTCCTTGTTATTTGGGACTTCAAATAATGTATGAAATGTCCATGCTTATAACACACACCAAACATTGACCCTTCAGCAGCAACCCATGCCAAGTGCATGAAAATGTTACTGCCAGATTTGCAGTGCAATTAAAGAAATGCACAATAAAGAACTTTCTTTGTATTCTCGAGTCTGTTATTCAGACTTAGGAGACATTTTCCTCATGGAATAAAGTTGCTTTTTGGATATTTGGGCACAGGGACCGAAGGGGAAAAAGAGATTGAATTATCTGATGCTCTGAGAACATTAGATGGAATGGTGATTGATACGACTGACATTAAATTATACCATTTTGAAAAAGCCAAGTGGTTATAAATTTTACAGTTTTCTTTATTAGGGTTAAGTGTTCAATTGGAGAGCATGTCAGTACATTCTGGGACATTTTAAAATCCTATTTTTTTTCCTTGGGAAGTTACTAAAATGAAGAAGGGCTTAGAACTATTGGAATCTTTGCCTGAGTCTCTGTTCATGGCAGAATGAAGTCAATTAGCTTTGACCAAGCAAAAAACTTGGTATTGCAGAGTGGTGACCTCTGGCTTCTTCATCCTCTCCTCCTAAAAGTAGTAGTTCTTCATTTTCTACTTACCCAGTCTAAGGAGGCAAGTAGCACATTTTATAATCCAGTTGTCAAAAAGTACCAAAATAATGATTTTGCTTGAAATGTTGAAGATCTAATCCTTGAGAAAAAAGATGCCTACTTGTACAATTTTAGACAAGAGAAATAGAAAGTGGTCATTTCCTCAATCAAGGAAGCAAGCTTTCCTTGAGAAATTCAAGATGAGAAAGTTTGAGGTTTCTTTTCTTTTTTTTTTTTTAAGACAAAATGTGGTCACAAGGGTGGTTCCTAACCTAACAACACTGATGTCCTTTCTACGAAAAGGAGATTAGGACACAGACAACACAAAGGGAGGGACCATCAAGGAGGACACAGCCACAGAAGCCTATTAATAACCCTCTTTCCCTCTAAAGTCTCAAGAAAAAGTGGAGGTATAAATACTGGAGGAAATAAAGACCAGGGGAAAGGGTGTTGACAACAGCTCCCCACGACAGGAAAAAGTCATAAAACTCAACCTGAACTCTCACCTCTTAAGCTGCACACTCCTGTGTCCGCGCTTTCCATAGCTGAGATACAGAACAATTTCAGTAGGAATTCTTGCAGGGAAATTAGGTAAAGTAGTTTCCCATTGTTTCAAAAGCAACCTACATAAAATTCAAAAGAGCATTTGGAAATACCTCTGAAGTCTTGGAGATTATGCTTCTCCATCTGTTAAAAATCTTACTCATCTATAAAGGAACAGCTGTGTATTCTCCACAAACAGAACTGATTTAAATTAAAACATAGATTAAAAAAAATCCAACATACAAATCTCACCCAGACCAATTAAAGCCGCCTCTGGAGGAGGAGGAGGAGGATTGGCTTTGTTACAGGGAAGGCATTTTCATCAGTTTGTAGGGGTGCCACAATCAAGTATAAAACAAGGTGGCTTAAACAACAGAAGTGCATTTCTCATAGTCCTCCAGGCGAGATCAAGGGTGCCAGCAGGTTTGGCTCCTCTGAGGCCTCTCACCTTGGCTTACAGATGGCAGCAATTCTCACTGTGTCCCTTGGCTATGTTGTATGTATGTCCTCATCTCTTCTTATAAGGACACTAGTTCTATTGGACTAGGTTCCACCAACATGATGTCATTTTATCTTAATTACCTCTTTAAAGGGCCCATCTCCAAATGCAGTCCACATTCTCAGGCACTTGTTGTTAGGGCTTCATCATGTAAATTTGGATGGAAACAGTTGAGCTTATAACATCATACTTAGATTTGAAGTCCTACTTTAGAGGGCCTCTGGGCTGCTTAAAGGCATTGTACACCTGAGAATATTTAGTAAAAACTTCACGTGGTTTATAATTTTCCTAATAACAGGCTGAGTCTTGAAGGTAGTCTCTGAAGTCAAAAGCCTCGGCTTCTGCAGAGCAGTAAGGGAGGCTAGAAATGTACTGAATTTTTCAATAGCAAAATTATTTGTCTTATAGCTACCAGTAGCTATAAGAATTTAGGTGAGTAATTTAACCATTCAAAGCTCTACTTTTCTTATTCGAGCAATAATGCCTCATAGGTTATTTTATAGGCTGTGATAACATTTGAAATGATTAATATAGTGACTGATAGATAGCAGAACTGAAATATTAGTAAAAACAGGATTCTGGTCTTTTCCCTGCCGCTTATCAACTGTGCATCTGTATCATTTTTCTATTGCTGTATAACACATTACCACAAATCTAGTGGCTTAAAATTGCAGTAATTTATCATGCTGTAGTTCTGGAGGTCAGAAGTCTGATTCAGGTCTCAGTAGGATGATATTAATGTTGGCAGAGCTGCGTTCCTTTCTGGGGGGATCCAGGAGCTGTTTCCTGTTTCCTGGCTTCTAGGGACCACTCGCCATTTCTTGGTTCATGATCCGCTTCCTCTGTCTTCAAAGCTAACAACTGTGGGTCTAGTTCTTGTTTCTCTGACTCTACCTTGGTCATTGTCACATAGCCAGGAAACTTTCTCTGATGTTAAGTATCCACGTGGTTAGATTGAATTCCGTTTAACAATCCAGGTTAATGTTCTCATCTTGAGGTTCTCAGCACAATCACATCTACAAAGTCCTCTTTGCCAAGGATGGTGGCAAAGTCGCAGGCTCACAATAATGGGGCCGTTGCTCTGCCTACCACAGTCTCTTGGACACATTTTTCTGAGCCAATTCTTTAACAGTAAAATGGACACCTCCCTTGAGAGGCTTATTGTGAAAATTTGTTTCCTATTTGAGAATAATAGTACTATAATGAATAAAATATCTTTCCTCTACAGCCAAATGAGAAAAGAAGACTGATTATCAAAGCCATTCATAGAAATTCTATCAATTCTCCTTACATAGTGCTGATTTCTTACCTTTACTTTTTCTTTTTTCCCTTCTGTCCCTGACTGACCCTAGCCCTACTGATTCCCTTTTACTCTGGTGATAGTACTTTCTTATCTTCCAACTTCAAGTCCCTGTTCCTACTTTATCCTTGTACCACAAAGGCTACCACATCATTTATATGATTAGAATGTCTCATTTTCCAACTATTCTCCAAACAAAAACCTGAAACTTGGACATGATCCATGTCTATTTAATATTAACCTCGATACTGAGCTTTACACTAGATCCCAAGATTCTGAAAGCCTTAATTTACTGAGCTGATTCTAAGATAAACTGATGAAGTAGTCAGGAGAACACATGACTTTTTCCCTTGGTATGTTTCTCTTCTCCAATCAGTATGCAGAGGCCAGTGCTCCTAGGTGCATGGGAGATAAAGGAATATAAGGCACATTTTCTACCTTAATCTGTTATATCCATACACTATAAAGCAGTACTTTAAAATTTGGATTTTAAAATAAAATATATTTGATTAGCTCTTGGTTTGTTATTTACTAGCTGAGTGACCTTGTGAAATTTTTACTTTATTTAAACCTTTATTCATATATCGAACATAGTAACATCAAACCTATAGGCTTCATTGGGTATTAAATAAGGCAAGAAATAAATTAATCACAATGTTTAATACTATAGTAAGAAATCAATATTTTATTAACTTTTGTTATATTTTATCTTCAGTGTCCCAGATGGTTGCTCAGTAGAAAATGGGAAAAGAAAGCAACATTCATTTGTAATGATTAATGAAAATAAGTCTTTCCTTTCTTATATGAAGATTCAAAGGCATTTATTGGAAGGAAATATGGTGAGCCCATTAAAAGTTGTAAACATTTCTCAGATGAAAACTTTCCCTTCCCAACAAAAATGATCTTAGCTTTTCTCTATCAGTTTCTTCCTCTTTACTGTTCATTGAAATAAATTTCTGTCACTTTTAGATTTATCCTTTGAGTTTTAATAATGTACAATCTGGAAAAATGGTTGGATGGAGAAGAGGAAAGGGTGGGAAAGTATTTTCTGTACTATTGGATTAAAAATGTTCATTTGGCTGACCACAGATTTGGTGTGAAGACTTAACTGGCTTTGCTGGGCATGTTGATGCACGCCTGTAATCCCAGAGGCTAAGGCAGGAAGATTGCAAGTTCAAAGCCAGCCTCTGCAACAGTGAGGCACTAAGCAACTTAATGAGACCCTATCTCTAAATGGAATACAAAATAGGGCTGGGGATGTGGCTCAGTGGTTGAGTGCCCCTGGGTTCAATACCCAGTACCTTCCCTCCTCCCACCAAAAAAATAAAAAATAAAAAATAAAGATTTAACTGGCTTTCATTTGTGATTCTAGAATCAATGCCTCATTCTGTAAAATAGAATGAATTGGGGCAAGACAGAACAGTTGGTTTTTGTAAGGTGGGAATAAGAAAACTGAACAAGAAAAAAAGCACATTGGTAAACATCAGATTACTACAGGTGACTTCTCTTATAAAAGTTGAAGTAGAGGGGACTTCTTACTATGCTGTTTAAGGTAGACTTAGTTGTTTCTGATTGGTTTCTGTAAATATACTGTTTTCAAGTAAAATTGCTTTAAATTTTCAGTTTGATTAAATGGCATTTAGCATAAGGGACTCCATTTTGATTTGTTCTGGTCTGGTGGGGCCTAGTATAAGAGGCATTCACAACAATACACTCTCATAAACATTTTAACAGAGTTTAAAAAAAAAGGGAGGTATGTTAGTCAGCTTTGCATCTCTGTAACAAATATACCAGATAAGAACAACTTAGAGGAGGAAAAGTTTAATTTGGCTCACAGTTTCAGAGGTTCAGTCCATGGTCAGCTGACTCCATTGCTCTGGGCCCAATGTGGGACACAACAGCATGGCAGAAGGGCATGGCAAAGGAGTGCTGCTTCACTCTCATAGCTAGGAATCAAGAGCTTGAGTGCAAGGAGCCAGGGATAACATGATCCCCAAGGACACTGTTATGGTTTACATGTGGTATCCCCCAAAAGCTCACATGGGAGACAATGCAAGAAGGTTCAGAGGAGAAATGATTGGGTTGTAAGAGTCTTAACCAAATCAATGAATTAATCCCCTGATAAGGATTAACTGAGTGGTAACTGAAGTGGTAGGGTGTGGCTGGAGGAGGTGAGAATTGAGGTGTGGCTTGGGGGTATTTATTTGTATCTGGTCAGTGGAGTCTCTCTCTTTCTGCTTCCTAAACACCATGTGATCTGCTTTCTTTTGCCACACACTCCGCCATGATGCTCAGCCTCATCTCAAGCCCCAAGGAATGGAGACTGCTGTCTATGGATGGGGACCTCTGAAACCATGAGCCCCTAAATAAACCTTTCTTTCTTTACAATTGTTCTGGTCAGATCCTTTATCACAGCAATGAAAAAGCTGACTAAAACAACACTCCTCCAGTCACCTATTTCCTCTAGCCATGCCCCATCTTCCTATAGTTACCACCTATTATCCATTCAAATTATGAATCCAATGAATGGATTAATCCACAGATTAGGTTACAGCTCTCATATTCTAATTACTCAACCTTTGAACATTTGTCTCACATGTGAGTTTTCCAGGAGACATCTCATATCTAAACCATAAGGGGACTAAAAAACAGGTGTGAACTATGTGTTTACTTCAATTTATTAAGAAATGGAATAAAGAGATTATTATTTTGAATGTAGGTTTTACTTATGAAAGTATTTATTTTCTTCACAGCTCTGAATTTGGACCACATGAATCATAGCCTTAATAGCATTATACCAAGACAGGCTGGGGTCATCAAATAACAATGCTAAGTTTTGGATGTAGTTTGTGTGTGTCTCCCCAAGGTTCACATGCTTGGAGCTTGGTCCTCAGCATGGTAATATTGAAAAGGGGAAACCTTTAAAAGGTGGAGCATAATGCAAGGTATTTAGGTCATAGGTGACCATCTTCTAAAGGAATTAATACTGGTCTCATGGAGTGAGTAGTTCTTACAAAAATGTGTGGTTATAAAAAGAGTAAACCTATCCCTAAATCTCTATGGCTCCCTGTCTCATGTTATCTTTTCCATTATCATATAATTTCATCATGATGCTATCACAATGTTGTGATATGGTTTGAAGGGCTGGTATCATGTTCTTGAATCTCCAGACTTGTGAATTAAATAATCATTTTTCTTTATAAAATACCCAGTGTCAGGTTTTGTATTATAGTAAGAAACTATGACTAAGATAAGCAGATATTGAAAAAGAGAGAGAGAGAGAGGAAGGGAGGGAGGGAGGGAGAGAGAGAAACACAGAGAGAAAAAGAAGTAGAAATAAAGAATGGATATAAATAATGAAAGGGAGGGAGACTGCAGACAAACTGTTAATTTAAAAATACTGACTGAAGTAGAGCCCTGCAATATGGGTTGTTTGTATCCAAATTCAACTACTCAAAGTTCACATTTAAGTCCCATTTTAGGCAAGGCAATACCACAGATCAATTTGCTAACCTCAGATTTTAAAAGTCTTAACAAGAAGCTTATTTTAGGTCCTATGGATACAATAACTGGCTTTACTAACTTCACATTTTTAAGCTGGTGGTTTTGGCTCTGGGTAGTCACAGCTAGAATCATGGATCAAAACCAAGCCTTGATTGTGACTGAGTAAATGCTAGGATGTTAAATAACAAGCAACATTTTCATCTTGGACAAAGATCACAGATTACATGATCCTGAAATTTAAAGTCTGGCTCTGCCTTTGGGCTATAATTCTAATGCTGGTATGACATCCCATTTTGTTCTCACTCCTTTCTGGAAACAAGAGCAATTTTCATCCAGAAATGAATCTTGTGTCCAGGTAGCCGATGTCTCATATTTATGGGCAGATGCTGGTTTTATTTATTTATTTTTAGTTTTTTAGTTATTAGTCACATCCTCTGAAGCTTATTTATATGGAAGATAGGAACTATAGTAACTGAACATTAGAACAATAACTCTTGCACTTTCATATAATACAACAAAGTGTGGCTGAGTGCCACAATTCAGGCTATAGAAACCAAAGTCAAAACAAGGCATGTGTGGCTTTTCCAATTAAATGCATGATTATCTGGTTCAAGAGAACAACAAAGACAGAAATCACCACAATGCAAGTCAGAAAGAAGTCATTAAACTAATCTATGAGTGTAAAGGAGAAAAAAAATAAAGGTCAGGAGAAGGGTCATTTAAAAAGTGATGTTTAACCTGAATCTTCAAGTTAGGTAGCATTCATTTTTAAAAATGTTTTTATTAGTGCATTAAAGTTCTACATAGTAGTGGGGTTCATTTTGACATAATCATACAGGGCATGCATTTTAATACCATCTATAGCTATTTTCTTATCCTAAAATTATACATGTGCAAGTCACTGGGAAAAGACCAAAACTAGTCCTCTGTAATCTAGTAAAAGATTACCACACTGGCATTTTATTCTTTCAGTATTTATTCTTTTTATGCATGTTTTTTATTTGAGATTTATCTCATAATTTGTATCCTATTATGCTTCTCAAAGAATCTCATAAGCACTGTCCAATATTTAAATTTTTTAAAAAATAATATTGCAATGTTTATATAACACTTATTTACCTAGACTATGTCTTTTAACAAACCCCTTATCACTGAATGTGTGTTCTATTTTTTTTCTTTGTTTGGTTTTTGTTGTTATGGGAATACCTTTAATATGAAGTGTTCACTGCATTATTTTATTTCTTTAAAATAGTTTTCTAAAAATGAACTTGGGTAGAAACACTTGAGTCTATAAAGGCACAGATTTAGAAATAGTGTTCTAGGCACAGGTAATAGAATAATCACTGCCAGGCTATTTCCCTAATCATAAAAATAGCACAATTCATAATAGCTAAACTGTAGAGCCAACGTAGATGCCCTTCAGTGGATGAATGGATAAAAAAATGTGGCATATATATACAATGGAATTTTACTCAGCACTAAAAGAGAATAAAATCATGGCATTTGAAGGTAAATGGATGGCATTGGAGAAGATAATGCTAAGTGAAGTTAGCCAATCCCTAAAAAATAAATGCCAAATGTTTTCTCTGATATAAGGAGGCTGACTCATAGTGGAGTAGGGAGGGGGAGCAAGGGAGAATTAAATGAATTCTAGATAGAAAAGAGGGGTGGGAGGGAAATGGAGGGGGCAGGGGATTAGCAAGGATGGTGGAATTTGATGGACATCATTATCCAAAGTACATGTATGAAGACACGAAGTGGGTGTGAACATACTTTATATATAAACAGATATGAAAAATTGTGGTATATATGTGTAATAAGAATTGTAATGCAAAAAAACACAAAGTACATGTATAAAGGCATGAGTTGGCATGAACATACTCTATATACAAAGATATGAAAAATTGTACTCTATATGTGTAATAAGAATTGCAATACATCTGCTGTCGTGTATTTAAAAATAAAATCAATAAAACTAAAAAAATAGTTTTGAAATAACAAATATCATCCAGGAAGATGATTTTAAATATAGAGATGATTTTCCCATGAAGCATCATTGAGGTTGTTTGGCTGGTTTTCTATCTACAGCTGCTGGGAGAAGCTGACCTCTTTAGAAATTAGTCAGAAATTAGTGTATTAATCTCCTTCCCCTTATACCTTCAATGTGGTTATGCATAATTGAAATAAGGGTTTACCATTAAAGGAATCTGACAAGTTAATGCCAAGGTTATTTAAAAGAAATATCTGTTCTGGAATACAAAATAGAAAGAAGACTAAGGAGACTTTGGCATTCTCAAATGAATGATGGTGGCCAGAGTTCTTTATACCTTTTTTTAGTTAAACAGGTATATGAGTATGAAGTTGAAGAAGAGAAGCTTTGTTTTAAACTTAATTTCATTCCACCTCTAGGATCTATACTGATTACCCATATATTTCATCAAACCTCTTCTAAATTTAAGAGCCTTGGAGAATTCTGGCTGTGGCATGGGAATGTGAAGGTTTGTTGGATGGCCAAAAAATGCTACAATTTAGAGATGATTCCAATCCTATTAAGAACCATAAGTTTTTCAGAAAATAGGGTTGACAAAGGTTTCTCTTTCTGTCTCTTTGGCTCTACTGCAGAAGCGGTCACACTCTGATGTCCATAATCATCACCTAGCTTGTTATAGTGCCAGTTTCCAGATTTCACACCTGAATATTCTGATTTAGTGGTTCTGGAGTGAAACTGGGATTCAAATATTATACAAGCTTCCCAGATGATTATTGAAAATGTTCCATGGACTGGATTTTGAGACACACTGCCACAGGAAACAGAGCAGCCAGTGGCAACAGAACCAAGAGGCAGTCTTATGGTCCTCTGGCCATACATAAGCTTGGAGTAGAGATGGGATACAATGATTTACTCTTAGTGTCTTCCCCAAAGATTTTATCCAACATGGTCTAGTCCTCTGTAATCTAGTAAAAGATTACCACACTGGCAATAAGGACTACTTATTCATAGGTTCAGTTTTTCCACCTTACTCTTTGGTAAGGACACAATCTGCCACATGGAGGAAACACCTGGCAGGTTTGCAGTGTGGTGTATAACCTAGTTTTATGCTAAGTAGCATTCAGAGACAGCAGTATGGTTTGTGGTTTATGGTTGGTGCCTAGTAATTATAGTGGGTGGAAGAAGAGTTTTATTTTGTTTTAATTGCACATAGTGTTTTATGATCACAATCAGATCATTTAGCAGCATCATATATTTGTCTAGCATAATTTCTGTTCTCCACTTTAACTGTGATTTTAATGGATTGTTTATAGCCAAGGTGGTAGCTAAAGACAGGATGTTGATTCACTGTTAATTTATGTCAACTGGGAAGATTACCAAACAAGCATATTTCTTGTTTGCTTATTTGTCATTGTCTGTGAAAAATAGAGCTTCCCCTGCCTTGTTCTCACCTATTCTTTGATTGTATGGCTTTTCTAACCAAAATAGCTTTCATTTGGTACACACATGGATGCATAATATTTATTACTGCTAGAATTTAGAGTAATAAATTTAAACTAGCAAATTAGAGACCTACTTTTTAGCAAAAAGTCAAAATAGATGTGAAATGTTCCAATCTTCTCTGGAAAAGTGGTTTTAATAAATGTGTAGCTAATTAAATCTTAATTAGCTTATTCATCTACTAGCATTTTAATATTTTAATATTTATATTTTTCCCAAGGTCCTAATGGGTTTAATGGAAAAATTAAAAAACTGAGTTTTACAATTCAAGTTGTAAGTGATATCATTGGGCTTCGGGATGAAAGCTAAGCAGATAAATTGAAACTGGATCCCAATTTTCTTGAGAGAAATGAAGAACTAGTATATCACTAATTTTGTTGAAGAACCTGAATTTATTATATGTTTGTGCTGCATTTTCATACAATGTAAATATAGCAGTAGACAAGAATTGCTTTTAGCTGTGTATGGTGGCACACGGCTATAATCCTAGCAGCTTGGGAGGCCTGAGGCAGGAGGATGATAAGTTCAAATCCAGCCTCAGCAACTTAGGGAAGCCCTGAGAAACTTAGTGAGACCCTGTCTGAAAAATAAAAATGGGTTGTGGATGTGGTTCAATGGTTACACACCCTTGGGTTCCATCCCTGGAATACATCCCCTGCCCCCGCCACCGCCAAAAAAAGAATTGCTATTTAATCTACAAAATATGCCCTGATTTTATGTTGGCACTAAAAAAACAAGAATGTGGCATCACTTTCTGCTGTGGATATAGTCTGAAAAATGTGTTTGCAAGTTGAATTTTTGTAAAGATCATGTGTTAAGTTTTCTGGAAGTATTCAATTTTTAAGAGTAATTCTCTAGTAATCATTTTTAAAATAAAGTTAGAAATTCTTCTTATAAATTCAAATTTTAATGGAAAACGTTTAAACAGTATGGTATAACAGGGCCAGGTGTGCCGCAGTCTGGCTGGGCACAAAATCAGGAGCCACTCAAGCAGGAACAAACTTTATTTCCAAAACTCCCGCGAATGCCATGCACGCGGCCTTCTCCCGGGACACACTACACCAACAGGAAATCCCTCCTCCGGAATTCCCTCCTACCGTACTTCCCCAACCAATGGGAACTCTCTGGGAGTCCCAAGAGAGCTCCAAAGTAGCAGGCCTAGGCGGACAGCAGGGGTCTAATCTCCAATTGAATGCACATCTTAACATAATCATTATCATCTCAATGGCTTGCTGCTGTCACCTTTCAACCAAAAATGCCATGAATCATTCCTACTTGGCTATGGCTCTCAGCACAGGTGCATATAACCTAGCCATCAAGAGACCTGCATCCCAATTCTGTCACTATTTCATTATATTGTTGTAGAATTCAGAGAATTGTATTATGTGATTTCTAAGAATACTGTAAAATTCCCAGATTCAAATTTAAAATTTTTAGTGACTGGATTTGTTTAAAATAAAAGATTATGTCTCAGTATATGGTATAATAGTCTAAAGTTGCACCAGCCAGTGCGGTAACTACTAGCCACACATAGGAGCACTTGAAATACGCATGGTTGAAATTGAAATGTGTTTTAAGAATGAAGTACACATTGGATTTCAAAAATTTGATGCAAAATAATGTGAAATAGCTCATGAATTAATAATTTTTATACTTCTTATGTTTTGTAATGATAATATTTTGAGATAGTAGGTTAAATAAAACATACTAAAATAAATTCACTGTTTCTTTTATTTTCTAATGTAGACATTTTAAATTTAATTTTTTTTTTTTTTGTGGTACTAGGGATTGAACCCAGGGCCTTATGTATGCTTGGTAAGCACTCTACAAACTGACCTATATACCCAGCCCCTAAATTTAAGTAATTTAAATTTAAGCAGTTAATAGTCATTTGATGGTCTAATAGAAAATTTTAATTTCCATACATGGCTTATATTATTGGTGTAGAGCAGCAGCATTCTAAATGGACAGCACATGGTACAAAAGAAACTTCCTGAGGACCAGATAATTCTCCATATCTGGTATTTTTCAAGAAAAACCTTCATGATGTAGAAGAGATTATCATCATTTTCTGTTGCTTACCAGAATACCTGAAATTGGGTAATTTATGAATAAAAGATATTTATTTAGCTCACAGTTTTGAGGGCTGAAAACTCAAGATAAGGTAGCCCTATCTGTTCAGCCTCTGGTGAGGGCCTTCTGACCAAATCCCAGTATGGCAGATGGCATCATGGGGGAGTGTGTGAAAGGATTTCATAGCTAAACAAGGAGCAAGAGAGATACAGGGGCCAGGTTCTGTCTCTCTCTCTTTACAACAACTTACTTTTTCAGGGACTAAACTGGGTCCCCTGAGAAATATAAATCCCTTCTGAGGTGCTCCACCAATGACCTAATGACCTTTCATTAGGTCTCACCTCTTAAAGGTTCCAGAACCTCTCTATATTGCCACAGGGAGGATTTAGCCTCCATGAACCTCTGGAGATATACTCAAACCATGTCCAAATCATAGCAGAGACCCTTTGAAGATAAGATGAAAGTATTATCCCCAAAACATAGTTCATAGTCCACTAGTCCTGCAAGAGGCACCACGATAGTCAAGTAAGTACAGGCAATACTATACTAACTGAGCCCCTCTTACTGACAACATTCATTAACCTAGTGAAGTCAAAGTTTAGAAACTTGCTTTACTTGAGTCAATCCAATTCTTTCCAAATTTATTTGAGAAAGAATCTTGTCTTTCCCTATCACCGCACCACCTTTTATTTTTTAATAGTAAAATAAAAAATAAGAAAGTCACTAAGACAAATGCTGGTGAATTAGATAATCATTATTTCCCATTTTTCTGTTGTTTGTTTATGGGCAGTACATAGGAATATATCTGAGGGGTTAGGTGTGCTTGCTTTGTTTATGTATGCTTCTATGCTAAAACCCTCCTATTATGCATAAAATGTTTTCCTTAATGTTCCTAGGATATTTGAAATATTGCCAGCTAGATGTGTTTATTTTAAATCCCTAATTTGACTTATACTGCTAAGAAGATTTATAGTCAGGGGTTCAAGGAAGGGCTAACAGAATATGTGGAATAGATACAGAAGAACAGGTGAGGAAATGTTGACAGGATATTTGCACTTTCTGAAATGTTATGTTTAGTGTATTCCCCAAAGAAATATGCTGCTATGTATGGTTTCAATAGGCTCCCATGGACTGGCAGGGACGCTTAGATATGATTTACAACTTTGCTTTCCAGGGAAACTGCATCCAGCATTCCAATTCAGCAGTGAATGTTCGGAGCATAAATTTTAAGTTGAACACAACTGGTACAAAGATTGACTCCAAAGCCCAGGAAATAGATGCAATCCGCATCCTTTATTTGTTTCAATGAACTATCTTGCTTTTGGTGGTAAGCCTTTTACTTCCCCAAACTCAGAGAAGATGGAGATAATGATAGAACAAAATTTTCCATGACAATGTTCATAGGATCTCACAAATCATAAAGGAATATTAAGAAGCCCTCATCAAGAATTTCCCTAGCTTTCAGCCTTAAAAAATACTCCTTCACAGAGTAAATCAAGTTATTTTCTTTTCTCATATGACATGTATAGAATAAATGTATACATATACATGAAAACAGCCCAAACTCAAAAAGCTTCCTACACTCATCTATAGTTTCTTAAGGAAAAATATATTTTTTCTTTAACTCACAGGAAATAAAATGACAGATTTCATTTGTAATGGCTGGATGTACTTCAGCATGAAGTAAAACAAAAGCAAAGATAATTTAAGTAAAACTACTATTTTAAAGTAAAATATTGACATTTCATTAATATTGGAAAGATGCAAAATGAAAACCTATGCTTAGACATTGAACATTTGTTTTCAGTAGGTTTCAGGAGGCTTACTCATCCAAATGGCTACATAGCAGGTGTCCTATGAGAGCCCATTGGGCTGCCAGTTTCTGCTTAGGGACAGCTATTATATTTCCAGTACTATTCATTCTGTGTGTAGAGTTATATTTCTACCTGGTATATTTTCTTTCTGCCTAAAAAATCCTTTAACCTTTCTAGCAGCACAAATCTGCTGGCATTTGGCAGATCTTTTTATCATATAAAATGGTCTTAATTTTACATTTATTATTGAAAGATATTTTCACTTGAAATAGCACTCTAAGACATTTTCCCAATAATTGAAATATGTTATTCCAATGCATTTTGGCTTGCATAGTTTTGGGAGAGAAATCAGCTTTATCTTTGTTCTACTGGATGTGATGTGTACTTTTCCCCTCACATTGCTTTTAAAACTTTCTCTTTATCAATATCTTTCAGCAATTTGATTTGGATGTACCATATTGTTTTCTTTCTGTTTTACTCCTTGGGTTTTTTTATTTTTTGAGATTTTTTGGGTTTGAGGGCTTATGGATTTGGAATGATTTTTAGTAATTACTTTTTTAAAAAAGTTTTTTTGGTCCTACCATCATCTCCTCTACTTCTTGTAGTTCAATTATCTATGCATTAGACTGCTCAATTTTATCCCAGAGATCACTGATGCTGTGCTCATTTTTGTCTTTTTAAGTTTTTTTTTTTGTTTGTTTGTTTCTTGTTGCCTTTGGATGATTTCTATTGCTGTTTCATCAAGCTGACGGGTTATTTTCTCAGGATAAAATCTGATGTTCATCATACTCAATGTATTATCATTTCATACAGAAGTTATATTTGGGACACATTTATATCTTTCATTTATATCCTGACTATGTTCATGTCTTTCCTTACTTTCTTGAACATATGGAATATATTTGTAATAGCTATTTTATTTTCCTTCTTTGGTAATGACATCATCTGCCCTTTCATAATCTGATTCTATTGATTGACTATTATTCTACTTATGGGACATATTTTCCCTGTTTCTTTGTGTGCATAATAATTTTTGACTGGATGCCAACCATCATAATTTTTAACCTTGTTAGGTACAGGATTTATTTTGTATAATTTTATATAGTATGTTGGATTTTTTTTTTTTAGCTTGAAATCAAGTTACTTGAACTCAGCTTCATCAATTTCAGGCTTTTTAAAACTTTGTTAATACTTAGCATCTTGATCTAGGGAAAATGTACACTCAAATACTACAATATCCCTTTGAATGTCATGTGTACTACTTATATATTACAAGGTCTTTTCAGCGTGGCTGGTAAACTGTTCCCAGTCCTATGTATGGCTTACCTGAAATTTGACCTACTACTTTTCTGTATTTCTTATTTCAACTTTAAGTAATTTCCTCTCACCATGCATTCATCCATATTTAGTCAAAGGCTGAAGGAACCCTTTCACAGATCTGTAGGGTTTTTTTCTCTGTTAAGATCCCTTCCTGCAGACATTATATCCCACAGATCTTAAGACCTTGGCCTCCTGAAGTTCTAATTTTTGTTTCTTCAACTCAGTGAGACCACCATGGTCTATTTGAGTATTTCTTCACAATATTGCTTTCTAGAACCTGCTACTTGGCTACTGGTGAAATCAGAGGTATTTTTCTCAGTTCTTTATTGCTTATTATTCAATGTTTAAATACCATTGTTACATATATTTCATCTGTTTTTTCTAGTTGTTTGATATGTAAGAGTAAATATGGCACCTATTATACCATCATGTCTAGTATGATATGCTTTTAACGCTGAAAATAAAACCCTATCCCTACTCTTTACTAGATGAATCTTCTTGCATCATTGGCACTCATGAAAATGTGACTCAGTTTCCAAATTACTAGTAATATTAACCTCTTTGTGACCTTTCTCTGTGGAGGAGCCTGGGCATGAGAGAAATAGCTAATTTATGTTTATGTAATCTCATGTTCTTCTATAATCACCAGTTGGAACTTATGTCAGTGGTTCTAGGATTTTTAACAGGTCTGGATTTGAATTCATATGTCTAGGGTAATTACTGGTGTTGCTGGCTGGGTATTTAACTTTCTTAGATTTTTTTTTTTTTTTTTTACTGGAAGATGACACACAAGTATTTTACTGTCTCCCTAGGAGCTTGATTTTAATAGGAGCTGAGAGAGCTATATTTCCAAACACAAATATGAGAGAATGGAAGAGATTATAAATATAGAAGGTACCAAATTTTCAAAGTAATTTTTACTGCATCCTTTCCCTTTACATTGTCTAAATGGACATTACTAAAAATGAATCACAGCTGAGTTTTCTAACTTAGTCCTTTAATAGGTAGTTGGTTGCAAGACTATGAATTTTTGGCATTTTATTCTTATTTCCTATTCCTTTACTCCTTTTCTTTCTATTCTTCTCTTCTGATATCCTCTCTTTTTCCCCCTAAAAATTACATATGTGGCCATATAAATTCCTTTAAATTCTCACACTTACCATCAACTTTCATGTCTCCATGAAATGTGCCTACAATATTCTTTGCCTATGATAATTTCACCATTTTTCTTTCTTAAATTTTTCTTATATATTCCTTAAAGTTCAGGTCTGACACCATCCAGTCGACAAACTTGTATTGAATTGTGTATATGATATATATACATCACAATGCATAGACACTGCTGATGCTGATAATAACCCCTTAATCACTATTCTTCATATCCACTTTTGTTAAATGTCTTGGTTGTTTGCCTTCCCAAGTTTACTTTCTCAATGAGTTTGGAATAGGAGCATTCCTTACTCATATCAAGATACTTCAGGCAATTCAAAAGGTTCTAACTCATAGACTAAATTTCTACTTTTAATTTTTCTTGCTATATTCTTACATATATATATATATATATATATATATATATATATATATATATATTCCTTTATCTTCATACCTACAGTTCAAGGGTAAGAACTACATAGTGGGTAGTAGTGTGGACTGTACAGTCTGAGTCTTTGACCCTCTGAGTTCAAATCCTGGTTCTACCCACTAAATTCTGTGTAGATGCAGCTGCATTACTTTGTTCCCCTTATGACTCTTTGTCTTTAACTGTGATCATTGTAATACTCTTTCATAGGGTGATTGTGATGATTTGGGGGAATAATATATAACATGCCTAAAATAGCACCTAAGCACTCTAAAAGTAGCAGCTATAATTATCAACAGGAGCTAAATTTTAAAAATAGGGCTTACTTGATTTTTCAACTCTGCAATTCAATTGCTCCCTCAAGTGTCTCCTAAAATTACAAAATGTTTCATGTTTTTATTATAAAAAAGACTGCCAAAATTTGAAAATTATGCTTTTTATTATAGTCACATAAAATAAAGTCAGTTACACCAAGTTGTCCAAATACATGGTGAACTAAAGCTTCCAACACTTACAAATTTTATACATATATCTATGCATTTACAAATACATACATATGTAAAAGATATATATTTTCTTCTAAAATAAAGTGCCCAAATGTTGATATATGGGGGCATAAGAGGGAGAAGAGAGTTATAAAGCCTTGTTAGTTATAGGCTGTACTTTTATAAGAATCTGTTTTATGCACATTTATTCAGATATAATGAACTCAAATCATCTGTTCTTTTCTGAATTCTTCTAAGTGAATTAATTTACCTAAAATTTTAAAGAAGTCATGTGGTCATCTTAATGAAGCAGAAGCTTCTTTTTCTGATGTGGCTGGCACAGAGCCTTGGCTTCCCTACAGAGGGGTGTTTAAGCTCCATTCCTAATTACCCTGTTGTTTGGATTATTGTCTTTCTGCTAGGGTGATAAACAGAGTGAGAAACAATCAGGCATCTCTAAGACTAACTCCTACATGCATGCAATGAAATTAGAATTTGGTGAAAAGATTGCTAATGTTTTACATCACCTTGGGTTTGAGGAGAAAGCTTTATCAAGATTTGAATAGTGGGTCTTGCTGCCTCTGTTATTACAGAGGTGTATAAGCCAAGCAAGAAGAATCAGGGCATAATGGTTAATATGTCATTGAGATAATCAACTCAAATTGAAATGAACTCTATTACAGTGAAAAACCTTCACGAGTTCATGTTTCAAGGTAAGAACAAATTGCAGGGTTAAAGAAAAACTCAGTGATTTAAGATAATTCAGAAAATCCTCACTTCAAAAAGGAACTGAGTTCTAGTCTTAGCTCCAACAGCTCAGCTGTCCTTATGGTGTTTTTACTTTATTTTCTGCTATCTCAGACATTTATGATGATCATTGGTAGTCTTTGACAAGAAATGGAATTTAAAATTTAATTTAAAATGCCTCTGAAAAGACTAACTTGTTTAAGCAATGTGGAGATGCCTAAAAATAGCTGAATATGAGCCCAGCCATTTCTCAATTTCTGGTAGCTACATCTTCAAGCTGTAGCGGAGTGGATCCTATGCAAGCAGGAAAGGGAATAATTGTCAGCATTGAAACTGCACAAGACACTCTAAAACCCCCAACATATGAAAGGTGGGGAACAATGAGAAGCCCAGACAATTCCCCTAGTCAAAACAAGGAGTGGGGTATTTCATTTCATTTTTGGAAGGAAAAAAGAAGGGCACAATTTCCAATGACCCAACCCACCTCTGCAGTGCCTCTGAAAGACCAGAGCGGCCTAACTACTGATTTTGGTGAGCATCTTGTTGATGGCCTGCTTGACATGTGTGGTGGAGCTGCGTCTCCTCGTCTTGCCCTGCACCATCCTCCGGCGACGCACCTCTCGACATAACTCGTAGAAGATCTCTGTGATGTTCCCTTCTCCAGTGCAGGCAGAACACTCATAAAAAGCACATGCTAATTCTGTGGCCAGCTTCTCCCCTTCTTCTGTACTCACTTGTCTGGAGTGGTCCAAATCAGCTTTGTTTCCAACCAAGATTAAAGTCACATTCTTGGGCTTTTTGATCTCATCTAGGATGTTCTTCAGTGGTAGCACTTCCTCAAAACTTCCTCGGTCAGTAATGTCATAGACCAGCACAAAGCCTTCCCCCCATCGCATGTGCCCTTCTCTCTGAATGGTGTCTTCCTGTAGGCCAAGAAAAAATAGCAGCTCAGAAAATTGGAGGTGATCACAATGCATAGACACTGCTGATGCTGATAATAACCCCTTAATCACTATTCTTCATATCCACTTTTGTTAAATGTCTTGGTTGTCTGCCTTCCCAAGTTTACTTTCTCAATGAGTTTGGAATAGGAGCATTCCTTACTCATATCAAGATACTTCAGGCAATTGAAAAGGTTCTAACTCATAGACTGAATTTCTACTTTTAATTTTTCTTGCTATATTCTTACTTTTATAATCACAAGAACTATTAATAAATTATACCCTTGGTTGAGCATATTGCTATTGAGACTTTTTCTCATCACAATTGAAAATTAATAAATTAATAATAGACAAGTGGTTGTTACCCCAATATTTAGGTGTCAGAATTAGAGCCAAAATTCAGCAAGATGTACCCTCTCCCTTTTTTGGTTTCTTTGTGTGTTTTAATCTCCTTTTTTATTGAAGACAATTAGGGAAAGAAAGAGTCCAACTTTAAGGTGGGCCTTTTTTTTCCCCCTATGCCAATACCCCAAATATGTCACATAGTACCAATAATGATGGAAACTTATTGAAGTGATTCTTCATGGGAAGGTATACCTATAATTTGAGAAAGCATTGCCTTTAAAGGTTCAAGTGGTTTCTGGAGGCTGTGGCCTCTCTCAGTAGGCTCAGAGTGTGAAGGTCAGAGCATAAGGAGATGGTGATGAGAAGTAAATGTGTGAAATTCATTTCAAGAACATTTCATGGATTAAACTCTTCAATTCAAGTCTTGTTGGAGTTACAGATTATTGACAAAGGACCATGGAAAACTCCAGTTTCTTAACTCATCCCACTGGTCATTTCTATACAAAGATATGAAAAATTGTGTTCTATATGTGTAATAAGAATTGTAATGCATTCCGCTCTCCTGTATTTAAAAAACTAAAATCAATTTAAAAAAAGAATTAAACCTATCTATGAATCATTTCATCGTTTCAGATCTAACTGACCTCAAATTAGATTTACAAAGAAAATATTTCAGGAGAGAGTTCCAAAATAAAGCATTTTGAAGCAAACAGACAAATTTATATAAGGCCAGAGAAGTCCAGAGAAGTCAATATATACTATATACTTTCTCTTAAAGGGTTACCTTGCATATTAGCATATAAAACCTCTGCAAACTATCAGTAAAGGCACTTGTTTAAGTATATCTAAACATTTCAAAATACATTTGACCATGAAAAACTTATTATCCTGCTAAGCCACCAAACAGGTGGGAGATTCCAACCTGGACAATATATGAATATTACAGTATTTTCAAAACCTTCTTGAAGCACAGGGAAGTTTACATAAACATTATACACAGGCTCTTAGAAATGTGTTAATATATAAAATTGTAGAAATAAGTTTTTAGTTATGCAAAAGTTACTTGAATGACATGCCTCAATTTTGTGCACATTATTCATGTCTTTTTTTATTTGATGCAGAAAATATTTTAGTTCAATTTCTATTCACCTGACCAGCAGTATCAAGGATCTCCATGGAAACAACTTCGTCATCGATGGTTGCTTGGTGTCGGTAGGTTGATTCTGAGAGAATGAGCAAATAAAGAAGACAAACAGGTAAATAAATGCAAGATTTAATTTGATCCTTAAAATGAGAAATTAGGCATGGAGCAGCATATCTGTCTTGTAGTACAGGGGATTGTGCAAGCTAGAGAAGCAAAGAAGAATGTGCAAGAATATAGCATCTTTGTACTCACAGAGCTTCAGGCATAATTCCTAATGAGCCACTACTTCAGGGCTTAGAATGTGAGAGCTCTCTTTGTTTCCTTGATCCTCTGTCTGCTCCTCTTAAGGTTCCATTTTATTCCATTTTGAGGTCAGTTCTCTATAGTCTCTTTTCTATCTCAATAAACTGAGGCTTCTATTTTCTAGAATGATAAGGTGGTTTTCCACAAAATGGATTTGGTCATGATGGCCCTAAATGTCCAGTTTCTGTAAAGCTCTGTTAATTTATTTTCCTAACAAAGTTACATACAATCAGAAACTAATATTTTCTTTCTAAACCTCAACCCAATAGATATTAGAGGGAAGTGGATAGATCTTACCAAATGATGTAAAACATGGGAAACACTTGGGGCAGTAATAGACAGGTGGGACCCAGTGTTTGTAGTTGACAAGGAACAGTAACCCATATTAGAGGTGGGCTGGGAAGCTTGGAAGAGAAAAGGAACAATGCAGATTTCTCTCATTTATGTTGCCTCTTCAAAGCAGGGTGCAGTAGCTACTCAGTATCAGCTGAGGTGGGTCAAGAGCAGAGTGGTACCCAAGCTGTGAGCGGGTGAAGAGAAGTTAGCAGGTGTAAGAAGACTAGGTAAGCTTGAATGTAACCCTCATCACATAAGTGAAAACCAAAGGTAAAAAACAAGCGCTTTATATGAAAACTAGAACAACTGAAATAAAGGAATCAATAAATAATTGGCAGCTGATGAAAATCAGGAGGAGGAACTCTCCCAGAAGGTCTCAGGAAGTGATAATAAGAAAACTGGAAGCTGAAAACTTAATAGGAAGTATGGTCAATACAATTAGAAATTTCGTTCTTTATAAAATGAACCTCAAAGACAGAAGAAGAAAATACACAGAGATGTGGAAATATTCAAAGTTGTAATGACTAAGAATTTCCCTGGATGAGAGTCATTGAACTACTTCAGATCAAAATGACTAATGGAATATGTGAGGAAAAGGTTTTCAATCTAAATTTCGGTGAAATTTAAGATATAAATGGAAAAGAAAAAAAATCTAAAGAGATTTAGAGAATAAAAGCTCTTCACCTACAAAAGGATATGACTCAAATTTGACATTGGACTTCTTAGCAGTGACACTGGATTTATGACATCTATGGCATAAAAGAAAATAACAAAACTATACCAAAAGCAGTCCACAGTTACAATTCCATGTGATTCTAATATATTATATCAGGGTGGAGGTGAGGAGAAGACCTGGGAGGCAGGTGTGAGTAAACACACTTATTTCAGAAGACAATAAAATACAGAAAAAGTTAAAAAAGCAAAAGAGAATAATTTTTAAAATATATAAGAAAATAAATAAAATACAAAATATCATGAGAGAAAAAGTATAACCTTTTATGAGAAATTATTCTGACTCCATTAACTAGTAGTACAAAAGTAACAAGAAGAAAACAAAATAATAATATATATTTGAACATAGATTCAAAACTTATAAATAAAATATTATCCAATTGAGTTCAACAGTTTAATAAATATATTATGAAAATAGCATTTATTTCAGGAATGGAAATAGTGTTTAAATATTATCAACACAATTTAATATATTAATGAACTAAAGAAGACAAATCACATGACTATCAAGAAGAAAAATACTTTCCTCCCTATATCTCATTATCAATTTAAGATTTTTAAAAATATTCAGAAAACTAAGAATAAAAGGAATTCCCTGACATGAAAAAAAATGTTACATATAAAACCCCACAGCATACATAAAATAAATGGACTAAGTATACAGATTGTCTTCAAACTCTTAAGCAAGGAAATTATGTGCTATACAACAATATAATCCAACATGGACTACAAATACTGGATAATTCTTTTTTTCCTCTGTTTTTTTGTGGTGCTGGAATTGAATCCATTGCTTTGTAAATGCGAGGCAAGCACTCTACCAACTGAGCTATATCCCATTGTAAGGCATTCTGCTGTCATATATAACAAATTAAAATAAAAATACACACAAAATTTTAAAAAAACACTGGACAGTATAAGATAGGAAAAAATAAATAAGAGACATAAGTGTAATGGGAGTCCACTTTTCGATCTGGGTACAAACCTTGATGCTTGATCATGATTGACTTATTTTAAACCTGTCACGATTGTTTTTCCCTTTCTTCCTCTTCTCCTTACCCTCCCTAACAGTGGGGGAAAGGGAAATGACATGAACATTTTTCCTGTCCCAAGCTAAGCTGTCATGTCCTTCACTGCCTGGAAGAATGTCACTGCCCACAAGAATAAACAAACTCTAGACCTGGGAACTGGAGCAATGGCTTTCTCAAGGACAGCAGATTGACACTAATTAATTCTATCTACTCATAATATTTGGATCCCCACCCTTTATTCCTCTTTTAAAATCCCTGCGTTCCCTCTAGCAGGGAGAATCACAGCTTCTGGGACAGGAGTCCTCTGCTTCTCCTTTGCTAGCAAAACAACAAAACATTCTTCTTTATATCAAAACTTGTTCTCATTTTTGGATTGGAAATGGAAACAAGGACTGAGCTTTTAGTATCATAAGGGTGGGAAAGGGATTTAAAAATCAAGGCTATGAATTTGAGGTCTATCAGAATGAATCACTAAAATTCTTCTATATCAGCAAAAACCACATAGGAAATATAAATGACAAGTAACCACTCCCAAGAGCAGTAAAATAAATATCAATATCTAAGAAACAATAAAGAACAAACACAACTAGCAAAGTTCAGAACTTCATGAAAAGGCCCTAAAGATACTCGAATAGATAGGAAAATTTCCAAGAAAAGGGCATGAGCAACAATTTTTAAAAGATGTTAAATTTCCCTCAGAGTGATCTCAAATTTAATTGCAATTCAAACTCAAAGTCCAGTCAGACTTTTTGAGGAACTAAATAAGCTTATCTAAAATGATGTAATGCAAAGTAAATAACACTACCCAAAACAGTATGGTACTAGTGTCAGAACATGCAAACTCACAAAGCCTTAAATAGATGCTCATTTATATAGGAATTTAGTATATGACTGAGGTGGCACCACAAACCACCCGGGGTGGGGGAAGAATACATTGTTCCATGGATGGTAATAGGAACAACCAAGAAAGAATAGGTCACTCTATGGACCCCCTGGAGCATGCACTAAAAGTAAATCCAGATGGATTAAAGATTTAAATCAACTAGACTTGAAAAGTAAACTTAAAACAATAAGTTAAAAATATAAAAACACACACAAAATGAACTAAAAATAAACAAGTTGACTATATTAAAAAATTATGCAATACAAAATAAGCTAAAATCTGGAGAAAGTATTTGCCACATCAAATCCCCAAACTGGTAAATACCTAAACTATAGAGAAGCATTTAGAAATTAAAAGTAAAAAAAAAATACGGATGAGGAGAAAATAAATATAAGCAAAATATACAAAGAGGAAGTTTGCGGAGAGAAAGACCAAGTGTATATAAAATGATGTTTTACCTGGTTACTTACCAGAGGGAAGCTTATAAAATTATTTTACAACCATAAGAGTGGCCTAAGTTAGAAAGTTAGATAATGAAATGCTTGGTTAGATTCTAGAGAGGTTCCATGTACCAGCAACTGGAGGGTAGACTGGCTCAGCATTTTGGAGGGCAATTTAACAATATTAAATATTCATACACCCTAAGATCCTGCAACTTCCTCCCAGGCGAAATTATAAAACAAAACAAAAACCTGGTCCAGGCTCTTATAGAAGTGTTTCTCAAAGTCTAGTGTCTGGATCAGCAAAATCAGTATCAATTAGGAATGTGTTAGAAATGCAAATTCTCAGGTTCCACCCCAAACCTGTTGGGTATGGGATCCAACAACATTATGTTCTGACAAGCCCTCCAGGTGCTTATGATGAATGATAAAGTTTGAGAACCATTGATTTAAGGCAAGGTTTTCCCTGGTGATAGAAGGAGTTCACTTTGAAGGTAACTAACTGGGTGTTTAACACAGGGAAGACGTGTTAAATGTGGCACACTAAGGAACGCTATGCAGAAAACTAGATAGATATATAACAACATACATGGACTTTATAATGTTCTGTTATAAAGATTAGAAATAGAGACACAACACAATAAAACTTATGTAAATTTAAATGAATAGACAAAAATTTATTCTTTATATATATAATAGCACAAACTGAATGTTTGAACAAAAATTGTTCTCAATGCTTTATTTATGTTAACTCATTTACTCTTCACAAACATCTCATAAAGTGTTTATTACTATTAGCTCCATTTTAGAAAAAGAAACTGAGACATAACAGGAGTAAATAATTTGCTGAAGGCCACAAAGGTGATAAGTGGTAGTAGTCAGATTTTGGACCAGGAAGACTGGCTTTGGAGTGGCTTTGGAATGTAATAGAAAACCTACATTTAGTATCAAACACACTAGAATATACTTATGGGAAAGAGGAGCACAAGGGTGTCAGAATAAGGTATACAGGGACAAATAAAACAATAATATAAAGGCTTCATATATACAATAATGGCAAAGTACAATGAAAAGAGAATTTAACTAACATAATTACTATCTTGATCAAACTACCTAAATGACCAATCAACCAAGCAAAAGTTTCTGCTTCCACAGGGATAGGCTATGAACAAGTGCTCCTATTATTATTATTATTATTATTATTATTATTATTATTATTTTGTCTATCTACCTTTCTTCCATTTCATCCACTATTTTGCAGAATTTTAACCATAATTTTACCATAAATATAAATTCCTACCCAAAATACAAACTGTAGAAAGGAAGCTGAGTGAAGTAGCATGAACTTAGCCTCAACGTTTACGTATGTGCCATCTGCACTGGGCCATAATGGTCACCACAGGCATGTACCTTGTCATAGTATTTTCCAAAAGTAGTATTTTAAAATGAGATTAGGTGTATTTTGTACTATTTTCATTCTCTTAGAACTTGCAATCTGTACACAGTATGAATGCTGATTCTCAGTTCTAGAATATTCCATCCCTATCATGAGAGATTATTAGTTTTGTATGATGGAATGCTCTAAAATTCCGTTTACAGCAGCTACTTGTCTCTAACTGTTCTCTCAATGATCTCCTTCTTCCATCTTCGGTGCCCAAGCTCAGGGAGAAGTCTGGGCAGCGTCACACGCCCTTTGGTTTTCGGCTTCACTGTTCTTTATACTGACTTTCCTTTTCAAAAGACTGGCATCAGCCCTGGAGCCTGGAAAACAGAATTCTGGGCTCTAGTCCATCTTTTTTTTGCACCAAAAGTTGTCTGAGAGACAGGGCAAATTTTCTGTGTTGCTTCCATGATAAATAGGATATGTATTTCAACCACAGAAGGCCGCAGCAGGGGGGCAAATAGGATAGAATGAAAATTGTATGAAGTCGTGTGACTCTTTGGCTGTTTGTGATTGAAAAAAAAAGGATGAAATGCAGGAAATGAGAGAATGTCTGCCACAGGCTTAGCAGTGGGTGGCAATGGGGATTTCATCTAAGACCAAAACCAGTTTCACACCATTTTGAACATATTTTCTTTAAGTGTCTTTCATTAGGAACCCATTTTCTCTATATGTGAAACTCTGGAAGTACTAGCCACAGAGTCAAAACAATGTACATGTATGTGCTAGCTTCTCTGAGATAGTTTTGAAAAAATGCACTAAGTTATTTTTTTTGTAATAAATGCTGATGTTCATTTTAAAACACATGAGAAAAATGTGTATGTGTCTGGATGGTGAACAGACTTTTTATTTTCTTCCTACTAACAAAAATGATAATTCGAGTCTCTGTTTTTATTTTTTATTTTTGAAGGGTAGGGGATTATTGTTTAGGAGGTACTTCTAAAATGAATCAAAATGTTGTTTACTGCAAAACAAATATTAGCTTCAAAATGGATTTAGGCATATTAAAAAATCTTAGTTTCACTGTGTATATGATTTAAAACCTGCATTCAGTCATATTTTTATAAGTAGAAATATATTTTGTATACTCCGAGAGGAGTTCATGCTCAAAGGGATGTTGAATGTGGTTAACTCTTACAGTAACTTAGTTGGTACTTTTTTTTTCTTCAAATTTCAGCACTTTAGTATGGACACTAAGCAGCACAGAAACAACAGCAGTTAATAATGTTATTTATTTTGGAGTGGAAATTGCATTGACTTCAGTTCTACTGCTGGTCTAAGTAATCTTGGATAAAAATTTACTTTTTTGGACCTGCTTCCTTATTTGACAAAGAACTATCTCCAGGTTCCCTGCAGTGCTGTATTATATAGCGCTCTGAGTTGGCTGAGCACTTCTGCTTTGGTATCCAGTTGAGAGAATTTGTTCTGGGTGTGTATCTCTCTTTGTATAAATCTTTCCAAGCAGAAAGAGCTGTAAGGCAGGCAAGAAGAACCACATAGGGAATCCAAACACCAGTGGGTCTAATCTGTCTGAATCCCACCCTTTTACTATGCAGATACAGAGAGCCTCCATCCATTCAAACACAATGCAATGTGCCTCCTATGCACCAGCACAGAAATGTGTGTACCAAAATGCAGTCTCTCTCCTCTCCAAATGTCTCCAACACACACGCGCGCACACACACACACACACTCACTCACTCACGGGCACATACACAATTGAAGACAATCTAAGTCTCTGTGTGTATCCTCTTCTATGACTCACATTCTTAGAGGGCAATTTAGCTCTTGGAGGTAGAAATTCAGTTCTTGGTTGAGATTGTACAATATGGATTCTGTTTGTCTACAACCAGAATTTTGCAGCCATCCCCATTAGGGGTTTTCTTGGTTAGATGGTCCACATCCCAAATATTACACACTTGAGTGGTGGTTTGTTCATAAACAATTACTGGCCTTTGACAAAGATTTTATTGGTCTGCTGTGAAATGCAAAAAAAAAAAAAAAAAAAAAAAAAAAAAAAGAGGGGAACTAAAATCATTCAATGAAAAGGATTAAAGGATTAAATGGTTTATTTTTTTTTTTTTTTTGTATCCTTCAAAACACTGGATATTTTTTTTAAAAACTCCCATTTTTATGAAACAGAAGTTTAAATATGTGTAGATTTAGTTCCCTTCACTTTCTACCCCTTACATCTCTAATTGAAATTCTTATGATAGACCCTCTTTATAAAAAATCGAAACAAAATAAAACAAAAACGAACAAACAAAAACCAGTGGGCTTGCCATCTAGAAGTTTGGGACTACTACAGTAGCAAGCAATTTCTTTCTAGAATTATTTTGTAACAGTAAATATTCAAGTTTTGTTAATATGTAGAATGGTATTTATGGCTTCCAACTACATGGAGCAACAATTCTGTTACAAGTTTAAAATGCTGTCCCTTGTTTCTGAGGAAGACTGAATTCGGAATGCAAGACTATTTTTTCCCCTAGCTATGTCAGTTTGCTCTGTAATGTAGCCATTGCTGTTGGTGGTTGTCTTGGACTTTTAAAATAGCCATGACTTCAACAAAGGATCTGGTCTTCTCTATAGTAATGTGAAGTTAAGCCCAGGAAATGCTAATTTCTCTTGAATCAAATGAATTGGAGTCTCCTTTATGGCAGAACATTAGTGGTTTCTAGTGGTGTGCACACCCACACAGATCCCAGTCTCCAGAGTGAAATCTAAAGGAAACCATCACCTGGGAGTGAGTCATGCACCTGTTACTCCTGAAGTCCTAGGTCAGAGCACTCTTGTTGCCTAGTAGCCACAGTACTCTCCTAGCAGAGCTGAGCGAGGGCACTCAGAGAAATCTTGCCATTCTCAGTGATGAAGCCTGCATTGCCAGCAATGGAAGCAGGCTGGTTCTATTAATAGCAGTTGTTTTTCAGAATGAATAAAACAAAAGGAAAATGGTCCACCTAAGACTAATTAAAAATAATAGCGTTAGTTACTGGAACATATTCAGAGCAAGAGCAAAAAATGATTATGAGATCCTTTTTAGAGCATTTCATCTTCATTGAGATGTGTGAGTATAACAAATAATTAGTATTTTTTAAACTCCTGTAGATCATTGAGATTCTCAGATAATCTCTGTAAACTTATATAAATAATGAAAATATAAGAAGACAACAGGTGTCTACTTAAGTGAGGAAAACAATAAAAAATAATTTTTTAAAAAACAGGTGCATTTTTAGATCCAAATAGATCATCTTAAATTTAGTGTGTATATATTTAAAAAATATGTTGAAAAATTTTGATGAACAAAATATTTAAAAGAAAAATCCTAGAAGAAGAATAAATGCAGAGAGATATGCTAGGTTAAAAACTTGAATAGCATAAAGATATGAATCTTCTAAAAATAATTTTTAGTTTTACTACAATTCCAATCAAAATCATATCATATTATGACAGTTTTGAAAACTGACCTGAAAAAAATACACTGGAGAAAGTAGCCAAGATGATTTTGTAAAACACAGTAATGAAATAAAATTTCTTAGTAATGCTGAGTAGTAAAATATTGCATACAAATATCAAGAGTGTACTATTGAATGTGATGTGAAAAGCGAATCTAAATTGTGTCCTATCATAAATGATTTACTACACAAAGACAATACTGAAAGTAATGTGGGGAAGATAGGAGTTATTTAACTATGGGAAAATTGCTCAAATATTTGGAAAAAAATGTTTGGTCTTTACCTTGTACTTCTCACTCAAGTAAGTATTGAATAGACTTAAAAATTAAATATTAAAAAAAATAAAGTGCAGAAGCATTCATTATTTCCTGTTCAGTCCTCCTTTACAGCATCATCTGATATATATCTATTTACTTACTGATTCTTTTCTTTACTAGACTGTTAGCAGGGAAAAAAAAAAAAAACAGAGGTTTTTCTTTTTTTTTTTTTTTTTTTGCCATTGAATTTATCTGCAGTATCTGAATATGACTGACACACAGAAGGCAGTTCATAAATATTTGTCAAATGAGTGAATGAAAATAATAAGGCACAAGAGAGAAAGAAGGCTCCCCTTTAAGCTGAACATATGTAACCTTAGAGTGATAACAAAAACCAAACCAAAACAAAAGAGCTCAGAAATAGTCTGCCCACACTTTATGCATAAACATTATTGTTACTTTCAAGATCTGCAGACCACACATTTTGCATCTTTATTTAAACACATTTTAGTCTGATTCATAGGAGAGAAGAATTGGTGGGAGGACATAGTTTATTCTTACACTTTCCCCAAATTGGTATTCAGAACTTTGGGATTTTGTTAAACTGCCTTCAGCTTGCCATTCTACCCCACACCAAATTTGCTTTGTCTGTTTTTTTTTTTTTTTTCTCATTGGAGTGAGGCTCTTTTTTGATGGGCGGGCATCATATTGCCACTTCCTTATGTCTTAGGTTTAACTTAGTCTCTTCATTTTCACGTTAAAATCTTGCAGGGTTCTAAGCATATACAACATGAATCACAGCTCTTGCCTCTTAGAGAGATTCTTTGCATGATATGATAACTATCTTACTTCCAAAGCAGCTGCAAGGGGCTTTAAAATGTCATAATGGAAGATGATAGAAGGAAACAAAATTTGACCTACCGAGGGTGGGATCATATTCCCAGATGAACCGTTTGGTCAGAAATCTCACTACAAGAGCTGTGGGGGGAAAAAAAGAACAGCATGTCAATCAAATTTGCACGTTTGATAGAGTTCTTAATCTTCTAAAGAAAGGGAAAAGGTTTATACAACTTTATATGCATTTAATATTTCTGTAGTGAATATAATCCCAATAAATTTATGTTTATTTGAATACTTTTTCAATTTCATATTGAGGCCTAAAACTGAAATCATGTTGTAATGTGTTTATTATACATTAATCAACAGCTTAGATGTGTACCTTCAGTCAAAGGGTTAAAAACAAAAATATCACCATGTGACAATGCTCATCATACAAAATTTTTAGGAATACAATGATTTCAGATAAAAAGAATCAAAATAGAGGTGTCCAAAGTTTAAATACCGATAAAGAGTGAACAAAATTATGTCATTTGCAGGAAAATGGATGGAACTAAGAGAGCACAATGTTAAGGGAAATAAGCCAGACTCAGAAAGGCAGTATCATGTGGTTTCTCTCTTATGTGAAAGCTAGAGGAAAAAGATAGATAGTTAGATACATACATACATACATACATACATACATAAAAATAGATCTCTCCAGGCATATGGCACATGCATGTAATCCCAGATGTTTGGGAGATTGAGACAGGAGGATTTAAAGTTCAGGGTCAACCTCAGCAATGTAGCTAGGTCCTAAGCAATTCAGTGAGACCTTGTCTCAAAAAAAAAAAAAAAAAAAAAAAAAAAAAAAACGGGTTTAGGATGTAGCTCAGTGGTTTAGTGTCCCTGGGGCTTAATCCCTAGTACCAATACATACATACTATGAAAGTAGAAGGGAGACCAATACAGTAGGGGAAAGCAGATAGAAGGGAGTATTGAGGAGTGAAATTGATCCAATTATATTATATGCAAATACTAATATGCCAGAATGAAATCCACTATTCTGTAGAGTTAATATGTACCAATAAAAGAAAGATTGACAATCATGAGTTAAAATCATGATAAGTTTTACTATAATGGAAAGATCACAAGCTAGTATTGTAGATTATAAAAACATAGATATTCAAAATTAAGAATTCTACTGAAGATTCATTAAAGCTCCTCCAAAATAACATTGATGAAATACAGTCAGAGCCAGGTCTGGAACTGTCCTAAGCACTTTACATGAAGGAATGTCTCAAACCTCATTCCACCCCTGAGGCAGGTACTATGTCCCATTTTTTAGATAAGGAAACTGAGGCCATGAGAGGCTAATTCAGTTGCACTCATCTAACTAGTTAGTGTCTGAGTCAGGATTTGAATTCGGGAAATTTGTTTACAATGATTATAATGTATCCATTGTATCCAACTGATTTTAAATCCTAGGTCACCTGAACCATATTTCACTGGAATATGGGTTGGAGAAAAAATTTGGAGTATATGGACTCTATTGTCCTTAAAAATTGATGGGACATATGCTGAACATTTTCCTATACTTGTATTAGAGTTGATTAATACTGGTTGTTAATACTAGGAAAGATTTCAAAGGGGTCATCACAGATGCTTTGAATATGGACTGAAAACATTGGATCCTTTTTCTAGAAACATGTACATACAATTTGGCATGAAATTACAGCAGACTTTCAAGCCCTCTGGAGACCCTTGATGGTCTCCCTGGGATTCCACTGACCTTAACTAAAGAATCAATGTCTATCATTTTCTAGTTTTAAAATATTGGTTATTAGTGCATTTTTATTTTTACTGAAATGCCTTGAATGTAGTAGCCAAAAGATACTCTTGAAGAAATAATACTAATTAGTTGAAGATTATTGCCATTCTTTGTCTGTTGTCACTTTTAGGAATAACAGGGTTTTTGCCTGCTATCCTAGTGTCTCATGTGGGAGATGACAGTGAAAACTGAAATGAGGACTTTATAAAAGAGACCATATCCCCTGGAGACTAAAAGTAGCAGTGTCCTTTCTAATTACAGAGTGAGAGTGTGAGGCTGGATTTGAGCCGAATCTCTGCAGAGCCTAAAGTAGCAAGGCCACTGACCCTATAATCCTTCCCACAGTGAGCCTATCTGTGGTTTGATCTGCAATGTTCACAGTCTGTCGCTGTTCATTCTCTGGAGACTGGGATTTTAATTTTTTTTTAATATATGAAGTAGTAAACACAGACAGATTTTTTTCTCTTTTTAAAATTAGCAATGTTAGTAAACATAACTGCCCATGGGATTCAAAGAGTTTCATCTTTTGTTAGAATATGTAATTTTAACTATGAAGGCTGTAACCTAGAGAAAATAATTGTTTGTCATCTTTAAGAAAGGAGATATCAAAATTAACTAATTTTCTTTTTTTAAAAAAACATTTTTTAGTTGTTGATAGATGTTTATTTTATTTATTTATATACAGTGCTGAGAATTGAATCCAGTGCCTTACACATGCCAGGCAAGTGCGCTACCACTGAGCCACAGCCTCAGCCACCAAATTAACTAATTTTCATATAACTGAAATTGGAAGTTCTCCCATTCCAAAATCATTGAAATGTTAATCATTTCTCAATCTTTCTGAAATGTATTAGGCACTTGCTTTTCAAAATAAAATACACTGAACATAATTACATCATTTTTAAATGTCTGGATCTGGTTAAGAATCTTGATTAGTGGCCTGTGCAGTTATGCAGCAATACTTTTGTGAAGTGGATGAAGCAAAATAAATCCAGAGTGCTAGGGCTTTCAAAGTTTTAAAGCTTTTGAATGTGCATATATAATTTTATTCTTCCTTCACATACTACATCTGTCTTCTTTGGCTACGGCCACTGAAACCACCTCTAATAAACTACCTGTTCTTCTCTGTTGTTATTTTATTATGTCATAAATTGATAAGCCACATTTAAAAACTTGTTACAATTTTGTATAACACAGGAGGAAATTAGCTCTGGGGTTAGGTCAGAAAGAACATGACTTCTATGCAACATCGGGTCATAGTGTTTGTTGCTGAAAAAGTTGTTCCTATCGACTTCTGAGTTATTGGCTCCATTTTTACAACATAACCAGAAAGGCTAATTCAGGTAATCCCCATAAATATTTTCAAGTATTCTTTTAAAAGAGACACATGTGAATAATTATTTTTAATAACATAATCATGCATTTCAGAAAATCTATTTCAAATATTTTAAAGACACTGAAAAATTGACATATTAGCTATGCAGTCTTTGAAGATATGATTTCATGTCTTATAGGTTACTTATAGAAAAGAGTTCTTCAAAAATGTTTCAATTTAAAACTATTAAAGAATAAAAATAATAATTTTACATCTGTGGACATGATGTCTTTTCAAGGTTTTATTATTACTTAAATTGTGTCTGAGGTACTTAGGTGACATTTCACCATTTACTGGTGTGATCATCAAACATCATCAGTATTATTTATTCCCAATTTTTATTTTAAGTTTACTACGGAACATGGTAGCCATGTGCAATGTATCCTTCTGTCTCACCTCCTCAGCCACTGTGGCTCCCATTGCCTGTTCTCACCGTTAGCACCCAGTTACTTCCTCAGCAGCTCTGCTTCTCCAACCCTCACAACCCCTTAGACTACTGTTCACAAAGCAGCCAAAGATTCTGTCAAAACGTAAATCATCTCATGTTATATCTTCACTCTCAATTCTCCCTGACCTTGTGGCTTTATCCAAATCCTTATGGAGTGCTTCTTCCATGCTGTGTTCTGCTCTAAGCATTTGGAATAATCCAAAGATCCCTGACCTTGTGGGGTTTACCTACTACTAGGGAGCTACTGCTACTACTACAGCCACCACCACTGATGAGAGAAATAAAACGACCAAGATGATTCTATATCATTATTTTTATCATTATGCTTGATTTCCTCTTTGTTATTGTTTTTTTCATTCTTTTATTTGTTCATATAGGCTATACATTACATTAGGAATCATTTCATCCATAAATATATGGAATAAAATTTGCTCTAATTAAGTCTTCAGTTTTTCCCTCCATACTCCCCCCTTCTCCCTCCCCTTGTTTCCTTTATTCCACTCTACTTATCTTTCTGCTATTTATTTACAGTTTTTTTTAAAATTAGTGTCTCATAAATATACACAAGATTCACTGTAGTATATTCATATATGTACATAGAAAACTTAGGTCAGATTCATTCCACTCCTTTTCCTTTATCTCATCCCTCTTCCCTCTCCCTCAATCCACTTCTGCTACTCTAGTGGTCATCATTCTCCTCCTCCTCCTCCTCCTCCTCCTTCTCCTCCTCCTCCTCCTCTTCCTCCTCCTCCTTCTTCTTCTTTCGGGAGGGGGTACTGGGGATTAAAGGAAAGACATTCAATCACTGAGTCACATCTCCATCCCTATTTTGTATTTTATTTAGAGACAAGGTCTCACTGAGTTGCTTAGCACCTTGCCGTTGCTGAGGCTGGCTTTGAACTCATGATTCTCCTGCCTCAGCCTCTGGAGCCACTGGGATTATAGGCATGTGCCACCACTTAACTCTTTCTTCTATTTTGATGGAATCCCCCAGTCATTTATTTTCTCTATTTTCTTATTTATTTTAGACTAGCTTTTTCATATCAGAGAAAACATTCAAACTTTGACTTTCTGGGTCTGGCTTATCTCACTTAACATGATTTCTTCTTCTCTATTGCTGAGTAATACTCCATTGAGGACATAAATACATTTTCTTATCCATTCATCTGTTGAAGGGTACTTAGTTTGGTTCCATAGCTTGGCTATTATAAATTATGCTGCTATAAACATTGATGTGGCTATATCCTTATAGCCATGTTGAGTTTAGATCTTTTGGATATATACTGAGGAGTGGGATAGTTGGGTCATACAGTGGTTACATTCTTAGTAAAAAAGGCACCATACTGCTTTTCAGAGTGGTTGCACCAATTTGTAGTCCCAACAAAAACATGAAAGTGTATCTTTTCCCCAAATCCTTGCCAACATGGTAGACTAAAAACTACTTATTGAATAGATGAAAAAGATGCATCAGTATATGCCACAGATTACCACCTTTAATAGTTAAAGAAGCAGAAGAAAAATTAACACAAAAGAGCTCACATTAGAATCATGCCATCTTTCCATCTTTCCATAACTATTTTCTTGAAAGGTTATAAGAATATATAATTGAAATCCTTTATAGTAGCTATTCTATGATCCTTACACAAATTATAATTCTATTTTTTTATTAAAATGATTATTACAAAAAGTGGTCTAATTTTCTTTTGAATTCACACTCTCTCTTTCCCAACAATGCTGGGTGAAGTTTTTGTTTTGAGTTAAATGATGACGTTGATCATCTTAACTTCCACCACAAGTCTGATATAAAGTTTTTTCTCCTGAGTTTTAAGGTTTGACCTGTTTGGTTTGTTACAGTTAATTCTCTGTATTCTAAAATTATTTTTTTCTTCTCCACTGCCTTGAAAACCCATACTTTTCTAGTAAATATGTTAAACAGATCTAATGACAAGCTTAAGGAAGAATATTTTCCTCCTTTTGCTTAATTTATAACCTACTTGGATAACTCTTCATCATATGTGATTCATTTTTAGTATTACTAGACTATAAATTTCCTTATTAATGAAAGTTTGTTTCTAGTAGAATGGAAAATTCAGTATGGAGAATTTAACCCAAGGAAATATTTTTAAAAGTCAATGTCATAAATCAGGGGGATGATATTCTATTCATAAGTAGAGCTAACTGGCAAAATTGCTACATTAAAATACCCATGCTATTTTAAAGATTAACAAATTTGCACTGGTTACTCAGAATAATTCTTCATGTGGTTTTAATGAAGAGAGAAGCATCACAAGTGCCAATTTTAAAGATCAAAATAATATGTTTAAATTAAAATTGATTAGATATGTTCTGTACAATAAATATGTTAGAAAGAAATAAACTTTTCATGGTAAATGAAAACTGACACTGATATTCTTACATTCTAAAAAAAAGTTAAAAGCCATACTTCAGAGAGATGTAGACAGAATTTTCAGATGGTAACCTTTAGGATAATACTCTAAAATTCTGTTAGGCCATTAGTTTTCACTTATATAGTTTATGAAATAATGTGATTAGCAATGTATACTTTAACAAAAATTACCTGCTAAATATCTGGGATTGTTTTTCTCTCTATTGGTATATGATAAATCTGTCCCCAAACACAGTGCACACAATGATAAGTGCTTATTTTAAGGCAGAGAAAAAACTAGCATGCACTTACAGAGTTATGGTCAGTAGTTGGTGGTATTGGAGAAATTAAGCTGGAAGTGTTTACAATGGACAGGCCACATTTTTTATAAGAGAATTTTTGTTTCAATGAGGAACATTTCAAGAAACACAACTCATAATCTGGTCATCATTAATACCTTCTGAATTTTGCCTATAATTCTTGTAACATACATAAAATGAAAACTCTTGGTTTAATTTAAACTATAAGATAGTGCTTTTTCATTTCTTAACTTATATAATAATGAAAAGTTATTATGGACCTATATTTGTAATTTATATTCTTTGTATTTTGTAAACTATGAGACCTTCATTTGAAAAAACAACAACAAAAACAAAAAACAGTTTTAAGTTGTAAGATCAGGTAACTTTAAAATACTTTTTAATGGACAATTCTGTCCATTAAGACAGGTCTGTCATAGTTTTAAATATTCTGTGAAAAATAAGAATTTTTTTTCTATATAAAATGCAGGCAAACATGGATAATACTAATACAACCATAGTCTGTTAGGGTTTGGGGTAAGTACAGCTATCACTTATTTTCTTAATTATTTTTCTCATATACAACCAAATTTCTCAATTTTTAATAAATAGAAATATTAAAACTTAAAAACTGCACGAAGATATTATAAAAAACTTACATAATATTCTAAGTGTGAAACTTTTCAAAAGCAGGATGCACCCAGGAAAAAGAGTGTCTCCTTCCTTGCCTCTTCTTCTTTTTCATTTTATTATAGTAATTGCTTGACCTTAATACCAACAAAAACCCCATAAAGCAATGGTATGTATTACCAAGCCCACACAAGTTGCAAAATCAACACTCAATCTCTTTCAGTTTGAATTTTATGACCTATACTTAAAATGCCATAATAAATAAAGCAAGCATTAAAAATAATGAAAGAGAGAAAGATGAGAAGGTTTAATATCACTTGGGAATTGCTTATTCACATCACTGAACACAGCCTTAATTTAAAAATACTGTAAAATTTATAATGGGAAAAAGTTTTAAATTAATGCAGTGATGTTAGTATCATCCACCATCATTTACTGAGTGTGCACTATTAGGTCAGACATTGTGCTAGATATCTGCATATATTTCATTAATTTCCACTCCCTTATAATATGAAATATATAAATATGGATATGGATGACTATCAATGTAGAGATTAAACCTGAAATCATTTATATTTTTGCCTAAAATACAAGCCTACTCTTTCAGGCCTCAAGATCCACAGTCTTTGAGTGCATCACCCTAACTCAATGCAATCCCCTCTTTTCACAGATGAGGAATTTAGAACCAGAGACCTTAGGGGTCTTATTGGTACTCTATTATCATTAAACCTTCAATGTGAAAAAGTTCACAAGGAATGTTACATATAGCTTATACATGGGTACATTGTTACACACATACATACAGGTATTCTTCATTTTGAAAAAAGACACATTGTCTTACTCAGCATTCCTTTTGTTACAAAAGAAAAGAATCAAAACCCTGCTAAACATAAAGTTCAAATTATCTCTCAAAAAATGGTTTTCCAACATGCAAAAATCAATACCTTTGAAATAAGTCAATCCCCCCCAAAAAAAACAAAGGCCAAATGTTTTTTCTGATATGTGGATGCTAATTTACAATAAGGCTGGGAAGACTGGGGGAGTGAAGGAGAGGAGAGGAGGGGATATGGGAATAGAAGGATAGAAGTATGAAACAGATATTATTAACTATATTATGTTACATATATTACATATATGTACCTACATATATGGCTGCATAACTGATGTGATTCTACAACATGTACAATCAGAAAAATGAGAAATTATACCCCATTTATGTATGATATATCAAAGTGCATAAATGCATTCTAATGTCATGTATAACTATTTAAAACAAAAGAAAATCAATAGCTTTCCTATATGCCAACAATGAATCTGCTGAGAAAGGAATCAGGAAAATAATTCCATTTACCATAGCCTTAAAAAATACTTAGGAATAAATCTAACTAAGGAGGTGAAAGACTTCCACAATGAAAACCACTGAATATTAAAGAAAGAAATTTCTTCAGAAGACAGAAAGCTCTCCTCTGTTCATGGATAGGCAGAATACATATTGTTAAAATGGCCATATTACCAAACATAATACACAGATTCAATGCAATCCTCATCAAAATACCAATGACATTCTTCACAGAACTAGAAAAAAACAGTCCTAAAGTTCCTTTGGAAGAATAAAAGACTCAGAATAGCCAAAGCAATTCTAAGCCAAAAAAGCCATGCTGAAGGCATCACTATACCAGACTTCTTATACTAAAAAGCTATAGTAACATGATACTGGCATAAAAACAGACACATAGACCAATGGTACAGAATAGAAGTTGCAGAGACAAACTTACACATCTACAATTACTTGGTTCTCCCCAGAAGTGCCAAAAACCTTGGAGAAAAGATAGTCTTTTCAACAAATGGTGGTGGGAAAACTAGTTATCCATATGTAGAAGAATGAAACTAGACCCTTAGCTCTCACCCTGCACAAAAAGCAACTCAAAATGGATCAAAGACCTAGGAATTAGACCAGAAACCATGCAACTCCTACAAGAAAATGTAGGGTCAACACTGTAGTAAAGGAAATAACTTTCTCAAAGGACCCCTAACGTTGAGAAAATAATGCCAGGAGCTAATAAATGAGATGACATCAAATTAAAAAGCATCTACACAGCAAAGGAAACAATTAGAATGTGAAGAGATAACCTGTAGAATGGGAGAAAATCTTTGCTATCTACTCTTGACAGAGAAACATCTAGAATATATAAAGAACTTGGGGCTGGGGTTGTGGCTCAGCGGTAGTGTTCTTGCCTAGCATGTGTGAGACGCTGGATTCGATCCTCAGCATCACATAACAATAATAAAATTAAAAGTATTGTGTCCAACTACAACTAAAAAATATTTTTAAAAAAAGAGCTCAAAAATTTGATACCAAAAATCAAGTAGCGAATTAATAAATGGGAAATCAAATTAAACAGTCATTTCTCAAAAGAAGACATACAAATGGTAACAGAAACATGAAAAAAATGTTCAAAATTGTTAGAAATGAGGAAAATGCAAATCAAAACTACTGAGAGTTCATCTCACACCAGTTAGAATGGCAATGATCAAGAATACAAATAATATTAAATGCTGGAAAGGATGTGAGAAAAAGGAATACTTTTATACTGTTGGTGGGACTATAAATTAATATAATCACTCTGGAAATCAGTATGGAAATCTGAAAAGACTAGACATGGAAGCATCATATGACCCAGCTGGTATTTATCCTGAGGAATTAAAGTGAGCACAGTGTAGCAATATGTGCATATCCGTGTCCACCATATAACCCAACTATCCTACTTCTTGGCATTTATCCTAAAGAATTAAAATCAACGTGCTATGGGGATTCATGCATACCATGTCAATAATAGCACAATCTGCAATAGCCAAGTTATGGAACCAGCCTAAGTGTCCCCATTGATGGATGAATGGATAAAGAAAATGTGGTATGTATACACAATGAAGTTTTAGTTGGCTATAAAGAAAAATGAAATGATGTTATTTGTAGGAAAATGGATAGAACTAGAGACCATTATGTTGAATAAAATAAGTTAAACTCAGAAGGTTAAGGGTCATAGGTTTCCTCTCATATGTGGTAGCTAGATAGGAAGAAGGAAAAGAAAGGTGGGAGCAGATCTCATGAAAATCAGATCAGTAGAAGAAAGGGCAGGAAAGTAATAGGAAGTAGGGAGAGAAGAAGAAATACTGGGGAATGATATTGGCTAAATTATACTGTTAAATTGTGTATAGTGTGCATGTATAAATTCCATCAGCATGTACAACTATAAAAAATTGCAAATCAGGGAAGAAATAACCACTGAATGTGGAATTTTTTGTAGGATCCATATAAGTAAAATAATAATAAAAATAAATGTATAGTCTAAAAAAAATGATTTTCTAGAGGTAAACTTCTAAATATTTACTTGTATTGCCTCACTATTGAACATGACAATAATAATTTACCATTATTAATTTAGTAATATTATAGATAATAAATTATTAGTAAACTTTAATAAAAATATTATTTGAAATATAGTAAAAATCACTATATATTTGGGGTGCAACATAAATACCTTTGGGCTGATTTTGTTTAGTTTGGCCCTCTTAAAATTCCAAATAAACTAATACTTATTCAACATATTGGGAGGTAATACAGAATAAAACTAAATCAAGTAAAGGAGAAAATATGCTAGAATACAATAGACTCATACATAATGTTACTCTTCATCAGATAGTACATCTATCCGTAGTAAGTGATGAGGTATATTTTCCCTTTTAAAGTATCCCTTGGCTTTGCCATGCAAGTAACTGCTCCTTCTGTGACATGGAATTGTCACTCATTTCATCTCTGTTACAGAAGGCATACACCTATTTTGTAAATATTCTTTTATATTACTGTATGCCTTACCCATTATAAATGATCTAAGGTCTGAGATTAAATCTTACTGATCTTTATCTTCATCATTATCATAAGTGCCTGATAAATCATATATGCCCAATATACATTTGATAAATGAATGAGGAAACATTTAAAATGTGAATAAATTATTTGGTTCCAATTTTACTATTTTACTGGGGTCTGTATTCTGGAGTGTTTATATTGTTTGAAAACCATGGTCTTTAAAGTAGAACTTCTATTTCTTGAAAATATATCAACTATTTCTCAGGTTCAATGTCTGGTTGAGATACCCATCTGGTCTGCCTGCCAGATGATTATGAAGCTGAGGATTTGCTTGACCTCAGCTTGCCAGGCCAGAGAAGAATCACTATCCCTACCCTCACACTACAATCAGTTCTAAATTTCATTCCAATCCCTTAGGTAGTCAACAGTTTTCAGAGATTTAAAAATAAACATTACTCACAAAACAAGAAGACCCCCTACATTAGATTTGTGAACAGTTTCTTGGGGAATTAATTTTGTGAAGAAAAATACCTATTTATTAATCATATTAGCTATTGGATTACAGTGTATATTCTCTTGGTAAATTCCATTAGGTAGGTTTTAGTTGTTTGAAATAAAAACACTAAAGGAATGTTAAATAGCCAAAGGGGAGTTAGGTATATATTGGATACTGACTACAAACTTATTTATTTCTCAAGAAAACTCTGAAAAGAAGAAATTAATGTTCCTACTTTACACATAAGAAATCTGAGGTAAAAAAAAAATGAATACACTTGTCTATGCTTAGAGAGCAGTTAAATGACAGAACTGAAATTGAACCCAGTTTTATTTACCTTAAAACACATGCTTTTTCCAATACACAATATTTACCACTATATGTTAACATTTCTATGAATACAATTTAATTCTGCATGGTTGAACTTGTTTTTTCTTATGAGCATATATCCCATGGAGAAGCATGCTTTGAGAAAAGAATTTTTAGTTCGTGACTAGAGTTCTTCTTCAACAGAGAAAATATCCATGACCAGAAGCCATGGCAACACAGAATAGGAATTTCAAGAAACGAAAGGGAAACTTTAAGATAAATAAGACTTTTTTTTTCCTCTTCAAAAAGTCTTTAAGAAGGCAGTACATGAGGAAAATAAGAAATATACAAAATGATGTAGTATATAAAGTAGTATGTGATAAGCAACTGTCTAATTAGTAGTTTCCTTAGTCATTAAGAAGTTCATTCTATCAAAAACAATAACAAAAAATTAGAATTTTAGGAACCATTTTGGCAATGAGAAAGACAGCAAAGAAAATCAGATACACTTTCTATTTTTGAGGAGTTTTCGGTCCCTTTTCATGTCCCAGGAAAAATAAAAAGATGTGTGAGTAATTTGGAGTACAATCTAATAATCTAAATCCTGCCTTGAGGCCTAGCATTCTTCTTGTAAGGACTGGGTAAATGAAGGAAAGCCAGATGCAGAGTGGGGTGGGTGGGCACTCATTTTAATGCCTCAGAGGGAGGAAATTTGTGTTTTTTGTAGGAGAAAATATAATAGATAAAATCGTAATAGCACTTTCTGAAGTGTCAACTCTATGTTCCAGTTTAGAGGCAGCAAACTTGTATTCTTTCATACTTAACGCCTGGGTTTTTTCTCAACCATTTCCTATGTACAAATTTTTCCTTTCAATAGTCCTTCCTCTCTTTTTTGTTACTGTTCTGGCCTCCTCCAGAAAACTTGGGCTATTGTGCCCTGGGGGAAGAGTGAACCCAGAAGATCCCAGCATTGAGCTCTTAGCTAGTCAGCCCTGTGGGGGCCAGAACAGCTCTTTGAAGCTTTGGCTTGTTGCAGAGGCTGAGAGCAAGAATATCCCAGTTTGAAACCTCAGAATCCTTCATGAAAGGAGACTAAAAGCCCTTTCTGAATGAGCTATGCTAAAAGGAAATGGAAATGAACTGGATTAGAAACGGGATGTCAAAAATACCAAACTAAACCAAACCAAACCAGAACAACAGTAACAACAAAAAACCAGAAACCAAAAACAACAACAACAACAAAATCAGGTTTTAAACATATTTATAGATAACTGAATTTAACATTTTTAAAATTTCTAGTTAGATCTCCTTTCTTTCTCTTCTCCACATATGTGAATTTCACATGCATTCATTTAATTAATAAATAGTTATTGAGTTCTGCGCAAAATGCCAAAGAAAGCAAGACTTAGAAGATTCAATAGGCAAGATATTCAAAATGACTTCATATTAGAGCTAAATGGTGAGCTCAGCTTTGGATGAATTGAAGCTCGGTAATTTAGGAAAAGCAGTTCAAGCAGAGAACAATCGTGTTCAAAGGCCTAGACAAAAGAGAGCCTCATTGAGCTAGGAATCACATGGGGTTTGGGGTAGGTAGAGTAGTATGTAGTGGAGGTATGTTTGGGCAGGTTGTAAGATTTTTTGAGCCCAGAATATGTAGGAACTTGTATGTCACTTTGAGGAGCTTGGATTTTACTCTGATTTATGAACAGATAGAGGTTCTGAGTAGGAGGACCACTGGGTTTGATCTGGTCCAGAAATTTTAATTGATTTGATATGGAGATTGAGGGAAAGGGATTAAAGTTAGCATTCCATATGGAATAAGTCTGGAGGTAGAGGTATTATTTGAAGGAGAATGTAATGAGGAAATGAGTTAAAAGCAAGTGATATTGAACTTGAATGTGTTGAGCCTAAGATATTAATGAAAACATTAGGAGAGAATTACCATTCATCCATTCTTTATCATTTCATTCATCCATACATCTATCATACATTCAACATGTATATACTGACTGTCTATCATGCACCAGGCACTTGCAGGTAATGTTCTATGGGCAGCAGACATTATACTCTGTAGCTGAAAAGAGTGATCCTTGCCAGAGTGCCACCTTCTAGTGGGTTTTAAATGTAATGGGTATGGTTGAGATATCCCAAGTAAACATTGAAAAGTAAAAGAAGAGGAATTAGTCCAGCACTCTCAAGGTGGCCTCCCTTGTTTCCTATGTTTCCTTCCACCTAAACTCCTCAAAGTTAATAGATCAAATCAGGGTGCACAAATATTTTTATATAGGTGTACTTTCTGAAGAAGCCCCATCCTCCACCCCTTATCTCACCTTCCTCATTGTGCTACTCCCCATGAAGGTCAAAATAAGCTGACATTAAAAGCCCTTAAGCCCCATAAAAAATAGACATTGAGCAATTGAATGGAAATGCAAAATGAATGCAATATAAAAATGCATGCTTTATGCTGCCAGAAGTTAAAATGAGAAGTAAATTAGTTCCAGATGGGGTCTAAGGATTGCTTATAAATTACTGTGTTTGTTTAAGCATGAAAATTTTGACTTATTCTGCATTCTGACAAAAATGCCACTCTGAGAAAGAGTTATAGAATAAATGTAAGTTCTATGTGCAAGACACTTCTTAGGAATATATGGTGCAATCTCCAAGAATTATTAGGAAACACTTTTGTTTCTAAAAATCTAGCTGGAGTGTCTAGCTTCAGTACATCTCAAGTCTTTAAAACTGAATTATTTGCTATGGAAATAGTAAGTCAAATATTAATTTGATGCTGGCAACTGGCTTTTAAGATGACAACTTAAAGATTAAAAAAAAAAAAAACCCGGCAGAACCATGGCTTATAATTCCTGACATGTTTGTCGATGCTTACAAAGAATGTAAAATCAAGAAAAAGCTTTAATATTAAATAGAAAAATCAACTTGAATTGATTTTTTATATGATTGAATGATAATGGTTTCTTACAGAATTTTTGTTGAAAGGAGAAACAAGAGGAAATCAATTTGGAATGTGGTAATCAGCTGCTTTGGTTTTATCTTTGTATCCTAAAGTTTAATAAATCAAAAGCTATGAGTTCCATGTCTAAGTCTAACTATTTCAAACTAGTTTCATATAAATTGAAAATTATTATTGCCTTAATTTAAGAGTGACAAATAAAAATGAAATTATTGAATTTCCCAAGCCAGTACTTTTAAGTTTACAATTTATAGTTTGTAATATATGTATCTTAAAAATAACATGTCATTCCAAGACATCATGTCTTTACAGAATTGTCTGTTAAGTATTAAGTGGTTTTTTTTAAGTTATCAAGGGATTTATAAAATTTGGATTTTTAATCTTTGCTTCTTTTGAAAGAGGGAATACATATGGTGTTAATGTCTAAAATTTTTTTCCTATGCTTTTATTACTAGAGCATATGAGAAATTGACAGATGGAAACATTCAAATTTTATTGTGGACATAAAAGTGATTCAGAATGACTAAGTGTCCCAAGGAAGCAGAGAAATATCTGGTGTAATTCTTACTGAGTCGCCTCTTCTACTCAGTCTCTGGATCTTACAAGCTACTCTGCTCATGCAAGTCCTTTTTCTCCAGCCAGATCTTGCTTCCTATCAATGTGGGCACATACAGTTTAATAGACTGTGCCTGCAGACTCTATTTGAGGTCATAACCTCTGGCAATAGGAAATCTCCATTTTCAACCCCATCATCACACCCACTGCTATCTGGGTAGCCCCATAAAAAGACATGGAATGTATGAAAACACTAGAACCTGGCAAAACAAGGGTGTAGGTGAGAGGTAGTATAGGTGAGTGGGCTGGAAAAGTACCTACATGATGAAGAGTTTATAAGCCAGGCTAAAAATTCCAATTGTTCTTGAAATGATGAGAAGCCATTATAAGCAGAAAGACATAATCTTTGTTTTACTTTATACAGGTCACTGCTATTTTACTGCTGAGATGACCTGGGGGATGTATGTGGATACGACTAGAAATAGAAGGACTAGTTAAGAAGCTCTCCCAGCACTACTGAAGGAAAAGTGCTAAAACTGAACAGCTTTCCCTTCACTCCTGCCATTAGTAAATGTGCTGAATCATAACTAGAAAAACATGTGGGCTTTTAAACTAGCTTCCTTCACTTTGCAACACACACTTAAGGCTCATCCATGTCATTTCCTGGCTTGATGGTTTATTTCTTTTTATTTCTGATTATTCCACTCTCTGTTAGTTAACCAATAAATAACTACTTGAAGAATGTCTTAGTTGCTGTCAATTTGGGATCAATATATTTTGGTGATAAAATATTCATATATAGATATTTCTGTAGACATCAATCATCAAATTGGGTAAATATTTAGGAGCACAAGTGCTAGTTTAGATAAAACTAGCTTTAGATTTATAAGAAATTGTGAAAATGTTTTACAATGAGGCTGTAACATTTTACATTTCCACCGGTAATGAACAAGACATCCTTGGCAGCATTAGAATATAATAACATTGTCAGGTTGTTTTACTTTTAGCTATTCTAGTACATTTTTTCTTCGACTTGCAATTATCTAATGAAAATTGATACTGGGAATCTTTTCTTATGATTATTTATCATTTGTATATCTTCTTTGGGAAAGTGTCTGCTAGATCTTTTGCTCATTAAAAAAAAGAAAAGAAAAAAACAACTATTTCCAGTGCTGTTTTAAGCTTACAGCAAAATTGAGCAGAAAGTATGCAGAATTTCCATATACTTCCTGACCCAACACATGCCCAGCCTCCCCCATTATTCACATTCCAAACCAGAGCGGTGCTTTTGTTATGATTGATAAGCCTGCATTGATACATAACCAGGCAATGTCTATAGATTATACTAAAATTCACTTTTTTTGTGGTATTGGGGATTGAACCTCCTGGCACTCTAAGAATGCCAGCCTTTTTTATTTTTATTATTTTACATTTTTTATTAGTGCATTATAGTTACACATAATATTTGGTTCATTTTGACATGATTGTACAAGCATAGAATATAATTTGCTCCAATTCAGTCTCTAGTACATCTTTCCCTCCCCTCTTCCCTCTCCCATTTCCTTTCCTCTATTCTGTCTTTCTTCTGTTCATATATAAAAATATATATATTTTAATTAGCTCATTCTAGATACATATAAATGTGAAATTCACTGTGCCATATTTATATATATGTATTTACATAGTTCCCTTTTTGTTTTTTATTTGAGACGGGGTCTGGCTAAGTTACCAAAGCTGGCTTTGAACTTGTGATTCTCCTGCCTGAGCTTTCCAAGTTGCTGGGATTACAGGCATGAGCTACCATGCCCAGCTTGAGGTTTGTTCTTGAGCTTGTATATGCTATGGATTTTGACACATATGATGACATGTAGCCAAAACTGCAGGATAGTTTTACTGTATTAAAAACCTTCCCTGCCCTGCCTTTTGTTCTTACCTCCCACTAAATTCTGGTAACCTCAATCTTTTATTGTCTTCATAGTTTTACCTTTTCCAGAATGTTGTGTTGTTAGAATCATACAATATGTGGCCTTTCAGATTAGCTTCTTTCATTTAGTAATATGCGTATAAGGTTCCTGCATGTCTTTTCATGGCTTAATGCTCACTACTTTTTCGTGATGAATAATATCCCATTGTCTGATGTACCACAATTTACTTATCCATTCACTTACTGAAGGATATTTTGGTTGCTTCCAAGTTGTGCCAGTTGTGTGAATAAACATTTTTCTACAAACATCTCTGTGCAGGTTTTTGAATGGACTGTAGTTTTTAACCTACTTGGGTAAATCTCAGGAGTTGATAGAAGAGTCTGTTTAGTTTTGTAAGAGACTGTGAAACTGTCTTCCACTTATGTCGTGCCAACAGTGAATCAGAATTTTTGTAGTTCCACGTGCTCTACAGAACTTTGTGTTGTTCGTGTTTTAATTTTGACCATTCTAATAGGTGTGTAGAGAGGTGTTTGTCGTGGCTATTTTCTTTGCAAACCTAATTTATATGAAGTTGAACATCTTTTCATATGCTTATTTGACATATATTTTTTGGTAATTCTTTTGGTATATTCTTCTGAGATATCTGTTCAGATCTTTTACTCTTTTTTTTTTAAGTCAAGTTGTTTATTTTCTCATTGGTGAGTTCTAAGTGTTATTTGCATGTTTTGGATGAGTCCTTTATCAAATATGTCTTTTGCAAATATTTTCACCCAGTCTGTGATTCTCTTTACAGTGTTTTTCATAGAGAAGTTATTAATTTTAATGAAGTCAAATATGCCATTTTTAAATTTTTTTCTAGATCTTTTTCTGTTGCTGCTTTTAAAAAGCCATTACCAAGACCAAGGTCACCTATATTTTCTCCTATATTGTTATCTAAATTTTTATAGTTTTCCATTTTGCCTTTAAGTATGATCCATTTGAATTAATTTTTATAAAGAGCATATTTCTATCTCTTTTCTTTCCTTCTTTCTCTTCTCTTTCCCTTCCCTCTCCTTCATTTCCCTTTCCCTTTTCCTCCCTCCCTCCCTCTTTCTCTCTGCCCCCTCCTTGAACAGTCCCTTGTTCTAGAACCAAATTATTGATTAGAAATTCTTTTTCTACTAGGTGTGGTTGCCCACTCCTGTAATCCCAGTGACTCAGGAGCCTAAGGCAGGAGGATTGAAAGTCTCAGGCTAGCCACAGCAACTTAGTAAGAACTTGTCTCAAAATAAAAAAGGACTGAAGGTGTGGTTCAGTGGTAAAGTGCCTCTAGGTTCCATCCCCATTACAAGAAGAAGAAGAAGACGAAGAAGAAGAAGAAGAAGAGGAGGAGGAGGAGGAGGAGGAGGAGGAGGAGGAGGAGGGAGGAGGAGGAGGAGGAGGGAGGAGGAGGAGGAGGAGGAAGAAGAAAGAAAGAAAGAAAGAAAGAAAGAAAGAAAGAAAGAAAGAAAGAAAGAAAGAAAGAAAGAAAGAAAGAAAGAAAGAAAGAAAGAATCTTTTCCCATGTCCATAGCCTTTGCTTCTTGGTGAAATTTCAGTTGACATTATTTGTGTAGGTCTATTTCTGAGCTCCTTGACCTGTTCACTAAGTTACACGTCTCTTTTTTCCTAAGAATCATGCTGTCTTGTTGCGATAAGTAAGCCTTGAAGTCTGGTAGTCTTTGTGACAGACAGAATTCACTCTTCTTTAATATTGGTTAGGTGATCACCAGTCTCTTGGTTTTCCATATAAACTATAGATTTTACACATAAACTATAGATTATTATTATCTACAAATTGACTTGCTGAGATTTTGCTTGAATTGCATTGAATCTTTGCATCAAACTGCAAAGAACTGACATCTTAACAATATTGAGTCTTCCAAACCATAGACATCAAATATCATTCCACTTATTTAGATGTTTAATTTCTTCTATTAGAGTTTTATGATTTATCTCACAAAAATCTGCTATGTATTTTATTATATTTATACCTAAGCACTTCATTTTCTTTGTGCTGTTTTAAGTGGTATTATTTTTAATTTCAAATTTATTTTTTTCATTGCTAGGAAAAACAATACACTTTTATATATTAAACTTGAATCTCATTATGTTTCTATTATTGCTTAATAATTGCAGAGATTGTGTGTTAATTTGGAGGGGGGTTATATAGAAAATCATATCATCTGTAAATAGGAAATTATATTTCTTTCTTCTGTTCTGTATATATTTATTTTCTTTTCCTGTCTTAATGTACAATATAGGGCTTCTGGTGCAAGGCTGAACAGGGTGGAATGAGAAATGTATTTTCCTTTTTTCTGAAATATATCTATTTTCTTATTCACTAAGTATGATATTAGCTTTATATTGTTTATAGATATTCTATATCAAGTTGATGATGTACCTCTTTATTCATAATTTTTTGAGTGAACATGTGTTGGATTTTTTCTTTTCTATATCAACTGATGTACGATTTTTCTCCTTTAGACTTTACCACTGTTGATGGGGTAAATTACGATAATTGATTTTTAAGGTTTCTTTTGTTTTTAATTGTCAAAAATATTCATTTTATTATTATAATACTATGTATTATAATTATCTATTATTGTATATAATTATGGGTTAAGTGTGATGTTTTGATACATGTACACATTGTTTAATGATCAAATCAAAATATTTGTCATATCCATTATCTCAAACATTTATTTACTTGGGAGGGTGAGAACATTTGATATCTTCTCTTCTATTATTTTGAAAATTGAACATAAGGCAAAATTCTCTTTATACACTGTTTGATTAAATTTACTAATAATTTGTGGAGGATTTTGCATCCATGTTTATGAAAGACATAGGTTTGCAGTTTTCTGTTTTGCAACTTCTTTGTCTTCTTTTGGAATTAGGTTAATGCTGGCCATATAGCATGAGTTAAGAGGTGTTCTCTCTGCTTCTATGATACAGTTTTCTATAATTCCCTACAACCTTTCTTCTTGAAATGTTTAGTAGGATTTACCAGGGGAACTGTCTGCTTTCTTCTTGGAAAATTGTTACGGACTAAATGTGTTCCCCCAAAATCAGTGGGTGGAGAAACTCCCAAATGATGGTATCAGGAAATAAGTCCCCAGGGAGAGAATAGGTCCTAAGTGTGAAGCCCTTCTAAAAATGTCTCTACAGACTTCTTTCACTCCTTTCCCCCAAGTGAGGGTAGAGGAAAAAGACAATCCTTTGGAAGGAGGCCTTCACCAGACTCTGAGTCTCCTAGCCCCTTGATTTTGACTCACCAGCATCAAAAATTGTGAGAAATAAATGTGTGCTTGTTTAAGCCATCATTCTATAGTACTGTGTGACAGCAGTCCACGCCGACTAGGACAGGAAGTTTTTAATTATTAATTCACTTTTATATAGGCTTATTTCATATAGGTTTATTAAGTTATCTATTTCATACTATGTGAGTTTTGATTTGTATCTTTTAAGAAATTGGATTTAATTTAAATTATCAAATTTGTGAGCATAGAGTTGTTATGGCACTCCTTTATTACAAATTTAATGTTCAGAGGACACTAGTAATAATTTCTTTTTGATTCATAATATTAATTTGTATCTTTTTTTGTTTGTTAGCCTGATGAGAGATTAGTCAATTTTATTGACCTTTAAAAAGAACCAGCTTTCAATATTGCCAAATTCATTGATTTCCCATTTAAAATTTCATTGATTTATGCCCTGATGATTATGATGATGACTAACATATTATTATTTTATTTTGCTTGTTTTTGATTTAATTGTTCTCATTTTTTCTACTTTCCTAAATTGGAAGCTCAGATAATTGATTGTTACTATTTTCTCATACTTCCCTATAAACACTGCTCTTACTGGATGGCATAAATTTTGATAAAGTACATTTTTATTCCTTTTGCTTCAAAATATTTCTAATATTTCCTTTGAGACTTTTTTTTGTCCTGTGTATTATTTAGAAGTACTTTCTTTAATCTCCCAGTATTTGGGGGAGATTTTCCAACTATCTTTCTGCTATTGATTTCTAGTTTACTTTCACTGTGGTCTGAGAACATACTTTGAATGATTTGTATTCTTTTAAAATTGTTTAGATGCATTTTATAGCCTAGAGTGTGGTCTACCTTGGAGAATATTTCATATGAACTTGAAAAGATGTGGGTTCTGCTGCTGTTGCTGACATTCTATAAGTGGCAGTTAGGTCAAGTTGATGGATGGTGCTGGTCAGGTCAACAGTATCCTTCCTGCTTTCTTCCTACCTCCCTGGTCTATCAACTGCAGAAAGCAGGGTATGTCTTCTCTTGTTACAAGAGTGGGTTTGACCATTTCTCCTTGTAGTTTGCCTCTTATGTTTGGATGCTTGTTTCTGGGTGCTCTTTAAGAATGTTATGTCTTCTTGAAGAATTAACTCTTATTATTATGTGATCCCCCTCTTCCTTAGTCCATTCAGGCTGTTGTGACAAATACCATAATTTCAATGCCTTATAAACAAGAAACTTCCATTTCTCACAGTTCTAAAGGCTGGGGAGTCCACCATCAACATAACATCAGATTCACCTTCCTAGTTAATAGATGGTGCTTATCACTGTGTCCCAATATGGTAGAAAGAAATGTCTAGCTCTCTGAGGACTGCTTTGTTTCCCTATGATCTAATTACCTCCTAAAACTCCCATTGCCTAATACCATCACCTTGAGAGTTAGGATTTCCACATACTAATTTTGGGGTGAAACAAATACTCATGCCACAACACCCTATTTATCCCTGATAATTTTTCTTGTTCTCAAGTTGACTTTGTCTGAAATTAATACTCTTGAGTGGTATTAGGATTGTATGCCATTCTCAATTCACTTACTTTTAATCTGTGTCTTTATATTTAAAATCTATAGGGTTTTTTTCTGTTTGTTTAATCCAATCTACGATATTTTTAAGTTGATGTGCCGACAATTCATATGTGAATTGATGATTGATATAGTTGGATTAATATTTACCATGTTTCTAATTGTTTTCTATTTGTTGCAATTATTTTACTAGAGTTTGCAGTGTACATTTACAATTAATCTAAGTCTACTTTTGAATAATACTATACTGCTTCACACATAGTACAGTTTACTTCATAACAAAATATTTCTTACTCCTCTCTCCTTGTTCTTACCACCTTACCGTCATTCATTTTACTTATTCATATGCTATAATCACCCAATACATTGTTAATATTATTATTTGAACAACAATGATCTATGAGATCCTTTAAATAGTAAGAAACAAAAGGTATTATTTTACCTTCATTTATTCCTGCTCCATTTTTCCATTCTTATGTCATTTCAGTTTCTGATCTATATAATTTTTCTTCTCCAATGAAGTTTTTTTTTTTTTCCACTTCTTATAGGGCAGGTATGGTAGTAATGAATTCTGTTAGTTTTTCTTTAAGACAGATCTGAATTTTTTCCTTCATTTTTGAAGGATAATTTTATTGTGTGTGTTATATGTAATTCTAGGTTGGTGATTTTTTTTCCTTCAGCACTGCATATTTTATTTCATTTTCTTTTTGATTGGTTTCAAATGAGAAGTCTACTATATCATTCTTATACCTTCGCCTCTCTAGGAAAGGCCTCTCATTCCATCTTCCTTCAAGATACCTTTTTTGTCTTCCTTTTCTTTCATCCTTCTTGTTTAATATGAATATGTCTATATGTAGATTTTTATTGATATTTACCTTCCTCTGAGCTTCTTATATCTGCAGTTTGGTGTCTGTCATTAGTTTTGGAATATTCTCAGTTATTACTTCAGGTATTTCTCCTGAACCATTTTTTCCCTCTATGGTATTCTCACTAATGTGAGGTATACCTTTTGATATTATCTTATGCTTCTTGGATACTCTGGAAGGTGTGCTTTATTCATTCTCTTTTTCCTTCACATTTTGTTTTGGCGAGGGTCTATCAACATATCTTAAAGCTTATGGATTCTTTCCTCTTCTGGGTCCAAGTTACTGATGAGCTGCAAAAGCATTTCTGTTACAGTGTTTTTTTCTTATTTATAGCACGTGCTTTTGATTTTTTCATAGAACTTCTTTCTGCTCACACTATTAGTCTTCTTAAATGTCGCCTTATTTTTAAAGTAGAAAACAGTTCATAGTTCCATCAGCTTCTGTCCAGGAAAACTGATTTTGGATATGATTATCTGTATTTTCCTGTTTCTTTCCAGATTTCAAGGTCTGATGGATTGTCCAGAACCTTCAATTTCATGATTGATCCAAGAAAAGTAATTGATTTTAAGTTTATTTAGCCTTTTCCTTGTTTTTAAGGATGGCGTTATGATTTACCAGATCTTTACTTCAGGACACAAATTGTTTTTTTGTTTATTTATTTTGCAGAATAAGAAAGTCTCCAGAGCTCCCTTGCGTGTTGATTTTTTTCTGCCTTTTAAATATACTCTCATTTTTATTTCGGCTCAGCCATGCAAAAAAAAAAAAAATACCCCCCCCCACACACACACACATATGGGCATGGTGGCACGCATGCCTATAATCCCAGCAGTTCAGACTCTGGAGGCTGAGGCAGGAGGATCAAGAGTTCAAAGCCAGCCTCAGCAAAAGCTAGGTGCACACTAAGCAATTCAGTGAGACACTGTCTCTAATTAAAATACATAATAAGGCTGGGGATGTGGCTCAGTGGTCCAGAACCCCTGAGTTCAATCCCCAGTAAGCACCCCCCAAAAAAAATTATGTTCATTTATTTATGATAATCACAATCTCAATATGGATATATAATTGATAAAGATCATGTGGCATGATTTGAACATCAATTATGTTTTATTTGGCAGTGATTTATCGGTTAATCTCTCTATTTTCCTTCTTCTTTCTCTAGCATTTCTATGGATAATAATAAATTTGGAGATCTCAAGGGAGAGAAAAGAGACAGAGAGTAACAGAGCACAAAGAAAAAGGCAATACCAGTTTCTCCCATCCCATTAGGTAGTTAAACCATTTAAGAAATTCATAGCAGTACTTTACATATATATATATTTTTTTGAGAGAGAAAGAGAAAATTTTTTTTTAATTTTTTATTGTTGGTTGTTCAAAACATTACATATTTCTTGATATATCATATTTCACACTTTGATTCAAGTGGGTTATGAACTCCCATTTTTACCCCATATACAGATTGCAGAATCACATCAGTTACATATCCATTGATTTACATATTGCCATACTAGTGTCTGTTGTGTTCTGCTGCCTTTCCTATCCTCTACTATCCCCCCTCCCCTCCCCTCCCCTCCCCTCTTCTCTCTCTACCCCCTCTACTGTCATTCATTTCTCCCCCTTGTATTATTTTTCCCTTTCCCCTCACTTCCTCTTGTATGTACTTTTGTATAACCCTGAGGGTCTCCTTCCATTTCCATGCAATTTCCCTTCTCTCTCCCTTTCCCTCCCACCTCTCATCCCTGTTTAATGTTCATCTTCTTCTCCTGCTCTTCGTCCCTACTCTGTTCTTAGTTACTCTCCTTATATCAAAGAAGACATTTGGCATTTGTTTTTTAGGGATTGGCTAGCTTCACTTAGCATAATCTGCTCTAATGCCATCCATTTCCCTGCAAATTCTATGATTTTGTCATTTTTTAATGCAGAGTAATACTCCATTGTGTATAAATGCCACATTTTTTTTTTTTATCCATTTGTCTATTGAAGGGCATCTAGGTTGGTTCCACAGTCTTGCTATTGTGAATTGTGCTGCTATGAACATCGATGTAGCAGTGTCCCTGTAGCATGCTCTTTTTAGGTCTTTAGGGAATAGACCGAGAAGGGGAATAGCTGGGTCAAATGGTGGCTCCATTCCCAGCTCTCCAAGAAATTTAATATTTATCTTTTAGTTTTCGGCAGACACAACATCTTTATTTGTATGTGGTGCTGAGGATCGAACCCGGGCCGCACACATGCCAGGCGAGCGCGCTACCGCTTGAGCCACATCCCCAGCCCTACGTATATTTTTTTTGAAACTGTATTTTCATCTGTTATGTTCACATTTTGAAAAACATTGGCATGAATCTTCATACCTGTATCAGCAAAAACACATAACCAGCTAATTGTTCTGAACTGACTCTTCATAGTGTGGGTTAGAAAAGCAAAGCACACCTAGGAAGAGTGTATTTGCAGAATAGTGTATCTCTAGCCTGGCTCTCCACCCCCAACTCCATCCTATTGTGTATAAGCATCTCCATTGCACATGTAAAAAATATCACCAACTTATGTTGTTCAAAGCTGGTGTGCAATCTTTTCTCTAAAAACCACTTTACCTACAATATTCTTCCATCTGAATAAGGTCACTTGGAGCCAGTTTAGTTCTCGAAGCACCCTGAGCCATGAGTCACCTCTAACTTTTAACAGTTGAGTTAATGAGGTAAAAACCAGTGGGGGTGACAGGAAGGTGAAGTAGAAGGACCACCAGGAGAGTTTAGAATCCTGGAAGCTGAACAAGAAAGTTTTCTATGGAGAAGGGATTGATCAGTTCTTTCAAATGCTGCACATAAAATGAGGACAGAGAATTGGATTTAGTGTGTAAAATCATTGCTGATGGATTAGTATAGATGACAGCTTAATTGGGGTGGGCTCAAGGGAATATGGAGGAGAGGAAACAGCAAGAGTGAATGTAGGCTTTCAAGCTTTTAGCAAATGGTTCTGAATCACAGTCAATTCACAGCAACATACCCATTTTAAACATCAGTCATCATTATGCATGAAGATAAATTGTGAATCACACAAATCTGATGATACATCCAGTTATATTCAGTAGTGTTCCAAATATAGTTTAATTGCACAGTGGTGTAGAAACAGGACTAAAACAAAATGACCTAAAGTTGTAAAATGTGAGTGATAACACAGCGAAGCATTTTCTTAAATATTTTTTAGGTTAATTTTTTTTGTTTCTTTCATTTTCCTTTCCTCTTAACATTGTACCTTTATCTCCATGTCCCTCAAGGAAGGTAAGCCAAAGATTTACTTATGCCTGAATTTCAGCATACCACATGATCTTGGCATTAACAATGAGATTCTAGCCAGAGAACTCTGCTTCCCCAACCCTCATACGATTCCCATCCTCAGATGCCTGACATAGCACTCCATCTGGGCTAGGAAGACAGGACTATTTTGAAAAGCATGCAAGAGAAATTTTGATGTCTCCCTCTTAGGTCGAACCAGTGATGTGGAGCTGGAAAAGAAGCTGGCAAAGGAATCCCTAGTTAGATTTGGTGGACTTAGAATAAGAAGAAACTTCTCCTCTACGACTGTCTGGGTCCTGAGAGCCCTCACCAAACCCCTATGAGTAAGGAGAAACAGGAGGAATAGCTCTCATGGGAGGGATAGGCAAATGGACCTCAAACAGAGCCACTGTCCAAAGGTAGCCAAGGTGAATCCAATACTTGCTCCCTGGCTCACAGTGTGCAATAGGTGTTCACATGTGTGCCAGCAGGAGCCAGTCCTATGTGCTACAGCCTACCAATGGGATTTTGACAGCAGTTGTGCTTAGAGTCCTCAGTGGATACAGCACAGAGTGGTGACTATGTCTGACCAAATGATGAGGATTTTCCAATGCCTGGGTTAAGTTAGATTTCACACCAGGAGTGAAGAGGCAGTGGCAGTAGACTATAGTTGGTTGAATTTACCACGAGTCCACCAAGAGAAATCTGAATTACCAGGCTAAATTCATGGAAAAGTGATTATTTTTTTTAAGTTTCATGTTAGGAAACAGAATAAAACTTGGCATTGAGAATGGGTTGTTATAGAGAAAACAGAGGTACAGTTACTTTCCATGCCCGTGGTTTGAAAAATTTTCAAACCACAGACTGAGAAATTTACACTGGGCCAAATGAACCCACAGTTGCATAGAAAATATGTTTATAAACATTTTAGGAGAAATTTGTAAGATGGGGTAGAAAAAAGTACTCCACTTGGAATATCAAGAACTGATTGAGTCCCACCTTGTTACTCTCCCTACGATCCAAAGCAAGATAGCAATGCTGAATCCTATCACTTTTATTTACAAAATGAAGACAAGTAAATGCATCTTACAAGAATGCTGTGATTGTTAAATGTCATAAAGTATGCAAAAGTATTTAATAAACTTTAAATGGTCCAAAGTAAAGGATGAAGAAATTGATATCAGGTATTGTAACATGCTAAGTTCCTCATTTTATTTTAAATCTGCATTTATACATATTTTTATTTATATATTATGTATAGCTATTGCATTATTCTATTATGCTCCTGATTTACCTGAGTCTGATTTATTTTACTTCATTTTTTTCTGGCATAATTTTTAATAATACCCATTTTATTTTAAAATTTTTTGGTTTGAATGATGAATTGTATGGTCACTCTATATATTCTTTCTATCCAATATCTTTGCAAGGTAAAGCAGGTGTTTTATTCTCTTTTTTACAGGTGAGGTCACTGATGCTTATATGGTTTGAGAAATTAACCTATGCTATAACCTAGTTATGTTGCTATATTAAAAATTAAAATATGGTCCATTGACTTGGAATATCAGACAGTTCTATATATAAAGCCATCATGCAAGGTACACTATTATCTTTCCCATGTGCAGTAGAACCATATGTATGTAAAATTACCACTTTCTATGAGGCACAGGGCATGGAACCCAGCCACCCTGACCTTAACAGGCTAAGAGTAGAGTGAATGCTAATCCTTGGATTCCTGAGCCAGCAGCCACCCAGCTCTCTTCATTGGAAGCTATTTTGCCTTGGTATTTGAATTTGCAAGCAGTGCAAACATGTAGATTAGCCCTAAGCAAATTAACTTAGAAATATTACACTATAGTCCTCTCTTTATTTTTATTTTTATTTGGGTTTTATTCAATATTCCTAAATGGAAAACCTATATCTCTCTTAAATCTATACTTTCTTTGGCATTCTAAAGCTTTTAATTGTGTTCTACTTCTAGATTTAATTTAATTAAGTGTATGTGTATATATACATATATATCTATGTGTATGCATATATATATGTATATATAGGTGTGTGTGTATATATATATATATATATATATATATATATATATATATATTTATTTATTTATTTATTTATTTATATAAAGCTATGCATGTTTCAGTTTAGTCTGGAGTTTCATGCCAAATCTTGTTTAAATAAAACAAATTCACTATTCCTAGTAAACGTGGTGTGAAACTTATAATTATTGTAATTGACTAGAAAGATTTGGTTAGCTTTGGTTTATAGAATTATGTTGACTAGAAAGACTTGGTTAGCTTTGGTTTATAGAATTATGTGACATTAAACTGGTATTATAAGTCAAAAGTGACTGCAATATAGGTCTATCAATGAGCATAATTTCAATTGTAAAACTTTATTTTCTGAAAAAAGGCATTTTATTACATTCTTCATTAAAACTATGTCTTAGCCAAATGTGATGGGTAAATGAGGGTCAATCTTAGGCTGAAGCAATCTAAACAGAGGGGGAGGAAAAGTGGCATCATGTTATAACTACTTCTGCAGATGTTTACTTTTAAAAACAGTGAGGGCATCAATTAATGTCCTTTTGCACTAATAAAATATGGGGAAAAACTGAAAATTTGCTTTAAAATACACATATACCTATAAGCTGTATCTGTTATTGGGCCCACTGACCCAGAACACTTCCATCAAAATATGATAAACTGTCCAGAAACATTCACCATCAAACAAAATATTACTCCAGAATTATCACTAAGGACAAAACCTGAATGCACTATAAAGTAGACTGTCAGAAATTCATATATGTTGAACAAAGAAAGAGCACTCAATTGTTTTCTTCTTGGAAGAGTTTATGTTCATTTTAAATTAGAGCCAATCCTTCTATGATATCTGTAGATTAAAAAATGAGTCTCTGCAAAGAAGGCCATTGCATCCTAGTAAAAGGAACAACCAACAAGAAGACATAATCATAGTAAACATTTATGACCCAAATGTCAATGAACCCAATTACATGGAAAAAATACTCCATGATATTAAATTTCACATAGACTCCAACACAATACTAGATGACTTCAATACATTCTTATCAGCAATAGACAGGTCATCAAAACAATCAACAGATATCTCCAACCTAATCAACACTATAAACAAATGGACCTAATGTACTTCTATAGAATATCACACCTAAACAGCCAAATTTACCTTCTTCTCAGCTGCACATGGAACTTTTTCCAAAATCATATTCTAGGCCACAAAGCAAATCTTGGAAAATATAAAAAATTGATATGATCCTATGTATCCAATCAGATCATAATGGGATAGAGCTAGAAATCAACAGCAAGCAAAATAATAGAAATCATATGAACACTGAACAATAATTTTAAATTAATAATGGATCAAAGAAGAAATGAGAACAAAAATCAAGAAATTCTTAGAAATTAATGAGAATAAATATGTAATATATCAAAATCTCTGGGAGAGTATGAGAGCAATCATAAGAGGCAAATTTATAGCAATGAGTGCCTACATTATAAATATTAGAGAGTTCCCAAATAAATTTGCTTATGTTCCATCTCAAGGCCTTAGATAAAAAAGAACAAACTAACCCTCAAATCAGTAGAAGACAGGCAATCATTAAAATCAGAGCTGAAATCAATGGAACTGAAAATAAGAAAACAATACACAGGACCAATGTAATGAAGAGTTATTTCCTTGAAAAGATAAATAAATTAACAAACCTTAGCCAAGATAACCAAAAGAAAAAGTGGGAAGAAAAAGCAAAAATCAACAAGATCAGGGATGAAAAAGGAGATATCATCAGAGAACCCTCTGAAATTCAGAGGATTATCAGATCCTATTTTGAAAATTTATATTCCAATAAACTGGAAAATCTGGAAGATGTGGATAAATTTCTAGACACATATGACCTGCCCAAATTGAACCAGGAAGATATAGAAATCCTAAAAGACCATTATTAAATAATAAAAATAAAACAGAAATTAAAAGCCTTCCAAAAAGAGAAGCCCTGGACCTGATGAATTCTCAGCTGTGTTCTACCAGAAGTTTACAGAATAACAAACACCAGTCTTTCTCACATTATTCCATGAAATTGAAGGAGAGGGAACACTCCCAAATACTTTTTTATGAAGCTAGTATAACTTTGATACCAAAAGTGGACAAAGACACATTAAGGAAAGAAAACTACAGACCAATTTCCCAAGAACACAGATGCAAAAATCATAAATAAAATATTAGCAAACTGCATTGAAAAACACATCAAGAAGATAATATACCACGATCAAGTGGGTTTCATTCCAGGAATACAAGGATGATTCAACATACACAAATCAATAAATGTGATTCATCACTTAAATAGAATTAGGAACAAAAAAATCATATGATCATCTCAATAGATTCAGAAAAGTCCTTTGATAAAATCTAACACCCATTCATGTTAAAAAACAATGGAGAAGCTAGAGATTGAAGGAACTTACCTCAACATTGTAAAGGCAATATATGACAAACCCAAAGCCAACATCATACTAAATGGAGAAAAACTAAAAGCATTTCCATTAAATTTAGGAACGAAACAGGGCTGTCCACTCTCACTACTCCTATTCTATATAGTCCTCCAGTCACTAGCTAGAGCAATAAGGAAAGAAAAGGAAATCAAGGGATACAAATAGGAAAAGAAGTCAAAATACCTATTAGCCCATGATATGATCCTATATCTAGAAGATAAAAAAACCTACCAGAAGACTTCTAGAGCTTTTAAATTAATTTAGCAAAGCAGCAGGATACAATATCAACACCCACAAATCAGTAGCTTTCCTATACTCCAACAGTGATTCAGTCAAGGAAGAAATCAGGAAAACCATCCCATTAACAATAATCTCAAAAAAAAAAAAAAAAGAAAAAAGAAAAGAAAACAAAGAAAGATAACTTGGGAATTAATCTAACCAAGAGGTAAAAGGGCTTTCAAGGAAATTTTTAGAACTCTGAAGAAAGAAATTGAAGAAGACCATATAAGATGGATAAACATCCCATGTTCTTAAATAGGCAGAATTAATATTGTCAAAATGTCCATACTACCAAAAGCAATATACAAATTCAATGCAATCCCCATCAAAATACGAATAACATTCTTCACAGAACTAGCAAAAACAATTGTTAAATTCATTTGGAAGAATAAGAGACTCAGAATATCCAAAGCAATTGTATGCAAGAAAAGTGAAGAAGGAGGTATCGCAATAGCTGATCCAAAATTATATTACAGAGCTGTAGTAACAAAAACAGCACAGTATTGGCACCAAAATAGACATGAAGATCAATGGAATAGAATAGAAGACACAGAGAAAAACCTACAAACCTATAGCTATCTGATATTTGACAAAGGAGCCGAAAATATATCCTGGAGAAAAAACAGCCTTTTTAACACGTGCTGCTGGGAAAACTGAATAGCTATGTGTAGAAAAATGAAATTAGACCCCTATCTTTCACCCTGCACAAAAATCAAAATGAATTAAAGACTTAGGCATTAGGCCAGAAACCTTACAACTGCTAGAAGAAAACACAGAATCAACACTCTAATATATAGATGCTGCCACCAACTTCTTTAACGAGACCTCCTAAGCACAAGAAATAAAACCAACAATCAATAAATTGGATGCCATTAAACTAAAAAGCTTCTGCACAGCTAAGGAAATGATTAAGAGCATGAAGAGAGAGCCTACAGAATGGGAGAAAACCTTGGCCAACTATTCTACCAACAGGGGATTAATATCCAAAATATACAAAGAAATAAAAAAAATTAATATCCCCCAAACCAAATAACCCAATCAATAGGTAGGCAAAAGAACTAAACAGAAATTTATCAATAGAAGAAACACAAAAAAAGCCAATAAATGTATGAAAAAATGTTCAACATCTCTAGCAATCAGGGAAATGCAAATAAAAAAAACTACACTAAGATTCCCATCTTATTCCAGTCAGAAAGGCAAAGATCAAGGATACAAACAACAATAAATGCTGGGGAGGTTATAGAGAGAAAGGAACACTTACACATTATTAGTGGAACTGAGACTAGTACAACCACTCTAGTTTGAAGATTCCTCAAAAAACTAGGGATAGAACCACCATGTGACCCAGCTATCCCCACTCTTGGATATTTTTTAAAAGATCTATAATTGACATACTAAGAAATTCAGCTACATCAATGTTTATAGCAACACAATTCACAATAGCTAAATTTGGAATCAACCCAGATGCTCGTCAATAGATGAATAGATTTAGAAATTGTGGTAATACGCAATGAAGTTCTACTCAGTCATAAAAAAGAAGGAAATTGTGGCATTTACCAGTAAATGGATGGACATGGAGAATATCATGCTAAGTGAAATTAACCAAACTCAAAAACTCAAAGGTTGAAAGTTTTCTCTCATATGAGGAAGCTAGAGTAAAATAAAGGAAAGGGGGAGGAAAGGATCATATTATGTAAGGAACTAATCAAATACAAATTACTAGATAAGCAAAAGGAAGTCTAGTAGACTACAGGAAGGAGAAGGGGAGGTGGGGGAAGAGGATAGGAGGGGAAAGGGAAGGGAAAAATGGGATCATAAACTGAAATCAATTTTCATCCATGTATGAGTTTGTCAAGATGAACCCAACTGTTATATATAACTATAAAGCTCTAACAAAACAAAACAAAAATGAGTCTCTGGACTTGGATAGCATTATCTACGAGGGTTGGTGGGTAATTATAATCAAAGAACATGAAACATGTAAAACACACAGGTAAGGTACATCCAATTCCTTCAATAGAGCATGGAGCAGTGTCCAAAATCTGAGTTCTGCACTTATTGGGTAATCAGACCCAGAAAACACTGAAAAAGTGGAAAGAAGACAAGCAGCCCAGGAGTTGAATGGGATATACTCTTAGATCATGTGAACTAAGAGAGAAAAGCCAGAGGGAGAAGTTTTCCTGAAGGCAGGGCTTTAGATGTATTCAAAAGAAACAAATAAAAGGGAATTATAGATTTGGAAAAAAAAAAATCAAAAGATGCCCAGAAGGCTAGACAGACTGGCCATTATGGAGTCTTGGGGGATTTTTCAAAAGGACCTAATTGGAATATGAGAAGGGTAAACAAATAATGTAGAGATGGAAAAGAATAGGACCTAAAACAACAACAACAACAAAAAAAAACAGGAAATGAAGGAGAATGTCAGCACTTGTCTGTTATAGGGAACCTCCTGCTCTAAAAGAACATGGAGCTGAGTACTGCAAGAACCAAACTCGGGCTGGAGTTGTGACTCAGTGGTAGAGCTCTTGCCTAGCATGTGTGAGGTCCTGGGTTCAATTCCCAGCACCATATATAAATAAATGAATAAAATAAAGGTCCATCAACATCTAAAAAAATTTTTAAAATATCAAACTCAAAGAAAATATTTCTATCCATGTAGACCCAGAAGACTTTGTATCAGGTTATTTAGCCTAACCTAACCCTAACCCTAATTATTAATAAATAAATATTATGTGCAATGACTCGATAAATCAACCGGTGATTCCAAAGGCAGAGAGAGACACACTGAAGTGACATGAAATGAATCAGAAAAGGTCATTTTTGCTAAACCTACCGATTTAATTAGCATTTAGAGGCTTTACAAATATTCACATGCTCTAACTCCAATATTAATCACTAAAATTTTGGTCCCCACATGAACATTAATCCTTTGGATAATAGTTCCATGCAATTTGTTAGCAGTCCTTCAATTGTTGATGTTTAGTCCTTAGTAGTGACAGGAAAATAGGCCTGTGCTTATTTGCTTATTCATTCTTTCTTAAAAATCAAGAATGTTTTCAACTATTTTTTTAATAATTTTAATCAATGCATTTTCCATGGTCTTAGAATCTCTTCTTCTTGACATATTGTTCCCAAGAGTTGCTATCATTTGGTTGAGGGGACACAAAGCTCAATGTATTTTATTACTTGGGGTATATACACCAGTTCTCATCCTATGTTTCTTTAGTGGTTACCCTTGAATGCAGGTATAAAGGAGTTTTTTGTTGTTGTTGTTGTTGTTGTTTTTTGGGGGGGGTCTAGTAAAGTTATAGTGAAAATAACTCAGGTGTTTTTCATTTGTAAAAATTCAGAAAGCTTTTAACTCATGATGTGCATTTTTATGTCTTATATTTGTATTTTAGAGTTTCCCCCATATTTTTGTTGGTACACTCAAATTATACATGAAGTTGGGATTTGTTGTTACATATTTGTTCATGCATACAATATAACAATATAACTTAGATAATATCATTCTCCAGGATTTCCTTTTTCCTGTTCCTCCTTCTTCCCCCGGTCTCCTTCCTCTCTTTTACTGATCTCACTTTGATTTTCATGAGATTCCTCCAAAACACCTTTCTTTTCGTTTTATTTCTCTAGCTTCCACATATGAGAGAAAACGTAGCACCTTTGACTTTCTGAGTTTGGTTTATTTTATGTTCTAAAGTTCCATCTATTTTCCTGCAAATGACATCATTTCACTCTTCTTTATGGCTAAGTAAAACTCTGCTGTGTCTATATACCACATTTTCTTTACCACTAATCCACTGATGAGCACCTAGGCTGGTTCCATAGTTTGGCTACTATGAATTGTGCTGCTATAAATGTAGATATACATGTATCACTATAATATGATCCCTTTGACTTTAATTCTTTAGAGTAGATCCCAAGGAGTGGTATAGCTGGCTGGTATAATGGTATAGTCTTTTGAGGAATCTCCACACTGATTTCCATAGTGATTGTAATAACCCCACTCACAGTGCAAAAGTGTTCCTTTTTCTCTACATCCTCTCCAGCATTTATTATTGTCTTTATTCTTGATGGCTACCATCCAAACTGGAGTGAGATGAAATCTCCATATAATTTCGATTTGCATTTCCCTAATTCTAAAAGTGTTGAACATTTTTTTCATGTATTTGTTGGCTGTTTATCTCTCTCCTCTTTTGAGAAGTAGCTGTTTAGTTCATTTGCCCATTTATTAATTGAATCCCTGTTAAACAAACAAAACATTAACTAACCTACCACCTCCAAAATAAGACAGGAAGCCCAAACTTTATAGACTGTCAAATTTAAGTTTGTATTTAGTCTCAACAGGGCAACTTGCCATGTGACTTGGGCAAGTCATTGGGGATCTCTCTCTCATTGTCTTTCTCTGAAACAGGAATAAAGAATATCTAATTTATAGGATTGTTATAAGGGAAGATAGCATAGTGAAAAATAAAGAGCTTAGTATAATGTCTAATATATCATCAAAATATATTAACAATAACTGACATTTGTAGAGTCCCTTCCACCTCCCCAGCTTTGTTATAGGGACTTAATATCCTGAAAGTCCTGTTGGGGCAGGCCCTTTATTTTATAAAAAGGAGGTACCTGAATCAGAGAATTTAACCACTTATCCAAGATATCATAGCCACTACGTGGAAAAGCCAGAAATGAAATCTAATCTTCAATCAGCCTATGCGCTTAACCACTGCATTATCTTACGTTATAAGAACCTAATAAACTGTGGTAATTACTATTATAAGAACAAATCCTGGCAGAGCAGTGGGAGATTATTGGGAAGAATTGAGCATTGATGGAATCACTGTTCTCCAGGAACCAAATGGCAACTGTGGGGTCAGGCTTTGAAATTCTGTACTAAATTAATGCTTATTATTATGCAATTACCACACCTAATTTGAGAGAGAAAATGACAGTACATCAATGCAATATTAGCACTGCACTTTATAAACAGAGGAAACAGCTGTGTGGAAAAGGTTAATGACATGCTCACCCTCCGTCCATTAGCGTCTGCTCCCTCAGGACGCCTGCAGGAAAGCCTGCCTTGGTAGGCTACAGTCAAAATCAGTCTTGGCTTCGGTATGACTACGGGTGAATTTTCCTTTGTATTTTCAGCGTCTTCTATAACAAGCCTACTTTATTTCACAGTGGAAAACTAACATCAAAAATAAAATGAAGTGAAAACAAAAACCAATCTCAGTAAGGCAATTTGAACCACATGTCTTTTAAATGGAAAACATGCTTATTTCTCCTTTGTTTCTTGGAAGCAGATGGCCAGACACACAGTCCACAGCTTTGAACCATTTACATAAACACACCCAAGCCAAGTGTTTGCACGCAACAGCAAAATTGCACCCACGTTGGCAATTTAATGACTTCGAAGGCAATGGTAAAAGCTGATAGGCACTTTGGTTGAATTCACCTTAGATATTTCTTACAAACCGCAAGCCGTGACAGTTGATGTAGATTGTAGCATCTCAAGTCACTTTGAAAGTTAACTCTATTCATCATGAGATGGGGAAAAAGTGGTAGGTGATAGTAAAAGGTACAAATTCTTCAGGTGAACTAGAACTCCAGGAATTGAGTAGTACCAGATAATTGCTACCATCCACCAGAGGGCACTACCAGTATGTAGAAAGTCTCCTAAGGAAGCCTCGAAACCCCCATCAACCCTCTCCAACCCCAATTGTAAGCAGAGAAAGCTAATGTGATTAGGTCACCAGAATTCCACTTTTATTATGCTTGCTTTTCCTGTATAAATTAGGTAAGATTTTTCCACCTTATGAAGGGATTGATGAATTGCATGCTATCCTTACTGTTACCGCTCTCTTAAATTGCTGGAGCCATTTGATTGTAAAAATGTTCTTTTACGGTAAATATTGAGTGTATCCGTGTACAAAGTTCTGAGCTTGTCACCATGATGGTATAAATTAATTATAAGACCACCTTCTTGCCTGAAGATTGTAGATAGATAAAGGGCTGCTGAGATCATTACAAAGCACATGAAAAAGAACTCAGAATGATAAAATACAGAGGGTGATGTTGTTTTGTTTTGCACTGTTAAATACCATTGCTAATGGGAATATTGGCCACAGTCATTGTGGAGAGCCATCTGAGCAAGGTACAAAAGGTTGTACAAATAGAGCAGGCAGAAGGGCAAGCAGAAAACAGTATTAGCAAAGTCATAGAAGGAGAAATTTCAATGCTAAAGAAATTTAATGCCTTTTGTTTATTATTTCTGGCTGTTCTACATTGATGTGCAATGCTTCTAAATGCATCACTTAGCCTGCTTTAGATCTGGACACTTCTGCTCCTTCTACTGTAGTAGGTGAGTTTTTTATACTTTCTGAAGATATTACCCATAGTGTTTCCCTTCCATTTTTGAAAGCAAGCCTATCAAAAAACAGAACAATTCTTGTTTTGGACACTGTGGGCTGTGAAGCAAGTCACCTCTTAGAGACAAATATTTTCTTTGTTTTCCCTAAGCCAGGTAGCACACAGTAGGGGCCATTGTAAGAATAGAGAGTGTGTAAAACTGTCCCTTTTGTGCCACTGTAAATTCAAGTTTTCAGGTTGCAGTGACTTATTAAGATGATAACTTGAGTGGAAGAAACCAGTCCAGCTGGTACTTCCTTGTGGTTTCCCATGTATTTGAAATCGAAATGTGCTATAAACAAATTCATTTTTAAAGGTCCATGTTCACATAGAATTTGAAGTTTAGTAGATCTTATTTGAGGGGGGGGGACCAGATATAGCATGCATGCTCGTAGATATGAAAACCTAATACAATTATATTATTATTTGAAAAAAATTACTGGTTCCTTTGTCATAAAAATGTTTCTTGGAAAACAATATTGCTTTTTACTTATACTGAAAGCTTTTTACTTATACTTACTACTGTCTCTCATGTTATGCCACTTAGGAAAAATTCTATCCTAATTTCTTGTTGAATGAATATGTGCAGACAAGCATTTATTCATCACACACAAACATGACCTCTTTTAAGTCTTCACTCCTGATATTTATGGCCTAAGAATGAGGTAGTTCAAGTGAGTCATATATTTACACTTTGTAGAGAGATTAAGAAAAAAAATAACACCACAATTTCCCTTAAGTAATGGAAAAATGTGACTTGTTACACATTTATTTTCAGTGCTTTTCCAGCCATTCTCCAGACTTAGGGTCACCCAAGATTACCTTAGGTTTTCTTGAAAGAAAGAGTGAAGGAGTTATGATTGTGTTCTATTTTAAATTAGAAAATTATCTGTTACTTTTAGGCAACACAAATAACCACAGTGAATTTTACTGTTCTGGATATTGAAAAACATGAACCAGAGATACAAGCTTTGAAGATTTGAAATGAATGATTTTGAATTAAATTTCCCACATAATAGGGCCCCAGACATGCACTATGTTTACAAAAGAGTTCCTTTATTCCAATATTTAGACATTTGTTTAAGGAAAAAGAGTATCTAGTGTTTACAAACAAAAGGGAAATGATAAGATTCAGAAAAATCCAATGAGTTGCATGAGGTAATATTAGAGAATCACAGTCCATGGGAAATGCAGGAATAGTTGGAGAGCATTCTAGAAAAAGAACATTTGTGGTGTATTACTATCATGTAGATAAGGCATCTAAAATAAATACATTCATTAAAGGCAAATTATACGAGTCACATAAGTTTTACTAACATCTATGAATTATCTTCTCTGGAGATTTTCCAAGGTAGAGATTGGTATAGGTTGAATTATGTCCTCCCTAAAGATGTTGAAGTCCTTACCCCTAGTACCTGTCTATGCATATGAGCTTATTTGGAGGTAGTGTATGTGCAGATGATCAAAGATGACTTAATGGACCCTTATGGATTATGGCTGAGTTCTTACAAAAAGGGAGAGTCTGGATACAGAGACAGACACATACAGAGCACAGAGGATGTGAAGACACAGGCAGGAGAGCATGTATAAGACAAGTGCATCTGAGGTTACTAGAAGCTGGGAGAAAGATGGAGCTGATTCTTCCTTACAGTCTTCTGAAAAAACCAGCAGCTGACACCTCAATTTTGAACATCCAACCTTCAGAACCAAAAGATAACGCATTTCTGCTTTTTGAGCTACCTAGCTCATGGACCTTTGTTAAAGAAGTGCTGGAAATGTAATACAGATTGTATTTTTCTAATACCTGCCTTTGGGCCTATTGTTTAGCCACCAAGTTTCCCTGGCAATCAAGCGAGCACGGAAGTTTTGTCCAGATTGCCCTGAGATCCAACCAGCTGGCCCTGTTGTGGACTGCCTCACACTGACATCTACATAAGGCAAGTTCCTTTCAAAATTTGCCAGACCAGGACAATTAGAAGGACAAATCTGTTGTTAAAAACTCACATATTTCATTATGAAGCCATATACAAATTCTACTTTATCAAACTCAAAGAAGAATGAAGGGTAACAATGTTGCCAACAATGTGAAGAATCATTTTGAGGAAAATTTGTCTGAACAGCTATGTAGCCTGAATGTGAGAATTTGGTAAAATGGGAAAAACATTGTAATTATAAGCAGCAACCATGGACATTCACCAATGGTCCAAAACCACAGAGAGTGGTTCATCAGCTGCTTCTAACATGTGTCAGCTCGTTGGCCCCCTGCCAAGCAGTGCAATCAACATAAGTTAAAACTCGCCCCAGTAATCCTCAGCAATCAGGTTTATAAACATTATCTCTGTGCATTACTTACATAAGACAATGACTTAAAAACTATCATACAAACAGAATGTTTACAATTAGAATTTTTAAAAATATATTGAAATTCAGAATGGACATGTTCTGGTAGAGGATGAAAGTACTTCAAAGAAGTTAATTTAAATTAAATTGTAACACCATATATTTTCAGTTTTTGAAATATAAATTACAAGCGTTTAGGTATTTAGACACTGCCATGAGACCACCTTGATCCTTGCTCCACAAAGAGACTTGGAAAAGAGACTATTGTCTGTATAAAATAATTAATTGATATAAAAACTCAGATAAAAGATATTTAGATTGAAAAAGCTTATTAAAGCATAGAAAGCAAACAACTAAAAATAAAGAGGAAAAAAAGCCTACATTGTATTAGAGTATATAAAGTAATACAACACCACTAAGTTTTTTCATCTTTCACTTCCTAGTAAGCATCTATGATGCATTGTAACTATCAGAGAAATATGCACACACCTGGGGCCACCTGTGTAGGTGTGACCAGAATCTGCCTGTTGGAAAATAAAGGATTAAAAAATGAAATTAGAGAAAATGACACATAAAAGGACAACTTAAGTTTCCAGCAAAGCAAACATATAACCAGGTTTATCAACCCTCCAGCATAGTCCTTCTGAGCTGTGTTTCCACAGGAAAATGGGGGTGGAGGGAATCACAAAAGTCTTGGCTCCAGTCCACCCCGCTGGCCTGCTAACACAGGCCCAGCTCCCCGGTGCACTCAGGTCTCACTAAAGTCCCTCCCAGAAGAGCTGCTTTCATTAAATTGAATAGGAAGGAGAACAGGCAACAGGATTGGGTAGAAATTGGGACCTTGAAGGAGCTAGGGGGTGGGTGGGTGTTGGGGGGGGATTCCATCTTCTGATTGGGAAATGCTAGTTAGTATGCACTTGATAGCATCTAACAATCATCTTCTAGAATTTAGAAACCTTTTTCCTACTCAGGGTCACTGCAATACCCCCAGAAGTCTCTGACGGCCTCCAGTTGTTAAGTCAGGACATTCAACCAAGGCACTAATTTACGGTTCAGAGTATAATCCTTAAACATTTTTGTGCTATGGACCATTTTTGCATTGTGTGTGAACCACTTCTCATAATAATATTTTAAAATATATATATATATAATATAATGTATATAATTGCAAATAAAACCAACAATACTGAAATACCACTACTACAATATTAAAAGAGTATTAACATACTCTTTTTAAAATATTTTAAAAAACAAATTGGTAAAATAGTAATTGTATGGTTACCATATTTAATATGATATATTTTTGAGTCTAATAATTATCATACTTTGACCTTGATGAGTATAAATGACATTTTGAGAATCAGCAACTTATATGACTGAAAATACCCATGATTCCTATTGGTGACAAAGTCATAGGTATTGCTAACAACACTGTGATTTATTTCTAAATTTATAATAAATACATTCTAAATTATATTAAAAGTTAATGAAAATGAAGGTGGAATATTTTCCCAAAATAAACTTCACAGAACCTCTGAATCTATCAGTGGACTCAGTGGCTCTGGACCTAAACTTAAGAATTCTGGTATAGATTAAAAAAAGAAAAGAATTATGCTATAGAGGTTTACCCTTTTTGATACAGAAGTTGACTACAAATACCACATCGATTTTTATGAAATTGTATCATGAATTACCAAATTTTCAGTGTTAATTGAAACTCTATTTTTGATGATTTAGAAGTCTCACTCCAACATCTTCAGGAGAGGTAACATTGTGTGTATCAAGCACTGTTGCCCTGCAGACTTGTGGTGTGCTTGTCAATGAAATTGCTGGGTTCAGAATGGACTTGTAACAGTTGTCTGTATATTCTTTCTAAACCAGGCTGTGCAAAAAATTACACATGAGTGGAATGGTATTATCATTGCATCATGAGACCTCAGGAGAAAGAAGTACAGTTGAGTGATCAGCCTACTCAATAAAACAGGGTGGTTCAAACTTAGACTCTGAAGTCAGGCAGAGTTTCGTCCAAATTTCAATCCTACCACTCTCATTTGTCACTCATTAACTTCTCTAACTAAGCTTCAGTTATATGAGCTACAAGATGGAGATAAAAATAGTGTCTATCCCTTGGAGAAATTATTAAGGGGATTAAATGAGATAATGCATGACAAAGGGCTAAACCAGCACCTGTTGCAAAGTATCTGTTGCTTGTTGTCAGATGAGAGAATGAAGGCTAGCTAGCTACAGTCCTGTCAAGCATCTCAGCCTGTCTTCTCTTGAGGCTTCTTTTCTTGAACCTGCTCTCAATTCTCTGATTTAGTAGGTAGACTCTGTTTCTCATTCTGCATTCTAGATCTCTTCGGCTTAAAAAAAGCAGGAGAAAATAGAAAAAGTAGAAGAAGCCACTTAGATTGTACAAAGGGCAGATGCACAGGGCCTATCAGAATAGCTTAAGACTATTTGTAACCAGCAGATAAGACTCTAGGTCTGGTATCAGCTTTAAACTATTTTGTAATTTTGGGAAATATTTTACAATCCAGCCACCCCCAGTTTTTCTGTGCCAAAATGTCAAGTGGGACGTGCAAGAAGCTTGAGAACTAGCAAGTAATTTTTCATATAAATTCCCACTAGTTGGGACTGACATGAAGGATGTAATTAATGGCCATTTTTGGGAAACAACCATATTCTTGTTTTATAAAAATGTGGTGCTCAGACTTGTCAACTGCTTCCTGTTCCTAAAGTAACTGAACTTACATGGAGTGTGCCATTTTTAATTTTTGATTTCTACCGCATACTTAAAGAAGGAAAAAAAAAGAAAACAAAATTGAAACAGAATTTTAGCTCCAAAACACACAAAGATAACTGAGGAGGACTAGGAGATGAGCCCTCTGGTCACTTATTTCAAGAAGTTGAGCTTGTCTTTCTGATTTCAGTGAAACACAAATGACTGTCTCCACTGATGGGGGAATTTTTCTTTCCAATATTTTTGTCACTTTTTGGCTGTGTTTTCAAACAGAAAGAAGCTATGAGAATAGAAACATAATAACTCTAAGATTATTTAATCTAGATCCACCCATTGCCTACAGTTTGTCCCACTTATTTTATCATTCACTCCTTCCTCTCTCTCTCTCTCTCTCTCTCTCTCTCTCTCTCTCTCTCTCTTCATTTATCTACATTTGCACATTTTCTTACCATTTGAAATAAAGTTGGAGACATTATTCCTCCTCACCTCTAAATGCTTCAATATGTAAACTTAATAAAGATGTTATAAGAAGAGTGTCATTATCAATTTCAGAAAATTTGTCACTGACATGGTAATAGTACCTCATTTATAGTCCACAATCATATTTCTTCAATTATCCCAATTAATCTCTTTAGAGCTACATTTTTTTCCACTTGGTAAAGGATCTAATTCAAGGCTAAACATTGTACCTCAGTGTTACGTCTTTTCTCTCTTTTAAATTGAAATGGTTTCTCAGTCTTTTACACACACACACACACACACACACACACACAATTTCTAGTCTTTGACATTTTTGCAGAGTACAATTTTTGAACAGAGACAGGCAATTGTCTAATATTTCTTCATGATTAGATTCAGATTATGCATTTGGGGATAGAAACATTACAGAAGTGAGGCTGTGTCCTTCTTAGTGCATCATGTTAGAAGGCACAGGTTGCTAGCTTGTACCATTATTTGTGGTGTCAAATTTATTCACTTGATTTCAAGGTGGCATTTGGGGGGTTTCTCCACTGAAGTTACTATTTTTTCCAAAGCTAATTAAGAAGAAATCTTTAAGGGATACTCTGAGACTTTGTAAATGTCCTAATCCTCATCAAACTTTCATCCACTAGTTTCTGCATCCATTATGCCTGAATCAATTATTATTTGGATGGTTTCTAAATGGTATTTTTTTTACTCTCATTTCTTCTGCAATTATTAGTTGATTTTCTAGTATAAGGAACAGTTTGTCTTTCTCCCCATTGACTTATCTATTCATTTATTATTATATCAACAAGAAACACATGCATTATTATTTTGTTTAATGGGTTACAATTTATTACTATCATTCCTTACTTTCGTCTCAGAAGTAGTCAATGATAACCATTTCAGGCTGGGTCTTGTATCCTTGACAGGTCCTCATTCATCATTTGTTGAACACAAACATGATATTTTACTCTTTTGCACAATTTTCTGCCTTGCTAATACATAAATAAAATTTTAATTCTTACATAAAGATGACTCACTTTACTTTCACTGTAAAAGAAAAAAAGTATAAATATATGTATATTTATGTACATAAATATGTGCTTATGTATGTAAATACACACTTATGTATATAAATATATATGTTTATATATGTAAATATATAAGTTTATATTTGGCTTCTCGGGATTTTAAGTTCTTTATTCAGCTATTGATTTTGGACACTTCTTTATACTTACTGATGCCAAAATACATCAGATCCAGAATAAAAGAAACAATAAAAATTTCCTACCGAATTTATATCCACGACAAAAGGGATATTTAATGGATCTTGGCCTAAGACAATGGGGGAGAATTTTGAGATTCCACAGTTAATCTAAGAAGAAAGAGAGAATTAGAGATCACCATAAACTTTGGAAAATGGAAAAGGAAAAAGATGAGCATAACTACTAAATATTTATGACAAATTTCTCTTTGTATAAAACTACAAATAGCCATTTATGTTTCACTAAAATAGTTCTTTGTAACTAAGCAGTTTTTATTTATGGAGTCTCTTCACACAAGTGTGTGCATACACACACACACGCACAACACATTTTGGTCATTTTTATTTTAAAACTTTTTATGAACGCTGTACTACGTAAGTAGTTTAAGATTGTGTTTATTTCACTGATTTTTAGTTCTAACTACTATGAACCTGTGGGGCTTAGTAACCCTGTCTGGGTATAAGCCAGCTGACAGGTTGGGATGAAGCATACAAGGACTGAAGCAGATACTCAACATGTGCAGATGCCACTGAAACATAGCTGTTCAAAGCCCACATTTCTGGAAACTTTGTAAGTGTTCTGTCCCTAAATGAAACAAAAAGGAATCATACAACAGAAGGTATGCAGAATTTGGAGTGTGACCGTAAATATGCTAACCTTTTAATCTCAATTTTATTATCACTAAAGTACAGAAGATGACAGCACTTTACCTACCCCACAGGGTTTCTGTAATGATTAAAAGAGGTACTGAAATAAAATACTCTGCATATGAAGAAGTCATATTAATTATGATCACACTTTGTCCAAAAGCATTTGAAGACATTATATTGAGTGTTGAAAATGAAGAATTCAGTTTCAGACATTTCTCAAAAGAAGAAGTAACAAATGGCTATCAAACACATGAAAAAATACTCAACATCCCTAGCAAATCAAAACTATACTAAGATTTCATCTCACTCCAGTAAGAATGTATCCATCAGGAATACAAATAATAATTAATGCTGGCCACAATATTGGGGGAAAAGTGCACTCATATATTGTTAGTGATTCCTCAAAAGAGTAGAAATGTAACCACCCTATGACCCAGCCATCCCACTCTTTGGTGTTTATCCAAAAGAACTAAAATCAACATACTAAAGTGATACAAACACATTAATGTTTATAGCAGCACAATTCACAATAGAAAAGTTATGGAACCAGTCCAGGTGTCCATCAACAGATGAGAGGATAAAAAATATATGGTATATGGGCTGGGTTTGTGGTACAGTGGTAAAGCACTTGCCTAGCATGCATGAAGCACTGGGTTCAATCCTCAGCACCACATAAGAATAAAAAAAAATAAAGGTCCATCAACAACTAAAAAAATTTTTTTTTAATATGATATATAGACACAGTGGAGTTTTACTCAGCCATAAAGAAGAATGGAATTATGGCATTTGCTGGTAAATGGAGAGAACATCATGCTTAGTGAAAAAAGTCTCAGAAAGTCAAGGGTCAAATGTTTTCTTTCACATGTGCACATGTGGAAGCAAGAGCCAACTAAGGAAAGAAAAGGGGTGAGGATTCCATGAAAATAGAAAGGAGATCAGTGGAGTAGAGGAAGGAGATTGGCAGGTAGAGGAAGGAGAGATGGAAAAAGAGAGGAACAGTGAAATGAAATTGATGTGAATATACCACAGTGAATTACACATACATACATACACACACACACACACACACACACACACACACACATTATACACATTAAAAATCAGTAAACAAATGAATGGAAGACCAGTCAAGTAAAGAAAGGGAACTGGGGAGAGAGGAGGAAGAGGAAAGAGGAAGTACTGGATTCTGATCTGGAGCAAATTATATTTTATGTATGTATGATTATGTCAAAATGAACCTCAAATATATAACTATCATATACTAATAAAACATTTAAAAGTAAATAAACAGGTAATTTAAAAATAAATAAAATAAAAATTATCTATTTTCCCCTATGGCACTATATTAAAGGTAGAAATTTAAGAACTGAGTTAGAAAAATACATCTTGGGATGCTCAAAAGCATTAAAACCTTAGGGAATAATGCCTCTAACAAGCAGAAAGACATCACTGAATGTATAGATCTATGAGCTACATTCCAAGTCCCTGGTATAAATAAAGTATGTCACACATAAAAGTCTCCATGTATGGGTCATGTTAAGGAAAACCTTAGCGTTGATGAAAATGTATTCTTTGGAGCACATTCATCTTCTCTTTAAGTACTGCCTGTCTCGGGGATAACAGGCTAGTTACTAAAAGCCCCTTGCACAGAGAACAGATCTGTTCTCCATTTAGACTAGACCTCCCACCTTTTCCCATTTATATTTTTCTTGTTCAGAGTCCAGCCAGATCCCCTCCCTTCTGTGTTAATGACTGATGTACTAAACCGATTCTCTTAGCAGTACATTCACTTTAGGAAGAGATTTGAGAGTCTCACGAATTATTTACCTATGGGCACCTATTTTGCATCATTCCCTGCATTAGTAGTTTGGACAATGGCTGTACACTAGACATATACAGTCTCTGCCTTCATTTAGGTTCTCCTCTGGTAGTGAAGACATATAGCTAAAGAATCAAATGTCAGTAATAATCAGAGTAATAACAACAAACCATATCTTTGAGCACTTATCACATGCCAAACACTATTCTAAGTGTTCCACATGAAAAATCCTCCAAATAAACATCTGCAGTATACATTGTTATTATTCCCATTTGATTTTAAACATTAAGCCTTATGAAGCTTAAGTAACTTTCACACAATTACTACATGGCAGAGACAGAATCCAATCACAGTCCGAAACCAGTTTCTACATCCTTTGGTAAAGAAAGTAGGAAGCACTGTGGAAACATAACCTAACCTAGACATGGAACAGGAATGAGAAGCTTTCCTGAGGAAGTATTGTTGAATTGGAGATTTGAAAAATGAGATTAATTCCTTAATAAGATGAATCTTTTATAAAGCTTTCAAGGTACTTAGACAGGATGAGGGCAGGGTGAGGGCAGAATGACCCACATTTCACTGTTGAAAGGACAGCCATCTCTGGTTAGACACCAACTAGACCAAGGCCTGTTGCCAGCTCTGTCTGAGAAGTACCCCCAGAAATAAAAACCCAGTAATCTTCTCTCCCGTTCTTAGAGCCAACTGCTAGAGCACAGCTCTTAAGGGGAAGGTGTAATTAGGTAATGCAACCACAGCCACTGATCAAAACATAAAGGATAACATAAATGATAAAACACACTAGTGTTTCCTACTGGAGTAGGAAAAGGGAGCAGAAAAAAAAGCTTACTTGTTGTTTATTTTTCCATGCTAATGATAATCTCTTTTGTTCTCAAGGAAGGAAAGTAAAGCATAAAGACTTTTTTTAAAAAAGACTAAAATGTATTGTAGTTATAATTTTATGTTTCTGGGCTCTTAGAGAGCTATCTAGTCTAATTCTCTTATTTTTCAGGAAGATGAGTAGTGTCTTTAATCACGGCCAATTTACAGTGAAGAATGGGACCTAGACCTCCTTATAGCATTGCACTAGACCTTAGAATCTCATACTGTGAATGGTTTTAATTCTTCCCATTAGCAATAGCTTTGTGGTCTTGTTAAGCCTTGATTTTTGCTAAAAATTTTGACAAACTTTGTCAAAGCAGTATGACTACTGTTTTCTTTTGATCCCCTGGTTATATTAATGAGGATCCCCAGTTTCTACCTTTTGTTGAAATATCACAGAATGTATGGAAATTGTGAGCAATTTCCTTTGCTGTAACCCAACAGTGTCACTACACAAAACCTGAGAGGTGACCTGATGTTTAAAACAAGAGAAAGGATTAACATAGGAGGGAAGGTAGATATGAGGGAAGGGTAGATGACTCCAGCAACAGGGAAGAAGGGATGAAGATTAAAATTTGGAATTTCATTCTGTGATAGAGTCGTTTTTCCTGAATTGTATTTCAAATGGTGCCTCTGTTAATTTTAAGAGGAACAACATAGAGGTTTGAGATGAAAGAGAGGATGATCAAAACACTTAAGATTCAATATGAATAGGAAAAGCTAGGTGAGAAAGAGGAAATACTCCCAGTAGGGGATAGACAAATGTGGAACAGGGGAAAGGAAGTCATTTAATAGTCAAATGGTGTCTACTGCAATTCCAAATCTGCTCAGTGGATCTAGTCAGTAAGACAGAAACCACTGTAGGTCTTTCAAACAGAGGGCATTTAAAAGAGGGTGGTCATGACCGAAAATGATGGAAGACCTGAGAAGCCAGGGAATAGGAAGAAAACAGCGAAAAACTATAGTCACACTAGTGTTGAGGGAGAAACATGAAGAAGTGGATACCAGGATCTAGGATATGGAGCCTTCCAGAAGAAGCTGGAAGATGGCCAAGTGAAAGAAGGGATCATTGGTGAAAGAAGCTTTCTAAGGTCATTAGAATTCTAGATAAGATGCAATTACTCTAGCAGACACCATGGGAAGCAGAGAAAGAGAGGAATATTGTGGTTTTCCCTCCTTCCCGGTCTTCAGTCTCTTGCCACTGCCTCACATTGGCAATCATACTTGGAATTCAAAAGGTGAGGCAGCCTAGGAAACCCAGCTCCATTTAAAGAAGTGCAAAGCTAAGACCAGCCTGTGGCATAGTTGATCAAGGCTGACCCCAAAAGATCCTGGATCTCTGAGCCAATCCTGACTGGGGCAAATTTTACTCATTAACAGCTCATTAACATCTCATTAACAGCTCATTAGCAGCTCATTAACATCTGTGAGGCTTTGATTTGTCCTTCCTCCTCTTTCAGGCTTCTGAAAGTCAGCTCCAAACTCATTGTCTGTTCACCAAACTGTGGAATTCCATTGATCCACCAAAAATGTTTCAGCCATCCATAAAGACAACAGAGGCTCACCACAGGAGATCATCACTGCATTTTTCTGAGATCTTGACACTCTATGAAGCTCATTACTTCTCTCTGCCAAGGGACATGAGCAAGGCCTGAACCCTTAACCCTAAACCCTAGAACATGGATCCACCAAGATTGATCATCTGCTGCTTCAGTACAGCTGCCTATGAGAAGTCCTGGACCACCACTAATGAGCATCCTCTGGCTCTGTGTCCCCACCTGCCAGACTGGAGTCAGCAGTCACTGTGTGTGTGTGTGGGGGGGGGGCAACAGTATCGCTATATATTTTCCTGGGCTTGGACCACATCTGGTCTACCACGCAGTCACATTGAATTTTCCTTCTCTACCTTTCCCTCAGTAATTTGCCACCCACAGAAGGTGTTAATTAGTACAAAATAGTCAAAGGTGTATGAGAATGAAATAAAAATAAAACCAAATCTCCTCTGGAAACTTGACCTTTTGACCCTGGAAAGAATCCAAAGGGTGTTACTGAAATTTTCCAGAAGAGTGTTCTCTATTCATTAAGACTGAGTGCCACTCTGAAAATTTTAATGTAAGGACAAATTGTAAATAATCCTCTCAGCACAGAAGATTGGGCTCTCTTTGAGGATTCAAATCTCTTGTCTTCAGAGCTAAATGAACAGGAGGAACAAACTGTACCTGATCCAAATTGATTCTGAGGACATGATCAGATTCCCATTCATTTTGCTTCTCCCTATGGCACTTCAAAGTGAAGTCCGGGAGAAGAAATGCTGCTTCTCCTGGCTGCATTAGTCACTGCAGGGTGGCCAGCATTCCAAGTCTGCAAACTGACTTCTGCCTCTTCATGTAAACTGTCACAGTACAACTAAGGAAACTAGATTGGAAGCCCATATACCAGCCACTTCTTCTAGCCAGCAATATCTTTTAACTTCTGCCAAGACTGTTTCTTTTTTTTTTCTAAAATAAAGTTGCTCAGGCTCCAAAAATAACATCTGTTGCTCAGAGTAACATTTTCAAACAACATAATAAACTATACTTCCAGAAAATATACAGTCTGTGTTTCCCTAAGGGCACTCACAGAGCGGATGATGTGAATTCTGGGCTCCCTCATTTTATGTACTCCCTGCCCTTGAGCAAATTATTTAGTTGCTGTTGAAGGTGGTAAGACATGCCACATTCAATTACCTTCATTTGCAGCATGCAGTGACTGAAGTAGCTTTAAATAAAAGCCCTACCCAGATATCTCTGGCAGGCTTTTACTAGCAAAATGTATTTTTAAACAGGGGTCATGGTGCCCTGCAGTAGGTACCAGGAAGATTCAAAGGATATAAAAATTAATAATAGCTATAACACTCCAAGTGCAGTACAGTTTTAGATTTCCTAAAGCGTAACTGGGTTTCCAGGGATGACAAAACTTTCTAACTCTCACCTCCCAGTATTACTCTGCAACTTGTTAACCTTTATCCTCTCCATTTCTCCTGCCAACCTTTTAGAGAAGGAAGAGAAACAAATTATGGGGGTCCTTGGATCAAAGTCCTCTTCATGACTATAATGAGTTGCTCTGATCACTTTGCAGGTGGAGCTCATTATAGTAGGCTGATGGAGGATATATAGGTGGTGTGTAAACATTGTCACTACTGGGAACATGCAAAGCACTCATTTTTGTGTAAACAAAGTGAAGAAGGAATTAGCTCTATGAGAATCCATCATTTCTAAATTGAGAAGGAATGCCAAAGACATTTTTATTGTTATCTACTTCTTAAAAGCATGAGATGGGCCTGCTGCCTATCTGGACAAGGAGGCATGGTGGAGGTCATGAAGGAGAGTAGTGGCTGAGGGCAGGGGATCAAGGAGCCATGGATTGTAATTCTAGGGTGAATTGATAGGCTGAAAGATGTTGAAAATGAATAAACACTCTCTGGGCTTACAAGGAGAATTTTTAGAAATAAAATATCAGACAATCCAATTTATCCCATTTCACCTAATTCCTTGATCTTACGAAGGTATGTTGAGGAAAGGATGAGAAACATGAATTTCAGTATTGATCTCAGTTTAACTTTAGGACTTTCACAAGTGACTCAGCCTTTAGTTTCCTGATGATGACAATAATGATGATGATGCCGCTGTCACCCACCTTCCCTAATGAATGTTATTTAAAATACACAGTAAGTTAACATATACAAAATGACTTTATGAAAGATAAAATGCTTTGAAAGTATTTTTACTGTTATTGCTATTGTTCAGAATGTTGTAATCAACCACCACCCTGCCTGAGAAAGGGCTGGAACGACTGGCTTTTCAGAACCTTTATAACCTAAGATTCTATTATGACAAGTACTCATGTTCTCACTCATCATCTAAGGTCAAAACGCTAATGAAAATATAATTTCTTACAAGTAAGGCACATCTTATTAAGGAGATAATGCAAAGCAGCATTGGTGCAGAGGATTGATTTCCTTATCAAGTAAAGACCAATGAGGGTTTGTTTAACTTGGCTTTCCCAACTGAGTCCATCTGGAGTACTGGGCCTACCAGAATTTCTGAGTATAGACACAAGCTAGGTTGAATGTGACTCTGTGCTCCATTGTCCTGAGAGGAATTCAACCTTCCTGTTCATTCTATAGAGGGATTTAGGTTCTGTCTTAGAAAAATTCTGCCCCATCCCAACCCCATGCCTTTCTATTCTGGAGCAGAGGATCACAAAAGTTCAGTACCATTAGAATCCACTGAAGGGACTTGTGAGACTCAGATTGCTGGACTCTCCACCCCCAGAGTTTCTGATTCAGTAGGTCTTGGGTGAGGCCTAAGATGCGGATGCTGCTTGTCTTGGGATCACATATTGAGAATCAGTCTTCTGTAGGAGTTGTCGTGTTTTGTTATCTAAAATGATACTTTAAATATGTCACAAAACAAGCAGTCTTGTGAGTTGGTTCTGATGGAAGATGGGATAGGAGACAGTTTTAATATGTAGCAGGGCAGGTTTTAACTTTAAAGATAATCTATTTAAGCTGGGTGTGGTGGCACATGCCTGTAGTCCCAGCAGATCAGAGGCTGAGACAGGAGGATCACATGTTCAAGAACAGCCTCAGTAACTTAGCAAGGCTCTAAGCAAATAAACAAGACCCTGTCTCAAAATAAAAAATAAATAAGGGCTGGGGATGTGGCTGAGTGGTTAAGCACCCCTGGGCTAATACCTAGTACCAAAATAATAATAATAATAATAATAATAATAATAATAATAATAATAATAATATCTATTATTTATATAAATCACATCTAAATAAAATATATTTTATAGATTTATTCCCCCCCTTCCCCTAGCCCTTTTTTTCAGTTTTTATTTTGAGACAGGGTCTTGCTAAATTGCTAAGGTTGGCTTTGAACTTATGATCCTCCTGCCCCAGCTTCCCAAGTCGCTGGTATATAGACCTGCACCACTGAACCTAGTATTAAAAGTAAATAAAATTTTTAATTTTTAATTGATTCTTGGTTCAAATCAAGGCAAAAGGCTATCACATTGGTAACATAGATTTATAGACTGCGCTTTGAAAGTTGAATAATAATTGGAAATTATACCCCTGAGAGAAAGTAAGGTCAACTTTACACCTCAGGTTTCCCTTTCATTATACCTACAAGTCTGGCTTATGGTAGTTGCTTTTCATCTAATTAACCAATTATTCTTTTAACCATTTGCTGTGGTACTTTGGTCTCCAAGCCTCCACTTTGATAGTATATTCCATTATAAAAGAAACGTGAACAATTTCTGGCTTCCTAAAACAATTACATTTCCATAATTATGAGCTGTTCCTAAGTTCAATATCAATGATTTGGATGTATCCCTGAAGCTTCAATCAAGAGACTTGTCTATGCACCACTTAGCCCCTGCCATATGTGCTCGCCCTATTAGCAATAGACAAACACCATAGCAATTGTGTACTGCTATGATAGTCTGAGGACTCAGGTTCCATCCCAGCTCTAAAACCTGTTGGTTCCAGAAACTTTCAGGAGCTCCTTGACTCCCCAGAGTTTTTTCATTTGCAAAATGGAGCCAATAATTTGTGTCTGGACTTTGTTAGTCAGAGGTTTGGTTTCTTAATGACCAACATAAAATGAGATAACATGAATGAGGGCTCTTTGGAAATTGCTAAGCCTTAGAAAATCAAGGCCTCCTTCTTGCTGTCATGATACAATATATTCCCTTTGGTGGATGTTTAGTTTTCTCTGGTCCATGTTCACAGACTATGCTTTCACTCTCGGGGAGTGTTTTCTCACTTGATGACAGATGAGAAATGATAACAGCTCCACGCCACCTCATTACCAGCACAATACTAGCATTTCTTCATTGCTGTGATAGGTAAAAAAGTCATTTCCAAGTGCACTCTGTAACTATGTACAGTTAATTTTTCCCCTAATGTGCAACTGAGGAAACAAAAATCCAGGTTCCTATTGTCTTCTTAAGTACCTAGTAAAGGACAGAACCCAAACTAGAGGCAGATCTTCTAAAAAGGTCCATTCTTTTTCTGTCTTGTAGGAAATGAAAGTTAAATAAATGAGCAGATAGTTATGAAGGAAGACAGATAGCCAACTATAATGTGTATGTTTCTGATACATTAAAGATATTTCTTTGGTATGAGAATAGTACTATTTTAATAACTTTTGAGAAAAAGTTGTAAATCAAAGGGATCCCAAAGTAAGGAAGAAAAACAAGAGAACTCTGCTTTGCTTTGTTGTTTCACCTCGTGACAGGTTCAATAAGAACCTATCAAGACAGATCTGTAGGGTTCCTTGTAGCTATACAAGGGTATGATGATTAATTTTATGCATTGAAATTAGCTAACTGGATCAAAGGGTTTACAGATATTTGGCTAAATACTATTCCTAGATTTGTCTGTGAAGGTGTTTCCAGGACAGATCCTCATTTGAATTGATAGACTGAGTAAAGATGACCTCACCAATGCAGGTGCACCCTCCAATCCTTTGAGGGCCTGATTAGCCCAAAGGATGAAGAAGGCAGAAGCTTCTCCTTCTACCTGTTTGCTTAAGGTGGACATTGATCTTTTCCTGCTCTTGGTACTTTTGGTTCTGAGGCATTCAGATTTATACTAGAATCTACAATCATCTTTGGAGCTTCCTGGGTTTCCACATTGCAAGTGGCACATCATGGGACTACTCAGCCTTCATAATTGTGTGAGCCAATTCCTATAAATATTACATATCTTATTGGTTTTGTTACTCTGGAGAACCCCAATTCAAGGGATACTTCTCTCAGATATCTACATCTTTTTTATTTTTATGAGTTTCTAGACAAGCAATCATGTGACACTAATTCTTGGTCATTACTAAACTAATCTTCATAAAGATAAACCCACCCTCCAAACAGAGACAACAGGAAAGGTCATTATCAGAAGCCAAAACACCACATAAACAATGATACAAGGAAGGAACACATTATTCATTAAAGATGTCTCTGTTGTGTGTGTGTGTGTGTGTGTGTGTGTGTGTGTGTGTGTTTAAAATCCAGGGTCTATAATGCAGGGATTCAGGAGATCAGATGCTTAGACCCAACTTACAAAGTGTTTTGTATTTTTAATAATTATAAAACTCCACCAATTTCAAAGTCAGTGAGAAATACATATATGCAACTGGCACTTATAACTGAATTCAACTGCTTCAAGTGAGAATAACACAAGTTGTTATGGGACAATGGTTTATTTCCAGAGTCCTAAAAAGTTGATTTTACCAATTTTTGTCAGTGTTTTCATTGGTTTTTGGGACAGGCAATTTTCTACTTTGACAAAGGGGTGAAATTTTATTTAAATAAAATACTTTAAATTATCTGAAAATAAATATTGAGAGAGTAAATCTTAACATAAACTATGAAATTAAGTGATACTATGATATTGAGTGTTCATTGATGGTAACAAATGTCTTGCTGTGGAATAGAAAAGTGATGATGGGGAAGGCTTGGGGAGAGAGTAGGGTGTCAGGGGGCAGGATCCAAATGGTAGATGGGAATTTTAAAATTTTTGCTCAATTTAACTGTGACCTCAATTTACTCTAAAAACAACTTTGTTTTTTAAAAGGAAATATTATTTTTTAAAGCACACATTCTTTTTTTTTAAGTTGGAGGCTTCAGGATTGTTGCTATTTTCTGCATTTTATAAACATGCAGAGGCTAGTAGTTTTTAATTGCTAAGTCTAATTCATTGGTGTAGAGGCTAGCTTCTAGCTTAACTATTACATAAAGATTCGCAGCCTGAATGAACATCCTTGCAGGACATGTGATTGGCAGCTAAGCTAAAGGAAACCTGAGGAATTATGCAATATGAAGGAGATGCTCTGCTTTCCCATGCACTCTGCCTCCTTCCAACTCAAGCCCTCAAAATACAAAATTATCCTAAACAACCACTTTTAAAAGTCAAAATCACCTCCCTGAAAACCAAAGGAAGTAAAATTACAGTTCATGTAAACCAAATGTTATTACCTTCTCTTAGACTACATGACTGTGGGCATAAAATAAAGTTCTGCAGACAATTCAAGGAAGGTTTAGAAAATCCCAGCTTCCTACATAGGTTTTTATTCATCTCAGTTCTTATTTATTTAAGAATGTCTTAATTTCCTTTTTGATTTCAAAGTGTAGTTTTACTGGATGTTGGATTCTTGAATGACAGCCTTTTTCTTCTAGCATTTTGGATATGTCATCCCACTGCCTTCTGGACTCCGTGGCTTCTGTGGAGAAGTCAGTTTCAATCTTCTTAAGTATTCTTCATACCTAATGGATAATTTCTCTCTTGCTGATTTTGAATTCCCCTCTCTGTGTTTGTCTTTGAAAAATTTGACTGTGACACTTAACAGCTTGCTTAGGGCCTCAAGGGCAGCCAGAGGTTCAAGATTAGAGCCCTTTCATGTCATTCCTGAGAATGTATCCAATCTTGCACACAAGTGCAGCCTTCTAGATCCTCAGGAACATGTCAGAGTTTTTTCAAAGCCTCTATGGTCATCTCATTTCCTTTATCTTCCTTTTAAATTTCTGACCCAGCTCTTGTTTGTCTCTGATGTTAAACAATTACCACTGATTGTTTTTGACAAATGCCTGCAGAGAGGGCTTCACCTTTAGAAGGTGTTCTGAATCATATCAAATAACAAAGACCTTCAAAGGGCTTTTTCAGAGGCTGTGAGATAGGTCACATAGTGACAGGACTCTGCAGATGAAACTTTTGTGGAGTCCCAAACCCTATCTACCCTTCCAGCGCCTGTAACACTGCTGTTTTTCCCAGACGCCATGGTTGGAAAGCTGCTAGTTTTCAAAGCTAATGCAGAGCTAGAAAAACAGTGATAATAGAGGATCAAATTCAAATGTCACAAGCCCTGCATTTCTTCATGAGTTTCAGCAGTTTTTCCTGAATAAATACTTTTCAGGTTGTTATGGGACAATGGTTTATTTCCAGAGTCCTAAAAAGTTGATTTTTACAATTTTTGTCAGTGTTTTCATTGGTTTTTGGGAAGGGCAATTTTCTGCTTTTCCAGAAGTCCCCCACTACTATTATTTTTAAAGGGAAACTTGAAATTTAATTGAAACTTTCCATATATTATAAATTATTAATCTTTATTTCTATTTATTTAGATGATTGAACATTCTATTTTAAAATTCATTAATTTATGGCATGTGGCAGAAATATACATTTTCCTAATTTTTATCAAAATCTTTTTATCACATAGTTTCTAAAAAAATATTTTGATTGGCAAAGCCTATAAGGAAGCTAGAGACAAATGAAGCTAGAGACAAAATGAGAGACCGAAATTGGGATCTCTCTGGTTCTCTCTTTTCTTTTTTTTTAATTAATTAATTTATTTTAATTAGGTATATATGATAGCAGAATGCATTTTGGTTCATTTTATACAACTGCAGCACAATTTTTCATCTCTCTGGTTGTACATAATGGAATGTCACACCATATGTGCAGTCATACATGTACCTAGGGTAATAATGTCCATCTCATCCCACCATCTTTCCTACAACCCACTCAGGACAGTAGAGGGCCCAAGAGAGTCTGATAATGACTAAGTCATGTGGATTTAACCCCAAAACCTTCTCCTCCCCTCCCTTCCCTTTGCCCAAATTTCCTTCATTCCCCCAACCATATGGTTCTTTCTTTTCAACTTGTATGACCTATTAGATTGCTGCTTATAACTATGACATTACATATTTCTATTTATGGCATTAAGTAGAAGTACAGAGAACATGGGAAAGGAGGATTGGATGTGCATATTTAGATTTTTCAATACTATAACCCTCCTTGTTTCTTTTATATAGCTTCTTTCCAAACAAATTGAAACCTTACCCTAGAAGACCAAAGTTTTACTCAGTTTTATTGTTGACTTGGAGCAGGAAAGGAGAAAGTAAGTGCTATAATGGAATACTTTAAGATTGTCCATTTTCACTTTGCAGTAGGGAGAACTTGATTCTATAATGAAATAATTTCAAGAGTATCTCTAAACTCTCTATAAATGGCTAACTACATTCTTCTTACTTATTTCTATCATTCTTCTAACTGAAAAATGTTACCTCTCATTCCACTTAAAATGGTATCACATTTCTTTGGGTCTCTGACTAAAAACATGAATATTGGGACCTTGGCATTAATGAATGGATTTGGATAATACCAGGCAAAATAAAGTTTTATAAATGATCAATACACAATCTAGGAAGGAGCCCAAGACAATATCTATCTTTTCCCCCTTCATTTGATAGACAAATTTTTGAATATTAGTTTTATTTCTTATCAACTGTGTGACCTAATGCAAATTACATATTATATTTGGGCCTAAATTTCCTTATTTGTAAAATGTAGATAATAAAGTATATTGTGAGGGCCAAATCAGTTGAATGACTACACTGAAAGGACAGCTTGACTCCTACAAAACTCCAAGACATTCTTCCAGGATGGAGGTACCGTCATATCCTCCAAGTTCCTCAGTTTACATAGAGATTCAATAAGGGGTCATTCCATTAGCATTTTGGAAAAAAATATGCTTTTCTGAACAGGTTCTTCTGATCAGATAGTAGTTGTCTTTTCTTCTAGAGTTATAATTATCTCTAAAAAAATCAAGCCAATTACTTTTACCTCAGTTATAAGGGGTGAGTGCCTAGAATAAAGGTTTCTTAAGTTACTAAGAGTTTGTGTTAGTCAGCTTTCTATTACTGTAACAAATGCCCAAGATAATCTACTTATAAAGATAAAATGTTGGTTCACAGTTTTAGAGGGTCTGTTCCATAATCAAGAAGAGCCATTGCTTTTTAGGTGGGGGTGCCAGATGGCAATGGTAGAGATCCTATGGCAGAGCAAAACTGCTCACCTCATGGTCAGGGAGTGGAAGAGAGAGAGAGGAAGGGAACAGGGTTGAGGGCAATGATCCCAATGACCCAAACACTTCCCACTAGGTCCCCCACTTAAAGTTTCCCCTGCCTCCCAATAGCTCTTCTCTGGGGACTAAGCACCTACCACATGGAACTTTGGGGGACATGTCAGCTCCAAACTAGAGCAAAGTTTCTGTTGACATTGTAACGTTATTTTCTCTAGCTGATGTGTTGCCTGGAACAAGATTGTCTTCCTATGCCCCAGTTAAACAAAGATTTTAACATCAGAAAGTAGATATAAAAGAAAGAAGGAAAGAAGGGAACAACAGAAAATATATGTTCATGGGTTGTGGGGAATGGGTGATACAAAAAAGTGTGTTTGCTTGTAGGGGGCTGGTGGTGAAGGGAGCCCCTTCTTAGCTATCTAAGCTAAATTCAGATTTTTCTCCTTATACAATGAGCTATGCCTTTTTTTGCAATCTCAAAAATGGTTCAGAACAACAATAAAAAAAAGTGTCAAAAGCCAATAAAGTTTGAGTCCCAATACCAAACAGTTTGTACTGCTTGTATCTGTCTAAATCGACGTGCAAAAATGCATTAAGGTCTTTGCCATCATTCATAGTTGAAGTCCAGGATGAGAATTCTCTACTTGATCGAAAGCAATCTCTTACCCCACAGAGCTTCAGTTAAATGTATAGATTTTGTGAAATTTGCACCCAAACTTTTTAAAGTATCTGGCTTATTCCCCTGAATGCATTATCTTCCATATGTAGATTACATCTTTCTCCACAAAATTGTTAGGAAACATTTGCTGGCTGCCATGTAACATCCAAAAATATCAAGGCATTAAGAGATGTGTGAGAAAATGCCTGCGGGTTTTTTTTTTTTTTACTTCAATTGCCATCCCTGAAAGCCACAACAGAGTGATTCACTGCTTTTCATGGAGAAAATTACCAATCAACAAAGAAAGCAAAATGAGACAGTGAGGAATATAGTGTGGGCAGCTCCAGTTATAGTCATATGTTATCACAGCTTATCCACCGCACAACAAGAGCTTCAAAAGATCACAGCTGGAAATTTCGAGAAGCACATGGAACAGGACTTCACAAGCTTAGAGCCAGACCACCAGAGTTAGGGACCCGACCAAGGCTGGAATGAGAGGCAGGTGGATTGAGTTTAGTAGTTTTGACAAGGAGGAGGAAAAAGAGACATATCAAATTCACTCATATGAATCTATTTTGGGAAAACTTAATGGAGGAAGATGAAAGAAGAAAAGTGAGATAGCAATGATTCTTTGCTATAAATTTAACTTTTTCTAACCTTAGAAAGCCAGAGAAGATAATGTAATAGTACCCTTTCAAACAGAGAAGAATATCACTTCACAGGCAACTGAGGGCTTGGAATTTTACTGCAAAGGACTGACATAATGAAGTGAAGAAAGACTGGAATTATAAAATCAAAAATAAAGACGTAGGTCTACTTCTAGTGTAAAATGAATCCATGAGGGACATCCACTATGAGTCCCAGGAGTCCCTGGACCATTCACACCCTCAGGAGCCTTCCCCAAACCACACCTTGTTGTCCCAGAACAAGGCTTGAGCTAATGCCAAAGGCCCTGGTGTGCAGAGGAGCCTTGTCTCTGCACAGGCCCAAGAGCAGAAAGCTTCCAGCAAGCAGTAGCTCTGAGAACTGTGGCAAGAATGTTCAACTGCAGAACTACCCCCGTGAGACAAATCCAATAAATCATCTGTAGGATCCTCAAATTTCAGGCACAGGCTGTGAGACTGAAGTCACACTGGCTAAAGTCAACAGGGACAGCCTAGAGCCCTTCTACCTGCTAGGAGCTACAGGATTCTGAGCCTTCATCTTTCCCTGCCACTACTCATAAAAATAATCTCTGAGGTGGATCTGACAGTCTCACAGCTAATTCTGTGGGGATGTAGCTTCTTCCCCTCTGATGTGGTAAGAGCTAGAAGGAGCAGCTCCCAGCTTTGGGAGAAGAAAGCCGAGTTTTCTAATATTCCTTCTCCAAATGGGGAGGAAGACCACACAGTCAGGTTGCTTCTAGTTGTAAAGATATTTCATATGCTCTCAACCTCTATTCTTTTAACATGCACAGATGATTAATAGTGGCAATTCTATTGCATCCAGACATTCATTTTTCCAATTGTTTTTCTCCCCCTGGGATTGAAGAAGAAGAAACCAAACACAGACATCACATTGGTTTAAAAATGTGTTTTTGGTTCACCTCTGCAACTGAGACTCTAGTTTCATTTAAAGCTAGCATATAACATGGCAGTCCAACCAAAGCTTACAACCCACCCAGGACAGTAGAGGCCCCAAGAGAGTCTGATAATGACTAAGTCATGTGGATTTAACCCTGAAACCCAAGGCCAACAAGCTTGGCTTTTCATCCTGAAAAATCTTAATAATCCAAACAATATGTTAAATACTATGCTACAGCACGTTTATGAAATTCCATATTCAATTCAAAAGCTAGTATGGGATTCATTCCCTTGTTGGTATTCACAGATATCCCATTTATCAAGATTGCTAACGGCTGGACTTTGCAGACTACATGAGTAAAGAATAAGCTATTGTAAGGAGATGGTGTATTGCTTTGGCAATTGGGGGTACTAGGTTTGAAATCCTGGCCCTTCTACTTATTGGTTGTGTAACCTTGGAGAAGATGCTTAAACTCCCTTTCCTTAATTTCTTCATCTCTAAGTGGGAAGAATGTTAGCTGTTTTATAGGACTATTATGAAAATTAATTAATATATGTAAATCATTTTGAACAACTCATGGATATCATGAAGCTCAATAAATGTGAGATTTTATTATTACCTACTCTTTACCCATAGAGGACAAAAGGAAATTACTAACCTCCTGGAGGTAGCTGTGCACATTTGTGTAAATGAGAAGAAAATAGAGAATGGAGAAGAGAAGGTGAGAAGAGATGTCACACATACTTCCAGATAGCTTTGCTATATAGAGAGTAAACCCTGGGAGAGTGGCATTATGACCACTAGTAGAAGCCATCTGGAAATTCATTTTCTCTCTGTTATATTTTGGAAAATTAAATAGCAGTTCATGAGCAATGTCAGGAAAAGAAAACAAGTAGCAGATGAATTTTTGCTCTGGATTGAAGTCCCCTTTAAAACTCAGGTTGAAATTTCATTGCCACTGTGACAGTATCAGGAGGGGGGACTTTAAAAAAATTGTTCTCATTAGTTATACATGATAGTAAAATCTATTTTGATATATTACAGATATATGGAGTATAACTTCTCATTCTTCTGCTTGTACATGATGTAGAATTACATTGGTCATGTAATCATATATGCACATAGGATAGTAATGTCCAATTCATTCTACTAACTTTCCTATTCCCATTCCTCCTTCCTTCCCTTCATTTTCCTTTGTTTAATCCAAAGTAGTTCTATTCTTCCCTACCCTTCCCCCACTTATTGTGAGTTAGCATCCACATATCAGAGAAAACACCACCATTGTTTCTCACTTCCCAGACTCCAAAGCATAAGCCAAATAATTTCTACTGTCTATAATTTACCCAGTCTGTCTTATTCTGCAACAGCAGGAGATAACAGATTAAGACAAGTTTGAGAAAGATCTCTGGGTTTCTTGCTAAAAGAATTCTCCATCCTCACTAAGTAACTCCTTGTATGTCTTCACCATAAAGGGATCAGGGACAACTGTTGATTAAGAAGAGTTTCAGAAGTTAAAAATCATCAAATATTATAACATTACATCATGAAGTACATGTATTATTTCTTCTCATCTGAAACCATTACAGATATCTAGCATTCTGGGAAAAGATGAGCCAATTGCTACTGCAGTTGCAATTGCTAAATTGCAAAGCATGAGCTTTCTACACATTCATGTGGATTCCACAGTGACATCAACATCCCATAACATAAACTGTCCATCTCTGCATTCTGACTTAAACAATAGTATTCTTTCACTTCCTGATGGCCTCAAAACACTTATCAGATATTAATTAGAGATTCCTACCCAAACATAAAGGCAGGATGGAAGATATTTGAGAGGTAAGGCCTGAATTGTGATGAATCCTCAAACTATAATAATAATAGCAACTCATTATCATATCATCTTTAATGGTTTAGAAAATATCTTCTTCTTCTTTTTTTAAGGTACTGGAAATTAAACCCACAGGTGCTCTACCACTGAGCCACATCTCCAGCATTTTTATTTTTTATTATAAGACAGGTGCTTAGGGCCTCGCTAAGTGGCTGAGGCTGGCTTTGAACTCCAGATCCTTCTGTCTTAGCCTCCCCAGCTGCTGAGATTACAGGCGTGCAGCACTATGCTCAGCAGAAAATATCTTCTTATGCATGCTATAATTTAAATTTTAACACAAACCTGTGAGATAAGCAAAACATACAAAGCAACAGAGTATTAAAATTAATCAATTTAGTTTAACATTTGAAAAAGTAAATGCCACGTTAAGATAATTTTGAATATAAACTTAAAACTTTGTATCATCTTACTATAACACATATATATACACACATGTATTGCTGAAAAATAGTCTTTATGTCTGGCAGCCCCAAACATAGGCGTTTCTCTCAATTTTTAGTGAAAGAAAATCAATGAAATCAATGAATCCATGAAATATGGTATTCAATTCAAACTTCTCATTTAGGTATACAATTTCTAAAGCAGGAAGAATATTTCCCCAGATGTTATGTAAAGTTTTATGCCTACAGCAGTTTATTTTATAATCTGTCATTCTGAGATGTCAGAAAAAAATAAGAAGCTATTAGTATATTTCCTCCTCTTTAAACTACCAGCCTTGGGCTAGGGATGTGACTCAGTGGTAAAGTGCTTGCCTAGCATGCACAAAGCCTTGGGTTCAGTCCCCAGCACTGCAAAAATTAGTAAGTAACCAGCCTTGTATTATCTTAGAAAAATGATTGCACTATAGATCTCAACTCCAGAAAAACACAGCTGTAATACAGGCCCATGAATAGTGTGGAAAGCAAAGGGTCTTCCTGATTCACTCTGAACTCACTTGTTTCAGGGCTAATCTGCCATGAACCCGATGGGAATAATGCCCAGGCTTGTCAGAACTATATATCTCTTTACCTTCTATGAAGAGTAGAATAAGGAACCTGTAAGCAAATACTTGATATCTCTGTTCATCCATTTTTTTTTATTTGTAGGAAGACAAAGAAAGACCTTTCTAAAATAAAATATGTGATGTGAATTTATGAAAACCCATCCTAAACCATGATCATTCCTCCAGGTCCTGCAGACTATTGACACTCCACTCCCAAGTCAGAACGCCATGGTAAGCACGAATGGGAGAAGGAAAGAGATGCATCGCTTAATTCTCTGAAAACCATTTCCTCATCCACCCCACTAGTCTCCAAAAGGGTACAAGGAGATAGCCACACTTCTGCTTCTATTCATTTGAGTCTCATCCTTTTGAAGTCCCTACATTCTTTATTCTTAATAATTTGAATAAATTAGAACAGTAGTGACAAGTCATAATTCTGAATGCACCTAGTTCAAACAGGAAGGGAAGATGTTTCTTTGGATATGAGACTATTTTTGCAGGGAAGATCTTTATATTCCAATAGATGTCTTTTGCTTCTCTAAATTAGCTTGCTTCTTGAAAAAAAGAAAATATCTAATAAAAAAATTTTTTTAGAGTACATGTAATAATATCTGAAATTATTTAATCCAGTAAACTATTTTTCCATACATGCTATGAAAGCATTTATCAGGAATGCAGAGATCTCAATCATTATTTTAATCTGTAAACCTGGGAACACAGTGCATTTGAACTGATGGATTTAATAGCATCTAATGACAGCAAATCATAATGACAGAGGGTGTGTCATAGAAGCAGTGAGAGACAAATTTTGAAAAATGCATATTGCCAAGTCAGTTTGTGGGCGACTATGTGATTTTTCCCTGTACTTCTTAAGAAGGCCAATCCTCAGGAGTTCTTTCAGAATTTGAGCTGAAAGAGGTCTTCTAGATCATATAATTGGAAATACCACAAGAGTGGGAGCAGACATATAGAAGGACATTCTGTTTTATGGTAATTTTATTTTCCTTTCACCTATTATAACACTGATGGAAACTGACAGAAAAGTAGCTCCAGTAATTTGCCAAACAGATTAGGCACTGCACAAATTTGATTCCCCCAGTATTTAAGCAGGCAAGGTCTCAGGGGAGAGTACATGCCCACAATTTTTCCCCCTATGGCTATGTTTATATAATGTTTGTTCCTCCCAAACACTTAACATGATCCTGCAGTTGCATGGTTTACATAAATTGAACCCAAATTCTGCCAAATTTAAACAACTGGAATATAGAGCACAAAATATTTAGTTTCTTTCCTTATGAGATATGGTCTACATTCTTGAAATATTGCCCTTGAACAAACCAAAACTCAAGTACATTTCTTAAAAAGGGCCACCATGGGCCAGGATGTAATTCTGTGATCTTGACCCAAAACTCAAGTACACTTCTTAAAAAAGACCAGCATGTGCTAGGATATAATTCTGTGATCTTGACCTTGATAATCTATGGCTATTATCTCTCCATGTGGAGAAATGTGTCTCACCTTTTTTATAGGAAGAGCAAAGGTTTATGGTTTAAGGTAATTCTCTTTGATTAATTTTCCCTCTACACAATCTGGCCCTGGAGGATTTGGCTGCAGGCTGACCCGGCCTATACAAGTTTATACTTTCTAGAGAAATAAGTTCTAATATACTCTTTCCAGATAAGCTGCTACAATTCCAGAAGTTGAGCTAAATGAGGGAGGATTTAATCTTGGTGACTTGATTATGAGTATAAAGGTGACTAATAGATATAATAAAATTATTTATGTTGATCTTTTTAGTAGAAAGTAAGATTTATGTAGTGACTTCTAAGAACTGTCAATTGCATCATAGTTGTGTGCTTACAACTCTGCCGTAGGTGTTAGTTGTTCCCATTTTAAAGGAGATAAAACCATCTCAAAGTTAAACAGTTAGAGCAAGATCATAGATCTACATAGTTTGAGAGTACATTGATCCCATTTTTTTTCTTTTACTCCACACAAAGTTTCCTTCAATGCATTGTTTCTAGTTATTTAATGACTTTGGTAAAATGCCCATTTAGGATATTGTGTGGATCACAGCAGAGTCATAATGATTTACAATAAGGGGTTATGTGAACCCTTCGCCTCATGCCCCTGCTTGAGTACAAAACCTGTTATGGCACGTGACCAATAGGACATGGCACAGGTATGGATGCCACTCCCATGATCACCGTATGTGAGCCAGAAATGAGGGAGTTTCCCTAGCTGGCTTTGAAGGAGTAAGCGGCCTCTTTGTGATATGGCCCGTGGCAAGAAGCTGTGGCATCTCTGGGAGTTGAAGGAGGACCCTGGCTGATAGTCAGGAAGAAAATGGGGACTTTAGGCATAAAGCTGGAAAAAAAAGTCATCAAAACCCTAATGGAGCTTGGAAGCAGATATTTTGCCCTAGTTAAGCCCCTAGGGGAGAACGTACCCCACCCAATACTTGACTGAGACCCTCAACAGAGAACCCACCTAAGACAAGTCCAGACTAGACATCTGGCCCTGGAAAACTTCAAGGTAACAAATAGGTATTGTGTCAAGTCACTACATTTACAGTAATTTATTATGCAGCAATAGACAATCAATATAAATAGCATCTATCTTATAATGTATGGGTCTTAGGCACACAGAGTACAAGGCACTGTGTTAAACATCTGTGAAGAGAAAAGAGTTAAACTGCTTCCTCTGTGCTAATGCACTCCTGAGCCATGAGCAGTCACCTGCTTAATGATATTCATCAGTGCCAATCTATAGGGAACATCCTTTCCACCCCCTCAAGGAACACTGCTGAAAGATGAGCTCTTGAAAGTTTCCCTATAAGGTATGCAAATGTTCCAGAAGCAGTCAGCAGCATTGGTCTTGCGTGTTTCAACCTGAATCCATAGGTTCTGAAGTTTGGTTAAAAATGAGTATTCCTTCAGTTTGGCAGGATGGAGTTAAGAATGGTCCTCTACGTTATTCTTTCTACTTTTTCACATCCCCATCTTCAAATTATCTTGATATACATAGATTCTTCCCTTTATAAGAGTGCTGTGTAGTTCTACATTGACATCAACAAGCAAGTTCAGAACAGCAGTTTTGGGGAATGCAAAACTGTGTCCACACAAGGTATCAGATCACCTCTATGCTTTGATGGGGTAGCAAGACCCCAGAATGGTCAATTGCTAGAAATACAGGCCCCATCACTCTATTTCCTCCCGGAAACTACCTTTTCTGCCACAGTAGTTTTGGAGTTATCTTACCACTCTAAGAACATAATATATTTGTTTGACAGCAAAGATGAGCTTACAAGAAAAATAGTAATAACAAAGACTCATTCCCTGAAGCAACAAATCAGCTGCTCCTGTCTGTTTTGAAGACTTGTAGGACTGATTAATTCAGTATTTAGGAAACACTATGATTTGCTCTCATTCTTTAGCAATGGTAAGGGAGTTGGATAATGATTGAAAGGTTCAGTTAGGTAATTAAAGCAGACTTTTAAGTCTTACTGTGGCAAGGACCTAAGCTAAATTCTGTCTGGACAATGGCTCTCCATTTTGGCTTCTTCCTCAAATCACTAGGGAAACTTGAGTAATGCTAATACCTGAAGTTTGGTTAAAAATGGTACAAGTAATGGACATTAGAGAATGGCCTGAAATACTGAGATGCTTTTAAATCTTCAGGCAATTTAAGGATGCACAAATGGGTTGACAGTCAAAGGGTAAGAAAGGTTCCCAGGAAACCTGCAATTCAGTTCAGTTCAGTGAATTAAATTTTGAATCCTCAAAAACAAAAACAAAAAAATAAAAAGAAGAAAGAAAGAAAAGAAAAATCAAAATACTTCTCTTTTAAAGATTAATACATTTGATTATTCTTCTAAGCTTCACTTCTCAGTCTTTGCAGGACTAGTTCTCAAAGTTCTTCTCTCACTTCTGACTCCTGATAGTAACTCAGATGTGTATGGTATATATATACACACACACACATATGTGTGTGTGTGTGTGTGTATATATATTTTACTTATCCTCACATACTATGTAATACATACATATACATATAAATAGTGTGTGAGAGAGAAAGTAAGATATGAAAAGAACTCATTAGTTCATTCACTAGAGAAATATTTATTGACTACTTGGTTCCATGTACTATGCAGGGTATTGGAATATGAAACAGAAGGATTTCATTCCTACCCTTACTAACCAGATGGTAACAGATGGACTTTAACCCCAGCATACATTTTACCCTTTTCAAGGCAGGCACCAGTGTGGGAAGAAAGTTACTAAAAGAGGGCTGATGTCTGATTGTGTGACTTGAAGAATGATCCACAGGTAGAAACTGAGCTTAGCCATGAAGGATAAACAGGACTTTGCTAACAAATCAGTCAAGGGGATTCTTGTGGTTAGAATGAAAAATGTGTGCAAAATTATGGAAGCGTGACTGAGAATACGAACACTGGATCATCTACTGTGAAGGCGTGGACATTGAGGGAGTGTGCAGCAGAGGTGAGGAGCATAAAAGCCATCACACTCCACCATATGCCTCTTTTTTGGTTTTGGCACTGGAGATTGTACTCAGGGGCACTTTATCACCAAGCTACACCCAAAGGCCTTTTCATTCTATTTTAAAATTGGGGACAGGGTCTTGCTAAATTGCTGAGGCTGGCCTCAAACTTGCTATCTTCCTGCCCAGCCTCCTGATTCACTGGGATGACAGGCATGAGTCATCACACTTAGGCACAAGGACTCCTTTAATAAAATGATGTCACTTGGCAGGTACCAACTAATAACTCTGCAATAACTTGTCCCCTAGTGGGAACCCTCAGACTTTTCTCATCATCATTTTCTGCTTTAGTTTTACAAGACCAATGTTCTGTCTCCATAGAAATCATCCCTCACATCAGTCTTGGGTGTGGACGACACATCAAGGTTTTTGAAAACTCTTATAATTGCAATATGCACTCAAAGCTGAGAACTAATAGATGAAGGTTGCAAAAATGGGTGGGAAGGCTCCTTAGGGAGCATGCAGTTCAATTCAGAGCACAGTGACCATGTGGTCTCAGAATCCTTCCTCCCCTAGACCTAGCAGAGATGCTACCACATGCCATCAGATGGAGAAATCCCATTTAGTGTCAATAAACCTCTCCTACCTGCATGGAAGGAGTGGTGTCATCTTTGAACAGCAATTGGTATCTGAAGGGAAATTTTTACTCTGGGTAAAAATAATACTTTTGAACTACCTTCCTGTAGTATCAGGTTATGGTCTTTGTTGATTAAGAAATGACGAGTATGTTGACAACATCAAGAAATGAAACATCTGTTCCTCTTACTTATCATTTATAGCAATTTATGCCATCTGGATGTTTTCTGGACCATGCACTCAAGCAAAGATTAACCTTAGTGAGGTGGAAAAAGAGAAGAGAAACATATATTCAATTCTAATGTTTTAAATCTTTTTCCTTACTCAGAAGAGATTAGGAATAAAATAAAAATCGTTGATAAATTATTATCTGATAAATCATTTAGAGAACATGGATTTGAATCAGAGATGAGGAAGAATAATATGAGAAGAAAAAGAGGTAGGAGGAGGTTAAAACAGAGAAAAGGAAGAGAGGAAGAAGGAAAATAGGAGGAGGAAGAGGAAAAGAAGAAAACTCCTTAATTCAGAAGAAAAAAATAAAACAGAAGAAACATCGGAGGCGTCTTCTTCACAGCCATATGGAATATATAACAAAGAACAGGCCCTGCTATTAATGAAAATAAGCTGCCAAAGTACAGGACCATGAAGAAAATAACAAAGCATTTAATTATACAGTGACAGTTGTGGTGCTGGGGATTTCCCAGAGATTAATGGAGCAGCTGGGAAGAGTCGATGGCCCCGGGGACAGCCAAAATGATCACAGTCAATGAATAATACTTAGGAAAAGCTTCTTGTTAACTTCACCATTAAGCAGAAAATGGAGGAGAACTTGGGTGTCTTCCTCTTATTCTTCCCATCAGAAAAAAATTAGCACAGGGAAAAGCGTGGTTTCAATTAAGACTCCTACAGAGATAATTAGGACTTTTAATCTTGAATAAAACCTTTCTACTACCCCAGCTAAACTGGGAATTATGACCAAGATAATTTTTGAGGGGGTTGGAAGGAAAGAGTAGATAATAAAAAATTGACCTTTGAGGGGTGGCAGAACCAGCTCCCTAGTCAACAAGTAGGATCAAGGTACAGTGATGAATACTGAGTAAAAGATGCCACTCTCATCAGCCAGCAAAGCTTATGATGTGCCTGAGATTAACTGCAGCACCTCCCCAACCACATGCTGACTGTCTTGCTGCAGACTTCATGCCTGGCTGGACTGGAAGCCAGCACAATCTTCAGGCCCAAGGTCTTAACATTAGTGCTAATTTGTTTTCCCTCCAAGGACCGTCCACAACATTGTTAACTGAAGTTTAATACTGACAGGTACAAATGTAAATTAAGGTCATACATATTTGCTGCCTTTTCTTCTTCATTTGGCCATTTTTATCAGCAAAGCCAAGTGCTTGGAGACCTTTATTGAGTTGTAATAGGTGAATTATATTGAAGAGAATCTTTATCAGAATTTTATAAGATTACATATTACTCTCTTCTGCATCATCAGGAAATGAACAAATAGCTGTTATATAAGAACCGAGAGAATGTCTTCTCATCAGAGTAAATAAGAAAAGAGGATACTAAATTGTTTTATATAAAGTTCTAAAACTAGAATGATCCCTAGGCAGGCAGTACTCTTATTTTAAGGGTTAGAAAAGATATACAGTGAGATGGCTTGTCTTCCCAAAGTCACAAAACTAATTAGTGATAACGTCAAGACCCCAACTTCTGTTTACTGTTCCCATCCAGAACCAGGTCCATGTATTTCTACCCATGTTTTCTTTTTCTCACATGGCTAGCTTCTATGCCTCTTTGGTGAAGGGATATTTATCTTTCATGCTCTCACAGAATCAGCTTCTGACAAAGAATAAGAAAGCACATCCTGCCCAAAGACCCAAGCTTGGGTAACCACTGTTACTTAGAGAAGGTCACCGTGTCTCTAAGATATAGTCAGGGAGTTACACAAACACACACAGATTTCTAATCTATTAGCATTCTTCTTTGATCATCATGCATGAAGAAATGTCCAGAGAGGAAGCAGAATAAAATACAGGATGAAAAGGAATGATACGTGAATCAGTTCTTGCTCTACCATTGACTCCTACTCTGGGCATGTCCTTTATCTTCTCTGAACTTTGACTTTACCTAGAAATGAAGACATATTTTACATAATTAACGTGAACATAATTTGAATGAAAAAAAAAAGTAAGTGTATTTAGGACACAGTGTATGTTTATACCAAAAGCATATTAATATCGTATTTAGCATATAATGCTGCTTAGTAGTATGAGTTTATTTGCTCCTCCTCAAAAAACCATCCCTTAGAGATATTCTGATTGAAAAAAGGAGAATCTACTGTCCTTTCAATAGCTTTCTGTTCTCCACTGATAGTTAAGGAATGACCCAGACCTCATGTCCTCCCATAGTAAGGAGAGATCAGATCCCTTGGTTTCTTTACACCAGTGTCCAGAAAAAGCAAGGAATCCCATATTGCCCATCCTCTGCATAAGTCCAGTAGAACCGTCTGTGATGATGGAAAAGTTTTATATCTGCACTGTCCTACATGAATTATTACACTAACCTCCTAAGCAATGTATCGGTTTCTACGTGTTTTTAATCTCTCTCATATAGCCCACACCATATTGAATTTTTAGCACAGAAATTAGAGTGATGGCTGTAAAATGTGAGTCACTCTTTAAAATATTCCAACGGCTTTCCAGCTTATTGTAGTAGGAGTCAAAAGTATTTGCAGTGACCTATATAGATCCATATGATTTCAACACTCAAGAAGAAATTATGACATTTTCCCCTTTTTCCATTCTGCTCCACTTCATCCTGCTAAACTGGCCTTCCTCCTGGCACACACTTTGCACTTGCTGTTTCCTTTGCATGGAATACTCTTGGCCCATATAGCCACATGATTTGCTCTCTTCAGACCTTTCCTTAAATTCAGTCTTCTCACTGAAAAATTTTCTGACTATACTGGTTAAAATTGTAACCCTTAGTACTCTGTTTCTATTCCCAACTTTTTTTTTTCTATTATAGCTATCCTATCAGACACATTATGCATTATAAGTATTAATTTTCTTATTATGTCTCTACCTTTAGGAAGCAAATTCCACTTATTACAATTATTTTGTCATCATATTCCCAGAATTTCAAACAGAGACTGACAATAATAGATAGAATAAGTGGTAAGTAAACACTCGTTGAATAAATGGTTATATAACTGGAGGATTATAAAGACTGGTCTTCTGGGAAAAGAATTTATACAATTTTTAGTAAAAGTGAGAACCAAGGAGTAAAGAGCTTGGTAAATCTGTCCTCAAAAAGTCATGAAAAAGCCAAAGGCAGAGCCTCCTAATTATCACCTATGTCAGCAAGGGGTCAAACCAAGCAGCTTGAAATTAAAAACCCTGCATTATTTCTTAGATTCTGTACATATGCTATTTTCATAATCAACTCTCTATTACCTAGTACTAATTAAAAGTATCATTTTTCTTAGTAACACTACAGTAGCAAAAAGTTGAGGTCTCATATAAAGACTGTCTTAACAATGGAAGTAAAGAGGGGTTCAAAGAAACAGAAGAACTGAAGTAGACAAAAAGGCTGAAACAGAACCCTAAAGCACCTTAGGTCCACAGGCTATGGCACGTATGAGAGTATGGGAGCCAGCTCGGATCTATGATGGGTCCTTAGGCTTTACGCAGTGGGAAGCACCTTTGAGGTGCTCCAGCATTTGAAAGCAAATGTTTTTTGTAATAGGTTACATATATATCATAGTTCTAGGTTTGTCCAAAGATGGTAAAGCTGTTCCTTAATTTGTAAGTCAACCCAGCTCTGAGAAATAAAGCCAAAGAGAGAATTTCAGTATTGGGAATATCCAGGTTAAGTGCTGAAAACCTAAAAGATAGGTAAAAAGAAGGGCCCTGGTTTCAGACCATGATGATGGTCAGAGGTAAACATGGGAAATAGCAAAGAGTGAAGAACAGAGGTATGTGGAACAAATGGATTCATTCTCTTGTCACAAACTTAGTGGCTCCAAACAGCACCTTTCATTATCTCACAGTTCCTATGAGTGAGGAAATTTGCTCAGAGCATTGCAGGATTTGGGTGGAACTGGGGTCTCATCAGAGACTTGACATGGGAAGATCTATTTCCAAACTTCTTCAGGTTGTCGGTAGCATTCAGTTCCGTGAGGTTGTTCTATTCTTGGGCTGACTGTCAGCTCCTAGGGTTTGCCCACCATTCCTTACCACATAGCCCTCTCAGGGGATGGTAATTTACTTCCTCAGAGAGAAAGAGAGGTCTCACTTCCATCTGCTAGACAGCCTTATATAATGTGACTTAATTATAGACGTGGCATCCCATCACCCTTGTTATTTTCTATTGGTTAGAAGCAAATTACACATTGTGCCTGAACTCAAGGAGAGGGGACCTGACTCCTTAGGGGCCATGTTAGGGTGTGTCTGTTACACCCATATAAGCATCACCACAGATATTTAGACAATTATGTATCAGTGAGAGGCCACTGCTGTCCCAGAGAGCATGGGGGCATGCATAGAATAAAATGACTAACAGATTCCAGATGGGGAAGTGAATATTCTAAATGTTCTTCATCATTCTCATTGCATCAAGCATTAGCTTCTGTGGATTAGATCTTCCTGAGACTTCTCAAATCTGTCCCCTTTCTCTTTAAAGCACTTGCCAAAGTGTCCAGGCTATGTCATCCCTTGCTGAAATTGCTGGAACAGTGATTGCTCTCCCCATCCACTGTCCCTGTCCCATTCCCCCCATATAATCTATTTCTCGTAAGGGAAGTCAGAGATTATTTTACCAAAATATAAAACTGATAACATCAAACCCTGATTCAAGCCCTTTACACTTATGTTTCCTATTACACTTATGTTGTCACAAACTTCTTAACATAATCTAGTCTCTGCTCATCTTTCCAGCTTCAGCTCTCTCCATCCTCCCATTGAACTTCATGATCCAGCCAAGTTAACTATTTGTTCTTTTTCCAGAAGTCCAATGTTTCTTCTAGCTTCTACTCCTACTGTGTTGTTGTTGTTTTTTTCTTCCTGAAATACATTCCTATCCCTGATCTCCTCTCCATAAATCCCAGCTTTGCTAATTCATGCTCATTTTCAGCTCTGTAATCTCTGACTGCCCTCTAAATTCCTGGCAGGCTAAGTTAAGTGTTGCTTCTGTGTTTTCCCATAGGTTCATGTCATTCCCTTAGTCTGGCATTTATGGACCTGTCAGGACCTGCTTGACTTGTTAGCTGCTAAATTCATGAGGCTAACATGGTGATTGACCCAGTGACTGCTGAGTTGCTGTTGAGCAAACAAATGCCAAGTTTTATTGAAAGCAGCTATCTTGACACTGACCTAGGTGCCTTACACTCATTTATTTTTTAGTGTTGAAAGATAGATTAAAAAATATGTTCTATTCAATATATTTTATTTTGAGACAATTTTAGACTGACAAAAGATCTGTAAAATTAGTTCTAAGAGTTCCATATACCCTTCACCCCAGATACACATAATGTTAACATCTCATGTAGCCATAGTGTAATTATCAAAACTAAGAAATTAACATTGATATAATACTATTAAACAAACTGCAGATCTTATTTGGGTCCACCAATAATGTCATTTTGTTATTGTTGTTGTCATTTTTGTTTTACTGTTTTGCTTTGTTTTCTTCCAGGATCTGATCTAGAATCCCATGTTGTATTTCATCATCCTGTTTCCTTGGTCTCCTCCAATCTCTTTTCAGTTCTCAGTCTTTCCTTGTTTTTAATGACCTTGACACTTTAAGAGTCCCAAGCAGCCTTTTTTCAGAATGCTCTTTACTTTGGGTGTATCTGATGGTAACACATGATTAGATGGAAGTGGCACATGGGAAAGACTGTCACAAAGGTGGTGTGCTCCTCTCATGGCATCACATCCTCCGGCCCATAAGCCTCTTCCAAGTGATAGCAGCTGTTAGTTTTGCTTAACATGGTATCTTCCCAATTAATAAGTGTTTCTTTAAAGGGAAATACTTTGGGGCTATGCCAGTATCCTGTTTCTGCTTAAATTTCACCCACCAAATTCGTTGATGGTTGACTGCAGCAACTATGACTCTGGTGTTCTACCATTCTATTTCCTGCATTCATTCTATATTTAGTAATTTGAATTGTTTTCAAATGAAGACATATTATTTCTTTCCCCTTTCTTACTTTGTTCAGTTGCTATTTATTCATATGAGATATCTATTTCCTTCTGTGGGTTATAACCAATATTCTTGACTTTGTATTGTTCTTTGTTCAGATTGTTCCAACACTGGCCTTTGGGAGTTCTTATAGGTTGATACACATGCTTCCATTCTCTTTTTCTCTCATGACACTTTCTGACACCAAAAGATGCTCCACCTCTTGAAACGAACACTTCTCCAAGGAACCCGAGTTCCTTTTATTAGAGAATTTATACTTGCCTCTCTGAACATTGTGGGAAAAAATGTCACAAACTCTGCACCATTCCATGCTCCCCACAGTGGAGGCCCCTTTTCCATTTTCTTCAAAGAAAAACAAACCTAAAATGATGATTTTAGGAATGTACGTGGGTCATGACATGACCATTTAATACAGCAGAAAGAGTGCTGAACTTTGAGTTGAGAAATGCTCCTGATCACGTGGCATTGTGACTCTAAGTCTAATTTGGAAAGAAAAGGTATCATAAGTAAGATAAATTGTAAATAGAATTGCAATTGAGAAAAAACAGCCTAAAACCACTTTGGCTATCATTTACTCTATGTTCTCCTATTTCTGGATTTCAATGGCAGTAAATAATTCTGGTTATTATTACCTTATAAAAAGAAGTGAATCTGTGAAAAGAAGTTTGGTTTCTTTTCCTTTTCCTCTCTACTTTCCCACTCCTCCCCACAAAAGGATTTGAACCTGAAATCTCACTTTGCCTGCAAGAGGGGGAAAAAGTAAGAACATTTACAAGAATAATCAAAACAATGACTCACAAACTCTGTGCAAAGATTTAGGATTATTTTCCTGTTTTGAAAACCTTCAGGGGATTATGCTAAATCCTATGCTAAAGGGTGGAAAGGAGACCTTGTGCAGCTGGAGTTTGCATGTTTGTATGGCACACATTCATGGGATGTAGGCTGGACTCTAAATAACAAACATGGACTTCCTTCAACAACACATTCCAGGCCTTGCTGTTGGGCCAAGGCAAAGACATTAAAGAATGATCATAAATGATCATTTGGAAGTCACTAGAAACTGATCTCTTGAAACACTTTTTTCCTACCATTTCACATATTGTCTGCTGCTCCCCATTCTCAAAATATATATATTCTCCTCTTAGAACATGTGCTTTTAAATATCAGTTTTATGAAATTGAATGTTTTAATTGAAACAACAACAAAAAAGTTAGAAGCAATCCGACTTTCCTGAACTTAGCATTCAGTGCACTCTCTACTGTGAATGCTACTATTTTACTAGCATTCCATTATCTCAAATTCATGCATTGTATATATAGCCTTGGTGTTGTTTAAAAGCCTGGAGCCCATCTCTTCCAAGAATGCTTAACATCATGTCCAGTTCTTAGTTGCCAAGAAAATACTTCTATTTTCTTTGTCGGTTAAGAGCAGTTCTGTTGACAGCAGCAGGATCTCATGCTGTGTCCATTTTTCACCCTCTGGTTGCTGCAGGATGTTGAACTGATTGTGTCTGACCACTGAGAACTTGATGAAATCCACAGAGAAATTCTTCCTGGGGATGTCATGTTTTCTAGGTGCTATTTCCACAACCATCTCAATATCCCCTCTTTCTGCAAAATCAATTTGCAGTTAGCTTATATCAAGGGTTCACCCCATATCCATCAGCAATTGAGAGTTTTGTTTTGTTAATATCTGCATATATTATCTTCCAACATACATCATATGGAAAGGTTTAATCTATTACTCAGAAAGTTAAAGACCCTGTCAAATTAATGCTTGCAAAGTGGCTTGGAAAAATCCCTTGTGAATATCAGTAAAGTCATGACTAATTAAATAACTGCTGACATGAGAAGATTCTGATTAGCCACCTAGAGATGATGGTAGAGTTGAGATTTCCACAATGCCTCCAGGAGTGTTGCTTTGGGTAAGGTCCAACATGGCTAAGGTGCCAAAATAAAATGAGGAGCAAACTCTGTAGGATCATCCTACCTCTCTTTCCCCCTTATGTACAGTGCAGCTGCTCAGAATGCATAGGGTACCTGATTAGGAAATAGAGAGTGGGAGCAACAGAGAGAGGCCATTGTTAATCCATCTATTGTGCCCACTCATTTTCTTCCTAAGTAGGTGGCCTTTACCTCACTCCATGAATGACTATATATCCTGGTTCTATAAGCTGTCATGGAAAATTTCCACTTACTTCTTAATACACAGCAAGGTTGGCTGTTTTTTTTTTTTCTTTTTTCTTCTTCCGTGTTCATTCCATTAATTACCAGACCCATCAGAATTTATTTGTGTATATAAACTGAACAGAGGTCAAAAGAAAATCAGTACAGGAAGGTGGGAAGGAATCAGTATTAGCTGTCATATGGCACAAAACCAATACTAGCAGATACCTAGAAGTTGCTTCACTCAATACCTTCATTGCTAATATGTCATCCTGCTCCCCAGAAGCCTCATGTATCAGTTCCCACACTATTCTCCTGTTTCCAATTCATGGTTTAAATCAATTTTGCCATCAACTTAAAGTGAAGAGCCACTCCATCGGACGGCTCTGTGTACCTTGAGATACTTTACAAGCTACACGGACAAGCATGTGAAAAGAACAAAACAATCCACCTGTTACAGTCCGCAGGTTGCACATATGCCCCATCCAACACAGCCCCGCAAACCGATGACCATTGACCACCTGAAGAATATATTCCAAAGACTTCCTTCTCTACTTTGGGCCACTTACAAGTTGAGAACAGGATTGTATCCTTCCATAAGTTAGCATGATTTAGGCTTATCTAGCCAAGAATTTGCTGAAAAGCATTTATTTTTAAGTGCAATGAGAAAGCAGCCCAGTAATAGAGATATATAGGACTGAAAACCCTGCCCAGTCCCATGGAATGAAGTGGTTGCAGCACTTTTATTTATATAAAAAGATGAAAAGCACAGCTTTTCCTTCTGCCCAGGCACAGCTTTTCTGACTGAAGAGATGACCCTGGTTTCCTAAACTGAGATAATTAACATTGTCAGCTTATTACAAGGCTGGCATAAACATGCTAGAAAATGACACCTTGTCTTAATCATTCTTTGCCCCTGAGGAAGTATTTCTCAAACACATGCAACCTGGGCTGGGGCTTCATACTAGGAACAGTGGTCAAGTTCAAAGCCCTGGTGTGAAGGTCAACAAGGTCTTCTGCTCCGAAGATTGAACCTTGCACAAAAATATGCTCAGCCAACTCAAGTAAACACAAAAGCAAGAAGGAAACTGTTAGTGATTGGGGAACATTCAATTAACATTAAAAACAGAACCCATGCCACCTCTCTGGGATGAGAAGTCATTTTAAAAGACCTTTAGAAGTAGTAATGATTCCTGAATCACTGTCAGCAATTCATTTAAAACTGGGTATTTTATACATAATTATACTGGAATGGAAAGGCTATTCTTAAGTATTCATAGCATAGCTTATATTTTATAAATACTGTCTAATCCTTCTTAATTGCCACCACTGAAACAAAATAGCCCTAGGCAGGAATGAGAGGGGAGAAAAGCCAGGAACAAGAGAAGGTTCTGATCATAAAATAAGCAAACCTTCTGATGGTTGGCATCTCAAGGGAACACAGGTCTATTCAGTCACAGATGCAGGGGCATCTATCCAGTGCATAATAATAGCTAACAGTGACTGAGCATTTATTAGGTGTGAGGCACTGTTCTCAAGTATTTTCATGGATTATTCCACTTAGTACTTAAAATAACAACTTGAGGCAGGCTTTTACTCTTCAAATATTTATTGAGCACCTACAACATGTCAAACACTAATCTGGAGTTTTTGCATAGATCAAAACACACACACACACACACGCACACACACACACACGCACACACACACACACACACGTACACGTCTCCCTTCATAATTCATGTGTTCTAGTACAGCCAGGAAGCAGTGGAGCCAGGATTTGCATCCAAGAAGTCTGGCTACTGGACTGTAAAATTATTATAATTATGGTATCATAAAATGCAGCCTCTTTTGGAAACCAGTGAGAATATCATAAATCACAGTTCAACGTGCAACTAGTGGGAGACATTTGTGTTCTCTGACTGATATTACTGAATGGCTGAGATTGAGCTTTTCTCAACTGGAAAAGTCTGAGCAGGGCCTGAAACAGGAAAGAACTGGCATTTGGCGTAAGCACACCTGGGTTTGGGTTCTGGCTCTGCCAGAGTTTTCATTGATAAATCCACACAGTTTAAATCACCTTCAGTGACCTCTTCTCTCATGTGTACAGCTGTCACAGCATCCTTTTTTTAACCAACAGATTAAATGGCAGGACTCAGCTCTAATCAAGCTGTGCCTCACTCTAGTGACAGCTCAATGTGATCCCCTAAATTTTAGAAATTAACTATAACTCCAGGATGTTGGTTCCATTTGGTGAGCCCCAAGTCTGCTTGGGATTCCAAAGGCTAATTTGAACCTCAGGGAAAGGAGTGTGTACAGATCCAGACACCTTATTCTGTATAAAATATATCCATTCTCTGTAGTATCTTCCCATACTAATTTAGACATAAGTGTGAAATCAAAGCTTTTGGGAGCCATGCTCAGTTCTCATGCATAAGAATCTAAGTTATCACAAACTATAAAAAAATACAAATTTACCCTCTTGCCTTTCTGTGGGTGAGAATTCTAATGTAGGTCTTAAGGATCTCTCTGGACATGCTAGGACAGGGCTAATTTCCCTGTCTCCTTCAGCTTCCAAAGCACATCTACATTTCTTGGTGAATGGTCCTCAAATCTTGTAATGTTACCTGTCTCATCATTCCTCCTTATCACACCACCCACAGTGTAGCTGTTTTGAAGTATTTCAGTTGCTGTTGTTTCTAGAGTTTATACATTGTATCAAATATTATATTCTAGACTAGTGTTTGCCATGTGCAGAGGGAAAAGCTAAACATAAGACTAAATAATAATTTTTTTATTATCTCAAAACTTTCTACACATTTAAAGTCTTGAAAACATTACAATTCACAGATGGTTTAGGTTCTGATTTTCTGGAGTAGCAATTTAAGTCAAAACACATACACACACATTCATCATATAACAGTAGAGATCTGAAAATCATAATTTAAACTAGTAGCTAGTTTAGTATCATTACGACCTGGGTAGTTCAATTTTATTGCTACCTGTGTTAATGTACCTTTTTAAAAATAGCATTCCAAGATTAAAATGAACTTGATATTTCTTGACAATCCCTTTGTTTTATTTAGTGTGTCTGCATTTGCTAAAATAAAACCCTTTACCTATTTAAAAAAAAACGGTTTTTAGTGATGTGATTTTGGTTCATTCAAACTAATGTATTTTAGAAACAAAACATACTAATAGTAGAAATGATATTATAACAAAAGACAGGTCTATTAATAATCTTGGCTGATCCAAGAGACAAAGGTGTTTGGTAAAATGTAATGAATATTCTGTAGATGACAAATAAGACAAAAATATGGACTTGTTGCAAACTATGGTAATGCTACATTATGTAGAGACAACTTTTAAAATCTTGTTTCATGATGCTTTCAATAAAACACATTTACAATAGCTTATGTTGTCTCAATGATGGTTAATTTGAGGGCTTTCTTAATTTGCACTGAAGAAAACTTCTATTCTTCTGAATCTGAAAAAGATGATCCAAGAAAATGATGTAATAGAGTTTCTACTTTGCCATCAAAGCTGTGCATGTTGGGGCAGGGGTTGTGGCTCAGTGGTAGAGTGCTTGCCCAGCATGCTTGAGGCACTGAGTTTGATCCTCAGCACCACATAAATGTAAAATAAAGATATTGTGTCCACTTAAAACTAAAAAATAAATATATTTTTTAAAATGCTGTGTATGTCAATCATTCATTTTAAAAAAAGACATCATACTGTAATTTTGAATAACCAATAATAGAATCAAAAAATTATCAGTAACAATAAATGACAGTGGCCCCTTGCTTTTATAAGAAGCATCATGGTTTTAACAAAATTTACTGACCTACAAACCTCCAGCAATAATTAATCATGAATTATTCATAGAAGATAAAACATCTCCAGTTATCTGATGGGATCCAATCCTAACCAATCTGCCTTCATAACATGTTTGAAGACTTCTGGCATTTTGCCCTGTGTAGGAGCTTGATTTTTCCATCTATTTGGTTCACAAGAACATCTTGTATTTCAGAGAAAAGAAAAAAAAAATCACCCTTCTATTGTGATGAATAATGAAGAAGTTTTTTGCAATCCAATATTTTTAACACATATCATCATTTTAAAATGTTGACTTAACCATATATTTTCCTTAATGTTGAAATGTTGGGAGTTTTGTGCTTTCAAAAGCTTCTGAGTTTTGCTTCTGGGGCTCTTCCAGGTCAATTTTTAATATATCCTCCCTTTCCAGTAAGGATACTTAACACACTGCACATTTTTTACTTATTAAAAGTTGTACTTTTTCGTCTTTACAATTTCCATTCTCCTCCCTTAACACCTCTTTCACATACTGCTGGGCCACGAGAACCAAATAAGAGGTTTCAGCATGAAATCATAGGCAGAATTTGGAATAGGAATACTATTTTTAAAACTGAGTTGAATAAAAATTTAAGACTGTAAGATCTTTTGGTAGTTTAATTACAGTTTCTTCTGGTCAGGTTCCTCATTTTTCTCTAGCAATGTTCAAGTGAAGTAAAGAATTTTCATAGATACTGTTTAATCTAAATGAGTGTTCCTCAGAGAAAGAGGGAGGCAGAGAGGAAGAACACATTCGTTGATCCCCTACAGTTATGCATTTTAAAAGAAATTTTTAGAATACTGGGGATGAAAGCAGACACTAGAGCCAAATTGCCTGAGTTTGAATCCTAACTCTGCCAAAATCCCATCACTACCTTATGATCCTGGGCATGTTCCTAACTCAACCTACTCATGGGCAGAGAAGGGATAAAAATAGGATGAAGGCCTGGAGTGTTGTGGAAGTTCACGGCTATAAAGTCCTATAAAGAAGTGGTTTGCTGATAGTAAATGATATCCAAACATTACCTCATTATTATATTTGTTAATTAATACTATATCTCAGTGTGGTTTGGGTCCACAACAGCCCTTACAAACAAATGCTATTTTCATTTGGCATTTTACCTAAGAAGGGAAGAGGGTTCACTAAAGTTAACTGACCAGTTGATCATGGCCTGATTCCAAACCCCTGCTCCTGCCACTGAGGGAGGTAGAGATTGAAGAGCTGACCCCACAAAACTTTGAAGGGGCCTTTCCTGTGACCGAGTCAACAAGTCTCACAAAGTTCTCTACCTCTCTAAACACCACTTACTTCCTTTCCCTTCTTTTTATCATTTTTTTGTTCCTTTGCCTTTTCTTATGTAACTTTGTTAAAGTATAATTTATATACAAAAATTACATTTGATTTTTACAACTAAATACACTTAATATTTACAATTAGATAAGTTTGGACATAGGCATATGCCAGTGATTTCATCGCTACAATTAGGGTATCAATCCCCTCCAAAAGCTTCCTTGTGTCTCTTTGCTCGCTGTCTCTCTCTCTCTCTCTCTCTCTCTCTCTCTCTCTCTCTCTCTCTCTCTCTCTCTCTCTCTCTTGAATTAAAGATGAAAAGTTGCAAATATCTCTCATTCGGCTGAAAACAAACTATTACTAGCTGATTTTTAATCATAAGCCATACAGTCCCCCAAAACACTGTGGTATGAGGACAAGGACAATTTTACATGGTGCTTTGGAATTCCTCTATACACATCTGCATTTTATTGGGCTTACAGTAGAGGTTATGGAGGAGAGGGCAGAAGACTTGGGAATGTAATAGGATTTTCATAAATATTTATAAATTGATAAATGGGAGACATAAAAAATTATGAGTTATATTTTGGGCTCAAGAATTTAAATGTACTATGTTCCTGAATTCACCTCTTCTGGAATACTGATAAAAAATAGATTCAAGATATAAAATATTGGGATGGAAAAAAGTTCCAGGCATTTGAAGAGATAAGCATTGTTCCTATTACCATGTGTAGCTGAGTTTTCCTTTAAAACATTTAACTTAACACGTGTTGCCAAATGACTAGAAAGCTGGCTTAGCTGTTAGGTTCAGTGGTGATTTATGGGGCTCTAAATGCAAAAAGAAGTCAGTTACTTTTCAGACAAATAAATATTTGCCATTTTTACTCTAATATTTTTTTATTTTGGCTTTACCTATTATGTTACTGTCCAATGGCACAAAACAAAAGAGAACTTTTAAAAATATTTTTAAACAACAGGAAACGCATCATTGAGAAAAAGACATTATCTTTCACCTAAAACAGCGGAAATCCATGAACTTTTCTCAACACTGTAGTTCCTTCTACTCAACTATTACAGAAGTTTTATAAACATCACTTATCATAGAGCAATTTAAAATATTTTTTTCCAAATATTGAGAAAAGAACAACTCTGTTACTTTTAGTTCTACATAAGACTTAACTCTATGGAGTATGCTGTTAATAAACTCAAGGTTATGGGTTCAATTTCTAGGTGGTCTGCTTAGCTTCTGTCAGTACAAAATTTGGTACATATTGAGTATCCCTTATCTGAAATGCTTAAGTCTAGAAGTGTTTCAGGTTTATAATTTCTCAGATTTTGTATAGACTTTATCAGTTTAGCCTCCCTAGTCTGAAAAATCTAAAATCTGAAGTGTTCCCAAATTGGAAACAATTTGAGCATCTTTATCAGCACTTAAAAAGTTTGAAATTTCAGAGCATTTCAGATTCAGATTTTCAGAGTAGGTGTGGTTACCCTGTATTCTAGTCAGACTACATGTTTTATTTCCAGCCACTTACCACTGCAGATCAGCCCAACCCACTCCACTACTGCCAAACAGCTCAGAGAATCATCTTAAATTCAAAGTTCAGAATGTCACAGATGTTGTGGTGGACACTTAAAAAAATAGTATTTACCCTACTATGATGTAAATGAGAAGTCCTAATTTTAAGGAAATACAAAAAAGCCTCACATTTAATCTGCCCCACAGAGTAATTTTCGACACACTTTGTCTACTCCCACCCTATAAAGTTAACACCACAGAGCAGAGTGTGTGTCTCTTTTATTTATCACTTTATCATCTGTACCTTCAACAGTACCTGATAGTGTCTATCACACACAACTCATAAACATATGTGATACTTTTTTTTGAAGTTGGAGCTTTTTTTTTTTTTTTGTAAATGGAAATTGAATACTTAGCAAACAATTAAATAATGTAAGGATTCCTAAAGTGTGGGCCATAGACTGGCATAGCATCACCCAGGGAACCATTAGAAACATGAATGCTCTGGCCCCACTACAGACCTACAAAATTTGGTACATATTGAGTATACCTTATCTGAAATGCTTGGGTCTAGAAGTTTTTACTGAGTCAGTACCCCTGGAAGTAGTGTTCTGAAACACAGAGCCTAACAAACCCTCCAGATGATTGTGAGGCATGGCAAAGTTTCATTGATTGCTATAACCCAATAAAGAAAACTAGCCCACACTCTGCTCTAATTTGTAGTAGCAGGTCTGAATCCATGAATGCATGCATCCATTTCAGTACAGAAGTATAAATACAGCTCTTGGAATAAATATCTGGAAAATGAATTTCTGTATAGAAAAGATATTTGAGCCAACAATGTTTGAAAACTGTAAAAAAATTATGTAGCAATGTACCTTGAGTTGTAAGAAAAACGTGTAACACAGAAACAAGAGATATAAAAGACAATAAAAAATAATAGATTATTACTGTGAGACTTCCTTCCATATCATTTTTTATGGTATGTGTCCTAAACAGAAGTTATTTAATAAACATAGGAATAATGTGGCATGGTGTTTATGTCCCTACACCAAGACTCAAAGACCTATGCTTTTTTTTCAAACCATCTAAGCTATAAGTTATTTTAAAAAATGACATAATGTCACTGGGACTTCTCATTTTAATGAGTCAAGTAATATGAAAGTAGAAAATTCTATGATTTAAGAGCATCAAAGTTCTATAATGTTCCAAAGTGAACAAACTTTCAGATGACAGAAAGCAGGGAGGGGCAAAACATATGTGGATCCAACAGGCTCCTGACAGGCCAGAAGAACTGATTAAATCTAACAAAACAATATTTAAGAGGATGAAAATAAACTTCTACACCTGGGTTAAATACTCACACCCTGTTTAGGTATAGGTTTGGGAATATTTGGCTCAGCAATAGCATATATTAAGAAACCAAAAAAGGACATACCAAAACAAAACAGCAAGCCCAAAAGCCTTCATTTGCAATGAACTCTCTCCATGGGCGAGCATCTTATCCCCTGTCACCCTGAAAGCAGCAGTGACCTTAGGATGCCTTAGCAGCAGTGTCTAGAAGCCAAATCACAGCTATGCTCTGGTCTGTTCTGAGTGAACCACCTCTGCAATGACTGTGTTCCATTCCTGGCCCCACATTTCATGGAGTGCATGGTGGAGTATATCAGGGAGAAGAATGCTGTCACTAGAAACCAGGATCTCTTTGCAGAAAATGAAGTAACTATTTGTCCCTAGACTAGGAAGAAAGAACTCAGGCCTGAGTGAAGGCATGCTAGTTATCTCCAAGTACGTGAGGGGCTGTATAAGAAGAGTGATTTATCATGTGTATGTGACTCTAAACTATGAAAGTTAATGTCCATGAGGAGAAGCTACAAAGCCTTTGGTTCCAAAGAAGTTAAAGCAACCAACAGGAAGAGTTTTTGTAATAGTTTCATGTGTTAATTTGGCTGGGCTGTAGTATGCATGCATTCAACACTAATGTAGGTGATAATATGAAGTAATTTGTAGATGTAGTTGTAGATAATACCACCCACATTATCCAGAGTAAAGGAGATTACTCGGGATAATGTGGGTGGGCCCCATTTAATTTTCTGGAAGGCCTTAAGTGCAAAAAAGTCATCATTGACAACACATCTGGTACTTCCAGAGGCTTTTGCCATGCATTAGTTGTTCACTGATTACTGGATTTCTTATAAAACATAACATCAGGTTTTACAGGGTTCTTAGAAAATTCCAATGGTCATCTCATTCCTGACAGAAAATGTTTAAAAGGAAGTGGAAAAGAACTGCATGATACAAAATGAAAATATTTAGTATAAAAGTTGCAATAGCTTTGCACAGTCATAAACTAGGATTCTAACCCTGGCTCTAGCACCGACCATCAAGGTGATCAATCCAAGGCTCTCTATAATAGGTGTCTCTCATACATATGCATATAAGTTTTGCATATCTGTTTATTCATGCAGAAATTACCTATTTCAGACTGCTTTGCCTTTACAATATTTTTAATGGGGTGAAAGAAGCTATGGTTGTTTTTCTGAAACTACATCAATTTTCAAAGGCAGCTATGGCAACAGACATGTATTTGCACTGGAATTTTGGCTTCAAGGCCAGTACCACCTTGAAATTTGGCTGATTTCCCCAAACCTGTAAGTTGGAGAAATACCAGGAATAAAAAGGGAAATTACAGAGATGATTTAAAATTTATTTCATTCCCCTTAATGTTAGTTCTTGTCAGTTGCCTAGAAAAAAAGTCAAGATCAAAGTGGAACCACTATTCTTTGAAAATATAAACAAAATTGATAAACCCCTAGCCAAACTAACAAAAGAAAAGACAGAGAAAACCCAAATTGCTAAAATTTGCAATGAAAAAGGAAATATCACCATGGATACCAATGCAATACAGAAGATAATCAAAAGCTACTTTAAGAATCTATAATCCAATAAAACAGAAAATCTTGAGGACATCAACAAATTTCTAGATACATATGAACTATCCAAATTGAATCAAGAGAACAGAAATTTAAACAAATCAATTTCAAATTCAAATCAATTTCTAATAGTGTCTTCAATTTCATTTAAATGAAATTGAAGACACTATTAGAAGCCTACCAACAAAGAAAAGCTAAAGATCAGATGGATTCTCAGTCGAGCTCTACAAGACCTTTCAAAGAAGAACTTTCACAAATATTCCATGAAATAGAAAAGGAAGGAACCCTTTCAACTCATTCTATGAAGCTAGCATCACTCTGATACCAAAACCAGACAATGATTCACCAAGGAAAAATAAGTTCAGACCAATATCCCTGTTGAACATTGATGCAAAAATTCTCAATAAAAAAATGGCAAATCACATACAGAAGTAATATTAAGTAAATACAGAATCATGGCATGGGCAAATAGGGATATTTGCACCATAATCAAGTGGGGTTCATCGCAGGGATGCAAGATTGGTTCAACATATGGAAATCAATAAACATAATTCACCACATCAGTAGACTTAAAGATAAGAATCACATGATTATCTCAATAGATGCAGAAAAAGCATTTGACAAAATCCAGCACCCCTACATGTTCAAAACAACAGAAAATCTAGAGAATAATAGGAACATACCTTAACATTGTAAAAGCTGTATATGCTAAACCCAAGGCCAACATCATTCTAAATGGAGAAAAACTGAAAACATTTCCTCTAAAAACTGGAACAAGACAGGGATGCCCTCTTTCATCACTCCTATTCAACATAGTTCTCAAAACCCTAGCCAGAACAATTAGACAAAAGAAAGAAATTAAAGGGATATGAATAGGAAAAAAAAGCTCAAAATATTCCTATTTTCCCATGCCATGATTCTATATTTAGAAGACCCAAAAGACTCTACTAGAAAGTCCTAGAACTCATAAATGAATTCAGCAAAGTAGCATGGTTTAAAATCAATACCAATAAATCAACTATATTTCTATATACCAAGGTTATATCAACTGAAAGAGAAATGAGAAAAACCATCCCCTTTACATAAGCCTCAAAGAAAATAAAACATTTGGGAATCAATCTAACAAAAGAGGTGAAAGACCTCTACAATGAGAACTACAGAAAGAAATTGAAGAAGACCTCAGAAAATAGAAATATCTCCCATGTTCTTGGATAGGCAGAGTCAATATTATCAAAATTGCCATTCTACCAAAAGCACTCTACAGATGTAATGCAGTTCCTATAAAGATCCCAATGACATTCTTCACATAAATAGGAAAAGCAATCATGAAATTCATTTGGAAAAACAAGAGGCCCATAATAGCCAAAACAATCCTTAGCACACAAAGTGATACAGGAGGCATCACAGTACCAGATCTTGAGTTATACTACAGAGCTATAGTAACAAAAACAGCATGGTATTGGCACAAAACATACATGAAGTCCAATGGAACAGAATAGAAGACTGAGAGACACACCCACATAAATACAGTTATCTCATCCTAGACAAAGGTGCCATGAATATACATTGGAGAAAAGATAGCCCCTTCAACAAATGGTGCTGGGAAAGCTGGAAATCCATATTTAATAGAATAAAACTGAACCCCTATTTCAATCCGCACAAAACTCAACTCTAAGTGAATCAAGGACCTAGGTATTAGATCAAAGACCCTGCACTTACTAGAAGAAAAAGCAGGCTCAGCTCTACAACATGTCATCTTAGGAACCAAATTCCATAATAAGACTCCTAAAGGGTAAGAAATAAAATAAAGATTCAATAAATGGAATGGTATCAAACTGAAAAGCATCTTCACAGCAAAGGAAACAATCAAGAATGTGTACAGAGATCCTACAGACTGAGAGAAAAATCTTTACCACCAGTACCTCAAATAAGGCAGTAATCTCCAGGGTATACAAAGAACTCAAAAAACTTAACACCAGAAAAATAAATAACCCAATCAATAATGGGCAAAGGAATTGAACAAATACTTCACAGAAGATGGTACATGAGTGGTCAAAAAACATGAAAAAATGTTCAACATCTCTAGCAATTAGAGAAATGCAATTAGAGTGAGATTCCATCTCACTCCAGTCAGAATATAAGTAAAAATAAATGTTGGTGAGGATGTGGGGGAAAAAAGTACTCTCATACATTGTTGATGGGACTGTAAATTGGTGCAACCACTATGGAAAGTATGAAGATTTTTCAGAAAACTTAAGAATGGAACTACCATTTGACCTAGCTAAGCCCACTAATCTGTCTATACCCAAAGGGCTTAAAAACAGTGATGCAGCCACATCCATTTTTATAGAAGCCCAACTCACAATAGCCAAGCTATGGAAACAACCTAGGTGTCCTTCAACGGACAAATGGATAAAGAAAATGTGGTATATATACACAGTGGAATATTATTCAGCCATAAAGAAAAAAAATGAAATTATGGCATTTGCCAGTGAATGGATGATACTGGAGAATATCATGCTAAGTGAAATAAGCCAATCCCCAAAAGCCAAAAGCTGAATGTTCTCTCTGATTCATGGATGCTAACCCACAACAAGGGAGAGTAGGGAGGGGAAGAATAGAAGTCCATTAGATTAGACAAATGGAAACGAAGGGAAGGGAGTGGGGAAAGGAATAGGAGAGACAGTAGAATTAATTAGTCATAACTCTCATAGCCTTGTATTTGTATACATGACCAGGGCACTCCACATCATGTACAATCACAAGAGTGGGAACCTAAATAGAATAAGTTATATTCTAGGTATGTATATTCTACTGTCATGTATAACTGAAAATAAAAAATTGGAATCAATAGATGCAGGATATTTAACTACAGAAATAATGTTTTAATGAATAAATTAGTCATCAAATACAAATAAATGACCATCAAATTTTAATAATATATTAAAACTGAAAAAGCAAAGATAGAAATATATCCTTTTGACTTTGAAAAATTATTCTTGGTTTTGTTTCATTTTGTTCTCCAGTATTATTTCTTCCATATATTTTTCTTTTTATTTGTTTTTAATTTTTCCTTTTCATACCAGCCTCCCACCCTTCCCCCCCATCATAACATTTTGGTTTGTTCATTTGTTTGCAGGGCTGGGGAGTGAACCCAGAGCCTTGTGCATGCCTGGCCGCTGCTCCACCACTGAACCACATCCCCAAGCCCCATCAGAACATTTTTAAAGTATTTATTTATTTATTTATTTATTTATTTTCAATTAAGATAGTGATATTTTTTCCAGGGCTGGGGATTGAACCCAAGGTCTCACACATGCTAGGAAAGTACTCTACCATCATACTATACCCCCAGCCAACTGTGACATTTCTTAACAGAAAAGCTTTAACTGAGAATTGGTTATTGACAATCTAAAAGTATTTAACTTGTCACCAATGAACAACTAATTTTAATTTCACTTCATCTCTTTTCTTTTCCCAGTCCTCTTAACCTCAATTCCTCATCTCTGCTTTTCTTGCTGGACATGCAAGAAAAATCCACAATAATGGATAAATTACTTAGAGGTCTGTTTTTAACACATATCCATAGGCATCTGCAATTTGAAAATGTCATTTTATTGCCCTTAGGGTGGACAAAACAAATAGCAATTATCTCATCTGGGCCATTTGCTTCTTCTTGGTTTTCCATGTGCAGGTAAAGAAAGATAAATTTTAGGAAACCAAAGTAACCATATTGCCTTATTTTATGACAACAAAAATACAATTTTTTTTCTAGTCTCAGCAAAACATCCCAAGCATAGCAAGTTGCCCTCCTTTGCTCCAATCCTTTAAAAACTAACTATTCCGGTAACCAACAACTTCACAAGGAATCAATGGACCTTATTTCTGGCAATCCTTTGATTTAAAAAACCAACTAGGAAAAACTTCTTCACATGCACACACACACACACACACACACACACATTTCCAGGGGCTAGGACACTTGACTAACATTTTAAAAAAATTACCATTAAGATTATATAATCTTACATCTATACCATGACACAACCAAAGTGGCTATCACTGGAAAAATAAAGAAAACATGCACGCGCGCACATACACATGCACACACACACTCATACACACACACACACACACACACACAAACACATACCAGAATGCTACTCAGCTTTATGAAAAACAGGAAATTTTATGATTTGCAACAATACAGATGAACTAGCAGACTTTAACTAAGGAAATAAGCCAGGCACAAAGAGACAAATACCATATGATCTCACTTATATGAGGAATCTACAAAAGCCAAATTCATAGAAGTAGACAGTAGAATAATGTTTACCAGAGTGGGGGATGGGAGTGGATGGGGCAAGGGAAGGCTTTGGTCAAAGGATAGGAAGTCTCAAACAGGAGGAATAAGTTCTGACGAGCTATTGCACATCCTGGTGACTTTAATTGATTTATTGTTAACTTATTAATAAGTTAATGTATTACAGATCTCAAGATATCTAAAGGAAGATTTCACATGTCCTAATTACAAAGAAATGACAAATATTTAAGGTTATGGATATGTTAATTAGCCTGATCTGATCATTTGATGATGAACATAATGATTATTTGTCGAAAAACGAAAACTTCAAAAGCCATAATTGATGGTAAAGAAAAAGAGATTATATAATCTTAGAAAATAATGTCCTCAAACTTGACAAGATGATTGGGACCTGGAGAGGTCAAAACAGGTCTAAGGTGCTCATCAGTTTTCTGGTCTCCATCTTGAGCACACATAAATCCTGCCCATTTTATTCACTGGGCAGGAAGCAATTGCTTTTATATTCAAACAATATTATGGATTAATATTAAATTTTGCATATGTTTTACATAAATAATAAAATTCAAAAAATAATCACATGATTATGAGACGTTTACATCCCCAAAGCTCTCTGGATCCTTCTCTTCTATTATAAATACTTTGAAAGCACCAATTAAGAAGCATTGTACTGCACCATAAAGTCTAAAGGAGGGGAAAGAACTGGGGTAGAACTACTTAAGTTTTAAAACATAAAAAATTATTATATAAGAAACCTGACTTCGCAAAATACTATTGATATTTCTGGGTTTGATTTAATATATATGCGATCTCATAAATATATCTGTCATGAAGTACACATATATTATAACAGGTTTTTTGGTACTTATTGGGAAATTCACATTTAAAATCAGAATTGAGGCTGTCTTATTTGAAAATAAATTGAAAAAAACTTAATTTTTTTATATAATTGAGAGTGAGGGGAACAGCAGGCAAGAACAAGAAAATGGTCCAAAAAATTGAGGAAAAATTAAACTACTTCTCTTCATGCCAAGGGAAAAATATATCACAAGTTTGTTTTATTGGGCACCCAATTTATAGTACAGCAATCTGAGTGTATGAACTTGAGCTTTCATGGGTGAGTGCATCAATTAGTTTTTGAATTAGAGGATAGCATTACTCAATTAACTTTGAGACTAGCCCTTTCAAGAAACATATTTTTGCAATGGCACACGAAATTTCAATTCTGAAATGAGAATGTCAACTGTGAAACTAAATTTAAAATTTCAGTTGTTTTTTTCTATCAGGCCTTCCTACACTTACTACAGACTTGAATAGTATGAATACAAGAAGCACTTAAATTAAAAAAAAATGTGTGCATTCCAGATTTATTGGCAAGTCTTATCGCTTTAATTACTTGGAGCCTGTCAAAATACAGGCTGATGCACATAAGTAAGCCTGCATGCCACATTATCAGAGCTTTGCCCTCAGTCAGTGAAGGTCAGTGTTTACCCTGTGGGGTAGAAGAAGATGAAAACCCTGTCCTACACTAGGCAGCACCCCCACGGTGCTCACTATACTGCCCCTCAGCCAGCAAGCTCATTTGAAGATGGAACTGCAAGGTGAAATTAGACAGAAGGAAGATCTGAACATTTATAATAGACCATGTAAATACCGCCACACACATATTATACACATGCACACCCCTCACATGTTTTATCAGTCCTCCTTAGTGGTTAGCACCTTAGTAAATTTTGCCTCTGCTGACACTTCTATGGTCAACCTGTCAACCAAAAAGTTCTGCTTAATGTTAAATTCTGTTTTAAACAGAGAGGGCCCATCTATCACATGGCTTAGGAAGTCAGCTAATACATACCAGAAGCACTTTCCAATTTAAGGGTGTTAATTTATTGATGACAGTAACATATTTCTGGCTATTTTTCCAAGATTGAACATAAGCCACAAAAAAAGGATCATTATAATCATCAGTAGCCAAGCTGTAATTGACATTAACCAGACTTTGAGTTCAAGAAAGAGAGAAAAATGTGGGGTGTATGTGTGTGTGCGCACGCAAGCACATTGATGGTATGCTGAGTAAAGATAAAGTTTTTTTTTTATCTTATAAACTTTCTGACTTTTGTGAAAACCAAAATGCCCACTTGAATATATCTTTGATTATACATGTTCATCAGAGAACTTCTAAATTAAAATAAGCATACTTGGAAACATTATACTAATACAAGTTAGTAGTTGAGCATTTGCTATGTGCCAAAACAGTTGTATAGAATTCATTTGATCCTAATAACTGACATAGGCACTACTATATGCTTTTTATAACTGAAGAAATTGAGAAGTAACTTGCCACAAGTTGCCAAATTCAAAGAGTTAATAAAGCATAAAACTTTAAGTCAAATACCATGTGATTCTAGAGCTCATGTTATTGATGACAGTTATTCAACTAACTATTAATTAGAAAATGGACAATATGGTCTTATAATCCCCAAATACCAATTTGGAACTTAGTATGGGGAAAAGAGGAGGGGGACAAGTAAGACTTGAAGCCTTGGAAACAATTCTCACAGATCCAAGTCAAATCAGAGATGCTCAGTTTCTACCAGTCCAAGATCTCAAGCTCGCTCTCTTAGGGATGCTTCCTACACCATTTGGGGAGAAATTAAATTGTGAGGGCCCAGGGGAAGATCATGGCCAATCTTGGGAGGCAGCTGAGTAACTAAGGAGTTGCAGTACATTGCAACAGGAATAATTTCTTGCAGACTTAAAAATGCAAACATTACTTATGAGACTGATATAGCTAGCCTCTACAGTAGAAAAGTGACAGTGTGGGACAATGACTAGGCAGAGACAAGATAGAGCCATATTACAAACAAATAAAAATAAACATGATGGTACTGCTACCATCTATTTTCAAAATTGATAGGTATGAAATAGTCTGAGGTTGTTGGCACTGAACTATAGGAAAAGTTTTCTCCCATGTGCGAGTCAAACTGGTGGTATTTTTCAAATGTGAGGTGTGGTGACAGGTCTCAAGCAAACAGCCTGATGTTGAAATAGGGAAACAAGGTCTCTACAGGTAGCAGACAAAAAAAGGCAATTGTTGAAGGTACGAAGTCTATTATTGTCATTTTCACCCAAATGAAAGTGATGAATGTATAAAAGGTGGACAGAGAAACCAGTCCAAAGAAGGTTCGTTTACTAAGAATCACAATTTTCGAGCTGGTAAAGGACTTCGCGAGCAATTTAAACCTAGCATTTTACATCAAATAAAACTAATCAGCAGAAGTTGTCTTCTGGGTGCAGGTATTATTTTTGGCTATGGTTGTAAGGAATCATCCAGAGAGATAGCTCATAGTGTAAGAAGACAAGAGGATGCGTGCAAAGACCCAGTTTCCTAAAGGTTGGCAGATGAAGAGCAGCCCATGAAGGCAGCTGTTAGGGGCAATAGAGAGGGAGCAGAAAGCCAAGGAGCAGGAAGCCATGCAGCTTGGGAAGGAAGAGAAGAGTGGTTGTGTTATACGGTAGAAAGAGGTCAAAGAAGATCAGACTAGAAAACGTTCATCAGTTTTGTTAAGTATTAACCAGGGGTGACTTTTTCAAGATTGCTATGTTTTAAATAATGAATTGGAGATGGTAAAAAGTTCACTTGAGAAAAAAACAAAGATAGCACAGTGGACAGAGTCATGCTCAGGGGAAACAGGTCAGGAGAGAATGACAGGAATAATTGAAACAATTCAGGGAAAGACAGAGAAGCTGGCGTCATAGCTCAGGCTTGATGGATCAGCCTTAATAGAGGGAGGTAGCACGTGCTCTCTGATGGGGAAGATGGGAAAGGAATGGGTATACACAGCATTAAGTGGTTCTTCCAGCTGATTTATATTTTTAAACCATGTGGAGTTTATTTTAATAGGTGATATGAGGCTTTAAAAAAAAATCCCTTTCCCTTACTGTTTATGGTATGTGTGGAATGAACAAATAATACACGGCCAGCCCGGGGCCCAGCCCTTCATTCACAAGAACTTAGACAAGCTGTAGTTGGTAGCACAGGCATGTCCCATGCTCCTGTCGACAGCTACAGAAGCCAGGTTCTCACACCATTAGGAAACGTTGAGATTAAGAGGAAGGGGTTTAACTATCTTCAATCTTGTGAATGCTGGCAGTTTCTTAGCCTTGCCAACTATTTTCCTAGCTCGGATTCTGCCAGGGGCGAAAGCAAATAGCAAGTAGAAGAAAAGCATGATGGAAGCAAAAGCTCATGAGAAAATTAAAAGAAAAATAGAGAGTAAGAGTTATAATAGGGAAGATGACCGCTGAAAATAACGAGAGAGTCGGTCAGGAAAGAGAAGTCAGTCAGTCACGGAACTGAAATATGCTTATGTGTGTGTGTGTGTGCGCTTGAGATCATGTGGATTACCTGCTGCATTGGATTACCAGTTCATTTCCAAATGGGTTTCCCTCTACAAACATGCACTCACTAGATCCCTGTTTGAGTCCTTTCCTGAGATCCAGAAACACTGTGTGCAAAGTCAAATATGGCTCCTTCCTCCAATAAGACAGCAAGTCAGTCTCTGAGAAGCCATATTTTCCTGATATTTTAGCAACATTTCTGTTAGTATATTTTTATTATAAAATTTAAAACATTGTGTACAAATTGAATATCAGTTACATTTCTTGATTCCAACATTTCACCCGTAATCTTAAAGTTATGGAAACCTTTTCTCTGGTGGGGAATAAAAAAGCCTTTGAATTATTAATGCAAGCCAAAATTTACTAATTAAAATTCATACCAGAGCATTGGTAATGGTTGTCTCAGCGTCCTCCTCTAACTTAAAAGTGTTGGACCATAAGGTAATTTTGTTTCTCATAAATATATATTCATTCAACACCAGTTATTAAGTACTGAATACATCCTTGACATTACACTGTTTTCTGAGAATATCAAAATGAATGAGATAGAAAACTAACCCCTTAGGCTCTCACAGAGAGTAAAGAGCAAATATAATTTTCAATTTCCACAATCTGATTTTTTTGGAGTTCATTTAATATCCTCCCTCAGAATACCAAGAACTATGATATATCCATTTCTTTGTATATTATCAGCAAAACTACTTTATTATTAAGAAAAATGGTACATACATACAGTCATTTACACAACATAAGAATTACAGATAAAGAAAAAGAAATTCATATAAAAGAACAGCCAGTGAGAATATGAGAAATGCCTACCACCCACTTGTCCAATCATAAGAAGCAGTAGCAAATACACACATGCACGCACCCAAACACATATACACACAACAACCACAACAAGAGTCTTACCTGACTTGCCCACTCCTGCTCTCCCAAATACTGCCAGCTTGACCTCTGCACTTTTAGCCATGATGGGTGATGGTAGAACTTACTGTTGTTAAAACTAAAGAGCTGAGCAAATGTTTTTGGTCCCAGTCTCTGGATTCACTGTATCATTGTAAGTCTTGGAAGAATTCACAGTCCTTAGACAAAAGAGATTTGAAAATTCATAAGTGACTGGAAAATGAATTAATATTTATTAAATATCTACTCTATGCCAGTCACATTCACTTTACCAACATTTTCTAAATTTATCTTCATCCCCATCCTGTGAGAGTGCTATAGTAATCGACTTATAAGCTGCTCAACTAGTTAATGGTGGACTGAATTTGAATCCATTTGATCCAACATGTGCATTTACATACTCCATATCATTGTTTCTTGGCAGTCATTGATAATAAACACTTGAAGTATTGAATATGTGTGTTTGTCATCCAACTATAAGTATCCAGCACACAGATGGAGTCATCTTGGAGCTCTTTATTTCCCTTTGGTTTGAGTAACATTTATTTTATGAATAAATGATCAACTTCATTGCCACACGATTCAATTTTCCATTTCAGGGTTAAATTTTATCTCAGTTTACACCAGATCACATGGTCAAGTTGTATAAGAAATATATGTTTATGAAGTCAATAAAAATGCTCTGGTAAAGAAAGAAAGAAAGAGAAAGAAAGAAAGAAAGAGAGAGAGAGAGAGAGAGAGAGAAATAAAGAAAAGATAAATACCATGCTCCAAATTCTGAGTCCTTTTTTGTGGCACCCTTAAAAAATTAGTTCTAATATTGTCCTAACACTTGGCATGTGACATTGTATAGAGTGTAAGCACATTTTATATAGGTTGGTGCTTTGGAATACATCTAGGTTCTTACCACCAAGGACATGTAAACTTGGAAAGATCCTTGGGAGGACAGCCAAAGGGATCTTTTAGTCATTGCAAGAATCTGCATGTCCAGATAATCATCCTGTGCCTGATTTACTACTTTCAGCAATGGAAGGTGGGTTCATTACATCTAAAAACTGTTCCATTTCTAGTCAGTCCCTTCTAATTAGAACTATCTTTCTTCTACTGATCTCCAATCTGCTTTCTATCACTTCTTCTCACATGTCCTTACTTTTGTCTATGAAGTAGCTCAAAACAAGTCTATTTTTTTCTTTTCCTTGGAACTCTTCAAGTAGCCTAGCATCTGTTAGAATGCTTTGCCCCGTTCCAGGCTTCTACTTTCCAGCATGTTTATTCAGCTCTTTGTGGGATCTGCAGCATGGGATATTTCTTGTTTATAATATTTTGACTTTCACCTTCCCCTTTCACCATATGCACTATTCCCCTCTGGCTCTGGCTATTCAATCACTCCACTGTGGCCTCCACTATATTCACTACTTGACATGTGACCTGAGAAACTGACACAGCAAAAGTTCTCTGAGAGGTTTGCTCTCCATTATCTGCATGCCACAGTTGTGCAATAGCCCAGCTACTCACAGTAGGGCTCACATCTTTTACATGTATTGCAAACTTCCCCACTCAGAACTTCTGCAACCAATGATTTCAACACAAATACTAAACTTCAAGTTTGTCTGTGTTAAACTTGGTCACAACAGTCCACAATGTACCCATTTTCCAGTCTATAAATATACACTTGAAATAAATATGTGTTAACTTCTCCTTCCAGCATTTTTTCATCTACAACTTTTAAAAAGAACTGAAGAGAAAGAGAAAAAGTGGAAAATCCTTCTGAAAAACTATTTCCACAAACAACACAAAAATATTTTTTACATTATGCTCTGAAGCCATCAAGTTGTACCTAACAATTTTTGTATTTGCTGATTTCCAAAGTGCCAGAGCTTTCTCTGAGCAAAGCTATTAACATTAGCTATTGTTTACTTCATTTTCAAATGAAAAATCTTAGTAATCATTAATAGTACAAAACCCAAAAGCTTAAACATCTGCAATTTGTCCAGTCCCATACTTTTGGCTAAAGATAAAAGAATTTCTTTATTCGTCATTTTACATGTATTCATTAAGAAAAGGCCTCTGTTTTTCAGGTTCAGTGCTTCATCACAGAAGCAGAATATATTAAGAAATATTAACTATAAAAACTCTAGGTGAGAATAATTTCTGGTTAGCATTTCTTTGAAATATACAAGTGCCAAAAACTTGCATAAAAATAATTGAGTATTCCACACAAAAATGGCTTATTCTCATGTATATAAAAGACACATAATTGTCCATTTGATTAATGCTTCATAAATCCCATCAAACAAGTTTTTTTTTTTTAATGTCACATATTTCAGTAACTCCCAAATGGCCTCAGAGGCATAGGACTTTCACATATGAAAGAAAAATTATGTGGGTTATTTTTTTCCATTTATAACCTAATAAAGCTACAGCTGGTTATTATCAACCTTATGTATAGTTAGAACAAAAAAAAATCACTTTAAAGGAAGACACAAAACTGACATAGATTGTTCATTTTATTTCTCTCATGAAAATATGAAAAGTTACATTTGACAAGATAGAAAACAAAGATAAATGTATAAATTGTTGTAATAAAGAATCTGCTGCCAAGTTTCTGATGTTCAAATAGCTCATAATCTGAGCCCTTCCATAACATGGATCTAAGAAAACAGTTTTGTTTTTTTTCTCTAATGTTGTACAGAAATATTCTGACTATGGCTAGAAGTTGCCCTTCATTTCTTATGTGGATAGGTAGTGCTTTAGTAGGGACAAAACTTTCAATTCTTATCAGTCCTAAAGGTAAAGTCCTAACTATTCAAATTAAAGGTGTAGTCCCCCCCCAACACAAATTAACAGAAAATTTAGAGAATATAAAGCAAAACCTAGCTCCAAATTCTGTATTATTACTAATGCGTTCATTGATCCATTTCACACTCACATTGAGCATATATAAACAAAAGCAGCTACTCTGGAGGTGCTCAGACTCTATTTAGACCTATGACATTAGTCACTAGAACCTTATTTATTTATTTATGAACAGGTTTCATTCCTTATAAACGATTCCCAAGACTATACTTACCAAGGTTCATGCTTTCTACTTCCTCTTCAGGGGCAGGGGGAGAGAAGGGGGAGCATCTTTATAATCATTTTTCTAACTAAATGCAGCTGTTTAAAGGGAGCAAAGAACCTAGTCCGGTCGTGGGAATGAGATTCTCCTCTCTTTGAGCCAATCCTTCTCTGGTTTTGAAATCAAGTTTTCCTGGTTCCATTACTAGGAATTTTCCCTTATCTTATCACCACGCAGCACCCACAGCAACAAGGATAATTGTGCAAGCCCCTTGGCTATGGCGTTACTCTGAAATCAACAGGTATCCTGCACTCATAGACAAGCTCCTTGTGGACCGAAGGTCACTGGCTTTCAAACTAGAGAGTAAATGTCACTTATATCAAAAGGACATTCCCAGTCTCAGCTCAGAGAGTGCTGTCAAGCCTGGGTGCTGGCGTTCACGTCTCTTACCGAACTCCAAAGACACCCTACAAAGACCCAGTGACTAGGAGAACTGACCCAGAGGCCGAGGGCTCAGGACTTAAAACGGGTCTGCAGGGAATCGTCCGAATGAGCAGCCTAGACACGTGCGTGACACTCACCTGTTCACACTCTCCAGGCCGGGAGAGCGGCGGTCCTTTGCAAGTTCGTAGTCGGTCCCCTAAGACCGCGAGGCCCTCCCGCGCTGACCCGCCCAGGCTGCAGGCTGCGTTTCGGACTTGCCAAGCTGCGATCGCGGGTGGAAGAAGCAACAGTAGCAAGTGTGGGTGGCCAGGCAGCGGGGGTCGCCTGCCTAGCGCTTGCTGGGACTAGCGGCGGAGAGACTGCGGCAGGACGCGAGCACTGCCCGGCTGAGGCCGCTGCGCTCCACGGCCAGGATGCTGCAGTGAGGCGCTTTGGCGCCCCCTGCTGGGGCCTGGGGCTGGCTCCTCCCGCACTGCTGCCTCCCGAGCTTGACAGCCTGAGATGCCGCCTTTAAAGTACTGCACCCAAGGCTGGCTTCTCTCCTTTGCTCAGTTCCAGGCCTCCAGGCTCTGGCAGACCGACTTTCCTGAATTAAAACCTTGAGTATGAAAGCGTCACTACGTGGTGTTTTCTATTCCTTTCTTCAAATGATTTTCACAATATTTCTTGGAAATATACTTACTAATCCCCATAATATCTAAAGGAGAAGATTAAAAGAAGAAAAAGAAAAGAAAAAAAAAATTAGTCAAAGGCTAGTAAATGACTGGAAGAAAATCCAGGCTGGGTTGGGAGCTGAGAGATGCATGGAAAGACATAAATGATGAATTCAACAGAAATTCATATTTCTATATCTAAGAAAGTTCCAAAGCTTTCCACCATCCATACTAGACCAGTGTTATAAGATTTGTCTTGGAGTCATACCCCACCATGCTGAAAACCTAACAAAGAAGTAATATGCTATCTTAGACCTGTTTTTGCATTCTTCACCTCATTTAATATTTACAGCCTCCCTTGAGGTAAGCACTAGTATTGTAGTTGCTAGCTCTTCACAGATGAGAAGGGGGACTTAGCTTCAGAGAGGTTAAATAATTTCCCAAAGATGATGAAATTTGTAAACAAAGGAGCAAGAAACACCTATGTTACCGGTTTTTGTTGTTATTGTCATTTTGTTTTGTTTGTTTTTATCATTCCAAATGTGAGCATTCTTACCAAGGTACCAGGTGGCTTCCAGAAAACTACTGCAGTATGAGCAGACAGGGACCCAAGGCTAAGTGAACAATCTAAAGAATGTCAATGATGGAAGGGAGGTAACTATGGAGGCAGTTTCCAAGGTTGGTACTGCCTGGAAAAACCACTGCAGCCCCAAGCTGGGTACCAGGTTGAATTAAGTGGCTGGATGTGTGCTAGAAGTAGGGATTGTCTAGTTGAGCAAGGATTTCTCTGAAAGTTCAAACATCACTCCTCTATGAGTTTCCTGATTCCTAGCTTACCCCCAGCATTTTCTGTAGTGCCTGGCATATAGTGGGTATTCAAAAAAGTAATTGTTTGATGAATGAAAAGAATGAGTTTGTAGCAGGATACATGTGAATTGTTTATGGGCTGAATTTGGGACAGAATATCCAGTAAGAATTGAATAGATGGGTCTAAAATTTGAGAGATAGATATTTTAAGTGTCTCAGGGCACACTAGATCTTTGAACCCTGAAATGGAAAAACAATTGCCCATGCAGGTTATATAGAATTTTATAGAATTTCAATTGCATGGAATATTGTGGTGTTAATGTGTTCAAGATTCACCTTTATCTTCTTCCCACATTGAATCTTGTATTCAGAACAGTATTTAATAAAAATATTCATGAATATACATATACTGCATATAATATCTATATATTAACAGTAATAATAATCAATACTATGGTTGATTATTTCCAAGGAAGGTTAGTTTTGAATATATTCTATATACTATATGCAATTTAACACATTTAAATATTTAATATATTAAATATACATTTATGTATAATATATTATGCATACTGTATATCCTATACACAATTTAAATATATATATACATATATATACACATATGTTTATAATTTTACAATGACTTAAGTTGAGATTTCCATTTTCCACTCTTTTTTTATTAATCCCATTTTTAAATTTTTTAATTTGTTTTAATTATACATGACAGTAGTTCTACTCATTATTATTAACTAATGTCTATAATTTTAAGATTTATTCTTTGTGTTGTATAATTCTACGGGTTTTAACAAATCCATAATGTCTTATAGCCACCATTATAGTATTTTTTTAATTTTAATTTGTTATATATGACAACAGAATGCATTACAATTCATGTATATGTGTGTGTGTGTGTGTGTGTGTGTATTTTTTTTTTTTTTTTTGATGGTACTAGGGATTGAACCCAGGGCCTTGTGCATGCTAGGCAAGCACTCTACCAACTGAGCTATATCCCCAGCCCTCTCACCACTCTTATCTAAGAGATAATTATTGAAAAAGGCCCAAGTCAGGTTCTATTTGAACAGTTGTCAGGAAATCTTGTTTCTCTTCATTTTCATGCTTAACCCATATATGCCAGGGCTCCTGTCTCCACCAGAGAGGCATTGTCATGCATACCTGCAGTTCTTGCACTGAGAAAGATCAAGTTGCTATATTGCAGCATGACACACATTATATTTTCTCTTCTATATGTGTTCTATATTTCATGGAACTGCTCCTTTATCTCAAAAGCAGCAAAAAGCAGCGAACTCCTTGGCATCACCTGCCCCATGGATCAGTAAAAAGGGCAGAGTACACTTCACACTTATGATTTCATAATGTATGCCTACTGGGGAGAGATCTTGTCAGTCTCTTCACTTCAAGCTTATGCTAAAATTTCTAACACAAAGTAGTAGATGGAGAGGGAGTAAATCCCAAAACACATTAGAAAACTGAAACTGTGTGTGACTGTATGGGTGTGTATAGAAGATAATCATATTCATTATAAACACTTCAAACAGGAGGAAAAAAAACACAAAGTAGAAAATCATCCCCCACAAATCACACTATCCAGAGCCCATCATTAACATAAGGGGTAGCATCATTCTAGACAATGTAGGACATAAACATATTAACAGATAGTTAAATGTCATACAGATATGGTAAGTGCTATTATACTGCAAATGCCATTTTTAATTTTAAAATACACTTAGATAAGCAGGAGATAGAGAAATTAAAATAAATCTTTAAAAACAATGGCTGAAATTCAGCTGTGTACTCATCTCATGAGATAATTCATCCTAATGATTTTTCAAGGCAAAATTATTACATAAAACCGGATCTGAATTCATTATGCTTAAACACATATTTGTTTTACTCAGTATCAAAGGACTTCTTGCTATTTAAAAGAGGAAATTATATTTCTTATTATGCTTCTGACTTTTTCTTACCTCCTCTGTATTTTCACTTAGGTACTATTTGCTCATTGTCAAGATTTACAACATTTGCATTTCATTTAAAATTCTCCTACCCAAAGTAATTTAAATTTAGTCTTCTACTTAACTGGAACAGATTCATTTAATTAATTCTTCTACCATGGCTTTTCTATTATTGGTGCTTTATTATGATTCATCCCTGGATTTCCTCATGAAATTGTGCTTTCAAGAAGGCTCTGCTGTATACTTTAGAATACCTGTCTCTTTCCTTCTTATTGTTTTAAATTTATTTTGCAATTAGCTTACTTCTCGTACAATTATCCTTTCCTCCTTTTTTATGCATAGCATGTTTTCGTATTATTATGTGATTTCTTTTTTGAAATCATATTTACAATGATATATATTATATGAATTCTGCACGGTTCCATTCCTACCTTGCCTGAGACCTGTGCATTTTCTCCATGAAGTGATATTTTGAAGGTAAGCATTGCATTCTGCCTGCTGTCTTGTGAGATGAGAAGATACAGGATACAGGTCATCTGAATCTCTGTGCAGCCTCTTTTATAGGTTACATGCTCTGCTTTCCCTCTGAAGTTGTACCACAGACCTTGCCTGGAATTTAGAACAAATAGTCAGGGTCAGTTACTGTAAGGACCACAAAGGAAAGATTTCCTCAGGTCTGAGGTTGCTTCCCCATTCATTCTTGGAGCCTTTTACTTTCAGCCATTCCTGTTGTAACTACTCACCATTGCCTCTCCTTCAGTTGGAAAAACGATAACATAGTTGCTTGGTTCACATGACTCCAGATATGGAGGCATTCTCAGTTGGTGAGGAAGAATATTCAATATTTGATTAGACATTAGTACTACTTCTGGAAAACAGGGATGTCTACACTATGGTTGATTATTTCCAAAGATTAGTTTTAAAGTTTTATGGCCAAAAAAGGCACCTTTTTTCTTATTTTGTTGCTGTTAATGTTATTTGTTGCTGTTGGGTGGGTATTTATGGTTGTTATTGTTTATTTAGTTAGATATTAGGCAAGTCTTGTTTTACCTATTATTGGACTTCCTGCTTACTGGGACTAACTATAAAACATAATCAAAATACCAAAAATAGTCTTTTGGAAGCATTAAAAAACCACCAAGGCAGAGCTACAAGCCCTGATGGAATGTACTTAAGTTAGCACAACATACACCCAAATTTTCTCTTTGGGGGCATCACCCACGAAGGTAGATACCAAATAACGGTAAAAGATTACAACTAAGGGCTTCTAAGATAGCTGGGTTCAGAAGGTAAAAATGGCAGAAAGGATAGTCACAGAAACCCCCATATATTTTCAGGAAAATGCATCTGAACTTTGCCAAATTTCCAGGCAGCATGTTGTATAATAAGTCTCTGGGACACCTAATAGAACAGCAGCTGTCTGGAGTCTGAAAGTTAGATTGTTCCAGAGATCTTGGAAGGCTGGAAAGACAGTGGAGTTGGAGCTTAGCCAGTGCTTGGAAAACTTTGTAAACATCCTGGGCATTTGACTGTAACTGCAAAAAGACCACGTTCTAAGAATGAGGGCCATGCCTTAGGAATAAGGGTTATGCCCTAGGATTAAGCGTAAATCCTAAACATATTCCTCATCCAACATAGAGACTAAAATAAGACCTTGAACACTCTAATCCACCAGCAAATTATCTGCCTGTCAAAGCAATACTCAACACTCTTGAAAAAGATAACATGATCCAGAGTATCTATAACTATCATTTATGATATCAAGTACACTGTAATAGTCTGCTGAGGCTGCCATAATAAAATGCCATAGGATGGATGGCTTCTGGAAGCTAAGAAGTCCAAAATTAAGGTGCTGACAAAGTCGGTTACATCCTGAGGCATTTTTCTCTTGTTTGTAGGTAGCTTTAATTTTATTCTGTGCTCCCAGTACAACTCTTTTTGTGAGAGTCCAGAGAGAAGGCTGCTTTCTGTTGTCTTGCTTTGTAAGAACATCAATTCTGTTGGTCTGTGTACATCCTTATAACTTCATTCAATCTAAATTAGTTTTGTAAATAACCTATCCATTCTACTATCATGTATAACTAGTAGAAACAAATTTTTAAAAAATTCATTAGGAAATACAAAAATTATAAACTTTTACTAGTTGAAAATTTTAAATTGAATTTCAAAATGTTATGACTTAATTACTTTAAATTTTAATTTTCAAAATCAGAACCATTAGGCATCATTTTTTTGTATATACATGGTTACTTTTGTTTGCCACAAACAATTGCAAAGCACAAAACATATTGGAAGATTCAATGAACAATCAAAATATATGCTTACAAAATACTTAAAAAAAACAAAGAATCTATATGTAAATTCAGTGACTCTGGAGGTTACAGCAGCAAAATACAAACATTGAGAATGCACACAAACATTCAGTAAATAATACAATAAAAATTACTGAAAATCAGCACAAAAATACCAATAATCAAGAGATAAAAAAAATCAATAGAAGTAGGCAAAAGATTAGATACTGGAATAAATAAATAAGGCCTTCAAAGTTGCTAGCATTATCTTATTATGCTAAAGCCAACAGAGAAAATAAAGGACAAAAATAGATTAAAAAGTATAAATTATCATATGTTCATCAATTTGGAGTATTTCAACAGAGAAATGGAATGTATAAAAATGATCAAATAAAAACTTTAGACTATAAATATGGTATCTGAAATTAAGAAATTAAGAACTTATTTAGTGAATTTATGAGATTAGAAGACAGAATCAGTAAATTCAATGATATATTGTTGGAAAATATCCAGAGGAAACTACAGAGAAAAATAAAGAGTAAATGACTAAAACAGCATAATAAATATAGAATATGATCAACTGGTATAACACACATACAATTGGTCTTCTAAAAAGAGAAGAAATAGAGAAATAAAAGTAATGCTGATAAAACAATGACTGAAAATTTGGCAAACTGATGAAAGATAGCAGTTCTCCAATTCAAGAAGCTTTATGAACTCAAAAGCAAAAAGAGAAAACTACATTTAGAAACATCACTCTCAACTTATAGATACTAATCAAGGTAGAAAACATTAAAAATAACCATGAAAACAAAAAAAATACATCATCTTTGAGGAAGAAACAATAGAACAAATAATAAACTCTCAACATAAACTATGGAAGACAGGAGACAATGGAATGACATTTTTAAAATTCAAAGCTAGAATTTTCTATTTCTTGAAATAAATCATTCGACAAAATTTGAGAGAGTTCATTGAGATCAGAACAATTTTTTAAAAAAGGAAAATAATTCTAAATGGAAGCAAAATATTAACAATTGTAACGCCACCTAGTGTAAACATTCAGGTTAAAATAAATAAATATTGATCATTGAAAGCCACAAGCATTAAAACACCTTGTGGATATAAATAACACTTGGAAGTAAAACATAGCATATTAGCAAACAAAGTAAGAGATATATTTAAATTTATGCTGTTATAAGTTTCTTACACAGTTTGGGATGTGTTAAAATTACTAATTTAAGATGGCCTGTTAATTAAAGAAGGCATTTTGCACTTTCTAGGAAAATACTACAATAATCCAAAAGTCTAACAAATAAAGTAAATAAATGAAACAACTGAAGTAGAAATATTTCATCAATACTAAAAAAGCAACAAAGGATGAATAAAGGAACAAATTGACAAAAAAAATAGACTTAAATCCAACTATTTCAATAATGAAATTAGGTATAGATGTACTAAGTATTCCAGTTAACAGAATATATCAGACTGGATTAAAATTGATGTAACTGTGTTTTTTACAAAATAAAAAAAAAACCACTTTAAATAATAAAACACAGATAAACTGAAAATTTTTTAAAAAGGAAAACAATGTGTTATATAAACTTACAAACTCTAACCAAAGCAAAGAGGAAATTCTGCAGTTAAGTGTCATTCAATACCATTATGTACATGAAAGTTAGTACACACACACACACACACACAAACATATCTGTAATCACTGTGCTCCAATACTTTTATCTTGCAATGGAGTTCATCTCTCTCAGTAAGATTTATTTTGGCTTGGGCTGGGTTGTTTGTCTCCATTCTCCTTTACCATTCTCATTTTCCCATTCGGTGCTGACCTGAGCATGACAAGCACACCAGGAACAATTACATTTAGAGAAATGTAACCTGTGCCTAGAATTCCATGTCTCTTCTGCACAGATTCTCATCTTGGCTCCTTCCCCACCTCACCCCAGGGTAATCAAGATGGTAATAATTGCAGTCCCATTTATTAGGAAAGGGAGAAGAAAGCATATGTCCCATGCTACAAAAGCAAGTTTCTAGTTGAATAGATCTTTCAGCCTTAATCCCTGAATCGAATTTACCTCTCAGGAGTCTTCTCTGCCTAAACTATTTTTCCAGACCACCAAAGATTAGATTTTCCTAGTAGAATTGGATTTATTTTTGAATTGTTATTGGTATTGCTTTTAATGATTTTTAAGTGGGCAGTACAACAGTTTCACAATTACTCTGTGTGTGTGTATGTGTGTTCATAGTGTGCAAGGGAGAAGGAGGTAGAAACAGCAACAAGTAAATTCAATGTGGTAATCACTAGAGTTATATAAACACTGTAGTTATATAATCTGGAATCCTGAAAAAGTCAATTCAAATGGAATAATAGATTTTATTGGCAGTTAATACTGGTCAGATTATATTGAGTGTTCTTTACATAATAAACTGTCAGGAAATTAGAAACACATTTCCAAGGTCTTGAAAATTTGTGGACCTGAAATAACACTGAAAATATAATTCAATCTACCACAGGGTTAATGTGAAAAGCTAAATTTATTTATATAGAAAAGTTTATGTGGTTTTCTACTTCCTAAATTTGCCTTAATGATAACGTGAAAGCAATTTCAAACTGGAACAGTTTTTTTTAAACTTGACAAAATCTGATTTATCACCTATAGTTCAAAAGGTTAAGAAACCGTATGAACCAGGGTAACTTTTCATCTTGGGATTAGATCCATCATGGATTTAAAGAAGAAACCATTCTTTTGCCAGTGAAAAGGTGATTTAATGATTCCAGTTGATACAACTGTGGTCTGGAGTGAGCCCATGATGCAGTAGGAAAGTGGCTAAGTAGAGCTTGACAGCTTAAGAATATTTTACTGGCTAAAAAAATTCCAAAGTTTAACAACAGCCAGCAACTGATGCAGATCAGCGGCAAACTCAAGCAAGATTGTAGAAGGTAGAAACCGGTACAGTTTTGCCCATGATTTACTCATGTTTTATCATAGTGCCTGGCACAGAGAGGGAGCTTAACTCATTGTCAGTACTGTCAAATAAAATAAATACAATAAAATATGTGTAATCCATGGATAATTACACATAAATAAACACATAGTAACATCTATTTTAATATTTCATCTGGTTAGCTGTCCCTGGATAAGTCTCTCTAAAATGTACAAAAATGTATAAAATAAGACATTAATAAAAAATGAAAACGCATACGAACACCAAAATCTAAAGGCAACATCCAAGTAAAACCAATCCCTTTAAGAGTTTAGGGTATATTCTTCCGCCTTTGTCTATGTATTCACACATATATACACATGCACCCACACGTCCATAATTATACTTAAAAAATGTGCATATTGGATTAGAAATTGTTCTTTTTTAGAGATCTCATCACTACTTATAAATGTACTTCATCTTCTTCAACTGTGTCATGGTATTAGGGACTATGTACCAAGCATAACTTATTTAATTTTTTAACAATCCAAAGAGTATATTTTTAATTTAGAAATATTAGCCATTATTTTTAATAATACAGTAAATCTGTATATGCCAACATGAAAATATCTCCAACACATAAACAAGGTGCAGTGTGTAAAATCTGGTGCCACTTAGATAAGAAGACCTATATATAATTTCTATGTGGAGACATACACAACTCCATAGTAAATGCTTGAACAAAAAAATAAAAAAGCTTCCCGGGAGCTGATGGAGTTGGTGTTGGTAGATGGGAATGTTAGCCTTACTGGTAATGTTTCAGTCTGTTTCATTTAGTTTATCTTATGATGAAGATATACATATTATGCTAGTTGGAAACTAAAAATCATATTATCCTTTAGAAAATAAGCTATAAAATTAGTACATGTCTTCTGGAGATGGCTGAGAAAGCTTGTCAAGGAAAATTGGTCCATCTGTAGCAAAATCATCAGTGCAAAAATGTAAAAAGGTTGGATTGTACAGTTATGTATCTTAAATGAACACTGCCAAAATGCCTCATATGCTTTTCTCTGGTGACTGTGAATAATGTTTTAGCCAGCTTGTTTATGAAGGGTGATGATGAGAAGGCATGAAAGTAAATTAAAAGATGCTGTCATTCATGTCACACTCAGTAACTGAGAATGGGAGCCATGCTGCTGTCAATCATTGGGGGTCCATGGCATATTAGTGCCACCACCAGGCTAGCTACACAAAGGGATTAAACTAGATTCAGTACAGTCAATATTAGTTGCCTTGTTGTTGGTACCCTCTTGTGCATTTCACATATAGTTTCTTTCTATTTTTCCTTTTACATTAAGCTATGTGGTAATATAAGGAGATAACACTGCTGGAGCTTATTGAAAAACAAATACAAACATTTACAATTAATTTTTAAAACATCCAGAGCTCAAAATTTCAGAGATGGGCAAAATACATAAAACAGATATAAAACTATTTCTAGGTTTTTACCAAAAACATTGGAACAACTCAATTTTCCTTATATTATAGTAACCTGAAGAACTATAATTGAAAGGAGCTTTTAACTAATAAGAGTGGAGAAGTCTCCAATTCTAATGTACAGTCATGATTGTTACAACTGAGACTGGAACGAGAATAACCTTGGACCAGCAAAGAGGTGTCAATAGAATATGGATTGTATATATATAAAAAATCTGGAACAAATGAGCAGAGAGCTCATTCTCTTCCAAACTGCCACTAAAGGCTTTTACTGGTTCTCTAACTGGGTTGAATTATACAATAATGTCAAAAGACTACTGTGTAACATATGCAAATTTAGGCCATTATCCCTGAGTTTGCACCATAATGCAGTCATTCACAGATTACGTATTTTTTCCATCATAAACTCTCAAGTCAAAGAACTTCCTCAAAAGATGTAAGGTAGGTAAACCCCACCTAATCATGTTTTAAGATTCTGCCAATTAAGTTAGCAGACCTCTTATCAAAACTATATTTAAAAATTTGGAAGTATTTTCAAATGTTTTTTGCTGTGCTTCATATGATTAAGGCACAACAAGAAGAGACCAGCTTGAGGCTTTCCAGTGAGCTGATTTCAGCTGGCCAAAGAGAAGAAGAATGCACACCTGATCTTCTCTTATAACACACCACAAAAATCTATAGAAATGTTTGCCTAATGGTCATTAACCTTTCACTCCAACCAGAGAAACTTAGAAACGACAGGGCATATACAGACCTGCCAGACTAAGCCAAGTCGAAAATACATAGGTATCAAATCCTAGAAAGTTGTGAAGTGGCTGAAGGGCAGAGGGGTAGTTTTTATGAAAGTCAAAATGTAGAAGTAAGAATCAGAGATCAGAAGACAAGCAGAAGCAAAAGTCAAATGGAGTATCTTTTGACTTTACAATAAATCATAGCCTGGCTTTCAGGAATTAGTTCTCCAAATTGATTGAACTCAGCTGATTTGCATTGCTCAAATTGACAAGAGATTCAAGTATATACTTCAAGTTGACTATTTATTAAATTTTCATGGTGTACATCAATTTTCTGTGACCAAAATATTTGTATTTCCCATTCAGATCACTCTCTTTCTTGTATATCTGCAGAGTTAAAATAACATTTACTAGGACTCTAAATAATATAAAAATGGCACAAAGAAATATTTTTCCTGGAGTAGATCATAGAAAGTTATATTTCCTTCTTCATAATTTTTAGTTATGTTTTTACATTTTTACTTATCAAGTTGAGGAATTTGTATCATTTGCACACATTCAAAGGGAAGGATTTCTCTATATATCTAAAATCTACTCAAACATCCAGGAAAGAGGACCCAATTTCAACTTTTATCTTCATTTTGCTTCTACTTTCTTTGCCTGGAGAAGATAACAATAAATTTAACTGGTCCATAGTTGGCTGGCTTGAGTCTGGGGCAAGGCAGAGAGCATAGAAGAGCAAAGCTGCTCATACCACAGCAGCAGGGAAGCAGGGTAAGGGACTGACCAGGGACAACATGTAGTCTCCATAGGCAGGCCCCAAGGACCACTCCTTTAACTAGACCCCATCTCCCACAGTTTTGACCACCTCAAAATAAAGCCATGAAATTGTTATTCCACTGATGAGGTCAGAGCCCTCCTGATCCAATCACTTCCAAAAAGTCCCACCTCTGACCTTTGCTGCACTGGGGACCAAAGGCTTATGTCTCCCGCGGACACTTCATCCAAATCATAATTCGATGCTTCTGGATCACCAACTTTCAAGTAACATATTTGAGAGTTTGGCTTTCATCATTTTTCATTGCTTTGAAACATTCCATAGAGAACAAACTTTCATCTCTGGAGACCAAGGTGTTCCTTTCCACACAGCTTTCACTCTCGTGTGTATTAGGGAGGTTTCCTTAGTCCCTGTTACAGTTCTGATATGAGATGTCCACCAAAAGCTCATGTTTGAGATAATGAAAACAATTTTAGAGGTGAAATGATTGGGTTATGAGAGCCTTAGCCTAATCAGCACATTAATTCACTTGAATAGGATAATTGGGTGGTAACTATAGGCAGGTAGGTTGTGGCTAGAGGAAGTAGGTCATTGGGGGCGTGCCTTTGGGTTATACATTTTGTCTCTGGTGAGTAGCTCTCTCTCTACTTCCTGGTTGCCATGTCCTGAGCTGCTTTCCTCCACCACACCCTTCTGCCTTGGTGTTCTGCCTCGTCTCAGGGCACAGAGCAAGAGTCAGTGGTCTACAGTTTGAGACCTCTGAAACTGAGTGCCCAAAATACTTCTTCTCCTCTAAAACTGTTCTTTTCAGGTATTTTGGTCACAGCAGTGAAAATGTTGACTAGAATAGTGCCTTCTATTAGGGAAACTTTTCACTGGTGTAAAACTCTCTAGCAGCCTTGGTAAGGTAAGAAGGACATGAGGTTTGGATGCTCTCTGGAAGACATTGCCTATTGAGCTAAACCTGCCCATTATAGTGATGTGACCTTCACTCTGTAGGTAATTATTAAGCCATGGATGTATCTATCCTCTATTATGCCTATATGAATAATAACTGCTGACTGCTGCTTTACAGGATTTTCCTTTTAATATTTTGTGACAACATACTTGTATTATTTTCAGTTCAGGGAATAGTTTATTTAGAGGATTAATAGCAAAGATATGTTAACAGCTAGAACAGAATACAGAACTACTTAATTTTGAGTTGTCAGCCCTGCAGTAGACACACTCCATAAAGTTGGTTTTTCAATTTGTTTAGTTTTGTTGTTTTCTTGGGAAGAAATCTCTTAATTTCCTCTCTCTTTTTTAATTTGGTGAGTTTTTTCTCTTGGTAGTTTACATTTTACTTTTTATGTTTTTATTAGTACAGTATATTTATATATCATAGTAGGGCTTATTGTGACATATCCATAAATGCTCATAAAATAATTTTCTACCTTTTGATATAAAACACGAAGTTTAAAATATGAACAGAGATGAAAATCAGACTGATCAAATTTCTAGTTTCTTTTATCTCTCTCCTGCTCTATGGGCAAGAAAAGTCTAAGGATGAATGAAATTATACATAGTAAGTTAGGGACTCCTGAACTGTTTGTCATATGTCATATATAATCTAACTAGCACATAGTCATGCACTATTCTCATTTTAAAGGTTGAGAAATGGAAATACACGATTTCCTTTGTGCTCAGTGCATCAAGGGCACATTCCAGGGGATGAGCTCTGGTGAATTTGTGACTGAGACCTAACACTTTTCATATAATGCAATAGACACTAATGCAGATGATTAATATTCTTCTAGAATGTCAATCTCTATTGCCAATATAGAAAAAAAGCAATAACCTCCAACATCAAGGTAGCACTTCTGTGATATTTTCATCCTTTCACTCTGCTTCATTTTAGAGGGGAAGCTGAGCCTCAAAGGGTATATTGTCTAATTTTACAAAGGTAGTTATTATCAAGTATTAGTAATACTTTCCTAAGTAATAAAATTAGATTTTGTTTTGGAAAACATATATTTAGCCATTTAATATTTTGCTTCTAAGTTATTTATACCATTTATTCGTTAATATACATTGAGTCTCTAACATATCTAAGGCACTATGTTGGCACTATAAGGATCCTTCAGGGAAAAATTCAGGCACATTTCATCAGCTGAATCATTTACAGTATATTGGTACAATCAATTATTAAACAAGTAGTAAGTGTTAAAGTTTCACAAGTTCTCCACACTTGCCCTGTGGTCAGTCAGACATGGTGTGGTATTTCTCCAGTGCATTTTGTGTTGTACAGCATATTGGTAGAACAGGATACGTTGTCCTTTAGTTGACTGATAACTTCATGGAAAGAACTAAGACTAATAAAATTTACGCAAAGAGAGCTGGTGGTTTCCAGGGGATAAGGACAGAAATAAAGTGTTCCAGGTTTCAGTGGAGTGAGTAGTCTCTGCAGTTGAATTTTAGTGAAGAAGCTTAGACAGGTGAATATGAATGAGTAAACAAAAGCAAAACCTCCTCATAACAGGAAAGGGAAAAATTGTGTGTTGCGACCAAATCCAGCACATACAAGGACAGAGTCCACAAACTACATTCTATTGAAAATAGCTAATAAGAACCAACCAGAAGCAGATGCCAGAGTGAGTCTCAAAAGGGCAGCTGTGGCCTAGGAGGTGGGCAAGTTGGCAAGTGCTTGAATAGGGTGATTGAGGGCTTGCCTCAGAGTCTTCTCCAAGACATGGCTTCTAGTTGGAGAGTGAAGTCTGTCCTGAGTTCATTTCCTCAATGCAACTAGGAGTCAGGTGAGAAGCCGCTTGATAATTCCAGTGAAATTAGTAGAGAAGGGAGGGATTATTTTTCTTATAAATCCCCTTCTAGGTATAGACTCTACTTTTGTTGAGTGAATATTTTGCTAAGAAGGTCAAATAAGAGCTGAGGCCCTCAGGCAAGGTAAATCTCAATGGGTGTTGATAAATTTTCTTTTAAGGAAGGTAGGCTCAGTTCATCTGAGTAATTCTTCAGGTGAGATCAACTAAGTTTTGGATAAATCTGAATTTGCTGGAACAATAGAAGAAATTTAAAAGATTTCTGAGAAAAACATTAAGAAAGAAAAACACCTATTGATTAGTAGCTAAAGAATCCCTGTTGAAGAAGAAAAAAAATAGTAGAGATTATTACTAAATTTTTTGCTGCAAATTATGCAATATAAATTCACTCTTTTATTTCCCAATTAAAATCTATATTGTTCCTTAATGCTTCTGTGACTTACATTTGACTTTGGAACTTGTCACCAAGTATTGAGTGCTTATAAAAGTTGGTATAAGGAATAATAGAGGAAAGCTACATATAGGTTGGGTTATAATATTAATAATTATAGATACCATTTGCTTAGCTTTACAATGTCTTAATGCTTTTCTTACTTTGCCTCATTTAATATTTATCCAAATTATTTAATTTATTATATAGTTGGTATTTTAATTGCTTTTGCCTGAAATTGATGCATTACTACAATTTCTCTTCCTTTTTTGGCAAAATTTGGTCAAATTGTAACACTTAATATAAACAGAGATAGGAAATATAGTCCCTAGATGATCAGCCTTTTGCTAGAAATAACTCTACTTTGAAAGAGAGTTAAAATACAGCCAACCGTGTTGCCTATATCAGTGAGGTAGATAGTGTCTCCATTATACAGATAAGAAAACTAGGCTTAGAGAAATTTACTTCCTCAATGACACACAAATAGAAGTAGAAGAACTGAATCTATGTCAGGTTATTTTTTAGATGCTTAATGTATATGATCTAACTTAAATGTAAAACAAAGCTGCTTTAAATAGATCACGTTAGATAAATAGAGTTAAGCTGAGGGCCCTAATCACCAGGATGAAAATGCAACAGAAGCCATTAAAAGGAATAAATAAAAACTTTCTGAGTTCATAAGGAATGGACCAACGTGTGCATTGTTGAATGGAAATGAAGGGGTAAACCCATATGATGCAGTGTGTCTATTTTAAAATTGTGCTGACATGTATTCATGCATACACAGAACATCTCTGGAAGAACATACTACTGGTACAGTGGTTTCTTTTGGGAAGAGAACTAAGGACTGAAGAGGGACTTCCCCTTCATCCTATACCCATTTATAACTTTAGAATATTTTATTATGTGTGTTGTAATTACTTTTGCAAATTTTAAAATGTAAGCAAAACTACAACAAAATGATCTGAAGACATCTCAGCCCCTTAAGAACTGCCAGTTTGGAGAATTTTTTTGCTGACCTTTCCACTCACACTGTTTTTTGGCTACATGGAGCTTGCAAGGATGTCTTTCTTGACTTCCTCTGGCTTGAAATTGTATTGACTCCTGGAAACTTTAGGGAACATTGACCCTTGGGCTCACTATCAATAAGCAACTATTTGGCCTGGTTCTGCCTCCTGTTTCCTGGCAGTTGAATCATCCAGGTTGGCTAAGTACTAACTAGCCCTCCCTTCAAATTCACCACTTGTGCTTGGATCTGCTCTCCCAAGACTGAAAGTCTAGCCAGGTTTTCTGGGTGACTGGTCCCAATGCAGCACACATGTAGAAAATCTGCAAAAATAATCCAAGATGTATGATCAGCAAGTGAGTGACTTCAGAACAAAGGATAATGAAGTTGCAAATGTGAATTCCTATGATTAAAGATTGAAAGAAAATAAGAATCATTTTTTTTTTCCTGTTCATGTTTATTGAAGCAAATCATTAGTAATTTTTATACCAGCTATCTAGTTAGATCAGGCTTTACCATGGCCAGAACTGATTTGCACAAACAGGAAAGCAGGTGCAAACAACTTAAAATAGTTTTAAATGGAAATAATTACCACTTTGTTTAATCAAGAAAACATATCTTTATGCCCCAAAGCCCCTTTCCTATTTTGCAAAGTCCTAATTACCACTGCATACAAAAACAGTTGGTGCATTAGTTGAAATTTCTAGTATCCAATATTTAAAGTAGTTACTACAGTTTAGAAAATGCTAGAAATTATCTTTTAGTGAAAAAAATAGCTTCACAGACAATAAAGGCTGTTCCACTGATGCCTATTGTTCAAGTTTTTTTTCTTACTCTCAATCTTTTTAAGGAATAGAATGCAACTAAACAGATGTAAATCTTCCTTTAAACTTATGTGTATAATAGTTGTCCCCATTAGAAGTTAAAATAACTTGAACAGCTATAAAGTCAAAACAAAGTTTGTAATTAAAGACACAATTGTAGTGCACATGAGGTTAAGCTAAGTTATACCACATTCCTTGATGTCCTGTTTGGAATTCAGGTGGTAAAATATAAATCTGACTTTCCATATGTTCTTAAAATTAATTAATTTATATATTCACTGAAGCCAAACAGACATTTCTAAAATTATTCATCTTAAACTTATTTGGACAGCAAAAAATGTCAGCATACAATATGCTTATTCTACTTCAGCCTAGAAATAGTTGCTTCAGCTCAAATGTCAACTTTTAAAAATAAAAAGCCAGAAACATTCTAACATTTTGATATGAGAGGGAAAATAATGACTGGTGGCTCTCTTAGTAGTTTTCCGTTTTTGTTTTTGTTTTCATTTCAATTCTCCTCCTTGCCCCGCAAAACTTTAAATTTGAATTATGGTTATTTCCATTTCTAACACTTTGTTACTAATTAACTGCAATAAAAGCAACTTACTTGTATCGAAAAGACTAGTTTATTATGTTTTGATTCATAAACGAATAGGAGGATCCCAAGTTCAAATTTATCCTCAGTAACTTAGTGAGCCCCTAAGCAACTTGGTGCGACCATGTCTCTGAGTAAGAAATAAAAAGGACTGGGGAATGTGGCTCAGAGGTTAAACGCCACTGGGGTTAATACTTGGTACCAAAACAAACAAACAAACAAAAAAACCAATGTTTTCAATCTCATTATATTATAGTACATTTCCACACTAACTAATGGATCTACCTCTGTTGAGAAATGACAACAGAAGCAAACTTCTCTGGTAGAGAAGAATCCAGCATGGTGCTGCTTTGACTTTTACTCTTCAAAATGCTGTGATACCAGCCATATATTTCTTTCCTTATCATCCCTATGTTCATCTCATCCTAAACTCCTCAGCAATTTTTTTCCTGCTTTTTTTTTCTTTTTTTGGTACCAGGGATTGAATTCAGGGGCACTTAACCACCGAGTCACATTCTCAGCCTTATTTTGTATTTTATTTAGAGACAGGGTCTCACTGATTTGTTTACTGCCTTGCTTTTGCTGAGGCTGGCTTTGAACTCACAAGCCTCCTGCCTCAGCCTCACGAGCTGCTGGGATTACAGGCATGAGCCACCGCACCTGGATTTTTTCTGCATCTTACCTATAAATATTGGAGCCTCTTAGAGCCCTTAGGGGAGATCTTCTTTTCTTTTCTCTCTTGCTTCTTCCATGTTCTCAGGAAGCCCTGTAGTTAACCTGAGCAGATGAGTGCTGCATTCATATAACTATGATAACTGAACTTTTCCTAGTTCAGGGGCAGAGATCTCCAAAACTGAGGTGCAATACAATACTATGCTAGTGTTTGTCTTTCAAAGGTCCCCATGTTAAAGGCCAGGCCACTGGCCTATTGGGAAGTGGTAGAGACTTTAGAAGGTGGGACTTAATGGAAATAAGATCAGTCCCTGGGGACATGCCCCTGAAGGGGATACTGGGATCCTGGCCCCTTCATCTCTCTAGCTTCCCAGCCACAGTGAGATGAAAAGTTCTCCTCTGCCATGCACTTCACTGTGGCATGCTGCCTTGTCAAAAAGCAGTATGGCCAAGTGACCAGATTCAGGGTAAATGTGTGTTTTCTAGGATCGAAGTGTAGTCTCCAAGAGCTATCTTGAAAGATGTCCTTCTCAGGAAGTCTTTCTGCCAAGGGTAGGGTGACTCTGCAAAGAACTAGAAATGCACTAGCTGCTCACTTTTGCCCTACTTGGAGGGCACCAAGGCCACGTTTATATCTCATCAGTTACTTCTCCTCTGTCCCTTAAGCCCCTTGGAATCCTGTCAAAACTCAAGAATCATCCTGAACTACTGGAAGACGGAGAGCTGCTGCTCTCTATGGGCTCAGAGTCCAATATAGGAGAACTAAAGGAGATGAGAGGTTCCAATTTGGATGAGCATTTAGAATTTTACTAATTTAGAAACGATCATGGATTTTTATTTGCCTGATACTGATGTGAAAAGCCATGACAGTTCCCTATTTAGGGGGAAAGAAAGAATAATTGAGCAGAAAGGAGTTAGAGACAGGTTGGAGAAAGTTATTAAGCTGCCTTCTAACTGCAAATAATGGTTGCAGTTGTATATTAAGCCCAGACTTCTCCTCTGAGCTCTGGAATTAAATATGTTGCTAACCACTTATCATCTACTTGGATACTTTGTAGGCATCTCTAACTTAACACATCCAACACTTGATTCTAGTCTCCTCTCAGCACTGATCTGATATTCCTTCAAGCTCTCCCCATGCCCTGACAAGATCCTCCATCCACCCACTCTCCAAAGCCAGAAAACCAACAGTGCTCCATTCCCCACCCACCACATGTCTACTATTTTAACAAGCCCTCTTCATTCTGACTGCAAAATATGTAGCATCCTCATCTATCCATCATCATTATTTAACTCTTGTTCAGGGCACACTCATCTTTCACCCAGACCACACTACAATAATCCCTAATTGGTTTCCTTATATCTATGGTTGCCCCTTTTCAATCTTCAACATAAAAGCCACTGTATTGATTACATAAACATTTAATCAAGGTGTCACATCACACAGGGTTTTAACATAAAGCAAGTTTTCCTTTTTTGAATAGTTGCTAAACTATTTACTCTTAAGTTGCTAAACTGTTTACTCTTAAGTAGTGTCTCCCTGAGCAATATTTCAGCCTGATCCCCCTTGTTCTTGGTCACTTTTGGTTAGTTGGTCTCATTCAGCTTCTAAGACTGAATCCCATTTATCTGAACACTTTAACCCCATATTCAGTCCGGCTCCTTTCCCAATCTCATCAGCCCAGGGGACTCTTGTAGCTCCCATGGCTCTGAATGGAGGGCCATTGCTCTTCTTGGCTGTTACTTTTCTAGGTCTGTGGTAAGAAGAGGCTAGGGTGACAGAGTGATGTCATTCGGAACCACAGCCTATTCTGGCACCTCCTATTCTAACATGTGGCTGGCTGGGTTCTATGGATTCTTTTTCATTTGCTTGCTTGGTTTTCTTTTATTTTTAATCCATGTATGAATGTTGGAGTGCTACTTAAAGCATAGCCCATGACAGAATAAATACAGAAGGTATGCATCTAGAGCAATTTGTCATTGACCTGGCATCCCACCATCCATGAAAAGGGAATGGACAGCTTGTTTTTATTTCATTTTGCTAGTAATTTATTCTTATTGTCTTTTCAGAAGAAACAGTCCATAATAGCGTGGGAAAGTAAGAAGAAAAGAAAGAAGGAAAGAGAGAGGAAGGAAGGGAGAACATGACAGGAAAGAAAACAATAAGAAAGAAAAGAAAAGAAAGTGGGGGGGAAGCCAGCCTTTTATCACAAGTAGTTTTAAAAATCAATGCACTGGCATATGTTATATATTCTCTATAAACTGCCGAAAATTTCCTGTAAGAAGTACATAAACACTCAACTCCACAACTTCAATTCTCTTAGGTGATAATTTACCCTCCCTCCCACTGATGTTCTCTTTCTACATGATCCAACTATATGCACCTACTCCTTACCCACCTACCTGACCAATTTCCCCATCACAACATTGCCAACCACCATGGCTTTTGTCAATTATGTTATTTGAATTGCTGTTTGAATTCAAATGAATCTATATTATAGTGCCTAAATGTAAATGCTTTTTTGGCCCACCACGGATCATGATTCTCAATAACAGTCTTAGGCCCTATTGATTTGTTCCTAAATTTCTTTACCATTTATAATGAAATTACTTGCCTTTATTTACACATCATTCATTTCACACTTTATATAAGAACTTTCTTCAAAATGATTGTTCAGGGAGATTAATGAATCCATTTGCATTAGGAAAAGCAAATATCACAAGGAACAGGAGTAGAATGTTTTTATAATGATAATGTTACACATTTTTCTGAGTGCAATCTGTTGGAAACTCTCCTTCTAATTAAAAAAAAAATGAAGATAAATTAAAATCAGTTTGGATTTATCTCAGTTTGATTGTTGTGGTTCAATGTACTCCAAAGAGAAAATGCCTTGTTAAGGATCAACTGAAGGGCTGCTTTTCCTGCAATCACATTTGGCTTTTTGTCAATGTTAGGGTTATTTTTCTCTTCTACATAGAGTAAATATGCCAACCTGTCTGTCTAAAATATAAAAAAATAAAATTCAAAGATGTTGAGCCCTTACATCTGTTAAATTTGATTGATTTTGTTACAACAAGAGCATGAGTTGTACAGAATGCATTTAGAATTGTACAAGTTAAGAAAATATGTTTTATGTGTGTGCATGTGTGTGTGTGCATGTAGGAGGACAAGAATGAAGAAGAGAAAAAGAGAGAAAAAAGAGGGAGGAGGAAGAGTCTATAGAGAGCTCATGTTTTGTTTTTACAATATTTGGAGAGATTACAACATTGCTTTTCTGACATCCTCTAATTTTATAATCTTTTCTATTCTACCTATTCTATCTATCACTTTACTCTTATTTTTTTACCATTTATCTCCTGAAAAGGAATCGCTAAAGAAGAAAAATACAAGCAAGCTTTCCAATCTCACAGCCATGGTAGCAGCATCTTGGGACCTGAGTAGCGGTAACCGGACATATAACCTCTCTGTGGCCTTCCCATTCCTCCTCTCAAATTCACCTAGGCTGTCCTTGGAATGCTTCCTTTATCTGTCTTCCCTACCCTCAACCTTAAAAAACCAAACCAAAACAAAACAAAACAATAAAAAGATACTTAAAGGGTAAGGGATATAGTGATGATTATTATGAGTGAATTCATAAAAATACACAGACCTTGAGTCAAATATTATTGTCATAGGGTCTAGATGAGCTGATGGCATGTCCCTTCCACTTCTCCTATTCTCACCAAGCATTTCTGGACCTGCTGGTGTGTTGGGCATGCAGTGTTCTCCCTTTCTGTATCTACGATGCAACCATGGCAAATCATCTTCTGCCACAAACAAGCTGGTAGTTTGTGATTGAACTGGTAGATGGTAGGAACTACATGAGGCTGATCATGTTTGTGTTTTATAAAAGCCTAAACTTATTAAAAAGATTCTTACATGCTTCAAGGTTATGGAGGAGAGAAGCATCTTTGTGGGTAAAATGTAAGGTCGGCAGGGGACAGAAAGAACCAGAAAGAAAAGAAGGGACCCAGCATCTCCCCAGGTGGAAAGAGGATGGAGCCCAATAGGCATGAGGAAGGAGACTTGCTCTGCTTTCTGATAGGGCCCTGGGGAAGGAGACAGGGGATTTTCACATCTGAATTTCACCACAAACACAGTCTCCAAAGGAGCTCCAAAACTTTAAAGGATTGTGAGAGCTTAGAACCAGCAGGCATCTGAGCAGAGACCAATGTGGATCCCATTCTAGAAGAGCTTTCTCAAATATTTACCTTTCATAAAACCTCAGGACCTTTGCACAATTCTGAGGAATGTTAAGGATTTAGTGTAGGAGCATAGAGTTGTATTTAAGTTGATTTCAGGAAATCAAGAGATGTTACATTTTTTATATGAAATTCACAACCATTCTATAAGTACTGTTAATATAAAAAGAAACAGAAAAAAATCACAATATGTTTGTATATGATTATATAATAATCGTAAACTTTACATCTGTGTATTGTATGTGGAAGTCAAGAATCCTTCAATTAAAGATCTATGTCCTTTTTAAGTGTCATAAGCATCACTATGGGCAGGGATCCTTGTCCACGGGAGTCCTCCACTCAGAGCACCCCTTGCATGCCCATGAAATGCCAGTACCCATAATCCTGTGTCTCCATCTAATTAGAAACTAAGTAGCTTTAGTTTTAGTTTCAGCTTTCCTTAGTGCAATTCCATCTAAATAGTTGCCACCTTGATTCTCTGACATAGTCCACAAGCTTGTCAAAACTCATTCAGCATTTTGAGATCCAATTTCTCACATCTCATCAACAGGAAACCAACAGGGTTGTGGCAGGTCCTCAATAAGTACTTCTGTGCAATTCTTTGTACTCTTTACTCAGTAGCAAGTCGTGTGTGTGTGGGGGGGGGGGCTGATTAGTGGATACTTCCATTATTTTTTATGATTTATCATTTTTCATTTTTAAATATTCTTTCTTGTTATTGATCCTTTATTCCAAGGATACATTGCTTCCTGCCTCTGTACCAGAGTATTGCAACATGAAAACTCAGTCAGAAATTTATCCAATGACCAGATAAACTCTCATAAATGCGTTGTTTACAGCGTAAGAACATAAATACTTATTTATGTGTATCTCTTGCAAAATCTCTCTTTCATATCTGATGGCCAGTAATTTGAACTTAACTAATTTCCTGTAAAAATAAATTGTAGGAACCAAGGAAGAATATTACATGTTTGAAAAATGTTTTCTGCCTGGCATAAAAAAATTAAATTAAATTTATATGCTAATTGTGACAAGAATGGCCGTTTGGATGATTCGACATTACAAGCATCCACTGAAATGAGGTCCCCAGTTGTCACCGAGTACATCAAAAGGATCTTAATTTGAGGAATAAATATGTGATGATAGTGATTATGTGTGAATTGTGATTATATTCTTCAATAAAGAAAACATGCTGGGATTTACAACTTTCCTCTGAGAATCAATCAATGAATTAACACATATTGAACACCCACAGGGTTCCTGGAGCTGAACAAACAAATTACTTCATCAACCTGAAAAAACATCAGTTGGTGGACTAGCTGAGCAATGAACAGGGCTGAGCATGGCCCCAAGCAGAACCATCAGGCAGGAGGAATTTTATTTTCACGAAGATAGCATCTCCATTGTCAGTGAGTCCAACAAACAGTTCAGACTAGAAGTTCCAGCTCACTTCCATTCTTAGCTCTATCACCTGCTAACTGCTTAATAGTATCCAGGATGCTTCACCTTCCTGAGTTTTAATTCTCTAATGATAAAATGAAAAATGATTGCTCTGTCTTATGGATAGTTTCAAAGGAAACAAGAAAAAAACAAGAAATGAGAAATTACTTTTCAAATTATTAAATACTAAAAAGTTTCATTTTCTTTTCTATTTCCCCAAAGATGTTTCTTTTCATGATCTCTAATCCCTCTTCTTCTTTTTCGTCTAAATCCTCTCTCCAATGCCCTCCATATTGCTAAATCAAAACAACAGCCTGTTCTGGATTTTCATCTTGCTGAACCTGTCAGCCACCTTCAACAAGCTCACCACTCATTAGCTCCTCTTCCTTCAAATACTTTCTTCATTGAGCTCCCAGGACATAAACTCCTGCTTTTCTCCCTAAATCACCGGCCATGTTTTCTTCTAAATTTTTAATCCTTAGAGTTCAAGGGCTTGAGTTCTCAGACCTTCTCTTTTTTCACTAAATGTTACCTGTTCTCTTCTCACGACACTCATCTAGTGTCATTACTGTATTACACCTATTTTGATTATTTAGACATCAGTCCAGATGTCCCTTACAAATCTAAACTCTTGTGTTCTACTATAGTTCCACTGAGGTAGCTCTTAAAATTATTAATAAAAATGTGTTGAGATGTGTTGAACAGTTCATTTTCTCCCCTGTGTCTATCCCGCTCTCAGACTTCCTTTCTCAGTTAATGACAACACCATCTTTCCCTTTGACCAGCCAAAATTCTAGTCACCTTTGACTGCTCCCTTTCTCTTATATTCTGGACCCAACCGGGAATCCTGCTGACACTGCCTTCAAGGTCTGTCTACCAATCTGCACTTCCCTCACCATGATGCTGGTAAAAAAAAGAAAAGAAAATATCATTTCTCTAGATTACTACATGCGCCTCCTAACCATCTCCCTGCCTTTCTATGGCTTACTCTCAATAAAGCAGCCAGAGTGGTCCTCTTAAAACATGTCTCATTGTGTGCCTCCTTTGTCAAGGTCCTCCAATGGCTCCTCATATGATTAGGGTAAAATTCAAGACCTTTACAATGAGTTACATGTCTTAGAAAAAGTAACACACACACACACACACACACACACACACACATACACACACACATACACAAGGGCTTGGGGGGGAGACCATTATCTCCAATCTCATCTCTTACTCATTTTCTCCTTACTCTGCCCCAGATATGATGGCCTCTGTGCTCTTCCCTAAATACTCCAACTTACCCCCTCCTGCCTCAGGGCCCTTGCTTTCTGCATGCTATCCTTAAAAAGATATTTCACCAAGGTAGACAGGACTCACTCTTTCAGTTATTTCAACTTTCTTACTCAAATTTCACTTTTTAAGTAAGATATTTTCTGAAATACTTTGTAAATGGAAAACTATCCGATTCCTGACCCCCTATTGTCCTCCTTAATGTGTCGTAATTACATTTTTGTTGCTTATACGTTAAAGTGTTCCATAAAGAAATGTAAGTTCTGGTACTGCTGTATGCCAAGCAATGAGAACAATGCTTGTCACAAAATAGCAAGACAACGAATAATTTTTAAGTGAGTAAGTAAATGATTATTGTTATTACTGATCCTGTACATAAAATTATCCCTGATAATTCCACATTCTAGGGAAAAGACATTTTAGAACTTAAATGAATACTGCAGTACATACTTGTATACTGATTGGGAAGTTGGTTTTGATTGTTTGTTCTAGATTTATTATTGAAGCTGCATATCAATTATTTATCAGCTAGAATAACTAGGGGAGCCAGATGAAGGAGAATTCACATCTGCTCAGTAACTCTTGTTTTCCATGACCTGCTACCCGGTGCTCATAGGAAGAGTAGAGAAGAAACTGGAGAGACCCCTTCACAGAATAGTACATATGAGAGGAGCAGATTGGATGCTCTGGGTTCAAGCAAATCATCACCTACTTCTCTGAAGTCTTCTTTCCCATGAAGTAAAGGCTCTAACCACTGATGCAAGAATAGAAACTTCTTTTCCTTAAGAGCAGAGGAAGAGATCTTTATACTATTCCATAAGTGCTTTAATATCATTATGTCTAAGTAAGGCACAAGCTGTGTTTTTAAGAATTCTTCATTCAATTTTCCCTTTCATGAAAGTTACTTTGCTCTCTGGAATTTCAGAAGTATCCCCCCACCACATTGGATTAAACTTCCTCTCAAAGTAGCAGGATGCCAGACAATATCCTTTGAGACATCAGCAACTCCACGTAATGGGTTCCAGATGCCATCATCTCTAACATTCAGCATAGAGACAGAGACTATAGGAATGGTTAAGTAAAACAGCTAAGAAATGGGAGTTCATAACCCACTTGAATCGAATGTATGAAAAATGATATGTCAAGAGTTTTGTAATGTTTTGAATAACCAATAAAAAAAGAAAAAAAAAGCCTACCTAGCTGAGATCTTGAGCAGGAAAAAAGATGATTGGCTGGAATGGATAATCTTAATAAGTCTTCAAAAACATGACATGATACGATACTTCAGATGTTCAGGCACCACAAAATGGAGGCAAGAACAAGAAAGATTCATTCATACTGTAAAGATTCTGTATCTGGTCTGTTGCTTCTTTATTGTATAAGTTTGAAATTTATGAAGGTCAGTCTCCTGACTTATAAAATGTGACTAATGATACTTACTGGACTTGAATGTGTATGTACAACATACACATTCAAGAAACAAACATGAAACACAAGCTAAAAATTCATTGTATCCCACTACTTCTATTAAATAAATACTAACTAGTAAAATAAATACTAACTAGAAAAAAAACAGCTAAGAATTTTTAAAAATCATGAAGTCAAGAATTCCTTTGTTTTGCCTATCAATAGGCTTGACAGAGTAGAAGGAATAATCAGTCACCATGAAGATAGGTCAACATAAATATTAAACTAAAACACAAAGAGAAAATAATATGAAAGCAGGAAGGAGTACCCAAGAGCCATGGGACATTTGTCAGTCTAACATGTAGGACGCGGTCTTGCAGAATGAGAATATACAGAACAGAGCAGAAAAATATGTGAAGAGATAATTGCCAAGAATATACCAGAATGAAGAAATACATGAAAACATAGACCCAGAAACTCAGAAAGTCAAAAACACAAATCTGCAAATTGCACATACATCTGGGTGCACCAGTCAAACTGCTGGAAACCAAAATTAAAAGGGAAATCTAAAAGGCAGATGGGGGGGGGAAGGACTTTGTATGCAAAAATAAACATACAGCAGAATTTTCATCAGAAACTGTTTTACTATACTATACGATGATGTGTGTACTGGACTATACTATGCACTGGAAGACAACAGAGTGACATCTCTAAAACATTGTCAAACAAAAATTCCAAGTCCAGGTAAAATGTAGAAAAAAAATGAAAGATATATATGTTAAAAATGTAACACAAAGGTGTTCAAAAATGAATGTGTGAGAATTTGTTGTCAAAAGAACGGTATATTAAAAAATACTAATAGTAGATCTTCAGACAAGATCCCTATCTCTCACCACACATAAAAGTCAACTCAAAATGGAGATTCATGCATGCCATGTCTATAACAGCACAATTCACAGTAGCCAAGTTATGGAACCACCCTGGGTGTCCATTGATGGATGAATGGATAAAGAAAATGTGGTGTACATACACGATGGAATTTTGGTCAGCCGTAAAGAAGAATGAAATTAAGTCATTTTCAGTAAAGTGGATGGAATTGAGAGCATTATGTTAAGTGAAATAAGCCAAATGTAGAAAGTCAGGGGTTATATATTTTTGTCCTATATGCGGAAGCTAGAGAGGAGAAAAGGTTAAAAAAAATATATGTGTGTGAGATGGTTCTCATGAAAATAGAAGGGAGATAGGTAAAGTAGAGGAAGGGGGTCGTGGAGGTATTTAGGAGAAGCAAAGGAAGTACAGGGAAATGAAACTGACCAAATTATATTGTGGTATTTTATGCCTGTACATATATATAGAAAAAAATAGTAGACTCCAGACACAAAAAGTGTGAAATCATTTCAAAGCTTAATTCTATACAACACAACAACAAAAGAAAAATGTGCAGGAAAAGATTAAAAATGAAAATAACTGAAAGATATTTTATTGCATTACTAATAATATTAAACAATGATTGAACGCCTAAAATAAAATAACAACAATATATTGTGGGGTTAAAAACATGAAATTAAATTCTTCATCCAAAATCCTGTTCAGATAATTGAATGGACAATAATAATAGTACAAAGGATGGGAGGAAGAAATTGGAAGCACACTATTGTAAGATTCTTACACATTGTAAATGAGGAGGCTTGCTATTTAAAGGTTATCATGATAAGTTAATGATTCGTTGTAATCTACAGAGAAAGCACTAAAAGATGTATAGTTAATAAGCCAATAGTAATAAAAAACAAATAATTTTTAAATGTTAATTATTTCAAAAGAAAGAACAAGAAAAACAAACAGATGGTTTAAAGAGAATACAACTCATAAGATAGCAACTATTAATACATCAATAAAGAATTATATCAAATGTAAATGACACAAACATCCTGATTAAGTAGCAGAGATAGAATGATTAAAACAAAACTTTTCAACAACTAAATATATTAAGAAATCCTATTATAGAGGCACATAAAGATGGCTAGAAAATGATAAAGGATAGAAAATGATATAGTATAGAAGCATTAAACAAGATAGCTAGAATGATTATTTATAATATCAGATAAAGTTGACTGCACAAGGAATGGTGCTGGAGGTGAAAGGATCTATAACAATCAAGTCATCAATTAAGCCTAAACATTTTATATGAATATACACTAAATCAGGCAGTTTTTAAATGCATGGAAGCAAAAATTAGAAGAACTGCAAAAAGAAATAGAAAAATTGGAGACCTCAATAGTTTTACTTTCATAACTGATAGAATAAGTTGACAGAAAATCAGTAATGTTGTAGACAACCTAAATAACACTGTCAACAACTTAGCCTAATTAATATTTATAGACTACTATACTACATGGGCTGAACCATATCCTTTTATAGACACATGAAACTTTCCCCAAGATAGACTATGTTTTGAGCCATAAAGAAATATCAACAAATTTTAAAGAATTTAAATCAGACAACTTGCTATCTGACCACATGGAATTAAAATGAAAATCAATAACAGAAAGAAATCTGGAAATGCCCAAGTATTTGAATCTAAATAATACACTTCAATAGCCCCTGGGTCAAAGAGAAAACAACAGTGGAACTTTTAAAAATTTGGCACTGAAAATGCAATGTATGAAGCATACAAATCAGTGCTTGAATGGAAATTTATATGTACTAAATGCCAATTTTAGAATGTAAAAAATTTTGAAGAGGGGAAGGGAGGGGTGACAGGAATGGGAAAGACAGAATGAATCAGACATAACTTTCCTATGTTCATATATGAATATATGACCAGTGTAACTCCACATCATGTACAACCTCAAGAATGGGAAGTTATACTCCATGTATGTATGATATGTCAAAATACATTCTACTGTCATGTATAACTAAAAAGAACAAATGAATAAATAAATAAAAAGAATTTTTGAATAAATAAGGAAGAGGAGAGAAAACGAACAGACAAAAGAAAAAACTAAAAATAAGAGCAGAGCTTAATGGAATTTAAAACAGATAAAAAAATAGAATTAAAAGCTGGGTTGGGGTCTTAGCTCAATGGTAGAGTGCTTGCCTAGCATATGTGAGGTACTGTGTTTGATTCTCAATACCACATATAAATAACTAAATAAATAAAATAAAGGTCCATTGACAACTAAAAAATATTTTAAAAAGAACTAGTAGCTTTTTTTTTTTCTTTTGAGAAATGATAATAATAAATGTGGCAAAGTTTCCCAAGGAAGGGCCCAGGGCCTGATGCTCTCACAGCTGAATTCTATCAAACATTTAAAAAAGAATTATTTGCCAGTCCTTCTCAAACTCTTCTAAAAAATTGAAGAAGCAATACTTCCAAACTCATTTTACAAGGCCAGAATTACCTGGAGACTAAAGTCAGAAAAAAAAATACAATAAAAGAAAGTGACAAGGCAATATCTTTGATGAACATAGATGAAAGAAATATTAGCAAAAGAAATACTATCTAACCAAATCCAATTGCACATTAAAAGAATCATTTGCCATGATTCAGCAGGAGTTGTTCCTGGGATACCAGAATTTGTCAACATAGGTTTATCAGTAAGTATCATGTACCATGCTACCAAAGTGAAGGATATGAATTATATGTAATTTAAATTCTGCATCTCCATAGATAAAGAAAAAAGTGTTTGATAAACCTCAATAACTTTTATGATAAAAATTCTCAACAAATTTATGATAATCCCAAAGTTAATGAAACTTTGATAAGCCCAAAGTTAATAACATTCAATAGTGAACAGCTGAAAGTTTTTCTTCTAAGATCAGAAATAAGACGACGATGCCCAATTTTACCACTTTTTTACAACATAGTTAAAATAAGATATCCCAATTGGAGAGGTAGATGTTAAATTTTCCCTATGTACAAATAACATGATCTTATATGCAGAAAATTCTGAAAACCCCATCAGAAATACTGTGAGAACTGACAAATAAATTAAGTAATGTTGCAAATTATAAAATCAACATACAAAATCCATTGCCTTTCTATACACTAATGATAAACTATCTGAAAAATAAAATTAAATATTCCATGTATGATAGCATTAAAACAAATAAACATATTTAGGAATATTTTTAACCAAGGAAGTGAAAGGTCTATACACTGAAAACTACAAAATACTGTTGAAAGACAGTGAAGAAGACACACAAAAAATGGAAAGATAGTTTGTGCTCATGGATGGCAAAGTTAATGCCGTTAAAATGGCCATCTTACCTAAAACAATATACATATTGAAAATTTGACGCCACCAAAAATTTCAATGAAGTTTTTCACAGAAATAGGAAAAAAACCCACTAAAATTCTTATGTGAACAACAACAACAACAGCAAATAGACAAAGCAATCTTTGGGATAAATACACAAATCTTATAAATGAATAGCAAATATAAGACCACCTAAAGAAGAATGAGCAAAGGAGACTTCAACAAATTCCTTACAAGTTCAGGTGACCAGTTATGGATTGAATTGTATCTCCCCCAAATTCACATTTTGAAGTCCTAATCCCTAGTTCTTCAATATGACCCTAATAAGGTTGTTGCCTATGTAGTTAGTTAAGATGAGGTCATACTGGATTAGGGTGAGGCTGCTCACCCAATATGACTATTGTTTTTATAGAAAGAGGAAATTAGGACACACACACACACAGAATGCCATGTGATCATCACAGTAGTAATTGGGGGGGTGATACCTCTGTGAATCAAGGCGTGTTAGGGGAGAGGTATGGAACAGATTTGTCTCCACAGTCCTTGGAAGGAATTAATGCTACCAACTATTTGGTCTCTGACTTCCAGTCTCCAGAACTGTGAGACAATAAATTTATGTTTGAGCCACCCAATGTGTGGTATGTTATTACAACCGCTCTATCAAATTAATAAATGGTCAATAAACCTAGGAAAATGTGATCAAGCTAATAATTAGAAAATTTAAAATAATAAAGATCTATTTCTACACACCTGTCAGATTGTCAATAGCAAACCATACCAATGAAGGCTGAGGATGCAAATCAATAGAACTATCAAGAACCACTTTCAAAACAATTAGAAACAACTCGTTGATATCATCCAATAAAGTTAAGTGTATACATAAGCCTCTGATCCATCCATTCCACTCTTAGGTGCCTAAGTGACTAGTCAATACATAGAAAATAATGATTTTTTTGTACCCAAGACACATTCACAAGAATGCGTTAAAAGAAGCAAAATGAGAAACAAACTAATCAATCAACAGCAAAGTAAATAAATAGATCAGGGTATATGCATATGGAATACCTTGAAGCATATAAGCTACAGCTATATATTCCAAATGTATGACTGTTACACACAAAATTTTTAAAATGATATGTTTGGTCACACAGAGGCTGTAGTTTGGATCTTGAGTGTCCCCTGAAGATCCATAAGTTGAAGGCTCTATCCCTAGGGTGATGCTGTTGGGAGGTAGGTGGTGGATCTCTAAGAGGTGGGGCCTCATAGGAGGTCCTTAGTTCATTGGAGTGTGCTCTGGAGAGAAAAAGTGGGACCTTGGCCTCTTCCTCTACGTTCTTTTCACTTTCTGGCCATGAAGTCAGCAGTCTTTCTCCCTCTCATGCGCCTGCCATGTTATGCTGCCTCTCCACAGGCCCAAACCAACAGGCCCGATCACTCACAAACCTGTCAGCCAAAATAAACCTTCTCTTCTATAAGTTGATTATCTCAACTTACAAGTATTTTGTTATATTGACAGAAACTTGTCTACCTCAATAGGTGTTTGTTTCATGATTATTTATTGAACCAAATACATCATATATTCTCTAATTACATTTCATAATAAAAATTCTAATAACTTTTTTCCATTTGGAGAAAGTTCTACCCAGTGGCTTCAGTATTTAAGGAGAAATGAATCAGTTGGCCATCCATAAACACATAGTCTGGAGTGTAAAAATAACATGATTTTGTTTAAGGAAAATGAAGATTGATATGTGGTAAGGAGTTAGTGTCTATTGTGCACGTGCTATTAATTGCTTGAGACACTTGAGTGCAAGTATACTGGTAAAGCTATATAATTTTTCATAAAATAATGGGCACACATGAAAGTCAACTATTCCATCTTGTGGACAAGGGGAAAAATGGAGATCTGCTTCCAAACTTGAAGCCAAAATTTGCTATACAGAGCTGCTGAAGAATCAATGTCAGTGGTTAACTTGATTCATTGGTAAAGGACTTTTAAGAGAAAGCATGCATGCTTGAGAATTAATCCCCATGGAGACAGATGTAGACACTCCCTCCCTGTGGATTTGCTTCTTTCTCTACTTGGCACAGTGCTCTAGAGGATGGTAGGCTCTGAACTGCTTTCTGGCTCTGCTGAAATCCTAAGATTATAAACAATAATATTTTTTAGGACTCATTATTGAATTTTTACTCACTTTTTTTTCCCTAAATTTTCTGAGGTTTGGGGTAATTCAGCTTCTGTGGGTTGTTGGAGCTAACTCTTATTCACAATGCTCTTCTCTCTGGTCACATAATGGGCCCATAAAGAAGGGAGAGATATAGCAGGTGGGTCTTCTTAGAAAACTTTTGCTTTCTTGATCCAAAGGAAATTCTTGTTGTATGGAATGCCATCAAGATGTAAGCAGATGCCAAGGGTATAGGTGGCACACACCTGTAATCCCAGCAACTCTAGAGACATAGGCATGAGGATTACAAGTTCAAGGCCAGACTCAGAATCTTGGCAAGGACCTGTCTCAAAATAAAAACAATTAAAAGGGCTAGGGACTTAGTAGTAAAATGCCCCTGGGATTATTCCCTAGTACCAAAAACAAAACAAACAAAAAACAAAACAAAACAAAAAAACAGAAACAAAGATGCAAGCAGTGCATCTTTCCACGGTGAGGCAGCAAGCATGAAACCTGAAGCTAACATCCCTATACCATGGATTGTTGAGCAGAAACTTTGACCAAATCTGTAGGCCAGTCATCACTGCTGAACAGCAGCCTTAGCTGGGATCACCTATCTAGGATTCTTCTCATCATATAGTGCTAATTAAAGAGGCTATATTCTATGATATAGCATTTCCAGAAGTATTAGAACCTAATTATTTCTCACTTTGCCTGCCTGGTGATAATACACTCCATGTTGTAAGGCCCTATCTGCAGACCTGTGTCATATAAAATCACTGAATGACAGTCATGTGAAACTTGACTTAAAATCAGCAAAATACCTAGATTAGAAATTTTAATTTCAAAATCAATTTGATAACAAGCTTCTAGTAAACTACAACTCCTAGGAAGACCCACATTTTAAAAACAGGCAGTGAGATCTAAAATTAAACAAAAATGATAATAGTGAGGAGGCCTTTCAGTGCCAAAGAAATAACACTGAATTTGGAGCAGATGTTTCTGAAATTCACTCCTGAGTTTGATTTTCTCCTTGAGGAAGTGACTTAACTACTTAGTCTCAGTTGCCTTGTCTGTTAAATCAGCTAATAATTCCTTCCTTACAAGATCGTTGTTACATGAGGAAAAATAGCAATCATATCGTAGGACAAGGCATGTGTTCAATAACTGCCAGCTATCATTAAAGCTCCAAAATCAAGGTCACTCGTTATGTGATTTTGGATCCATTGATTCTTCTTTTATATAAGTGGATTAGCCAATGACTCTCCAACATTCTACAACTACATAAGTTGCCCCTGTAATAAAACTGTGTCTCATAAAAGAGGGGCGGCAGAGAAAGAGAATGATCCCTGAGGTCCAGTTCTAGCTTTGTCACTGCCCAGCTGTTTGACCTTATTATGCAAATCAACCCAGGAGCCACAGATCCTCCTGTGTAAAACTGTAGAGCTGGGTGAGTATGCTTTCTGATAGTCTCTGATTGTTTGGGTACCAGATGAAGTTCTCTGATACTGTTGGTCATGGCTGGCAAACAGACAACATGAACTTTCATTAAAGCAGAAGGGAGTTCAAAGTTAGCGGAGCTCATTTGGCTGTCACCGCATTCCATGATCAACCCCTAAGACTTGGATGTCTGGCACAATTTTGATCAAAGGCTCACACTTGCATGTCTGGATTCTGGTGTCTTGTGTCAGGAAGTCTGTTTGAGACAAAGATGCTTCTCTGGCTCTTGGATAAAAAGGAAGATTCAGACTGTTGTTAAAAGACGGGTGTAAAATGTGGGTGGGTGAGACACACAAACAGTGAAAAATACATCACACTGAATTTAACCATCATGTACATCCACAAGAAATTAATTTTTTAAAACTGGGTAAATGACAGAAAGATCAATAGAGAGAAGGGAGCAGGAGGTGGGGAGAGGACGAGTGGAACTGGAGACTGAATTAGAACATGATATGTTCTATGCTTTAATAATTATATTAAAATGGATTCTATTGTTGTGTATAACTGAAAAATAAATTTATAAAAATTTTAAGAAATATATGTAACTCAGCCTAAAGAAGCATTTTGAATTTCATCAGGACATACAAGGCCTCTGTAAGAAAATGACATAATAATTAAAGAAAAGGAATTACAAACTTGAGACCCCCAAAATCTATTTGCTTACCTAGGGGGAAGACACTGGGGTGCAAACATATCGACTTAAGTAACTAGTTGATTTCAGGAGAAAAGACTGCATTTCGGAATGCCTCTGCTTCTGCAGCAGTCAAAAATATAATCGCAAAGAAAGTCCACAGCAACATTGCTGGCCGGGTCCAGTTAGTAAGAACTTGTGCTGTTGTGTGTGGTCTGGGTCTGAAGTCTTTTCAAACACTTAGAGGAATTTGATCTTCTATGCTTGGAAGTCTGATTTATTTGACTTACAAGATCAGCACTTAGCAAAGTCTCCTTAGATCTGTATTAGAGTGTTTAAAATAGTTTGTGTCTTAGACAATTAAATATTTGAGAAAACACAGATGTTTTAAAATTGTTGTCATTTATCAGAGGCAATTTGATTAGATATATAATGTGTTGTTTGAAAAAGAATTTGATCTGAAATATCAAATTCACAAAAGCATTTTTTTTTCAAAATTACTAAATGGAAAAATGAAGATCAGTAAGTCAAGATTAAAAATTTTTAATTTTAAAATTCTAACTTTAGTCAAAGAAATTTTGATTAAAATGAAGTATCAGATAGAATTCTCATTGCTGCACAAAATCCTCACCTGCCTCAGGACCCTCAGTATTTATGATCTGGCTCTGGCTAGCACAGGGGAAATGCAGCCCAAGAGTACATAAATCTCCTTCTAAGTAGGTAGGCTCAGTAATCTGACACAAAGGTTCATGCCAATGCCTACATTTGTCTGCCATCTCGTGGTAGAGAAGGATAATTGCATCTTCAGAAGTTAAGAAAATTCTAAAGTCATAGATTTGTTTTTAGCAGAATTTTCACTTCTGTAAAGATATCTATCACAGCTGGTTCACATCATAATGATTTATATACATGGCCACCTCTTTCGCTGCCTGCAGGCAGTTTTCTACAGAATGCTTTCTTACTAAAGAGGGCTTTACAGAAAGTGTTCAGTAAAAGTATATAGAACTAAATAGGTGTGCAAAAGTGTTGAGCACAATTTACAAATCAATCTCATAGGTTCCATATTCCTTTTACCTTAAAAATTTGAGCAAAGATTATTATTCTCTTTGTATATTCTATCACACTACTGTATACTTTCTGACTAGAGTAAAAGATAAGATAATGGAATTTCTCTTCCTTTGCATTGAGAATATAGAAGAGAATTTTCAAGTATACAATCTGTTAAAAATAATGTTATTGTTCTATTAATTTGTAATGTATTCTATCTCTTAGTCTATCAAATATTACGTGCATTTGAGAAAATGTATTCAAGTACTATGTTTATCAAACATCATCTTCCACAAACAATGTCATACTTTTAACAAATATATCACTTAAGAATCTTAATTTTATCTGGGCATAGTGGTGCACACCTGCAATCCCAGCACACAACAGGCTGGGCCAGAGGATTCCTTGAACCTGGGAGTTTGAGAGCAGCCTTGTTAACATAGTGAGGCTCCATATCAGACAAAGAAAAAATAATCTCTATCTTTCAACTCAAATAAAATGATCGTATTTTAAAATGATAATTAACTAACACAGATGAGGTAGAGTGAAAATAAAGAGACAACAGAACCCTTGATTTAATCTCAAGTGTCCTGATATCAAATCTGCCTTGTAATTAAGGAATTTTACTCATCTTTTATATATATAAAAAATTTTATATATAATTTTACTCATCATTTATATATATAATTTCATCTAGATTCACAGTGAAGATGCCAGTCTGTACAATTTTCATGTATTTGAAGCTCATGTAAATATAAAATGTAAAAATACTTTATGATGTTTTGTTTCCCAAAATAATGTCCCATTCTAACCTCTAGAATCTGAGTATGCTATATTGTATGTTAAGTTTGCAGAAGAAATTAAGACTACTTATCATTTTATCTTAAAGTAAAGAGTTTCTCCTGGATTATCTAGGTGGGTCCCATGTAATCATGAGGGTCCTTACAAACAGAAGAGAATCAGAAAAGAGAAACAGGCCCTGGCTATACATTAATTTTAGCCCATAAGACCCAAGCCAAACTTCTAATTTAGGTAATAAATCTGTGTCGATTCATACTACTAAATTTGTTCTACTTTGTTGTGGTAACAATAAGAAACTAATATATACCTAGAACCTCCACATGGAAATGATATAAACTTTATATAAGTACCATTAGATTTTGAGTACTAGAATTAGACTGTAATAGTCAAGTAAGGAATAAACAATCCAACCATTCAATATAGATGCCTAAAAGAGTTCATTAATTTGGGAGTTGTTAACGTAAAATAGTGGTATATTGGGAAAGACTAAGAAATTTCCATATGGAAGAAGAGTCACAGTCATGACTTTAGTGGACATACAGAAGTTGCATATATATATTCTTTTTTTTCCCAAAACCTATCAGAGTCCATTAATTTTGAAATTGTTAACATAAGATAGTGATGTATTGGGAAATATTGAAGTGGAGTATGAAGAAGTATGAAATAAGTAAGCTGTTCTAGCAGATACTTGATCATGACAAAAGTGATATCTATAGTTATTCACACATACACACACACAAAAAAAAGAAATTGGAAAATGCAAATTGCTAACACCCTAATAGAGATCTGACATCTAGTAAAATATGAGGATGACTAATTTTGTCTTTAACATAATGGGTTTTTTTGGTAAACAGTCAAGTAGATCTACTGTTAAAACATTAGGTCTGCCACTGCAAAACAGAGATAAAGACCACTATTTATTTCATTTTCAGTGAGAATAGATTGAGATCCTGTATATAAAACACTTGACCAGTGAAAGGTGTATAGCAAGTGTTTAATAAATACTGATTTTTCCATCCACTGTTGTTGAAATAGCCTCTCATGAACACCTGCCTATTCCAACTATCTGAAAAAGTCAAACCAGTTTTTTTAAAATAATTGTAGTCAGTCACATTTTAGCTCATTTTCTGTTATAATGAAAGTTAAAAGATAGAGCTGCAGGGTAAAGGTGTGAAGATCAATGTGTTGATATATAATTATTTGACACAAGAGAAACAGGTTTGCCCTTATTTCATATCTTTACCAAATTTGGGGCAATTTAATATGCATTTTGTATCACTTCTTCAATGGAGAATTAATTAATCTTATGTCCTCTAATTTATAAAATCTGATAATGTAATTGATGGAGAATTTATCATCTGGCAATGGCATTATGAATCAATGAGTTGTTATTGATTTTACTATAAGCCTGAAATATACATTTAAATCTACATTTATGTCAAGTGTGAAAGAGCTTCTGTCTTTTCTCTATTATTAATAATTCATAAAGTCTTCATAGTGAGCTAAAATGGAAATAAATATATATGAGTAGCAAGGATTAGTATAATTCATTCAGTTCAGTTACTTGGAGAGGTGATTCTTATCTGAAACATAGAAAACAACAAAAAGTCAACCCTAACATTTTTTTTCTTCTTCCAATCAATTACCAATTATTAAAAAGCAATTATTTATATTCATTATTCATTGTACCTATGCATTGAATTCCCCCCTCATGCACCTAACCAGAGAATAACATAAATAGGGACAATTAAAAACAGAATGATTACAACTCTTCTTCTTTTGGTGCAAAATTTAATTTAACTTTAAAATAAATTTTAAATTGTGATTGCTTTTAATCTGCAAAATTTTCCACTGTCTACTTCCCAAATATTAATGAACACAGGGAAATTAACTAAGGAAAAAGGAATTTAGCCTCTATTCTGACATCAACTAATTTTGGGGTCTTGGGCTATTTACAAAAGAAGGTCTGGGTTTTCTATTCTTACACAAAATGATAACACCTGACCTATCTACTATTTGCAATTATAGGATGATGTCTTAAGTCACCATTTGTTGAGGTCTAAAGGTTAACTGGCCATTCCATTACTGGTGTGAATGACCATGCTGGCTAGGTTGACATGCAGAGCTCCTGGTCTTAGTGAGGAGGTGTTCCAACCACACATGTCAGGGTGGGCGCTGTGTGGCTGTAGGCTGGGATAACTGGAATGCACAGTGCATATGACCCTGCTCCCTCCTAGACCACAGCTGCCACAGTTCAGCTGCAGCAAAATAACCCCGGGGGGGGGGGGGGGGTGACGAACAACTTGTGTACATTGATACAGCAGGAGTGGGAGCCCTTTATTGTAGGACAGGAGGGGTATATATACATTCCACACAGCTTATCTTAATTAACATAAACTAGATACAGCAGTCAACCAATAAGGAATCTCCACACTTAATGGCTCGCTGGCGTTACTTCACAAACCACTCCCTCTGCAAAATGCCAGGCGCCATCTTGACTTGTTTACAGACCCTAACACACAGCCATCATATCTTCACACCTTTTCTCTGACTCTTGTTTTCACTTTTCCTGCAGCCTTAACTGCCGCCATTGCTTAAATCCACTTGCATCAAATTTTTAGCGTTTTCACTTTTTGGTGGCCACTATCTATCCTGGAACCTGAAAGGAAGAGCTCATCAATAAGATATCCTCAACCTTAAGCCCGTAGCATATTCTTCTCCATTATACTATCTTTGAAAATTACAAAGCTTTTGTTCTGGATTGCCTGACTTGATATAAGGGGGGATATTTACTGTCTGATGTGGGATTTATATATTTTTATTCCAGATAAATCCATTAGAATATAAGTTCTGTGAGAGTGAGTACTTGTTTACTGTTATTTCTTCATGAGCTAGAACATCTCCTGGGACAGAATAAATACAAATTTTTGATGTACACTGAGTTATATACATAAGAATTGCTTTCAGTGCCAGGGCATTGCATATGCCTGTAATCCTTAGCTGTTTGGGAGGCTGAGACAGGAGGATCACTAGTTCAAAGGCAGCCTCAGCAACAGTGAAGTGCTAAGCAACTCAGTGAGACCCTCATCTCTAAATAAAATGCAAAATAGGGCTGGGGATGTGGCTCAGTGGTTGAGTGCCTCTAAGTTGAATCCCCAGTACATGGCGCCCCCTCCAACCCCCCAAAAAAGAATTGCTTTAGTAAAGTTTTAATAATTTTAAAATATATTTTCTGCTCACTTCTGAATATAGTATATTGATATATATGAGGCAGAGCACTCAATATTTAATTTTTTAAGTATATAAAATAAAAGAGAAAAAGAAAAGAGACTCCCAGTTGTATATCTCAAATTAAGTTAATTAACATTACCTTTAATTCTTAACTTCTAGATAGCAAAACAAAAAGCATATTGGGTTATAATTCTCAGGTTTTGGTAACTATAATTAAGTAACATTTTCTGGAGAAAGGCTTTTTTTTTTTTCTTACATCAACAAGAACCTAGCTCTGATTTATTGCATAAAAGAGTATATAAGGCACACTGGCTAGAAAAATGGTCAGCTCTTTGATGGTGATTTTATAAGCGATAGAAATGTAAAACCAAAGCGTATCAAATACTATTCAAGATAAGGTCACAAGTTATATTACAAGGGAAGATGTTTCTTGTGAAAACTAAGATGACCATTATCTAGCTAAATACAAGGATGAGAACAAAACAAAGTGGATGGATAGTGCCTTTTTTAGCTTTGTCACTATGAAATGTCTTCCTAGAGCTACTGGAACACACTGTATCACCAGTTGGTAATTACAAGGTGCGACAGCTACCAGACTGTGAGTGGTTGGACTTTCTCATAATCCTGCAGTGCCCAAGTTTTATGTGCTTTGGAGGCCAGATGGGCAGGCAATGGAACCTACACTGTGCGGGAGCTTCTGTTCGTATTTGGAGCAGGAGTACCCCCAATTCTGCTTCCCATGGAGAAGTCAATTTTTTTCTTCATCAACAACAGACCAATATCAGAACTGATACTGAACTAACAGTAGCTCCTATTTCCTTTTTCTTCATGCTTTCTCTTCTTCACTTTTCATTGCTGTTTATGAACTGAATACCATTTGAGCCTCTAGAAACCGTACAGGGAGTGCTTACACAACGCTTTCCAAAGGACTTTATCCAGTTGCCTCAACTCTAATTTTCTGATAATTTTTGTTTCCCCCCAGTGTTTGTGGTCTTATTTCCTTTTTCTATCCAGAGTTGCTTCCTCTTACTTCACAATTGGAGGAGTTTTCCTAGAGTTAATAGATTGCATCCCTCAGTATGGTGTGTGGAGAGGATGGTAGAGGAAGAGTTTTCATACTTGTCCTGGGGTCTAGGCATTCAAAGAAAGGGGATGTTAGATTTGCTCACACTGGTTATAGTTCAGATGTAGCAGAAGTTATAGAGATCTCAACATTTTTAGGGTACTCTCTCACTTCCCTGGCAGAAGAAAAAGGGATGGTAATGGGAGGAGCAGTGTCCCTCTAAAATCTCCTCACATGTTGCCTTAGGTGAGGTCACAATAGATAATTGTTTCTCCTCTATAAATTTATCATCTTTTGGGTAATTGGTTCCTTCCTCCAGAAAAGTGACTCCAAGTGAGATCATTTTAAAAGAGTAGAATATTTGATGCTACTCAAATTGCTATTTTAAAAATATTTTATTCAATACACATTGGACACCTAACAAATGAGAAAAATGGACCAGCCAATGGGGAATACAAAGATGAATTAGACAAAGAACTTTACCTGCTTCAGTCTTGTGAAAAAGACAAGCATGTATCCCGATAAAATGAACCATTCCACAGTAGTGAACACTACCAGAAAAGTAGGCATCATCCAGAACTAATGTCACTGGCTTATATGTATATGGATTCAAGTGCTAATATAATATGCTGAGACTGTCTTTATCTCTTAGTTATGCTTTTTTTCTGCACGCATTGACCTTATTTTTAGGTAAGCCTTCTCTTCCCAGTAACAAAATTATTGCCAGTTGCTTAATTCTTTCAGCAACTACAACAGGGAAAAAGGTAGTCTTTGCAAGCTACTTCAGTAAAAGTCCCAAATTAGTTCTATCGACCCTGATTGAACCATGTGTCCTATTTCCTAAAACAATTACTGTGTCCAGGAGAATATGAAGCTTTTATTGGACAGCCTGGTTCATAGAATAGTTAGCTCCACTATAAATACTACATGGACATGGTGGAAGCTTACTGGAATAATTGAGTATATTACTGTCATTTATGCTCCTGTGAGGAGAGGATGAGAGGCCCGTGAGAATTACCACAGAGGAGAGAGTGGCTTCAAGAAGCCCCCAGCTGGCAGACTGATGTACTGCACAAATTCCAGGCTTGCTTGCTTCTGATATGGGGCTTAGTGAGAGAGCTCTTGGGGAGAATTGGCGTGTATCCCCTGGCTTATTGGTGGGAGCACTTACCTCTTGCCTGGAGAAGCCTGAAGGCAGGAGGCTGATGGATTCTCTGTGATGACAGTGAGACTCGGTGGGAACCAATAGAGGCTCAAATTATACCTCAACCAAGCACTTGTCAAGGCGAGGAGGTCATGTTTATCCAGGGACTGGTGAGATGTTTTAGATGATAAGTGAGATACCATTAAACAGGACTAACAGAAAAAAATAGCAGAGAGAGGCCAAGGGGGTTCTGCTAGGGCATGCAGCTGCAGACTTAATACATGCAGGGCGGGTATCACCTCAATCAGAATCCTCAGAGAATGGTGCAGTTGTCATTGTGCACGAAGGCCTTAAGATATTCAAGAAATCCACAGACACCCCATTCCAAAAGGCACCCTTCGGATTTATAAGACATGAGGGCAGCATCAGCTGAATTACTCTAGTTGCATTTTTCTAGAAATATAGCACCCACTTTCTCTTCTACTCAGAGGACTCAGAAATAAAATGGGAAAGGAGAAGTAAAAGATCTAAGATGAATCATTAAAAAAATTACACTACACACTTCCCTGTTTAGCTGCAAAGATTCTGTACAAAGGTTTCTGATCGGGGCCCAAGCAGTAGGAAATCCAGCCAACCCTCCTCTTGATTCACCTGACTGGAGCCTAAGGTGTCTTTGTGTTTGGTGTGGTCCTGATCATATCCCCTTCCCCACCACACATCCCCCAGGCATGAGTCATGGCTGAGTTGAGGGCAGATGATTTTTTTGCATTGAAGAGGAGATTAATGGTTTTTTTTTTTTTTAATATGTAACTAGGCATTTGTTAAAGTTGAGATTTGGAATGTTCTGCAAAGTCCATATGTTCAGGCTTCTAAGAAATGATTGGATCATGAGGGCTCTGGCCTCACCAGTGGGTTAATCCATTGGTAGAGGAAGAATGGATTAACTGGGAGATGGAATCTAGTTGGAGGAAGTGGGTCACTGGGGGCACGACCTGGAAGGCTTTATCTTCTTCCCAGCCCTTTGCCCCACATACCGCCTCTCTCTCTCTCTCTCTCTCTCTCTCTCTCTCTCTCTCTCTCTCTGCTTTCTGGTTGCCATGAGCTTAACAGCTCTTCCCACCATGATATTCTGCCTCATCTTAGGCCCAGAGCCCAGAGCCATAGAGCCAGCTGACCATGAAATAAATCTTTTTTCCGCTAAGTTGTTCATTTCAAGTCAGAGTGACAAACAGCTGACCAGCAGAGCATTTTAACACATAAAAATAATAATGACACATTGAGGCATAAAGAAAGATAAGACAGAACTAACCCAAATTTGGTAGTTGGAATAAAAACATAAAGCTATCTTTAAGTCGTACCTTTTAAATTCAGGCCGCTCAATAAGCTGGTTACTTGTAGGCATTTGTGGTCTCTTTAAACTATTGCTGAATTTCAATGTTTGTATAAAGAATATACTTACAACCAGGCATGGTAGAACATGCCTGTAATCTCAGTGACTTGTGCCTGAAGCAGGAATATTACAAATTTAAGGACAGCAACAGCAAATTAGCAAGACCCTGTCTCAAAATAAAACAATAAAAAAGGGTTGGAGATGTAGCTCAGAGGTAGAGTGCCCCTAGGATAAATCTTCAGTACTGAGAAAGAAGGAGGAGAAGAAGGAAAAAGAGAAGGAAGTGGAGGAGGAAGAGGAGAAGGAGAAGAATATATTCATCAGCAGTTTTACTTCTCTCAAGAACAGAAAAAGGGCTGGGTATGGTTGTGCATGCCTGTAGTCCCAGCTACTTGGGAGGCTGAGGCAGGAGGATAACAAATTCGAGGTCCACCTCAGCAACTTAACAAGTTAACCTTTAACCCAGCAACTTAGCAACTTAACCCTATCTCAATATATATGGAACAGTGATGGAGCATGCCTGGGTGCAATTCCCAGTATTGAAATATAAAGAAACTGAAAAAGGAGTTCCAAGAAGAAAGAAAAGCTAATATTTATTGATCATGATACAAACCTGGCATTTTATCTTCTTTATCCCTTTTAATACTCCCAGTAGTCCTAAGGCATACCATATTTTTGCAGTTGAAGAAATTGAAGGTCAAAGGATTTGGCCTAACTCAAAGGAATTATCAATGGCAGATGAGGCATGCAAATACAGTCTATTTTAACTACATGGTCCTTTAATGTCGGCTACTATTTGGATCTAGTGTTTCCTCCAAAGGCCTGGAAGTTTAAATCCTTGGTCCTTAGCTTGGGACTGTTGGAAGACTGTGGAACTTTGAAGAGGAAGGTCTTAGTGAGAGATCTTTAAGTCACTGGAGCATGCCTCAGAGGGGATACTGGAGCCCTGACCCCTTCTCCTTTCCTTCTTTCATTTTCAGGCTATGAAGTGAGCAATTTTGCTCTGCCACTTGTTCCCACCATGACATACTGTCCCAGGCTCAATGCAACAGCACCAACCACTCATAAACTAAAACCTCTAAAACTGTCAGCCAGAATCAACCTTTCCTCTATATAAGTTGATTGTCTCACATATTTGCTATGATTACAGAAAGCTGACTCACACAATTTTTAATACCCCGTTCTGGGAAAGTGATAGCAATTATAAAATTTGACCCATCTAAGCCTCCATGATCATTTAGCCCTTACATTGGAACACACCTGTTAGTTTTCCAAACTTTAATCTGCCGGGAATCAATGCACAGCCTTGACCTGGGTCAAAGTAAATGCTAACTGGAAAGGGTGTTGTATAGTCTGGTTTCTAATCCAAACAGCTGAAGAGTAGGGAATGTGCTTGCTTACTGAACCATAAATCATCCAACTGCACAGCAGTTAGCTTTTAATGTGGAAGCAGGACATTTCTTTCATGTTGGTGAAGAAAAACTTTTTAAAGTTAAATGAATATGTCAAAATTCCACCCTCATTTCTGAGGTTAATAAGACCATATCCCAACATTTAAAAAAAATACGAAGAACTGGGGAGGTAGCTCAGCGATGGAGCCTGCCTGGGTGCAATTCTCAGTACTGAAAAAGAAGGAAACTGAAAAGAGAGTTCCAAGAAGAAAGAAAAGCTAATATTTATTGATTGTGCTACAAACTTGGCATTTTATCTTCTTTATCCCTTTTAATACTCTCAGTAGTCCTAAGGCATACCACATTTTTGCAGTATGAAGTTACCATTAATCCATTCGGACAGTTTTGACTTGAAGTAGTGACTTTCCAACATCCTTTTTTATTCCCCACCCCCAACACTTGATATTTTTTAGAAGATGGAATTGGTGGCTCTCCAGGGAAAGCATTATCTCCTTTTTCAAGTACTTTGTAAAATTTCCTCTTTTAATTGGGCAGTGGAATATTTTTCTCAATTTCTACAGTAAGAAAAAAATCAAGTTTTTATTTTCAATTAGTTTAATTATTTACTAATTATTCCCATTACTTGAGTTATATTTAGTCAGTATTACGAAGCATTGGGGGGAAAAGAAGTTTAAAAATATTCTATTCTACTTTATTGAATAGATGAAAAAACAGGAAAGATAGATATTTTGCCCAACATTGCATAGTTAATAAGTGCTCCTCCTTCAACTGTTGTATTGAGAACAATTTTGAAGTTATTAGTAGACATTGCTGAGCAGGGTGTCATGGCTTATTAGAATATCTGCCATGAGTGTGACACATTCATGTGATAAGTATATGCTACACCTCCTCACTGTACCTTGATGTCTCCCAAAGCAGTACTTCCACACTTTAAGGCACACATATTACAAAACGAATGGTGTGCTTCAGTAGGTCTGAGGTGAGCCTTAGTATCTGTCATAAGTCTCAGACCAGTAGTCTGTAAACTGCAACTTGCAGACCAAATCCTACCCACCACCTGTTGTTGCTAATAATGTTTTCTTGGAATACAGTCCACACCCATTTGTTTACATATGGTCTGTGGCTGCTTTCAAGCTATAATGGCAGAGTAGTCGCTGCTAACACTGTATGGCCTGCAAAGAAAATCTAAAGCACTTACTGTCTAGCTGTTTGTGGAATGTGGGGGGCCAATCTCTGGTCACAGAACCTCAGTTGTCAAACTTGGTTGTGTATTGCAATTGCCTGAGTAGCTTTTAAAATTCCAGATGCCCAAGCCAGATTGCACATTCCAAAGCAGTTATTTCAGAATCTCAGGATGTAGAGCCAGGCATCATTTTTTAAAGATTTGTACAACCCTGAAAACTGTTATTCTAGGGTAATAATTCTCAAATATTGGTGAGCAGTAGAATCACAATCCCTCACTTAAAAATACAGAATCCAGGTCTGCATTTTCAGAGTGAGATCTTATAGGACTTGGGGGAGGCGCAGGAATCTGCATTGACACACCGGGTTCCCGGTACAGAGATCCCAAGACCTCCCTTCAGGAGTAATACGGCAAACTCTTTCTAATTTCATGGAAAATTGATTTCTTGAAAGTTTTACATCAACTCAGGTATTTACAGATTTATAGTTCACAAGAATGAGTTCTTACTACAAAGTACAGCTAGTACCAGCAGCTTGACTCTTGACCAAGAAAATGACCCTGCACACACACCAAAAAAGGCTCACTCATATCCTGATTTCATCTAGCTTCTGAGTGTTGTTACTACTATAAATTAGACAAGAAAAAGACAACAAGTTTTCCAGAGCAATTTATAGTCTCTATGATTGTTTTTAAAGGTTTGCTTTTATAAGCATGGAAAGCCAGAATGAATAACTAGTACCAAATAATTTAAAATTCCTGGAAAGATTTTTATTTCTCTGACTATTCTTAGGGTTGCTTTAAAGATTAGTAGATATATAGTTCACTTTCACTTAATTGTAATATTTTAAAGCTAATAATGATCTAACTTCCGTGGTACCAGTATAAATGTACACCAAAGCCACGGTTTTTCCAGGGAACCTGGTCACTCTACCATCTGCCTGCTGGCAGGAACCTGCAATCAGGTGTTCCTGCATTACTTCACTTTTTACCTTTGCAGGTTGTGTGTGGCAGTGGCTTTCAAGTGAAAGATGCCTCCTTGGTTTTTTTTTTGTTTTTTTTTTGCCGGGGGGTGGGGGGGGGGGTCTGCGGGTGCATTGCCCGGACAGATGAGATTAAAGCAGTAGACAAGATCATCGTTAAGCCTGGATTTCAGGTCCACTGGGATGCAAGAGTGTAGTTTCATGCAAGTCTTCTTCAGTATAATTGAATAATCGCCATCTCATCACTTATTTATCTTTTATCTATATTTATGCCTGGTAGAGGCTTGTTAGGATCCAGTTAAGTCATTTGGCTACATGGATTACAATCCTAGCTTTCCACTAGATAAAAAAAAAAAAATGTATTTTGGGAAAGAACGGAAAAATCCTCTTTTAAAAGGGAAGATGCTGAGTGTTAAATAGAGAAGCTGGAAGTAAATAGGTCAGTTTACCACAAATGTGCTGGTGAAGAAGCCATTCTAAAGAAAGGTGCTATTTCCCTATCAAAGTGTCAAAATCCAGAAAATCAACAGATGTCATTTCCGACTTGGCCACAAGATGGCAGGATTTCAGCACACTCTTGCAGAGAGCACAGTAATGGCCTCCTCTCCCTATCAGGGTTAATGGACTGCAATAATTTAAGCCTGACTCTCTTCTCTCAAGAGATTTCATGCTCTCATAAATGAAATACAAATATGGTTCAAGGACTTATGTTTTATAGTTTTAAAAATATCAAGAGTCAGCCATTCCCAAAATATAGTGGGTATCCACAAACTGAAAGCTACAGAAAATTTTCTAGTTTTATTTATTAAAGGATGGTGGGTCTGCCTCATTGGATGAGGTCTGGGATTCCACCTGGAGGCTGTTCTCCTTGGCTAAGTCTTTCTAAGAAGCTTTTGGGATTCCTACAGGACGATGTGGTGGAAGAGGGAGGCAAATTTTGCCAGTATAAATAAAGAAAAAGGTTGTGGGAATAAGTATTTTCACCTGGAGAGAAAGAAAGATGAATGAAGACATTCCCAGTAGAGTACAGTTTATAAGAAAACCACAGACAGAGATACAGCTCTACCACATGCGTGCATTCCTTCATTTTTCCATCCCACATTTATAGAGCACTTGTGACTTACGGGATAGCATGGCTCCTAGGCACAGGGAGGTGAGCAAAGCAAATAGCTATTAGAATGTATTTAGAGATGACTGAGAAAAAGATGCTCACTGCACGATAATGACAGCAAAACAAAGCAAAGGTGCAGAACAATTGGGGAAGACAATAACCAAATTATAAAGCATGTGAAGAGTGAAGAGGGCAGTAGGAGAGGATTAACAAGGAGGGAAAAAAGGCAGTGAGATCACATGGAGAGTTGGAAAATGGAGTCATCCTGGGGAGGTCAGCGTTTAACATCTGTAAGGGGGTTGGGACTCAATGTCTGAGGAGCAGCAGGACTGGGGGGAAAATAACAAACAAAACAAAACAAAACAAAAAAACAAACAAACAAAAAAACCACTAGTTTTCAACATTGATTTCAGGACTGGCTAGTTGTGTGACCTTGAGCAGTTAAACAGAACTTTTTCTTCAGTTTCTTCATCTGTAAAACTGAGCCTGCAATAACTAACCCAATGAATTAATAAGAATATCAAAAGTGAAAACATAAGTGTGCCTGGAATACAATCGTTCATTACGTAATATCAGTTGCTTTACTTCCCCTGTCATGGTTTTTACAATAGTTACAAAAAATTATAGGGAGACCTGGAGACCACCCTGCCAAGCACCCAAACCAAATACACTTTCACCCCACTAGATGCAACAGCAACGCCCTGGTTTGAATATCCTGCAAAACAGAGGCTGTGCCCCACCTCACCAAGGAGGCAAGCTCCTCATGGTGTGGAGAGAGAAGGAAGTGTATTTAAACTGTGAATCCTTTTTACACAACATATTCTCGTGGCCCCTGTTATCATTTGTAACCATAAGATAGTCCAAGATGTGATCTGCCAGCACTTGGCTGATGTGCATGCATGTGCGTGTGGGCATGTATGTATGTGTTTTGAGAGAGCATGTGTCCCTCACATGTGCATGTCCCCATGTAACTTAGATGCTGCTTGACTCCAGTGAAGACCCCATCTTTTTCCCTTTACATCCAGGAAGTTGAATGGAGCCTTTTCTACACTCTACACAAAGGAAATTACTTCACAAAGCATCAGGAAGCTATGTGGCATCTGCTGAGGGGTTTTTCACCTGAGGCATTTCTTTTCTCTTTGAAGTCTTCTTCCTCCATCACCACCACCACCAACAACAGAGGACTGGAGGTCCACTTCTCTTTGACCTTCCCTAACACTAAACTGGCCCCGAGCCTGCTCACTCTCCCTCCTGCATACTGATCCTCTCTGCTCCCTCACTGTGAAGTTGACCCTAAGGCAGACAAACTTTTCTAATGCACAAGTCGTTTCAAAGCTTCTTTTCAACAAAGATGGTCCCTTCCCACAAAATAATGACTGTATCTGTGAATCATAAGAATTAATGATGTTTCTCCACATCATAGAGGCTATATGCATCTAGCCATCATATACAGTATAGACATAATTTTACACATCAACACTTTCACATAAAATGGGATTGTATAATCATACATCATGTTGTGATTTTCAGTTGCCTCTCAATTGTATGTCTTTTCTTTCCAAGTCATTAAAATAAATCAGACTCATTCTTTTTAATTGCTACATAAAATAAGTATTTTAATGTGAGACAAGGTGTATTTCTTCATGCTGTGAATTTTTTTATTGGCAAGGTAGAACATCATAATCAAGGATTTGGTGAGAATTCACCCACTGTGATACTGGAGGCCTTTCAGTTTCATAGAACAGGAATGCTACATAAATAATAGAAATTACATTAGCTATACAAATAACACTAATGAAGTTGATAATACTTCATCAGCATTTTTCTGTGTGCCAGGAACTATTTCTACTCATTTATATGCAGGAACTCATTTAATCCTCATACCAATCCTGTAAACTAGGTACTACTATTATTCTCATTCTGAGGCATAGGAATCTGAGTAAATTGCTCAAGATAATGCAGTGGATAAGTGACATTTCCAAAATGCAATGTGTCTGGCTTTTGAGGCTGTGTTGCTTATCACTAAGCCATATATCATCTCTAACAGGAAATACTTTATACAGGTTTGATTGCCAAGGACCCTAACTGGCTGTCACTGACCGAATGTAACAAACACTCTCTCTGCAAGGCGAGGTCCACAGAGCAAGCCATGGCTTTGAGGGAAAAGCAGAGGGTGTCGAGGGGGTGGGGCTGGGGGGGGCAAAGCTGAGAGAGGGAGACTGAAATAATGAAAAGGAATTCTGCCAGGCACCTGGCCCAGCTGAGAAAGCCTCTGAGGTGAGCATGCCAAACCTTTATAGCTCCAAGCCCAGATCCCAGAATAGCTGGACAGAGGCATGCTGCCAGAGAGTCACTTACTACAGCCAGAGCTGGGAGCACTTAATCAGATGCATCCGGTTTGTATTCACAAGATATTAGGCGGAAATACGTGGTCAACTGCGATGAATTGGCATGCCCTGAAGTGGACCAGCCATTGCCGGAAACCAATTCTCTTGCAAGTTGAAATCTAATCTTCCTCTCCTCTGAGTGTCTGTTCTACATCTAATTGATGCTGTGTATTTTATCTCCAAGTAAGGCACTTACTACTGAAGAAGAAATACTTCTTTCTTATGATGATCAATGTAAACAAAGTGGCAGGACCACATCTGTGGGATACTCACTAGAGGTCCCAGCGAGGCCAGGCCCTACCTACTGCAGATGACTACCCTGATCATGCCATCTGATGCGTCGGGCCCAGGGAGGCTGGCACAGGCAATGTGACCCTGTATGGACAGGGTCAAGATGACCCTGAGAATTGATGAGCCTCCTTTTCTGCCAGGAGTTACCACAAATGATGTCCTGTCATGATTGTTCGTTGGCTTCAAGAACTTCCTGGTTTTTAGCCTCTCAACCATCTCAGTGGACTTGGGGTTGTTTCCTTTTAAGTATCCTTTTTTTTTCTTAAGCAAATGTAGCAGATGCTCTTGGTGTTCTGTTCCGATTCCTTTGACCGGGCCAGTGCTCCCACCCACCAGCTGCTGTGATATGGTTTTCTCCCCAGAGGATTGCCACCTCACAAGGAGATGCCACGGAAATTATGCTACTCACTATGACCAATGACAGATTGAGCAAGGATATAGTAGCTCAGTCTCCTTAGCACTGGGCAGGGCAATGTTTTTGTTGCTTTTACAAACTAGAAGTTCCTCTGGGGCCAGTCTGAAGCTAAGATTTTCCTAAAACAAGAAATTTTCTAGTTTCTTCTTCATCCTATCCTGCTTCCCTTCTTCCTCTACTGGTTTTTCCAAAAAGTATCCTCACAAAAACTCTGCCTTGGACTTTGCTTCTCAGAAACCTGGCTAAAATAGCATGTGAGACCTTTGTCAAAAAAGATCTTATGGTAAACACATGGCATCAAAAATGATGTAATACGATATTTCTTAAATCTTGGCTATTCCTAAACTGCCTACATTACTTTGCTATATTTGCATATTATTTATACAATTGTTTACCTAATGGTTGTTTAAAAATAGTTTTCAAACTAATTAAAAAAAAATTTTTAAAAACTAGCCTTGGCCCAAAAAAACACTTCTGAAGTCATGAGTTTAAGGGCCTAATTAGGTTTTTTAATCCACAGTAGAATAAATGTGTGTGATCATATATGGGTATGCATCTACACACAACTTAAAACCATTCCATCTACTACTATGCATCATGTGGAAACGGACCACAGCTTTTAGAAGATTATAACATGGAATGTCTGATTTTGAAAATCTGTTTTTATCACTTTATAGTTCCATTAAAAAGCCTTGCTCATTTGGGATGTGGAATCAATTCTTGCTAATGTTTCAAAATTCAACAAATACTTTTTTTTTATTTCCTCCAAGTCCCTGATCTTCTCAAAAGTTTTCTAAAAGCATGCTCATAACACAGAGTTAAAAAAAAAGTGCCATTTAAAAAAAAAAAAAGCTCAAAATCCTTTAGCATCTGCATTTTTGTCTTTGGTGTTTAGATTTTTTGGGGATCGTCTGCCAACCTGCTTCTGATACATAGAAACATTTTGCTTGATACTTATTGAAGGTTAGGTGTAAGGAAAACAGTGTTTTTAGAAACATGAAACTGTCATTGCTAGAACAACTACCATGAAGCTCAAAGGCTCTTTTCAGAGGAGGGAGAGGCACTGGTGAGTGCCTGAGCAGCAATGGAAAGTCTAGCAGCTGCTGCAATAAAGTTAGAATGTATCCACAGAGTCAGGACCCTCATGGATGGAGGTTGAGGTCCCAGATAAAAATCTTTGAAGAGAGATGTGAAGTTGGACCACTCTGTTCCAGGCATGAGGGGACTAAAAACATACAGATAACAGACAGTGAGGAGTTGGGGCCTTCATTTTGGCTGATGTGTTCCATCCTGAATCCACTGACTTCAGGTTTTTTAGTAGCTCCTGTGAAGAAACAAAGAGTATTTTGGAAAGCAGTATGGAGATTCCTCAAAAGAGTAGGGATAGAAGCACCATATGACCCAGCTATCCCAATCCAAAAGAAGTAAAATCAGCATATTACAGTAATATATGCATACCAATGTTTATAGCAGTGAAATTCACAATATCCAAGTTATGTAACCAGCTTAGTCACCTGTCAACAGATGAATGGATACAGAAAATGTGGTGTCTATACACATGGAGTCTGATTAGCCATAAAGAAGAATGAAATTATGTGATTTGTAGGAAAATGGATGGGACTTGAGAACATTATGGTAAGTGAAATTAGTCTGACTCAGAAAGTCAAGGGTCAAATGATTTCTCTCATATGTTGAGGCTAAAGAGAAACAAGGAAATATAAAGTGGAGATTTCACGAAAATAGACAGGAGAACAGTGGAGTCCAGTCAGACATTCCAAGGGGAGACAACCCAGGAGGAGGGAAGGAGGAAGGGTGGGAAAGAGGAAGAACTGAACAAAATTGACCAAATTACACTATGTACACTTTTGAATAGATCACAATGAATTTCACTTCCAATCATAACTCTAATGTACCAATTTAAAAATAATAAATAAATAGAAGGAAGACCAATAGAATAGAGGGAAAAGATCAGGGGAAGGGAGGAGAGGAGGGGAAAAAAAGGATCACTGGGAATTGAAATGGAGCAAAATAAGTTCTATGCATTTATGGATATGTCACAATGAACTCCACTATAATGCACTCATAAAAAACAATTTTTGACAGCAGGGATTGAACCCAGGGGTGCTTAACCACTGAACCATATCTCTGGCCCTTATTTTATTTTATTTTATTTTGAGACAGGGTCTCGCTAAGTTGCTGAGGTTGGCTTTGGACTTGTGATCCTCCTGCCTCAGCCTTCTGAGTCACTTGGATTACAGACATGTGCCAGCAATAAAGACATTTTTAAAAAGAAAAATAAATTAGAATACAAAAGCGAATAAATTAGAATACAAAAGTGAATTAAGCCTAAAATAAATATAAGACAGAAATAAAAAATAGAAACAAGGAGTATATCAACATGGAAGGTGAGAAGCCAGTTGTCAATGAAGCAGTTTAGGGTCAGGATTTTGCATCTCATCTCCAGCATGATGGTCTTTCTGACTTATTCTCTCATTGCACTCTTTTTGGAATAATCCAGCATTGAGGAGATAGAAACCTAAGGACCACTGCATCTTGGAATGCCAACATTATACCTTTGCCAAAATACAATTAGAAACTTCCAGGACAAGTTTATAATTAGACACTCAGAAAAAAATAACACCTGTTAGGAAAATGAGGGCAAGCTTGGCAAGAGACCTCTGACTTAATCAAGCTGTAAAATCCTTTCCAAAACCACAACTTCTTTTTAAAATGTTTTTGACGTTTTTTTCCCCATTTGTTCATACTTTATTGAATGACAAGTTCTGTTGACAGCAAAACTCCAACTCAATTTTATATTTATATAATATATATATATATATATATATATATATATATATATACACACACACACACACATATATATAATACATATATGTAATACAGATATACTGATTAATACTTTTAGCTCATATATAGTTTTATGCTTAGATTTTTTAGGAAAATTGCATACTGTGTTCCATATGACTGTACTAATTTACATTCCCATCAACAGTGTATAAGAGTTCCCCTTTCTCCACATTGTCTCTACCATTGTCAATTTTTGTCTTTTTACCTGAGCTTCAATGTTTGCTACACCATTATTGACTATAGCCAGGATATGAAATCAACCTAAGTTTCCATAAATGGATGAATGGATTTTTTTAAAAAGGCTGCATTATATAAATGCAACGGAATACTATACAGACATACAAAGGATGACATTTTGTTATTTGCAACAACAGGGAGACCAGAGGACAGGATTTAATAGGATTTAATGTTGTTTTCCTTTTTGGGTTTTAGACTCACTTGAAAACTGTTTTCTCTTTCTTCTTGCCTTTTTCCCCTTTTGGAATTGGAATATCTGTCTAATGTCTGTCTCACCATTTCATTTTGGAAGTAGTTATTTGTTTTGCTTTCACAAACTCATAGTTGTAAGTAAATCTGCTTAGCATAAAGTGTGCTTTGAGTTTCACTCTATGTCTGATTCACAGGAGACTCTAAAATTTGGACCCTCCAGTTGGTGCTAGAATAAGTAAAGAATTAGGGCTATCGGAATGGAATGAATGTATTTTGCATGTGACAAGGACATAAAGTGTTGGGGTCTAGGGAGGAATGCTTTGGTTTGAATGTGCCCCCTCAAAAACTGTGCCCCTCAAAAGATGTTAGAAACAACTCCAAAGCAACCATGATGGGAGATGGAGACTAATGAGGGGCCCTGAGGCCGTGAGGACTCTGCACTCAAGAATGGATTGAAGCTGCTATTGCAGAAATGGGACCATCATCATGGAGTGGGTTTCCTATAAAGAGAGGAGCTTGGCCCTCTTCCTCTCTCTCTCTCTCTCTCTCTCTCTCTCTCTCTTCCACTCTTGTCCTTTCCCATTTTCCCATGAGTTAACACAGGAAGAAGGAGCCCGTCACCAGTACTGTCACTTTTGTCTTGGACTTTCCAGCTTCCAGAATTGTGAAGAGATAAATTTCTATTTTTTATAAATTGTCCAATATTCTGTTACCACAGCCTAAAACAGACTAACACTACAGGGATTCCACTAACCATCCTACAGTGCACAGGACAGGTCCCCAGACAAACAAGTATCTGCCCCCATAAAATCAACAGGACCTCTCTTGACAAATCCTGATTGCAAACAATAATTAGAGGAAATTTTATAACACTAAACACCTATATTAGATAAGAAAAAAGGCATCTTAAATAAATGAATTCAACTTCTGCTTTAAAAAAGTAAAAGAGTAAATTAAATCCAAACTAAGAAAAGAAAAATTAAAAATCTAAGCAGAAATATATTTAAAATTTTTGAAAGATATATAAAATCATTGAAATCAAGAGTTAGTTTGCTCTGAAGATCAATAATAATATTTATAAACCTCCAGCCAAACTGATCAGGAAAAATTTAGGGAAAAGACAAAATTATCATATCAGAAATGAAAGAGGAATTAAGAAGATAGTAAGTTCCTTAAAAAAATAATACTCTGGATAGATGTATATTTATAATGAAAATTAAAATTATAATTAAAAGACTTCCATCTCAGAAAGCTGAAGTTCTCTATGGATTCATTTGTGATTCATGCAAACATTTACAAAAGATATAACACCAATTTTACACAAACTCTTCCAAGAATATTAAGGAAATGGGAGTACATGCCAAATTCTTCTCTGAGACTGACATTACTCTGATACCATAACTAGACAAAGGCACTAAAAGAAAATGAACTTCACTATAATATCCCTTATGAACATCAGTGCAAAAAAATCTTAAAATTATTTTTTAAACACTTGACAGTGTTTATGTACTGAAGACTCAATCTTGCTAAGATGTCAATCTTCTCCCAAGTTGATTTACAAATCCAACAGTCTTAATCAAATTCAAGCAGTCTTTTTTATGGAAATTTATAAGCTGATTCTCAAATTCATATGGAAATGGAAGGGACTTGGAATAGCAATATAACTTTAAAAAGGCAGAACAAATTTGGAGAAATAATATTACCTGACTTCAGAACTTACAAGTTCCCAGTAATCAAGACATTGTCTTATTGTCATCAGGATAGATAAATAGATTTCTGGGGCCACTAGAAAGTTTAGAAATTGATCAATGCATATATGAACAGCTTATTTTTCTTAAAAGTACAAAGGCAATTCATTGAAAAAAGGTGGGCTTTTTCAAAATGATGCTGGAAAAAGAATGGATACTCATATCTTTTTAAGTGTTTAATCCACACCTCATACTACATACAAAAACTAATTCAAAATGTTTCACAAATTTAAGTATAAAACCTAAAACTATAAGCCTTCAAGAACAAACGCTGGAAACATCTTTTTTTTGATCCAAGGTAAAGCAAAGATTCCATAAATACAACATCAAAAACATGATCCAGAAGGAAAAAAATGTTTTGAACTACATTAAAATAAAAACTTTCTGTTCCTTGAAAGGCACTATTAAGAGAATAAAAAATGAAGCAGATATTGGGAGAGAATATTTGCAAGTTTTAAATGTGTCAAAGAACTTTATCTGAAATGGAAAGAACTCTCAGAACAAATAATAATAATAATAAAAACAAAAACAGACACCTCACAAAATAAAATAAATGGATAGCAACTAAATATGTGGAAAGATATTTTCAACTAGTTTTAAAGATAATGTTAATTAAAGAGATAGCAAAATTAATATTAAGGACAATGACCATACCAAGTGTTGGCAAGGATATGGAAGAACTGGAACTATCATACACTGCTGGTAAGAATCTAAAATGTTAACCATTTAGAAAACCAGTTTGCAGTTTCTTAAAAATCAAACATACACACCTCCATATGACACAGTCATTCCACTCCTAGGTACTTACCCAAGATGAATGAAAGCAAGTTTCCACTCAAAGGCTTGTATATCAATAATTACCTCAGTCTTATTTGTGTGATTCACCACATGGAATCAACTCAAATGTCTATCAATAATCAATAGATGAAGGGATACACAAATTATGGCAGATCTACATATGGAATTCTATTTAGCAATTAAATGTTATAGGTGCGGAGGTAATAGGAATTGAATCCAGGTCCTTGCACATGCTAAGCGTATGTTCTATCACAAAGCTACAGCCTCCCTCCCAGCTATGAATTATTGATAATGCAACATCATGGATGAATGCTAAATAACTATTCAAAGTGAAAAAAGTCTACTTTAAAAATGCATGCAGTGTAATCCCATTTATATAAGATTTTAAAAAATGTGGTCATGGTGCCTATGCAAAGAATAGACAATGGTTGCCATGAGATGAGAAGGAAGAGCAGGAGGGGTGGCTTATAAAGGGAACTTGGAAACTTTGGTATTGATAGAGGTCTTTAGTATCTTGATTATAGTGATGGTGTCATGGTTACATATATTTGTCAGGAGGTTTTACCTTGTTTTTAAAATATGTATACTTTATGTATATTAATTATACTTCCATAAAGATGTTAAAATATTTTTTCAGAGTTAAGTCTAGAACTAGTCTTGTAATTGCTATATAGTAAACATAGTTGTAATATTCCCACCCAAAGTCATGTTGAAATTTAATCCCCAATATGAGATACTAAGTGGGTAGAAAGTTAATTTGACCATAGTATTTGGAGGGAGGACCTTTAGGAAGTAATTAAGATTAAAAAGAGGCTTTAGGCTGGGGCCCTAATCTAATGGGACTGTGGCTATCTAAAAGGAAGAGAGATCTGAGCCAAGATGTTCTGTTTTACAATGTGATACCCCACATTGCCTTGGGACACTGCAGAATCCCGGCCAGCAGGAAAGACCTCACCAGGTATGGCTCTTGATCTTGAACTTCCTAGACTTCAGAATTATGAACCAAAAAACCTTCTTTCTTTAAAAGTTATTCAGCCTGGAGTATTCACTTATAGCAATATAAAGTGAACTAAGACATTCTTTACCCTTGAGGGATACATTCTAAGACCCCTGTCTGAATCTGTGGATAGTACCAATGTTAGCCATTTGTCACTATGACCAAAATATCTGACAAGAACATCTTAGAGGAGAAAAGGTTTATTTGGGCTCATTGTTTCAGAAGTTTCACTCCATAGCCACTGGTTCCATTGCTCTGGGCCTGAAATGAGCCAGTACATCATGGTACAAGGGAGACGGAAAGATGCTCATCTAATGGCAGCCATAAATCAGAGTGGGGGGGCGGGGGGTAGGAAGGGGCCAGGGACAGGATATAGTACTGAAAGCTATGGCCCCAGAGACCTATTTCCTCCAAGCATGTCTCACCCACCTATAGTTTCCATCCCCCAGTAGTCCATTCAAATAATGAATTCATCAAATGGGTTAATCCATTAAGGAGATTACAGTCCTCATAGTTTAAACATTTTCTAAAAGGTCCACCTCTGGACATTGTTATATTGGGATCAAGCCTTCAACACATGAGCTTTTGGGGAACCATTCCAGATCTAAACCATACACATCTAAACAGTGCCAAACCCTATGTATACAATGTTTCGTCCTGTACATTTATGCCTATGTTAAAGTTTGTTTATAAATTAGTTACAGTAATAAGTCAATAATAACAAATTAATATAATAAAGTTATATAACTATGGTCTCTCTCTCTCTCTCTCTCTCTCTCTCTCTCTCCCTTTTTCTCTAAAAATGTATCATACTGTTCTCACCCTTCTTATGTGATGATGTGTGATGATACAGTGACCACATAATGAGATGAGGTGAGGTGAATGCCAGAGGCACTGTGACACAGCATTAGGCTGCGATGTAAGGGGTATTCAAATGTAAACTCTGTGACACCATGACAGTGGATCTGATAACCCATCAGTACTAAGCGACTGACTCTAAGGGTTTCACAGAGCAAATTTGCTGGACAAAGAGATGATTCATATCCAGGATGTGAAGGAACACCAAGGCGAGAGATTTCATCATGCTACTCAGAACAATACACAATTTAAAATTTATGAACTTTTTATCTCAGTAATTTTTCATGTACTCTTTTTGGATCATGGTTTATGATGGGTAAGTGAAGTCATAAAAGGTGAAGCTACATAGCTGGGCACAGTGGCACATGCCTGTAATCCTAGCAGTTAGGGAGGCTGAAATAGGAGGATCATGAGTTCTCAGCAGCTTTGCAACGGCCTAAGCAACTTAGCAAGACCCTGTCTCAAAAAAAAAAAAAAAAAACTTCGGAGGGCATGGGATGTGGCTTAGTAATGAAGCAGTCCTGAGTTCAATTGTTGCTACCAAAAAAAAAAAAAGTGAACGAACAGATAAGAAGGGCTACTGTTATCACAAAAAGTTAAAGATTTTTAATATTAATGATGTTTGATTCTTACTAAAAATTGCTTGTCATTTGTCTTCACTGAGCACTAAATACTAACATTTTATTTAGCTCTATCTCATTCTTAAAATGTATAGTATGTTTTTAATAAAGTAGATATTTTATTAGTATAATTATACATTTGTATAGTTCATAAATTGAAAAAATGTTCATACATTAATGTTGTAGTGCTTTTTTTAAATTTGTTGTAGTGCTTTTTTGATTAGTGAAAGTGAGAGCTGTAAAACCTTTAAAAGCTACTAATATAACAATGCAAAGCTACTATATTAAAGTGGATACATGGAACTTGAAAAATATGCAGGTAGATAAATACAGTCTGTAGGCTGAAAGTGGAAAATAGCTTTAATGACTGTAAAAGAAGCCACATTTTTTTTTTAGAGGTGCATTCCCAAGAAGCCACATCTTAACATCAACTACAGACTAGGCTGTTTCTTCTTTGGCCCTCCCACAAGTCCATAATCCAAGTTATCCCAGAATTTTCTGTTTGCTCAAACAGGTATCTTTATCTACACAACAAATTCTGTTCCCAGTGTAGTTTATATTACACCCATGTTTCTTCTCCTTCTTGTCTTTTACTGAATTCTCTTTTTTGACTACATGTCACCTCAAAATGTATTTTTATAATGTATTCAAATCCATTTACGACAGACCTGTTTGTCAGCTCTCTTCCAGTTGCCCTTCCATTTCTTTTCTGTATCCCAGGGGGCTGACTTAACAAGGCTCCTTTACTTTTGGTGTGGTCTGTCAATGGGCCATTCTTAGAAGGAGATTCAAAATTATGAACGTACAATGAATAACATACAAAGTAACAGTAGGTCATGATAACATTGACGGAGTCCCCTTTACCCTGCAGATGCAGATGGACCTGACCGAAGACGAGTTTAAGGCCTACAGCACTGCCATCCTCAATAAATGCTCATCTGTGACAACTCTATGTTTAAAAATGGTGGGAGTCAATTTGGGCTTGAGACATTTGGTTAGTCAGAAGAGGCTGAGAATTCTGAACTTCAGCATCACCAGAACCTGGATTGCCTGTGGAAACACCCTCTCCATCCTTTCTCCCTTAAAGAACCCCTCTCTGCATAGAAATTTTTCAGTGACAACACCTGGTGGTTATCTCACAAGGTGGTGACAGTTCTCCTCAGTACCCAACTCTATCAGCTTTCATTGCCAAAAAAAATTAAAGAAAAGATATAAGTCCTAATCCCGGAGAAGATGACCTACACATAAAAATAGTTTTAAAAAAACCACCAATTTAGGTCGATAGGTATCTAAGAGAAAGGAGACCCCCAAAGAGGTGATATCAAGTTGGACAAAAATTTAGTCTCAACTGGGCTGACCCATTAAGGTGGTTCTCACCCAGGATGTGGGATTTATGGTTGTCTGGGAACAATAATAATGGTCTGTTAGGTTGGAAAATTGATAAATGGATTTACTAAAGACCTATCTTTAGTGAAGCCAAAATGCCCGAACTTCATGGCACACTAAGAGGAAAATATGCAAAATAATCTAGTGGAATGGGTGTGACCTATAGAAAGGGAATAAAAGGAATGAATGTCCTGACCTCTGGAGCCACCAATTGAACAAAGGATACTGCTCTTACCCATTTATTAGTGCAGCACCAGTTTCCTTGAAAACTGCTAAAGAAGCTGCCTACTCTAAGCCAGAGATTGTAGTGGGTGGAAGGTATGTCTTGGCAAGAGAAATGGGTTCTATTATCTCAATGGGGGAAAATGGGATCTTGGAGTGGTAGAAGTGGATTAACTTAGTTATTCAGGGTGAATGCATTTGCCATGAACACCTAGAGGGACCAAGGCATAAGCAGATTATTTTGACACTGAGGAAGTTATAGCAATATATTTTCAAGATTGATATACAAACCTTTGAATGGACAATATATTTACCAGAGAGACCACTGATGTCCCTAGAACCTCAATGAATGCTCAGACTATGAAGCTGTTGCTTTATATAGAGATATGGGGGGAAATATTCTAGGTCTTGGCAAGAGAAGACCTGAATTGCTTCCAAAAGCATTCACAACCTCTTACCAAAATTTCACTCTTCAGCTCACAGTTTATATTTTTTGAATGAAGTGGAAACCAAGGTTTATTAGGAAAGACCCTGAAATGACTCCAGAGGTATATCCCATAAACCCAGACCCAAGATTTCCCTAAAGAGACTTATAGCTATTAATAGTGCAGCAGGAACAGGAAAATATGCATGGCTTCTAGAAATTAATAGATGTAAACAGATGCCACAACTTGGAGACTCAGAATACCACATTTGTCTATCTGTCAGAATGGGTGTTTTTGAAGGACAAGATCAAATAAAATAGATTAACGTTGGCTAAATCTCCCGCAGTTGGCCCAAAGAGACATAGACCTATTCTGTAGTTATTTCCATAGAATCAGAATCATGAGAAAACATACATAGTTAATGAAAGACAGAAACTCCAAGTTGGTTCCCTCGTTTATTATGTGAAGAACATTATGTTATGAAGATTCAAGTGGAAGTCATTCCAACTAGGCCTCCTCCCAACTTCCTAGCCAAAACAGTAAGCAAAAAGCAATACCACATTCTTAAGTCTATTACAGAGATCAGCGCTACCATCAAAGGCCTGAAAGTTTCTAGAGGATAATTCTTACCTGTTAACTCCTCTGTTTGGTTGGGGAAGCCCAATAGGTTTTAATAGGATAAAAATATATTGTTGCAAACTTAACTCAAATATAATGCAAAACATAGCTCTGCCTTAGAATGTAGTATCCTTGTTAGATAAAATTAGTTCAGTCCCTTCTCTTGGTGTACTGCTATTCTAGGTATGGAAATGCCTTTCTTGATTGTAGAGTTTCTACCCTGTAACTATTTGTAGACTTCTAGAAAATCTTATTCACTGTTGTGATATTCCATGAAGCACCTTATTCGCTGAGAAAACTTTAGTATCTAGGAAATGCAGCAAAGGGCTCTACCCATAGTTGGCTGATGTGGCAATGAATCACATCATCCAGAAAAACCAAGCAGTAGAAAGATGTTAAGGACTTGTTATACTATCAACTGGCATGCACGTCCTTAAACGGTGGGATTCTGTTCTGTTCTGTTGGATACTCTATGTCTCAACCAACCAACAGACAATAGATGGAACTGTTGCTACAATATCTATCACAGATGGAGCTGATACATGGCCTAATTCACCTGAATATCCCTTCACCACAATTGATGTGGCTGTTGCCAAGTGGAGTGCCCAACCTGCCAGCCATTCAGATCAATGTTGAGTCCCTCACATGGCACCATTACCCAGGAGATTTGAGTTTGAAACCTTTTGGTAAGGTTGAGTAGGTTAGAATTTCCCCATCCTCTGGGATTGGTTTATTTTCTTCTAGAACAATGTACTATGACTGGTTTGTAACATTGATTTTTCTTTTTATCATTTTGAGCATATGCTCCATTCTCTGCAGAATGAGAGATTTTTATAAGGCTGAAGCGAGGCAGGAAAGGATGTGTGATTCCTTTGGTTGGAAAAGATCACTACATTGTTGGAGATCAACCTGGAAATGGATGCATTTCAGGTGTGTAGTTTCATACCATGTCCTGTGCATTCTCATTGCCTGGCTTCCTAGCAGTAATAGTTCAGGTTCATTGAGCATATATGTATGGTAGCTATAGCAGTAATCCTAGAAGAGCAGTGGGAAGAAACATTTTAAGAAAAAGTCTAGATAATAAAGATCTACATTTAAGACCATCCTTGGAATTAGGTAAGGTTATGGTGACTGTTATTACTCAATTCAAATGACACAGAACCAGAAAAAGATATTTAATGCAGTGTTCAACTCTAGAATAATGAGCACCCGTGAGAGTCTAAAAGTTCTTCCAGTAAAGAGACCGGTAAAATTGTAAGTAGAGGATTTTATCTTCAATTTTTTATTAATATGAACATTCTCTCAAATCAGAAGTGAATGGATAATTATGAATGTAATGCATTCCACTATTGTCATGTATGTAAGAAATAAATTAAAAAATTAAAAGAAGTTTTAAAGTGTACCATATACAATTATAAGCAGATTATTTTTTGTCCTTTTTGATGAAAAATAAGCAAATGTAATTTCCACATATTTCATGACCAAAATAAAACTATACACATAAAGTAAAAATGCATGAAAATTAAAGATTTATATATTCCAAATATTAATAATAAAATGTACATTTTGATCCACCAGCTAGAGGAAAAGTGAGTAAAATTTAATTCTTCAATTGAAAATTATATTGCAGTTTCATTTTCAAAGAGGCAATGAGACTATGCATCAAAAACCAAAGAAAAAAATTATAAAAACGATATGGCAAGTAAAAATGTAGCCTGGAATTTTATGATGTTTGTGATGTTTGTTAACTTTTAAAACTTCATGATTCATTGTGATTGTTTTGTCATTCTGAATAGGTATTTGCTTTCTCACTTAATTTTGTATTTTTAGTTTCATATTATTTGTATTTAAAAAGAGCCCTCAAGTTGTATAACCTTTAAGGCCCTAGAACAACCTCTGCCTCTGAAGTTGCTTAATGTCTCTTGACTTGATCATTTCTTTCTTACCAACACATGGTGCTGGAATGTCGCTATATGAGGGACTGAGGATGGCTACTCTGTTTTGCTCTATTGTTAAGGTCACTTAGCAATTTGATGTTAGTTACATTCCAGAGAATACACTCCAAGTTTTACAGACCCACAATATCCTCAAATACAGGTGTACAATACATAACAAATAAAGCTGAGTTCATTTCAATATTCTGTCTAGACAACTACAAAAGGAGGTTTACGGATTTTATAAAGCTTATTTATTTTTTTATTTCCTTTAAAAATAAACCTTGTCTACATTTCACTTGTTTCCATATGCAAATATGCTTTCCGTCTTCAGCACTGGAATATTTAATTATTTAGAAACATTCCACATAAAACATGGAGATGCCAAAGTTTTTTAAATGATCACTGATGTCATTTGAGAGTAGATATAAATGTTAATGCTTTCTCTTTGTGATGATATTAATTGTTCTCAGATTTAGAATGTCAGAAAGAACTAGTGACAAAAAATGCCCTAAAGTAAACTGTGTTTACTGAAATCAGAAACATGAAATAAGTTTTATTCTTGTGTGCAATGGAATCAAATCATGTATGGATTTAGGGATGTGCATGTGTGTGTAAGAGAGAGAGAGAGAGACAGAGGGAGGGAGAGAGAGAGAGAGAGAGAGAGAGAGAGAGAGAGAGAGAGAGAACAAACAACATGTTTCTTGTTTTCCTGTCATCCTTATCTCTGCTTAACCATGATAGGTTAATGGAGACATCTTACTGGTTCCATTATTTCAATATAGATGTCACTAACTTCTCTCAGACATATTATAATTGGTGTTAGTTTCTAATGAAATTCATAATCCTGAGGGAAAGTTAAACTCATTGAAGGATCTTCCTAGCTCACTGCAGAATACTAAGCAGCACAAGTGTCTAATACTGACATAATTAGTAAGACTGCATGAGGAAAAATTCATTCCAAAGGATTGACAAAGAATTAAGTCTATTAGGTATTATACAGAATAACATTTTCTAACCTATCACTAATCTAATATAATATCCTATAATAATAGTGATTTTTAAAGAAAATATGGATTGAGAATAGCTTATTTGAAACTCAAAAGTTCACAGTCATCCTTATAATGGTATCTTGTCATAGCAGCCAAAGTGGAATTTTGCCAACCAAGATGCTGGCAATATTCTTAGTAAGATGAAACTAGTTTGAGGGACTTTTGCAGCTATTCATCCTAATAATATCATATTATGTTAATCTTTTTATTCTATTTCAAATGCATTCATCGTATTTCCAATTAAATCACCAATATTTCCATAGTAAACAATTCATTCATCCATTTAAAAATTAATCTATTATATTCCAAATATTTTTAATTGTTGAGCTTCCTATTTTGTGTAAATTTTCTCTAAGGAGCTGATCAAATATTCTCAGTGTACATTTTCCACATTGTAAAAGTATGTAGCATAGAAAATGTAAAATCATCCTTTCTGTATCTACTCTGAATTATCCTGCCTTTTTCAGAAAGTCATACCTTTAGCAATGTTTTCTTTCCACATCTACAGATGTGTATTTTTGTACATTAGTAAGATCAGAGATCTTAATAAAATTTTTACACTTTTATATTAAGGAGAATAAACTTGTAGAACAGCATATACAGTACAATTCTATCATGTACAAAAAATTATATATGTATATATAGACACACATACACAACAAATACATACATACATATAGATAGGAAAAATTACTAAGAGGGTAGTATAATATAAAATAAATAGTTTATAAGAATATTTTATACTTTAAGAAATATTAGAAATATTAAAGTTAATGAAATAATAATACATATGCCTAATACATTTCTTAATATTAGCAATTTTCTTCTTACTAAAAAGGTTGAATATCTTATTTTTAAATTTCTTTTGTGAATTTATTTTTAAATCTATTCTCGTTTTTTAAAATGTTGATTTCTTGTTCTGTTTTTTATTTAATTTGAAATACTATAAAGGTATATTGCAAATATACCTTTCCTTTGAATTTTTTGTAAAGTATGGGTAAGATACACATAAAAATAATACAACTAAAATTTACATAGGCACCATATTGGTTTTAAAAACTACACACACACACACACACATATAAATTGAAATCCCCTGTGTGCCCCTCTTCATACCCAATCATTGCCTCTTCTCTATGGAACCACCATTCTGAATTTCATGTTTATCATCCACTTGACTATACTCATAGTTTTACAAATATTTTCATATTCTTAAAACAAAACTCTAGTTTTGCTTATTTTGTCTACATATGTGACAATACTAATGCACTTTTCAGCCACATGAAATTTATGTTCAAAGTGTTATTACTTAGATTTGGTAATGTTGTTGCCGTAATTCATTTATTTTCATTGCAGTACAGCAAAATTAAATTTTGGCATGAATGTACACAATTATACTATGGCTTATTTATCTGTGATGCAGTTAGAGATCAATTGGTTTGTTACCAGGTTTTAGTTGTTACCAACAGGGCTGTAATAAACATTTTTTACTGTGTTAAAGAATATTTGTGTCAAATTTTTTTCCTAGGGAAGCAGTTGTCAAACTTTTTGTTCTTAAACAGTTCTCGTTGATAGAGACTGGGATTGTGGCTCAGTGGCAGAGCACTTGCCTCGCACATATGAGGCAATGAGTTTGATCCTCAGCACCACATAAAAATAAATAAATAAAATGAAGGTATTGTGTCCATCTACAACTAAAAAACATTTAAAAAAATGTTCTCATTGATAAACTTAAGTTTACTAGGGATTTCAAAAATCACTGTCCTATGTAAGTTATAGCTTTCATTATACATTAGAAATTTAAATAAAGAATTAAAAGATATTTATTTGAAATTCACTCAAAAATTTAAAAATTACACATTAATGCAAATAACATCCTTTGAGAAAAATAGCTTCATTTTTAAAAAGAAAAAAGTTAGCAAGAAATGTGGCATTGTTTTATATCCTGCATACCTTTTATATGTTTGGCTTGATAGAAATCACCTGTTTTATTTATTATTGCTGTTTCTGCATATGTTTTGTTGAAATATATTATTTCAGTTGAAATATAAGAAGAAAATCAAGTGTCACACAGACATGTACTTAGAAAAGAGAGAAATATTTAATATCCTTTAGATATCATTATAAAATCTTTTTAAATACTACACCCAAAACCTGACAAGCTAATGTTTTTTTGAAGAGTAAATATAATGTGGAATCTGAAACTATAAAAATGCACTTTCATAGTACATTAAAATTTACTGGTCCATTTTATACTTTCATTAATCTTTGACCCATGAATGATTTCATAATATTGTTCATTTAGAATATATTGGTTCATAGGCACCATCATACAGTATCAAAAATCAAAACAGCCGGGAGTGGTGGTACATGTCTGTAATTCCAGTGGCTCAGGAGGCTGAGGCAGGAGGATCACAAGTTCAAAGTCAGCCTCAGCAACTTAATGAGGCCCTGTGCAACTTAGTGAGACCCTGTCTCTAAATTAAAAAAAAAAAAAAATTAAAGGGTGGGGATGTGGTTAGGTGGGTAAGTGCCCCTAGGTTCAATCCCCAGAACTATATATATATATATATATATATATATATATATATATATATATATATATATATATATATATATATATATGTATATATATATATAAACTTTAAAATATCAACACTGATCTCACCAGTAAACCTTTAAGTGTTAAAACACTGTCTAGATCACAGTGGCAAATGCAAATTTCACATTTTTATGTGGTGGCAAAACTTGAAAAGCTCATTCTGTTATCCTTTTGTTGTAATTTTAATGGCTATAGGATCTATAGTGATACAGTGTTTCATTCGTAATCTTGGTGATTTTATTTACCAAGAGTCTGTTTTATGCAAACCTGGCTCTCCAATTCACCTGCCTCTCTGTCTACTCCTGTTTCAATAGTATACTTTCTGAACTCTTATAGACTCACAATATTTTTTAATATCTGGTAAGTATTTTCTTCTTCTCCCTCTCCTTTTCCTTCCCCTCTCTCTTTTATTCCCTTTCTTTTTTCTTCTGCTTCTGTTTTTGTTTCCCCTCCTCCTTGATCTCTTTTTCTTCCTCCTTCTCCTCCTCCTTCTTTTTATTCCCCTTCCTCTTCTTTACTTCTTCAAATATTTTTTCTTATTCTTAGATGACTGGCCATACACATTTAGAACGAGGTTTTCAAGTTCTACAACAGAAGACAAGGACAGAGATGATCAAAGAGAAATAAATATGTATGTTCACAAAAGACTTGTACAATAATATGCAAAGAATCTTTCTTCATGATTAGCCACAAACTGAAAATAACACAAATGTCTATTAACAATAGAATGAATAAATATACTAAAATACATTGGTAAAATGGAATTTACTACTAAGCATTACAGAAGAAGAGGCTGCTATATCACAAGTACCAACAAGTCAAAGCAATCTTAAGCATAAAGAAAAGCTGGAGTCATACACTGCTTGATTTCAAAATAAATTACAAAGCTATAGTAATCAAAAAGATATGGAACTACCATAAAAACAGACAAATGACACCAAATACAGAGTCCAGAAATAAATCCATTCATTAACAGTCATTTGATTTCTAACAAAGATGCCAACAACCCACAGTGGGAAACAGTCTCATTAATAAATGGAGATGTGAAAACTGGATACACACAAGCAGAAAATGAAATTAGACCTTATGTCACACCATATAAAAAGCAACTCAAAATGTGTTGAAGACTTAACAGTTAAACCCACCAACTGAAAACATCGGGTAAAGCTCCATGACATTGGCCTGGACAATGACTTTTTTTTGGCCTGTGACACCAAAAATACTGGCAACAATAACAACAACAACAAAAGGCAAATAGTATTATATGAAATGGAAAAGCTTCTATACAGATTAGGAAATAATCAACCAAGTGAAGAGACCTATGAAATGGGAGAATATATTTGCAAAATTTATGTTAAGGGGTTAATATCCAAAATATAAGACACTCAAACAACTCAATACTAAGAAAACCAATAACCTGTTTAAAAAATGAGCAAAAGATCCAAACAGACATTTCTCCAAAGGGGACATACAAATGGCCAACAGATACACAAAGAGCATTAGTAATCATCAGGGAAATGCAAATTAAAATATTAATGAGATAATACTTCATACCTGTCAGAAAGGCTATTATCAAAAGAAGAAAGATAACAAGTGTCTGGCTTGAAAAGATGTAAAGAAAAGGAAACCTCTGTATACTGATGGTGCAAATGTAAATTAGAACAGCCATTCATTACAGGAAACAACATGCAGGTTCCTGAAAAATCTTAAAGAACTGTCACATTATTGAGCAATCACACTCCTGGGTACATAGCCAAAAGAAATAAAATGATTATGTCAAAATTATATCTGAATTTCCAGATTCATTGCAGCAATATTCAAAATTGCAACAGTGTGAAATCAACCAAAAATTCATCAACAGATGAATAGATTAAGAAAGTGTGGTACATATACATAATGGCTTACTATTCAGCCTTAAAAACAAAGGAAAGTCTGTCATTTGCAGCATTGTGGATAGACTTCAAGGACATTATGCTAAATGAAAAAGAAAAAAGTAAGTACAGAAAGAAAAACAGTGCATGATCTTATTTATTTATATGTGAAATCTAAAAAGAGATGAACTCATAGAAGTGGAGTAGAATGGTCAGTGGCTGCAGGTGGGGGTAAAAGTGAGATTGAGGGCATTTTGTTCAGGAGACTCCAGTTAGGAGTGAATTTCAGTTAAGAGTAATAAGCTCAGGAGCTCTATTGTAAAACATGGTGACATTGATTAATAACCATGAAATTATATACTTGAAAATTATAGAGAGTAGACTTAAGTGTTTTGACCACGTACAAAAAGAAATGGTAAGTATATGAAATAATATGTTTTTAGTCCTATTTAGCCATTCCATAAAATATACATATTTTAAGACAGCGTGTTTTCAAATTTTGTTATTAGTAGATAAATTTAGAAAATCTAATTTACTTCTACATGAATTCCTAAGTTCAAAAATCATAATGAAAATTATTAATTATTTTGATTTAATTATATCAGAATTTTTGAGGTATATCTAAATTAAATTTATGATGTAGAAATATATATTAGAGGATTAAAAGGTAGAATATTAAATATTGCACCCGTGTTTTCAAATAGATTAGTACTTTGTAATATACTCTATATATTGTACCTAAATCTGGATATCAATAACTATGCATTATCATTTATTTTTAAAATTTTGTTTCATATTGATTTTATCTTACATATTACAATAAGATTGTTCTTTAAGGTTGTTCTTTCATTTATTTTCTCAAAAAGGAAAACTGCATCTTGTTAAGTCACAGATATTATGGTGTATTTTTATGCATACTTTTGGAAAGTTTTTAGCTTGTTTATTCTTGCCTTCTTTCAATTTTATTTGGTATATTTTATTTTATGTTTGCTAACCTTTAAAGTTTTCATGTTCTACATTTATTTTCTAAGTTTGTGCAACACAAAAATTCATACCAGCAAATTTCAGAGCATTCATTATTTTTCACAGTTTAGTGGATAGTTGCAAATTTCTGACCAATTCATGGAAATTCTGACATTTAGTTACTGACCTCTCATATTCCTAAGTATATATTTCTTAATGATTGGAAGTAATGACATTTAAATTTTTTTTCTTCTTTTGGTTTGGTGTTGATTTGCATTCTCTGAAGCAGAAATTTCTTATATTACTAGTTTCTAAACTTCATTGCTGAGAATCAAGAGGCTTTTGACTATTTTCTTAGCAGAGCAGTACTAGCATTCTCACCAGGCCTGGCATATGTTTGATTTTTTTTATGCACATCTGTAAGTAGAGTAATGTTCTCCTTCATGTTATATGGATCATTACTTTTATTTTATACTCCAGTTCCATTTCATAATTCAGTAAGAGTACATAATTTCATGCTTTATGAATAACTTTGAATGGTTTGGGATATTTTATTTTTAAGAAATGGAACTGTAGATAATTGTTAGTTACTGATATTATGGAACATAGTAATTAAGAGTCAATTTTCTACCTTTTTAAAGTTCAAGTGTCAAAAGGAAGATAAGGGGCTGGAGTTGTGGCTCAGCTGTAAAGGATTTGCCTCGCAAGTGAGAGGCCCTGGGTTGAATCTTTAGCACCACATTAAAATAAATAAACAAATAAAACAAAGGTATTTTTTAAAGGAAGATAAAGAAGAGACATATGTTATCAAAGCAAATGAATCACTTTCCATTAGATCATCATTGACATGGTCTATTAATTTGTGAAAACCTGGAGTCTTGAAATAAATCTGCAGCTTTTTAAAAATCTGTTTACCTCTCCTTTCCATTCTTATCTGGAAAAATGACTATAAACAATGCTAAGATTTTATATTTAGGCAAATGAAAACAACAAGTATCCTTGATATCAAGGGCAAGCTAGGATAGTTAGTTTAGGATCAAAAGCCCAATAATAGTTGATATGGATCAGTGGAGACCTACAAAAATTAGCAACTTCGAGAGAGCAGTGGGATTCCCAGGACATCCTTCAGTGATTCAAGGTCATTGCTGAAAGAACCCACAACTCCAATATTTAATTAGCTTCTTAAACTCAAAGTAATTTAACTCATTTTGCTTTATAATATCCTTGGATATCCCAGAAGTGAATATTTCTTAAAATTCATTTTCTTAGAACAAAGTTTCTAAACCTGAAATCTTGTTGATATTACTGAAGCTATAAAACAATAGAAGCATGTATATGCATTTGATTTTGCATATTTAATCTTGACTTCAAAAAATTGGTCTGAGGATGTAATTCAGTGGTAGAGCACTTGCCTAGCATGTATGAGACTATGGGTACAATCCCCAGAACCACCCCCAAAATAAAAAAATAAATACATATAAAAATATTCACACATGCTTCTATTAAAATGAATCATATGGAGGGTTTTTCAAAGCATAAGAAAGAGAAAAATAACAAAACCAACAATGTTTATAGCCACAGGACCTATTCAAAAATACTTGACATATTAAACACTATAATCAAAATAATAAATGGGTGAAAGATTTTGCCTAAGGATTTGGTAATGATAAAATAAACATATAGTCCAATAAGATTGAAATGTTGTTGACCAAATGTTTAATTAATCACTTATACACACAGAAAGTTCTATTTTGGTGCTTATTTATATTCACATATTTACATTGATCCATTAAATTATGATATTTACTTGATAAACCAATTATGCTATCATAGCTATTGAAGAGAACTTACCACAGACTTAGGTATAGTACAATTTGTCTGCATATAATGGAGGGAAAAAAGGAGGATCTTCCCTTCCATCTTCTTCTTGAGAGCCTCTCTCTGCATTCTGCAAAGCCAGAAGATAGAAAGCAGACCAATTCTCAGTCTTTGGTTTTCTTCTGTATAGTATTTATATTCTCTCTCAAAGTGGGAATCTCCCTCAATGATCTCAGTTTTTAGAGTTTTAAATATCATTTTTATGCCTGATTGTGTTACTCTCATCTAAAATCTAATCCCTCATTTCCAGAATAATAATCCTAATTTTTATTCAACACTTTTACTCAAATGTCTAATAAATACCTCAAAATTAACATGTCCCAAACTGAACTATTCTTCTCTCAAATCCTGTACCATTTCTGTCTTCATTTTCAGATGACAGTAAATCCATCCCTTCTCTTTATCCTTTCTTTCATCCTTTCTCCCTCCAGGCCAAAAAATCTGGGTGTTGTTCTTAATTCTTCTTTTTTATCATTATGTCTCAGTCATGATCCAATCTTAGTTTTTTGTGGTTATAAAAATTTACTTACCTTCAGGATTCCATATCTTCACTGCACATATGTCTTACCTGCGTTACCCAATCGCCTTCTGTCTTCTAACCTTGCTACTTGAGGAGTATGTTATCAATGTAGAAGACAAGTTAAATTAATATCACTGTTGTTAACACTCTGGACTCATTTGCTACTTCTCAGGTTTAAAATCAAAGTCCTTACAATTATCTTTGGGGTCCCATGCAGTGTTCCCCTACCATTCTCCATCCTCATTACCCAGGATCCTTTACAAACACACTGACCTCTCTCTGTCCCTTGAGCATACCAGAGACACCATTGCTTAGAGGTCTCTCTAGGTTATCATGCCTTCTCTTAAATGCTACCTGTATTCTGAGCACTAGAACAAGAGCCTGAGACATGGTAAGAGCACAATAAATATTTGTCAAATGAATTAATAAATTATTTTTGAAACTTATGTTAGTTTTATCTGAAGTATATATATATATTTTTAAATTTTTTATTGTGGGTTGTTCAAAACATTACAAATTTCTTGACATATCATATTCCACACTTTGATTCAAGTGGGTTATGAACTCCCACCTTCACCCCATACACAGATTGCAGAATCACATCAGTTACACATCCATTGATTTACATATTGCCATACTAGTGTCTGTTGTGCTCCGCTGCCTTTCCCATCCTCCACCCTCCCCCCTCCCCACCTCTCCCCTCCCCTCCCCTCCTCTCTCTCTACCCCCTCCACTGTATAACCCTGAGGGTCTCCTTCCATTACCATGCAATTTCCCTTCTCTCTCCCTTTCCCTCCCACCTCTCATCCCTGTTAAATGTTAATCTTCTTCTCCTGCTCTTCGTCCCTACTCTGATCTTAGTTACTCTCCTTATATCAAAGAAGACATTTGGCATTTGTTTTTTAGGGATTGGCCAGCTTCACTTAGCATAATCTGCTCTAATGCCATCCATTTCCCTGTAAATTCTATGATTTTGTCATTTTTTAATGCAGAGTAATACTCCATTGTGTATAAATGCCACATTTTTTTTTATCCATTCGTCTATTGAAGGGCATCTAGGTTGGTTCCACAGTCTTGCTATTGTGAACTGTGCTGCTATGAACATCAATGTAGCAGTGTCCCTGTAGCATGCTCTTTTTAGGTCTTTAGGGAATAGACTGAGAAGGGGAATAGCTGGGTCAAATGGTGGCTCCATTCCCAGCTTTCCAAGAAATCTCCATACTGCTTTCCAAATTGGCTGCACCAATCTGCAGTCCCACCAGCAATGTACAAGTGTACCCTTTTCCCCACATCCTCTCCAGCACTTGTTGTTGTTTGACTTCATAATGGCTGCCAATCTTACTGGAGTGAGATGGTATCTTAGGGTGGTTTTGATTTGCATTTCTCTGACAGCTAGAGATGGTGAGCATTTTTTCATGTACTTGTTGATTGACTGTATGTCCTCCTCTGAGAAGTGTCTGTTCAGGTCCTTGGCCCATTTGTTGATTGGGTTGTTTGTTCTCTTATTGTCTAATTTTTTGAGTTCTTTGTATACTCTGGATATTAGGGCTCTATCTGAAGTGTGAGGAGTAAAGATTTGTTCCCAGGGTGTAGGCTCCCTATTTACCTCTCTTATTGTTTCTTTTGCTGAGAAAAAACTTTTCAGTTTGAGTAAGTCCCATTTGTTGATTCTAGTTATTAACTTTTGTGCTATGGGTGTCCTATTGAGGAATTTGGAGCCCGACCCCACCGACTGTAGATCGTAGCCAACTTTTTCTTCTATCAGACGGTGTGTCTCTGATTTGATATAAAGCTCCTTGATCCATTTTGAATTCACTTTTGTGCATGGCGAGAGAAAAGGATTCAGTTTCATTTTGTTGCATATGGATTTCCAGTTTTCCCAGCACCATTTGTTGAAGATGCTATCCTTCCTCCATTGCATGCTTTTAGCCCCTTTATCAAATATAAGATAGTTGTAGTTTTGTGGATTGGTTTCTGTGTCCTCTATTCTGTACCATTGGTCCACCTGCCTGTTTTGGTACCAGTACCATGCTGTTTTTGTTACTATTGCTCTGTAGTATAGTTTGAAGTCTGGTATCGCTATACCGCCTGATTCACACTTCCTGCTTAGCATTGTTTTTGCTATTCTGGGTCTTTGATTTTTCCATATGAATTTCATGATTGCTTTCTCTATTTCTACAAGAAATGCCGTTGGGATTTTGATTGGCATTGCATTAAACCTATAGAGAACTTTTGGTAATATCGCCATTTTGATGATGTTAGTTCTGCCTATCCATGAACAGGGTATATTTTTCCATCTTCTAAGATCTTCTTCTATTTCTCTCTTTAGGGTTCTGTAGTTTTCATTGTATAAGTCTTTCACCTCTTTGTTAGGTTGATTCCCAAGTATTTTATTTTTTTTGAAGATATTTTGAATGGAGTGGTTGTCCTCATTTCCATTTCAGAGGATTTGTCGCTGATATACAGGAATGCCTTTGATTTATGCGTGTTGATTTTATATCCTGCCACTTTGCTGAATTCATTTATTAGCTCTAATAGTTTCTTTGTAGAGCCTTTTGGGTCTGCTAGGTATAGAATCATATCATCTGCAAATAGTGATAATTTAAGTTCTTCTTTTCCTATTTTTATGCCTTTAATTTCTTTCGTCTGTCTAATTGCTCTGGCCAGTGTTTCAAGAACTATGTTGAACAGAAGTGGAGAGAGAGGGCATCCCTGTCTTGTTCCAGATTTTAGAGGGAATGCCTTCAGTTTTTCTCCATTCAGAATGATGCTAGCCTGAGGCTTAGCATAGATTGCTTTTACAATATTGAGGTATGTTCCTGTTATCCCTAGTTTTTCTAGAGTTTTGAACATAAAGGGATGCTGTACTTTGTCGAATGCTTTTTCCGCATCTATCGAGATGATCATATGGTTCTTATTTTTAAGTCTATTGATGTGGTGAATAACATTTATTGATTTCCGTATATTGAACCAGCCTTGGATCCCAGGGATGAATCCTACTTGATCATGGTGTACAATTTTTTTGATATGTTTTTGTATCCGATTTGCCAGAATTTTATTGAGGATTTTTGCATCTAGGTTCATTAGAGATATTGGTCTGTAGTTTTCTTTCTTTGAAGTGTCTTTGTCTGGTTTAGGTATCAGGGTGATGTTGGCCTCATAGAATGAATTTGGAAGTTCTCCCTCTTTTTCTATTTCCTGAAGTAGCTTGAAAAGTATTGGTATTAGTTCTTTAAAGGTTTTGTAAAATTCTGCTGTATACCCATCCGGTCCTGGGCTTTTCTTAGTTGGTAGTCTTTTGATGGTTTCTTCTATTTCCTCAATTGATATTGGTCTGTTTAGGTTTTCTATATCCTCCTGACTCAATCTGGGCAGATCATATGACTTAAAAAATTTATCTATGCCTTCACTATCTTCTAATTTATTGGAGTATAAGGATTCAAAATAGTTTTTGATTATCTTCTGTATTTCTGAAGTGTCTGTTGTGATATTGCCTTTTTCATCCCGTATGCTAGTAATTTGAGTTCTCTTCTTCTCTTCGCTAGCATCACTAAGGGTCTGTCGATTTTGTTTATTTTTTCAAAGAACCAACTTTTAGTTTTGTCAATTTTTTCAATTGTTTCTTTTGTTTCGATTTCATTAATTTCAGCTCTGATTTTAATTATTTCTTGCCTTCTACTTCTTTTGCTGTTGTTTTGCTCTTCTTTTTCAAGGATTTTGAGATGAAGTATGAGATCATTTATTTGTTGGTTTTTTCTTTTTTTAAGGAATGAACTCCAAGCAATGAATTTTCCTCTTAGAACTGCTTTCAATGTGTCCCATAGATTCCGATATGTTGTGTCTGTGTTTTCATTTATCTCTAATAATTTTTTAATTTCCTCCTTGATGTCTTCTATAACCCATTGATCATTCAGTAACCTATTGTTCATTCTCCAAGTGATGTATGCTTTTTCCTTCCTTCTTTTATCATTGATTTTCAGTTTCATTCCATTATGATCAGATAAGATGCATGGTATTATCTCTACTCCTTTATATTGTCTAAGAGTTGCCCTGTGACATAATATATGATCTATTTTTGAGAAGGATCCATGTGCTGCTGAGAAAAAAGTGTAACTGCTTGATGTTGGGTGGTATACTCTATATATGTCAATTAGGTCTAGGTTATTAATAATGTTATTGAGTTCTATAGTTTCCTTATTCAACTTTTGTTTGGAAGATCTGTCCAGTGGCGAGAGAGGTGTGTTGAAGTCTCCCATGATTATGGTATGGTGGTCTATTAGACTCTTGAACTTGAGAAGAGTTTGTTTGATGAACATAGCTGCACCATTGTTTGGGGCATAAATATTTATGATTGTTATGTCTTGTTGGTGTATGGTTCCCTTAAGCAGTATGTAGTGTCCCTCTTTATCCCTTTTGATTAACTTTGGCTTGAAATCTATTTTATTTGATATGAGTATGGACACTCCTGCTTGTTTCCGAAGTCCATATGAGTGATATGATTTTTCCCAACCTTTCACCTTCAGCCTATGTATGTCTTTTCCTATCAAATGCGTCTCCTGTAGGCAGCATATTGTTGGGTCTTGTTTTGTGATCCATTCTACTAGCCTGTGTCTCTTAATTGGTGAGTTTAAGCCATTAACATTTAGGGTTATTATTGAGATATGGGTTGTTCTTCCAGCCATATTTGTTTATTTCTGTTACTAAACATGGTTTGTTTTCCTCTTTGATTATTTTCCCCCCCTTTACTGTCCTACCTCCCACTGTTGGTTTTCATTGTTATTTTCCATTTCCTCTTCCTGTAATGCTTTGGCGAGGATGTTTTGAAGAGATGGTTTTCTAGCTGCGAATTCTTTAAACTTTTGTTTATCGTGGAAGGTTTTAATTTCATCTTCCATCCTGAAGCTTAATTTCGCTGGATACACAATTCTTGGTTGGAACCCATTTTCTTTCAGTGTTTGAAATATGTTATTCCAGGATCTTCTAGCTTTCAGAGTCTGTGTTGAAAGATCAACTGTTATCCTGATTGGCTTACCCCTAAATGTAATCTGCTTCCTTTCTCTTGTAGCTTTTAAAATTCTCTCCTTATTCTGTATGTTGGGCATCTTCATTATAATGTGTCTAGGTGTGGATCTCTTATGATTTTGCACATTCGGCGTCCTGTAGGCTTCTAGGATTTGGGATTCTGTCTCATTCTTCAAGTCTGGGAAGTTTTCTCATATTATTTCATTGAATAGACTGCTCATTCCTTTGGTTTGGAGCTCTGTACCTTCCTGTATCCCAATGACTCTTAAGTTTGGTCTCTTAATGTTATCCCATATTTCTTGGATGTTCTGCTCATGGTTTCTTAACAGTCTTGCTGAGCTGTCTATGTTCTTTTCCAGTTGAAATACTTTGTCTTCATTGTCTGATGTTCTATCTTCTAAGTGTTCTACTCTGCTGGTAGTATTCTCCATTGAGTTTTTAAGTTGGTTTATTGCTTCCTGCATTTCTAGGATTTCTGTTTGTTTGTTTTTTATAACCTCTATCTCCCTGTATAGTTGATCCTTTGCTTCCTGGATTTGTTTGCGTAATTCATTGTCGAAGTGATCTTTCATTGTCTGATTTTGCTGTTTAATGTCTTCCTTGATACTCCAGATCATCTGAAGCATGTATATCCTGAATTCTTTATCTGACATTCCATCTGCTGCAGCTGTTACCTCTTCTAAAGTTGCGTTGACCTGCATTGCTTGTGGTCCTTTCTTTCCTTGTCTTTTCATACTGCTTGCGTATCTTTCCTGCAGGCGTGGGCGGCGGCTCTGCTCTCTCCTTATTCCAATTGGGGTGTTGTGGCTACCACACCGGCAGGTCACTGGGCCTGTTCTGGGCGCTGGCGGCGGCTCTGTTCTGCCCCTACTCCAATTGGGTGACGAGTGTACCACGCCGGCAGGCCACCGGGCCTGATCCGCCGGTCGGTTGCAGGTTTGCCTACCCTGCAGGCGCGGGCGGCGGCTCTACTCTGCCCCTACTCCAAATGGGGTGACGTGTCTGTCGTACCGGCAGGCCACTGGGCCTGTCCCGCTGGTCGGTCGCAGATCTGCCCACCTTTCGGGCACGGGTGGAGGCTCTGCTCTGCCCCTACTCCAATTGGGGTGTCATGACTACCCCGCCTGCAGGACGCTGGGCCTGTTCCTGGCACGGGCGGCGACTCTGCTCTGCCCCTACTCCAATTAGGGTGGTGTGTGTACCACGCCGGCAGGCTCCTGGGCCTGATCCGCCGGTCTGTCGCAGGTCTGCCTACCTTGGAGGCGCGGGCGGCGGATCTGCCCTGCCCCTCCTACCACGCCTGTGGACCCCTGGGCCTGATCTGCAGGTTGGTCAGAGGTCTGCTCACCCTGCGGGCATGGGTGGCGGTTCCACTCCAATTGGGGTCACGTGGCCACCACACCGGCAGGGCCTGATCCGGGCGTGGGAGAAGGATCTGCTCTGCCCCTACTCCAGTTGGGGTGACGTGTGTACCACACTGGCAGGCCACTGGGCCTGTCCCGCCAGGCTGTCACAGGTCTGTTTACCTTGCAAGCGCGAACGGCGGCTCTGCCCTGCCCCTCCTACCACGCCCATGTACCACTGGGTCGCGGGTCTGCCCACCTTGCGGGTGCGGGTGGCGGCTCCGCTCCGACCCCTCTCCAATTGGGGTCACGCGGTCACCACGCTGGCGAGCCACTGGGCCTGCTCCGGGTGCTGGCGGCGGCCCGGCTCCTCCCCTCTGGCTCGACGACAAATTGAGGAGACTCGGGTGTCTGTGCCTCACCCCCCCTACCAGGAGACCAACTGTTTATGTCGCCGCTGGTATTGATGAAGTTCTCTCCTCCGCCGCTTTCTGATGACATCAGATCTCTGCCATGTTGGTATCCTATGTGAATGGCAGCATTTCGTTCCCCTTGCCGGGCAACCAAAGCAACGGGTGAGTCCTGACCGGCCCTCAGCAGGACCCGGACCGAGAAGCAGTTTCCGTGGGCTCCTAGCCCCGGGCCAGGGAAGTTCTGGGAGCCGGAACTCGGCCGCTCCGTGCTCGGTGTAAGCTCCTATAAGAGTAGGCTCCAAGAAGCAGTCCCCGCGGGCTCAGTTCCGGGAGCCGGAATTCGGCCGCTTAGTGCTTGGTGTATGCTCTGATAGGAGCAGGGTCCAAGAAGCAGCCTCCGCAGGCTCCGCAGCCCTGGGCCAGGGCGGTTCCGGGAGCCGGAACTCGGCTGCCCCGCGCTCGGTGTTCGCTCCGATAAGATCAGGTTCTAAGAAGCACCCAGGCACTGAACCCTAGCAATCTGTCTGCAAGCCGCAGGCGAATGGCAGCCTGAAATTACCTGTTCTATGGCTGAATGAGCTGCGGTCAGTCGAAAACAGGGATGGTGACGTCAGCTTTCCAACATGGTGGCTGCTGGCCTCCTCTGTGGTCTGACCGGTGTGGAGAACCGAGATGGACCACTTCCTTCCCCCGTCTCGAACCCAGAATTCAGCCCTGAGTATGGTGCTTGCACGGCTGGCAGAAACTGCAGCACTGTATCCCTGCGTCGCTATCTCCTCGTTTCCCAGCGCGCGCTGCAGACTCTAGCCGCGGGGCGATTTGCTGAATAAGCAGTGTTACCCTCCGTGCGACAAACCTCTCGCATTTGAGTCCCCGTAGCCGATCCTCGTGCGATGGAAATCCTTCCTCCAGGTTCCGGAGCACCCCACTATTGCTGGAAATTCCTAACAAGATAGCCTTTAGCCGTCCTGACTTGTCATACTCCCACACAGTGAAGCAGCACACGGGGGCAATGCACTCCCCTCGCCGCCATCTTCTAGTTTCCGAGAATCCCTGAAGTATATATTTTTAAATTCTTCATTTAGACTAGAAAGTGCTCAAAGATCAATGGAGCACTGTAAAAATGACCCAGAAGCAATATTAAAGGAACTAATACAATCTAAATTGCAACTGTTAGAACATCAAAAAGAATAATTATGGTAATTGGTGATAACATATTGATGAAAAAAATCTGAGAGACATTTTGGTTTTTAGATAGAACTCCAAAATAATCCATGAAAGAAAAAAATATTGATAAGTCAAATTTCATTAAATTAAAACATCCACTCTATGAAACATACTGTTAGGAGGATGAAGAGATAAGAAACCAACTAGAAGAAAATAATTGAAAAACATATTTCTTATAAAGAACTTGTTCCCAAAATATAGGAAGAATTTTTAAAACTCAACAACAAGAAAGCAAATAATCCAATTTTTTAAATGGGAAAAAGTTTTTAATGACATTTAACAAAAAAAAAAAGGTTGATGTCAAAGAAGCATGTGAAAAAATGTTCAACATCACATATCAGGAAAGAGTTGCAAACTAAAACAATGAATAACCACTACTTAACTATTAAGATGGTCCAAATCCCAAACACTAACAACACCATGTACTATTAGGGATGATGAACAGGAACTCTCAATCATTAATGCACATGGTACAGCCACTTGGGAAGATAATATTTGGCAGTTGCTTACAAAAGCTAAATATCCCTCTACCACATGATTAGCAGTTACATTTATAGATATTTACCCAATCAGGTGAAAACTTTATATTCACACAAAAACCTGTACACAAACACTTATAGCAGCTTTATTCATGACTTCCTAAACACAGATATAACCAAGATGTCCTTCAGGAGGTGCACTGACAATCTGTAGTGTTTCCATGCAATGGAATATTATTCAGTGATAAAAATGTTATCAAACCACAAAAACAGAAATGAATAAATCTTAAATATGTATGGCTAAGTGAAACAATTTAATATAAAAGTGCATACACTGTATAATTCCCGCTACACCACATTTTGGAAAAGCAAAACTACAGAGTCAAAAGATTAGTGATTGCCAGGGTTTTAAGCAGAGTGAAGGGAGGATGAACAGATGGAGCACAGGGCAATTTTAGGGCAATAAAATGTAAGGCAAATTCTGCTAGGGGACTTCTAGAAAGGATTTTCTTCCTGGCAGAAGCAGAGCCTCATGCTCATATTAAAATGACAGAGCTGTATTAACCCTTTTAGTGGCCTGCCTTTGCAGAATGAGAGGGTATAATTCTCAAAATTTGGCAATCAACTTTCAACTATGAAATAGCAAGTTGGAGGACAAAAAGCCATTTCACTAATGTTGAGAATGGAAAAAACAAAAACAAAAATGGTTTACTATGATTACCTTGAAAACTCGCATTTCCAAACTTCAGTCAAATAAATAGTTCAAATTTACACTTTTAAAACACATCTAGGAGAACATTAAGATACTAAAAAATAGAAGAAGGTGAAAAGAAAAGGCTTCCTTATGAAGGATGCTAGCTAATACAAAACAAGAGAAAGAAAAGAGAAAAGTCAGTATTTTTAAAATTACCACCTTGAAAACCTAGCATAATACCAACATAAAACCCAGTATAAAAAGGTTCATTAATGCATGCTAAAATCATTGGGAAAAAACTTATGAAGAATGGGATATATGTCAAGATCATTGTAATGTTTTGAGCAACCAATTTAAAAAAAAAGAATGGGATATACATAAAGTTTCAAAATATTAACCTGCAAGTTACCTACTCATTATAAAAAGAGAAATATACCTGTATGATGGAAGATTTGCTTGTCATCATCTTGTCCAAAACCAACCTGAGCCTCACTAGTAGTGAGACAATCTGACATTATGTGCCTTCCAGTTTGATACAATATAAAGTGCACACACTTATAAAATATTTTTACAAAAAATGTTTAATATGAGTCTATAAATCCTCCAGATCTAACTTCCAATTTATACCAAATGCAGGATCTACTGAATTAAACTGACACCCTCCAAGTGGAACCATTAACTAAGCTCACAGTGTGGAATATCCAATATGATAACTAATGTGAGAGGTTTATTTGAAAAGACTAAAGAAGCATACATAGCATGCACAATGAGTGAACTTTGATTTAATTATGAATTATAAATAAAGGACTATATAAAGACATCTTGTTAACAATATGGAAAATTTGAATTTTTTTCTTTATTTTATTTTGTTAATGTACTTAATAGTGCATCATAGTTTTACACAACAGTGGGGTTTATTTTGACATAGTCATATACGCATAGAATATAATTTGCTCCACTTCCATCTCCCATGCTTCCTCTTTCCCTTCCCTCCCCTCATTCCATTATTTACACGTCTTCCATATATTTATTTATTGTTTTTTAATTGGTGCTTTATAGATATACATAAAGGTGAAATTCACTGTGGAATAATCATATATGTACATAGCAAAATTTGCCAATTTCATCCTTCAGTTCCTCACTTTTCCTGTCCCTCCTGCCTTCCCCTAAATCCCGTTCCTTTACTCCACTAATCACCCTTCTATTTTTATGGGATTCTCCCCCTACTTTTCTTTTTTTCACCTGTGAGAGAAAACATTTGACCCTTGATTTACTGAATCTGGCTTGTTTTACTTAACACAGCATTCTCTCTATATGTGTGTATGATATATAGCATATGTATATGAATATTTTTATCACATATATATCATATACACACAAACATATATATATTATTCATCTGTTAACAAGCACCTGAGTTGGGTTCATAACTTGATTACAGTGAACTGTGCTGCTATAATATTGATGTGCCTATATCACTAGAGTATGCTGATTTTAATTATTTTGAATAAATACCAACAAGTGGAATAGCTGCATCATATGGTGATTCCATTTCCAGTTTTTTGAGGAATCTCCATACTACTTTCCAGAGTGATTTTATTAATTTCCAGTCTTACAACAATGTATGAGTGTACCTTTTCCCCTATGTCCTCATCAACATTATATATATATTCTTGATGATTGCTATCATAACTGGAGTCAGATGAAATCTCAATGTAGTTTTGATTTGAATTTCCTTGATTGATAGGGATGTTGAACATTTTTTCACGTAAGAATTTGTCTTTTGATTTCTTCTTTTGAGAAATATCTGTTCAGTTCTTTTGCCTATTTATTGATTAGATTATTTGTTCTTTTACTGTTAAGTTTTTTGAGTTCATTTTATATTCTGACTATTAATCCCCTTTGGGGGAGTAGCTGGCAAAGACTGACAATTTAAATATTGACTATATTTTTTCGTGGGGGGTGGGTACCAAGGATTGAACTCAGGGGCACTCCCCCACTGAGTCACATCCCCAGCCCTATTTTTTGTATTTTATTTAGAGACAGGGTCTCACTGACTTTTTAGCACCTTGTTGTTGCTGAGGCTGGCTTTGAACTCGCAATCCTCCTGTCTCAGCCTCCCACGCTGCTGGGATTACAGATGTGCACCACAGTGCCTGGCTAAATATTGACTAGATTTTAATGGTACTATGAAATCACCATTAACTTTTTTCAGTACTATAATGATATTGAAGGTCATGCACTGTTTAGGAATGAAGCATATCTTATTATATGTAACTTAATTCCAATTCAAAAAAAAATAATTCACATTAAAAGGATAGAGAGATATGTATCTCTCTCTCTATATATATATCTACACACAGACACATATATAAATTAGATGATTGATAGATAATACATAGGTCATTGATCAATAGATAGAGTAAATTATGTTAGCAGTTGGTAAAACTAGGCAAAGGTATAAAGTTAATCATTTTTCCTCAACATTTTATTTTTAAAAATTTCAAAATACAGAAAAGATGGAAGAATTGGATACAGAACATTCATATGCCCATCAACAAAATTCTGCAACTGAAAACATTTTGCTAAAGTTACTTTATCATATGTCTATCCATCCAGTGACTTGTCAATCTTACTTTTTATGCATTTTAAAGTTGCAAACATCAGGATATCTAATCCCTAAACACATCTGCATGTGTCTTATTAGAGTGATGATCATTTATTGTACCAGTTTTTCAACTTCTCTGTAGGTTTGAAAGCTCTTCAAAAGTTGAATAAAAACACAGAAAAATAGCTCGCAGAACGTGGTTCACTCAAATTGGAAGTCCTTATCTTCAACCATTATTGCCACAATTTCTAAGTGTATTACTGCTCAAATCCTGAAGGATCTACTCTTTATTATGTCCCTTCTATCAGGCTTTACTCTGAAGGGAGAAGCCAGCAGAGTATATTCTCCCTAGAGGTTCCTATTGGATTTGGTGAGAGTGATAGAGACATCCTGAGAGCAGAAGCCAGAGAGAGTAGTTTGAAGCACAAGTAGGTGGCAAAAAGAAAAAAAAGAATGGAGACAGAGATAGTCACAACACTTAGGAAAATATTATTATTAATGGGCAGTGGCAGAAGGTGAAGGACAGGAGAAAGAAAAGAGAGCAGACAAAGCTATGAAGGGTCCAGTGAACATTTTCTTTTCTTCCATTGTAAAGATAATAACATGGCTAAAAATCACAAGGAATGGAACACGTTAAAAGTCAGTCTTCCACATGTGGTTTTCAATGGTTTCTATTTAAGTTTTAGGGTAATTAAAGGAAATGTTAACAACAGAAATTCTAGAATATAAGAACAGGGAAGACTGGAAAGAATGAGATCCAGAGAATAGATGATAGAGTTTGTCTTTCAAGTTTACCTAGCTTCTTGTTTTTGACAAGACAGGGAGTTGGAATGGGAGTAGATAAGGGATTATGTTTACTCTCAGGAAAAATGCAGGAAAAATACTAAAATTTTAAGAGTCATAACAATCCACTGAGATTTTTGTTAAATCCAATTAAGAGATGAAATACCAAGGTATTTAAAGTTGCAAACATCAGGATATCTAATCCCTAAACACATCTGCATGTCTTATTAGAGTGATGATCATTTATTGTACCAGTTTTTCAACTTCTCTGTAGATTTGAAAGCTCTTCAAAAGTTGATGTGAAAACACAAAAAAACAGCTCGCAGAACATGGTTCACTCAAATTGGAAGTCCTTATCTTCAACCATTATTGTTATGACTCTTAAAATTTTAGTATTTTTCCTGAGAGTAAACATAAACTTTTGACCTCTACTTCCTCTCTAAGGTCAAAAGTGAAGCCAAAGCACTGAAGAGTTGGGAGATTTGAGATGAGTAGAAAGGATAGGAAATGGCACTGTAGGTGGCAAGTTAACAGAATGTCCTCAGGCTTCACTCATAGTGATCCTCAACTGGATTTTATTCAGATCATCCTCTAAAGGTATGTTAAATGCTTGCCCTTGTGATTTCGCAGTGTTGCCAAATTGTCAAACAAAACAGGTATAATCTGCGCTCCTTCTCCCAAATTGCTCCTTTTATAAATATTTATCATGTATGAGCATATCAGAAATAGGCAGCTAAACTGTTTGTTCCTTTCCTTTTATGGTGAGGATGTTTTAGTCTTCCCTGGGCACTAGGATTCATGCCTTTCTCAAATTTTTTCTTCTAGTTCCTCCTGCTGGCAGGTAATAACACCAATCCATCTATAGCCTCTCCTATCCCTTCTCTAAACTGTAATCATCTTCATCCCTTCTCTCACAATTAAATTTGAGACTATTACTAGCTTTGTCATTTTAGCAAAAAAAATTGATTGGATGTGATTAATTTGAAGTAAGTGTCAACACATCTTATTATATCTACTGGTAGAATATTACCAGTTAATGCAGAGCATTTTCAAAACACATGATTAATGGTTTCATAGTTTTTACACAGGATCTGAAATCACCATCACTGAATTTTCTATAATTATGTATTTGCAGTCCCTTTTTAAGTAATACACATGTAGACACTATGTGTGACACATAAAAGGCTATAAATGTTGTATTGCATTTTTAATTTGAAAGGAAGTAAAGAAAGAAGGGAAGGGAGGATCAGCAGATGCCATTTCCCCTTAGCAAACAATATGTCTTGCTTTAGCTATAAATTACATTCAAGTTCTATTCTTACATTTTGCCAAGCTAAAATGAATCCTCCTGTGCAGATGTTAATACTTTAAGTCATAATTAGTCAAGAAACCAAATTATTTAAAGAAGCTAAGTATGTTGATGATAGCAACATTTGGAATGCTCAGAAAAATATTTTAGAAGTTTATATTGTTTAAAATATTTTAGAAGGTATTACATATGAACAAAATGTAAATAATATTACATAATTTAAGGTTATTTAAAGTTTTTTAAATTAAAGTTTTAGGTTAATTAAAGGAAATGTTGACGACAAACAGCAATAATATACAACTGAAAGAAGGTATAACATCTAAAAAAATGATAATCTGTATTCCTAATTAAGGATTGTTTATACTGTAATCTGCAATTTATGTCCCGTGATAAATATCTGCTCACATTTTCTATGTTTTTTTTATTCCTTTAAGAAGATAAGTTTGTGTTATCACAACCATACCTCATGATACAGCATTTCTATTTGGCTCTTTAAATCTATGTCTACGAAAGAGTAAACTTTTTATTTTTTTAAAAAAAAGATATTTTAGAACTTATTCAGAGAAAAAAAGTAATTAGAAAAAAGTCTCCATGTAAAAGAAAAATGACCTTCTGTAGTGTATTTCACTGCTTTTCAAGAGTGGCAAGAATAATAAGTCTTGGCAGTTGAAACATGCTATTCACCTGAGAGCTGTCAATCATTCTCATTTTGAAAGACACGGAATTTATGAATTGTCAACACATCTTTTAGGCGAGAAACCAGTGCTCATCAAGGAAAAAAAACTAAAACAAATGCTAAAATAAATTGAAAATCAAAATTCTGCCTGGTGTTCTTATCTTAAGAACACATTCCACATAATCTACAGCTCATATGCTGCAAAAATTGTAATATGTGAGATATGGGTGACAAACTGAATGGCTATTACTGTGCTTTCCAAGTGGAGATCAATGACTAGAAGGGTTTTTTTTCCTGCAATCCATATAAAATAAATTATGTGTCACTGAGAAGCCCCCATATATACAACTATCTAATACTAAAACTGCTGACAGCCTTGTAGGCTATTTCAGTAGTGGAAGCCAGAACTAAACACACTGAACCACATTAGACTTGGCCCCTGGAGGACAGAATTGAGCTTCATTGGCAAGGGCACCATAAGAGTTCCATTTGATTCTTCATTAAACCTCTCACAGGGATTCTAGCTACTTTTCTGTGGCTGCTATTACTTCTCTTTCTATAGAAGAGATATATGTGAACTCCATAGGCACCGATACATCTATAAATACTTAGGAAAAGATTGTTTTTCCTGATTAAAAAAATACAAAGTCTCTTAGAGACTTAACAAAGGCTGTCCAGTTTCTTGATCATCTTTCATCACCTTAATTTACTTTCAAAGAAAATAGATTTACTTTGATTTGTGAAAATTCATTTTTAAATGCTTGCCTTATATCACATAAGAGAGTCTATTTTTCCATTTTTATTTATTCTCCAGGAAAAGCAGCCTTGGGAGAAAGTCATTGGTGATAATGATCTCTGCCCTCTTTACCAAACAGAATGGTGTGTGTTAATGAAATCAGAACAAATGTGTTAAAGTGATTGGTGAAACACATAAATTGCGATATGCACTATATGTTGCCTATGGCCATTCTTGCTGATTTGGAGTCTTGAAAATAGCATCATAAGATTGCCTATACTTTGGAAATATTGCATTGAAACCCCAGTCAATAGTCAACAAAAATAAAACAGAAACACACACAACTGAAAACCCTGCACCACTGATGATGCAACATTCACATTTTTCATGGGAATCTCTTGTAGGAAAATTCACAAAACTGTTATTGCTTTAAGTGCAATAAAAACAAATGAAACTATTTTCTCCTGCAATAACTGTGCAAAATACTTCTCTCTGGAGAGGAAATTTTCTGTGATTATGAAATAATACCTTCAGTCTTCAGGCCATCTAATCACAGTGTTGCTAATGGAATATTAATAATGCTAATTATGAATGCTTTACAGGGTATAGCTTTACTTACTGTTGAATGTTGTTCTTCCTCCAAAGTAATCCATGTGTACATCTGTATGAGAGCAGAAAGAGCTAAGCAAAATAAATTAAAAAATAAAGACATAGCATAATATGATTATTTAAAAGTATGCATTATTGTGAAAGTTCTTTTTGAATTTGTAAGATGTACATATTCATGAAACATTTTGATCAGTATGATCAAAACTGCTTTCTAATGCCCAAGATACCTCAGGCAAGTCTATATTAGTGTGTGCATGTGCATAAATATATATACATATGTATATAACATATAATATATATTATATTCTGTATGCATATACATATACACGCATATATGCATATGCATACACACACATGAACAGCCTTATATATTTCCATAATCCACATACAAACATTCATTTTAAAACCAAACTGTTCAAAAGAGAAATGATTGGCATCTTGTGAGTGAAATTCTGCTACTGGTCTAAAAACATTTGTAGTTCTAGAGATTGATTAGAGCACCTTAGAGCCAATTTGAGGCTGGGTAGGAATAAAATGCTGCTTTCAGGAACTTCAAAATAAAAGGGAAAAACATAAAGCTCAAAGCTATACAAGTGTGGTCCCAAGCATAAAATTTTCAGAAAGCCCAAAAGTCTAACCCAGAAGGAGAGAAAAGCAGCTCATATTTTCCCAAAATATTAGTTTCATGAGGATCCAAGCCAACGAAGGACGGACAAAATGGCATTATTTCCCCTCCAATGGGAGGGGGAAGAAGGTGAAAACAAAAGCAGCCTCTAAAAGAGGCTATTTTCACACCAATTCAGGCCATCTCTATATTTTATGATTACAAACATTAGGGCATAATACCCATGAGAACATAATCGACCTAATCCTTCCTGGGAGGAGCAGTGTCTGGCCACTTCTCCTCTGGATAAAGGCTCGGTAAACACAGCTCTGGGTCCTTCTTCAGGCCACTACTCTTTAGCTGTGTGAGACAGAACTGGTGCCTGAACTCCTACATTGGTGACCAAGGTGACCTTTTCTGTCTCCTGGTGCCCAAGCATGCCGCAAAGATAAATAGGAAGTTCCATTACTGGCAGGACACAGTAAGGGTACTTTACATGATAATAAGAAATGATTTATATCTGAACAGTGCATCCCATAGTTTATTTTGACAGACATATCTTTCAAAAAAATACACATAACAACAAAAGGAATAGGTAAGTAGATTGGGGACACACGGTATGGAAGTCATTGCATGTGACTCTAAAAAATCAGGTTAATTATTCCAGGATAACTCAGAATTTTTAGAAAATATGTATCTTTTTATAAATAAGAATAAATTATCGTGATCCCCTTCTACATTCTGCTTCAGGTGACATGACAGACTTTGGTAAAGGGCAGTCTTTGAAATTTACAAGAACTCCTGATTTTAAATGGGAAATGTACATATTCATGCTCTTTCTTCTTAGTTGACTAAGGAATGGAGAGAATAGAGGAGGTGGCAGTGGTGTGAGGGTAAATACCCTGCCCTTCTCTTCCTCCCTGTCCCCACTCACAGGCTCTGAATCTCAACCACCCAAGTGTTACTACTGCTTTTAACTGCAGCTGAGGGCAGGGGTATAAAATTGAGAGGAGACAGGCTCTGGATCCCGATTGCTCAAAGCCCATCAGGAAAACCCACAGAACTCCTGAGTCCCAGATACTGTGGGAAGGTTGAGGCGGAGCCTGGAATGGGGCTGTCCAGCAATAGGAGGAGGCTGGCGAGAGGGTTGGGAGGCTGCTGTCACTTTATGAGTCCGCAGCATGAGTGAGAGTATCCCTGTTGCTAAGAGGACCACAGCGGGCAGGACTCAGGGCCCCCGCCTCTCCCTCACCACTCGGACCCAGTGACTCCACTCGGGCAGCTGCCGTTGCGGTGGTGGCGGCAGAGCCTCGCCCACTCCAATCTCCACCCTCTCCATCCTTAGCTATTAAAGAACAGCGGCGCCTGGCACATTCTTGGAGGACCCCCGGCGCAGAAGAGGAAAGGGAGCAGGCGCAGGGGGATTGGAAAGGCAGCATGCGCCCGCCAGGAGCTGCCTCGGCGCCCACGGTCTGAGGCTGCAGCCCCAGTTCGCCATTGTGAGCCATCGCCGGGGGACCCCGCTGGCGCCGCTGTCCCCCTAGTTCCCTGTCCGCTCCGCGATGGGGCACCTGCCCACGAGGACGCGCGCTGGCCACCGCCTCCTGCCTCTGCTCTGGCTCTTTGTGCTTCTCAAGGTATGAGAGCTTCCCGCACCCTTTTCCCAGGCGGTCCAGCCCGCAGCAGCTCTCAGGCGCTCTTGCTCTGCGGTGGGGAACGATGCGCCCTGGGGCGCGATGGCCCCGCCGGGGAAAGCGCCAGCCGTGCAGCCTGGGCGCACGCTTTGTTGTGCTTGCGAGTGCGTGCTCCTGGTGGTCCTAACGGATCGGGGTGGACGAATAAGGGAAGTTTTCTGTCTCCAGTTTTCAGCCTTTGTGCTCTCTTAGCGCCGTGGATAGCCTCATCAAAGGTGGGCTTGTTAGATAGAGCTTTCTCCAGCAAAATGAGGTCACTTTCCCTTCTGGTCCCCACTGCTTCCCAATGCCCGCTCAACCTCCCCGCCCTCCGCCAACCCAGTATGTGATTGCTTTGTCTTAATTTACCTTCTTCGAGAATTATACACGGGGTGATGAGCTCCTAGGTCACAAATGGACTGCTTGGGGGCGGATCGAGGACACGATTTTCCTTGAATAAGGAGTGTCAGTGTGATCCTGGAAAGGATTTTTCACTCTGTCTTACCTCCCCCCTGAGAATTCCGTGTAAAAAGTCTCCAGACTTTCTCCTCTGTATTTACAGAAGATGCTATCTCTAATTTTAATGGTAGAAAAAATATGTGATTCACTTTTTCCTGTCTTCAAAATGTGGTCCCTTGAGATTATACTTTTGAGAAAAAAAAAAAGAGCTGTTTTTTAAATATATAGCTTGAGATTTATAATAAACAATTTGTTTTGAAAGAAAATTAACTAGATGTTTTCTTGGAAGATGGTGTGAAGTTAAAAAGGGATTAACTACCACTCCTGTCTTCAACGGGTCTGCTTTATCTCCGTCATTAGTTCTTTCTTTCCCTTCTCTCTTTTTGGGCAGAGCAAACTCCAGAATGTCGACAGGTGACCTGGAGCTATCCTTTCAGCACCACAGTGATACCTAGCCAAGAAATGAATGAAACATTAATGGCTGCAAATGTTTTCTTACTAAGGAATCACTTTTTGCTTATATGAACCATTAATTATGAATGCCTGACAAAGATACAGTGGAACAGGACTGATGAATTAAGAACAGCTTTAATTTTAAATACTCTATATTTTCATTTATCTTAATGGAAAATAGTAAAAGATAATTTCAGGGCAAAAAAAGCAACAGAGGACATAAGATTATAAATTATATTTAATGTGTTGTAATTATCTTAAGTTATCAATAATTTTTTTTTATTTTAAAATCTGTTAAGCAACAAGTTCAGTCAGGTTTCCCCCCCTAGGAGGTTGTTCCCCAGTACACATCACCAATGTATTAGACTTAAGTTTTTTTTTATTATTATTTACTCTTTTATTTGTCAAACTCTGCCATAATCATTTTATCTATGCTCATTATGAAATTGAAATGAAAAATTGATTCACCACACATTTTATCAAGTAACAGCTAAGACTTACCTGTATGTTATTGGATCTAAACCATGTTATTGGATCTAAACCTAACCTGTGGAACAAATGCAGGTTTTGCTTGAGCTCTTCATAATGAATGAGAATTCCAGAAATGAGAATGATTAGTTTCAGAATGGGGTTAGAGTGCTGTCACTGAAATGTAGAAATATGATAGAAGTTTGAATTCAAAACTGAATATTGAATAAGAAAACAGTCAGTAATGGCATAAGGACCATCTTAGTGACTGTAATAGAGGTTTGCTCTGTTTCACATAATAGGTGTATTCCTCAATATTTTCAGGTAAATATCATTTATGGCAAAATGCATAATATAGGAAATACATTGACAAAGCTTACCATTTAAAGAAGCATTATTGTAAAGAGACAAACAATCTTAAAGGAAAGTTAATATTTTTATTTTATATAAGCACAATATTTGTTCTTTAATATAAAACATATAAGATATGTGTGTATGTGTGTTATGTGTGTGTGTGTGTGTGTGTTGTAGCATGTGCCAGTCTTCTAGGTATTTTTCTCACATATATCATTTCATTTAATCCTATTTTGTTGCAGCTAAGAAGAGATATTCACAGTGGTAAACTGGACACAATAAAATATCTTACATTTAGGGGTTAATATATTACATGGTGCATTGGGCATATAGTATAATCTCTTTATAATTTGGAGATACTTTTGAAATAAAGGTCCTGAAATGTGCCAGTAAAATAGATCTAATGCAGGTGGTGGCCAAAACATGGAGAAAAGCTTCATTATTACATACTAGTATGTCAACCAGATCTTAATTACAAAATCTAAAAAGATTCATGTGTATTAAAAACAAACCAGTCCTCTAATTTTCCCTCAAAAATCTCTGTAGTTTTTGTATAGTCTACAAATTTTCCAATATGAATATTCTCTGTAAGAATAGCCTTTATATGAGAGAGTATTCCAGAAATCCCTAGGGACCATAAGTCAAAGAAATTCAGCTCTGAGTCATGATTTATAGTTTTACATCTTCCACAACTCCGAAACTAGCAGCTGAATATAGCAGTGGGAAAGTTTGAATCTGAATGAACGACTATAACCAACTTCATTGAGAAAACCTCAATGTGACTGACCATGCTTTGTTGTTTCTACGTGGTTGAAAGGCATGTTTAATCAGGTATCTCAGGTGGTTTAAATCATTGATGCACACTGAAAAGCTAAATATCTCATAATTTATGTTGCATAAACACAATGTTAGTTATTAAAAAGATTTTAATTTTGTAAAAATGTGCATGGAGTATATATAAAATTGAAAACAAAAATAGAACTATTATCAAATGAAAGTCTACCAATCTGAAAGTCCTCTATGAATACAGATGGAGTATTTATGTAGTGAGTCTCCCACCTGTGCATTTTCCCATGATTTCCTGTGAAAACAATGCAAATTCCCTTACTTTAGTAACCCCTCCCTGAAAATGGCTTTCTGTATCATTTCACTCAATATCAGTACTTTGTCTACAAACACACAAATTGTAGAATATGATGTCATAGGAACTTTAAGTCTGATTTTCCTGAAATGTTGCTTATTAATGTTCTACTGGAATGTTCCCTTGAACTCAGAGGTGTGGCATGGATTCTTCTGTCTCTCTTAACCTCCTATCTCTATTTCCTCATTTCTGTTCTTACCAGAGATATCATCAAAGAACATTACATTTGAAAGGGGTATTAATATTGTATTTTTAAAAGAGGTTCATGTTCAATTCTATAAAGCATGATTGTTAACATGTTGGCCATACTACTCGTGTACTCTTACCCAAGATAAATATCCACTTTCCATTTCCATGTTCTATCTACTTTTCTTTACTTCCCTGGGTGGTGGCTCTCTCTCTCTCTCTCTCTCTCTCTCTCTCTCTCTCTCTCTCTCACACACACACACACACACACACACACACACCTACACACACCCCTCCCTTTCTTTGTCAAGGTTTCATTGTCTTTTCTACAATACTGGCAGATGATCTATCATATTTCATTTTTCTCGAGAACCCTAGATTATCCATTGACTCATTTGATAAATGGCGTCACCAACCTTTTAGAGAATCCTTTTTACTTGTGGTATGCTCAGTAAGTTGAAGAAGGCTCACTGGTTATGCTTCTACAGATAATGGAGCTATAATCTTCCATTGTGAATGACTGCTTTAGTTATTTTTATGAAAAACTGTTATTGTATGAAAAGGAAATTCACACTATTCTCCTTCATTTTGGCCTCAAAGAAAATGCACATCTTTTTGTATAAGTGATTAAAGGCATTATGAGAGTTGTACTTTAAAATGCAGCACATTCTTAGTGTCTAAATATCCAGCATAAAAGGATTTAAATTTATTAGGGGATTGACTCCTGAATAAAATCCTAGCTTGAGTTTTGAGGGTCTCACAAGGATTTTTGGTGTTGGATATAGTTGGCACACATGGACAAAACATTGGTTGTTAGCAGTGTGGCGTAATACAAGATTTAACAGCAGTGACCACAGATGCATAGTTCTCATTTTCTCCTTGACTTAACGCCCCCAGTTCCTGTGATGTCACATTCTCTGAAGTACAGCTCCTTGCAAGGATGAACTTTACTGTAAAGTGCTTAGTGTTTTCATCTAATCATTACAAATATGTCATAAATATTTTTTAAGTAAAAGAATGTCTTCTATAATTTTTTCTTCCATTGAATCAAATATTTGCTGTTAGCAGGAACTGAAATGAAGCAGATTAAATTCCATGCCTGTGTGATTATGTCAAAATGAACCCTACTATTATGTATAACTACAATGCACTAATAAAATCATTAAAAAGAAGTATAATAGAAACTAATAAATAGGATACAAATTTTCTGCACCTTACAAATAGCTTCTGTCATAATTGTGAAATGTTTTAATATTGACAAGTAAATAGATCTTTAAGGAAAACATGAGGAAATTATCATTATATGAGTTAAATGAACATAACTACAATGATAGAGTATTATAAGTAGTATTACTATAACTATTAACAATTATATATAATTATATAACTATTATAAGTAACTTACATTTATCTTATTAAAACATAAATTTTACATTAATCTTATTAATATCATAAATCAAGACACTAATGTTATTTTCCCCAAAAATGTAATACTTCCAATTGCTCATTTATTTATTGTTTTGTTTTTCTTAATTTTTTATTCTAATTTGTTGTATATGACACCAGAATGCATTACAATTCATATTACACATATAGAACACAATTTTTTATATCTCTGATTGTATACAAAGTATATTCACACCATTTGTGTCTTCATATATGTACTTAGGATAATGGTGTCCATCTTATTCTACCATCTTTTTTACCCCCTTTCACCCTCCCATCTCCTTCCTCCCCTTTGCCCTATTTAGAGTTCATCTAAACTTCCCATACTCCCCCTCCCAACCCCACTATGAATCACCCTCCTTATATCAGAGAAAACATCCAGCATTTGGTTTTTTGGGATTGGCTAACTTCACATAGCATTATATTCTCCAACTCCATCCATTTACCTGCAAATGCCATGATTTTATTCTCTTTTATTGCTGAGTAATATTCCATATATATATATATATATATATATATATATATATATATGTGTGTGTGTGTGTGTGTGTGTGTGTGTGTGTACCACATTTTCTTTATCCATTCATCTATTGAAGGGCATCTAGGTTAGTTCCACAGTTTAGCTATTGTGAATTGTGCTGCTATAAACATTGATGTGGCTGTGTCCCTGTAGTATGCTGTTTTTAAGTCCTTTGGGTATAAACCAAGGAGGAATAGCTGGGTCAAATGGTGGTTCCATTCTCAATTTTCCAAGAAATCTCCATACTGCTTTCCATATTGGCTGCACCAATTTACAAATTCAAAATAATTTCTAATTATCTTCTGCATCTCATCTCACCAGCAATGTATGAGTGTGCCTTTTCCCCCACATCCTCAGCAGCACTTACTGTTGTTTGTCTTCATAATAGCTGCCATTCTGACTGGAGTGAGATGAAATCTTAGAGCTTAGATTTGCAATTCTCTAGTTGCTAGAGATGTTGAACATTTTTTTCATATATTTGTTGATTAATTGTATATCACCTTCTGAGAAGTGTCTGTTCAGTTCCTGGGCCCATTTATTGATTGGGTTATTTGTTTTTTAGGTGATTAGCTTTTTGAATTTTGAATTCTTTATATACCCTAGAGGTTAGTGCTCTGTCTGATGTACAAGTGGAAAAGTTTTTCTCCTAAGCTGTAGGCTCTCTATTCGCCTCACTGATTGTTTCTTTTGCTGATAATAAGCTTTTTAGTTTGAATCCATCCCATCTATTCATTCTTGGTTTTAATTCTTGTGCTATAGGAATCTTATTAAGGAGGTAGGGGTCTAATCTGATATGATGGAGATTTGGGCCTACTTTTTCTTCTATTAGATGCAGGGTCTCTGCTTTAATTTCTAGATGGTTAATCCACTTTGAGTTGAATTTTGTGCATGGTGAGAGATAGGGGTTTAATTTCATTTTGTTGCATATGGATTTCCAGTTCTCCAAGCACCATTTGTTGAAGAGGCTATCTTTTCTCCAATGTTTGTTTTCGGTGCCTTTGTATAACATAAGATAACTGTAATTATGTAGGTTAGTCTCTATGTCCTCTTCTGTACCATTGATCTACCAGTCTATTTTGGTGCCAATACCTTGCTGTTTTTGTTACTATTGCTCTGTAGTATAATTTAAGGTCTGGTATAGTGATGCCACCTGCTTCACTCTTCTTGCTAAGAATTGATTTAGCTATTCTGTGTCTCTTATTTTTCCAGATGAATTTCATGACTGCTTTTTCTATTTCTATGAGGAATGTTATTGGGATTTTGATCGTACTTACATTAAATGTGTATAATGCTTTTGATAGTATGGTCATTTTGACAATATTAATTCTGTCTATCCAGGAACAAGGGAAATCTTTCCATCTTCTAAGGTCTTCTTTAATTTCTTTCTTTAGCATTCTGTAGTTTTTGTTGTAGAGGTCTTTCACCTATTCTATTAGGTTGATTTCCAACTATTTTTATATTTTTTGAGGCTATTGTAAATGGGATAGTTTTCCTTTCAGAGGATTTGTCACTTATTTACAGAAATGCCTTTGATTTGTGGGAGTTGATTTTGTATTCTGCTACTTGGCTGAATTCATTTACTAGTTCTGGAAGTTTTCTGGTGGAATTTTTTGGGTCTTCTAAGTATAGAATCATATCATTAACAAGTAGTGCTCATTTGAATTCTTCTTTTCCTTTCTGTATCCCTTTAATTTCTTTCATCTGTCTAATTGCTCTGGCCAGTGTTTCAAGAACCATGTTAAATAGAAGTGGTGAAAAGGCATCCCTGTCTTCTTCCAGTTTTTAGAAGGAATTCTTTCAGTTTTTCTGCATTTAGAATGATGTTGGCCTGGAGCTTAGCATAGATAGGTTTTACAATGTTGAGATATGTTCCTATTATCCCTAGTTTTTCTAGTGTTTTGAACATGAAGGAGTGCTGTATTTTGTCAATGCCTTTTCTGTGTCTGTATGGTTCTTATCATTAAGTCTATTGATGTGATGAATTACATTTATTGATTTCTGTATGTTGAACCAAACTTGCATTCCTGGGATAAACCCCACTTTTGATATGTTTTTGTATTCAATTTGCCAGAATTTTATTGAGAATTTTTGCATCTATGTTCATGAGAGATATCAGTTTGAAGTTTTCTTTCTTTGATGTGTCTTTGCCAGGTTTTGGAATTGGGGTGATGTTAGCCTCATGGGATGAGTTTGGAAGTGCTCCCTCTTTTTCTATTTCCTGAAGTGAATTGAAGAGTATTGATATTAGTTCTTCTTTAAAGGTCTTGTAGAACTTGGGTGTGTATCCACCAGTTCCTGGGCTTTTCTTGTTTGGTAGGCTTCTGATGGCATCTTCTATTTCATTGCTTGAAATTGATCTGTTTAAATTGTATATATCATCCTGATTCAATTTGGGAAAATCATATGACTCTAGAGATTTGTCATTGCCCTCTATATTTTCTATTTTATTGGAGTACAAGTTTTCAAAATAATTTCTAATTATCTTCTGCATCTCTGTGGTATTTCCTTTTCATCACATATGTTAGTAATTTGAGTTTTCTTTGTCCTTCTCTTTGTTAACATTCCTAAGGGTTTGTCAACTTTATTTTTTTCAAAGAACCATCTTTTCGTTTTGTCAATTTTTTTAATTGTTTCTTTTGTTTAAATTTCATTGATTTTTGCTCTGATTTTAATTATTTTCTGTCTTCTGCTGCTTTTGGTGTTGACTTGTTATTCTTTTTCTAGGATTTTGAGATGTAATAAGTCATTTATTTGTTGACTTTTTCTTCTTTGAAGGAATGAACTCCAAGCAATGAACTTTCCTCTTAGTAATACCTGTATAGTGTCCCAGAGATTTTGATATATTGTATCTGTGTTCTCATTCACCTCTAAGAATTTTTTTAGTCTCTTCCTTGATGTCTTTTGCAACCCATTGTTCACTCAGTAGCATATTATTTAGTCTCCAGGTGTTAGACTAGCTTTTATTTTTAATTTTATCATTGATTTCTAATTTCATTTCATTATGATCTGATAGAATACAAGGTAGTATCTCTACTTTTTTATATTTGCTAAGAGTTGCTTTGTGGCATAGTATATGGTCTGTTTTAGAGAAGGATCCATGTGCTGCTGAAAGATGAAATATTCTATATATGTCAGCTAAGTCTAAGTTATTGATTGTATTGTTGAGTTCTATAATTTCTTTTTTCAGCTTTTGTTTGGACAATCTATCCAGTGGTGAAAAGGGTGTGTGAAAGTCACCCAGAATTATTGTGTTGTGTTCTATTTGACTCTTGAACTTGAAAAGAGTTTGTTTGATCAACGTAGACGCTCCTTTGTTTGGGGCATATAGATTTATTATTGTTATGTCTTATGTCTTATGGTTCCCTTAAGCAGTTTGAAATGTCCTTATTTATCCCTTTTGATTAACTTTGGCTTGAAGTATACTTTATTTGATATGAGGATGGAAACCCCTGCTTGCTTCTGCAGTCCATGTGAGTGGTATGATTTTTCCCAGCCATTCACCTTCCTTCTGTAGATGTCTTTTCCTATGAGATGGGTCTCTTGGAGGCAGAATATTATTGGGCTTTTTTAAAAAAAAAATTCAATCTGTCAGTCTCTGTCTTTTGATTGGTGAGTTTACGCCATTAACATTTAGGGTTATTATTATTGAGACAAGATTTGTATTCCCACCCATTTTTGTTTATTTTTTGGTATTTAACATGACTTGGTTTCTCCTTTGATTAGTTTTTCCTTTAGCATAATATCTCCCTTTGCTGATTTTCATTGCTGGTTTTCAATTCCTATTCATGTAATATTTTGCTGAGGATGTTCTGTAGTGCAGGCATTCTGTTGTAAATTCTTTCAACTTTTATTTATCATAGAAGGTTTTTATTTCATCATCAAATATAAAGCTTAATTTTGCTGGATATAATATTCTTGGTTGGCATCCATTTTCTTTCAGAGCTTGATATATGTTGTTCCAGGATCTTCTAGCTTTCAGGGTCTGGGTTGAAATATCTTCACATAATCTAATTGTTTTCCCCTTATATGTAACCTCATTCTTTTCTCTTATGGGCTTTTAATATTCTTTCCTTATTCTGTATGTTAGGCGTTTTCATTATAATGTGCCTTGATGTGGATCTGTTGTGATTTTGTACATTTGGTGTCCTGTAAGCTTCTTGAATTTAGTTTTCCAATTCATTCTTCATGTTTGGAAAATTTTCTGATATTATTTCATTGAATGTATTGCTCTTTCTTTTGGTTTGGAACTCTATTCCTTCCTTTATCCCAATAACCTTAATTTTTTTTTTTTATGCTATCCCATATTTGTTGAATGTTCTGCTCATGGTTTCTTACCATTTGCACTGTGTTGTCTACATTCTTTTCAAGATTATATATTTTGTCTTCATTTTCTGAGGTCCTGCCTTCCAACTGGTCTAATCTGTTGGTGATGCCTTCAGTTGAGCTTTTAATTTGGTTCATTGTTTCTTTCATTTCAAGAATTTCTGTTTGGCTTTTTCTTAGAACCTCTGTCTCCCTATTGAAGTAATCTTTTGCTTCCTGTATTTGTTTATGTAGCTCTTTGTCAAAATGATCTTTTGCTGCCTGTATTTGCTCTCTTATATCATCCTTTAATTCGCAGCACATTTTAATCATGTACATCCTGAACTCCTTCTCTTTCATTTCTTCTGCTGTGCTGGCCATGAATTCTGATAATATGGTACCTTGATATGTTTGGGGCCATTTCTTTCCTTGTCTTTTCATATTGCTTGTGTGTCTTCCCTTCTAGCACTGTGGATCCTAGGCATTACCGTTTTTACCCTATAGGCTTATAGTGCCCCTGTTGAGATCCAATTCCTCTCCTTTGAGGTGAAGGATAATGTTATCAGATCTCAATATAAACAGTATACGCCCTAAAAACAAATGTTTGACATTAAGACATTTACATTTTGATCACAATGTATAGAAGTGGTGAATTCAATTATTATCTACAATATACTCAGTAGGTTTGTAAAAGAGTTTACAGTTTCTAATGGTGGACAAAGAACAGGGGGGTGAGAAGTAGGATGATATGCTGAGGAGGTAGGAGATGAGGATATAGAGTTGTTATATCTTAAGAGGTATGAAAAAGAGATCTAAGGAGGAAGGTTAGTAGCAGGAGAAGGGAGAGGAAGTAATTTTAGGTAAACAAGTAAGTGGGAAGACAGTAGAGTACATAAAACAAACACACATATATATTAAGAAAAATTAAAAAATGTTAAAATAATAGAAATTGGTGGGATAAAAGAAAAAAAAGAATATACAACACAGCTGTAATACACTATTCTGATATCCCAGTCCTCAAAATCCTAATTCATGCAAAGTACTTGGTTTCACATATATTGGGGATGTGAGGGTGGGAGAATAGAGAGGGACAGGGGAAAAAAATCTTGAAGGAAGAAACAGGATTGTTTTGGTTGGAAATCCATATCTTTCCTGCTTCCCTTATCATCCAATGGGTGGGGTCATCTGTTGTTAGCTGGTATCTCCGACCTCAGGATGGTAAAGGTAACCAGGGTGTCACTGTGCCTGGTTGTAGCTGCTGGGGAGAAGGGGGAGTTAGAAACTGGGTACCTGGCCAGCTGGAGTTCCAAACTGGGAGTTGCCACTGAAAATGGTGTTGAAGGTGATCCAAGATGGAGGCACCTGCTTTCAGCATTGGGCTGTCGGGTTATGTGGGGCGAGCTGAGCGATGGTGTTAGATGATGAGTTCAGAGACAGCTCTGTGGCATTGCTGTGTGTGGCTGTTAGCTGACTTCAGAGCCTGTGTGAAGTTCTTAGGTATAGGCAGGATATTGTGTGTAGTATCTCCACTGCTGCAGAGTCCCAAGATAGTGGTGACCAGGGGAGCCCCACATTGGTAGAAGGGGGTCCACACGGGAGTGGTGGCCAGAGTTTTGGCATGTGGGAAGCTGCCGGGTGTCTTGCGTGGAAATGGTGTCGGTGATTTCTACTAGGTGGGTGGCCAAAAGTTCTGCACAGGTGTTGGTAGTCCTGCTCAGGTACCCAGTAGTCCTGTGTGGGCGAGTAGTTGGGAGACCTACTCTGATGCTAAGGCCTGGAGCCCTAGATGGCACAGTGGCCATGATTCCTGCACAGGAGCAGTAATATGGCTCACAGAGAAACAGTATTCTCACTTCTTGAGTCCCAGGTCACAGAGTGACACAGAATGCTGCCTCCCTTTGGCCCACCATCTTGGATCTCCCAATTGCTCATTTATTGATCAACATTGCCTTATATATTGTTTGAGGTCATCAAACAATTGACATAGTAGGGGAAATGGTCCCCTTACCTTTGTATGTAGCCTTCAACTTCAATCAGTTCCCAGATATGCAGGCAATATATTGCATTCCTCTCTCCTGTGACCACTACTATCCAGAACTGAGATTTCTGCATTCTGTTGGTTGGAGACCCTCAAATCTTCCCATAACATTGCCCTTAGCACACATATCCCTTTCTATACCCAGATCTCCATTATACCAATGGTGGTGCTGAATATAGGTCATAAACCAATGACTGAAAGAACTCTTCTACAGTGACTTAGAGACCCATTGTTTTCACCTCTTTATGCTTAGATAAGTGTGTAAGAACTTCTTTGTGTGATTTAAGGAGCCAAAATAAATTGAATGTGGCACAAATAGAGTAAGCAAGAGTATGAATGAGTCAGGAAGCAGAACACAAAGACTCTAATCCTCTTTCTTCCTGGTACTATTGACTCCAGCAGGGTCTGTCTGTATGGTTTCTGCCAGACATCAGGACTGTATGAAACTCTCCTCAAAAACGTCTCATGCAATCTGCTCTCCAATTACTCCTAGTGCTTTCCTCTCCCAAGCTTGCTTACCCCAAGACTCCAAAACACCAATTCTTAGAAATTTACCCCCTCTGCTTAGAGTGCCTTCAAATTTATTTTTGTAAGAAAAAACATATCTCATCCCTCCATCAGAAAAATCATCCTCAATTTTTTTAGAATCTAATTCTGTAATGAAAGATTTCTTCTTTCCTTGGGCATTCTAGTTGCTTAAAAGCCAGCTCCTTTTTCTTCTGTATTTTAAAACCAAAGAGACGATTTTTGAAACAAGGTGGAAAAGGCTTCTTTATGAAAGTTTTTTTTTTCCTTTTTGTCGAGAAATTGAAATTCAAGAAGAGAATGATACATACTTGGAAAAATATTTCAAAAACAGAGAATCAAATTAGGAAGTAGGAGAGTTGTATTGCAAATTGTAAATATGCATGGAAATTTCTGTAAAAAAATGAGTAGGGGGGCAATTAGCCAATAAAATGAAGAAAGTTTGATAAAAACAAATATACTGCCATCTTCTATTTATATGCAAATAAATGTGTTTCCTTATCACATGCTATTTGGTGTTTCACTGTGGTGTACAGTTCATTTTTCTAACAAAACTGTTCTTATCTTAAAGTAAATTAAAACCAAGTGAACCTGTCTTTAAACTGGTAATTTGTGTACCTTTACCAACAGATTTTAAAAAGTATAAATGTTATTTTTCTACAATGTAGGAATCACAAATCAGTTAATAACAATGTATGTAAGATTCAAATTATGTTTCCCTTTTTTGTGTAATTATTGTTCAGATACTTGAGATGTATGTGTGTTCTATTTTTCTCTTTCTGCCCACTGATATTATAAAATTAGTGATTTATTTGTGCATGGGTTAAGAATATCACCATGACTCTATCACATTGTTCTATCTAATCTAATATTGTTCTTTCATCATAACCCCAAAGGATCAAAATGAGAGCAGAGAAATTTCTGTCTCTGGTTCTCTTTACTCTTAGCCCAGATCAGAGACCAACAATGAGCCAGTGTGCTCATCCAGATTGCAAGTTCCTCTTGGTTCCACCCCTAGGAGCTTTTGTTTGGCATGTACAAACAAGATGGCAGAGAATTCCAAAGAATCCTTTGTACTGTTGGTCCTATCTGAAGTCTGATTCCTAATTCCCTGTACTTACTTCTGAATAGGGATTTTTATTTTGATTAACTCCAGCATTTCCACTTTAGAATCCTAACTTCAATTTCTAGTTATTTCTTCTTATCCTTTAGCTTCCTGGAAAGAGCATCCTATCAACATTGTTTTTTTTCTATTTGACTGACCATATCCAAAGCAGTGGAAACACTGAGAAGTTACTTTTCTTCTTCAATACAAAGATTGTCTTTTGGATTCCAGGATAATAATTTACTGCCCAATTCTATTCAGTTAATCAAACATATTTTTAAAGGACAGAGAGAGAGAGAGAGAGAGAGAGAGAGAGAGAGAGAGAGAGAGAATCTTTTTTTTTTTTTTTTTTTGTAGATGGACACAACACAATGCCTTTATTTTTATGTGGTGCTGAGAATCAAACCCAGGTCCTGCCCGTGCTAAGTGAGCGCTCTACCACTGAGCCACAATCCCAGACCAATCAAACATTTTTGGGGTACCTGTTACAAGCCAGGAATTGAACTGGATGTTGTAGGTACAGGAATAGATAACAGGTAAATATCCACAAAAGGTTTAGTTGGAATACAGACACAGAAAAAGAAAATTGTGATTAAATTTGGTCAGACTTTTTCCCACTTTTTTTTTATTGGTGCATTATATTGTACATATTGATGGGAATTTTTGTTACATATTCTTAAATACACATGAGATAGAATATAGCAATATACTTTGACCAATATCACTTCCCAGCATTTCCTCTCTCCCCCCGACCTCCTACTCCTTGCAGATTTTTTTTTTAAAAGAAGGAAAATATGGGGGTGTTTTAGGAAAGACATTTAAAGTATCTAGAGGTTTAAGATGTCGCATGGGCTAAATCCTAAAGCATAGATATTATTTATTTTTGCAACACAGTGCATTCAACATGCTGGTTAGTGTTTGTGTTAATTAAAGTGTTAGTACACATATACACCAAAACCCTGATTTATCAAGATTTTCAAATGACTAATATACACATAAAACAAATACCATCACTTAAATAATTCAAGATGTCTCTGAGGACTTGAAATGTATTATGATCTTGTAATAATCTGATCTATATCCATAGATTATATCCATAGATATATTACTATATCAGTAAAGTGGTAAAGTTTGGATTAATTGTAAATTTTTTCTACAACTTTAATTTTGTTTTTTGTTTGTTGGAAAATCAGAGATGAAAATGGCAGAATTATTATCAAATTATTTAAACTTTCATATACATGGCCTAAGTAATTTTTCCAACTCCATAAATTTATAAGGAATACTGAATCTGAAGAATATAAAAGTAACAATAATTCTTTAATGAATGAATTATTTTATTAAGTTTAATAATCTTTAATTAATAAAAAGTCAAATTTTCTAAAACCCTCAGAGAACATACTTACATAAGTCTCTTTCTGTCCCAAGAACAAAAATATAATTAAAAAACAGGGGTATCCTTACCCAATGCCACAAAACATATGCATCATATTTACCATAATAAGTGTCAACACTTAAACCAAAGGAGAGACATAAGAAAATACTTTATGACATAGATGTAACTAAAATTTTTAGATTTTTACCTAGGAAAAAAAATTCGCTTCTGAAGGTTTTGAATCTTATGTTGATTAATAAAGGGAATAATGAAAGACCAAGGGAATTAAATATTGTCTATAATATATTATTAAATTAAACATGGAGTCATGTGGTTCTCCCTTAAAGGATTATAGGAAAATACATTGTATGTCACGTATTGAAACTCATTAGTACGATAGCGTTATTTACGTACAAATATAGTGAGATGCAGCCAAGTTTAATTTACACTGTCATAAGGAATTTCCCCTGCAATTGTCCCTAACTAATTTATACTTTTTAATTAGTATCTCAGGAATGAATATAGGATGCATTCAAAATGGTTAAGGTCTTGAGATTGTAATATGGAAATTCTGGTATGGTCGAAGCTTTGCTAAAATAATTGCAAGGGTTTAGAATTAAATCATTTGGACTTCATTATAATAACTGAGTTTATGAATTTTTTGCTTTGTTCTTAATTATTTGTAATCTGCTAATTATCTGTAATCTACCCATTTAGGGTACCTGAATTGCTTCTTTCAATTCACTTTTTGTATATTTGCAACTAGACAGCTATATCTGTAAGCCTTTTCTCATGAGTATACTGTTACCCTGCCAATTTCAACTGCTTCAATGATGCAAAAGTTTTCTTTTTTGAAGGTTAATTGATGACCTAATAAGAATATTTCTATTGATTTTTGTTGCTATGCTGAGCCCTTAAATTAACCTTTTTATTCAGTGATTTCTTGTGGCTCTGAAGTAAGGAGTTCTTAATTTGAAATCTTTAAATCTGAATCATGTGTGAATCATCAGGCATAATAATTTTATAATATATTAAAAATTGGAAAAGTCATAGATGTTTATCATGGGAAAAGTATAACATGCAACAGGCAGAAAAAGAAGAAACTAGTTATTCTAAACACTTCATTCCAAAATAACTCTCCTGTGGGTATACATATTTCCAATCTTTTTCTGTCTATGCATCTGAGTATTTATATTTTAAAAACATTTTCAGAATTCTCTACTATATATGCTCTTTTCACATAAGTGTATAATTTTTTTTCCAGCACTTGGGCATTTTCAGTCCTCTGCAATTTATGACATTAAGTCATAGGTCTTTGGGTCAAATGTATGCAATTCACAAATGTATTTGACTTAATTAAGGACATAGATGAGCATCAATACTTGTCATGACCATGAAGCGGGGAACAGGAAGTGGTTTAACAAGGGGATCATCACCTACATATATGCCTTCCATTAGTATGACTAGTTAAGAATGAATCACAAAGAATAATGTTAAGGTGCTGTATTGACAGGTATTCATTTCCCACTTTTCCACAGATAAGTACTATGCTAAGAAACTAAAAAATATAGCCTTTCTAGTTAAAAAGAAAAAAAAAAAGCCCAAGACCTGAATTCTGGCTATGTTCCTTGATTGTATACATTTGACAGTGTACTGACCTCTTAATGGAAGATGAATTCCAGTGGCTCCCTCTATCACCATTTCACCAATTCCTCCAGTGGCCAAATCTGTTATCCTTCTACCTCCAACCTGCTATCCTGTGAGGGAAACTCCTTTTACCTTTTGATCCATATGCTCTGAAGGGAAGATAATATCCTTGTACTTGCTTGCCCTCAATGTACTGGGCAGAGTGATCAGCCAAGGGGGGAATACCTAACCCAGACTCAGCCCATTTTAAAACTGCACCTCACTGTGCACTGTCCTTGACACACAATCTCTGCTACAATAATTAAAATCTAGCCCTATTTTCTTCAAACTGGCCATGGTTGTGGGGCTAGGAAATAAGCTCAAACACTTGGAAGCTGTCTTCAACCATACAACTGACAGGAAGGAACATTTCATAGCAGAAGAGAAGCAAGCAGGGACAGTTGAGACTTCAACAAGACTGTCTTTCATTGCAAGAAGACAATCTCATTTCTCAGACTCCAGAGAGTGACTCCACACAGATACACAGAAAACAATTATAAAACAGCAATCTACGAAAATTCAATTCCATCATAGCTGAACGGACATAAGAGTGATGCTTGGGGTCATTAAGTAATTTGAATCAGAGTGATTATATAATCATACCAATTGGGGCACTTCTGGGAGTGAAAGGATCATTATACCAGGACCAGCCAACACAAATCGACCTGTTCTGGGAGAAACAGGACAGACAGTTCACTCCTGAATATACTAGCAAACATATTTTATTCAGAATTTAATCACTAGCCCCTCCCCCATCACAATCATCTCTGAAGACTTTTGCCCTATGTAAGAACTAGTCATATAAGAGGAATTGTAATTGTCTTCATCTAAAACTAAAACATGCATACGAATTCTTATACAAATCGTGCAGAATGCTCCAGAAACTGAAAACAATGAAATGTTTGAATGGTCAGAACAGTATGGCCCATTCATACCACATAATACTGCTTGGTAATGAAGAGAAATGAACTATTGATACACAGAGAAGCTTAAATGAACCTCAGTTAAGACTATGCTGAGTGACGCCGGGCATGTTAGTGCACACCTGTAATCTCAGCTGTGCAGGAGGCTGAGGCAGGAGGATCACAAGTTCAAAGCCAGCCTTGGAAACTTAGCAAGGCCCTAAGCAACTTAGTGAGACTCTGTCTCTAAATAAAAAATATATTTTTAAAAGTGCTGGGTATGTGGCTCATTGGTTAAGCATCCTGGGTTCAATCCCCAGTACCAAAAGAAAAAAGAAAAAAAAAATATTATGCTGAGTGAAGAAAGCCAATCTGAAAAGATTGTGTACTGTGTGATTCCATTTATGTACTAGTTTTGAAGTAATGAAATTATGGAGATGGAAAACAAATTCATGATTTCTAAGGATTAGGGATTGGGTGTATGGGAGAAGGTGTATGTAGCCACAAGAGGACCGTTATGTACCTTGATCTTGGTGGTAATTACCTTAAGTTATACAATTGATTAAAATGTATATGTGTGTACATAAATATGTGTTGTGTGTGTATATATATATATATATATATATATATATATATATATACACACACACACACAGACATGTGTATATATTCATACATGTCTATATATACATGCACATGTATCCATACATGTGTATGTATATATACACGTGTATACATACATATATGTATGCACACACATGAGCACATATACAACTATTAAAATTATAAAAATGATTAAGTTGTATCGATTGTTCCAATATCAATTTTACAGTTTAGGTATTTCCTTGTTTGGAAAGGCAAGACATCAGCGTTAGTGGAGGCAAGGTGAAGGAAGAATCCATGCTCTTTTCTGTACATTTCTTTGCAACTTTCTATATGTTTATAATTATTTCAAAGAAAAAGATTTAAAAATGTATGGTTTACTTCATCTTCTGTTTTTATTTTTTGTACCTGGCACCCCGTTAAGTATTATAACTTACTAGTTGACAGTCTCTGCCTGTAGCGAAAGCCTCAGAAAGACAATAATTGCTCTTGCAGGGAAAATAAGAGTATCTAAGCAAAGGTGAAATAATTTAGAAAAATGAATGAAATATATAATCATCTTAATTAAAGGCTATTGGCTGCAAACTCAAATTCATTATGAGGTAGGTTTCATATTCTTATGAGATTTATCTAGAGAGTTCTTGAAAGGACCAAGTGTGAAAGCATTCCCATTCCTAATTCCCACAACACCAACATTAAAGGCAAATTTTAATGACTCTTCAGAGAATCTGATAAGAAATAGTCTTGGAAATTACCATTGTAGGAGGTAAGTACAAAATATATTATTGACTGATGAAGCTATTTTCTTTCATTCTTTTAGTAATCATCAAATAGCATATCTGGAAATAATATAAAATATATTTGAGTGAAAATATATTTGAGTAAAATATATTTGAGCTTATAATGTTTGAGTACATTTGGGATGGATGAAGAATTCATAAACATGAATAGATATTTAAGCATTTTAACCAATCATCAAACATGTATTAAATTATATACATAAGGAAGGCATTGTGTTTAACATTTTTAACAGTCTGAAATAAAGTTATGCCCTCAGAAAATCTGTAATGTAAGCGAAAATAACAAGAACATGTGACAATTTAAAGAGCAGACTTAACAGTGAAAGAGCAGTCCCAAAATGGTAACCTAGTAGTTTGCAAATTCATGGGACAGAACTATATTCAAACAAGGGCCCTTGTATTCAGATAAAGGAAAGAGCAATTGTGCTTGAAGGAGCATGGATTTCATGAAGAAGACAAATAGTCATTTAATAGAGCTTAGATAGATAAAGTTAAGGAAAATCTTTCAGATCACAGTCACAGAAGAACATAAATAGGAATATGAGAAAAAAAAAGTCATGTTTTGGAGGTTTGAGTAAAACAAGACGGATGGGTTTGAGTCCTGGGGAGGGTGAGTGGTTGGAAGTGAAGTTGAAAAGGTGGTTTTGCCTAACCATGAGCTTCTGTTCATAACCTTCTGTTCAATAGTGCTACATAGGCAAACATTAAAATGTGCTTTAGCTCAGCAGTGGTGTACAGGAAAAAAAAATATCATACCTCATTTTAGCTGTAATTGCTTTTATAATTCTGAATTTGCTGTTAAATGCAAATGCTTAATTCTAAATACGTGTGCTCTGTCTTAATTAGATAAAATAATCCTCTGTTGCTTGGGTAGTTCAGTAAATTAGTCCCCAGACTTAAACTCCCCTGGATCCTGTTGTTTATGCATTAATCTGTATGCACTCTTAGAGATAAGTGGAAAATAAATGAATTTTTTTCAGAGACAAGTTGTAACCATCAGCATACTTTCAAATTTATATTCTCTGAATGTGACTAAAAAATTGCCATTGTTACTAGAAGAGTTGTAATTTGTGTACAAATGCTCGAATGCTTGCGGAATTTCTTCTAAATGTTTGTAGTTTATGATTTATTTAAAACCAGTTAAAATTATATCTTCCTAGCCAAAACTGAATAGAGAATCTGAACCTCACTATTATACAGCCAGCCCTCCATACCTGTGGGTTCCACATATGTGGATTCAACCAATCTCCAGTCCAAAATATTCAGAAAAAAAATGTGTCTATACTAAACATGTGCAGTATTTTTTGTCATGATTCAGTGTAACAACTACTTACATAGCATTTTCATTGTATTAGATATTATAAATAACCTAGAGATGCTTTAAAGTTTATAGAGGGATGTGCATATATATATACAGACACTACACCATTTAACAGAAGGGATTTGTGCAGTCATGGATTTTTTTGACCCTAGGGATCCTAGAACCAACAGCCAACTGTATACATAAAAATACTACCAACTCAAGGTACCAGTAGTGCCACATTTGTAAATCAGTTATGTCCAAAGGAACCAACTGATACAAGTATGCTCAATTTAAGCAGAAATTAAATGATAAGATTTTCCAAACCCTTCTGCCTTATTGACAATAACGGTAAAGACACTGACCACTACTAGCATATATTGAGTGGCTGCTATATATCAGGGACTCTCCCAGGAACTTTATATTATCCCATCTTGTACATCATTATCACCATTTTAAAATGGAGAAACTGAGTTTCAGACAAGCACTGAAGGAGTTAAAATGAAACCTTGGTCCATTTGACCATAGAACCTATGCACACTCTATCATACTATTTTGTATGAAAACACAGCTATAGTTTTTATTTCCCTATCCACTAGCTAACCACTTTTCTCTCTCTCTCTCTCTCTCTCTCTCTCTCTCTCTCTCTCTCTCTCTCTCTCTCTTCCTCCCTCCCTCCCTCCTTTTACTATAGAAATATATTAAGACCTAGATGGACTCTCAACTTACAAGTACTTGGTTGGGACTGCCATTTGGACAGAAATGTGGTTGGGATTTCTCCTGCAGATGGTTGGTTCTTGCTCATTTAAAATCTTTCTTACAGTTTCTACTTTCTTTCAACCAGTCTGTTAGTCCAATATTCCCAAAGCCTGCTGACTGTCAAATTCCTTTAAATTCACAAATATCAGGTTTATACATAACTTCATTTATCATCATCTTCAGTTTAATGTATCTGATGCTTCTGCACTTTGCTAGACAATTACACAGAGCTGAATGTAATATAATGTACTGATGTGGAGAATGCATGCTTTCAATTCTTGTGCGTCTGGAGCTTTTATGATCAATGGTATGAGTACCCAGACAGACCTATGCCCTGGGTTTACAGCCTTCGTGAAATTTTGTGGCTTGCTGGTTTTATGTGACTTTTACACCTCAGCTAAGCCTTTCCCCTTTAAGAAAGATACCACCTGGACAACAACAATTTTAGCACTAATGTCTTCCTCTTGATTGCATTAGATTTGCAAATTAAACAGATTAATGGTAGTGTTCTGTGTTCCTCTCAGCTCTTCTGTTTAATACTCTTATCTGACAAAGTGTAAATAGAAGACATAATTAATTACTCATGACTTGCATGTCAAGTTGCATAAAAAATTACATCCCCAGGAGGCCCATTATTACATGTCTGACTGTTCAGGGAAATTAGTTTTGAGGAAAAAAAAAAAAAGCATACCTGAAGATAAGGGTTTTGTTTGTTTTTCTTTTTGTTTAATTTATTAGAGTATCTGTAAAAAGATGTGGAAGAACATTCACTGTGAATACAATTTTAAGAAGCTTACTGCACTTGCTCAAGGATAGTTATTTTTTCCTTCTATTATTTTTCAGTTTGTCTATGAGATGCTATACTCCATATGTGATAGTTATAAAGTTACAATGTTTTTACAGAAAGAAGGCCCCAGAATATGACTACTGCCTCTTTAGAATATGTCCTGTGAGAAAAATCATTAATCAAGCATAGTATTCTGTACTATCCCATCCATAAATTGTCTTCACCTTCAGCTGGGAAGTGTCCTATCATGACTGAAAAGAAGGGGATAATTTTTCAGCCCTTCCTTCCTTCTTATATGTCTAGAGTTGATCCGAATGAAATGAGGTCTCTGCTTTAACTGGAGAGCTCAGCTTTTCATATTTAGCTCTCAATCTGCTTCATGATAATTTCCGAAGGAACAGACTGCTTATGACAAAATGTGCTGTACTATTATTAAAGGTGCAGTTTCTTTATAGATTTCCACCCCCTTTGAAGGAAACTGATGGCTGGGAAGAATTTTGAATGAGCTAGTCTTCCAGTGTTTTAATAGATAGTTAATAAAATATAGTCTATGCCTCAGGTAAGAGCAAACCAAATACTTGATAAAATTGGATGGTAGAGTTGTCCGGGCTTCAAGGCAACATACAGGAAGACGATGTTCACAATCACTCTGTCACTTCATCTCTCTGTAAAAATGAGAGCTATGATCACTTCTACCTCATGGGATTCCTGTGAGGTCTAAATGAAGTAATCTGTGAAAGCACTTTGTAAACTGTTAAGCACAATTTAAACACATGATGTCTGACTAAAAATGATTGCATCACCTGTTTCGTGCGCCTTGGTAGAAAGGTGTTTATGATCCCCACACTTATGAGTGTCCATCCATACATTGCGAACCATGTTTCATAGAAGGCTCTAATTAATATGGGGTGCATTTTTTTTAAACTGAAGTTTGCTATACAAGGTTAACTTTAGGTCACCTATAGTCAGAGTTTAACTGTAGGACTGGAATGACTTAACATATAAAATATTTACATGAATTGGTAAATATTTTCCTATCAGCTCTAACTCCTATCTACTGATGTCATTCCCTACTAAAAATGAGCATTCAAGAGTTAGCATGCATAGGACTGCCGAGCATTCTGTTTGTAAATGATCACAAGTCATCTTTCACATTATGTTTAATCGTCATTCATTCATTCTTTCCATGAACATTTATGGACCATCAATTGTTGGCCCAACACTAATCATTCACCATTTTTTTTGAGTTTCATTTGTTTGTAGTTATTAAGTGTGTACACATGGATGATAATAATTCCAATTATAAAGCAGTTGGCTCCATTGGTACACCTGAGACGTTAGCCCTTTTTTCTATAAAGAACCCCTCCAGGTGTTTCTCAGTGTCCAGTGGGGCAGACTATGAAATCCTAATGAGTTGGGGTACCATCTCTGCCATTCCAGGCCCTCCTCCTTATTAGCAAACTTCCCTGCTATCTCAGGTACAACCTCAATCAACCCCAGCACACTTCCTGATGGACTCAAAATTTAACCACCACCTTAAAAATGAAGGCTATTTTACTGGGCCAGCCTTGTGTTTTGTGTTTCAATTTTTGCCCTGAGTTTGTAAGCTGCAGCTCAAAGGATTCTGTATGTTTTATCCCACTAATCATTCAGGCATGTCTGAATTCCCTGCAGACACAAGCCAGGATCTCCACCCTCCTCCGCCACCCCATCCATTAATAATATCAAAAATACTTATCCAATGTTATTTTCTTCTCATTTACCTTTTCCATCTCTACCTTTCTGTGGAGATGCTAGTGGATGATGGAATAATAAAATTTCTCATACCATGCAAAAGTATGCAAGGAAAAAAAAGGATAAGTTAACAACAAAAGCCTCTGAAAAAATATATTCTGTTTCATGGCCTTTGTAAAAGTTTGACACAGTAATTGAATGTGAAAATAGATCCAAGATCAAAATTTTATTTGTTTGATTCTCTGCCTGACATATTTAATCCCACAGTGGTTCAGTTATTACATATTATTGAAAGCCCTATTTGTATCAAAAGTGTTTGTTACAAATGCTTTTAGAAATACAATTTAATATGAATTCACAATTATAATTTTGAAATATAAGCTTTACTGTTCACATGAACACACCCCAAGCTGAAGGAGAATTTTATGTGATTTTATATGATCAGTTTTAGGATCCAAATAAAACAAAAGGTAAAAACTCAGGCTTTCTGTTTTGAAAAAACAAAACAGGAAATATTAAAAAAAATATGCACCATTCAAAATTCCCATTTTGAATACTGTTAATACTGAAATCCCAGAATTAAGGGAACATGGGAAATATGCCACATTGCTAGTATAATGCTTGCTGATCATATTGTTTTCAGCATCAATATTAAGAATCATTCAAATGATTCTAAAATGCATTTATTCATTGATTTAAATTCAATGATGAAATCATCTTCAAGTAATAGGATGTATTTCACAAACATGGTAATGATTCTGCAGAACAGTCTTTCAGGGTGTTCCAGAATTATGTCAAATTCTATGAGACCCCCCCGAAACAAAAGTAATATAAAACTCGAATATATGCAAATAAATCAATGAAAGAATTACCACTTCTTCCTCTTAACAACTTCAGGTTAATAAGATGCCTATTAAAGGAATTGAAAGCAAATGTAGTATACATTATTGAAATTGTTCCATTTTGAAAATTGAAACTTCGATAAGTGATCTTTCAGATCATACAAAATTCATATAAGATTTATTTCGTGAAGTTTTCAAAATACTACATGGAAAAATGATTTTTAAGTTTGCAATTTCATGGCTCTTTTCATATGCTGATCTCAGTTCAATATCAAGTCTCTCTCTTTTCACAAACCATCTGGGAGATTGACAAGTTGCATCTCACCAGATGGCCTAGCATACCAACCTCACACTTCCATGGCACCGTACCTCCATGATAAATCCTGGAATGCTTTAATACGACGTTCCTGCTCAGGAAGAATTCCACCACTCATGGCCCCAAGAACAACTTCCTCATTGCCACTTCATTTCCCGAGGTTGCAATTGGATATGATTTACACTGAGTGCTAAATTGTTCTAGGGATCAGAGGAATTAAGTGATTACAGTTGAGCAAACCTACTAACTTCCTATCATTCCATCTTTCTACAATTTCTCTTTTATTCCTTCTTTCCTTCTCTCCTCCTGGGTCTCTACTTTTGTTATTACATTTTAACTTTGGAGTCCTTCTTTTTTCCTCTCACTTTTCTCACACATAAATCATTGGAATGTATGCTTTACAGCACCAGAAAACTACTAGTTATGAGCTGTGTGGGGCCCCATATCTTCCTAAATCTAGCATGCAGATAGTTTATATCATGCAACACAAAATTCAATTTCCTGTGTCAATCGTTTTACAGTGTAACTACATATTTTAAAGTTATTGATTGTGATGTGGTTCTCAAGGCCCTTCCTTCTTCCTTTTATCTTTATAAATGTCAGAGAAATACCCATGAAGGACAAGGACATGAAATGGACTTTTTCCTCCAGCTTAGAAATCAATCTAAACTCAATATCTGCTCCAATTTCCTCCCTCAATTCTCCCCTCTGAGCCCCTCCCACAGTTTTATAAATTCTTCTAGCCTTTTGCTGTTTAAGAAGAAAGCATGAGTCAGAAACTTTGACATAGGTGAACAGTCTTATTTTTTTTCTGGTACTTTGAGCATCTTTCTTTTTACATCCTGAAATTTAGCTTCCAAGTTTTTGCCTTCTTCTCACTTTCTTAACTTTTAAACTTTAGTGCCTCTGTATTCTCTGACAAAGAAAAACTCTGCATCTCCTCAATCTCATGGTTTGAACAAGAAGCCTAACTCCCTGCTAAATTTTTCTTCTTATGTAGCCCTAATTAACTACCATAAACATGCAACCACTATAAGTAAGAACAAACCATATTCCATAGAAATTTGCCTTCAGAGACTGTATCTCAAATTTCCTTTTTACTTAAAGTTTCAAAATGTTTCCTTGTGTGTTATTTTACTTCTGTAATTGCATTCCCTAGATGGATCTGATAACAGTACAGTGGCCTTGTCTTTGTATATATAAGCTCACTTTCCCCTCCCATTCTTCCAGATGCAGAGCCATAGGAAGTTGTTCATGGCTTGTCAGGCACACAGGATCCTAAAACAGCCTCTGTTCAGTTTTTTCTGACATTGCTCCCAGATGGGTGGCAATGCTTTCCTTAGGTATGATTTTGTAGACTAGGAGAACAGGAGCCAGTCTTTTCCAAGAATCCTGCATGATCTATTTGGTGTGGATAATAAGAGAGATGGAACAATTGATGCAAAAAGAATTTCTTGATATGGAAAGAATATATCAGTTCTGGTGTGGAGTAGGTGGGCCAGCAGCTAATTCAGTTAGTTAAAGGATAATGGAATTGAGCAAGATGAAAATCTGCATGCCATTTCCCTGATTAAAACACAAAAACATATTTCTTTGGGTTTTGCAGAAAAGTGCCTGCTGGAGTCTAAAGTGCTTTCATGATCTGGTTTCTGACTACTTCTCCAGTATCATTTCTTCTCCATTCTTCCATTTTCATGCTGTAGTCACTTTGAACTTAGTTTTTCAAACTTGATGTGCATTCTTACCTTCCTATAATGCTTTGCATGTACCATTCTCTCTGGTTGGAAATTTATTTCTCCTGTTCTTTCTCCTTGACCCAGAAAGTGGCTGTTCATCCTTCAGGTCTCAGCTAAGGGGGCACTGTCTACATATGCATTCCAGACTTCTAAAACTGGAAGGATCACCTTCTTCCTAGAACCTCTCCCTGCTCCATCCCTGTATGCCCATTTGGAAGAGTCCTGTTTATACAAGACAGAACTTAAAAATATTCTCTTTTTTGAAACCATCCCTGCCTCTGTAGTAGACACTTTCCTCCTTAGTGTATCTCTATAACTTGAAGATATGTCTTTTAATGGTTTAATTATGCTGTGATGGCAATATTTGTCCATATAATACATTCCTGACCAAACTATAACATTAACTTCTTGAAAAAAGAGATTTCCTTAGAGTATTATACATCTTTGTTATCTTTGAATCTTAAAACATGCACTTTCCTCACCTGTTCATTTTATAGAGGTAATTATTTTTTAGTTATCTATTTCTCTATTACTCTGTAAGCCTTGTAAGGGTGGGATAATGTTTTATTCACTACTCTTTATCTCCCACTTTTCAAAAAGCTTTGCACATACAGTTTCTCAGACACTTTTAGAATGAAGGTATGAGTTCACAGTAACATCAGTCAAAAATATAAACTTTTCTGCAAACAGTCATGAGAAGAACAGAACAAGAGATTTGTGCAGTCTGTCCTCGTTTTTATAATTCATGATAATCAGAGATTAGAGAAAGATTCATGTAGTTTATTATGTACTTATAATTCATTGGTATGGTCCCAAGAAGGGCAAAGATCTGGAAAAATAGTACCTAGGAGTCTTTTACAATTTTTAGCAACTAAATCAAATAAGAATATCAAATTTTCTGATTATCTATGGCTTAAAAATTGGCCTAAAGTGTAAGGTCATCTGCACACATTTATTTTGTTGTTCAACAAAAAGTATTTGTTGATCACTTAAATTTGCTACACTCTTTTGATAGGAAGAATAATAGCCCTCCGGCAAAGATGTCTACACCCTAACCCTACCGCTGGAACTTACAGATATGTTACCTTACATGACAAATATAATTTGCATGTATGATTAAGATGAAGGACTTTACAGTGGCAAGATTATACTAGAACTTTCAGCTGGGCTCAATCTCATTACACAAGTCCTTAAAGCTGGAAGAAGTGGGTAGAAGAGTGTATCAGGGAGATACACAGAGAGACTCAACCTACCATTGTTGGTTTTGAAGATGAAGCAAGTGGGTCAGGAACCAATGTCTGTAGACAGTTTCTAGAAACAATATGGAAACAATTCTCAAGTGACACCAGGCAAGGAAACGGAGAACTCAGCCCTAAAACCACCAGGAACTGAAATCTACCAACAACCTGAATGGGTAAAATGATAAATCCTTCCCTAGAGCCTCCTGAAAGGAACAGAGTTCTGCAAACACCTTGGTTTGAACCCAATGAGGCCCAAATCAGACTTCTGACCTATATAACCACAAGTTCACAAGTTAATAAATGTGTGTTGGGTTAAGTCATTGTCTTTTTAGGAATTTATTATGATAACTATAGGAAATTAATATAAGCACTGGGCTAAATGCTTGAGAGAAAATCATAAAGCCATGGTATTCATTGTTGTCTGTTTCTTCAAGGCATTCTTGAAAGCCATAGCATAGTCTGGTCAGGAAAATAGATTTATGAAATAAATAATACCAATACAATATAATTAAACCTATGCTAGAAGTATAGGAGTTTTCCACTTTAAGAAATTGTTTTGGAATTAAAGAAGGAGTCACCTCCATTTGGAAAGAGATTAGGGGAAGTTTCAGAGAAGAGACAATTTGGGGAAGGTAATTTAAGTGATCTAGTTTTCCAACTGGATGGAAGAGAAACACCATTTAGTAAAATGCTGAGTTAAGGAGCAATAAATTTGAAATAAATAAATTGGTGAGTGACATGGGTTTATTTATTACCAAAAATATTTTGGATGTATTATATAGAAGAATTTGTATTCTATATAGCAGTATATAGAATAGAATAGAGAGTGGAGAAAGGACAAGAAGAAAATGAGAGACTATTATAATAGTCTAAGCAAGAAAGGATAAAATTCCTGCTTTCATAATAACTGCAGTATGCGTCAACAACTGTGACACTTTGCATGTTATCTCATTTAATCCCTATTATTCAGCCCTTTAAAGACTATATTTCCATTTCACAGATATGAAGCTTAGGCAGATGTGTCTGCTCCCAAAATATGCTAAAAAAAAAAGCTAAGGAAAATGAGATTCAAATCTAGATGTCAATGACATTAGAGTCTGCACTCTAATTCATTCTGCCATAGCAGGAACAAGGAACAAAGTGAAAGGGTAGAGTAGAGAGATTTAATGGGTAAATCAACTAGGATTTTTACTAATTAGATATGGTGACAAGGAAATGAGGAGCTATGCCTTAACACTAGCTTTCTAAACCAAGATGTGGTCAGCTAAGAGAAACCACAGGAGTTTCCCAGGTTGGAGTAGTGTGGAATAGAAGTCAAGTTTTGGATAAATTTAGGTGTGTATGGGATATCCAGGTGGAGACATCCCAATGTCAGTTAGTTATGACTCTATTGTTTAAAATTGGGGCCGGGCACTGAGGCACACGCCTGTAATCCCAGTGGCTCAGGAGGCGGAGGCAGGAGGATCTTGGGTTCAAAGCCAGCCTCAGCAATTTAGTGAGGCACTAAGGAACCCGGTAAGACCCTGTCTTTAATAAAATACAAAATAGGGCTAGGGATGTGGCTCAGTTGTGAAGTGCCCCTGAGTTCAATCCCACCCCCCACACACACACAAAAAGAATTGGGACATGTACTAAAGATAAGGACTTGAAAATCATCTGCCTCTTAATAACTTTATAGTCTAAAATGTTTCATATAAACACTTTGGAGAAATCTCCTGTTTCTAATGGATTGTGAAAGAGTCTATTCTTAATAATGTTTTCTAAAAGAAACTCTCATCTGAAGCTATAGGAAGAGATGCCTTATTCCAACAATGATGTGCTTAATGCCCAGCTGTGACTGCTAACAGAAGGGCAGACAACCAAGCATGCTGGGGATCCTATCTATGTCCTGCCTGATGAGGTCAGAGCTCATGCAAGAACCAGTGTGTCCTGCAGTGCAGCTGGTGAGCAGCCAGCTCCAGTGTAAGGTCCTGGCTTTAGAAATCTTTGTTCACCCCTTAATTAGCATATTGACTTCTCACCCCACCCAGACTAGTTGCATATCACTCAGTCAATTAACAGATTGACAGCTCAGCCAAGGGAACAGGAAGGCTGCTGTTGCAAGGGACTGTTAAATCTGGCTTGAGTTTGCTATTGGAAAATGAGAGAAATTTACAAAAATACTGCTCCCTGCGCCCCTGACTGAAATCTTTAGATGAAATAATTGCCATCAAATATTCTGATACAGGATTTCTTGAAACTGCTCGAAGACTTTGCTAGAGGGAGAAGCAGCCACTAACTGCAAAAGACTACCTCTGTTGTACCAGACGCACAAGAAGAGATTTTCACCATTGCAGAGCTATTTATACACAGCCAGCTTCTGTCCTCAGTTCCCATACACACACAACTCCCATTGATAGCAATGGAAGCTGCGGACATGTGGCTGAGAACAGAATTTGGCCCACTGAGCGGTGAGGCTTGGCATTCCTTTGCTCACTATGACAACTTCAGAACTGGATCCCTGAACACATGAGCTTTCAGAGGAAGAGTTCTTGATTTAATTTCTTTTCCCCCCCTCTTTATCTTGGCCTTGAAATACAAAATAGAAACTTGAGAAACTATTGGCAGCATTAGATTCCTTGCATAGAATCAACTATGCAAGGGACTTGGAGAAACAGAGAACTTGGAGAAACAGTTTTTCTGGATTCAAAAACAGAAAGAACACTTTCATGTATGTGTGCTGCAGTCTCCAGGGTGCAGACTAACAGCTTGGCTTCACAGTGTCATCCTGGAAACAAAGCAAAAGATGCCCTTAAAACCACTTCTGAACCCATAAAATTCTCAAGACCAACGTTTAATTTACAAAAGACGTGTTCCAGACAATATTTGAAACCTGCACCTTATATTTTTTGTTGCAATCTTCTTTAGTCCAAGTGACTCTAGTGGAGCTGTCAGCAAGAATTCTGCTATCTTTGTAAGGGTGCATGTCAGGCTGGGCAATCAGTGTATCTAATCCTTTTGAGCACAACAACTGGCCTAGCAGCAGGCATCTGAACCAAGAAAAGAAAATCAGCATATGCTATTTCAAAGACTATGGGAGACAGGGAAGCTGAGACTGTCCTTCTAAGAACAGGAGAGAAAACTATATAACATTTTTAACTGTTTGGGTCATTTTTCTGCCACTTAGGGGAAAAAAAAAGACAAATAATGAAACCAATAAGGAAAGAAAATATATTAAAGAAAACCTATTTCTTGATGGTGTTTAAAGACCTGAGTTCATCTATGCACTACTGGATTTACCAACTATAAAACAAAATGAATCTTTTTATCCTTAAATTAGTTAGAGTTGAATCTTGCATAACTAGTAATCTGTAGAGATCTAGCAAAAAACTTTGTCCCTTCATTTACCCTAGATATTTCCTCAAAGTATGTCTTTTTTTTTTCTACAGCATGCAAACATTTTTGTTTCACCAACTCTATACATATTGAAATTTTCCTAAATAACCTTAAGGAAGACATATCATTTGCAAATTACTATGGATTCCCCACACACTAAAAAGTTAGACAGGAAGATTGTATTAGAGAATGCAAAACACACAAGTCTCCACCTCTCTGCTCCACCAAAGAGGAAACCTGTGTGGGGGTGGGTGGGGGGCCTTCTGCATGTATCTGGAGGGAGAATCCAATTATTGTGGCTCTTGGCTCTTGTCCAGTGAAACATCCTGATTGGATCTGAGGTGACATGTAGCCCTTATGGCTATGGTGAAAGGTAAGAGTATGGTACAGCATTCATTCCACTCATTCAGACCAGCTGCCGTCTGCACGTCAGTTCTCCCCAAATTATTTGAGTGCCATTTTTAGAGAAAGTTACCAAATGTTCATGGTTGGTAGCCATAGAAACTACTGTTTTGGAAATATGAGTATCAAGAACAGAGATGTAGGGAGTGGGATTTTCTGAAGTGTGAAGATCCAGGGGAAATGGGTCTTTTGCCATTGTGAAGTTGTACTGTTCAGGTCACCCTAAAAACAGAGGACTGTGATGTAGCCTTGATATATATGAATTGGAAGAATAACTTACATAAACAGGTTCTGCTTCTTTTGCCAAGCATTACAGTGAATCTACACAAAACCTTAGTAGATTCTGTACAATTGATTTCCATCAGTCACCCAGAAAATAAATATGTTAGGAATAAATATCATTGTTTACTTCTTGAGAAATTTTTTGTTGAAGAAATTGTTTGCTTTCAATGTGATTTGATTTTTGGCCTTATTATCAATGTGCTTTTTCTCATAAGTAATAGCTCATTTTCTAGATATTTGCTTTACTACTCCCACTCATGTGCAGATTACAATATCTATTAGAGGTAGAAGTTCACCTCAACACGCATGCAAATACACACATACACACACACACACACACACCTCAAAAAGGTAAAAATGTAAGCACACTTAAGAGAAATAATAAGCACCTATTTAACTAAAAAGGTAATAAGAAAAGTTGTTTTTCTTCCATTTTAAGTTGTGCATTTATTGCTTACTGAGTGCTACAAAAGGAACCATTTAGAGATGGTTTGCTGCGTGCTTTAATAAGCCCAGTGCATGCCCCATCTTACTGAATACTCAAAACAGCCCGTGAGAGAAGTCCACTCCTATCATACAGGTGAGAAAAAACAAGTCTTGGAGATTCAAAGGGACCAAGCAAATGGATTGCACTACAAATCCCATTCTCATAACCCCTTAGTAAATTTCAGTACCTTGCTTTACATTTTAACTGAATTTTACAAAAGGGTCTCCAAAGACCATAATCCTTTGGGTATTTAGTTACAAGCACAGCTGTCCCACTATTCTGCATTTATCTCTGATATATTTTCTTTCTTTTTAGTCTCTACTGATCTCAATCCTCTTTTTGATATTCTGAATAATAAAGAAATGTAAGAGAGGGAGGATGAAAAGAGAGAGAAAGGAAGAGAAAAGCACATGGATCAAAGTGGATTTAGAAATTGAGGCAATTGTGACGCAGGTGACACATCCTTGGTTCCAAAGCTCTCATCAGAAATGGACCTTAAATCAAAAGTTTTCTCTCTGATTCCAATTCACAATAAGGGAGCAGAGAGAATAAAGGTACTTTGGATTGACAGAGGAGAGTGAAGGGAGGGGATGGGGATGATAGGAATGGTAGTAGAATCAATCAGACATTATTACCCTATGTGCATATATGTAACTCTACATCATGTACAACCAGAAGAATGAGAACTTATACTCCATCTGTATATGATGGTCACAATGCATCCCACTGTCATATATAACTAATTAGAACAAATTTTAAAAATTAAGAAGAATGAATAAATAAATAATGTATTTTAGCAGAAACTAATTTAAAAAAAGAAAAAGAAATGAGCCCAGTATCTGTTCCACAGTTGGTGCTCTTTCTTCCCACCCTATTCTAGAAAGCCCTGAAGATGGTGAGCAGAAATGACCTTTTGCATCCTTAGTCACAGATTGATTCAGGTGTCCTGCATAAACCATTCCATGGCCTCCCTGATTGACCAATTTTCACTTAGATCTTCTTCCTGAGAACAGCCTGGCCCTCGAAGACAAAACAACAAAACAAGAGATTTAGGAATTGACTTGGAATCTATTATCCGTTGCAAAGGGGAACATAAATCTTATTTCCATTATTCTTCTCATCTGAAATTCAACAAAAGAGTTTGAAATTTTATTCCTCCAAATAAAACATTTTGCTTAAAACTTTATAATCTGATATTCAGTTGTCTACATTAAGTTATCAGATAGTTTCAACGTTTATTAAACAGAAGTTTGAGGATTAAAACTCCTTACAGGGAAAAAGTGAAGTTCTTCATGGTTATTTATATTATTATATAAAAGAAAAAATAACAAAAAGGTGCTTTTATTCATTTGAGGGGGTAGCCAGTATTTTCTAGCAAAGGAGAACTGCCATATAATTAACTGTGTCAAAATGTTTTCTTTGTTCACAGTTAATCTAACTGCAGCTGCTAGGGGGCTGAATGCATAAATATGGCTGTGTACTTTTAATTACAGAAAATGACAGGCATAAGTTGTGACTGGAGCACCGCCTGGGATTGTTACAGGCGAAAATGTTGCTCAGAGACTCATTGAATTAATAAGTAGCCTTGTATTTTTTTGTTGTTGTCATAATTTCATAGATGTTAATAGCAACCAAAATCAAATTAAAATTCAGAATGTTAATCAGGCAAAAGAAATTTGAATAAAGTCCTGTAACATTTAGAGAAATTATGGCACACAGGAACCATTAAATGACCATTACACACAACAACATCTCACATGCGTGACTTTATCTTAGAGTAAGAGATGCTTCATTATAAGAGAAATTTCTAGAAAGATGTGTAATAATTAAATTCTTTCCCCCATTTTCCCTCCATTCTATTCATAAAAAGCCATTCTCAATTTTAATTTCTAGTTTAGGTGCTCAATTAATAATAAAGTGATAATATCTACATGTGCTGCCTTTTCCATCTCTGATACTATGTGGTAATGACCATGATCACAGGGTTGGAAGCCCAGAGCCCTGGAACATATTCCTTTTCCAGTGCTTATGCCTATGAGATCGTATTAAGATTAAAGAGAATACGGGACACTGTGCTCTCTGTCTTCCCCTTCTCTTTTCTACCTTTTCTATCTATATGGTATAGCAGAATGTTCATTAGGCTTATTCCAAACAACAGGTTGACATTCTTTATAACCCTAAGAAAAGTACTTAACCTCTCTGAACTGCTGTTCATTTCTCTACGAGATTAAAAGAGGATAACCAGTGTTTAAATCTTCCATATGATGGTTACTCAAAATGTTAATCTCTTATCACATGCGTTTCCCTCATGATTTTTTAATTGTCTCTTTTATTCTTACACATTCTTTCTCTTTTCTGTACTATGTTAGGTAGTGAGTGTGGACTTGGTTAGGGAAGTTTAAGGGGTCACTGTCAAGGCTGTGGATAAATGCCACTTTCTGCTGCCTCTTTGCCTTCATTCGACTGTTTATCCCTCTCTGCCATCACTGTGGGGGTGGCTGTCACCTTGGTGACAGCAGTTTTGTGCAGTGCGTGTGGTGTGAACAGTGGCTTAGTGCAGAGCTTTAACAGGTCCTGCTGCCGTGAGTAATTCAAGGTAAGCAGGGAGGCTATTGCCTTTGTTCTCTTAGCAGCTCTGCTGCTGAAATACACTAATAATAGAACATGGGAGTTGAAATTGTGCCTCTCCATCTCTAATTACTGCATGCCAAAGTATTCTGACTGCTACTGTCACTCCCCAGCAACTGATGGCTGTGGGTGATTGTTTTAGATTGTGTTCAAGGGATTTCTTCCACTCCTCCTGCCTTCGTCCTACTGCACGGTGTGTTCAGTAACTTGACTGATTCATTTCAGTATGCTGAATGGTTTAAACTAAATAGAAGTGAACAGTAAGAAAATATTTTCAAATCAGTAGATATTCATTGTGAGTTTGCTTGTTATAAAGAAAGGTGGAATCATCATAGAAATCATTAAGACAATCTATCCATTCCCAAGTCCAACTTTCCTGATCTTGGTAAAGATAGCCATTCATCTCTGTCCCTACTTCTACCTGTTTCCCTCAACTCTCCCTACATTTAAGATAGTCCTTGAACCACAAACCAGTGTCCTTACTGCTGCAGACATTAGCTCTGGTCAAACAGGCTTTGAGTCTGGAGACTTAGTTTCGAATTGTGCAAATGAAGAAACTCAATGATAAAAGAATTGTCCAACATCTCACAGCAGGTAACGCAAAACCAACACTAAAATCTAGCTTTCCCATCTGTTGATTTTAAATGCTCTATGATTCACTTCAGTGTCTGTATCTCCTACCTGTTAGTTAATGTAACAGATGTTGCTGATAAAATGTGAACAGAAGTTGTCAGTGGCAGGTACAAATTTGAGGCCAACATGGAAAGTTTGTCAATGCCAGAACTTCTGTTCAGTTCTAGTTACATCTGTTAGGGATTCTAAGCTGGGTGTACATAAATCTTCCAAAAGACCTTTGGCATTTTTACAATATTTTTTGTTTACTCCTGCCTGATATATTTTATGTAGTGAGACCACAATGGGCAAGTCATATACAATTTACATATTTATGCATTCAAAATTGAATTTTAGATGCATCCAGAATTTGATCTAATTTTGTAATATGAAACCTGAGTTGGAACTGGGCTATGTCTCAAAGCAAGTTGGACATAAGTGAGATGCAAAATCAGCATGTATTTTCCAGATGATCCAACCTGCTGTGTCTAAGAGAGTACATTACTTCATAGACTACTAAAGGCAAATAGTATCTTAATGCACAGATTTAGGGGAAGAGGAAAAATTAACATTTATAATAATATTGACTCTCACCCTTACATCAATATAAAAGTATCTTTCCATCTCTTTGGGGATTCTTTCAGGTTCTTCATTATTATTTTATTGATTTTTAATATCCTTGTTAGATTTATTCTGAGATACAAAGTTTTGGTTGCTATTATAAATGAATATGTTTTTCTATTCATGCTTTTCTAATTTGTTCTTTTTTACTTAATGGAACAGAGTTGTTTTTTTAATATTCATCTTGTATTCAGCATCACTGAAGAACTTTCTTAATAGTTTGAAACCTTTCTAATCTCATCTTATGTAGCTTCCAGGGCTTTTCTTCAATCATCTTGACCTTCTAAGAGCTCCTAGAATTCCCCAAACATTTTTCTTCCTCAAAGCTTTTATATTTTTTTCTTTTTTCTATGTTTCAAAGGTTATTCAGCCCGTCAATGTTTAGCTTCTTTCTTGATTACATTTAAAAATTAATCTATTTAAAATTATTCCAAACCAGACCTTCAAATGTGGACTCTCCATTTCACTTTTTCAAAACTACCAGTACTGTGTTCATATCCCTCATAAAATTTATCATAGATGGAAATATTTTATTTTTGTGTACACTAAAATATTTTTTTAAGAACATCTTCATTTTAATGCATTTTTTTCTTCCAGTGTTCTAAAGACATACATATACACATTATACTGCTCTGTATTCCTTTTCATTTGACATTACATTTCGAATACTTTCTTATTAAATATCTTTAAATTATGTTATCCTAATGGCTTCATCACATTCTATTGTATAAATACATCATAACTTATCTATCTCTTTTCATTGATAGAAATTAAATTATTTCCAATTTTTACAACTCTATAATTAATGTTAATTAATCCTTGCATCTATAATATTTCCTTAAAATACATCACAAAATTTAGAATTCCTCAGCCAAATACTATAAACATTTCTTTAAATTTTATGAATAATTTCAACCATACCCCAAAATAGAGATCAGTACACAATTCCTTTATACATATCATTCCATTGTCAATATGTCAAATTTTTGTAACTACTTTTATGATATGCAATATGTTGCTAATTGCTTTCTAAAGATGTACCAATTTTCACTTTCAACAACATTGTGAGGATCCTACAAGTACTCTAACAAGTATTGAGCATTTTTTTATTGGTTGTTCAAAACATTACATAGCTCTTGACATATCATATTTCATACTTTAGATTCAAGTGGGTTATGAACTCCCATTTTTACCCCATATACAGATTGCAGAATCACATCGGTTACACATCCACATTTTTACATAATGCCATATTAGTAACTGTTGTATTCTGCTACCTTTCCTATCCTCTACTATCCCCCCTCCCCTCCCCTCCCATCTTCTCTCTCTATCCCATCTGCTGTAATTTAATTCTCTCCCTCGTTTTTTTCACTTTCCCCTCACAACCTCTTATATGTAATTTTGTATAACGATGAGGGTCTCCTTCCATTTCCATGCAATTTCCCTTTTCTCTCCCTTTCCCTCCCACCTCATGTCTCTGTTCAATGTTAATCTTTTCCTCCTGCTCTTCCTCCCTGCTCTGTTCTTAGTTGCTCTCATTATATCAAAGAAGACATTTGGCATTTGTTCTTTAGGGATTGGCTAGCTTCACTTAGCATAATCTGCTCTAATGCCATCCATTTCCCTGCAAATTCCATGATTTTGTCATTTTCTAGTGCAGAGTAACACTCCATTGTGTATAAATGCCACATTTTTTTTTTTATCCATTCATCTATTGAAGGGCATCTGGATTGGTTCCACAGTCTAGCTATTGTGAATTGTGCTGCTATGAACATTGATGTGGCAGTATCCCTGTAGTATGCTCTTTTAAGGTCTTCAGGGAATAGTCCGAGAAGGGCAATCGCTGGGTCAAATGGTGGTTCCATTCCCAGCTTTCCCAGGAATCTCCATACTGCTTTCCAAATTGGCTGCACCAATTTGCAGTCCCACCAGCAATGTATAAGAGTACCCCTTTCTCCACATCCTCGCCAGCACTTGTTGTTGTTTGACTTCATAATGGCTGCTAATCTTACTGGAGTGAGATGGTATCTTAGGGTGGTTTTGATTTGCATTTCTCTGACTGCTAGAGATGGTGAGCATTTTTTCATGGTGTACACTAAAATATGAGTTGTTTTCTCAGCACCTACAACAGTGTCTGATAAATAGTAGGCACTAAGAAAATATAAGAACACAAGAAGAGTGATCTGAGATTAATGATCCAGTCATAGGGTAGAAAATACATTTTCAATAAATAATATGTATTGAATCCATTGTAAAAGAATACAAAAATATATAATCATAATGTATGTCCATGAAAAGAAAAAAATATCAAATTCCCTGTCGCAAGAACCATCTCCAAGTGCTTTGTAGAAACCACCACAACAAAAAGAGTAGCATTTGAGCCACCTTGATTTAAGCAGTTTTTAATTTATTTAGATATATGCATATATTTCAGGCTATTACATGATAATGCAAAAGAGTATATGGCCAATATTCAATAAATAGTTCAGGAATCATTTGCTTTAGAAACTTGGAATATATGTCCAACATTTAGTATATCAGTAGAAGAATGAGGTTTATTTGGTCAAGAGTCAGTAAAACAGTATTCCAGTAACGAACCTTGAATATGCCACATAAAAAATGTTATTCCAATTTGACAGATGTTGTCAGTATTTACTATCTAGCAGAGCATTTGATTTTGTTGAAGAGTATAAAAACTAAATGAGTAAATGAATAAATTAATTTTTAAAGTTTATATAAGTACATATAGGGCCTAATGTTCAAGATTAAATTAATGTGTACAAGGACCTTAAATTTCATTTAGTGTTATTCTATTGACTATAAATTATTTACAATAGAAGAGGCTGTCCTTATATCTCTGTCTTGTATTTTAGGTCTAGAATGGTCAGCTCTTTAGGCTAAAATAGCATAGGATGCTGTAGAGGAAGTACATTTTTTCAAATCATAAATCAGAGAATGGAATCACAAAAACCAATTTGAAAATAATATGTGAAAGAGAATATGTTCTCCCTCACTATAACCATTACCAAATTCCTCTGAAAGAGCACAGTGTACTAGCACAAACTATCCCAAAGATACTTTGTAAGGGGATGTTTCCCTGTGTGTTGCCATTGCTGGACCCTATGCTGCCCTGCATCCTATTGTATAAGTTTTTAAAGAATCCTAAAGTCACTGAGGACTCTGGATTCACCAGGAACTATGATAGCCACTAGCAACCCCCGAGAAACCACTCAAAATGAAGGGCAATCCTGTTTGGGCAGTAAATAGGGAATTGGCTGTTGAGACAATATGTATCATTCTTGACCAAGGGCATCACAACTAGACATCAGGTTTTGTAAAATATTTTGCATATTTCTTTAATTTTTACAATTATAATACAAATCTAGAATACAAATTCATTGATTCCTAAATATTTTAAAATGCATGCTACCTGAGTATTTTTTTTTTTATGATAGATTTACTTCAAATGTGTCAGGTCTTTATAAAGAAACCAGTAAATAGGAAATACCCATATTTACAGATAATTTTTTCAGGTCAAAGTATTTTCTTATTACTTGCCTTTTATAGGTATAGCCTACAAAGTGTAAGAGTTTGTTACAGAATGAATTGGGAACTACAAACTAAGTTCAGTAAAATATGAACCAATACACCAAAAATAATGATCGATTCTAGCAGTATCTTAAATTATAGCATAAATCCTCATTTTCTGACAAAATGTAAATCTGATTCGTGTTCTCACTATTAAAGGCTATATCACAGTAAGCTTTCTAAGTCCAACTTGGAGAAACTAAACCTGTATACCAAACTGTTTTCAGATGAAACATTTTAAAACATTTACCTTTTCCCATTATGGTTTGACCTTCTTAAAGCTAATGATTCAAACTAATTGTGGAATACTGAAAGATGTAAGTGAATGGTATTTAGAAGAAATAAGCTATAAATTCAAGATAGTGGGAATTTAATTTCTATTTTGACCTTGAGCATGTCTAGGGAGGAAAACTGACTCTCCCTTAACAAAACCAACCAGAGCTTAGTTTCTGTATGGAACAGAGTTTGAAATGAATATGGGATGAAAGTAAATATTTGGAAGATGAATTCCTTGAGCTTTCTCAATATCTTAGTTTTGCAAGACTTTGAAACCGTCTTCTCCTGGGACAAAAGAAAGTAATTACCTCTCCTCCACATGGTGTTTAATCATGCTCTATTTTTTCGAAGAACAGCTGTGCAACACTGGCTGGGCTACAAATTAAACACACCTCCTTCAACTTGCCTAGATTTAAAAGATAATGAATATGTTGGGTGACAGAAACATTTGGTTTCTTTTTGAAAATGAATTTAATAGTCCAGAGCTAGAGGTTGAAAACAAGATGAAAGTAATCAAGAAGAGAGGTAAGATCTCATCCTTGGGTCCAAAGAAAAAACCAAATAAGCAAACAGGGAGGGGGAAACTCTGACAACAGCAACAGAGAGCATCAGACACCACAAAATTTCGTAGCTTTATTTGACAAGAGGCTAAATATGAGTTGGTGGTTGGATCTAACAAAAAAAAATAGACATGGCTCATGCTACATAAGTAAAAGCATTTCTAGAGCTAACTTAGGTTGGCACAATGTAAAATAACTGTAATAATAATGTAAAAGACTTAATGTTCTTTGCAAAAAACATCACCTTTATTTTAAGAGTTTGTTTAAGCCAAGATCAAAGGAGCTACAGTGAATGATGTTCATTTACTGGTTTTTACTACAACTCCAGGAATTCTTGTTTTAACAGAATTTGTGAAGCGATACTGAGTGCCATCACAATGATATGTATGTTGAAACTACTAGCATGTATAGGCTCCACAGAGAAATCAGTTCAGCAAGGTGCAGCTAATGGGATCTCACTTGTTCAGTCTAGCTTACTTTCAAAAGTCTGAGCAAATCCTGACAACAGACCATATGCAATACAGAAGGGAAACTGTGATCCACATAAAAAATTAGAAAGGATTCAGGAATCTGATATATAAAACATTTTGAGGCTTCAGTCCAGAGCATAAAGAGTACAATGTGACACATTTACCAAGAAATAAAATAAATCTCTAAACATATGTAAAAGAGAGAGGTCATTATTATCTTTGTGAATACTCATTATTGCAGAATTGGTACATTTCCCAGGTGGAGAAAGTATTTTCTTGGCTTCTCTCTCTGCACATAAATCACTGTAGCAAAGGCTCTCAAAGGAATGTCAGGTGGGTTTTCTGGAAATGTTTACCATAATTGATTTCCGTGGGTTTCTAAATGCTTTAGTCCAAAACCTCATTTATCAACTTTCTGTCTATTTCATTGTAATTGCAAAGTTTTATATTACTACATCATGACAGGTCAAAGTAGGGTGGTGACAGGAGCTCCTGTGTTAGGAGAGAAGTGCATTCTGCATACCAGCCCAGCAATCCAGATTCTTGACTGTAATTAAACTCACAGGGGAGTTATCCTTGTTTGACAAGGAAGGAGGTGGAATGATTTGCAGGACTTATTAAGTCTTAGCAATAACACCAGGCACCTGCCCCAAAACTTCCTCTGAAATTTTGCAGTGTCTGAATACATTTGTCTAAATAAGAAAAGATGGAATAATTTTGTTCTTCAAGAGAATGGTACATATTAAAAGATGTGAGCCACACACCCATTCCTGGAATCACTGGTCCCATTAATTGAACAATATGAACACATTTTTGAAGAAACTGACACAACAAATTTTGTTATTCTAATGCCAGTTCATTACAGTCAGAAACTTCTGGCCAAGAGTACTGTTTTTAATGGGCTGACTATTAAATATCTTGCTTTCTATATTTTTGACTCATTCTCTGGATCATTCTTTACCTTTTCTCCTTCTAAATCTGACTCATTTTTCTTTTCATGATTAAGCTCTGTTCCTGTTCAGAATCACTTTTCCATCTTTGACAATTTTCTTTTATTACTGCCAAAATTTCCAAACCTAATTTTGACTGCACTGATTTTACTGCTGAATAGATCCCCTGACCATTCAGTGGAGGCCCTTAGGGACACTCCATTCTGGATGTATTGGTCTGTCTCCCCTTCTTCTACCTTTCCTCTTCCCCACTCTTCCCTCCTGAATCCAGCCAATCCACATGCTTATCCAATTTATATTAGAGAAATTCAAACAAAAGTATAGAAAACTTTCTTTTCGGAAGGCAAAAGTTATTCAGTTTTTGAATGCATGCATGTTCTTTGGAATTAAAAAAAATTGCTCACTGCCACATGGTTTATATTTTGCCTAAGGGGTGAAATAATTCTAAAACAACTGAAAAGCCCATTTAGTATATGTCTTCTACAAAAACAAGACGTCCTAGTAGGTAAACAGGAGCAGATGGAAGTTGTATTTTATCTAAATAATACATTTACATTACAGAGAAAGAAAGCTTAAGAATAATTCGTTAAGATAAGCTAAATACCAACCAAAATAGCTTCAAGTAGCTGAGCAAATTCCTAGATGGTGAGAATTACTTCAAGCTTGTCTTTGAGCCCAGGCTCCATCAGACAAGGGTTTCCCCACAAGCACCACCTGCTAACAGTGCACTTCCCTGTTGTGCTTCCTGCACAGCTAAGGAAAGTGGAACACCTTCTCTGCAGAACATGGAAAATGCCAACCTTGCAATCAAATCCCACTCTGGCTACTAGAGATGTTATCCTATGATTTCCAATATAGAAAAGAAAGTCGAAAGATTTCAGCATAAAGTCTGAGTCTGAGAAGAGGCAAAATTAAGAAATGGAAAGAAGAGTGTTCACAGGGCCAGATTTAAGAGGGATTAGGCTGTTGCTGCCTTCTCTATCTGATCCCTGTGCCACTTTCGGTAATTCTACTTTCTGTCCCTTCTCACATCCTATTTACCATTTCCTGTGCTTTATTTTCTCTCTCCCCAATGTCATTTGCTTTGGCTCTCAAATTTGACCCCATTATCATCCCAATTTTTCAGATATAGCAATTGGGGACAGAGGAGGAAAGTTCACAAGGGATGAAGCAACCCCTTAGCCACCATGCCGCACTGTGTCTACAGAAATCTCAAGGTGGTAATCTAGACTAGTCCACAGTGCTAGCAAACCAAGTCAATAAAGTTTATTAGTTTGTATGTGAATGCATTTTATTACAGGCTAAGAATTTCAGTAAACATCAAAGTCATCTACGCCCATAGCACAACTTTTGAAATACTTGTTCAAAAAACAGATCCAGTCTCTGTTTTTCTGGAGTTTTCTTTGGCTATAGAAACTTTATTGTGGAGTATTCTTTTTCATACGTCTAAGACATTTTTAATTTACCTGATACGTTCTATTTAAAAATCAGTAGAATGGGACTGTTCTTTTATTCTCCATTCCATCAATAAAGAAAATCTTTTTCAACCCCAATTAACTTGCTTGCAAATGAATGCCTCTGGCAAAACAAAAGCAGAAACCAAAGTCTGGAAATGTATCAGTATAGCTCTGTCCTGGCCACTAATGAGCCATGAAGGGCAATGCAGGCTGCCATTGGATAGCCAATATCTAAATATTTTAGGAATAATATCAACCCTAGATATCAACACATTAGGTTTTGAGGCAATAATTTCTAACAAACGCAGTTTGTCCTTTAATAGCTCAGAGTCAATTGACAGCATGTGTAAAGCCACACCTAAGTACTTCTAAAACTGACTTAAGCTGGGCACAGTGGTCCATTCCTATAATCCCAGTGGCTCAGGAGGCTGAGACAGGAGGATCGCCAAATTCAAAGCCAGCCTCAGCAGCTTAGTAAGGCCCTCTGCAACTCAGTGAGACCCTGTCTCTAAATAAAATACAAAATAGGGTTGGGGATGTGGCTCAGTGGGCCAGTGCCACTGAGTTCAATCCCTAGTACTCCACCCCTGCCCCCTCCAAAAAAACTGTCTTAAGTAACTTGGCAGAACCGAAGCCAGCCAGGTACAACATAATGCAGTGTAATAATGAGAGGGTCAAACTCATCCTCAAAGCCAAAGTCATGGGTATCAGGTGACAAATATCAAACAAAACTTACACATGTATTTTTGCTTTGTTCCTTGTGATATTTGTATATGGTATCGCTTCAAGACAGGTTGTTTCTGAGTGTAGTGCAGAAATATTTTGGGTTACTAATTCTTCCTGTAATCTTTAGTAAAGAAGTTGTCAGTATTTCCTAAAAATTATAGAAAGGCATTTCAAAGTAAGTTGCTAAAAATACCCCTGTCCTAACTAGGGGGTGGTGCTCAGATGACTGTTGGACTCTTAGTTAAGACTTCGATTCATAATGGTTCAACTCTGACATATTTTAATCATTTAATATTTTTACCCTCAAAAGTTTTAAATGTCTTTTTGAAAAGCAGAGTTGCAACCTGAAAATACCATTGTTAAACAATATTTTATAAAATGCCTATAGAAGTTTCAATGATGTTTTTAGACTAAAGATGTACATGAAGAGCTTTGGTTAAAAAGTTTCGGGTAACAGTAGAGAACATTTAATCCATATCAATACCTGCAGAAATAAAATTCTTAAGTTTGTTGATTGAAATGTTTTTTTTTCACCTAATGAAATATATGCATATGAAAGCTCCATACATAACTATTCAGTGACTAATAAGCTGTTGAAGGAGAGGGTATCCACTAATTATTGTCAACAATTGATCAAGTATAAAATTACATGTTCAGTTCAGGTAGTACCATTTCAAAAAAATATTTCAAATAACCATTTATTATTTCAAACAAAGATTTTGTAATTTAAAACGTAAGGTGATCAAAGGAGGAAAAGAGGAAAGGTTACTTCTTAGGGAAAACATTTAATGAAGGAGACAATAAAATAACTCCATTCTAGAATTTTTTTAAAAAGATAAAACATTATGATGTAAGAAGGAGAAGGAAGTGATGATGATTTGCTTCTGAAGAAAAGTGCAAAAGTGTCATCACTGCTAAGTTAAGTCACTATGTATTTTTGAGCGTCCATTTTAAGCAAAGCAAGGCTTTGAGTTCCTGAAGGATGAAAATATGTACCATCCTTGGTCTCATCCCGCCAAGTAAGAAAGTTCATAGAGAAATGGTTATGAAGCAGGAATCAAAAAGCAATGTAAATTAAGAAATACTACAAAAGGGACCCAACAAATGCTTCAAACCCCAGTCTAGGTGGACTGAGGAAAATCTTACATAGAAGTTGTTAAACTCTTTTAAGATGTATGATGGATGTAAATAAAAGGGAAGAATATTCTAGAAAAATGTGAACAAAATTTTAAATACAGGAAAACAGTGTCTTGCATAAACACAGCAATGTCAGGTTGGTTAAACAGGACAGATCCAGACTTTAGCCAACGCTAAAAGGGGTCGTATTTATTTCTAACTTAATATTTTCAGTCTGAGATTCCCATGGAACCTGAGGTTCACATATACAACTGTTTACTTAGAATCTCAGCTTGGAGGCCCAATATGTGTCTCACATGCAACATTCCTGAAACTGGGCTCCTCATATTCTTCCGCCAAGTCGGTCCATTCACAATCTTGCCCATCTCAGGGATAATTCCATCCTCCCAGTTCATCAGGTCAGGTGTTCTGAGTTATCCTTGATACCTTCCCTTCTCTCATACCCCATAACACTCACCCTAATGAGATGAAGTGGGCAGAATGTTCCTGGGACCTGGGGGGCTGCTGTGGGTCCCTCTTGCCCTCATCCTGCAGTAAGCCTGGTTTCAAAAGGAGAAAGCTGTAATTTCTACTTTCCCTTGGAAATAATGCCTGTTGTTCCTCTCCTTTGGGTCTAAGAGTAAAGGAGGAAGCAATAAAGACCACCGGCTTGACTTGTTGAATCAATGAATGGATCAATTACCTAAATATTTCTCAATAAAACCTTTTAAAGACTCTTTCTCATTCAGAGGCAAGATCCTTACAGTGGGTTTCATGGCTCTCCCTGGTCTGGAACCCTTTTATGTTTCTGACCCTATGTTCTCCCACTCTGTACCTGGTTCACTGTGTTTTAGCCATAGCCTTTTGCTGTTCTTCCAATATGCCAGGCATGCTGTCCTGGCCCTTCTCTCTGTCTGGCACATTCCCACTTCCCACTGCTCCCAGTGTCATTCCTTTACCAGATCTGACTATGAACTCTGACCTTTTCAGTGAGCCTTTTCTGGTGACTTTATATAAATGTGTAATGAAACTCTCTCCACGTCACTTGCAATCCTTTTTAGCATCATTCCTTGCTTTATTTACCTCTTTAACACTTTTACTGCTGAAACATTGCATTATTTATTTATTTAGATAGTTTTCTTTATTGATTGTCTTCATTTCACAATGTAGGCAGGGGTTTATGCCTACTCCAAAATTGACTGCATTCCTGCACTGAGAATAGTAAGATACCACCCAGAGTAAAACTGAAAAAATCGTGCTGATTGAAAGGAATGTGCCTTTTGAGAGGAATAAATAAATGTCAGGAAGTATAAATAAATATGAAGTTTATTGACAATCCCTAGATTTATCCTCTAGGTATTTTTCTCCAAAATTTTTACTCTGTTCATATTTGTTTCTCTTAAAATATGTCTCCCAAATTTTCATATTGAATTGAGCCCTTAGAACACTATATAAGTCATGCTTGCTACCTCACCTTTAGTTCTTGGAAGTTATTAAGTTGACCTGTCATATTTCTAAGATGACATAGAGGATTTTCTGTTGGCTCAAAATAAAGGGTATCTGCTGCATGGGGGGTGGGGTGGGAGATCAGGAATTGCAACCTCTTGCTCTCTTATGGGCAACTCCCATGGGGACTGTGGTCCCAGGGTGGAGAACCACTGAGGCGGCTAATTCTTTATCACTAGGGGAAGCCAGTCAGATGACCTGCTTAGTTTGCCAATGTGATGCTTCATGAGTTCTCTGACCACTACAAGGGTGCAAAGGAGACTACTGGATATTTAGAGAAGAATTTATCGGGCTTTCAATTAACACAGTTTTCTACAAACTTAAAGGAGGAAATCCCTCAGTGGAAAGGTTCAGTGACATAATCTGAAAGAAGAAGGAGTGATTTAAGTTAATGTCTATTAAGGGATCACACCCTATGGTTAAAAGCAATTATCAGTTGAAAAGATGCAGCAGATAGAGAAAGCAGCCATCTCCCCCCTTGACCTTGGAGTCTTAAATGAGTTTCCCACTACCTTGCTCCTAAAGGCCAACAATCTAAGGCACAGAGCTGAGTTTGGACCTACCAGGTCAGATGTGAAAGCTTCTCAGTAACATCCCCATGACTGACTTACTTAAGTTAAACAACCCACCCATTTTTATTTTCTCTATAACCCTTCCTAAATTCAAAATAAATGAAAACATGCAATTGGAGTCACTAGATATAAATCTGCTACCTAATGTAGACTATAAACTTTGGCACTGAATTAACTCACATCTCTTTTTCTCATTAGCTAACTGGTTACTCCAGAGCTCTTTACAGAACTAAAAGTAATTTTAGTTCTAAGACTTCCCTCCATACATATTGACAATATATCTTAGAAAACTTGCATAGGTTCTGGGAAATTCTGTCAAGTGAAAACTGAGGCATATCATTCAACAATTCAAAAAACTTAAGTATATTTCTTCCTCAAGGAATATGAATATATAATTTCAATTATGTGACACTTATATTATTAGAAGTTCTTTTAGTACTCTTTTGTGTAAAATTAAGATATTCACAGAAACTAGCATCAGCATTCTATAGTTTCAATCTTGAATGTTTACCAAAGGCCCAAGTGTTGAAATTTTGGTCCCTAACCTGTGGTGTTATTGAGAGGAGGTAGAAACATTACCAGGTGGGGCCTAGTACAAGACAGGTGGGTCCCTGGGATGGCATGCTCATGAAGGAGATCCTGGGACCCTGGCCCCTCTCTTTTGTTCCCAGCCACCATGAGACAACTTCACCACAGACCCAAAGGCAACAGGGCCAAGTGAGCATGAACCAAAACCTCTGAAACTATGAGCCAGAATAAATCGCTGAGTTGCTTTATCTCACATATTTGTCACAGCAACGTAATGCTGACTAACATAAAGCATTTAAAATATTTAAAATAAAAATTGGGAAAAATTTTTTCTCCTTTACTCTGCATTCCTAAATCACAGCCTCCTTTATGTCTGATTCTATCAATGATTTAAAAAAGAAAAGACAGGTAATAAATACAACTATAAAAAGCAACTTCACATCTGTCATAACCAATTTAATAAAAAAAAAATCTAATACCAAAATGAATTCTAAAATAATGGAAGGCATAGTTGCAATTGATTAATTTATTTGCAGTGCTAAGGATCAAACTCCAACCTTACCATGCTCTACCACACAGTTATACCTCCAGCAAATTAAAAGTGTAAAATCAAAAAGAGAAACTGCAGTTGACTCCTGAACACCTCTGGGGTTAGGAGCATGGAACTCTGTACAGTTGGAATTTTGCGTATTATCTTTATAACCCCCAAATTTTACAAATAGCCTGAGGTTAACCAGAAGCCTTACTGATAACAAACATATCTAATTAATATTGTATTTTACAAATATTACATGTGGAGAAAAATAAGAGATCACTTTTCACTACAGTACACAGTTTACTGGAGAGAAAAACTACCCACTTGGAGATGATTAGTGTCCTAGGGCTTTTAAGTGGAGACTCTCAACTCTTGCTTCACCAATAGCAACAGGAGATATCTCTGAAGTTATAAGCATAGTATTATTTCAGTCAGTTTTATACAATTATGATTTAATACTGCATCTGTATGTTTGCTTACATTTCTCTCAACAAAGAAACTACACTGTGTGGTCATCTGTTCTGAAAATTTTTAACAACTTGTAAGAAAATATGTATATTTTGTATAGTAGTAAATGACAAATTAGATTATTATCTACTATACTTTATATAATAATGACCTGTTTTCTTTATTTTTTCAATATTTCCGAACTACACAGTTCATCTGCAAGTTTTTTAATCTGACAGAAATCTCAAAAAAGAAAAATATTCTGTGCATAAGCAAATCCAAATAGTTCAAACCTGTATTGTTTAAAGGTCAACTGTATATGTGAATATTAATTTAATCATATTGCATAGAAGATTTCTTCATGCATAATTCTAATGACATAGAAATTCAAATTTTATCAATGTCAAATTTCATTATAAGTAAATTTAAAGGCCAAAAAAATTAAAGACAAAGAAGATTGAAATGTATACTTAACAGGTGACTTAATTTTTATATTACTGATATTCTTAAAACATAAAGCAGTTTTGCAAGTCAACTTCGAAGATTATTGCTTCTATAGAAAAACAGACAAAGAATTAATGAGTGATTTCAAAATAGAAAATATAAATGCACATGAGAAATATTAGCAAACATTATAGAAATTTACGAAGTCATTTGTTTTGACTTTTAAAATCACAAAATATAGAAATAAACTATTATTCTCTTTGTTGGCAGTGATGCAGGAATACTTATATAAGCTTTTCAAGAATAATGACATTAAAAATCTAAAGTATATATACATTTAATGCAGTGAATCATCTTAGGAATCTATATTAAAGAATTAATCAAAGATTATACAGAACTTCTGTATGTAATGCTAAGTCTGAAGACTGCTCGCTGAGACACTACTTAGAATATTAAAAATACGAAGTAGCCTAAATTGGAAATTATGTATGTTCATACTCTGCAAGCCGAAACAAAAATGCTTTATAAGATATATAGCAACATGGAATGCTCATGATTTATTCTTAAATGAAATAATAAATGGACTGAATAATATTGTAATGCAGGTTAAAATCTGGAAAGATCTTCACCAAACTATTCATGTCAACTTTCTCTGGTTGGTGAGCTAATGATTTCCCAAATTTTCTGCAATGAAAAAAAATATCATGTTTGCAATTAGGAAAAGATTTAGCCATTAGGAAAAGCCCACATTTTGAATTTCCACACTGAGTACTGATATGATAATCTTTAGGCATTCACTAAAATTGACATATATTATAGGCATGTGCATATTTCTGATTTTATTATGTATATGTGATTTTTTTTACTTGTACTATTTTTTTCAAATTGAATTTTTAGTTAAATTTCTCAATTTCATTTCACAAAATTATTTAAATTGTGGGTTTCCCTATAAGATAATTCTGTTCGCTAAATGCTGCTCAAGAATTCTTATAAGTGTCACCTATTTGTGAAACATTAATGTTTGCATATATTTCTTATGAATCACTTATTAATGCCTGCCAAGAATGTTTTCTTCCCCCTTGTTGGAATGCAACTTAAAATTTGAGATATTTGTTTAACATGAATCTTGATGGCTAAAGAGAGTAAGCTAGAGAGAGTTTGTCTCCATACTGTCCACAGCAAGAACCATTTGTTCAATATCCAGCGCTATCCAGTTCCAAAATGCTTTTCATCAAAAAGACCCTTAAGTACATTAGGGATCTGATTAAGAAACTCTAACCTGTTTAAAAAACCCAGTTCTGTGTGACCGCAGCTAGCTACTGTGTGGCAGTGGAAATGCAATTTGATTGTTTCTTGTTTTTCTTTGGCTCCCCAAAATAACTTCTCTAATTAAAACCAGTATGATTTAGTGGAATTTTATTTTTCTTTAAAAGGGAGGACAGTGTAATTAAACACATGGGAATGCAGCCAAAACAGTTAAGCAGCACTGCCTGCCTGAAAGTGACATGCCATTGAAGACCTGCCTACAGGGGCTGGGGTTGTGGTTTATCAGTAGAGCACTTGCCTAGCATGTGTGAGACACTGGGTTAGATTCTCAGCACCGCATATAAAATAAAATAAAGGCCCGTCAAATATATATATGTGTGTGTGTGTGTGTGTGTGTGTGTGTGTGTGTGTATAGATAGATAGATAGATAGATAGATAGAGAGACTTGCCTACATTAATAAACTGCTGGGCTGAGGGGTGCATAAGAAAGAAACCCATGACCCTCCCTATTTGCTCATGAGCTGAACCTACCACTAAGGATAAGCTAGAACTGATTTTGAAACATGTTGATAATACTCGGATTTTATTTTGCAATTTAGCCTGAAAAATAAATAGACTGTCTGACTCAGTGCCCAGAATTTTCACATGGCAATGTTGCAGAGGATATTATTTTGTGCTGGATTCAGACTAAAACTGGTGCTGGCAGGTGGACCATCTATATTTGTCAGTTGATTAATTAGAAGTTGGTTTTGAGTCAGTTAATGACATGACTGTCACAAGGACAAATTGGAGGGTAAGTTTATAGGACAGGCAGTAATTAGTGTCTCCAGATGTTTCACATGGAATCTAGTTAAAATACATGGGAAAATTAAAGTAGAAGTAATTATAGTACCTGTGAGCTGCTGTTACCATGTTCAGATCCATATCTAAAACACTAATTTAATGTGGGCACAAGAGTTTCATGGAAACCAACATAATTGTGGTGTCATGGAGTTGAATAAAGGCTTTACTGTCTTGCACTGTTGATGTCAGCGTGCTCATGGCAAATTGTTCTATGAGAGGCACACAATGGGAAAGGAAAAGGAAGCAACTTGGGTGATGAGACTGGCATCACAATTGAGATCTGGAAGAACAAATCTTCATCAGTTGTTTTATGTAGTTTCATCCTGAAGGATCTTTTGGAGAGACAGATGGTAGGACTGATGTGAATTGAGAGACCACTTGTTTGCAGAAGTCTATTCTGAATATATTCTCAAGTACATTTTTATCTTTTTTCCCCATTCACTCTTACTAACTATTCTAGTCTTTATGGAGGGAAATGTTGAACTGTCAAAATCAGAGGAAACAGAGCATTGTTATTATTTGACCTGATTCACAACTCAAAAACCCTATCCCCAAGGCATTTGTTGAAAACAATGAGCAGCAATTGTTTAACATGCAGATTATTAAAATACCAGTTAGGGTAAACAAGGGCTTAGACATAAATATAAAAGGAAGACCTGTCAAAGAGATGTCCATAGGGGTCTCTGACATATTTAGGGGGATTTAAAAGCCACATGAATCTGCATGCTGAGGAAAGACCAAAGAGGGCCCCAGGCTTTCTTCTCTGGCTCATCTTGAGCCCTGCACATGCAGTAAATGAAGGCAGAGGTAGAACTATAAACTCTCTGACCCCAGCATACACAGACTCAGTGGAAAAGGGTAAAAGACTTTTGGGTTTGAGACATTGAATAAAATCTCTGGCCAATCATTAGCTGGCCACTTAGATAATTAAACAGAGACTTCAGCGGCTGCCCTCTACAGGGAAAGATAAACTTTGCAGAATTAGTCCCAGAGAAATCACTAAACAAAAATAGCAGTGACAACAAACATCAACACTAAATTCTAGGGAAGGGATCTAAGTTCCAAATTTGCCACATAGCATATGATCTGAAATGTCCAGTTTTCAACAAGAAAACTATATTCAAATATGTAACCAAGGGAAAATCTAAATAAACCCTCTTGTTTCACTTGCTTTTAGCTGACTTTAAAAATCACTAGTTTGGGAGGTCATGGAACTGAACAATATATTATTATTTTTTCACTAGTTTGCTGTAGATAACACCTCTGGCATGCAGGTTATGATACTAATAGTTACCTAGATTACTTTTCGGGGACTTGAAAGCTTCTTTTGTTAGAAGCACCAACTCTTGGGCCTGTGCAAGTGTCTTTTGGATGACTAAAACAGGATAAAAATCTAGGCACCTCTGCCTTTCTATTGTACCTGTCTCCTTTGATTCTTAGCTTTGGTCAGATTTTGTGCTCTACTATGCATGTAAATATGTTAGTTATTTAAGGAACGTTTGTCCAGAACTAACAGTGTAAGATTATTTTGTGAAAACTTCCTAAATCTCTCTCCTCCTTTTTCAAGGCTAACAAACACCAAAACAAGATTAATTAAGGTATTTTAAAGAGTGACAGGGGCATTAAGATGAATAATTTACCAACCACCAGGTTATGCAAGGTCCTGTTCCATACCAGCAAAGTGATCAATCCTTCAGTCATCAGTCCTATATCCTAACCTCAGCTCTTTTCTTTCCCACTTGCATAAGGACAAAAGAAGCTTGAAACTCATGCCAAGTTAAGATGGAGTCTTTAGAGTGCCCACCACCATCCTTTCAGTTGCTGGCTCTCTGAATAAAACTTTTCCCTTGAACCAACAGCTTGTCCTCCATTCATTGGGTTCATTGGGCCCTTTTAAAGCATTGAGTAAACAGACTTGAGTTCAGTAACAAATACAGAAAAAAAGGCCATCAACAGACAATCTGGTCTCGGGGGGGGGGGGCCTGGGAGGGTCACAGATTTTTAAATATAATGGACAAAAATCTTTAAATTAGTTATTTTAAATGGGCTCCAAGAATTAAAGTGAACCCTGAACAACAACAAAAAAAAAAGTTAAAGGAAATTATGGCATTTGATGCTTCATGAAAGAAAGAATATCAGTAAGGAGATAGAAATTAGTTTTTAAATAACAGATATTCTCGGGTTTTAAAGTACAATAACTGAAATGGAATTTTCACTTGAGGGACTTAACAGAAAAATTTATAGAAGCATCAGTGAACTAGAAGGTAGGACAACTGAGATTACCCAGTCATAGGAAGAGAAAGAAAAATGTAGGAAGGGAAATGAAGAGTCTCGGGGCTATAGGATACCAGCAAGTGTACCAACATAAACATGATGGTAGTTCCAGAAGAAGAGAAGAAAGAGAAGGGAGCAGAAAAAATATTTGAAGAAATAATAGCTTTAATTTCCAATATTTGATGAAAAGCAAAATATAAGAAGCTTGATGTGTAGTAGGTAAGATAAAGTCAGGGAAACCATACCTACACATTATCAAAAGACAAAAAAAAAAAGAGTAAAGAAAGTTCAGATATCTACATTCCTTGTAGTCAGTAAAAGAAAAACTATTCATCATTTATATTCAATGAGGTTAACCATAGACTTCTCACCTGAAACCAGGGAAGCTGAAAGACAATAGGATGAAAATTCAAAATGCTAAAAAAAAAAAAAGACTGTCAATAAAGAATTCTACATCTAGCAGATCCATCTCTCAAAAATGAAGGATAAATTGAGATATTCCCAAATAAACAAAAACTGGGAGAATTTGTTACTAGCAAATCTGCACTACACAGATTTTAATTCCTTTAATGGTTTTTGATATATACCTAGTATATATCAAATCATATACTGCTGAATTATTATAAACCTTTATTTGCATTATAATTCTTGCTAATTAGCATACTTTCTTAGTCAACTCAGGCTGCCAACAAAATACAACACACTGGGTAGTTCAAACAACAGAACTTTGTTCTCTACCAGTTCTGGGGTCTGGAAAGTCAAAGATGAAGATTCTGGATGATTTGGTTGCTCAGGATTCTTTCTTGATTGTAATCAGCTGTCATCTTGCTATCTCCTAATAGGGCATCTCCCTCCCTCCCTCCCTCTCTTTCTTTCCCCCCCTCCCTCCCTCCACTTTTTCCCTCTTCCCCTTCCTCTTCTTAGAAGGCTATCAATTCTATCAAATTAGGACCTACCTTATGCCCCCATTTTACCTTAAATACTTCCTAAAAGTTGTATTTCCAAATACAGTCACATTGGGGATTAGGGTTTCAACATATGAGCTTTTAAGAGACACAATTCAGTTTATAACATTCACATATTGTAAAGAACAAATTTTTTGAAAGTTAATGGAATATAGAATTTGAGTAACCCCAAATTTTTTGTGTATTTGTGAATATAATAATTAAAATATTTCTGATGGCCAAAAATTTTATGTTCCCTCTATAAGGCTAAATTTTCTTGTCTTAAAAATAAGAACTGTGAAAACATACAAAGTATTAATAGAACTCTTTAATCACTGTTTCTTTGTCAAGTTTTCAGATAAGAAACTTGAGATATCTACACATAACTAGAATTGTTACATTTGTTAACAAGAAAAGTATTCACAGGGATTATTTGAGCCTAAACATGGTATCATAACCTTAAGGAGAATTCATTTGATTATGTTGTTTTTATTAGAAGTTTCTGTGACTGATCTTTACCCAATCAGTTATTATTTAGTCTATTCCAATGATTTAGAGAACTAAAATCACTAATTTTAACTTTGAAAACCATTCTCCAAGCAATATGGCAGACTGAATCATCCAGAACTCTCCAGATACAAAGTGTCTTAAATGTAAAAATGATTGGATGAGCTAAAGAAGTGAGGGAAATTCTTGGAATTGAGAAACAAGCAAAAGTTGGGGACCAAGGGAAACCATAGCACTGGGTGCCTTCTCACAACTGCAGGATGACTATGCACTCAGAGGCCTACAGTTCAATACCAGCTCAGGGCAGAGAACCAGATTGGAAACAAAATCATATACGGCCAGGACCCCAAAAGTTTTACACTTGGACTTATAGGAAAACTTTACCAGCATTAATGAAAAGCCATAGGTAGGTGGGTAGACGAAGGTTGGATAGATGGATGGAAGGATGGATAGATGGATGAAGAAACCAATTTCTCTTACCCTTGACTCTAAGTGGAGGTTTAAAAAAAATAAATCTTTCCTTGGGATTTTCTAAATGAAAATTAAATCATATTTAAAGGTTTGGGGCCACTTATCACACTAATTACAGAGTCAATGGAACTACAAAGAATATTTAGTTCATGGTAAGTCTAAATCTCTCAAGTGCCTGGAGAGACATATTCTTCACTTGAGGTTTTCAGATCTCACAAGAGCTCAAATTTTAAGTAATAATAATAATAATATAAAATAAGAAGAAGAAGAAGAAGGAGGAGAGGAAGAAGAGAAAAATAAGCCTCTAAGAGCTAGAGTCTACAGAAAAAAAAAAACAATATAGCCAGTTGCATGAGATTTCAGGTATTCACATGAACAAAAAGGCAGATTGAAAGATATGAAAGAAAAGATTGAGTGAAAAAGGTTCAGTATGTATCCGATTAAATTTACATAAGGAGTCAATTTTTAAATAAAAGAATTCTCATTATATAAACATAACTTTGTTCTATTATTCTTAAAATATAATAATAATTTTGCTACGGGAGTTAGAAAAATTTAATAGCAATTATATCTGAATTTATTATTATAAAAAATTATTATTTTAAAATCAAAATAAATAAAACTTTCACATCAAATATTCAAGTCAATTTTTAGTGCTTGTTCTATGTCCATGTTTCTGCCTGTCCTATTCTCTCTTATATCTGATAATATAACCTAAAATGTATCAATAACTTGATTTTTATAACTTTATAGTATGCAAATGTACATTATGTGAATCTATCTGAAAGTGCATGTTGTATGTCCTAGTCACATGTAGGCAATTTCATACGGTCAAGCCTATATGCATTGTGGATTGAGGATGTACTACAGATTAGAGGCTTTCCATATGTATTACTTTTTTTCATTCTTCCTTTTTTTCTCCTTCCATCTCCAGTACTGGAGATCAAACCCAGAGCCTTGCACATGCTAAGCAAGTGCTCTATTACAGAGCTGCATTTCCAGCCCCAATATATTTCAATATAAAAGAGGGAAAATATCATTTTCCTCAAGGAGTCTCACAGCCAGGAGTCTACATAATAGTCTCTTTCCCTTCACAACTATAGAATCCACATCTCAGTTCTGTGTGTGTCAAGGCTTATGAAAATGACACTCAGCACCTCGCTGGATTTGTCAGACACTCCCTTCCTCTCCCCACTTTCCTTCCTAACAGGTAAAAGTCGAGACCCAAGCCTCTTTTCTCCAAAGCTGTGTGAAGAAATAGCCATGTCTTGCTTGCTATTTATTTTGAGAGATGATTCATCGGCAACACCTGATATTAAATTCTTCTAAGATGAAGATTGGAGATTGGCTTGGAGCATCAGTTAGTAAGCTATTCTACTTTCAAATCACATAGCACATAAAGACTCCTGCAAGCTAGATCTGTCTCAGAATTAAAATAACACAAACGATCCAAAGAAAAATTATTCTGTGTATGCACATTTATCTAGGCAAACACAGCTTCCCTCATGGCACCTACTCCTCAAGCACTTTCAGACTTTCATGCTTACATGGTACAATCTAAATTCTTTATTCAGAGGCTGGGGCTGTAGGTACAGCACTTGACTAGAATGTGCAAGATCCTGGGCTCGATTCTCAGCACCGCAAAATAATTTTGAAGTAACAAAATAAATTTCTTTATTTTATATTCATAATCTTCTAAAATCTGGCTTGAGCCGCGTTTCCCATCTTACACCCTAATAAATTTATTCCCAAAATAAATTTGGTCTTTAGCCTCCAGTTTAAAAAACAATGCTATTGTCCTCAGGAAAACATTCTAACTCCTTAATATATTGTTTAAGAAGAGGAGGGATGGCAGGGTTGGAGGTTAGGAATGGACCAGAGCTTCTTTATTCCACAAAATTACTTCCTGAGACATGTTTCGTTGCTCCACACCTTTCCTCTTGCTCTTTGCATGTGGAGCCATCTTTACCCACCTGGTGATACCTAGCATTATGGTTTTAATCTAGAATGTTCCTCAAAGTTCCCTGTATTCAGATGTGGGGTTTTGGGGAAGTGATTACATAAGGATGATTCTGACCTAATCAGTGGATTAATCCACTGATGGCTGAAAGAAATTCTGGGTAGTGGGACTTAGTTAAAGGAAACAGATAATTGGGGGTGTGCCCTTATCTTCTCTTAAGCCTCTTCCTATTTCTCTGATTCCTGGCTGCCATAAACTGAGCACCTTTTTCTGTCACACCCTTTCACCATGATGTTTCTGCTTTGGTGCCAGCTAATTAAGGACTAAATCCTCTGAAATCATGATCCAAATGAATCTTTCCTCCTCTCAGTTGTTCTTATTAGGTATTTTGGTTACAGCAACAAAAGCAAACACACCTACATCTCTTCAAATATTAACTTTTAGTGAAACTCTCTGTGTTAACTGTAACAAAATACCAGAGGTAATTAACTTATAAGGAAGAAGGTTTGTTTTGGCTCAATTTCAGAGGTTTCATTCCCTATTTGCTTGGCCTCATTGCCACTGGGTCTGTGGCAACACCATACATCATTGTAGGGAGCACATTGTAGAGGAAGCTGCCCACTTCACGGTGGCTAGGAAGTACAGAGAAAAGGAAAGGGCTGGAGTTCCAATATCCCCTTCACGAGGGTGTCCTCAGAGACCTTACTTCCTTCCAGTAGGCCCCACCTCCTAAAGGTTCCAATAGCACCACAGACTGACAACCATGCCTTTAGCACCCGGGCCTTTGGGGGATATTTAGGGCCCAAACTTTAGCACCTCCCTGATATTCTCTGCATAATTTAATGCTTTTTCCTTTGTGCTCACTTAGTACCTTATTCATATCTGTATCTGTTTCTTCCACGAGACCATAAATTCACTTTGTCAGGACCATGCCATCTGAGTATACCAGTTTCTAAAACATAGCCTGAGACTATATATGTCTACGAACAAATCAATAAAAGGCCAGTAATATAAATTATTTGAGTAAGAGAAGGAATGTGGGCACACTAATATTTTACAGCATAACGCATGGAAGTCTTAGTGGTTTTCAAACTCAAAAGTGTAACTCCCTGATGATACCCGCTTTGGTATAGCTTCTGTATTACTATTGTCATGCTGAAATTCAAACTGTTTCTCTTGGTCCCTGCAGAGACTACAGCTGTACATCTACAAGTCTAATTATTCTCCTGCTATCACAGTTTGGTTTATGTGAATCATGATACTCCATAAAGAAAGCAAAAAAAGAGTCACTTAGCTTTAAACAATGCTCATTATAGGACAACCTCCAGCTGAGCCAATGCAGAAGGCCTCAGGAAATAATAGAAGAACTAGTGGAATTTTCTCTTCCAAGATCAAATTATTTAATTGTAAATGCAATGTGCAGGTTTGGATTCCTAGTGAAAGGATGATCAATTTCCATCATGCAAGAAAATAATACATGAATTACCCAAAAGTGTTTTAATTGTTAAAACAAATTCAAAGAGTAATCTATATACATTCAAGAATAAATATTGCATATAAACTTTATATACTTCTTCTGGATAATATAGAAGAGATAGCCACCTACACCCAATTTTATTGTAAAATTTTGCTTTTGAACTAAAGGCACATTTTTTCCTCCCCATGTTTTAAAATTTTCTGAAATTATAAGATTTGAAAAGTCTTTGTTCATAGCCAGAGCCCTGCCATTATCAAATACTAAAAGAATAATGAAGCACCTAAAATGATAAGATGCTAATGTCTGAGCTGAATAGACCTTTAATTAGAAAAAGTTCATGTATTAATAATCAAAATAATCAACATTAAGAAGTGATTAATAGATACAATGCAAGTCACCCCTGCCTTCAGTGGAATAGATAACAGCATATCCAATTTTGATGAAGTTTAGTGGTAATTTTTAATTCCACTAAAATGCTCTGATTAGATTCAGAGAAATATTTTTTTTTGTCAGTAAGCACATCTGTGTTAACAGCAAAGATCCTTAAAATAATTTTATTCTCTGAAATTGTTGCCATAATTGACTGGGAGATTTTCATATTCAATAACCACATATGTCTGTTTGGTTAGGTTTGCTTTTTAAATGAAATGAAGTGTTAGAAAATGTCTACTTTTTAACCTCTTTCCTTCCTCTTTCTGACTTGATCAAAGAAAAAGTTGGTTCTTTTTTTTTCTGTCTTCTTAAAGCAAGATATGTTTTTATAGTATTTTTTTTCCCTCCAGGGAATCTAGTAATAAGAATGTTCAGAGTGAAATGTATACAGAATGTAAACATGAAGAAAGACATTTCAGGACAACTTACCTGCATTTCACATGCAAGGGGCTCAGTTTATTAATCAAGAGATTTTATCTAACCGTGTTCCCCAAACAATGCTGTCATGTATAGTAAATTACTATTTTCTGTTTAATGTGATAAAGCTCATCCTTTATCACAGCTTATCTATCACCCAATTTCATCCTTTCACCTTAAATCCAAACTCTTAATTCAAAATGCCTTCTGAATTAACTCTATATTCAATTCTCAATCTGAGATTAAGTTGTAATCTGTCCAACCCAAAGAACTCTCCTCTCAACATTGCCTATTTTTCATTAACTCAGCCAGTGACTTATCTAGAATCAAGAAACCAAGCCAAAGACTGGACTTATCCTTTCCCTTCATGTTTCTAGAGGGGCTCCAATAAACATTTCCTTTAAAAGCTCTTTGAAGCCCTCTTTTTTTATTCTAGATTTCCTCAAAAAGCAAAGCCAGATACAAAGGCTTAAATAAAAGTAGTCCATCTGCAAATATAATCTTAAAGTACCACATGAGGGGCAATGGTTTTGAGTAGGGAAAGAGGAAAAATAATCTGAAAATGTATTATGGATGAACTGCTTTACAGGATCTTTTCAGACTCACAGGATCTTCTGAAAATCCTTATGAAATATGCTTGAGGACTGCTGGCTTGGGACTGACAGGGGAAAACGTATACTCATCGACTGATCCCCAACTGCACTACTTAAGGTTGGAATTTAAGTACCAGAAGTTGTGTTAAAAGGGCCAAGTGTAGTCCCATGAGTATCCCACACCATAGTGCCAGAGAAGTTCCGTGGAAGGCAGTCACAGTTTCATAGTCTAGTCTAGCCAAACCAAGATAAAGCTGGTTGAAGCATTTAATGAAACTGGTCAGTACAGCAATGATAGAAGTCAGAGATTTGCTGAGAGCACATGAAAAGGCATGTATTGCTTGTCTTAGTTTTTTTGAGTTGCTGTAACGAAGTACCATAGATTGGGTTATTTAAACAACAGAAATTTATTTCTTAGTTATGAAGAAGCCCAATTTCAAGATGCTGGCTAATTCAGTTCCTCATAACAACCCTCATCCTTGTTTTCAGTCACCTGCTTTCTAGCTATGTGGTGGCAGAGAAACAGAACACTCTCACTAGTCTCTTATAAATGCACTAATCCCACCCTGAAGTCCCACCCTCATGATCTAATCTAAATTGAATTGCCTATTAAAGTTCCCACCTCCTAAAACCAGTACTTTGCGGTTTAATTTTCAACATATGAATTTGGAGGTAGAGGCACAGACATTTAGTCCATAACATAGCCCAACCCTTGCACCATCAGATCCAACATGGCCTTCATTAGTGCAATCTGTGAAAGAGTCCTCTTCAAGGTATCAGTAAGTGGTAATCTCTGAAAAGACTTAATACCAATGTTATTGCAATTAACTTGAGTTCTTACAACTGTAGTCTATCCTGAGGTCCCAATTCATAGTAATAATTTGCTTTCTTGACTGTTGAATATATTCATTTTCTTCACCCTGGACAACACTTTGGCCTGGGTTTTTTGTCTACTAGAGTGACTCAGATTTTCATACCTGAAAGATCCCAGCTCTAAAATGGGCTACATCGCCTATAATTTTCCATTAACAATATTTCTGGGCTTAGAAACCAAAATGTTCACCCTTTATAAATTCTATCGTTCCATACTCCGGTCCCATTATATGTATCACCAATCCTAGCACTTCATAGAAATTAAGGTTGGCTGCCTCTTCAGGGTAGAAACTCCTTAACTTGGTTGCTGCAAAGACATATGCAGCTGAGAAAGTGACCAAATGGTAGCTGCATGTTATGGTTTAGAGATAAAGTGCCCCCCAAAAGTTCATGTGTTAGATAACGTAAGAACACTCAGAGGTGATGCAGTTAGATTACGAGATCTGGAACCTAATCAGTGGTTTAATCCCCTGACAGGCATTAACTAAGAGGTAACTGTAGACAGGTAGGTTTCGACAGGAGGAGGCAGGTCAGTGGGGATGAGCCTTTAGGGTTTATATTTTGTCCCTGGTGAATAGAAATCTCTCTCTGCTTCCTGATTGCCATGTCCTGAGATGCTTTTCTTCTTCACACCCTTTTGCCACAAAGTTCTGCTTCATCTCAGGCCCAGAGCAGTAGAGTCAGCCATCTATGGACTGAGAGCTCTGAAACCATGAGCCCCAATAAAATTTTCCTTCTTTCCATTGTTCTTGTCAGGTATTTTGGTCACAGCGACTCAAAAACTGACTAAAACACTGCAGTTTCAAGTTAAAGTGAAACAGAGTAAAGATTCCATTCTGTCTTTGGTGAAAACATTCCCTTTCAGAAACTAACACCACAAAGCCTACCAAACACATATGTGGAGAAGGGAAGCACAAATTCCACAAATGGGTCTCAGGGAATGATGGTGATGTAAGCAATCCCAATTTTACCCTTGGTTCTAGGATCTGTGTATTTTAGTTTCATGGGACAGTGCCATGTATCAATCATTAATTTAGTGCATATATCCTAGAGAATAGCAGCCCAACCCAAAGGGTGTTAGACTCAGGTTTATGATTTCAGGGTAAAGGAATTGAGGAGAACACATTCACCAGATTAGCAGTAACAGCATGCCAAATGCCTGAAGATGACTTAATCTGTTCTTGAAAAGATACCACCTCTAACATGTAGCAACTTGGATTACAGGTTGCTTAATTTCTGAAAGTTCACTATCATGTGCCCTGGTCTGTTTGCTTTATTCACAGGCAAGACAAAGTAAATAATGATCTGAGGACACTTATAACTTAAGCAACTCTTGTGTGTTTAATTAATTAAGTTGTATTAATCTTTGAAATTCCTTTTGGTATGCAGTATGATTTTTTAATTGCTATTTAGGTTGGAAGGGGATAGGGGATATGATTTAAAGGGATTTTACTTGGTCTTTCCTACCAGAGTGCTGCTACTTCCTAATCAGATAGCCAATGTAAGGGTTCTTCCATCCACAGAGCACATCTATCCAAATGATACATTCAGGGCCCAGGGAAATAGCTCCAGGGTTTGCTATGTTCCCGTTAGATCCATTTGAGATGGGCATGAGCCCAAACTCTATTTGTCAAGTAGAAAAGACACCACAAGAATAGAAGAAATTCCTCATTAGAACAGGTATGAACTCTAATAACTCTAATATTTAAGAAGGAGGCAAAGGAAAAACATGCAACGAAGAGACAGAGGAAGAGGGGTCAGAAAGAGAATGAAGTTAGAGCAATCATCAACAAACCTAGGGAAGAAACTGTTTTATGGATAAAGAAGTGGTCACCAATGTGAAATATTGCCCAGTGTCACAATGGAATAAAGAATGAAAAGAAGCAAAATAGATGTGGAAAATAGGAAGGTGTTATTTTCCTTTTTTTTTTTTTTTGTAATTGAAGCAGGCTGATGAGAAGGATAAGAAATATATGATATATGGAAACTGAGGAAATTTAGGCAATGGGTTTTAACAACAGTCATGCATAGTTTTGTGAATACATTCCAGGAAAGGTGTAGTTAAGTGACGTCATTGTTGTGAGAACACCATAGCTTACTTGCTAAGATAGGCACAGTGTCACCAGGCAATATAATCTTTTTTTTTTTTTAAAGAGAGAGTGAGAGGGAGAATTTTTAATATTTATTTTTTAATTATCGGCGGACACAACATCTTTATTTGTATGTGGTCTGAGGATCGAACCCGGGCCACAAGCATGCCAGGCGAGTGTGCTACCACTTGAGCCACATCCCCAGCCCCAGGCAATATAATCTTGTGAGTCTGTCTTTGGCTGATATGGTGTCATGTGGCACATGACTGTATTTCAGTAAGTTGACCCTTGAAAAGAGAAAGTGTGGAGGGAAGAAGGCTTGAAGAGAAGAGCAAAATTGTTGTGGTGGTTTTGCTGCTGCTATTTAGGATTAAGAAAGCATGAATACCAGTCACATGACAGAGAATTCAGAGATATAAGAGAGCTTAGAACATTTCATCTTCTCTCCCAAATGCCTGTATTCTTCCAATTCCAATGCTAAAATAAAAATCTTCCATAGCCGCCTCTTGCAATTAAAAATTTAGTCTTTTATATTGGCTAATTTTATAACCAACATCTTAATTTTATTGTCTTATTGCTGGTAGTTTAGTGCAGTAAGATTTGCAAAACTATTAAATTTTAAATGAGAAAAGTATTTTCACAATTACCTTGACCAAACTGAAGTTGTCCAAACTTGAATTGGACGACTATTGCTTTTTGAAGAGATAACAACCTATTTTATTTTGTTAACTCGTAATATATGACAGCACTGCGAAATTAAAGATCACATACACACTGATGAGGGAGGTTCTTGTGTTGTAAAATGGGATATTCTGGAAATATTTTGTGTGCCTGGAAAGGTTGATTAAGCAATGAACCCCAAACAACTGTCTGGTTATTTCAAAAAAATCCGAACTTTGGGATTACTTAAGCTTATAAGCAGAAGCAAGTGTGTAATTCCTCACAAGTGCTTTTACCATTTAGAATGTAGATAACCAGTATGTTTGTGTGTATGTTGGTGTGTAGTATACCATTTTTACAAGGTCCTATATTCTATAGAAGTTTACTTTCTTTGTTTCTTTTTATATGTAAGGTACATTTGTAGATACATTCTTAAAGAAATATATATATTTCTTCTGAGATATATATATATATATATATGTATATATAACCTATATATATTCATATATATGATGTATATATATGATTTTATATATTTCTACATATGTATGATGTTCAAACCTGTGTGTGAGTTTGAACATAAATGCACAGGTTTTAAATGCAAGTGTATATATTTAGATGCCTATATCTGTGTATCCTCATGTGAAAATTATAGTGTAATAACAATAGGTACTAGACTTGATTAAATCACACAGGTGTCTTCAAATATAATAAAAATTTTCTCAAAATCAAGGAGAAACACTTCAGGTAGGCATGTATGCTAAACTTTGAGGATAATAGCTATTGTACAGCCTTAAATATTACTGAACTACTTTTTAAAAACTTTTAAGTGAAGTTACTGGAAATAAATTGCTTTGAGTCAGCACTCTTTTTATAGTGAAGAATTAACTGTGAAGCATTTAGATCCAAATATAATTCTTAACATAGATGTGATAAAACATATAAGAAAAAAATCAAAATGAAATTCTTCATTCATCAAAGAATCCAAGGAACGAAAATTTCTAGAGCCAGATGAGATATCTACAGGCTCACACTGTTTTTTCATCCAACATTGGGTCACTCTAACATTGTATGGATGTTCACGATTCTGTATAGAAAGAAACTAAAAGGCAAGTGGAGGAAGCACATTCATTAGGGGCACTTATTCCTCTTAAACCTAGGCCTTCACCTTTGAGTATTCATCATAAAACAGACTTAATATTTTGTCTTCTGATGAGAAATCTAACAAAAGAAAATGGAACTGGAGTAAAACTACACATAGTATAGACAAAGTATTTTTTTTAAACTACTCTCCCAAGAAATGGCTAAACTCTATGGCTAATGTAATTACATCCATCTTATAGAGCTTCACCATTTGTTGGATATCTAGGAGCTTGACTTCAGCATGAGTTATTGAATATTTTTCTTTGCTTATAATGCATTCCTAAATTCTAAAACCATTCAGTATTTGTCCTCAATAGAAAGGAACTATGATACCCTGAAAAAATAAAATATTTTAGCCGCTGGGATACCATAAAAACTTGTTACTCAAAGACCACATTTTTCCTCCTAATTAGATTAACAACTCATAACATTTATATTAAGCAACTAATAATATTTATATTAACAACTGATAATATTTATATTAAGCAACTGATAACATTTATATATCTGATGGATGTGTTTTATTCATGCAAAGGAAGAACAAATAAACTTTCAGCAGGAAACAGCTGTGCATCAGTTACTATGACGTACACCTTCACATGTGTTGTTTATTTCTTGCAATAAGCTTAAAAGATCCATACTGTTATCTTCATTTTACTGACGATTCAAACAAATGAGAAGTTTGACTCTAACCCAGATCTTTATGATTGAAAGGTGTCTAACTTGAGGTGACAGAGGGAATAAGGACTTACTTCATTTAGACTGTTTTAAATTGCCTCAAACAGCCACATTTCATCAAACTTGAATTTTACAAGTTCATTTCCCCCTTACTGTATGAGGACATGCAAATGCTCAGCCCCTGGTGCCTGCCCTCAGAAGCCCAAACAGTCTCCAAGGAATAGGGTATGTGGCTTTGGTCCCTGTCCATTCATACATCAACCAACATTTAATGAACACCTATGTGCCAGCCACTATTTTAGGGACTAAGAGCAAAATGGAAAAAGTTCCAGTCCTTGTGGATCTGGCATTTTGTCAGGTCCTATGTGGTTAGGGGTGAGGAGGGGATTCAGATAAATGTCCAAATAAAGTTCTGCATACTAATTATCCAACATACATACATGTATAACAAACAGCCATATATACATGTATAACACACATACATATAACAAAAAAAAATTAACAACTTAGAACTTTTAGAAGTTAGGGGTATGGATACTTATGATCCTTTGGGCTTTGGCCTATTATTAATTACCCTGAAGAATTAAAGAACAAATGGAATAACGCCCTCATCAAAACCAATAGCCACACGAAACAGGCAGCATGGGATAAGTAAGGGTTAACTGATGCTTCCAACATGATGCCATTGTCATCTTCATGGAGAAGGCCTACAAAGGAGAAACTTAAAGTGGTCAGGATGGGACTGATTTGAGTGAATAGTGAGCCACTTTCAATACCGACCACATCATCAATAGGGCATACTTAGGCTATTTATTGTGTTGGTGAAATCAGTTATTTACAGAAGCACAGTATTGTTCAAATGATCAGCACTAGTCTTGCAATATAACCCACACCTCTTTTTTATTTTGGTTTTTATTGTTTCACTTATAATTTTCAAATGGCACACTGAAGTCAAGTCTTGTTCCTACGTGCTTTTTTACCTTCTCTTATTACTTTTAAGCCTTTGATTCTCTGGGTGCTGTGGAAAAAACTGACAAAGATGTGTTCCAATTCTAGGGCTGCTATTTATATATTAGCTATAGCTATCTTTTTTCTTCCTCAAAAAAATAATAAAAACTCCTAACCTTGGTTTCTTAGGTACCTCATCTTTACCATCGGAACAATAATCCCTATGGTAGAATATGGGGATCAAATGAAATTTACATTGCCTAAATGCTTAAAAAGGCATTTAAAAGTTTTAGTTAAATTTCTGGAATATCTGGTCTGTTCCAACACCATATGAATGTAATACTTTGCAGAAATATTTTTGTGTTACATGTTGCTTTGAAGTAGGACCTCAATAAATACTTATGAATTGAATGTTCATATTTTATATTTCAAATATTTTCAATATAATATACATAATGAAAGTAACTGTGTATGTGTATCATGTCTTAAGCATATGAAATCCTTGCTTCACAAGTGTATTCACTCAAGGATGGAAACAGTCTTTTTAATGGTAATTTTTTTTCTTTAGAGTTTCTCTCAACTTTAACCATGAGACCTATCCCACAGTGGAATGAGTTGGATTATTCAGGCATAAGCTCCAACTTTCTGCAAATGTTAGTAAAGAGTTTGAATGGGAACTCATCAGGCAGATGACAGAGAGAGCTTCTAAATTAATGAGAAGTGGACCAAAATGACCCCCAAAGTCTCTTTTCTCTCAATAATATTATAATTCTAAAACCATATGTAGTGTATCATTTAGAATTAAGAAAGAAAATGGAACCTTGGATTTCCTATTGTATATTTCACACAGGAATACTTTGAGCACTACACTGTGCCAAATTCTTTTTATAGGATCCTATCAGGGACTATTCCAAGATTTTTACACATATTAGCTCCTTTAATTATCACAGCAACCATATAAGATAGATACTAGTAGTATCACTATGTTACACATAAGAAAAGTGAGGTATGAACATCTTAAGTAATCTGTTCAAGGTCAGGTGTGTGACAGAGCTGGATCCAACGTTCAGGCAGTTCATTCTTATAGCCTATCAGCATTTGGGGCTGGGGGTGGGGTGGGGGGAGGTTCACATAATACAATCCTACTTCTCAGATCCAGTTTTTGTCCCACTAAACTAAAAGCTACCTAAAGGGGACCATATCAGTTTTTATTCATAACTGTATTTCCTGTGCTTGACACATAATAGGTAAACAATGAATGACTTTTTTAAATGTATAAAAAATTCCCTGGTTTCATTATTATCCTATATATATGTATAATTACACTACTTGTGTGACTCAGCACTATGTACAGCCAGAGGAATGAGAAGTTAGGCTCCATTTGTGTACGATGTGTCAAAATTCATTCTACTGTGGGGTATAACTAATTAGAACAATAAAAAATCATTACCTGTTTCCTAATTTTTATTCTTTTAAAAGATACATCGCAGAAAAGTATGTTGCTTAACTTTTATATCAAGATTATTATTTACTTGATTAGAGGTAAGAAGTGATTCAGAAATGCTTATTGATACTATATTTAGTATCAAAAGATCCTTGAGATGACATAACATGGATACATAGACATGGGAGGAGGCCTAAATCAGAAGGAAGTAAGAACAAAGAGCAAACCAATAGCATAAACCTATCTTCTATATAGGTTAATTTAAATACACATGCTATCCTATAAAGTTCCTTCAAGTGAGTCACACATTTATTCTAAACTTTTCATCAGCCACAGAGGAAATGGAAAATTGATCAGTTTCTAATTTTATCCGTTCAAAAAAAAAAAAAAAGAATATTTCTTAGGAGAAGTGAATCTATTCCTAGCATCAAGCTAGCAAGAATCCTTTTCCAAGGATCTTCAAGAGACCCTGGTATGGACATGAACAATGTTTCCCACAACATTCTGTATGCATGATCTTTGTGCTGTCTTTCCATATGAGACTAAGGCATTGTACTGAGTCTCATTAATAAGAAGAAAATGGTGCAGACCACACACAGGTTCTGCCTCACAAAAAGTGTTTCATTTTAACCAGAATGTCGAGGCAAATTGCTAAGCTTCAGATAATTGTGTAATTCTGTGTTAAAGGTAGCAATAAGTTGAAGCCATACCCTGCATAAACTGTTTTTTAAACTTCCAAGTATATTTTCCTCACAACAACTGGAGTAAAATTTTCAATCCCTTCAAAAATCTCTCTCCATTTTCCCAGGCCAAGCCTAAAATCCCTACCAAGACTTGCAATACCCTCTGATCTGACACTCAGCTCACTCACCCCTCACACCTTTCTCCCTCATGCCAGTGCCGTTCCCATGTCAGTGGCCTGTACGTTCCATTTGCTTGGAACAGGCTTGCCCCTCCCTCATCACTGTCCTGACCTAGTTACTTCCCACTTCTCAGAAGCTACTTTCTGACAAGGACATCACTTCTACTCCCCTTTGGTGAAGTGGGCAGCTCACATCAAGACACTACACATTTTTATTGTAGGGAGTCTCAATATTTTCATCAGCTCATTCTATGTCTTATTTGTTCAACAGGATTCCTAAAGATGAGCATCTACTTTGCACTGGCACTTTTCCGTTCCTAAGGTACAACCATGAACAAAATATACAAAAATTTCTATCTTCATGTGACTTTCATTCTAAAGTGTGACACCAAATATCTTTATTAAAACATAAGTGACATATGGTCAGTGACTATTTCTTATTCACTGATGCATCCTCAGCACCTAGCAAAAAAATGCTATGTATGGTATATATTAGTCAGAATAGCCAGGTAGAGGCTAGGCACAGTGGTGCATGCCTGTAATTCCAGCAACTCAGGAGCCTGAGACAGGAGGATGACAAGTTTGAAGGCAGCCTCAACAATTTAGCAAGGCCCTTAGCAAATTAGTAAGACCTGTCTCAAAATAAAAAATAAAAAAGGGCTGGGGATGTAGCTCAGTAAAGCACCCTGGGTTCAATCCCCTGTATATAAAAAAAAAATAGAAATGAAGAAAAAATAGAAAGAATAACCTGGGTAATGATCTAGAAACAAACAACCCTAAAATTTTAGTGGCTTAAAGCAATACAGGTTTATTTTTTGATCATTCTACCATGCCCATCAGGCCAACTGGAATCTTTTGTCATCTTTCCATCACAGTTATTCAGAAACATTAGAGCAGCCATCATCTCAAATACTGACAGTCATTATGACAGAGAGAGAGGAAAGAGAGAGAGAGAGATGGGGGGCAGGAGAGAGAGAGAGAGAGAAACAATTGGGTTTTTAACCAGGATTTAAATTATTTCCCCAGGGTTTTAATCAAGAGTTAAAAACCCAGCTCAGAACTGCACAAGACATGTCCACTCACAAATCACAGGCCAATATTAGTTACCTGCCAATATCCAACTATAAATGGCCCCAGGGAAGAACCAGAATTATCTGGCAGCTGTGCTACTGACTATGACAGAAGGAACTTAATAAATATTTAAGGAAAAGAGGGCTGAATCAGTGTGAAGAGTAGTTGTGACATAGAGAGATAAAACTATATCTCTTTCTCTATAAAATATATGTGTTCATATGATGTGCATAGTGTGTGTAGATTAGATTAAGGATAAAACAAGCTGTCAAAAACTATGCATTAAACTATGATTAAACCCAAACAGAGATGACAAATTGCTATACACAATATATGAAGTAGATACCCTACAAATAACTGAAAATCCACTACAAATTAAAGATCAATTCTTCAAATAAACCACACATATTTTATATGTCAGATTTTATTAGACTGGTTCATATGGTTATTCAAACAGACACATTCTACATGGTTGATGGAAAAACATTATCTATTGCATATTCTGCTCTTCTCCTTGCTGACTATACTTTTGTATTTGCCCAAACATTCAATTTTCTGTATTTAATTAAAAATTAATTAAAATTCATCAGAGTATAAATTGCATCTAGTCATTTCATTGAATTCTAACTACAGTTCATGCCTCTCAAACACAGATATTCTCTAGCATTTTATTTCAAAATGAAGCATAAGAATTGTCAGGATTATTTTGGTACCCAGAGAGAGATTTGGCATTTGTTTGACAGAATTCTGTGTTTAGTTTTGGGCATGAAAGGAGCTTTAGGGACATAAGTTATAAGATTTAGCCAGAGTAGTAAGAAAACCCAATAGAAATTATTCCTTAAAATGGAAGATTTTTGTGAAATTTGTTTGCCTTTGTTTAGTGAAATTTTCAACTACAAAATTCTGATGATAATCAGCCTCTTTGAAAGAAGTCTATAATACTTACTATGCCTTAGGTCAGTTCTTCCCATCTGGGGTCCACAGATACATTCTCAGAGGCCTGAGAGAATTCTCTATGTTAATTATTATATGTTATGTTTCTGTATTATAACAATCCAAGTAGTCCCCCCAACATACACACACACATGAATCATCTGGATGACAAATGTTAGCACCGCACCTTTAAGTATGTTATTTCCCTGACACTAATTAATACTGCCTTAGTTATTTTAACTATGGAATACATGGGGCACAACAGGAGAACAATGGATTCAAGCCAAGTAATACATAAATGATAAGCTAAGTAAAGTGTAGTATAGTTTCACAATAGCTAAGGTAAGAAGATTAGTATTGTTGGACAACAGCACTCACATGTGATTCCAGCTACTCAGGATGGCAAGTTCAAGTCCAGTCTGGGCAACTTAGCAAGACCTCATCTCAAAGTAAAATAAAAAGGTCTGGGGACATAGCTCAGTGGTAGAGTATACATAATATTTGTATGTACAGCAGACTTTTGATATCTTATTCATTTGTGAGTTCAAATATGATCTGACTTCACAAAGGATAAAATCCAAACCCCTGATTATTGCATTTAAGACCCTGAATTACCTGGCCTCTTCCCACCTAGCCAGTGGCTACTTTCTGCATTACCCTTAGACTGTTATTTGCCAATTCCATTGGCTTTTCTAGCAGTTCTTTCTGTATTTGATATTTGTCTGCCTGGATACTTTTTTCAGTCTCTCAATTCAATAGTTAAAACAACTAAAATGGTATTGCTTGGTGTCAGTTAAATAACTCTCATCTCTCCAAGTGTAGCTTAAATGTCCCCTGTTTTGGGAGGCCTTCCCTGACCTCTCAATCAAACACCTCCCTAACCACTGTTTCCTATGAATGGTGCGGAGGCCTCCAACTCATCCCCTTCATGGTACTTAGTTCAATTTATAATTTTTTGTCTATTTTGCTTACCTGATTATTTCTTGACTTCCCTAAACACCAAACACAGACCGGTGCATGTATACATGCATGCACACACACATACACAAACACACACACACACACACACCAAGAATGCACAGTCCATGAGTACAATGACCCCAACACCTTGTTCTTCATTTTATTATCATTTCTTTAAAAAATGCTTGATATGTACGTAAGTAGAATTTTACCAAATAAAAAATACATTCCTCACTAAGTCTTTGCCAACTTCATCAGTGGAAAATAGTCTGTGATTAGTCATGGCATTGGCTATTTTAATATGTCAATTGACCACATACATTTGTGCTAATGAATTTTGTATACTGTACATTGTCAACTCTTCTGTCTGAGAATCTTTTTACTTATCTTTTAAATACTGTTAATATAATCAGGTCATTCATTGAAATGTCCTCAGCCTGCTGTTTACTTTTCACTATTTTATGATTTAGGTTTTACCCAATGCTTTCCTTTTATGATCTGAAAGGTGTTGAGGTTTTTTCCATGGATGTTACTAGTCATCTTTCACAGATGGATAATCTGAGATTAGGAGAAAATTTTACAAATGACTCATGTTTGATTAGATCTATCTAACACCAAAATCCAGGTTCTTTTCATGCCACATGTCAGTGACTTCTGTACCATTAGAGTTCCTGTGTCTCCATGTTTGTCTCATCAGTTTGTGTGATATACCAAGAACACCATAGCCTGAAAAACCTAAAGAACAGAAACTTATTTCACTCAGTACCAGAGACTGGGAGGCTGGAGAACAAGGTGCTGGCTTCTTTGGTCATGGTGAGGGCTATTCCTGGCTTACAGAGGGAGGCTTTCTTCCTGCCTTCTCATATAGCAAAAGAAGAGATCATTTCTTGCCTTTCTCCTCCTAAAAAGTCACTAATCCCACTCATGAGGGTTGCAGTCATAACCAAAGGCCTCACTGCTGAGAAGCATCACACTGGGGATTAGGCTTCAACATGTGACTTTTGAAGATAAAAATATTCAGTTCATATCAGATAGTTAAATAAATCTGAATATCATGCCTATGTTTAAGGGAGGAAGTCATGCTCATGTTTGTCTTCATGTTCACATGAACATATCATGAATATCATTTAATAAAAGTCTTCTAGAGATCCAGGGACCCTGAATTTTAAAAATTCTATTCTTGTATTTCTAGTGGAAGTTCCTCATTTACCTGCCTCAAGACCGTAGGACAACTGGAACTTTGATTCTGAATTTTGGGCCAGCTTCCTATAACTTCAGTGTAATAACAGTGTATTTCATATTAAAAGTCTGGCTGATAGTTCCACATGGCAATGATTAATACAAATATGAAGAAGTACTATATCCTAATTACCTATTAGATAAAAATGTTTTCTGATATATAATCCATGTTGGAAGAATAAAATTAACAATAATATTCCTGGTGGGAGGGAAAAGGACTTTAAGCTGTTATCTAAGGTTTTTTTTTTTAATTCTCTTTGACTGCACAAAGTATTGAACGTTAAGAGAATGAATGATTTTTATGAACACATTAGGAGTACATACTAATAGAGTTCAATGTGATGTTTCTATGAATGCATACAAGGGGCACTGATCAAATCTTACTAGCCCTTTTCTATCCTCCTCTCACCCTTCCCAGTCTCTAATAATCACTATTCTATTTTCAAGTCAAGGTTTTTGTAGCTTCTACCCATGAGAGAGAACATACAGTATTTGTCTGTCTGTCTTATTTCACTTAACATAAGGTTTTCAATTCCATACATTGTGTTGCAAATACAGGATTTCAGAGAATGAAGAATTCTAAAGTGATTGTCTCTCATTTTTAATTTATTAGAAGTCAATTACTTCTTACTACTCTAAATCATATATCTTGAACTATAGGCTTATTTCATACTAGAAAATGAGTTAATAAGAAACTACTTTATTTCATCAAGATTGATGGAAGTATATAGTCTTACCAATAAAAAAGAATCAAAGGGGCAAGACATGAAGTAGAGTGAAAAAAAGTGGAATGTGAACATAATATTTGCATTTATGAGATCAAGTGCAAATTCAAATATTATTGTGTTATCACTATAGGAAGCTATGGTTCAGATTGTCATAAAAATTTATTATCTAATTTAATTATTTTATTTTAATTTGTGGTTTAATCCAAGTTGTCTTTTCTAACATACCATAAGAACTCAGTAAAAGTCTTGAGGCTAAACTTTAGGGGTCACTTGAATCCATTATGGTATTCTAGTGACCATAATTCACTATTTCTAACTCAGAGGGTGATTTGATTGTAATATCCCAATTATATACACAGTCTATCTTCTACTGGCCACTGTGCTTGCAGTCATTGCACATGGATACCGTTAAACCACACTCTTTTAGGGATATATGAAGGTAAATCATTTCTCTAAGTCCACAACATTTTCAAAGAAATTTCTGTCTCCAGAGTAGCCAATCATTCATGAACTGCTTTGCAAGAGCTACTTTGACCAGCATCAGTTTTTCCTATCAAGTTACATAAAATGGCTATCTTGAAATATTGTCATTTTAAAAATAATTCAAGTACTAATTTTTAACCTTCTTTTGGCATTAGAGAGCCTTTACCTACTAGCTTTCTGATTAGGCTGTTTCATGTGCATTTTTCCTCTAGTGAAACTCTTTGACTAAAGAAAATAATGGCGTGATTTCTGATTAAGTATAGTTTTACTATGTCTTCAAGGGGTCACAGAAAAAAAAATAAATGCTATAAATTCAAAGTGTCCTAATAAAATTGTGCTTATAGAGAAAGCAGAAAATGTCAGATAGGGTCTGGGGCTGTAGCTCAGTGGTAGAGCACTTGCTTAGCATGCATGAGACACTGGGTACGATCCTCAGCACCACATAAAAATAAACAAATAAAATAAAGGCATTCTGTCCATCTACAACTACAAAAAAAAGAAAAAGAAAATGTCAGATAAATGATAAGTCTTGAAAAGGATCATTATAATATTTTGTTAACTTTCTATCAGCTTTCACTTGACAAAACAGGAAAAGACTAAACAACAATAATAAGGGAACAATCTTACATCGAAATAAAGTGCTACAGGATAACATTTTCCCAATTTTCAAGCCTCAGTATTATGTTGGTTAACACAGTGGAAAATAAAGTTGTGGAAATAGTAAATTTGGTACATATTTTGCAGCCATTTTTCATATATATCTTCCCCCTTTCTGTTTTCTTTTAATTTATTCTAATTTGTTATATATGACACAGAATGCATTTCAATTCATATTACACATATGTAGCACAACTTTTCATATCTCTGTTTGTACACAACATAGAGTCACACCATTCGTGTCTTCATACATGTACTTAGGGTAATGATGTCCATCTCATTCCACTGTCTTTCCTACCCTCATGCCCCCTCCCTTCCTTTTCTCCTCTTTGTCCTATCTAGAGTTCGTCTATTCCTCCCATGGTCCCACCCCCATCTCCATTAGGAATCAGCATCCTTACATCAGAGAAAATATTTGGCATTTGTTTTGGGGGGATTGGTTAACTTCACTTAGCATTATATTCTCCAACTCTATCCATTTATCTGCAAATGCCATGATTTTATTCTCTTTTAATGCTAAGTAATATTCCACTGTGTATATATGCTACATTTTCTTTATCCATTCATTTACTGAAGGGCATCTAGTTTGGTTCCACAGTTTAGCTATTGTGAATTGTGCTGCTCTAAACATTGATGTGGCTTTGCATCCATTTTAAATTTGCATCTTTGATTTGGGTAACTCATTGATTTCCTTAAATTTGGGTATCATAGGAATAACAATGTTACTGATCCTTTCATCATTTACCTTAAGAAAAGTTTTATTTCTCAGTAAATGATAAAATTATACTCTGACCTAGTACTTTTGTTGATTCAACATATTTAGAAAAATCTAAGAATAATATAAGTTTGGAAATCAGTTTATTTGAAAGCTCACTGAAATTCATTTTGTACAGAAAAAAAATTACCAGTTCTGCTCCCCATTTGATTGATCACCAACTCTGAAAGAGATTGACTCCTTAGAACCCAGAGCAATGTCTAATCTATAAAACATTCCAAACAATTTTGGATTCTGTGATAGAAACTGAAAGACTGGAAGATAACATTTTTTTCCCTGTTCAGATGACTTACCATCTACCTGAAGTGCCAAAATATAACCACTAAAGAACAAAAAATTAATCACATAAATAGATAATAGATAGATAGATAGATAGACAGACAGAATATTTCTATAATTCATGGCCAATATCCAACCCTGCAACTGCAAATAAGATTTCTAACTTTTTTCTGTAATAGTCCAAAACATTTTTTACTTCTCTCTGCCTTCATTATTATGAAAATTAGACAATGCAGGATTTTAAAAAGAAGGAAGGGAGAATGAAAACTAGAGAAGAAAAGCATACAGATGATCACAGCCTTTTGAATTTTTCTAGGATATTTGTGCGAGAGACTTGAAACAGTCTGTTTATCAGGCTCATGTATTGCCTCCCTAGCAATTTCAAAGTTGACTGCTCCTAAGCGATAAGGAAATGAAATGATGAGCAGGAAAGATTAGGCACTGCCCGAATGGGGTGGGATGGGGACTTGGCAGTAAGAACTGATTTGATCTCCTTAAAATCCCAGACTTTACTTGAAGATTATTGTCTTAAATATTCTCTTTTATCATCACTCAAGTTTGGTTTGTAAGATAGAGATATGATTGTTCCAAGAAAGAATACATATGCAATGTTAACTGTATGCATATTTCTGTCCTTCAGATATGTCTGGATACTTGCTTATGGAGTGTGAGGATTGGTTTTTAGTAGTATTAGTCATTACTGGCTTTTGCTAGAATCATCACTGTTCCTATTATTTTTTTTTCCATTACAGCACATTAGAAAAAGAAAAATAAATTATTTTACTTTAACACTCTATGAAAGGCTATATTACCAAGCATCTCTCCCCGAATAAGATTAGCAATGCTGCACTGATGAAACTGCATTGGTATTGAAAAGTAGAACAGTCACATGAGTTTACATTTTTTCTTTATGCCACCTTGAGAAAAATTTAATCTTTATGAAAAGAAAAATTTCTATGCAGAATTTTCATTACAAATTATCTTTGAGATGTAAAAATATGCAATATTTTCCACTTTAGAAACAATATAAGGCACTGTCTATTTCTCTAAACCTCCATTTTACTACTTGTAAAATAGCAATACTAAAAGCTACCTCTTGGGCTGTTAAGAGTGTTGGATACATATAAAGCAGTAATATCAATACATGTGGGTCCAGTGTGGAATTCAAGTTCTAGTGTCCTCTATAAAACCTTTCCTAAGAACCCAACCCTATATATTATTTCCGACTCTAAATCCCTTATTTGTCATTATCTTTTGGCATATGCTACTTTGTACTTATTATATGTATTTGTCTTAATACGTGACTGATATATATTTATAAATTTATCTCATCTCCTCAGAATATAAACCTCACGAGATAATGGATAATAAATGAATGAATGACACTATTTTATGCCTAACAGAGTGCCCACTGACTAACAGACTCTCCAAAGTTGATGATAGTCAAATTACATTTTCACTTTCTTACTTTTTTGAATAAATAGGATTTATATTAACATAACAGATGTATTATTTGAAAGTAAGTATTTACAGTAATAAGTAACTTACTTAGATGATGTATGTTAAAATTCTTATCAGAAGCTATTGAAGAAAAAGATGACCTGAAGAAAGTGAACCAAAAATATCACAACTATGTCAAAACAGTGTAATTGACTTCAAGTCCTGGCCTTTTATCTCACTCTTCTGATTTACTCTCCCCAAAATATTCTAATTTGTCAAGGCCTGACAGCAAAGGGCTCTGAGGTATTGCCAGCTTACATCAACACATATTGGTCACCTCTGCTCAGAAATGTGAATTTATGCAGAAGATTTCCCTGATATTTCGGGTTAGAAAACAACACAAATCCAAAAGGGAATCTGCTTCAGTGCAACATCTGTATTTATGAATAGTAGACCAGGATGTAAAAGCAATGGAAACCATTGCCATCCCATAAGAAATACTCTTCCATCAGCTTAGAAGGTGTCATTCTCTCCATTACCCTCCAAGGAGGGGACTCTAGATTTAACAAGCTTAAGGATATGTAGTAGGGAGGTTTACCAAAGAGGTACTATTAAAGGACAATGAGAAAAAAAGAAGCAGATAGAAAGAAAGGAAGATTTATAGATGTGAGGAAAAGACATACAGTTTCACATGAAAACAGCACAAGAAATGCCAAATGAATAAACATCATTTGTAAGACATAGTCATGATTAATCTTAATGTGTCAACTTGAACATCATGGAATGTTCATCTATCTGATTAAGCATCATTTCTGGTCATACCACTGAGGATGTTTCCAGAAAGATTTGAATTTGAATTGATGGACTAAGTAAACCAGATGTTCCTCCCCGAAATGGGTGGCATTGTCCAATTAATGGAAGACCTGAGCAGAACAAAGAGGCAAAGGAAGGCTGGATTTACCTGTCCTCTGCCTAACTACTTGTGCTGGGACATCCATCTTTTGCCTGTGGTGTTCTTGGTTCTCGGGCCTTCAGATCACATTGGAATCTACAATTATCATCCCTCTAGCCTTTAGCCCTTCAAACCACACCACTCGGTTTCCTGGTTTTTAGCTTGCAGACAGTAGCTTATAGCAGTTTTTGGCCTACATAATCATGACCCAATACTTTATGATAAGTCTCTTTATAAATATACAAAGATAATAATAAAAATAAGGCTAGTGGTGTAGCTCAGTGGTAGAGGCCTTTCCTAGTAAATCCCTGGATTCAATCTCCATCATCACAACAATCACACACACACACACACACACACACATACACATTACTTCCTAGTAGAAATGTAAGCATTGTGATAATGGATACTGTAGTAGTCAGGGGAGTGAAATTTCAGATAGTTCATGAAGAGGAAACCACAGGTTTCTCATTGAAGGAGTGATTTGTCATTGACTTTACCTTTAATAGAGCTCCTCATATTTAAAAATATAATTGAAAGAATAGTAGCTTAATTCTTTGCACACAAAAATTATGTGTTGCTGACAGCTAATTTTCTAAGCTGAGATCAGGATGCCATGCAATTAACTTCCTAAAGGAGTTAGATGGACAATTATGCAATATCTTTGGTAATGATGAAATGTTAGTTCTCTAAATTAAAATCTGAGGAAGTAAACTGCTAGGACCAAGATGAAACTGATTATTATTTTTAAACGTGTTTCAATTATATTATAAAAATAATGAATGACCTTTAGCGCATTCAGTATTTTTAACAATTTTATTTAAAAAGCAAAAAGAATCTGGGGTAATTGAAGATGGATTTCTCATTTTAAAATCAATTAATAATTATTTAGATCTTTATCTTACTATTCTCAAATTGTTATATTCAGGTGACTATATATGGTTCAGGTTAAATATTTATCTAAGAATCTCTAGATGTTTTCCTCTATTTTCTACACAAAATCTTAAGCTATTATTTTATGTACAAATGAAATAGTTATGTACAGATCTTTTTCCTAATGACCAAAGCAAGTTGGCTTCAGATAAAGTAGTCCTTTTTTTCATCTTTTTAAAGAATCCATGTTTTAAAAATAATTTCCTTGTTCTCCTGGGCATATGCTCTATCCCTAGAAAAGAAACAGAAAAAAGTAAAACATCTATAGAACAGCTGGAAGCAAAGCCATAGGGCACTGGGATCTCAACATAATCACCAGTAACTTCCTAATGATACAGAAAGTTCTTCCCACCACTGATCTAAACTGTGGCTGCGATGCTTGGCACAATCACCTAAAAGCTTGGTGGACACATTTGATATTTAACATGGAGTGTCAAAAGGCTGTCTCATTGTTACCATCACATTTAATATAGGCAGAAAAAAAATGCAATCTACTTAGAAAGTAATTTCATGCTATTCCATTTTTTTAAGAGTATAACCCTTTCATTGTTGATAACTTACCACAAGGGGTTATTTCCCTCTATTTAGCCTACCCCTACCAACATTTGTGGGAAAATAAATTATATTGCCCAAGCAGCATGATTCAAGCAGTCTTATAAAAATCTCAATAAGTATCACTAAATAAGAAAAAAGAGAGCCACCGAGCCTCATTGAGAGAGGAAGGCATGTGGGACAATCTGCCAAGATCATATGCTACCATGCCATCATTTTTACTCAGCAGGCTCCTTTCCACATCCCTCCTCAGACCAATGTGTCAAGAAATGACTTTGGGGTCATTCACATGTGGTTGAAACTATGAATCATTTATCTGGAAATGCCAAATTTTCTGCAGAGAAAAGCATTTGAAAAAATGCCTAAGAATATTGAAAAGTGTACAATGTTATTTTCTGCCCTAAGGGATACTACATCTTTTGGAAACTGGTATTTATAAATTAATCATTTCTAATATTTTAGGTTCTTAATCCAAAGTAGAGTGTCAACTGTAATATTTCATATGCATCTAAAGTCAAATAAGATTATCAAATGAACAGTTCTATGTTTGTCTCTTAAAATGCTGTGAAATAAAATATTTTACTGTGACAAAGTATCATGAGGCCTTTGATACTAAAATAATTTTTTTTCTGTATGTTAAGACATCTTAAGTTTAAGCACTCCTGATGTTGGAATAAAGAAAACCCTTAATTAACATTCCTGTGACTTCTTTTTTCTCTCTTCTCATCCTATTTATAACTAGCTGACTCATTAAAAGAAAGCAACTTTAATAAACAAACCTCTTAATTGTTTAGATAGTTTAGTATTCTTACAGCCCCCTGAAAGATTCACACTTCCAAGTGCTAGCCATTAATTAGTGAAAGCAGTTTGTAAAAAGTAAAAACTTTGTAAAACACCTCCAGTTCTTACAAGAAAATACATGCCAATAGGTTGTGTTTGTTTTAGTATGGCTACATGCTCTGGTTAAGAATATACTAAAAGATTTTAAAATCACTGCTTTGAGATTAAAAAGATATTTTAAAAGACTATAAATTTCTTTAAGTGGGAAAAATATTTTATTTGAACCAAGACTTCAACAGCTTAAAAAAAAAATTCCAGAACTTCTGACTTAGGATTGAACAATATTGAAAATTAAAGTTTGTGTCAATATGCTAAATAAATATTTCCATTTACCAAAAAATGTACAAAACATAAATTACAAAGTTTTTAGAAGGGAAGATATTGATCTTCGGTCCATCTACCTTTGGCATATATTTACCTGGTTCAATGTTTACCAAACTTGTCTAGTCCTAAGAATCTCAAGGATCCCCCATCAAAACAGTGATTCCCAGAAGTAATTTCAACATATGTTTAGGAATAATTGATCTCCTGTTTGCATTAGAGGAGTGTTTGTCAAATTTAAATTACATATGAATAATATTCATAGCATTTAGGGATCTTGTTAAAATGCAGATTTAAATTCATTTTCCAAAAGCTCCTGGGTGATGCTAATAACACTGTTCTGCAAGCCATCTCCTGAGTTGCAAAGCTTTTGAAAAGCATGCAAGCTTGCAGCACAGGATCCCTCTTCTAGCAGGTCCTCAATAAATGTTTATTGCTCAATCTGAATCTAGCTAGGTGCATTGGTATTAAGCATCCCACTTTCTTTCCTTATTTTTATCCTTTGTCCTAACTCTGTTCTGCACATAGAAACTATTTTATTTTATCCTAGTAAATTGAGCACTAGTCTTTGTTCTGTGGAGTTTTGTCTTTTCTGTTGAGTATCTTTATAAAAGTCATCATGGTCTCAATCATCTTCTTGGCAGTATTTATTTCATGTTTCAGGTTATTAGTTGCTCCAATCACAATTATAAATACCTTTTTAAGATGATGTCTCTCCCTTATACTTACCTTGGCCATAAACTTAATTCTAAATACTTCTAAGAGAACCAAGAAAGTATTAACTAACATTGTACTTTAAAAAGCACAAAGGAGGAAGAAATGGATGTGTGTACTTTTTATTTCCTTGGAAAAGAGAATTTAATTATTTAATGTATTTATTGAGAAAAGTAACAATCCCAAATCTAATGCTAAACTGGTCTTAATCCACCCAATTATTTTTTAAACTTCCAACATTACTATGGAATGAGGCCAATACTTTCAAATAATTTTCTTGAGAGTAAGTAAAAAACTAACTTTACCATGATGATGTGGAATGTAGAAAGTGTTGTGCATGAAAGATTGTAGTGAGGAAAAAGATGAAGATCTGGTGGAACTGTGATAGAGATACAAAGAATACAGAGACAAAGAACAAGGACAATCTGCCATGCACACTTCACAAGAGAACATTCAAAGATTTTGGAAAATCTATAAATAGCTAGGTTGCTTTCTTTACATCTCAGCTGGCCAAAGGCAAAATGGCTTCTTTGCTATGGCCCAATTAATCAGCAGCTCACCCCCAAAAAGTAAAAAGACAGTCACTGTTTCAAATTGTCCCCAGCTTTTCTTTCTTCCTTTACTTCACTTTCTATTATATAAATCAGGGATTTTATTAGGCTAGATGAATTTATCACAAATTGTATTAACTATTTAAGTAAAATTATGTGCTAAGAGCTAACCTTATATTTTTTGATTATTCTTTGAAAATGAGTGTTTCATTTGAAGTTTCCAATCATACTTATTATAGGGAGCCTCAGATATTAAAAGACTGTCACAAAGAAGAGAGCAGACCTTTCCTTTTTTGCTCCAGAAAGCCAAAATTATATTAACAGGCAACAATCACAAGATCAATACCTTTGCCTAACAAGATGAAGAACCTTCCTACAATCAGAATTCTTGGTCTTCCATGTAAGTTCAGGGGTTGTGTGATTCAGACATGGGACAAAAAGCACTCACCATGTTTTTTTAAAGTTGATTGGTCTGTCTGGACCTCTTGAGGCCAGGAACTATTTCTTATTCATCCTTGTATCTCCTGCAGCTAGTAGAGGGCCCTACTCACATCCCTTGAACAAATTTCATTGAGCGATACCCAAAGGCACAGAGTTAGGACTCTGGAACCTTTCCCAATGGCATGCCCTTGTCATGACAAATGAATGAATGAATCACGAGTTTCAAGCTTACCTAATGCTTCCCAAATGCCATGATGAATGGTCAAGCTGAATCTTGGCTCCTCTCTGTTAATCCAATTTCCCAGGATATTTATTGACAGCCATCTGTGAGGAAATGAGCAGTTTCTCTACATCCTGGCCGTGGTTTCACCACTTCCTCTTTGCTTGGCATGCTCCTCTCATTCATGAAGGGGAATTGTACAGTTTTACTCTAGGTTGTGAAGAATACTTGAGTGTTCTGATTCTTTTCTCCATTAGTTTTATGAATTTTCCTTTATGTCAGTGGTTGGACAAAGAAAGATAGTAATGGAAAATCAATATACAGTATGAGAAGTGGAAAAGTGACTGGAATATAAATTTTACAGTAAGTTTTATTTCTACACACTTATACAATCTGAAATTAATTGAATTATTTTCTTATTATTATTCACTCAGACCCTATGTATGCCTTCCTGAAAGCCATGAGATTCTAGACCCCTGTGCCTTATGGAACCATTTGAACAACTTCTGGGAATGGTCAGCTCCTTTATTCCTATATAGTCCAATCATTTGCAGAGGTACCCAGCACATGGGAAAAATAATAATTAATAACATCTGTGCAAATATAAGACATCAAGACAAAAATAAGAGTAAATTCCATACATATTTATAGGGACTTTTAATAAACCTGACAATAAGACTCTTGAATACAACAATTGAATAAAAGATCTTTAATTCATGTCCTTATAAAAATGGCAAAAGAATATATTAAGAATAAGTGAAAAAAAATGGGTCTAATAGCATCTGTACCAAGCTGTCAATGCCAAGAAAACACAGCCTTACTTCTCAGAGTGACCCACGGACCAGCAGCATTATCATCACCCAGAAGTTTGTTAGAAATGTAGAAACTAGGGCCCACCCCACACTTAACTAAATCAGAATCTGCATGTTGACACAATCCCCAGGAAATCTGCATGCACATTATGTTTGGGAACCTACTCTAATGAGTATACAATATGTATTGATCACATTCCAATTTCCTCTCACCAAGGAACAATAGAAGAGCTCAACCAGTGTGATTAAAGGAATGATCTCAGTGTGGATCTGTCTTAAATTCTCCTTTGTACTGCCCCTTAAGTATACCCAGAGGTAGTATTCTCCAAGGCCTTTAATACTAAGGTTCAGTCTTTCCTCGTGCATACACTTAAATTACAACTTTTATGAACTCAGTTTCCTCTCAATAAGGCTGGGAATGTAGTCTAAAGCAATACAATCCAGAGTGAGGTCAGAAGACTGGGGACCCATCTGCACATTGTTACTAGTCTGCAGCAAAATGAGGACCTGGAAGAATGTACATGCTGAAATAAGGAGCATATACTGAAATGTTCCCTACGTCACTATATCTTTTTTTTTTCCTGTGGTGCTGGGGATTGAACCCAGAATCTTGTGCATGCAAGACAAGCACTCTACCAACTGAGCTATCTCCACAGCCCATTACATGTATTCTTAATGTGCCTTATCACTAGGCCCATTCTTAATTTATGCTATTTTTTTCCCCAAGTAAAACTCTTTCAAGGAACGAAGCCATGTGTTGATTACCACTGAGGCACAAGCTTATTACCTCCTCATGGAGGAGGTAATAAGTAGCACAAAGAGATTAAATTAAGAAATTCTTCCCTACTTAATTAATTGATTAAAAATTAATCTTTTTAGATTATTAAAAGATTAATAATTTTGCATACTCTATAATATCTACTGTGTTCACTGCTCAAATCCTAGTACCTGGCATAGATATGACCTTCAATTTCAGTTGAATAAATGAAATACCTAGTTCAACTCTTGTGTTGAATTCCTTTCTTTTAGCTGAGATTTCTGGGCTTCCTGATATGGTTGGTTCCACTAATGGGTCTTTAACAATAGTGAGGGTAGGAAGCAATCACACAAGAACTGAGAAAGATGAGGAAAATTTTACAGAGGGGACAAACTGAATCCAGAATTTGTAGGAAGGTTAGAGATTCTAGATAAGAAACACAGTATGCACAAAATCTAGGAGATAGGCAAGCACATGTTGTTTCAAGAAACAAGTACCAGGTGTCAGGCCCCAAAGGCTTGTGCAATGGTGCATTTGGAGAAAAGTAGAGAAAATGATGGATGAATCAGATGCTCACTTAAAAACTGTCTTTATTCTAAACCTATTGCTTAGAAACCAAACTTATCCCTTCCATTAAACAATATTCATAATGAAAGCAGCACTAAAGTCATCATTTGTCCATTTCCTATGCACACATAAACACAAAATAAATATTTTATTAAAAGTCGAAAAATTGTAATCGTTTTAAAAGCTTCAAGAGTAAGATCTTGCAAAGCCTTTAACACATTTCTACATGTAAAATTTAGAGCATTTGCTAATACATATTAAATATTAAACCATCTTTCAAGTTAGAGTACACAAAAGATCAAAATAGATGTAATTTACAGGGAAAAAAAGTGAGTTTGAAAGACAAATAAACACAGATTAGCTTTATTTTTTAGCAGATATTCACGTTCTAATTGAGAAAAGGCTCCTTTTCCTTTGTCAGTGCCAACAATTTCATTTATCCTTTTTAAGATGCTCCAGTAATGATGAAAAGAGAACTTAATTGATGTTACATTATTTTTCAGACTCAGGAGTTTGGAACAATGTAGCAATGAAGCTGTCCATTAAAAATGGCACTTACAAATTGACCAAAAAAAAAAAAAGAGAGAGAGAGAGAGAGAGAGTACATGCCAGCAGATAGAGCAATTCAGATTACTTTCTTGATGTTTTAAGATTTGTGGAAATAATTATTCTTTACATATGAGGAGTGTAGCCAAATATTTGACAGAAGCTCAAACAAAATTATTTTTTCCCAATAGTTCAGAAAACTTCAGACCATTTAAGCCAGAGAATAAATAGTGGTGACCTTGAAGTTTGACCTATGGAAATTTTTTTCTTCTAATTAGCAAACTGACTACTGTAAAAAAATTACTTGATGCATCATATTTAATGCACTTTGAGAGAATAACATTTAAGTAGGCACTGTGCTCATGAGAACAGAAGAAAAATAGAGGTAATTTGTTCTTTTTTGAGAAAAGAAAAGTAATTCAATATTGAGTGGAATTTATTAAGATTAATAGGTGTGCAGCAAAGCAATCATTTATGGAATCAATTGAGTCGGTTACATAGAGCACATTTCCCCCTCTGGCTCACACTGTTCGTCCTGTGTGCCTTTCTAATTTTTAAGTTTGATATAGTCATTTTCCTGCTTATAAACTGGGAGTGATCTTTCCCTAACTTTTGGGACCATGCCCCAATTCCTTAGCTTGTCGTGAGAAACTGGAGATCCAGTTTCTGCCCAATTATCTAACCTTGTCCAACTCTCATACTTTCCACCTCGCACCTCACTCTTTCCCATTGCAACCACCAGTGACTGGGTGCATCCCACCTCTGCAGATGTGGTCAGGATTCTCCTACTGCCTGAATAGGATCACCCAGTCACACCCTGGGAGATAGCCTGGGTGTGGTTAAAGAAACCCAGCTCATCTCAGCATCATTTCCTTCCCATCTGGCCATGTTTCCTGACCAATCCACTGTTGAATGGATCCTTAAGATTTAAATTCTCTTCTTTTTGAAGTAATTAAATGAAAGAGTCTATGAAAATTATTTAGCACATGTCTGAAAATAGTAACTATCATTATATTATGTTATTATAATAACCCTATACTAAGACATAGTATAATGTGGTAATTAGATGAGTCAGACTGCTCAGCTCTGCCACTTATGAGTTCCATGAACCTGGGTGATTTACCCGCCCTTTTGTCAGTTTTCTCACCTGAAAAATGGGTATTAAGGTAGTTCATACTTTACACGTGTTTGTGAGAGTTGAATGAGTTAGTACCTACCACATAGTAACTCAAACAATGTTAACTATGCTGCTGATGATGTACTTTTAAAACATCTTACGGAAAATTTCAAAGATACACAAAATTGGCGACAATAATATAATGAAGGGCCATGTACTGAACAACCAGTTTTAGTAGCTATCAAGTTGTGCCATTATTGCTCATTTATCTATTCCTCTTTTTGTCTATTTTTTGTCATTAGAGTATTTTAAAGCAAATCTAAAACATCATTATCAGTTTATCTTTAAATACTTCTCTAAAAACTGATGGCTTCTAAAATAAAACCACAGTACCTTTATACCTCTATCTTGCATTTACCTCATTCATAGTACCTATGATAGGACATTGAATTTATTTATTTTCCTGTCTTTCCTTTTAGAGCAATTGTTCTGTTTAGTATATATATTCTGTTAGCATACTGGCTAGAACATGGCAGGAATGCAATAACATACTTTTAAGAGAGAAAGAAGTGGGTGGGAGGGAGAGGACGAGATCCAGGTGTGCTCACATAACATAACAAAGTAACAGAGTTAACATTAAAATAAACACAATATAGTACAACTAGTGCCTGAGTGGCAGTAAGGACCAAGCACTGGAAGGTGGCTCAAAAGTCCATGTACAGTGGGGTTTAATTTAATAGCAAGTTGATACTTTGTTAACTGGGCCAAATTGGGAAAAAGAAAGCAAAAATAAGAATGAATTATTCTTTATCTCAATGGTATTTTGGAGCCTGTTTTGTTTCCCACCCCCAATGACTTAAGATATTATCTTTATTAAAGGATTCTGATATTTAAAGCCCAGTTTGAAGCAAGAATGTATAAAGTCCACGCATCAGCTTGCCTGGAGTCTATTCTGACTTGGGTTTTACTGGCTCTATGACCTTCACAAGTGATTTGCTCTCCGTGTTTCAGTTCTTCATTGATAAAGTAGGGTGTTATTAGCGCCACTTCATAGGATTGTTGAGAGTATGTGACATGTTTAGAATACCTAACACACAGGAAATGCTTACATTTTGTCTATTATTATTGAGGTAGACAAAGAGAACGATGAAATAACACTAGTAGGAAGCTTTACCATTTGAGAGAGAGGAAAAAATTCATTTAAGACAATTCCTCCATCACAGAAGTACAAAATAAAGTTTTGCAACAGCTCCCAAATAATTTATCCAGGGAGTAGGATTTGAGCATTGCCAAACTGAGAATTTAAGGCACTTTTGTGTCATCTTCCATTCTCTCCTTTGTCAAATGTGTTTGCAAAGAGAAAAAAAAAAAAGACTTTATCACATCACCACAGAAAAGGATGCTTTATTATTTTTTAAGCTAATGGTTTTTCAGGGCAATTGAGGCAATCTTAAAAATTTCCCCAGGGAACAACTACATAAATATAACAAACATGATGACTTCTTATGAAGATGGCTTTATAGTAAATGAAATAGCAAAAAAAAAAGCTTGAAAATTTTAATATACCCATATCGAATGCTGGCTATATGCCAAATATTTCACATATTAGGTTAAGCCAGAGATTACTGCCAATGTTTGATATTTTCGATCTGAGAAATAGCCATGGGATAAGATGTTTTTTTCATTCCTTCATTCTCACTTTTCAGGGAGGAAATCAGGGCTTAGAGAGATTAGGTGACTCCCATAAACTACAGGGCTAAAAAGGGACAGCATTGGGATGCGGCCCAGGTTTTGAGACACATCTCATTAGTGGCTAATTCCAGTGTCCTTAGAATGCTTCCTGGTCATGTAAACAATACAATATGCAAGAAATATTTTCTTTAATAAATAATGGACTGGGCAACAGAAGATAGCAAATATTTACGAGGGTAAACAGTGATTAATCAAAGGCACACCAAGCATCCGCTGTTGAAGCAGCAGGTATGGATTAAGGATGTGAATCCCATGTGGCACAAAAGCAGAGAACATTTCTTCTACTCCATGTAAGAGTGAGATAATCACCATCTACCTGTTCTGTGTGTCCCACTGAATACCCTCTTCCCCTGAATTCTAAAAGCTGTGCTCACATTGATATGAGAAGGAAATTGGTTTGCTTTATTTCTTAAGGGGAAGTTATGAAAAAGAAGATCCTACATATTCAGGGACAGATCTTTTCAGAGAAATGGAAGCAAAGACTATAAATCAGGGTCATTTGGTAGAAATGCCCTGTGGTGGGGAGGCAGGAGAGCTGAGCTCTTGATCTCCTTCTCAGGAATTGCTGTGTACCTGGGGCAAATGTCTTATCCTTCCTGGGCTTCAGATTCCTCCAGTGCAAAATCAGCTGGCTAGGCTAAAGGCTCTCTGAGGTTTCTTGGAGTTTTTATAATTTATTGGTATTGTGAAATTTGACCATTAATTATCTTGTAGATATGTTTTGCCAAGTGTTAAGATGGAAGAAATAAAATGGAAAAAAAAGATGAACTACCTTGTAATCAGAATTTTTTTTCATATTTAATTATAGTTGACTTCTCATAGAAGTATAAACTGGGGAGGTTATAGGTAAACCAGTATTGGACCAGAATTTGAAAGAAAATGAAAAGAAAAAGCAGCTGAATATTGCTAAGCATATATTTTCGGATAATCAGATATAATTCTCCATGTTGTATATAAACCAAATTTTACTAATTGCTTAAGCCTTAAGATGAATGTACACATCTTGATTCATTCAGATGTAGAACAAAATTGGGGGATCCTGAAGCCTCTTTTTTAAAAAACATTTGTGTAGCAATTTTATAAGAGTATTTGGGTTCACAGCTACTTCTTTGCTTTCAGCATCACCCTGAGAAAGGCAAGTTAATAGAATAATCATAGGCTTTCTCTCGCCCATTACCTCTGGGCAATATCCTTCTAACTTCCCAAACAAATTTAAATGACCCCAGTCAATGCCATGAACCCTGCTTTATGGTTTACAGAAGCCTTTTCCAAATTCTAGTAGCAATCCTTTATCAGTATTTTGGTTATGCTTATGCTTCCACAGTACCTTGCCTATTTTGTTATTTTTTCCATAGTTTGACCTCACGCACAAGCTTTATTTTTTAAGTTTAGCTCACGGACACTGACTATACACTGGATTTTGAGCTAATAGGCTTTATAGAGGTTATAAGTCTGTTCCTCATAACAACCCTCTAGGGAAAGTATTAACATCTCTAAATTACAAGCAAGGAAACTGAGCCACATCTTGAAGGCTACATAACTTGCCCATGGCCACAATGTTCACAGGATGAGTCCAGGAAGGGCTGCAGAGCCTTCCTTTGAGTCTGGGTGATGCTACTTTCTTTCAAAGTTCATCTCTAATCTTTTATGGCATCTATATTTTACATCTCCTTAAACACAGCCTTGCCCAACTCAGACATTATAAAAATAAATCCCTAGACATTGTTACAAAAGTCTTCTTTTCCCTTCAAAACATAACATCATTTACTGCATTAGCCACCATTTCCCTCATTGATTTGAAATGCTAAATATATTGAAAAATTGATTTTATATAAACATGGATTTCTTTATTCCCTTTGGATTCCATTTCTTTGTTCAGTTTGTTCATTCCTGTATTAAATGCCACATTGTTCTAATTACTGTTACTTTATGGCATTGATGTTGATATATATTATGATGTTCTCTTTTTTCAAAATGTTATCACTATTCTCATTCATTTACATACTTTGCCAGAGAAATATACAGAATCAGCCTTTTAAATCCTATGAAAGCTTGGGAGTTTGGCGGGTAGGTGGGAGGTGTGAATTTTGACTTAGAATGTAATCTACTTACAAATTAATATGAATAAAACTAATATCAAAATGATCATCATTTCCATAGTACAAAATGGTGTGTCTAATATCAAAATGATCATCATTTCCATAGTACAAAATGGAGTGAAATACAACAACTTGTATTTCACTCCGTTTTTGCATATTTTTTCCTTAAAGAATGCACATAATATTCACTAAGCTCATTTCTAAGTATTTTAGCATTGTTTTTCACTTTTAATGAGATCTCAAATTCCATTAAATTTTTAATTAGATCCTGCTGATATATACAAGAACTATTAATGTTTGTATGTCTTTCTTGCATACAATTGCTACATTAAATTTTCTTATTAATTCTAATAGTTTCTTAATTAGTTACCTTGGAATTTTTCTTAGACAGTAATTTCCATGAAAATTGCTAGCTTTATCTCTTCCTTTGCAATGTTTACAGTTTAATTATATTGTTTCATTCCATATATATGTACCCATAATGAAAACTATTGATGATAATACTCTTAATTTTCTAGTTATTGGTTTTAATTGAAATTCTTCCTGTATTTCACCATTAAGACTGTTCTTTTACAGTAGTTATATTTTTGTTCCTAAAGTAGTTATTTTAGTCTCCCATTTAAATGACACTCGGCTAGAGTCATTTCACTGTGGTACCTAGTTAAGTGTCTCCACTCCATTCCGCATTTGGTTTTAAAATTGTGTTCATCCTGGAATTCAAAGATCTCATCTTAATGTATACAGACTTAGAATTAGGGTTCCCAGATCAAGTATCAGATACCTGGTTAAATCTAATTTTAGCCTAAAAATAAACAAAATCTCCCAAAGATATGTACTTTTGTTTCCTAAATCGGATTATTCCAATGGGGCATTTATTACTGTAGTATTATTACTGCTGTTGATATTATAACTGTTTGGTACTTAGTGGGCTCTTTTGAACTAGAGTCCTTTTTCAGCTCAAAGAAATAATTTCTTTCTTTGATATGTTGGACTAGGTCAGAAAACTGGTTCTTAAAAATCATTGTGCAGGGACTGGGGCTGTAGTGCACTGGCAGAGCGCCTTCCTAATACATGTGAGGCACTGGGTTTGATCCTCAGCATCACATAAAAATAAACAAATAAAGATATAGTGTCCATCTACAACTAAAAATATTTTTTTAAAAAAGAAAATCATTGTGCAATCAAACATGGTGATGCCCACCTGTAATTCTAATGACTTGGGAGGCTAAGGACAGAGGGTTGCAAGTTTGAGACAAGCCTTTACAAAGTGATTTAGAAAGACCCTATGTCAAAGTTAAAATAAAAAGGGCTGGGGATGTAGCTCAGTGGTAATGTGTTTCTGGGTTCAAATCCTAGTACTAAAAAAAAAAAAAGAAAAGAAAAAGAAAAAAAAGGACTGGATTTATCAATACGTGTAACTACAGTGTTTTTTTACTTGATAAATGGTAATTGTATATATTTATGAGACAAAATGTACAGTATGATGTTTTGATCTGTTTATGCATTATAGAAAGTTTTTGTGTTTTGTTTTGCTTCATTTTACATTACTGGGGATTGATACACAGGGGCACTGTAACCACGGAACTACATCCCCAGCCCTCTCTTGGTTTTGTTGTTCTTGTTGTTGTTGTTTGATTTTGTTGTGTTTTAGACAGAGTCTTATTAATTGTCTAGGCTGGCCTCAATCTCAAGTTCCCCCTGCCTCGGCCAATAATATTGGTTCGAGCCAATAATACTTTCTAGTATTATCTACCATACCTGGGTGCATTATTAAAAATTTCCATCAAGCTAATTAACATATCAATCACCTCACCAATTTATCATTTTTGTGTTAAGTGCATTAAAATATATTCTTTTAGCAATTTAAAAATAAATGATACAGTATTATTAACTGTGGTCACCATGCTGTACAATAGATCATTAAACATTATTCCTCAAGTCTAACTTTGAACATTGTTAGTACCTCCTTTTTCTCTATCCCACCACCTACCCTGCATCTATTAACCACCTCTCTACTCTTTCTATGAGACTGGCTTCTTAGATTCCACATATAAGCAAGACCATTCAGTGTTTGTCTTTTTGTGTCTGGCTTATTTCACTTAGTGAAACATTAACAATAATTGTGAAAGTCTGTTTTTGCAATAGCCCTTTCTCCTGAATAGAGAAAGAAATTTGGGGATGCTGGACTTCTTTCTTCACGCAAGCAGGAAGAGGCAGAAAAGTCTGGACAAATCCATGATTATCCAAAGCAAATGTTCCCCTGAGCAGCACTTTTTTTTAATTGATTCTTTTTAGTTATACATGACAGCAGAATCAATTTTGATATATTTATATAAGCATAGAATATGTCTTATTCTAATTAGGATCCCACTCTTGTAGATGCAGCACTTTTAAGATTGAGTGCTTTAACAAAAGACAATGCAATGGAGGAACTGTGATTGGGCAAAGGGAAAGGAGAGGAGGGGAGGGGGTATTGGGGAGGAAAAATAGTGAAATGAGATGAACATCATTACCCTGGGTACATGTATGACTGCACATGTGGTGCAGGGCTACATTGTGTACAGCCAGAGAAATCAAAAGCTGTGCTGCAATTGTATACAATGAATCAAAATGCATTCTGCTGTCATATACATACCTAATTATAATACATAAATAAATTTTTTTTTAAAAATGCAAAATGTGAAGACAACAACATCACTGTTGTTGGAATTTGACCCAGAACTGATACTAATGATCCAGGTACAAGGATATAGATACTTTAAAAATTTAATAATTCTTAGCACACTTACTCTATGTTCAGCATTGTCTACCCAAAGCAAGGGAAGATGTGGTATTATTTTCCATGTAAGAGACTGAGATTTTGTTTTTAACTTATTTTGATATTCAGCTAAGAAGAAATTTGTGGTCAAAATAGAAAATATAATCTTACTATGTTATAATTTAATGTTCTATAAAAGGATGGTATATTAAAATAGACCCAAAGTATTTGCATTATGCTTACAACTTATTTATATAAGTACAAAGCATTTTATAAAAAGAAGTTTTTTATAAAGCAATTTCTCTAAAGATGGAGTATTTTAATTAGATTTTTTAAATTTAAAGATGAAAAAATCACACACACACACACACACATGCAACTACAATACACTAGTGCTTCGAGTAAGATCCGAGTTTGTATCTTGCTCATATAATTTAAGAGTGGTCAGCCAGGACTGGAATTGTGTTCCATTGTGCCAGCGACTCAGGCTCCTGCCTTGCCCCTTCTCTACACACATCTTTCATTTTCATAATCCCCTCATGGTCTAAGACAAATGCTGGAAAGGCAGCATTATATACCAGCCAGCAGGAAAGAAAAAATGATTAAGGCAAAGCATGTTCCTTTCCTTCAAGAACACTTTCTTAGAGTTCCACCTTTTTCTTACATACCAGTGATTAAGAACAGGTCATATAACGAAATCTAGCTGAAAAGGAGGTTAGTAAATACAATGTTACTTGTTGTCATTCTTGTTTCTACTGAAAGGGATTATTGTAAAATCTGGATATTGAAGACCTTGAGGAAAGTCTGCCACACCAACTAAACATAGCAATGTTTTTTTAATCTCCTGAAGCTTATATTCATTCATTCAGTCCAAAGATATCCCTGGAGTGCTTACCATTACCAAGTAATATGCAACGTTTGAAATAAAAATGCTTACACACATGGTCCCTGTCCTTTGGAGTTTGAGACTACTGGGTAATACAGGTTTTGATAAAAAGATGAAACGTTAGAGTATAAATATAAGCTGAGAGACTGTTAGGAGAAAAGATACCGAACACAAAGAAAGTATTGCACTGAACTTCACAAAGTCAGGGCAACATAGTGATGACCAGAGAAGGCTTTTCTGAGGAAATGATACATGTTCAAATCTAAAGGCTGATTGGTAACAAATCAGTCATAGGAGAAGCTGGAACAGGAATATCACTTAGAGAAAAGAACATATTCAAAAATCTCAACATTGAGGGAGAATATCTCATTTGAGAAACTGAAAGATCAACCTGTGGCTGGGGTGTAAATCTCTAGGCCACCAGGAGGAGAGTCAGCAAAAGTGAACACGTTAGGAGATGAGACTGGCCAGGCTCCCAGAGATGAAATGAAGTGGGCCCTACAGCAAGCCACATGAAGGAATTCGTCTTTATCTTGGTGTAACAGGAGTCTACTCAAGGGCTTCCAGCAGCTGACCAGTAACCCATCCAGTTTTACATAGAAAAGAACCTCTGAGATGGACATTATTACCCTAAGTACATGCATGAAGACACAATTGGTGTGAATATACTTTGTATACAACCAGGGCTATGAAAAATTGTGCTCTATATGTATAATATGAACTATAATGCTTTCTGCTGTCATATATAACAAATTAGAATAAAAAATAAAATAAGAAAAAAAGAAAAGAACCTCTGAATTCAGTGTAGAGAACAACAGGAAGGGTATGCGAGGAGTCTACTCCAGGAGATCAGGCACAGCAACAGAGGGAGAAAGTGGACAGACTTAAGAGATACTCAGGATATAAAAATATTAGCACTTGATAATTTAGATATGGTAGGAGATAGTGCAGATGAAAGAGAAGTTAAAGACAGTTTTCATGTTTTCAGATTGTACCAACAGATAGATAGTGGTCCATTTTCTAATGCAGGGACATACCAAATATTACATTTAGGGACAAGATGTTGACTTTTAGTTGTATTAAGAGCTTTGAATTTTAAAATCTTTTAGATAAACAGTTAAAGATACAGGTCTGGAGCTCAGAGGAACTACCAGATCTAGAGATACAGATTCAAGAGCATTTGATAAATAGTTGGTAATCACAGTCCCAGAGGAGATCTCCTACACAGGGAGTAGACACAAACAAGAAAAGATGAGAATCTAAGACTTGAATAAAGGAGACAGGAAGGAAGAGGATGACAGGAGAAAGCAGCAAAGGAGACTAAGAGGACTGGCCAGGAAGGTAGGGGCTACATACTGAGTTTTATTTTGATAGAAGTCAAAGTACAAGCATTCACATGCACTGAACAGAAGCAGATTCTGCCAAGTAGTCAAGGGAGAGGAGAGCCGAGAGAAAAACTTTATACTACAAAAGGTTCAGAAATGCTACTGCAAGAACAAGGTCTAATATCTCTGCAAGGAACTAGTGGTGGTAGTGGTGATGGTGTGTTTGTGTGTAGTGATTAATTAATATTTGCATCATTTGGGGAGATGTTGGTCACAGGATACAAGATTTCAGTTAGACAAAAGGAGTAAGTTCCAGAGATCTATTTTACATCATGGTGATGACATCAGTGTATTGTACACTTTATATTTGGGTTCTTCAGAGACAGATCCAATAAATGATGATATATAGATAGATGACAGATAGATAGATAAAATTGATAGGGGATTTATTAGCAGAATTGGCTCAGACAATTATGGAAGGTAAGAAGTTCCACCACAGGGCATTTGCAAGCTGGGGACTCTGAGATATCAGTAGTGTGACTAAGTTCATGTCCAAAAGCCACAGAATCAGGACAACCAATAGTGCAGTTTCAGCATGAGGCCATATACCTCAAAATCCAAGTGCTGCTGCTGCAGCAAGCCCTGGAATCCAAAGGCTGGAAAGCCCCAGGTTCACGTATTCCAGGGCAAAAGAATGTCCTGGCTCTAGGAGAAAGAGAGAGGAAACCACTTTTTCTCTTCCGTTTTTGTCTATCCAGGCCCCCAAACATTCAGTGGTATCTGCTCACATTGAACATGATTCTTCCCTATCAGTTAACTGCCTCACATACCAGTCTCTTTTGGAAACTTCTTCTCAGATACGTTGAGAAGAAATGCTTTATAAGTTCTTTTGGTATTTTAAATCAGGTCAAAGTGACACTTAAATTAACCACCACACTTGAAAACTGCTGACAGTAGATTTTAAGTATTCTCGTCACACATACAAAAATAAGTTTGTGAGTTCATACATATGTTAAATCACGTGATCTAGCCACTCCATAATGTTTATATGTGTCAAAACATTGTGTTATACAATATAAATATAAACAATTTCTATTTGTCAATTAAAATAAATGACAAATCAATTAATTGGTTAATTAATTAAAAATTTTTGGACCACCCTGAAATGATATTAATAGAATTTTGCCCATTAGGGACAGAATTTCAATAGAATATATGGAAATAATAAAGCTATTAATTCCTTAAAACTGTACTCAACATTTTGATAGTGACCTCAGTTTGAAAAAAAAAATGTGCAATCAACTTATGAACTTCCAGAAACATGGGGTAGAATGGTCACTGTTTTTAGTCCCAGAGCAAGGATGCCTTAGGTACTCAGCCCAGGAATACACAGTTGGTCCTTGACAAAAAATAGTGGGTATTTTTTTTAGGACATCACAGCATTAGACTATCACAACGTTCGACTATGAAAACTAAAATTGTGGTGCTCTATGACTTGACTTTACCTTTAGTCTCTGGAAGAATGAACCTGCGTTTGAGAGGATAGAATAAGTGTTATCCCTCCCTCTCTGAGAAAAGAATAAACAGCTATTTTGCTCACATTTTTTTAAAAAAAATACCTTCAAAATTTGTACTTTAGAAAAAGAATTCCAGGTAATCATTTTTCCCTCCTTGAAATACTGTAAATTATTTTTTCTCAGTTCAATTTCTCATAATAACAAACTGCATTAAATTATCTCCTTCTGTAATTAAAATACTGTAGTGGGTAAGCAACCAAATTGTCAAACGAAAACCTCACACTGCTTTCAAAGAAAATTGCAATTTTTAATAATTCTAATTATTGTTATACTTCAATGGAATAGATTATATATGGACATGATTATCAAAGCAAATGAAAACATAAGAAAATCATGGTTTTTCTAAATTGTTGCAAATTCCGGATAATTTCAAAGCAACTGTCTTATATCTGACTTTAATCCTGGAAAACATTAATATTACAAAATTTTGTACAAGGTTTTGGAATCTTAACCAAAAAATAACAGATTATGTTAGTAACTTTTTACAATTATTATTTAATTATTTCTTTTAAACCTTGTTTCTCAAGCTAGAGGTAAGTTTAAAAGTTCTTCAAAACTGCCACTCATTTTGCTGAATATGTATTTAGTCTTCAGGCCACAGAATAGCCACTGAATTCCCTCCTATCACCTGTATCTCAGGTCCTTTTTCTCCAGTTAAGCACAAAAGTTACTCATTTGAAAATGAGTAATCTTATAAAATGTCCTTTTCAGAATTATTTCCTGTATTTCTAGTACATAGTACAAATTCTACCAAATATTCATATACTTGCATGAGATTTCAAACAATTTTTAAACAATCACTTTATTAGTTGAAAGCAAATGCAGACCCAGATGCAATATCTTAAGTTCAAATGCTAACTTTTAATTTAAAATCAAATTTTCAAAATACATATAGGTCTATATTCAGCACTTTGAGTATGATCCACAACCAACAAAGTAAATTCATTTTGGTTAAATGTCTCCCATATAGATAAGTATAAAGATACTGAAGAAGTGCTTTATTTGCTCTTGAGTTGTGAAGCAGTAAATGTAGTATTTCTTGGAAATGGGGAAAAATTAATGCATTTTCCAAGTATCTGAAGACCTATCTGAGTCAGATGACTTAAAAAGTAATATATATATATATATAACTTTTTTCCAATTTTTGTAGGTATAATCATGTTTAATAAATCACGGGCCATCTTAAACATCACTTATTTCATAGTAGCACTTTTGACAAGCTGATCAAATGTGATTGAATTTTTCCAACAGCTAATACAATTTTTGAAGTGAATGTTTGTGAAATGTTTGAAAACTACAAAGAACTAGTACGTAAAAATATTTAGTTATAGGAATGTTCAGTATAGTACCAATTTATAAGAGTGAAAATGTGAAACAACTTAAATAAGCAAAAATGGCTTAATGAAATAAATTATAGTGTATCCACCATGATTTTATACATTTGTTTGCAAGATTCATATACAGTTAGACAATTTTAAAATAATGGATGTTGCTGCAAAGAAGCAGTAACAGCTCTACCATAAGACATAGCTCAGCTCCTCCCCCTCTTCACAAGGTGTTTCTGTTGGTGTATTTCCTGAAGATGTCATTGTCCCTCTTTTCTCTCTGATTGCACTGCTATAATAAGAGGAGGTTTGTCCAACTTATTTAGTCACTATCATGTATGGAACATCTCTCATAAACATAAAATGTGGACAGGAGGCTGAGATGGGGTAACAGACTTGCCCATTAGTAGAGTAAGAGTAATTATAAAATAAGAAAGTAATTATAAAATAAGTAATTATAAAATAAGAAAGGTTTTTTAAAAGTATGTGAAATTTATTTGTTTAAGTAATGATTCAAAATTCATGATTTTATGTTACTTGGAAAAGTGTCATAAAACTCAAAAATTTGAAAACTAAAGCAAAGAAAAATAGTAAAAATTTTTGTATAGCTGAGCTGACATTACATATCAGTCATGAGATCTCTGCTTGGTTAGCATTTTATAATTCTTTTGTAAAGCATTTATTAATGTTGACACTGATGTTGCTTTGCATTTCATGGAAAGCCAATTCATTGTTCTTTTGGCATTCTGATTATAGTTGGCTGTAGTTTCTTAGTACATTAATTAGCAATACATCTTTTTTTCTTCTTAGCAATCTCTCCATATAATGCCTCTTTACTTATATAAATTTCTTTCTTTCCTTGTATTCTCCACTTCCATCTCACAACTGTTTCTTCTCTGTTTGGATTCAGAAATTCTGAAAAAGGTTGATTTAGAGCAACCAGTGTTCTAATATTAGTAGAAGTGATCAGGCCCCAGTGAGAAAGATGGTTAAGTACCATGGATAGCAGAGCACATTTCTCCAAATACTAGCACACCCTCCTCCAAATTTTACTTGCTACATTTTTGAAAACATTCCTATCAACCAATCATTGGCTCAGGCTATGATTTCTAGGCCAAGAGGTTATAGACACACCAGCCATGTTGGTTATACTTTTCAAATTATCTGTGGTAAAGGACCAAGATTTTTCCCTCCCATTCTATTGTAATACAATACTTTCATCAAAAATAAATTTATGAAAAATTACAATAAGGCAGACATACCAAATTTAAGCCCCATTTTATTTTTTTATTTTTCTATTAATACAGGTATAACATAATCTGAAAAGTTGATTTTAAATTCTAACCTTCAATTAATATACTTACTTTTCACCTCTGATGTAATAAACAATGTGTCTCCTGCAAATTCATATGTTGAATCCTAACCCTAGTGTGATAGTATTTGGAGGTGGAATGTTCCAGAGGTGAATGGGTCATTAGACTGGAGTAGTCATAAATGGGACTCATGTCTTTATGAAAGAGGCTCTGGAGAGACCCCTTTCCCCTTCCACCCTGAGACAATGGCCATAGGGGAATCAAATGGGCCCTCATTAGTCACTGAATCCGATGAAGTCTTGATCTTTGACTTTCCTGACTCCATAACATTCCCCAAAATGGACACAGAGCTGCATCTGATATAGCAACTACAGTAGAGGGAGGATCATTCAGTCCTCCCTTATCCACCCAGGTACTGAAAGGAAAGTAGGAAGATACACCTTCAAACAGTACCCAGATCCATCTCATTGTGCCAGCTGGGAGTGTTTAAGGAAAGCACTATCTTAGGTAAGGTTGGAAAGAGCAGGCCATTTTGTACTTCTCTTTTTCTTATCATCACAAGCCAGAATAAAGAAAAACAGAAAAAGAAAGTAACACCTGCTGAAAGCCCACATGACTTGTGTTTGAGATAATTACTTCACATCATTTCACCCCCTCTTCCCTGCATGTTGGTACACAGTGATCTCACCCACCTTCCAGTGACTCCCTTATTATTTTGCTTATTGGTGCCTATATCCAGCATATGAATCATCAAGGCCTCATCACAGGGCTGCCAGGAAATAACAGAATTTTAGAATCAGCCCTATGACTTGATCATTTGTTCTTACCATATAAGTATTATGATAACTGAAATAGCATAACAATAATGGCCATGATTTTGTCTTTGTTGATAAATTTCACAGGGAAAAGACAGTAGAAAGTGTAAATGTCACAAAAGAATGAATATTCAGCTCCCATATTGTACTTAAGTAAATCTGAGGGGGCAAAAGACCACAGCAGGTTCTTATTGTTCAATTCCAGACCATTTGCAGAGAATAGGAAGACGAAGAAATGTGGGTCAAAAACAAGACATCAAATTCAGCAGAAATTTGTCACCTTGACTTTAAATGCTCTTTCACCTATGAGTTTAACTGTTTTGTCACTCACCTTCACTGATCTTATTTAATCAAGATGAAGACAGTTTTGATAAGCATGACAACACTGACATAAAATCAGAGCTAGGAATAAGAAAACACTCCATGCTGTAAGGAATTACTGAACTTAATGACAATGAATTTCTGGGCAAGTCTGATGGATGTATCCAAAAGTAGATTTTTAAATTTGTCACAGGCATACGCCTCATAACTACTACTCTCCACCAATAAGCAAAAAATAAATAAAAATAAAGAACCAAGTTTGCCGTCTGGATAAGCAGGTTTCATCTTATTGCCTTCAAACAAAATGAACAATTACAAGTATATTGAATTGCTGGTTCTTTTGAAACTAATCGTTTTGTTCTCTATAGAATAATGGTTCAATATCTTATATCAGGTTCATTTCAAAAGGATTCCACCTTTAGGAGAGTAATTGTAGATTTCATTTCAGCCTTCTCAAGAAATATTTATTTTACTTTGAAATATAATTCCAGCTGAGTGCCTAGCAGAAACAAATGAAAATTGCCTTAGTTGTCTTTGAGATAGAGTGATTTGACTTTTCAAAACTCCCAAACTGTCTTTACCTGTGGTGACTATAACAATAGAGTGACAAATTTATATCAATACTATGGCAATACAGAATTTCTTTGAAATACAGCAATATGTTTTGTTTCCTTAGCCTAAAAGATATTGAAATGCCAAACACTATATACCATACAGTGCCTCTGCTTTGCATGTCCCAATGTAACTTGACTATGGTGGGTTTTTTTAAAATATTTTTTTCTAATGGTAAAACTCTGCCTATGGAATCTTTTTTAAAAGAATCTGCTCAGCACTATAACTTTGCCTTGTTCCCTATTCTATCCACTCAACAACCCACATCCCCCACAATCAACCTCTAGCAAAGAGCATTGATTATGAAGGAAACATAATAGGAATAGAATACTTCATTACCTACCTACACTTATAGAAAGGCCTTGTACAATAGGAACTCATCAAACGTTTATTGGTCTCCGTATCACCTCACATCTGTCAGTATGGCAGATATATATATATTCTGCTGCTATTGGGTAAAATGTTTTGTACTTATCTGCTAGGTCCATTTGGTCTAGAGTCTTGTTCTGGTCCACTGTTTTCTTAATGATTTTTTTGTCTGGGTGGCCTGCCATTATTGAAAGGGAGTACTGAAGTCCTCTACTATTCATGTATAGCTACCTATTTTTCATTGCCTCTTGGAAAACAATCACCTACTTGTAATAATAGCCTCACAATTCCAACTGCTCATCCAAGTACCTAGTTTGCCTTGTAATTTTATAGCATGCACAAAAGGCTCAACTGAGTAAGACTTATTTCTGACAGTGAAAAGGAAAAATAATAAATTGATTTGATAGGTTTGGGAATTTGAAACATTATAAAGGAAATACCACTGGACTGAATTCAAGACTTAACATTTAAGGAAGTCTCACTCTAAGATACCTTTAAACAGGAAGGATTTTTCCCTCCTCTGGGCCTTGGACTTCCTTTCCTGAAGTAGGAAGTTTCAATAACATGATTTCCAAGGACTTTTTGCACTCTAAACACCTGATGGGGCTCTATTAACACTTCTTTACTAGATCTCTCACTATCCTTGTCTCCTTTTCCACTTCTGTTTCCTGGTCCTCATCAGTCTTGCTTCAGTGATCTTACAACCTGCTAAATGGTCTCATGTTTTCTGTTTCTTGGTCTTCTACTTTCCCCAATTCAGGATCCACACTACCACATGGTTCTTTGTTTTCAAAAGAAAGCTGATCATGTCCATCTCGTGTGTAGAACATGTTAACAGCCCCAACATAATGCCCAAACATCTAAACATGTCCTTCAAGACCCTTCCTATACCCCAAAGGCACTGTGCTCCTCCTCTGTCCCCGAGCACACTGCTACTCTACACTCCCCTTCTGAGGTCTCCTCACACACCACTTTTTTTTTTTTTAACTGAGCTGAGTCATGTTCATCTTTCAGGTGTCAGCTTCCCCATCACTGCTAAAAGCACTATTGCTACCACAGTTTTCTGGTACTGATGCTTATTACCGCAAATACTTATTTAGAATTAGTCTTTGTGAGGGGCTGAGATGAGTCTCTTTTGCTCGTGGTCTTGCTCTTGTAAATTACACAAAGTAAGCACTTTAAATTATCGCTTGAATTACTTCTATTTGAATTCCTTTTCTACTTCCCAGTTACTGATAAGATAATAATAATATTAAGCCCCAAATATTGCTTTAAGGAAGAGGCATAATTCATCTAAAATACCTACAACAATCTTTGGCATATATTAGGCATTTAATATATGCTAGCTATTACAATTATTATCATTCTTTTCTCTCTTTAATTATAGCGGTCAGTATGGGCTTAATTATAATTACCTGATAACTAAAATCCCTTTAACACTTTGAATATTAAATAGAGTACACAAAAAAAAGTAGACACATTAATCAACTAAACAAATGCATCAGGTTAATGATATTTCATATTAAATGAAACAGTGAATCATACTGTGTTATATGACTGTATATAATTAATCATATTTATTATAAATTATCTACCAATATATTTGGAAAATATTATATTGAGTTATCATAAAGTATTGTGAAATCCTGCCAGCAAATAGTCCATGATTTGTTTCCTTAAACCTTAAGTGAATGGAAAAAACTTAGGAGAAATTGCTGTTTTGAAGAAAACAGGTCTTGGATACCTATGGCTTAAAAGGAAATCTGGCATGCATCTTGTAATAGAAATTACTCATAGATTCAGCTTTTATTAATTCATGACTCTTCAAAGTTATAAAATGAAAGAAGTCCTACAGTCCAATCTCCCATCCAATATTTGAATCTCATGGCACCATCATGGCCAACTGAATGGATGGCCACTGTGTGGGCAGTCACACAATTAAATTGCTGTTAGTTCCCTTAGCAACATATGATTTATTAATGGCTTATCTATGAGTTTTAAGAATACATTCTCTGAGAATCAGAGACAAATTATAGCTAAGTCACAGGAGGAGAAAGAAAGGTGGATAGTGGACAAAGAAACAAGTGAGATATCAATCAGCATTATCTTGATTTTTTTTCTCTGTTGGTTAGTAAATAATAACACACATAGGAGTCATAACCAACAAACCTACAAAATAGTCTGATGTTGTCACTGCTTTTTGTTCATCATTACTTTTATTCTTAATTTACAGCTTTTAAAATTGTCTCCCACCTCTCCACCTATTCTTTCTTTGTATTTCTTCAGTGTTTCCTCTTCATCTGATTCCCTCTTCCTCTGCAGTTATTTCCATGCCTGTTTCTTACCATCTCTGTTTGGCCAAGTATTCTTTCCTTTCTGTAATAAAATGATATGATTTGGCCTTACTATTCCTGAAATTCAGCTATAATAATAAATACTCTGACACACGAGGAATAGGCTGGATAGTCACAGTAAGAAAATATGATTAAGGACTCAATAAATGTAGAGTAGATGGATTTAATTTTACAGATATTAAGTTCCCAGTAGCAAAGTACTGTAGTACATTCAGTGATAGATAATGAGATCTGATTTTCTACCTTAGGAGGCTAAAATCTTCCAGGGCATTTATATACAGCACTTACTGAACATGGTACAAAACACACACAGAGGAAGAGAGAAGATTATACAGGAAAAGAAGAAATATAAATAAAGTAGTTAACAAATGGAAAATTAATACGCATTAAAAGTATTATATTTCAGGATAGTCAAGAGAGGAAAGGCTTATAAGCAGAAGCTCAAGCACATCAACTTTGGTGTTTTGTTTTGTTTTGTTTTTTATATCTTTATTTTATTTATTTTTTATGGGATGCTGAGGATCAAACCCAGTGCCTCATGCATGCCAGGTAAGAGCTCTACCACTGAGCCACAAATCCAGCCCGACACTGGTTTTAAAAATCTTGCGGATCTCACACCCAGCCCCTGGGAAGTATAGAATAACTATATTAAGTCTTTTTATAAATTGAATAAAAGCTTCATAAATAAAGATATCTTGTTTAACCTAAACAGTGTAGATTATTGTAAATCTGCATCATGTACTTGTGTCAGCCACCAAGGACATCTGTCTTTAAAACAGAGCCTTTGAAATAATAGAGAAATATGGGGAAACAGATTTATTAATCCATAACTCTTCAAAGTTATAAAATGAAAGAAGTCCTACAGTCCAATCTGTAGTTCAATCTGAATATTTTGGTTAAAAAAATCCTATGAGAAAGTTCAGCATTGCCATTAGATTCCATAACATCAAATCTTTCTAATGGCAAAACTATTTTTTAATTATTTCATTGATTCAAAATTTCTCTTTCTCACCTTTTAAAATGTGCATTGTAAGATAAGATTTCATTGTGAACTGCCAATTAACAAGTTCAGTATTAAGTAAGAGTAAGGATATTTCCTCAACACTAAATACTAAAGCATGATTTATATAAATGCCCAGCCTTCCAAAGAATGGAAACCTTTCACTTGGTGCAGTAAACTGCATACTGTCTTTTTACAGCTGTTGCTAAAGACAAAGATATTTGTGAGCTTCATTTATAAAACATAAATATCAGATTGTTGCTCCCATCTTCTTGTAATTCAAAATAGCATCAATTCTGGCTGAACGTATTACTCATGCATTGATGACACTTTAAAGTTAACAGTGAAATGAAGATGAATGTGAAAAGTGTTCTAGTTTTCTTCTGTTTTATATGAAAAATCTGAACATATTTCCTCCTTATATACTGGTTTTTAAAGAGATGCTATAAATACCTAACTTGAGGATAGAAGGATTTTGGTAGAGACATTTTAAATTATCTCTCACTATGAAAACAATCTGCCTATTACTAGTTTTCTAAGATCCTACATACAGAGTGCTGTGTCCTGAAAGAAATTTACATAGAGGACTGTACGATTACAGGAGACTGATTCTTCCTAGGGTATCATAAAGACTTCTTAAAGAAGATAGTATTTGAATAGAGTGTCAGATGCTTTAAATGAGAGAAAGGATATTTCAGCCCAAAGAAATATACAAGTAGAGCCAGGGAAGCATCCGGGACATATGGAGACTAGCAAGTTTGGCTGTTCAATGGAGCATATGGAGTTTGTGTTAGAGAAGTAATGGCAGATAAGATAGAATGATAAATTTGGGACAAATTGTAAATAGTTTTGAGTGACAACCTAAAGAATTTAGTTTTTATTTGGTAACAAATCAGAAGCTCAGTAATTTCCCAAGTTTTTAAGTACAGAACATGCCCATGATATGAGCTGGCCATTTTTTTTTTTTTGTCACTTAGAATATATCCAACAATGCTAGGTAGTTCACAAACATTATCCAACAAAGGTGTAGTAGTCTGTTTTCTGTTACTATGACAAAACACCCAAGGCTTATTAATTTTCAAAGGAAAGAAGTTTACTTTAATTCATAGTTCTGAAGGCTGTAAGATTGGGTGGCAACATCCGGTAAGGGTCCCCCTAGCCTCTCTCTTTTTAATTTTTTTTATTTTTTGTGGTGCTGGTGATTAAACCCAGGGCTTTGTGCATGTGAGGCAGGCACTCTACCAACTGAGCTATATCCCCAGCCCAGGTAAGGTTCTTTTGTTATGTGGAAAAGCATGGCGGAAAAGCAGGGCAGGGGCAAGTGGGCATGTGTGAAAGACAAAACACAAGAGCAGCCTCAGTTTATAACAACCTGCTCTTGTGGTACATACTCCAGTTCCAAGAGAGCAAGAACTCACTCTCATGAAAAGACATTAATTCCTCTTAAAAATCCAATCACCTCTAAAAGACCCCACCTTACAAATCACCACAATCACAATCAAATTTCAACATGAGTGTTGGAGAGAACAAACCACATTGACACCTCAGCAATGGTCATCTTAATAGTATAGTTTTTAAAAGTATTAACTTCATTGTCTAGATGAGAAAACTGAGTCTCAAAGAGGCTGTAGAATTTGCTAATGCTCTTACACGCAACTGATTTTTTATAAAAAAAATTTGTACTCATTACTCTTCATAATTCTTTCCTTTTTATAATTCTATTGTTTTATGAAGATCCTATTGCTTCATAATCCTGTTACACTTCATGATCTAGTATTTTGAAGAAAAGAGAAAAAGAAGAGAGTGAGACTTGTTCAGAGGCCATTTTAATAGGGCAATTAGAAGCAATATATCTGATTTTGTTTGTCACTAGTTTAAGTAACATCTGAACTACCAATATTCTTGAAAAATGCACATTAAAAAGTTTTATGAGGGGCTGGGGTTGTAGTTCAGCGGTAGAGTGTTCCCCTAGCACATGTGAGGCCCTGGGTTCGATCCTCAGCACCACATAAAAACAAACAAATAAATAAATGAATAAATAAAGGTATTAAAAAAGTTTTATGATTGCAATTTTAGGGTTTAGTTATGATGTCAAGTGTTCTTTTGCTAGTGAAAACTTAAATGTGCTTTATTGTCTGTTAGATTTCCTTATGTTATTCAGAAAGCTTTGCAATGCCTCTAACAAGAGCTTTCTTAGCAAGATTCATTATGTGTAATTTACACTCTTTCAAACCATCAAAATTAAGTACTAAGTACCATATTTTATGCATAAAATATGGTGAGCATCTTAATTACATTTTTAAATTTTAATTTCACGATATCTTAGTAAGCTAGGTATTCTTTTCCATTTTATAAATGAGGAAACTAAGGCTCAGAGAGGTTTGATCTGTGGGTGATGGAAATGACAGTCATATCTAGCTCCTTTTGTCTTTAAGGAGCTATATATGCCCTTTCCTGTAGAGCCAAATGTTCTGGAACTTCTCATGTAAAAAGATGAGTGGGCTTAAAGTGACATTCATGTCTTAGGGCTGAAGAGGATTAAGATAAAACATGGTCTGTGGCACAAAACTGAAGTGCAGGGAGTGCACTGTCAATGATAATGTGTAGGCTTTGGAATCTCAGGAACATGGGATTAATTCTCATATCTACTGCCTTAAAGTTAGGTGAACTTACATGTGCTATGTAATCTTTCTGAGGCTCAATTACTGCATCTTGGAAGTGCAAATAAGATGTATTTCAGAGAATTGTTAATAGTATTAAGCAAAGTACTTCCCAAGAAGTACTTAACATAAAGTAGGCTCTTAATAAAATTAAGCTCCACCTGCATACCACACTGGGGTACCTTCTTGGTTCCCATGACTTCAGCTACCATCTTGGAATCAATCACTTCCAAATATTAGGTGCATACCTCTCTTCTAATTGAAGATGCACATATCTTTTCCTACTTGACATCTGTACTTGGCATACCAAAGGCCTCTCATACTCCTTATATAACAAACTGAACTGAACTGATGATGCTTGTCACACTGTGTAGGCTTTGGAATCTCAGGAACATGGGATTAATTCCCTCCTTCCCTACCAACATCTGCTCATCTGCTCGCCTCTAGTCTTTCCTATATATAATGGTGAAGTGTGTTATGAGCATGTGTATAAATCAACTTCACAACCAGCCCACAACCGACCCACTCCCAAGTCACTAAGTTCTAAGTAATATGCCCACTCTGATTCTTGCTACCATGATATCTATCCTAAACTGCTTCCATCACACTTCTGCCTGTGTTCAACCACCAGTTTATACTGTTATCAGAAGAATTCTCCTGTCCTTGAGACTAAATAAAACTGGCTTTAAGTCCCACTGAACTTTGATGGAGTTTAAATTCCCCTTGGGATTTTTTGCTAATTTGGTAGAAACTTATATTTTCACAAATTCCTCTTCCCTCAGGTGCCAAATTTGACAGATGCTACTCCTGTGCCCTAACATATTGGTATGAAACTCAGCCCCTCCAGCAAGTGCCACAAACATCCACTCACAGAAAGCATTTCTGAGTGTAGCAGACTTTAATAAAGATGGGGATTCAAGGAGACGGAGAAGTGTTTACTATTCAAAATGCTAACTTCAAATGGAGCATTAGGCATTTCCAGTTTGAAAATGCCCTTTGGCATCCTCGCTGTCTGCAGATTTCCATTGGCTGACTGCCCTGCTACATCCCAGCATCATACCATCTTGCTGGCTCTTCTCTCTATGATTTTCTATCCCTTTCCCTCTTCACTTTCCCTATACTTTCTGGAATAAAGCCATTTTTTATGTAATTTGACATTCTTTTTTTTTTAATGTAACTTGAATACGATTTTGGTTGTTTGTGTTTTGGTTTTGCTTGTTTGCCTAGGTTCTTCTACTTAAACCATCAGTGTCCCCTTCTATCTCAAATGGTTAGTTACCAAGTACTTTTCCAAGAAAAGTTTACCTCAATAGAAATTCTGGAGCCGGCAGGTAATATAAACTTTTTGCTTGTATTGCAGAATGCAAATCTGATCATTTCACTCTCCTACTTCACAACCCCTAAGTGGTTCCTGTTGCCTTTAGCATTAAGCCTTAACTTGCTTTAGAAGGGTTTACTGAGTTTCCCATGAGCTAGTCTTCACTCTTGGCCATTTTGGTGTTTTAGGTGTGTGTGTGTGTATGTGTTTCTCAAATATCTTGTGCTTTTTCCAGCCCCCAGTCTTCAAATGCTCTCGTCGTCATGGATCCTATTATTTCTTCCAACTTATTATCAGTCCAACTCTACTAGCCCTTAGGTGTCAGCTACAATAGTCCTTGATCTAGGTTAGATCCTTCTCTAGATACCCTTTGGCAATCCTTTTTCCACTTGTAATTATTTGGTTGTTTAAAATAATTCATTTCCTTTCCTCTGCTGTAGACCCAAACAACACTAAGGTGGGAATCAGATTTCTTTTCTTGATCATCGTATTCTCAGCACCAAATTATACAATAGACGCTCAATTTTTAAGAATGATCTAAAGGGAAAGCAAAGTATTGTATTTCATTTCCCTTAACTTCTGGGCTTGAATTTATCTTTTGTGTAGGGATCAGTTTTTCAGAAGAACCGTGAAACCTTAGTGATGGCAGAAGGCACATGAAACAACATGCTTGAAAGGCCTGACAAATTTTGTTTTGCTGATCTTAACAACTCAAAAAAGAAGGGTGTTAAAATTATGTTGTATGCCTATATAAATATTTCACAATGGATTCCACTATTTCATATAATTATAATGCACCCATAAAGAATGGGGGGATGCAGAATGTAGCTTGGTGGTGCTTGCCTCGCATTCTCAAGGCTCTGGATTCAATCCCCAGTAGGGAAAAAAATATATATTTTTCAAAACTTTGTTTTTCTGTTGACAATGGTACCAAGGAGTGTACTTTTGGATTTCCAATATGTGTGTTTTTGCTGTTGTTTGGTACCAGGGATTGAACTCAGGGGCACTAGACCATTGAGACACATCCCCAGCCCTATTTTATATTTTATTTAAAGACAGTGCCTCACTTTTGCTGAGGCTTGCTTTGAACTAGTGATCTTCCTGCCTCAGCTTCCTTAGCAGCTGGGATTTCAGGCATGGGCCACCACTCCCAGCCCAATATGTGTGTTTTATAAAAGCATTTTGTTGAACCAAAATAATTTTGGCACAGATTATCTCTATATTGGGGTGATAAAGCTTGGTCCACAGTACCCTCCATACATGCAAACAGTACTCTTGCTTGATGTGTAGAAATACGGTACCTTAACCTAAGGGTTTGGGGTTTGTTTTTGTTTTTGTTTTTGTTTTGTTTTTTGTAATCAAGTAACTGAGTCTCAGACAATTACAAAAGTTGAGCTTTATCCAGTCACAGGCTGCAAGCTGATCAGACTGTTTCCATTTAAGGCAAATGCCAACTGCAGCCAAACAGGTTGTTTTTGTATGTCACTTCCTTTTTTCTATCTGTAAATATAACCTGCACACTGGGGTAGGCATTCTGAACTAGCTTTGGCCCAGCATGTTGTATGGTTCTAGAACCTCCTTCTTGCTCAAGTTTGCTTTAAAATAAAGGTGGGGGGTTGTTAAAAGTCAGTGCTTACAAAAGGTCACAAGGGTCTGTTCTACCTAAATATAATGTGAGTTCGGTAAGTAGGCTACACTCTTTGTTAGCTACCTTCAGAATTTAATTAGCTGGTGTCACAGTTGGAAAGACACTCATGTCTATGGGGAAATTTGACTCAGCCATTCTAAAATGAATGATTAGCACTATCATCTTTCACAGTATCTTTCAGTAAGTGGGACAGGAATATTTTTATAAGCATTTTTGTGAGGTAAAGCCATTTTCAAACTACAAATACTGGTAAAGAAAGAAAAGAGGGATGGTGAATTTTTTTTTAAAACCAGGCAAAATTACGTTTATCAGCATTCCACTTTTGAAAATAACACTTGCTTTTCAGGTAGAATTAGCCCAGCAGGAGCCTCTGTTTTCCACAATGCAGTAAGCCAGAAAAAATGCTACCTGTGTTTAGAATTTGCCTGATTGTTGAACTGGTGGGAACACATGTATTTTATGGCTTCCGGGGTTATGGCCCACAGCCTCCCCTGTCAGTCATCAGCTATGTACAGCTCCCAGACCTCCAAGCTTCTCAGCACAGTAGGCCCCAAAACCGTTCCCATGGTTACCTCCAGTCAACGGGTTAGCTCAGGTTGCCATGCACAGCTTAAGAGAGAAAGAAATACTGGCTGCTGCTCTTGTTCATGATGTCACAAAGAGGAGTAATACTGATGATTGAATAAATGAATCCTAAGTCAGAATGACTGTGGAACCATATATGCATCATGGTTTATGCATCCTATAAAAGAGAAGCAACTTCTAAAATTTACATGTCCCAAAGAAAAATCAATGAAAAAACAGATCAGAAATTTTGTAGTAAAAATTAGCTATTGGTTTTAGAGAATCTACTAGATATCTAGTGGTAAGCTGAGTAATTTACAAATATAATCTCTTTGTTCTTTCCCCTCCCCTCAACAAAACCTGTAGTCATGATAGATCTTACCTGAGATAAGTAAACCAAGAGACTATAAATTAAGTAGAATTCAATTTCATTTCTGTCTGTCTTCAAATTTTTTTCTTTTTCATACCACATTTTATCATTATTTCTCAAGCATAATCTAGAAGAATGAATCATGGTTTGTGTTGAGAGAGTTCACCACCAATTAAGTACAGATATGAAAGGTAGCATTTGGGGATTCATTTTGGCTCCAGGATCTTATAGTCTGGGGATGGTAGTATAATAGAGTCACCAAATTTTTAGTTAAAAAAACTCCCTTGAGTGCCAGAACCCCACATCATAATAGAGCAGCTTTGAGAAATCCATTTAATGTCTTTGAACTTCAGTATCTTCATCTGGTGAATCGATATAACTTAATGAGGTATTTTGAGGATCCACTGAGAAAATGCATCTCAAAATGCTCTATAATATATAAAATAGGATATGTGGCCATGATTATTATTATTATTATCTTGCATATCACAAAATCTTGGCACACCTCTTCAGCATAGCAAGTCTTTTTTGTCAGGTTGAATTAAAATGTCAGGTTGAATTCTTTCCTCAAGCATGTTTTATTTAATCTCCAAAGTTAAGAGTTCTGCAGAACTTCCCCTCTGAATCCATGTTGGAAGCTGAAAATGATTACTGCATTTTTTATGTATAATAACTGTTATTTTACACATACCTATGCTAACTTGACAAGGAAATATCATTTGTGATATTTTTAAATTAATTCTTAATGAGTAACAGAATCAAGTCATCATTCTGCACTGCGGTTGGGAAAAACAAATAAAGAAGGGCCCAAAATGAGCATTTATCAAGGAAGTGGCCGTGCACCAATGGCTGACCCTGGCATACAAATGCATTCTCTTCAGCAAGAATAGCTTTATGTTGTTGTACTAGTGATTCTTACGGAAGCCTTTAGACAATGCCTGGACCCTCCAGTTTGCTAACTGTTCTGTCGGTTGTATCCTCTTATCCTGGGCTGCTTCACACACTTCTATCACCTGACTGACATTTGAGTTTGGACCCTTTTACCTAATAGGGGCATAAGAGATAAGCTTCTGTGTGCTGAAGTTTTAAAGACAGAAGCAAATGTATCTGAGCATTAAAACATGAAAGGCAGAGCTGGTGTGAATGTGGGCTCAGGTCCAGAATCCCTCATGAATAGAGAACTGACATACTTAGGATACATGCAAGGGAAGTCTGATACTCCACAGCAGATTGTACGTAGATATTCAACAAGCTTGTATCAAGACACTGCTGTATGGGCTTCAGACCAGATTTTAGTACAAAATAATCACAATGTAAGAGAATGCTATTTATTATCAGCACCATTTTTTATCAACATCATTGCTGTTAATCCTAGATGCAATTCTAGCAAGGACAGAGGTGCATAGAGTGTCTTTTTATTTGTTACCAAATATAGCAGGACCATTGGGTCCTGCTCAGTTTCTACCACATGTTTGTTGGTCAAAATATATCCAAAAAAATGACTAAATAAATAATGGAACATTGGGTGGGGGAGCTACCCTTCTCCTTGGAGAACTATATCCAAATGAGGCTCTGACAGACAGATTCTGCAAAATCAGTTGTAATTCTGAGAAAGTGTCAGGAAAAGCCCAGGCAGGGCAGCTCTCAGACTTCGATCTTCCTGAAGGAACTGAAAGGAAGGTCTATCTGCATGGAGGTTTCCTGGGACCTGGAAAGGTTGTTAAGTGGATGAGTTGCATAATGTCTGCACAGAACGGTAGCCATAAGTGCTATCTAAGCACCAGATGTCATTAATACTACTGTTTAGAGGAGTTGAATATCCTATTGCTTTCTATGTGGTGACCTTACACAGCAGAACTTTCCTGATTGTTCCTCTAAAATTCCCTCTAGGAAGTTTGATCACTATCTAGGTGGCCAGCTGGAGTGCTGAGAGTGTCCTACATGCATGTCACTTGAAAAAACTTGGTTCAATTTGCTTGAACTTTCATCATGTCTCACCTAAACCTGGGCAACAGCTTCTTTACTGTCCCACTGGCCAGATCAGCCCTGGCATTTGATGTGGCCCATATTCCTGACTGTGTTGGTCTTTCTAAATCATGATCTAATCATTCCACTTTTCTGCATTAAAGTGGTTCATAATTTTCTTTGAACTAAAAAATATTCAAACTCCTTATCGTAGTGCATCTTGGACTTAGGATTTCAACTCTTGTCCCTGAGCACCCTACCCACATCTAATCACTCCAGAGGACTGTGGACCCTCTTCCCACTTCAACAATGGACTTTTGTAACCTGTGCTCCTCTAGCAAGCTTCTGAGCATGTTTGGACATCATCTCCTCCTTGAAACCTCCTCTCACACCCCTCTATATAGGCAGACTGAAAGCTTCTTGATCTGTATGTATATTTATGGCACTGAATGATTCTCCTGGATTGGTCAGGACTTTGGGCTGCAAATCTTGGAAGTCCAGCCCAAACATCTTAAACTATAAACTGAACATATTCACTCACGGCATCAAATTGCACAGTGGTTGGATCTCAGGGTGACTGTGATGAGGACCTCAGACTGAATCAGGGGTTTTTCCTTAAACAATATCTTTATCAGACAGAAATTACAGATATTGACTTATCCAGCTTTGAATTCATGAATACTTTAAACCAGAGAGTAAAAACGAGCTCCTTCGGGGCTGGGGTTGAGGCTCAGAGGTAGAGTGCTTGCCTGGCATGCATGAGGCACTGGGTTCGATCCTCAGCACCACATAAAGTAAAATAAAGACATTGTGTTCACCTATAACTAAAAAATAAATATTAAAAAAAATTTTAAAAAGAGCTCCTTCCAACTCACGCCAGCTATAAAAATCCTAAAGGAAGCTTGCCTGCTCAGTTTGCCTGTGCATCATGGTGAAGGAACTGGGTGATGCGATTCACTCAGAGTGAGTTAAGGTACCTGCTCAGACCTGGGGGTGGGGTACCATGATTAGTAACAGTCATCAGGACCTTATCTGTTTTAGAGTAAGAAAAAAAGCAGTGCTCCCAGAAAAGAATCCAAGAAGGGATTCCAGAAAGAAAAACAGACGTCAACTGGACTATTTTCTAAAGTCTCTGACTAATAACACTTCCAATTATGTTATAATTATATATATTTTTTGTGCCTCTCTCACTAGAAATTGAGCTCCTGGAGTTCAAGTACCTTGTCTCACTTATTTGCCTATCACTAGCACCTAGCATGATGCCTGATGCCAAATTGGCACTTAGCTAATGTGTTTGTTGTTGAATTAATAAATGGATAGCTCTCCACTACTGCTCTGTGAATAAAACATCCAGTGCACATAATTACAGAATACTCTAGTATTTTGAAGTTAGTTAAGCAAATATTTATATAGCCTTTATAATGTTTTAAATGTTTTTTTAAGTGCACTATAGTTGTACATAAGAGTGGGGTTCATTTTGACATATGCACAAATGCTTTAACACACTCCATTTTAATCTTCAGTATGTCCCCTTTCCCTCCCTTCCTCACTTTATTGATCTTCCTTCTATTTATTTATTGTTTTTAATTGGAATACTAAAGTAATATATAAAAGTGGAATTCATTGAGATATATTCACACATACACATAGCATAATTTCGTCAATTTCATTCCACAGTTCTTCTCCTTTCCCCTCCCAATCTCTATAACTTAAAGGTCATTGAATTATTTAAATTCAATGACCTTTGAAATGCAACTAGCATTTTTTGTGTGTCCATAGTACTAGCATTTTTTTAAAGACATTAATCTTTACAGCAATTCCATGAGTTTTGTAGGATTGCCCCTATTTTAGAAATTAAGAACATGAAATTAAGAGATCCTTGGCTTCCACAAGCTCTCACAGTTAACAAGCCACAGGGCAAGAACAGAAACTCAGGCTCTCTGATTCCAAGTCTAGTGTTGTGCTCTTAAGCAAATTATTTAACCTCTCTGGGTACAGTGAGGATAATAACACTTGTCTGAAGATTGCTATAAGGAGTAAAAGAAAAAGTATATATAAAATGCCCAACACAAAGCCAGGTCCAGATTAGGGGGTCAATGTGAAATAGTTGCTACATTTGTCTCAGACAGTGGAAGGCCTCCCAGGATTTCTGACCAGTACCTACCTCTGGTCAGTGCTCTTCTTTGTCCTACACCCCAGGGACACATCTGTATTTTTCTCTTCTTTATTAATGCTCCCCACTGTGGCCCCAAAAGCTTCTCTCCCCTAGGACTAGCGATTCAGTTACAGGCTCCTGAGCTGCCACTTGCCTGCTGCAGCCAAACATCCAGGCCTGCTTTGCTGCCTCAGGTAACTGACCTTTAGTTCAGGAAAGATAAATACCAAGAGCCATAAGGAGATTTGTATCTTAGATCTTGTTCTGACATCAATTAGCTGTGTGACATTTGCACCGCTCTTCTCACAAGTAGAAAATGAGAATGTTGGACCAAAGAAACCATTACATTAAATTTGGTTATATAAAGAAAACTTCAGTGAATATATTCTTATTGCAGAGTGAAGCAAGACTATTACCCAGTTTCCAAAAAGTGAATTTTAAATATTTTAACAGTCACCAAATAAATCAGCATTGGCCATGCCTAATTTTATCAGATCCATTTCTTTTGCTTCCAACTATTCTTTCTTACTTTACTTTCTAGCAGGGATTTCAGGCCTGCAACAAACATTCAGAATTTTTTCCTGAACATAGATTCCACGACAAGCTAAGGCAGAGGGGCTTGAGAAGAAAGCAGTCACACAGACGACATTTCTTTCAGGCTCACTGCCTAGATCTCACTTGGCCCACTGCCCTCTTCTCATTAGTCCCACTGCCTGAATCTGATTAGCCACTCTGATTTATTTTTGGCAACCTGGGAGTGCATGGGCCAATGCTTATTTTCATGGCTCATACAATCATCCCCAAAGCTGTCGTTAGCATTTGGAAGATTAGTCCCTTCTCTGGAAGATTTCACTGTCTATGAAGCACCGTGACACATTAGACATGCACTTCTTAAACACTTACAAAATCGAGTGCATTCATTCCTCTTTTTATCATCACAACCACCTTCAGTTATTGGCTGCAAAACACAGAGAAAAAAACTCTTAATAATTAAAAATTTGTGGTTTGTAAATTTAATGTATTCTGAATTAGTGAATCAACTTCTACAATCAATGAGAAATAAAAGCCAGATTTGAGTGCTATTGGATATTCAGTGTTCAACTTATTTATGCATTGGTTAATAGGTTTTTCTGTGATGCACTAAACACTACTATTTAAGGGAAAGAAGTGAATAATGAGGAAAAAGAAACAAATAAGTATTTTCTCACAAAAATGAAACTTTCAGATATATCCCATACATGTATGTGTGTATATGTATTTTGTTGTCCAAAATATATATTCATTAATTAAATATAGATTAATATTTGTGGACAATAAAATATACTATTAAAAATAATTACTTTTAAGTCACTGAGCTGAGTGAGCACTTTCTTCCACCAAGCCCTTCTGCCCTGATGTTCTGCCTTGCCTCAGGCCCAGAGAAATGGAGTCAGCCAACCATGGACTGAGATTCCAAATAAATTCTAAAGTACATTTAATATTTAAAAATTATCATGAAAAAGTAGCATATTTCCAAAGGTTCGATGTTTGGTCAAATTTTTCAATAGGTTAAAAGCAAAAGTGTTTTCTCATGAACCCCTGGTTAATATGAAAATATACTTATAATCAGAATTCCCATTTCACTAAGCATTTCATGAATAAATAACCACTGACCGCCACCAAACAGAAGCTCCCTCTATGGTTGATCTGTTTTGATCCCTAGCACTTAGCACACTGAGTGGTGCCTAATGGGCTCTTAATGAGTATATCAATTAATAACTTCAACTAACCTGATTGAAATTACACTTTCCTTTCCTCATAACTGGGTCTTTACTGGGCAATGAGGATAGTCTAGATGTTTCCAAACCATTTCTTGTAAAGTTTGTTGTTATGGTTTGGCTACAAGATAGCTCCCATAAAGCTCATGTGTTAGGCAATGCATGAATGTTCAGTGATGAAATGATTAGTCTAAGAGAGCTGTAACTTAATTGGTGAATTCATCTACTTTTTGGATCAATAATTTGAATGAATTACTGAATAGTAACTATAGGCAGGTGGCCATGACTGTAGGAAGTAGATCTCTGGGAGCATGCCCTTGGGGATTGCATCTTGATCCTGGCTCCATGTGCTCTCTGATTCCTGGCTATCAAGAGCTGAGTGAGCAGCTTTCCTCCACCAGGCCCTTCCACCCTGATGTTCTGCCTTGCCTCAGGTCTAGAGCAACGGAGTCCAGCCAACCATGGATTGAACCTCTAAAACCATGAGCCCAAAATAAACTTTCCCCTCCAAGTTGTTCTTGTCAGGTATTTCAGACACAGTGATGAAAAGCGGACCAACACATTTGTCTATAGAGAATCACAAGGAAAGCAGAAGGAATAGAAAAGATGATGTGGTGGAATTTGTAGAGAGATTTAAAGTAGAAAAGATGCTATGGTAAGGAAAAAATGGAAAGTTTAAAAAGCACTATTGAAGAACTTGGGTATATACATACCAGTTGTGTTGGCTATAGTTTTATTGTTTTTCTAGTGCCAAATTTTTAGTCAGGAATATTCTAACACTGGTGAATTTTTATTAAAAGAAGAGATGGTTAGCCAAGAGTGCTTGTTAAAACCAACCTCCTTCTTAGCTGTTTTCCCCCATCCTAGCAATGCATCCACCCAGAGGCCACAGAAGAAGCTAGAGTGAGGGCTCTTTGTTTTGGTTGGGAAATGCATCTTGTTCCCTACACTGAAGCAAGCTGGCAGTGCTGGAGGAAGTTTCCATGCCCCCAAGGAATAAAGGATCTGGCCCCTTACAGTTGGCAGCAGCAAGAAGGTGTGGGGGGCTCTAAGGATAAGCAAGTGTTAGCTCTCAGCATGTGAGGCAGAAGGGGAAGACAAGAATAGATGCGCCTTGAATGAAGGACTCTACCAAGGCAGATGTCAAATGACTTCACTAGGACTGCTGGTGTACCAGCTTCCCCTTTGGGATATGTAGCATGAGCATATACTGCTGATGGCCTCCATGGCACAATCACAGGATTGGTGGGGCATCACCATACCCTTGAGGCCTGGCGCTTGTAGGTGTATGGACTTCTCTTGCACATCTATGATGCACCACCACACAATGTTTTAGACAACAAATGCACCTCCTATGTATAGATCCAGGACTTGGTCTTGAGTGGCCAGTGCCACTTGCCCTTCTCCAAGAAGCATGGGACCCAACAACCCAGCTACCCCATGCTTTTTGAAGGACAAGAAAATAGTTGCCATCACTCTCAATCCATTTTGCACACATGCTATTGGTTAGTATCATCCTAAAGTGATGTCAATAGGGAAAAGCTAGAGAACACAGGTGCAAGATTAAAGCACACACAGAGCCATGAAGTAGTGACAGTGCAAAACTTCTAGATGTGGGACAGGAGGATAGGACATGTCAGTGACTGTCAGCTAGCAGGGAGGAGAAAAGCATCATAAGGAAAAAGAGTTCCATCCTCCACAGTAGCAACATGGACCTTTATATTGTGTTAAGGCACAGACCATGGAATTGTAAGTAGATTTTAGAATATACTATACATTTCAATTCTTAGTTGATGAAATACTTTGATGGAAAAATTCAAATTTATTTTAAAGTATTACACAAATAGACAAATAACCCTGGTTTAGTCAGGCCTTAATGGACATTGGCTTTAGTCTCAATTTATATTATATAAAAAATAATCCAATATTAATTGTTTTCTTCTTAAGGACTAGGAACCTGTGCATGTGTATTTGATTAGGGTATAAGGAAATGATAAATTAGATAATTTATTTTTTATATTGGCAAAAAGGGCCAACAGGATCAGACCACAACCACAAGCAAAAGGAAATTATAGAAGCCTGTTATTACATTTAATTTTCTTCAAATTCATACTATTCTCTTACCTTCACCCACTCTAGGGAGGAACATAAGACCTCCCTGCAACTCCCTTCATTCTGGGGATATCATGTGTAAAGTCTAAGATGGTGAGAATGCCATATAAAACACTATTTACAAAGAGGAAGAGGTGTCTGTTGCCACCATAACCTCCCTGGTCTTCCTTATTTCAAAAAGAACTTCATTCACCTCCCCTGGAGGTACAAGATTCTCTGATATTTCCTTTCTAGCTTTCCTACAGAAGGAATGGGAGGAGTGGAGGTGGAAAAGCTGTAGGTAGGGCAGAGCCAGCTCCATGTTCCTTCTAAGTTAGGGCACAGTCCTCCCAACATGAAGCTTGAAGGGAAGTGTTCCTTGTTCTCAGCTGATCTCTTTCTTCAGAGCAGGGACAAGGCAGATAGATAGTCTAGCACCGGAATAATACCAGTGGTGCTGATGGGTGATGCTATCAGTACTGAGCACAGAGAAGAAGCTGGAACTGGCAGAAAGGTGGCACACATCTGCCTCTCGTCTCACCATGATGGTGGGAGACCAGCCCTTCACTTCCCTCTCCTTCAGCTGAGCATAACCATCACCAACCAACAGTCTTGTGCTTGGGCACTGTGTGTGCATAAAGACCAGGCACCCAGGAAGCAAGAGAGTCACTGTCCCTATGTGGACAGAAGGACCAGGCAACCATGAGGGAAAAGTCTTTTGTCCTATGTCTGAGGATGGGAGACAATGTGGATAAATGAAAATTTTAAAAGTCAACCTGTAGCTGGTGCAACATGTAATCCTAGCTACTCTGGAGACTGCAGAGGACTAAACATTGAGGTTGGAGAGTAGCCTGGGCAACTTAGCAAGAAGGGAGGAGAGCTATGGTGTAGCTCAGTGGTAGAGCACTTACCTAACATAAGGGAGGACCTGGTCTCAATCTCTAGCACCCCACAGTCACACACACAAAAAGTTAATCCATAATGACTATTTTATATTACACACCTCTCCCTAGTACCACCCACTTTAGGAAGCACCTGCCTAGCACTTGTCAGGCACTGGTTCTGGAGCTGGAAATGTACCAAGAATTAAAATGGGCTCTAACCTGAAAGGACTTATGGTCTAGTATGGTTAGAAGACCAAGATCACAACTAAGTCTCTTTAATATTAGCTAATTCAACTTCTATGAATGCCAGACATTGTTTATCAGTGCCAAGACCAGCAAACATGAGATTTCTGGGAAAAAAAAAGAAACAAGAAAAGTTATATCAGTACATGTTTAGCCCTACAAGGCCTCTTCTGAGGTACTGATGTGTATTATGTACTTGATTCAACAGCTGATAATAAGTACAAAAATCAATAGGTAGATTAATCCTTGAGAGGTGGATTCCCACATGTAATTAATGCAGTCAGCAACTCTTTCATCCATTTAACAGATGGTTTCCAGTTTCAGCATTGGGAAAATAAGGCAAGAGATGGAGACAGACAAGTGGAACAGTAAGGAGATCTTTTTTTTTTTTTTTGTATTTGTGATGTTGGGCAAGTGATTTAACCTTTCTGAGCCTCAGTTTCCTCAGCTACAAAGTGAGATTGAAAATAATAATAGCCATCTCATGATTTATGGATGACTTATAGGTGATTTTACTGAGATGATTCATATTTGAAGAGTACCCAGGCTAACAATCTTGTAGATTGTTAACCAGTTTCAGCAATTCATCTTTCACCCTATTGTAGAAGACAAACTGAGGCTCAAAGCAATAGGAAATAATTTTTCCAGACCACCACATTCCGAGAAGGACTAAAAACTAAATTAAAAACTAAGCAATAGGTGGTACAAAGCACATGAATCTTATTTGAGATCAAGAGAGGATTATTTCTGTTTATGGGGTCTGAGACAGAACCAGGAAGGAATACTTAAGCCAACTGCATAGATACTATACATAAACTTTCATCTGGAGACTCAAAAGCAATGTTTGCAATCCAACGCTGACTTTCCACAGGCACCTGCAGATTTTCAGCCTTGTCCTGAAGAAGAAATCCCTTCTTCACTCTTTTTACTTCTTTTATTAAGGGCTGGTTAATTTTTACTGAAGAGGATTATTATTGGTTTCTCAGTCCTGACTCCTTTTTTTCTTTTTTTCACTTTCTTAACTAACCGTTGAGAAGTGAGAGTTAAGGTATGTATCTTGAAATGTTCTAGAATGTTCCTGGGCTGGCTATAGCCTCACTCCCTCTGAAGTGGAAAGTGCTTCTTCAGACCACATTACTTCTCCAGCAGAGCTGAACCAGGGGACTTCCCTGGAACTTCAGTGGCACCATAGCTTCATTCATTCTTTATTCTTTTGCTTGAAGTTTATTTTGTGTTTATTACATGACACAGTCCATGAAGGGGAAGCAGGTTTTTCAGGGGAGAAAAAAAAAATCTCCAAAGCAAAACCCTTAAACATTCATCTTAAGAGTGAAAATCTCTCCTTTGTATTTTCTTATGTAACTAAATACCTCTGTAATGCTATTTTAAGAAATAATGCTTATCATGAACATTAGTTTTAGAAAAATTATCTCAGCACAATTTTATTTCCCATCATCTGAATTTGACCTCTCTTTCATTTTCTTCTCTTGAACAGAATGCTGCAACTTTCCATGTGACAGTCCACGATGATAACAGCATCGTTGTCTCTCTAGAAGCCTCAGATGTCATCAGCCCAGCATCTGTGTATGTTGTAAAGATAACGGGTGAATCCAAAAATTATTTCTTCGAATTTGAGGAATTCAACAGCACTTTGCCTCCTCCTGTTTTCTTCAAGGCCAATTATCATGGCCTTTATTATATCATCACTCTAGTAGTGGTGAATGGAAATGTGGTCACCAAGCCATCCAGATCAATCACTGTGTTAACAAGTAAGCATCATGTGTAGTGATGTCTCATTTCTTCTCCTGGGGTTCTCACTGAAACACTAGCCAGAACAGCAAGATGACTCGCCTTGAAATCAAGTGACATAGATTCAAAGTTCTGCCTTATACTAGAATACAGCTTCTTACAAAACCTGGATAATGTTTACTACTTACCCTTTGTTAAACAAAAAAGTGAACATCATTGAGGTAGTATATTTTGAGGCTGAATGACAGTTTCAGATTCATGACTGAACCATGTAATCTTTTGCTATATGACTAAATAGTGTGGTCATAACTTGGCAAGTTGTTTGTCTAGAACATATATTCTCGTATTAAGCAATTTGATATATGAAACAGTTCATTTACACTTCAATTATACATTCTTAGCTGAAAGAGAGAAAAAGATATCTTTATTTATAAGCCACCACTCCCCATCTCACCTTCAAGATAGCCTTGGCTTCCACTGCCCAAAACCAGTGCCAAAAAATCACTGGCATTTTAACTTTCAGAAATCCCTGTCTCAAAGAGTTAGTGGCATGGGGGTGCATACGATCAAAGTATATAATTTATACGAAGGAATAAAACTCATTCTGTGTAATTAAAATGCACTAAAAAAAGAGTTAATGCTGATATTAGGAAGTTTTATAGGAGTGGTCTTAACTGTATATGATTTTCACTTTACTCTCTGAATTTAACGTCTAATCTTAAAATACAATGCTACTTTATTGTATGTGTTGAAGAATGGAAGAAAAGCTGATATCTATAAGACATTAGAGTTTATCACTAAAACAATTAATGGTACAGCAAAGTTGTTTTGCTCATGTTCTTTAATGCAAGCTCTCTGATGGCTGCAATCTTTAAAATGCCAGCTGTAAGTGATCATTCTGGCCACAGTTAAGTAAAAGGGAATAGGGAAGCTGTCTATTTAGGTAAAAGGAAAAAGAAGCCATAAGAAGCAAGAACTCAGAACCAAGCTAGAGAACATATTTTTAATAGGAGTGTCAAAAATTAATTTAAGTATCCATTGGCAGAATCCCAAGATCACTATTGAGTCCAAAAAAATTTAAAATGGCACAGACCCAAAACCTTCAATGTGTATAGACATAATTTTAAAAACTAGGAGTTAGTTGAGTTAAAAGTTTACCTGATAAAATAATGTCTTCAACAAGTTCCAATAAAGAAAAAAAAGGTAAATTGAGAATTAGATTCAGGCAGCATGCATAGGTACCTACTGTCTGTGATCTAAATTCCTTGAAACCAACTCTTCCCTGCTCATAATCCTCATGATATCATAAGCACATAGTCCAAGACATGCATCATAGGTGATCTATAAATATTAGTTCAAGGAAGTAAAAAAGTAGGAGAAAGCCAGGTTAAAAAAAAACTAAAGCACAAAGCAAAATATAATATAGAACTGCAGTAACTGTTGCTGACCCAATATTTATTAGCATGCACTTATCCATGCCTCATCAGCCAAAGCTGGTGGAGTCAGACCTTTAGCTAATGGTCCATTAAGAAATTCGATAAATCTCTAAAAGAATATCTCATTGATACTTTAGTCCTTACAGCAAAATATCTTTTTTTTTCCCTTGAGTTCTTCTGACCAGTGGTCTTAGAAGTGTGTTGAATATTCAAACATTTGGAAACTTAGCAGAGGTCTATTTTATGGATATTCTCAACTTACTTATGTCTTTATGTGTAAATGGGTTTCTTATAGACAGCATAGAGTTGGGTCTTGCTTTTTTTCTGCCTTTTAACGTGTTTACAGCAACATTATCCTATAAAAATAGTGTGTTAACCACATGTTTCAGATTTAGTTTTATGGTAGACACAATAAAAAACTTTGAAATGGTGTAACTAATATTAATAACATGCTTTACTTAACCCATTGCATTCAAAATATTATTTCAGTATACAATCAATATAAAATTTACATGTGATTTTTAAACATAAAATTAAATAAAATTTCAAATTCAATTTCTTTTTTTTTAATTTTTTATTGTTGGTTGTTCAAAACATTACAAATTTCTTGACATATCATATTCCACACTTTGATTCAAGTGGGTTATGAACTCCCACCTTCACCCCATACACAGATTGCAATCAAATTCAATTTCTTATCTGCACTAGCCTTGTTAATTACTCATTAGCCACATATGACTAGTGACAGTTTAGATAGTAAAGGTTTACCCCTTTTGTATATATAGTGAAGGTTGAATTGATTTGTATATAATGTTATTATTTATATGCTTGAATTTATTGTGAATTAATCTAGTCAGTGGTTGAGCTGAATTTATGGTATTGGATAGATTTCAGGAGTGCCAGAAGTAGTATAGAGCATTGCTCAGGAAACCAGTCTTATGCTCAGTATTCAGCAAACCCAGAACACCTGCACCACAGAAGGACTCCCTGGCAATGGACTGCATTGATTTTTATCTGGTGCTAAGTTTTTGGTGGGATCAAGGGAGGTTCTGGTTGTCTTGGCTCAACCGAGGGATCAGGCAGAACTTGTAGTCTTAGGTGAGGCATTAATAACAAAATTCTACCTTAAATATGTGGGTCAGAGTTTCCTGCCTCTTCTCTAGTATTAGCAGAACTCTGTATCGGCTCAGGATCCTGCACCTCTTGCAGAACCATGCATCTTTTGCTTCTCCTCCACTCTTAGAAGGGGATATCTTTTCCTGAGAACTAAGAGGGAAATTTTTTTCTCCCCTTGCTGAATGCCTTAAGTACTCTGCTTTGTGTTTAAGAAGGGCCCAGAGAAGTAATTTTTATCTCTGGTCTCTGAGTCTCTGTGTGCCTGTGCCCCTGTGAAGGAGTCCTTCCCTTGTCCTGACCCTTTCAAGAGACCCTATCTCTCTTGAAAGCCTGATGGTGGCCCAGGAAAAAAGCCTTTGTGAATTCATCAATCTTAGCTGCTTTCTTCTTACCTGCTTTAATAGCAGTCTTCTTTTTGCCATGCTTTGCCAAAGGTGAAACAGTATGCCTCTTTTCTCCTCATGTCATTGGTTCAGTGGGTCCTTTGCCTCACATAGGATAGAAATCAAGTATGACTAGCAGAGAGCCTTAGGAAAAATTATTAACTGCATTGATTCATATATAGCAAGGTGGCTACCCCATAGGCAATAACAAGAAAGTCAAAAGATTAACAGCATATAGAGGTTTTATTCTGGGCTAGAAATTAACATATTCATAAGCTATGTGACAATGTTTTTACTGCACCGGTGCCATTTTGCACCAGGCCAAAAATGTTTGCAGGTGGTTCAAACTGCACCTAGCATTGTGTTTTTCTTCCTCATCCTCAGCATGTCTTTTAGCACATAAATGCACTTAAATGAGGGTCTTGATTATTATCAGATCTGCCTGCACTCATCATTTGATGCTTTCTTTTTTGTCTTATATGATAGCTATATTGGGGGAAGATCCTCCTGCCATTTATCTCAAGCATAGAGCATGTAGCTTTTTTCTTTCAACAATCACCAACTTAAACTTTATACTCCTGCCTCACTCAGAGGAACTTGTTTGTCCCTGGGATTTACTTCACTTGATTGCCTTTCAATCTTACCCCTCTGATAAACTCAAGAAAATTTAAGATTTACAGGCAGGAAGATGTGCTGTTGTCTTGAAGCTCTCTGCATCTTAAGGGGAAGAGGAAACTCACTTTGATTTCCAAAGGGTAAAATTAATTAATGATAGTCTATTGTTTCTCACCTTCTACCCCATTTTTAAAGACTCAAATGCATTATCCCAAATTTCAGAAGCAATTATAGGTTGGGAATATAAGAATTGGAGATTAGTGGACAACTCTTTCTGACATTAAGCATAAAGTGACATCAGGAAGCATTTGAGTTGCAGCTTCCTCCTTTATAAAAGAATCATAACTTGATGACTGATTACTTTAGAGCTCTAAAACTACCATTATTTGCCAGTTTAATGATACATTTTACCACCTTCATTTTTCTAATGAAGAGCTTTTTTAAAAAGTTTGGAAAACATTTGTAGTATCTGCTCACAGAGTTGACACATTGCTCTTGAAAATAAAAGCATACATTTGTTGCAGTCATTGGCTTGTGTCAAACATTTGTCTTGATTAAATGAGCAATGACAAAGCAATTGGCCCTGGGGCAGTCCTTTGATTTTGTTCACTGTAGTTGTTGAGTCTGGCACTTTCAGAAAAAGCTGGCAAAGAATAAATTCAGCACAACCAACTCATTTGGCCAGTTCAAAAGAGCCTCACAACCCTTAGGCTTTGACATCTGATTAATATTTAATTGATTGCGCGCCTTCAACATAGTGCATGTGCTTCAGAAGGAAGGGGTGTTTTTTTCTGTCAAGAAAAAAATACATGGGAATGATCGCTTAGAAATTTGGGAAGCGTTAATACATGCAGCTGTCTCCCGTGTCAGTAAATTTCTAGACAGAATAGATGTAAACATTGCAGAACACACAGGAAGACACTACACAAGTATATTATTTTGTATAACTCTATTATGAATAGAAATAGTTCATGAGTTTCAATTTTATTTATTGGGTACATTTCTCTGTGCCAGGCCCTAGGTACCAGAGAAATAAGATACATAAAAATACTTTCAATCAAAGATTCCATCCTTTTCACTGGAGTGAAAAAGGCAAATAAAAAGTCCCTTACAAAAACTATGATATATACTGTAAAAGAATTATGTGAGAATCTCTTGCCTCCCTACAGAGCAATGTGAAGTTACCTTAGTTGTACTCATGGAAAAATGAATGAAGGTTTGACAAAAGAAGGGAAAGTATTACAGTTGGGGTCAAAGGGAACCATATGTATAAATAATGAAGACATAAACAGCATGGCGCAGTTGATGAACTATAAGGAGTAAAGAGGATGGACATTGCATTTTCCAGAAAATTTCAGGAAAGGTGACTAGAAATGTTAGGAAAGCTAAGAGTCTTTCAAGGGAGTTTATACCTTACCCTGCAAGCAAGTTATACGCAATGAAGCCAGATCAAAGAAATGATAGATTTAACTCAGGGAAGTTCCCTTTCACAGCAGAACTGCACATCACAAGATCCTGAATTTTACATTGGAATAGACGCATTCCCAAGCAGGTATTTGGGGTAGTGGTTTAAGATCTTAGCTTTAGAGTCAAAGAAATCTATAAACCACATATGTAGCCCTGGGAGAGGATAACTCCCTCTAAATCTCAGTTTTCAGAACTGTAACCTATTGCAGGGGCTATCGAACTTTTTTCTGTAATGTCCTATATAATAAATATGTGGTTTTTGGTGAGTTACCCAATCTATATTGCACTGACTCAACCCTGTGGTTGCAAGAGGAAGGCAGCCACAGCTAACACATAAGCAAATGGCCATAGTGGTGCCATCATAAAACTTAATTTGCAGTCACCAACAGTCTGAATTTTATGTCATTTTCATCTGTTATGAAATGCTATCCTTCCTTTGTTTCCTGTTAACCACTTAAAAATGTAAAACACACTTTTAACTTGGAAGTCTTATAAAAACAAGTTGCCATGCGTAGATTTGGCTTTGGGGTTTGTAGTTTGCTGAGTTGATCTGTTATATAATTATCAGATATAATATTGTGATAATCATATAGTATGTACTTGGAGGGGGTGCTATAAACAATGTAGAATTTTTGTAATGTAGAAATTGTAAAACTCCTTTAAAAATATGTGGCACAGAGCCCGTGATCCATAAATATAGGCAGTATTCATGGCATTAAATAGGAAGTTACTCACAGCTTCAGGAACACAGAAGAGTTGAAACAGATGAGGTAGGGAAATGCTTGTGAGGTGCAGATGACTGGATTAAGACAGAGATACTGACTAAAGGGAGAATAGTAAGTAGCCTACAGGCTTAGAAATTCCCAGCACAAAGAAATAAAATATTAAGGTGAGATGGGAGGCAGGGCGAATAACTGAGAAAGCTGTTGAAATGTTCCAGAAAAGAAAGGATGTGAACGTGTACTAAGACAGTGGGTGTGATAGTCCCCAGCCCTCCTGGACCCTGAATGGCTGCCACCAGCCCACTTCAATGGCCTTCTTGCATGTAGCTGAGATATCAGGTCAGGTCACAAATCATCATCTAAACAAGGCCCAAGCCTGGTACCCAGGATCAGTTCCTTTTCCCTACTCCTACCACCAGAAGTGAGGATCTAATCACAAATACCTCTTTCTTAAGAGAACCATGTCAGCAAAGATACACTCTCAGGTGGGTCCCAACAGAAGAAAAGGTTGTTGACACTAACCCAGTTGCTTCTGGGTCAGCAAAACAGAGCAACCTCAAGAAGAAGCACCTCTGAGCAGTTAGCTTTTACCAGAGTGCAGGCTCCCTTTGTTTTCTTTAAGAGCATTTTTTCCACATTTGCTTATATTTCTCTCCCTTCTGAGAAAATTACACTCAGAACTTTCAAATATTTTCTTCATGATCTGCTACCTCAAAGGTAACTAAGGAGCATAAGATATCTTCAATTTGAAGATTAGTTTAAACATGGTACTTTTTACCTTTTATTCAAAGGAAAAAGTGGGATTTTAATGTCTTGAGTCCTAGTCAAAATAGTCAGTAAATGTCTCCTATGTCATACACTGTTTTTCTACTACCAAAAAAGCAAAAAGAAAACCAGAAGTACATTTCCAAGTTTAAAAGTAAAATATTTATCTCTTTGAATCACTAAGAAAACAGAAACTCAAAGCAGAGAAGTGGGCTTAAATAATGGGCCTCCATGCTCCTGGTATGGAAAAGGCAGGATTGGGTTTGGGCCCCATATAGCAAAAAAACAGAAATACTCTATAATAGACTGCACAAACCCAGACTCTGCTGAAAACAAAAGTTCCTCCTGTTTAAGAAAAAAATTTATACATAGAGGCCTGGGAATGCAGGGGTGCACATACCCAGCATCCGCTACCAAGGAACAGGCCCAGAGCCCTCTTAGGGTCAATGAGTCTGTGACAGACACTGTAACACCCACAGCATGAAGAATTCCTCAATGTACATGCCTTGGTTCAGGCCAGAGGCTCTGTGAGCTAAGAAGAGACAGTTGTCTAACTGCTTCAAGAGCAAGTGATAAGTAAGAAACAGGGGGATGAAAAAGCAAAAAATGAAACTAGAATCTGAGTTTCAAAACACATGATGAAACCTATGCTAAGAACAATGGACATCAGAACAACTGCAATGTTTCAGATTCTATTTTAAATAGCTATCATCTAACAAAAAATTATAGTAAGTTTATGATGTCCAAAGACATAAATGTAAGAATGATATCTATTTTCAAAGGTCAAAGAATAGCAAAACAAAAAGTAGCAAGAATAAAATAAAAACACATAGAATACATATAAGCATATAAAACCTTTCTGAAATGGATATAGTTATTTAAATTAAAATTTTAATTGGACCAACTAGTTTAAATTAATTTAATTGAATTTAAACTCACTTGCAATATTTAGGACTGTTTGTGTACCGATGACCGTTAAAGAGAATTGGAAGGTGACACTGATAACAAAGAGTCTCTTGTGAGCAATTGCCCCATATTTTTCTTCTTTTTCTTTTTTCTAAGTACTGGTGATTGAATTCAGGGGTGCTTAATGACTGAACCATATTCACAGCACCTCCTTATTTTTATTTTTGAGACATATTCTCACCAAGTTGCTGAAGGCTTCTCTAAATTGCTGAAGCTAACCTTGAATTTGTGATCTTCTGGCCTCAGTCTCCCAAGTTACTGGGATTTCAGGCATGCACCACCACGCCCAATTACCCCATAATTCAGAACAGTGAGACAATCCACAGGTTGTGGAGATGGGAGTGGCCAAGCTATGAAGAATTACAAGTTCTAGAAAAGAGAATGGAAAGATGGATACATATTAGAAGAGATGATTATGAGAATTTCCAAGATTTAAAGAATAACATGAATCCACAAGTTGACAGAACATTCCAAGAACCTAGTAGGTAGTTCAAAACTAAGAACAGCCAAGTTCTGTGGTGCATGCCTATAATCCCAGCAGCTTGGGATGCTGAGGCAGGAGCATCACAAGTTCAAAGCCAGCCTCACCAATTTAGCGAAGCTCTAACCAACTTAGAGAGATCACATCTCTAAATAAAATATAAAAAGTGCTAGGCAAAACTCAACACAAAGTGGATTAAGGGCCTAGGAATTAGACCAGAGACCCTGCGCCTAATAGAGGAAAAAGTAGGCCCAAATCTTCATCATATCAGATTAGGACCTGACTTCCTTAACAAGACTCCTATAGTGCAAGAAATAAAATCAAGAATCAATAAATGGGATGGATTCAAACTGAAAAGCTCTTCTCAGCAAAAGAAGCAATCAGTGAGGTGAAGATAGAGCCTACAGAATGGGAGCAAATTTTTACCACACGCACTTCAGATAGAGCACTAATCTCTAGGATTTATAAAAAACCCAAAAAACAACACCAAAAAAAAAAAAAAAGAGAGAAAAAAAAAACAAATAACCCAATCAATAAATGGGCTAAGGAACAGAACAGACACTTCTCAGAAGATAATATACAATCAATCAACAAATATATGAAAAAATGTTCAACATCTTTAGCAATTAGAGAAATGCAAAACAAAACTACTCTACGATTTTATTTTACTCAAGTCAGAATGGCAGCTATTAAGAATACAAATAACAATAAAGTTTCACGAGGATGTGGGGGGAAAAGGCTCACTCATATATTGCAGGTGGGACTGCAAATTGGTGCAACCAATCTGGAAAGCAGTATGGAGATTCCTTGGAAAACTTGGAATAAAAGCACCATTTGACCCAGCTATAAACCCCACTCCTTGGTTTATCCCCAAAGGACTTACAAACAGCATACTACAGTGATGCAGCCACATCAACATTTATAGCAGCACAATTCACAATAGCTAAATTGTGGAATCAACCTAGATGCCCTTCAATAGATGAATGGACAAAGAAACTGTGGTATATATACACAATGGAATATTACTCATCATTAAAAGAGAATAAAATCATGGCATTTGCAGGTAAATGGATAGAGTTGGAGAATGAAGTACTATGTAAGCCAATCCCAGATAACCAAAGGCTGAATGTTTTCTCTGATATGTAGATGCTGATCCATAATGGGGGTAGGAATGGAGGCACTTTGGATAGGACAAAGGGGAGGGAGGTGGTGGGAGGGGGCATGGGGGTAGGAAAGATGGTGGAATGAGATGGACATCATTACCCTAAGTACATGTATGAAGACATGAACGGTATGACTCTACTTTGTATACAACCAGAGAAATGAAAATTGTGCTCTATATGTGTACTACGAATTGAAATGCATTTAGCTGTCATGTATAATAAATTAGAATAAATAAATAAATTTTAAAAAATAAATGAAAAAGTGCTAGGGATGTTGTTTAGTGGTTAAGCACTCCTGGGCTCAATCCCTGGTACCAAATAAATAAATAAAATAACTAAGTATATGATGGCAAAACTGCAGTTTATCAAGGCTAAATTTAGAAGGAAAAAAATATAACCTTGGAAGTTACCAGAGGAAAAGAGCATAGTATCTACAAGGGATTGGTCATCAAGCTGACAGAGCCTTTTCTTCTGCAATAATTGGTGCAAGAAGAATAAGGAAGCAATATTTTCAAAGTACTGGGGATGAATCTGTCTACCTAGAATTTTATATTCAGCTATGTCAAAAATAACATGAAGAATAAAAAAAGAACAAAGAAATTTTATAATATATAAATCTTAGGAGAATGTTAACACCCATAACTCTAATGAACTCATAATAGACATATTTCAGCAAGAAATAAAGGTGAATCTTTAAGAAATACATACACATACAGAAATGACATATAGTTTCATATAGTATATTATATGACAGAGATTGTATGAAAATTAGTTGGAAAAGATTAAAAAAGAACCCATAAAATAGACAAAAGTCAAACAATTCTAAGAAGTGGGAATCTGAGTGGTTAAAAAATAATCAACCTCCTTCATGAGCAGGAAATTAAAACAATGAGACAAAATTTCATACTCTTTGTGGTGGCAAAAATTAGGAAAACCAACATAAGCAATTGCTAGAGAAAAACATGAATAAACAAGAACTATTATACATTGCTGATAATAATGTCAATTGACATAATCAAATTAGACCACACTTTAGCAATATCTTATATGACTGAAAATGTGTATACCCATATCCTACAATCTAGGATTTCCGGCCTAAAAAGACATGCCCAAGCACTTATTGCAGCAGTGTTCGTAAGACTGGATGGTTAAAGGCAAGTATCTACCAAAGCAATTACAGATTTATTGTATAACTTATATAGTGATAAAATGAACACTTCAGAAACTAAAAGTTTCTAAAGATACTTGTATCAAGATGGATGAATCTCAAAACAATGTTAGGTGATAAAAGTCAGCTGTAGAATGATATGTAGGACAGGGTTCTATTGACATGATATATAAAAACATGAAATAATGCTGACTACATATAAATATTTTTTTAAAAAACAAAACATCAGAAGATAAACACTAAATTCAGAGTAACAATTTACTCCTGGCCATATTAGAGATCCCAGGTAAGTTATATAGGGGAGTTTCAGCTGTTTCATACAGCTTAGTTTATTTGAAATATTAAAAGTCCTGAAGAAAGTAATAATAAGCAAAGTTCATAAGTGATTCACATTTTCTAGCTACCCCATTTCTCTGTCCAGTCCAGTCTGGCTCCTAAATCAAGAACAGGAAGCACAGCAGAGTGGTTGATAGCCACTTGGAGTATGGAATTAGATCAGGTTTTAACCTTTTAATCACTGAAATACATGTAGGTAATTACACCTCTGATTTATGCCCATCACTTAAAAAGAATTTTTTTTTTCTTTTTCAAAAAGAAAAATAATGAAACAACTAACCAGACAGATAACAGAAGATTTGGAGACTATGCACCTGGGTTCTACTGAAAACAGTAATTCTTAAACAGAATACACCTCATTAATGACTAGGCATGGAGTTGAGGACTTGCAGCTGATCTGGGGATCATTTACATTGAAGCTGAGGGAAATGTATAAAACAATCATGCAATCAGACATTTTAGAAATTCTCTTAAAGTTTAAGTAGCTTTGCAGCAGTCCAAAAGAAAGAAAGAAAGAAAAATCCTGAAAATAAATAAATCCACATATATGACTTGCATTTCAAAGTTTAACTGTGGCTTTGATGTGCTGACTTCATGCCTCGGGGTATGAAAGATTGACTGGACCTCTCATTTCCCTTTTCAGTGGAGGGAACCTTGGTGAGGGTGTGAAACAGGACTGCAGCAGGGGAAGAGGTCCAGCTCCGTGGTTGCTTTTTTGCTCTTAGTTTCACTTTTTTTTTTTTTTTTTTTTTTTAACATCCAGAGTCCAGAGCTAGATAGGATAGACTCTCTGGGTTAGTGATTAGGCTGAGTTGAAAGAAAGACCTTCGTATTATTCTCTAGGAGTTTTGAACTCAGACCTCATATCTTCAAGGTTGTTTGTTTACATGGCATAGTAAGTACACTATGAAATAAAACTTTTATGTAGAAAGACCAGGTATAGGACAAGGATAAAACAAACTTTTAAACCAGAGAATACAGTACAGTCTGCAGAGACAGGATCACAAAATATACTACAATATGAAAGCCTCCCTTTTTTTATAGATATTGGCTTGGGTTTCCATAAAATTCAGGGAAACTCAAAGATTTTACATGTAGTTTCAATCTTCTTTCAATCTCTTTAATCAAAATGTGTGGCTCAGGCGGTAGCGCGCTTGCCTGGCATGCATGCAGCCCGGGTTCGATCCTCAGCACCACATACAGACAAAGATGTTGTGTCCGCCAAATACTAAAAAATAAATATTAAAAAAAAAATTCTCTCTCTCTCTCCCTCTCTCTCACTCTTTCTTTAAAAAAAAAAAAGAAACAGTTTTTTTTTTTTTTTTTTAAAAAGCAAAAAATAGGTTAAGGCCCTCAGGAACAGAATGAACTATATTCAGCTACAGATTGAAATAAACAAGATTCTCAATAATTATTTGTTGAAAGAACTAAATCAAGTTTTGGCATCTTATGTTATTGAAACTGAAATTTTAAAACTGTAAAATTTAAACCGAGGATATTGCTTTAGTTTGGGCTATAGATGACGTCTGAGAATCCTCCCAACTTAAAAACTTTGAATTAAAATTTTTTATTTAATAACACAATGGTTGACTCCAAACCAAATTACTTTAAATATTTTAATCAAATTAATGTAAGTAAAATTTATCCAGTAGCTCCTTCAGAAGGATGGGGCAGATCTTTTCTTTTTTAAGAATTTTGCTGCATGAAGGAACATAGAGGAAATGCAGACATATCTCAATCAAAAAATTTTTAATGAGTGTTTAAAAAGTTTTCTGTTGAATTAACAGCTCAAGCAAACTAGAATAAATTTTAAGCTTCTGTAGAAAGAATGGTTTGATAACAATTTAAACTGTCATTTACAAAATTGAGTATTTTACAATTTTATGCATAACATAGAAAAATAAATGCTAAGTTCCCATGAAGAAATAAATGATCACATAAATATTTACCATTGGCCAGAGCCAAAACGTATTTTTCTGTTACTGATTTGTTATTAACATCAAATTTTCTTGGCATAAGGAGAAGAAAAATGAGCTAGGAATCTGGAGATACAGATGCTGCCAGAAACTTGTTAAATTGTCTATGACAAGTAATTTCGTCTTTTGAGCTTTAATTAATATTTGTTCTGTCTTGATCTCAGGGCTGTTGCAAATGACATATGACAAAAAATGAATATGAAAGTTTTTTGAAAAGCAGAAAGTGCCATATAAAATGGAGTTTATTAATTATTGCTAAAGAAAATACTCAACTCATGAGAACTGAGGAGCTCAGTGCTCAGAGAACATAAAAATATGAGTAAAATTCTAGAAGTAATTCTTGGTACTTCAAATACTGATGACTTTCTCTCCTTTTTCCTTTTCCCTTTCTCCATTTACTTTCCTTCCATAGAACCTCTACCTGTAACCAGTGTTTCAATATATGACTATAAACCTTCTCCTGAAACAGGAGTCTTGTTTGAAATCCATTATCCAGAGAAATATAATGTTTTCACAAGAGTAAACATAAGCTACTGGGAAGGCAAGGACTTCCGGACTATGCTATATAAAGGTAAGAGGCAAAAGAAAGACTAAAGAGTAATGTTTATTACTTATTACATGACTTTTTCCAAGTGGTCTCCTCTCTTACTCTAAAGAATTTTTATAATTCACTACTTGACCTATAAATGAGCCATTAAAAATAGTTATTGATTCATGAAAATTTTGTTATGAGGAGTCTCAGAACATCTGGTTTATTAGCTGAGAATCACAAGTCATGCATACGATATGAGAAGTACTCAAATTATTTTCAGTTACATGTTATTCTTGCCAAAGGCACCATGCCTGGTGCAGGAAATGAATTCAAAGAAGTTTAGAAGCAACTTTGCCTACCAGTTTCTTTCTGAGTATGATACAAGGGCATTTCTAGAATTGGTTGACAAAGGCAACCTTTCACAAAGTTTTGTTTGAAGATGGTACAAGATTATTTTTAAATGCAAAAGGCAATATTTTTTGTTTCTTTGAATATATTTGCCTACATAAAGAAATTAATGATTGCATTAATACACAAAAATTGTTTTCACTGTTTTTACTGGCCTGATGGGGACCTTGTGAGGAAGGTAGAGAAAGCGGATAGCCCATGGGAATTGAATAATTCAAATTATTCAAAGAATCAAGTAAACATTGCTGGGTGCTTGTCATTTCTTTCCCTTATTTCTTTTAACTTGGATTGGATATTTAAATTTATTATTTTCTCTAATATGTTCCAAATAGAATCCAAATTTCTATCTTCTTTAGAACAGGCCCTGTCTGCCAATTGGCAGATAAACCAGTCTACTTTAAAAGTAAGCTAATTTTTATGTTTTTATATGAAAACATTTTTCTGTGAAATTACTATTTCTTCTGTCATGAAGTGGCAAAATACTATGGTTTTTTTCATTCTTAAAATAAATGACTAGCATAAATCTGATCTCAATAATGTCTCACTAAAATTTCATATAATAAAACTATACTCTTGGGTTCAATCCCCAGCACCACATCCAATTATGTCCAATCTCCTTCAAAATTCTGGCAGAAAGGCTTTCAGGATTCAGTGTAAAAAAGATTCAAAATTTGATCTCTAGTTCTAATTATTTTTTACTGACCATGCCAGAAGTTGAAGGGAACATTATTTTATGGATATTTAATCGTAATTGGAAATTTCTACAAGTATATGACATTTAGAAAATCCTATTTTTAATGTAATTGACTTTTTTCTTCACAGATTTCTTTAAGGGAAAAACAGTATTTAATCACTGGCTGCCAGGAATTTGTTATAGTAACATTACCTTTCAGCTGGTATCTGAGGCGACTTTTAATAAAAGTACCCTTGTGGAGTACAGTGGTGTCAGTCATGAACCCAAACAGCATAGAACTGGTAAGTCTTCTGAAGAAGCAAATTTAGTAAAAAAAAAAAAAAAATAATAATTAAGTTATATGTTGCTGTATATTGAATTTTATTCTTTTAAAAAACATAATGTTGAAGAGCTAAGAAAATAAATATATATTTTAACAAACTAAAATAAATTTTCAATCAATTTGAAAGGAACCAAGTGTAATCTTAGATCTATAATCTTTAAATTAAAAAATGTGATTTTTACCAAAAGTTATAATTAAGTAACTTAACTGGATCTAATAGACATTGGTTATCCTATAACCTGACATTGGTTATTCTATAACCTATACTCTGATAAATGCCCACATAGCAGAAAAGCAGATGGGAGACATTGTAGTACAGGCTATCAGATTATTAAGGAAAAATATTGGGACTTTGATATTTAAAACTTACAGTGCTTAAATTTTAGTAGCATCATTAATGTGAAGAAGTATTATATGATGAATGGATGCATGCATGGATGAAAAGAATGGATCCGTTAAAAATGCCATGTGCTGTGGTGCACACCTGCAATCCCAGGCTGAGGCAGGAGAATCACAAGTTTGAAGCCAGCCTCAGCAATTTATAGAGACCCTCAGCAATTTATCAAAGACCCTGCCTCAAAATAAAAAATAAAAAGAACTGGGGATATATCTCAGTGGTATAGGGCACCTGGGTTCAATCCCCAGTATCCCAAATAAACTAATACCTACTAAATACCCATCATCAATAGAAGCAATGTTGAGTATGCCTAATGAATGCTCAAAAGGCCCTTGTTATAAGAATTGGAAACAGACTCTGATAGATCACCCAATAGCCCCTACAATTTAAAACTCTAATAATATATCATGACTCTCATTTCATTAGGCTAATATGAGGAAACTATTTCAGCTAACTAGCTAATTCACCTCATCTCCACATCAAGATTTTATTTGTCTTTTTTATTATTCGATTTAAATAAAGACACATTGATTAAGCACATTCTACCTGGAAGTTGTTCTAAGTCCTAAAACAGATTAACACAAAGTGAGATGAGACAGGTCCTCTGTCCTCAAAAAGTGGTACAGGTATTGTACAAATGGCAGTAATACAAGGCAGAATGAAATAATGTCATCAAAGAGGTAAAAATTTACATAATAGTAAAAAGGAAGGAGAGATAAATTTTTTTATTAGAAGTTCATTGAAGAGGTGGTATTTGAGCTGCTATATGAGGAACAGGTAGAAACTATTGCAATTAGAAACCATGAAGTGTCTTTGTAATTTTCTACCTCATTCATAAATTCATTTTGTTCTCACGTTTCATTTTAGAGAAGTGAGGAGCAAAGCCATATTTCCAACAATGTGTCAACAACTCTCAAACCAACTCATGTATGCAGATATTCTAGGTGCAGCTATGTCACTGAAGTAGTCTTATCTTAATAGCTACAAGTAAATTATATTTAGACTTTTTTAATAAAAAATCCAGAGACTGAGACACTTTGTATTAAAAAGTGAAATTGTGATAAACTAAAGAATATTTATATAACTTTTCTTTAGAAATACTTAAATTACCACTTCAACAAGCATAAGTTAATACTTTTGAAGAATAACTGATGATTTGCTAATATGTACACATCATCCACTACACACATTGGAAGTATGACTACTTAAAATTACAGATTTTCTTCATGTAAATTTGTCTGTATGCTAGAAGTAAAATTAAACTTCATGTTGTAAATGTGTTTGATTCATTAGTATCCAGTATAACAGAGTTAAAGTAACTTGAAAATTGAAATTCTCTTTTACAGCCCCATATCCACCTCGAAATATTTCTGTTCGCTTTGTAAACTTGAACAAGAACAACTGGGAAGAACAGAGTGGCAATTTCCCAGAAGAATCCTTCTTAAAATCGCAAGATTCAACGGGAAAAGATAAACTCTTCCACTTCACAGATGAAACTCCTGAGATTCCCTCTGGCAATCTCTCTTCTGGTTGGCCTGATTTTAACAGCAGCGACTATGAAACCACATCTCAGCCCTATTGGTGGGACAGTGCATCCGCAACTCCTGAAAATGAAGATGAATTTGTCAGTGTACTTCCCATAGAATACGAAAATAATAGTACACTCAGCGAGACTGAGAAGTCAACAGCAAGCTCTTTTTCTTTCTTCCCTGTTCAAATGATATTGAGCTGGTTACCACCAAAACCACCTACTGCCTTTGATGGGTTCAATATTCTCATAGAAAAAGAAGGTAAGGCAGCAGGAGACCAGAGGAAATAAGAAATGATGCAAAGAAAGGAAATTTAAAATGGTTTTAAATTTGAGATTAGAAAGAAAGACTAGTGGTAGGTACTTAGTATCTAAATATAAATATCTAAATATAAAAGAAAGAGAACTCTTTGAGTATCCAATGTGGACTGAGAACAGGAAACCAAAATAAATAAGGTAGATCAAAATCAGAAGATCGGGGTGCTTCACAAGTCCCCTTTACTAAAACCATACAGATTTCACTGCCTCACATTTCACATACCCCAGGTCACCAATAAAACCCTTATGTTTGGAAACATTTTAGATTAAGGATCTAGCCATTACAAAATATTATAGAATATTCTGGAACAAATTTGTGAAATATGCCTCAAAAGAATCTTTGACAACATGACTACTTTTCATAAAAGTCTGAGACCTGTGACCTGCCTTCCCAGCTATTCATTCCTTATGGGATGTGCCCCTCTGGAACCAGTGCTCAGGTTTTCCCAAAGAGGAGCTATTAACAAAAAGCAAAATGGTGACAACTGCATCATATTTTGTATTCATTTATCAAGCATTTCAAATCTGTTCTTTATTGTAGCCCACCAATTCATGAAAACAGAGCCATGGCATATCTGAATGTTTGGTAGATTTTTATGGCTATTTTTTGTCTATCTCGTTTTTACAGTAACATCCTTCATTTGCTATTTTCCAGTGTAGTCATTTGGGTGGTGCAGGTTGTCAAGTTGTCAAAGTTTGAAATTACAATGGCAGCCTGATTTTCATGGTAGGACATTAGAATCATGAAGATTCATATATGAGATATTGTTTGTTCGTATTTTGTTTAATACAATGAGATGTATCTTCTATACTAGATAAGAGTTCTTTTATACTAAATGATAGTGCAATCAACCACACCCAAATATTATATAAAATTGAAATCCTTGGTTAATTATAATTATTTGAATCAAAAATTATTTGTCTGGAATTTCTTCATTTAATGGGAGTTCATAACCCACTTGAATCAAATGTATGAAAGATGATATGTCAAGAGCTTTGTAATGTTTTGAAAAACCAATAAAAAAAAAAGAAATACAGTTAAAAAAAAAAAAACAGTAGTCCCCTTAACCTATTCTTTATTTGTCTTTAATTTATTCTGAGAAAAATAGTGTCTTATAACTCAGAATATTTTTAATGCCTATTTCCTTGTAAATTCAATCATGCCTTTGTCTGACTGCAGTATGTTCTTTTGAAGACTATTGTAGTTACCAACAGATGATAATGACTTCAACTGAATTAATAAGCAGCACGATATAGACTCTGAAACAATGTAAAATAATTCCTACTTTCAAAGGTTCTGGAAGAAAACAGGTGAAGAAAAACATGATTGGCATATTTCTGTAACTAGAAATAATTCAATATATTTTAAAACATTTATGGATATTTAATGCTACAATGAGGAACTTAGAAGAAACATGGTGGTAGTTATTTCTTATCTCATATCAGAAGAGAAACCCAATGATTGCTATCTTGTCCTACCATTCTGTTTCTATTGTGCGCAGAATTTTATTGAGTAAAAATATATAAGATATGCAATATGCCCATCCCTAGTTCTGTTGATTTGGACACCATATTTTAGTTTTGGTATTTTATTCATCTTTTTTATTCATCTTTTTTATTTATAGTGCCTTTAGTTAAGAGGCCTAAATGATTTTAAATTAATTGGCTTGTCTATACCCAGGGTCCTTCCACGTGTCAATTCAGATATATTCTCTTTGTGTGTATGTGTATGATTTAGATAACTTTACCGAATATTTGACCGTGGATGAAGAAGCCCATGAATTCGTCGCAGAATTGAAGGAGCCTGGGAAATATAAGCTATCTGTCACAACATTTAGTTCCTCAGGATCTTGTGAAACCCGAAAAAGTCAGTCAGCAAAGTCACTCAGCTTTTATATCAGTAAGTAGCAAAGAGATTATTTTGTGCTTACAGGGAAGCTAGAACAATGAAGCTGTTGAGATTAATGATGCTCAGGTGTCAATTATTCACAAACCTTAGGGATCCTGAGAATTCTTCAAGGTCGGGGGAGGCTGGGATCCAGGAGCTTCTGACAGCAGAGGAAATATATGTATGTTTAATAGTAGCAGACCTACCCAGGGATTTAACTTGAGGATTATTTTTACTATTGTGATAATTGAACATTTATTAAGCTGGCCTTCCACACTAGCTGTAACAAACTCTCCAAGGACAAGAACACACAGTTTGGGAAATATGACTTTGGTTTGAGTTCATAATGAAATTTTCTATTATAGGACTATAAAAAGTCTCATTACAGTATCGAACTTGCGGAGTTCAAAAAGAGAAGGTTCAAGCGTAGTTATACCCAGGTGGTCTCCCTGCAGTTGGCAGGAGAATACAAAGCTAGAGCATCCTAAAAGCCAGTCTCACATCTCAGGGTAGCTTCTACTTCCATAAAAGTAACAGCAGAGCAAGAATGAGGCCCTCAGGCTGTACCAGCAGTGTGTCTCTGTAATGTCTTTAGCTTAACTATGTTTCATGGATGTTTAGGGGCTAAGCCTCAGTCATGCAGCTCACCAGGACTTTAATGTGCTTGTTGATCAGGAGAAAGAAAAGCCAGAAAACATGGATAAGTACTGCTCTCAGAAAAGGGTGACCACTCTCTATTCCATGGCCTTCTTTACAGGCAAAACACCACCCTTCCTCAAATGACCCTCCAAAGATGGGTAGGGAGAAGAGAGGCAGAGGGAGAAAATCAGTGTACTTACCAGCTTAAAAATGTTGAAAATGATGCCCCTAATATAGCATTTTTACTTGAGAAACCAAAATATCACCACCCATGAAAGGTCTGAACTACTTATCCATCAGACACGCAAAAAGGATATTGGTAATTGCCTTACATGGATTCCAATCATGGAAAATGTTTGATATGAGATCACTTGAGAATGAAACAAAGCAGAGTATTCAGTACTTCCCAAGAGGCTAAAAATGCTTCACTGAAGGAGACTTCCTGTCCACCAGGGCAGACCCACTGCCAGTGTCCTCTCTCCCTCAATGGTTTTGGCCACGTTAGCTTTCTGTCCTCTGAATTTCAATTGTGTTTCATAGTGCACAGCATAAAACACACACTTAATGAGAGACATTTTCCCAGATGCATTTTAAGGGTGTTCATCTTGCTTCTCACACCAAATTTTAAATCCTAGGCTGCCGAGATATTATTTGCTTATGTATTCATTCGTTTGTACATTCAATAAATACTTATTGAATCACTTTTATCAATAAGACCTTCTATTCTGTTCTCAAGTATATCTAAAGAGAGCATTATTCAGTATTTGTCAGAATTGCTCAGATAAATGATTATTTCAGAGACATTTCTTAGTATTAATCTGTAAAAAGATAGACCAGTAGAAATTCTTTTGCCAATAAAAAAATGTTTAAATCCTTAGAATATTCTGTAGACATTAAGGAGTTGTACAATGTACTGTGTAGATATAAATATTTATACTCAACAGGGTAGATGAGCAACAAATTAGGGTAGCTTGATTTCATTCAACATAGTGCAGTTACACACCAACTAAATAACATTTGCAGCCCATTTGCCTAACCCAACTGTTTCAGACATTCTGGTATTGAGTTACTGCACTAAGATTTATTACATTAAGATTTACGTTTATGTTATTGCATTATGATTTATATTTGCATAGTTTTGAAGGCTTTCTAAGAGATGAGAATTAAAGCAGATACTTACCTTAATCCCTCAACAGTTTTATGAAGGGAACATTTTTATTATCCCCATTTTTTTATGTGAAAAAAAGCTGAGTAACACAAAATTCAGTGACTACCCCAAGTGTCAGAACAGGGATTAGAATTTAGCAATATGTAGCTTGCAGGGACACTCCACCTTGCTGACCATCAGGTCAGTCCTCATGTAAAACTAAGAAATAAGAGCTTCCTGCCACTTTATCACTCCCTGCCCCCTCTATGACAGTAGCCTTACAGCAATAACACTTCACATTTACATAGTTCTCTAACACAGCAACAGCCTTGCAAAGTAGATTAATCAGATGGCATCAGGATATTTTGTCACAAAGCCACTGACTCAGAAGACAGGAGGTCCGGACGTGGTCCCAAGCAGCTCTGTGACACTGGTCAAGTCTGTGGACCTCTCTTTTCTCACCAGTAAAATAAGACATTGGATCCTAAAGTTCTTTTCTATTCCAACATTCCATGATTTGTCCATTTGACAGATGCAGTGACTGAGATTTGGAGACATGAGATTGTTTGCCAAGTATTACCATAAGTAATGAGTACACTGGAGGCCTGGGACAAATTTACTACTTTCAAACCAAAGCTTCTCACTATTTAAGAAGCCACATGCAGAGTTTAGAACATGGATTTTGGAATCAGACTTCTTGTGTGTAAATCCCAGCATGATTTACTTTATATCTTCCTCAGTTTCTTTTTCTGAAAAGCAAAATTTAATAACAGTACTTACCTCATAAACCTTTTAGGTGAATTCAAGGATTAAAACACATAATCACATATAAACTTGAGTCAGAGCCTAGTACTATCATTTAAAAACTATTTCCTTTGCACCATTTGCATTCAGCCTAAATCTGCCCTCCCCCAGCAGAGCACCTCCTAGGAATACAGTTTTCTATTAAAAGACTGTGAAATGCATCCTAAACAAAGAAGAGGAAGTTACTTGCAAATTTGCATTTCAAGGGGAATTTCTGTAGATAATAATCACCTTAACACTTCTTAAGTCCTTACTGTGTACCAGGCACTGTGCTAAGAACTACTTCAAAAACCTGAGAGAACAAAGCTGCTGATGGACACTTCTGTGAAGATATTTTGTAGCAAGGAACCTCACCCCATCCCTCAAATACCGCCCAGGTTTTAGCCTTCTTCTTTAATTGAGCTAGCCTGTTTCCTATTTCTTGTCTAATATAGTCACAGTCTGCTTCTTTGTTCTTGCTGCTGCTAAATTTAAATTTTTTTCACAGGATTGTAGCAGAGACTAATTTGAATCTCAAAGCAATTATTTCTAGAAACCAAAGATCCTCACAGCAAAGGAATTATGAACACTGATGAAACACTACACTGCCACACCCTCCCTTTGTTAAAAGAAAAGTAAATTCTCTCTGGTAAAAAAAGTTACCAGGATACTCTCAGATGCATATGACAAACTGAAGTGGAGCTTCTCTCCATCAGTAAAACTATATTTGCCTTTGTTGTTGTTGTTGTTGTTGCTGCTGCTGCTACTGTTTGGAATGGTGGGGAGATGGAGTTGAGGACTGTCACTGGGTAGAGGATGGAAAGAGCAACTGCCAGTCTTGCACTGAGTATCTCTCTAAGGGCACAGGAAAATAACATGATGTTTAGACTGGAATCTTTGATCTCAACCAGCTCAGTGTGCAAGCTCTCTTATGTTCTGATTTGAAATGTTCAGGTCCTACAGGAGAGTGGATTGAAGAATTGACGGAGAAGCCCCAGCATGTGAGCGTCCATGTTTTAAGTTCAACCACTGCCTTGATGTCTTGGACATCTTCCCAAGAGAACTACAACAGCACCATTGTGTCTGTGGTGTCCCTGACTTGCCAGAAACAAAAAGAGAGCCAGAGGCTTGAAAAGCAGTACTGCACTCAGGTAAAGGAAAGGCACCCGAAGCAGTGTCATTGGCAAACCAAGGTGACAATGGCAGGAAGCAGCACTGAGGTCTCCCTGGGAGGGCAGGAGTGTTGAAGGCAGGATTACCAAGAGCCAGCAGAGGAGCTGGGTATGGCTCTTTAGCTACAGTCATATTCTTTCCTTTACATGAGTCCATGTTCCTTTCACTTTTATTCCTTGTTCAAGAAAATGTGCTGAGACCCTAAGATGTAACAAATACTAGGACAGATATTGGAGATCAAGATAATCTCCTGAGAACAACAGATAAGTGAACAAAGAATTACTGCACCTTATAGAATGAGCTCTATGCACAAAGTAAATGATAGAAAGGTCTCATGAGTTCACAGAAGGAGCTGGGCATTAGGAACAGATTGGGAGGAAAGATAATTTTAAAACTGGTCATAAAACCTTCCCAGGGGAAGAGAGAAACAACCAAGCAGGGGTTGGAATGTCTTTTGGTTGTTTTACTTTTTTTCCCATTCTTTTAGGATTTATTTTAATTATAAAAGTAAACGTGTTCACGGAGAAAATAATTCAAAAGTATATAAAGTAAAAAATTCTCTTCTCACCCATCACAGCTGAGAAGAGTTTTGAAGGATAAACAGGAGTTAACCAGCCACCAAGGATAGTGAGGGGCAGGTGGAGAGGTGTGCTATCGGTGGTTCTGTGAGGAGCTGACAGAATGGGTATGCACACCAGATCATGAGTCCTGAAGGAAATTTGACAGCAGGAGTTGAGAGCAACATTGCTCTGGGTCGCCCTGAGAACCTGAGGCCTTGTTCTATTTTCCTAAAATCTCCTTTTATTTTTCCATATGGTGACATGAGATGAATTTTGGCATCTCACATATTATTTTCTTCCCTAAAGGCAAAAAACAATTAAATTGCCTATTCATGTGGAGAAACTTCAGGATGTTCCCATTCCTCCTAGGAAAATTAGGCAGTAGTGAAATTCAAACAGTGAGAAATTTTAAATTAATAAGAGAGACTCCGGAATTATGACCTTCAGAGCACTAAAAGCAGTAGGATGCTGAGATAAAGCCATACTTGAGGATGAACCCACCCCTTGACTTAAATTAAGGGGTAAATGTGCTAATCCACTAACTAGTAATCAGAGCTCATTGTGCAGCCCACTACCTGCCTTGGCTGAGAGCACTCAAGATAACTGGCCCATTCCACTGGCAGAAGAATGGGTTTTCCTTACAGTGATCTGGAACTCACTTTTTGCTTTTTGCTCCATCTATGTACAAATTCTGTATCCTTCACACAGAAGCCAAAAGCTAAAGGTGGAGGTAGACATTATAAATTATAAATGAGCCACAAAAGTCTCGTTTAAGTGTACTTTGACAGTGCCCTTTCAAAATGCAAACACGAAACTGTTAAAGGTTATGGATGGCCACAGAGGCCAGTATTAAAGTGCAGTGCAAGAGCTAGAACACTAGTTGTCATTTGTAACCATGAGACTTTTGGGGGATTGTGCTATGATACCACCATAGTCCATCCCCCACCACCCCGCACACACACAGACTTTTCAGATGAGGAAACCAAAGTTCAAAAAGTCTCAAGAACCAGAGACTTTTATATAGCAATTTAGAAATAGTTTAGTTGACTTACATAGCAATCAACTAAAGAAATCTAAAAGATTATCTTACCAGGATTGGTTTAACTTTGGCTTTGGCTTATTTCTTAAAGCAACCATTATCCCAAAAGAAAAAAATAATATTTCTTGAGCTTTATTTTCAATGGTACTATATTTATATCAAAAGGAAAATCAAAATATGGCTCTAAAATAAAATTGATTTTAAAATTAATCTAAGCTAAGTATCCCTTATTCAAAATAATCAGGATCAGAAGTATTTCAGATTTCAAAATTTTTTATTTTGGTATATTTGCATATACATAATGAGACTCTTATGAATGGTACCCATGTTCTAAACACAAAATTTATTTATGTCATATATAACTTATACAAATAGGCTCCTAGCAATTTTATAAAATATTTGTAATAGTTTTGTATATGAAGCAAGTTTTATGGTGTGAAATTTTCCTCTTGTGGGATAACATTGGTGTTCAAAAGGTTTCAAATTTTAGAGCATTTCAGATTGGGGTTTTTCAGATTAGGAATACTCCAGCCATCACTCATAACAATGCTTTCACTCTTGTAGTCTCACTGTACTTACATTGCTCAATCACTGACTGTACCACAGAATTATGCTTTTTATATTACCTAGGTGATCTGTAAGATTCACTGCTAATGTCCCTACTCTACCCTTTAACTCCACTGATTCCTGAGTGACTCTGTGTAATGTGGGTCATATAAGGTAGCACAAATTTAGACCTGAACCCTAATTTCACGAAGCTTAGAATCTAGCCTTCCTTATAAGTACAGTGTATTAAATGTGTTCTCATGGTGTATGTATGTGTGTGTGTGTGTTGCAAGCAAATTTTCTCAGGAAGGAGTTTTGTGATACATTTCTCCCAGCACCATCGTAAGACTATTCATTCACAAATATGTTGAACATAAAGTCAATGCTAAATCAGTGTGATGTAAAATACTTGAACAAGTCTTCAGAGTAAATGTGCTCTCCTCATCCTCTCCAAAGAATTATACATAATCACACTTTTCAGAATGAGGAAGAGTCATATTCATGTGTATTAATTCTTATGTGTGGTCTTAGTCCATGAATGTGTTCTGGCAACTTAGAGGAATGTATAACTTAATGACAAAATCAGACAAAAAGACAATCAAATGAAGAAATGGTAGAAGTAAAAGACAGAATATTTATGGGACCTTCCCAAAGTCACATAGCTGGTTAGTATCAGAGCAGTGGCCAACACCCAAATGATCTGAATTCCCAGCCAGTTTCTATGGATTGCATATGCTGCCTTACAGGAGGTTCACCTTCACCATCATCCTGACAGAGTCCAGAGCACAAACTCTAGCATTAGACAAGTGTGGGTTTAAGACCTGATTCTAACAGTGAACACGGGGGCAACTTTCTTCATCTCTGCAAGTCTTGGTGTCTTCATCTGTGATTTGGAGAGAAGTCAATTCTACCTATGGAATTTGATAAAAATAAAAGGACTCTTTGTTTAATTCAGCATTTGGAACATAGTAAGCGCATAAAAAGAAGCATTAGCATTTATTACTATCCAGATTTAGTTGGATGCTTTTTGAGTCAATGGAGGGAGGTGAAGCAGCTCTGGAGTCCTCTATAGAAAAGTCTGGAATATATGTATAGCTAAGAGCTAATGGAGGAAGGACCACACAATAGAATAAGACCATTTCAGACCCAGAAGAACTGTCACTATAATATAGCTCTACCCTACTATTTAAACAGTCTATTTCATATTTCTTCCCGCCATGCTCTCTAATACATTTTTCCTCATATTTCTTGAGCTGAAGAGGGATACTAATGGGGCCTATTTGGAGTGAGACTGAATTCAAGTGAGTTCTCAGGATTGAAACTTAAACAAGTCAAGAAAAATACGGAAATGCTAAAATAGGTGGAAATTGATGGAAGGAATATAGAGTTATCTTGTAGGGAATAAAGCTAATGTTATTTAGTAAGAAGAATGCAGGAGCATTTCCCTTCCCCCCTTCAACACATGTCTAAAGAGGTCCAGGATAAATAAAAAGAAATGGATATAAAGAAGACTTCTGCACCCCCACATTCATTTCAGCATTTTTCAAAGTAGCCAAGAAATGAAATCAACCTAAGTATTCATTAGCAGATGAATAGATAATGAAAAAATGGTATATACCCAGAATGGAACACTATACAGATGGGAAAAGGGAAGATGTTGAATAAAGGCTACAAAATTTCAATTATACTGGAGGAATACATTTTAGTGAGCACTTGATGGTAACCACAGGTAATAATCATGTATAGTATATTTCAAAATTGCTAAAATAGATTTTTAACAGTCTTACCTCTAAAAAATGATACACTGGTGATGTAACAGATAATGTAAATTAACTTGATGAAATCTTTCTATGATATATATATATATATATAGATAGATCAAAGTATCACATTCTATCCCACAGGTACCTACAATTATTCTCCAGGTATAAATAAATAAAAAATAGGCATAGAGTAATAGAAGTATAAACATAAGCTGGAAGCTTAGCAAATATTTAGAAATGAGGGTTGCATTTGTGTTCATAATTTTTTGTTACTAAGGCAAGTAATTTGCAATACCATTTTCTTTAAAGTGATGTGTGTGTGCGTGTGTGTGTGTGTGTGTGTGTGTGTGTATATATATATATATATATATATATATATATATATATATATATATATATATAATTGCTTCTAAAAAATGTATCCCAGTATAATTTATCTGGTATAAATTTATTTATTTACTTATTATTTTTAAGAGGTATGGACAGATTTATTTAGGACAGAAGAGACACATTAAAAGGAGAATGGAACCCATCTTGAGAGCAGGAGACAAACAGGATGAATGTATAGCAGCATATTTAAGTGGTTATAATTTCATGTATTTCTTTGAATAGTTAGAATCAACTACAGCCTAAAATATTATTAAACTAAAGGAACTTTAACATTACCCTGAAATAATCTAAGCTCTTTACATCCTGTGTAATTCTGAATATTCTAAGTAGGCAAAATGAGTGACTGTTGATCTAAGTTAGCATTTACTGGTACAGTAGGAAGTTTATAACATAGACTGTAGAATTCAAAAGAAGAGTTTGGAGCAGTGTTCACAATATAAGACATATATGGCTCCATGACATGTTATTGACGTATATGTGCTAAAGGAGAGTTTAGAAGAATTCCTGCCAAAATATCAGGACTTGTGAAATGAGAACAAAAAAGACTTCCAATTTATGTCATTTACTCTTCTGCTGTGGGAACAATATTTATAATGAGCATGTGTTCGTTTTGCCACTTAAAATTTGTTTGTTTCTAGACATCTTACTATGTTGCCCAGGCTGGCCTCAAACTTAACATCTTACTGTCTCAGGCTCCTGAGTAGCTGGGATATAGGCAGGTGCTGCCTCATCCAACTTAGAATATATTTCAAAGATATGAAATAGTCCTGTTTAGTTACATATAAAATGTATGTTCTCATTCACATTGTCTCTTTAGAAAATTCACTATCAGCTAAGGATACCTGAGTCACTTTATGTATAAGTCTTCCAGTAAAATTGAAAATCTAAAATGTGAGCATAAAACACTGATACAAAAGAGTGTAAATAGAAAAGAAAGGATAGAAGAGCTAATTTATTGATCAGATTTAATCTCACTTTAGTCAAACCAATGGAATGGGAATTTTTGTGTGGTGCTCCGACTGCTTTTATACAAAGCAGTTTGTACCAATTAAATTACACAATTTTTTTTTAAATTTCTACCATTTATAATTTGTTTCTAATATTAGAAGAGATTAAAAATTCACTTTATAACATCAGTTAAATGTTTATCCTAAAAAAATCTTAATGAGACTTTTAAAAACATTAGAGTATATAGGGGCTGGGGCTGGGGCTCAGTGGTAGAGTGTTCGCCTAGCATGTGTGAGGCCCTGGATTCAATCTTCAGCACCACATAAAATAAATAAATAAACAAAATAAAGGTATTGTGTCCATCTACAACTAAAAAAAATTTTTAGAAATCAGTATGGTGTATTCTCAAAAGACAAAGAATGGAATCACCATCTGACCCAGTTATACCATTCCTTGATATTTATCTGTAAGAACTAAAGTGAGCCTACTTTAGAGATACAAGCATAACCCATCTTAATTGCAGTACAATTCACAATGACAATTTATGGAATCAGCCTAGGTGTTCATCAACAGATTAATGAATAATAAAATGTGACATATATAAAAAATCAATTCAAAAATTACAATATAGATAAACTATTAACAGTCCTGTTCTCATCGATTTATATTCCTTCCTGCAGTGATTCTGCAATTTTATGTATCCCAGGTGCCAAAAAAACTTGATTATAAGAGTTAATATTTCTTGATATTCTGGTTAAAGCAATCTCATGACTCTATGAGATATGTGATATTATTATCTATATTTTATCAATGAAGAAACCGAGGTAAAAAGTTTAAATAATACATAAGAAAATCCCCAGGCATATACAGAGTTTGATGTCAAGCAGCCTAAATAGAGAACCTGTGTTTTTCCCATTAAGGAAGATCATCTTAAATATTAGAGGCACTGAAGTCAAAATAGCTCACTTCCTAACTACTAGTTGAACCATAAATCCATGTGCATTTCAACATTCAACTTTAATAAATCCATTTTGTTCATCTTATACATTGTCACTATTGGACTCCATATGGCATTTGTTACATAATCAGTAGTTTTCTTTTTTTTAGTAAAAAGGAGCTCATCTAAATGAGAAATGTTCTCCATAACATTATTTTATAAGATTACCAACAGACTTGCTAAGTGCTTACTGCTGTATTTCTACATTCTGCCAGTGACTTGCCCATAGATTAGAGGACCAAATGCCACAGTCTGGCTGGGCACAATTCAGGAGCCACTTGTCAAAAGAAATTAACTTTATTTTTAGAACCACACATGCCAAACAAAACAGCTCCTCAGGAAAAACCCTCAGAGCCCAACTGCCACCACCGGCTTCCCACAAGCCTCTCAACCTCCCCCACTCCTCCTGCTCTTGAGGCCAATTGGCTGGGTCACGTGGGCGGAGCCAAAAAAAGTCCCCCAATGAGCAGCTCCGTAGTCTGAAAGGGTGGGGAAACAGCCCAATGAGCATCACCGCAGAGGAGCCAATCAGCTAGATGTTGCTGGGGCCGCTGTGAGCCAATCATCAGCTGACAGTCTGAAAGTTTGCTGGGGCCCCTTTGGCTGTGGCTCTCAACATCTCCCCCTCTCTGTTTAAACAACAAGCATGTGGCTTAGGGACCGTGCCTGCCTTAGGTTGTCCAATAGTACATATGGTCCTTACCCGTTATCAGATGAGCTGACCTCAAGGCATCAGCCTCCTGTCTTAGGTTGGTACCATTGCAATTGGATCTTACCCGTCACTGAATACTGGTCCAGTATACAGCCACACCTGTGGAGAGGTCTTTGTACCAGCGGGGGGGTGAGGTTCTTTGCCTCACCTCTGTTGGCCCCCAAATTTTAGCTGAATGATCATGACAAGCAGAAGGGAGGAAGATACACCAAGCCAATTGACGGCTCCTTTTGGAAAAATTGTACCATTGATGACATCATCAGCAAAAATACCCCAACACTACCACAAGTCGCTGCCACAACAGATAGTTCACAATGCATACAAGTGAGTTCACAATGCATACAATTGATACATAGTCCAGGCAAGTTCTGCAAGCAGTTCAGTGATGGCTATTGCAGAAGCTGTAGATTGGTTTTATTTTTGTCTTCACCAGCACTGGGATGAAGATAGGAATTCCGGCAATAATGGCTAAAGAAAAAATTATGTAACATTCCAGAAGGCATTAAAAGAAAACAATTTTCTTAACAATTTACATTGTCTTGAAGAGAATTATTAAATATAATGAAAAGGAAAGGTGAAAGTAAACAAACAGATCTGTTAACCTCCTTTTTTGTTCACATTTTAAAACAATCCTCAACAGCTGTTTACCCAATTTAAATTAAGCCATTTAAATCACGTGAATAAAAAAAAATTATTTGGATCCATTTTTTCATGAGCGCTCACCATATATGATATATGGACATACGTACATTCAAACATATAACACAAAACACAAGTGTGCACACATAATATAATACATACAACACATAACATAATAGTAAAGGCCTTATAACTTTTTACAGGTGAAATCTCCATTGCAATGTTAAAAACTCTATAGTCAAAAAAATAGAACTGATCAGCAAAACATTAACCTAGGTCTGTATGAGCTCAAAAAACATAATAGAACTTCATGATATGGGAAAGGGCAATAATAAAATAGATATTGAAAAAAGCATCCTGGTTCTGTCGCAGATGTAAGAATAGCCAAACTGGAGTTCTGGATATCAGCTGTTATGGATTTGAGCCAAATCATCTTCTTTTTGGTCTGTAGAAATTGCTTTAGTTAATCTCTCTGGAATCCAAATCGGCTGCTGTTCTCCCTGTGGAAACACACAAACAGACCCCCGACTCCAGACAATTACTGGGTCAGGACCTTTCCATTGTCCTGTTAGAATATCGTTCCAAAGTACCTTGGGCTTATGTACATTTTTTGGACACATATGCCTTTCCGCAGCACTAAGCCCTGATGAATCCAAATTTTAAAAGTTTAGAGTAAAAAGGGTTATTTTAAGTTTATCTTTGGGGAATATATACCCCTTCCCAATTCCTTCTTTTTGCTTTAATAAGTACATTTTAATAGTTTGATGAGCTCTTTCAACTATGCCTTGTCCCTGTGGATTGTATGGGATTCCTGTTATATGAGTAATGCCAAATGTTGAGCAAAATTGTTTAAAAGAGGTAGAAGTATAACCAGGGGCATTATCTGTTTTTAACTATTTTGGAATGCCCACAGTGGCAAAATTTTGCAAGCAATGAGCTATAACATCTTTAGTTTTTTCTCTGGCATGAAGGGAGCCCATCAAAAATCCAGAAGAAGTATCAACTGTAACATGCAAATATTTTAATTTTCCAAATTCTGGCAAGTGTGTGACATCCATCTGCCAAATATGGTTAGGTATCAATCCTCTAGGATTGACTCCAAGATTAACTTGTGGTAAAAAGGTCACACAATTTTGACATTGTTTTATTATTTGTCTAGCTTGTTCCTTAGTTATTTTAAAATGCTTTTGTAAAGTATTAGCATTGACATGGAACTTTTTATGAAAATTTGTAGCTTCTTCTAGTGTAGAGAAAATATGTATGTCATGTGTAGTTTTATCTGCTAAATCATTGCCCAAACTAAGGGCTCCAGGCAATCCTGTATGTGCCCTGATATGTCCTATAAAGAATGGATCTTTTCTGTCCCAGATTAGACTTTGTATAGTGGAAAGCAAAGAGAAAACAGTAGAGTAAGGGGAAATCCTACCAGCATCTTCAAGGGATACTATAGCATTAACTATATACTGACTATCGGAAAATAAATTAAATACAGAATCTTTAAACATCACAAAAGCTTGTAATACTGCATTAAGCTCTACCTTTTGAGCTGATTGTTTGGGTACTAAAAATGTAAAAGTTTGATCAGGGGTAACTATTGCTGCTGTACCATTATTTGATCCATCTGTGAATATATTTGGAGCATTCATGATAGGTGATTTTCTTGTCATTTTTGGAAAAATTACAGGATGCGATGACCAAAAAGACAATAAAGGATTAGATGGTAAGTGGTTATCAAATGAAACATTAGATTTGCACATGATTATTGCCCAAGTATTTAACTCATTAGCTAACTCATCAATTTGATCCATAGTATATGGAGTAATAATTTTATTGGGAGAAATTCCAAACACTCCCTTTGCTGCTTTTATTCCTTTGAGTATTAATTGTCCTACAGCCTCAGGATACCTAGTAAGAATAGTGTTAGGAGAATAAGATAAATGTATCCATAATAATGCACCTTCTTGCCAAAATACTCCTGTAGGAATATTTTTTGTTGGTAGTACAATAAATAATAAAGGCAAACTTACATCAATTCTATCCAAATGCATATTTTCCATATATGTTTCAATGATTTTTAATGCCTTTCTTGCTTCAGGCATTAATATTCTGGGTGAATTTGGATCTGATGGACCTTTTAGGATATCAAATAAAGGTCCCAACTCTCCTGTTGGTATACCTAGATAAGGTCTTATCCAATTTATGTCTCCTAATAACTTTTGAAAGTCATTAAGTGATTTGAGTTGATCTACTCGTATTTGAATTTTTGGTGGACGGACCATGGTTGAGGATAATAGAACTCCTAAATAATTAATTGGAAAATTTAATTGTACTTTATCTATTGCTATCTCTAGATTATAATTTTTTAATAAGTTTGTAAGTGTGGCATAACATTCTAGCAATGTGTTTTTAGCTTTGTGTGCTAATAATACATCATCCATATAGTGAAATATTTGTAGTTCAGGATTTTGATTTCTAAGTGGCTGGATTACTTTGTTAACATAAATTTGACACATAGTTGGGCTGTTAGCCATCCCTTGAGGGAGTACTTTCCATTCATATCTCTGATCAGGACCTTTATGATTCAGTGCAGGGATAGTAAATGCAAAATGTGGACTATCCTCAGGATGAATTGGAATTGAAAAAAAAAAAAAACAATAAGCCAACAATAAGCTTCTATTGCCAATAGTGAGTTTCAGTATGTGACCTTGGCCATTCTCTGGCTTTACTTTCTCAATCTATTAAATGAGTGATTTGAACTAGATAATCTCTGAGGTCATTTCCATCTTTATAATTAGATATTATGTGCTTCTAAGTGACGAGAAACTAAAGACATTTCTGCACCGATCTTCGCATGTAATCAGCTGACACTACAATTTAGCATGTCAGACTGTCCTTATGGTATTGCTGATTTGATTATGGTTAGAGGCTGATGTGTCTCTGGTGTGCAGAGCTACAATTGACATTGATGCATATAAAGCAGTTCATGGGGCTTATTAAATCCAGCCATAGAATTGGAATGTTCTGGGTTCCCTTCAGGGTTCACATAAACTATAAATCATCCTAATTTTGAAATCTGACCTTTCCCAGCATAAGCAAAGGCTTCTGGATTTCAAAGTCACTGTGGTTCCTCAGAGGCTCTGAATACCACATAAGCTGCTGCAAATTCCACTCTGAAAACCCATCTCTAAATAAATCTTATTGGGTATTTGGTTTATAGGTGAACTCAAGCAAACCCATTATTGAAAATCTGGTTCCTGGTGCCCAGTACCAGGTTGTGATGTACCTAAGGAAAGGCCCTTTGATTGGACCACCTTCGGATCCTGTGACATTTGCCATTGGTAAGTTCCTAGCAACAAGAATAATGACTTATCTTTCTCAGACTACTGGTTGGAGGGGTGCAATGTGCAAGCTTGAAATCACTATCATTGCATAAGGAGTACCTATACCAGTTCACCCAATAGTCTACCTTCCGAGTATAGTGTACAGTAATGGAGGATTGCAGCCAGGACTCCGTCCCCCATCTCACAGGCACACACATTCTTACAAACATAGATGCCAAAATCCTCCGATCCTCACTTCCCTCCTATAAAATGACATAGTATTTTCATATAACCTACACACATCCTCTTTAAACCATTTCTAGATTACTTATAATACCTAATGCAATAAAAATGCTGTGAAAAGAGTTGTTATATTACATTATTTAGGAAATGAAGACAAAAAAAAGTCATTCTACACAGATGAATTTGAGGGAAGAATATTTTCCATCTGTGATTGGTTAATCCCACAGATGTGGCACCCACTGATACACAGGGCTTACTGTAAGGAATGACTAGAACTGAACACTTAGTCCATCCTTAGCATTTACTACTTGGGGGAAAAAAATCAGATGCAAATGTATTTACTTTGGCTTTCAATGATTTTGTCAGAAGGGTAAAAGCCTTATTTTTAAGTAGAAGTTTGAAGCCATGGCTGAGATATTCAACACATCTTCTCGGCTTTCTATCCTTACTCCCTACCCCTCTTCTTTTTAGTTCCCACTGGAATAAAGGATTTAATGCTCTATCCCTTGGGCCCGACGGCAGTGGTCCTGAGCTGGACCAGACCTTACTTGGGAGTGTTCAGAAAATACGTGGTTGAGATGTTTTATTTCAACCCTGCAACAATGACCTCGGAGTGGACAACCTACTATGAAATAGCAGCGACGGTCTCCCTAACTGCGTCTGTGGTAATCGCCCCTTAACCAGCTGTCACACTTCCCTAGGTCGACAGATGTGTCACAAAGAAGTGATTTGTAAATCAGATCATTTTGTAAATACACAGAGGTAGTTTGCTATTTTCAAGGCTTTTAGTTATTTTTGCTTTTAGGGTTTGGGGTATTTGGGGTTCTATTTTTGTTTTTAAGAGAGAGAATTTTGTGAAACTACCTTCCCCTTCCCCCCCTCAATGGGATTTGTCAATGAACACTTTTTTTTATTGCATTTGCCCAAAGCAGAATAGATTTAGAAAGTGTTTATTGTGCTTCTCTGGTCCTAAGGAGGAAAACACAAAAGGTTTCCCTCAGGCCTTCAATAGTTATTTGACCCTGTTGAACTCTAGTGACCACTCTTTCTGGAATCTACAAATTGGTTCAATACCTATATTACTGGGCCATTACAGATGGTTTTCACAAAACTATAAATGATTTTCTCCGTGAGACTAAATAATTTTTTAAAGTATAGGTTACCTGCAGATTATGCGTGAAGTACACAATTATCCTCTACCCTGTGAGGTCTGTAGTAGTTATCACCCAACAAGACTCTGGCTCATGGTCCATGTTGAAAGAATACAGACTTGTGAGAGGTCACTTGTCTAATAAATAGGGAGAAGTACATGTATGGTTACTTACAAACAAGTGCTATTTCACTGTGTATTAAAATTTAGGAAATTGCATACTGAAGCCAAAATTGGAAATATTTGTTTGTTTATCATTGAATCATCTTCAAAAAAATTTAGTTTTGTATTTTATTATGGCTCACTTCATTTCAGAAAGAATTACAAATACAAGACACAAACAAAGGAAAATAAAAATTAATTTTATTATGACCCAATGAAAATGCACTACTCCAAAAATATTACTTTCCTCTTAGTCCTTTGTCTCTTTGCTTTTTTGCCCCATTCAGAGAATAGCTAATCTGTTGCCAGCATGGTACTACAACTTTCGGGTAACCATGGTGACATGGGGAGAGCCAGAACTGAGCTGTTGTGACAGTTCCACCATAAGCTTCATAACAGGTGAGCATTGTGTAGGAGATGGTTCAATGACAGAGAACCTTATTTTGAGCAGATACTAAGGGGCCACATCTCCAGAAAGGGTCAGTCATCCACCCAGCACTGAATGAGCATCAGTTTCATGGGAGATAATATACTTGATTCTGATCATTTGTTATTTGTTGAATTGATAACCTTTAAAAATTAAGATGTCATTTTTATTCTTAGTTGCTGCCCTTGACTTAGTTTTGCTCTGATAATTGCCCTTGACATGTGCTTCCCAGTTGGGATTGATTAGAACAGGGGTATAGCAGCAGAGCCTTCGGCTTTACACGGCACACTCAATTGACCTTACACATTCAATGAGTATATTTGTTAGGCAGCATCCATTTCCTTATAATTAAGCCAGTTTTAAAGTCACAGCCTGACTGTGGTAGAGTACATTGCAGGAGTTTAAAGTAGGCTTTGAACAGAGATCTCCTGGAGCAAGTTAACTTTTCTACACCTCAGGTTTTTTACGTGCAAAATTGAGAAGACAGTGGTATCAATTATCTATTATTATTATGTCTTATTACCTCTTTATTGAAGATGTTACTTAGCAAAATACATTGCTCAAAGTTGAGGTACTTAAAATACTACTTAGATCACTGAGGAACTTAAATGATATAGTTATACCATCAACAGTTAAAGAAAACAATGAAAAGTAGAAATTCATCAAAAAAACATTAACCTTGTTGTTTGAACTAAGAGATTTCAGGAACTTGTTTTTGGACAATACACTCTACTTGTACAGAGTTGTACTGAGAGATTTATTGTTAATTAGAATTATTAGATGATGAATAATTTTGCCAAAATCCTTTCCTCGTTGGACATCTAGCTTTCTTCTGTTCAAATTATTAATGAAACAAATGGAAAGAAATCAATCAGATGTGAATTCTTACACAATCAATTTACATGATATGTCATTTTCTTTACAAATCAATATCCAAAGTACTCTTTTTTTCAGATGTTAATAGAAATAATTGCATATGTAAGTGAAAAAAAAAAAAAAAGACTAAGAAAAGGAGAAAATACCAATCCTTGGAAAATCACTGTGCTAACCTCTTGAATGCATTAATGATCACATATTTTATAATTAAACTTCACTGTATCAATAATTCTTAGAGTTCAAGTTTCTTGAAATTAGCTTTCAGAGAATACTGTTTCCTTCTCAGGCAGAACAGCTATCTGAAAAACTCAGAACCAGTTTCTGCTCACTTCCAGCTACAGAGCTTGAACAATTATCTTAATGGTCCTGAGCTCTTGTTTTTATCAGTGTATCTAAAATATTGCCTGATATTTGGTTAATAGAGCAAAACTTTGTATATTCAAATACCACCTTAACAGATTCTTTGCAGTGTCTCAGAGAGGGACATCAGAAACAAAATATCTTAGGAGTCACCATTCTGAGTGGTTCAAGGTGTGCCTTTTAAACTAGGGAACTGAGCTGGAATAAAATGTATAATAGTCAAGGTGCACATAGAAATCTGGATTTTAAAAAAAAAAAAGTGGTTAACAAAAGAGTTATTTACCTTGATGAGCAGTTAACAGTCCCCAGCACGCTGGTCTTTAGGAATTTCTTTTCCTGGAACAAACATCTCAGCCATACTGACACCAATGGTCTAAAGTATTATTATCTAAGCATATTAATATAGATGGTTTCAATTCTCATATCCATAAGTATAATACTTCATAGTATAGTGTCAGAATTAAATATAAATCACTATTAAAGTATATTTTATACTTATTTTTTAAAGCAATGGAAATTATATTCTTTTTTTGGCCTTTCTTACAGGATTTCAAATAAGGATCTTATTTATAATAAATGAGTCTTTCATGCTTTATTTCCCTATGAAATTTAATTTAATTTCCCTATAATATTTCCCTTTGAAATTTAATCTAATTGCCAAATTGATATAAAAGGAAATAGGAATAAAATATTTGAATTAATTGTGATTAATTAGAACCTCAATTCCATTATCTTTGTCAGGCAACTTTGCAAGCCAAGTCCATAGTTAATTGGGCTTGGATAGCAAATAATGATTACTAAACAAACAGTGACATCTGGTGGTCTTTTAGCACTATGATGGATTTTGAAGCAACAATATGGAGTACAAAAACCTGAAGACCGGTGCTTGTTGGGTTTGCTATGCATTGCCGGGTTTGTAATTTTAAAAAGTGTTCTTGTCCTCACTAAAATTAGAACATGAGAAAATATCCTTTGAGGAAATACGTGTATAGGTATTTGGATGTGATAAAGTACCCTGGAATATCTTAAAAAGCTATAAAGAAGCCACAGCTATTTTTTCCTATATTAGAATAATCTGAAGTAAGATGTGGGTATTGTTGATAGTTCATGGTTTATGTAAAGCATGCTAGAAATGCTAATTCCTATTACCTATGAAACAGAAATGTGTTTTTATTTATATACAGGTATTAAAAGTTTTCAGTGAATAATTGTTTTTGAAGGCATAGTCAGTTATATATGTTTGTTATGAGTTCTACCAGGATACTAATGAAGAGAAAGCTTCATGATTTACATAAATGTTCCTCCCATTTTTGTTGGCTTTGTGCTGCATTTCAGAGAATATTTCATAGTTGTCATGCCAACTTACATGTATAAATTAAATGTTTCTTAAAATCTTTAGAATTACCAGGTTCATTAAAATACGCTTTCAGAGCTCATGTTTTATAAATCTTGTGATGAACTCTGCTCCTAAATTAGCAATTTTTAAAAAATTTAACTGTGTTAGGATGTAAAATAAGCTCAGTGTTAGAATTTAGCTTTGTGGCATGATTTTCAAAAAAAATTATTCCTTCTCCTTTACCACTTAATTTGGGCAGTACTTCTTGAAACCACAGGGCTGGACATTGTCAATGATTCTGTCTTGTTATCTTATGGAAATAACATTTGCCTTCTATCCTACTTAGAGAGCTACTATATATTCTGTTCCTCACCTTTCTCTCCTTTTGCTCCTTATTCCCATCAACATCTTCACTGTACCACAATGGAAGAGATTTTATACTATAGGACCCCAAGTTTTCCAATACTGCTTGGTTAATAACTTTACCAATGCCTACTAATTGACTGAAACAAGCATACCCAAGCAAGAAAACATACTAGGAACCCTGTAACTGGATCACATAACAGGGGGCACCATTGGGTCTAGCTGTCTTGTGTTTGAGATACACAAGATGAAGTCCCATGAAATAAATGTCCACACTGTACCCAGTGTTCTCTGCTTCTGAGAGATCCAGGAGTCCCCAGGCCATTGCCTGATGTTAGCTTTAATTCCCTAAAATGTTTCTATATGGGATTTCATCCTCTCCTGATAAGTACTTTATTAGTCCTTTGTACTAAGTTGTATCTCTTTCCTCCCTCATAGCCCCAGTAGCTCCAGAAATCACTTCTGTGGAATATTTCAATAGTCTGTTATCTATCAGCTGGACATATGGAGATGACACCACTGACCTGTCCCATTCTAGAATGCTGCACTGGATGGTTGTTGCAGAAGGAAAGAAGAAAATTAAAAAGAGCGTATGTTTTTTTTAATTCAAATATTAGGCATCTCAACATTTAGTAGCATGGACTATTGAAAACCACTAAGCAAACATTTATGTAGATAAACATATGTTTGTATACCAACTGGCACTGTTTGGGCTCAGGAAATAGAACAACCCAAAATTACATTCTTTCTTATATAGAACTTATCTTTAATCTCTAACAGTGAGTTGTAATAGCTGAGATAACTGTTGGTTTAATTTATATTTAAAGTTATGATTTGAGATCATTCTTCAGGATTCCAAACATTTTCAAGAAAATGATAATTAACAAATTTCAATATTTTCTCCATATATCACCAACACCTAAATATTTGGATACACTGGGGATATTGATTTCTTCTCTCCAAGTTTATTAGCTTTTAAGCATTGTGTTCATTAGGATACAGACTTAAAGTACTATAATAAAAACAAACAAACAAACAAAAAACAAGATACAAGTTTTTTGTTGTTTTTAATTATAGCCTAGTATGGGTCACCCAGGTCCTTTCTATTTTCCTGCTCCACTTGCCACTATGTGGAGTTGTCATTTGCACAGGAGAAGTTCATTATCATTTCGTCCATCCTGCAGTGTGCAGGAAGAAGGCAAGAGAGGACATGGAGGCCCAGCACTTATAGAATATGAACTCGCTTATTGCACACATGATCACATGCCCCCCCAGCTGCAGGGGAGGATGGGAAATGTAGTCTTTAGGTAGAAAGCCATGTCTATAGACATAGCTAGGTTTCTTCTGAGCCTTTTAGAATGTGTATATTGGTAACAACCCAACAATATCTTTTCTAAAATCTGCTGCGACTATGTGGGAAAACACTAGAGCAATATCTATATCAAATAAGGGAATGGATTACTGAATTGTTTTATCCGGAGTGGGTATACATGTTTAAGTCTCCTTGCATTTGGCTCAAATGAGAAATTTGTATAATTTTCGGAGAACATAACATATATGTAATATAAGTAATATAATTGTAGATCACAGCACAAAACAGAGAAGGAATGGTGCTATAGCCTTGTAATTGTGTAGAATAGTGTGCTGGTTCATTCAGTAGAAGTTTAAGCCCCGGATTTTGGTGTTCTTCCAGGTAACACGAAATGTCATGACTGCGATTCTCAGCTTACCTCCGGGAGACATATACAACCTCTCGGTAACGGCTTGCACGGAAAGAGGAAGCAACACCTCCACACTCCACCTTGTCAAGCTAGGTAGGAGTATATGGGCAAGTGTAGAAACTATCACACTGGGAGAACTGGTGCTTGATCCCTTAATTCAGTCAAGGACTCAATGAAATAATAACTGAAAAGAGCTAATTCTCTCTTGTAAAGAGGCAGAAGGTAGACATTTATACTACCCAAAAATATAGTTAAGCTAGAATAAGTTTTTGTGAGTAAAATGTATATTATGCTGGGAGACAGGTGTATTTACCATTCTTAAAACCATAAATGAACACAGTTCGTTTTAAAGATGGATGAATGTTAGAGAATATCTAGTGCAGTATTTTTAACTGTTAGACAACATCCCCTTTTCATATAAATGGCTATTAATTATCTTAAATAGACACTCATAGCTAAAATAACCCACACACTAGTTTTTTTAAAGTTGTTATAATTTCATATGAATATAAAATCAATACGAATGAAAAATATTTATAACAAAATAATAGAGTCCCCTATGTATGTGTGTTCAAACACAGCTACTCTGAAAGACTTATGAAGTTGCCTACTGCATACACATAGCTCAAATGAACAAGTTTATGTTTGCAAGAACTGACCAGTAGTCCTGATAATTTATAATTTTCAGAAAATATATCCATAAATATATAAAAGAATATTTTTAAATGATAGAAGGAACAACTGAAAATAAATTAATTAATAATAAATAACTGAGAAAGCCCAGATACAAGTGTGCCCTAGAATAAATCTAGAGTTAGAGTAAATCAGAATAAATTAGAAGTATTTGCATATGATGAGACCAAGAGGTAGATGACCTTAATGTGGAGATAACATACCAAGAAAACAATAGACTGTGGATGAGGAAAGGTGAGGAAAGTAGGGTATTCTTGCAAATGAGCTGAAACTTACTGTGCAGTAATGTCAAATAATTCTTTATAATTTGACATACAACTTGGAAGTGACACTGTGTAACACAACATATATCTTCTAGAGTTAAATAGTGACTACTAGAAACTAGGAAGGGTAGGAAGGATAGAGGAATAGTTGGATAATGGTTATTATATATTAAGATATACATTTAATTTCTGATCCTATAATTGGCAGCAGGCAATGGAGAATGGATTGGCAAAAAGTTCTGTTGTTGACCTCTTGGAACAGTATCAGTATGAACACAACTCAAAAATGAATCCATAATTTCAATAGGTAATGTTCACAACATAGATCTCTTACCACTTTTATATCTCAAAAATTTTAAATATATGGAAGACAATAACAAAACTATTTCCCAAATGGTGATACAGTTTAGTGATATCAGGCTTTCGGGTGTCTATTAATTTATAATATGTGCCTGAATCATCTTTGTTATCTCATATGTTCATGTGTGCAGCTATGAGTAAGGAGTGCTTTATTAGTGGAATAACACCATGGGTAGCATTGTGTCTGTGAGGAATTTTTAGAAAATCTCCAACAAAACAAAACAAAAGCTTTCTTTAATTCATTCAGTAGGCACATTTCTCTACAACTAAAGGCAAAGGGCACTGAGTCTTGAATCCTTTTTAACTCACACTTGACACGATGAAAACTAAATTCTTGTACTAAACTTACCCTTTAAAATTATGCATCATGTAGTTGGAAATACATGATGTTTTGAAAAGATACTATGGGAAGAAAAAGTACATTATTGAACAATTTTTAAATGATATCTTCCTAATCCGTTTAAATATGACAATTTTCTTCTTAATTATTTTACTTAATTCTTTGAAAAGTTTTTCAATATCATTGCAGTAAAGTACATGAAATTTATTTTTATGGTAAATTATTCTTGTGTGACATTCTGAAGTCATGTGGCATATAGGAGATGGGACAGTTTTTTATTTGAAATCCTCTTGCTCATTGTGGACAGCCAATATTTGTCAAGTCCCTGTATTCTGACTACACAAAACATTCCTGCATGTTTCCAAACACATTCAAGGGGACAGTGCTTCTCACTTTGGGAATCAAGTATAGGGTTGTACACTGCAGGTAATCTATTCTTCTTCTCTGGTGGCCCATGCTTGAATTTTAGAGAATACCAACTTCCAACATGGCATCATCTACTTATTAAGACAAAAGCTTACCTTCCTATTTCAGATTGTGTCTCCCATGAATTTAAAGGTCAGTTCAAAAATCATTTCCAGGTAACCAGAACTACTTGAAGATTTCACTCATGTCCTCAGTGTCTTTCTTTTCCCAAGCATTATTATTACATGTAGCTGTGTGTTTAAGGTCCTGGATTCTTTCTCCAATTAATTTGTATAATCAATCTCCTTTGCAATTCAAATTCAGAGTGTGCTTACCAAAATAACATTTTCATTGGACTTAGTATAGGCTTCTCTGTCATTCTGATGATATTGTGACATTACAAATGACTTATGGAGCCCTGAGAATATGGGGAGAAGTTATAACTAGTACAATTATGTCTTCATTGGGAGTGTAAGTTGAAAATCAAGATGCTTTCTCAAACATCATGAGGTCTTGAGCTTCCATGTTTGCCTGATACATAGGACTGTCTAAGCCAACTGGTAAATTTCCTTTAAACTTTTCAAGAGTAAAAGGCAAGTTCCTAGATAAATTATTTCTATGAAATAAAAAAGCTTTCCTTTATTAATATCTTAATAGCAGATGGAATATTGTCTCTATCTTGTTCTTCCCTGAAAGACAATTTATACATAATATGCCTTTTTTTTTCATGGCAACTAAATAATCTAACTTTTTATCCTTTTGATAAAACATTCTATTTTTCATTACTAATCATGTTATTGTATTTTATTAGCTTTCCCAATTTTTAAATTGGACACAATACCTTTATTTTATTTATTTTTATGTGGTACAGAGAATCGAACCCAGGGTCTCGCATGTGCTAGGTGAGCACTCTACCGCTGAGCCACATCCCAAGCCCCTAGCTCTCACAATTTTCCATAACACAATGCCTTGCCACCTAGAGCTGCTCAATATATATTACTGAATTGAATTGAAATAGTAGACTTCAAGGTTGAAAGTAGTAGCTAATATTTAACCAAAATAATTTCATCTTTGATAGAAGTGAAATAGCATTGTGCTTTTAAAATAACTGAATAGAAGTTATTTTTTGTTTCACAAAACTTCATACCATTTTGTTTCTTCACAGTGTTCATTTTGGTGTTCACAAAAGTCATATTAATTCTACTTTACAGGAAAATACAATTTTGACACACAGATTTTCATTTCAATCAGAATGCTCTTGTTAAAGCTTGGACCAAAACTAGCTGGGTTAACCAGCATTCCAGCTTCTCTGACAGAGGTCTCTTTATGCTATGTCTATCATAGGAGGCAGGATTTACCTCTGTGGAAAGAAATTAAACTACCGATGACTATTGTATAACATAAGTTAATCCAAGATGACATGTGCAAAGGTAAAGAGCCCTTTCTCAAAATAATTGCCAAGAATTTTCAATTATAATGTCAACAGCAAACATCCACATTAAGACACATACCATCAGTGGTGCTATTTACAGAATGTTGAGCCAGTCCTCCCACAGGGAATTTCTGAATGCCTGCAGTTTCATGGTGCTATGGTGGTATGTGATGACCAGTCCCTTTGGATGTCAACACAAATGTTAAAAATGAAATCTGTACCTAAGACCTGTCGTGTTGGAAGAAACCACTGGTCTGCACATGACTATGTTTTCAACCAATAACCAGTCATATCTCCAAGTCTTGGAGAATCCAACTAGAACTTTGGGCCAACTTTAGGAGGACTTAGGAAGTTTATATCAGAGAATCAGTTTTCCAACCTTAAAAATAGGAGGAAGAAGAAAGGAAAAGAAACAAGAATGGTAAATGTTGGACATTTACAAGACAGCTCTGTGCTAATAGAACATTCACTTATTAATTCATCTAACAAATATATATTGACAGCCTTGCAAGCACTGGTGAAATGTCAAACTACTTGTAGCAATGAACCCAAAGCTTTCTTTCACAGAAATGTCCACAAATAACTTATGATCTAGTAAAAGGAAAATGATAAGTGTTTCACAGAGCATTAAAGCAGGGCACTGTGGTACAGTCACTGTGTGGTTAAAGATTTCTTTGAGAGAGCCATCAAAGCTGAGGTCTGAATAACCAAAGAGGATCATCCACAGAAGGTTGGGGAAGTGTGCTATGTGGAGGGGATAGGCAGAGACCAGATTGTACAGGATTTTGAAAGCATTGAGGTAGAATTTTACATTTAGAGCCATGGGACATTTAGAGGATTTAAAAAATCTGACTTACATTTGAAACAATCCCTCTGGTAGCTTAAGGGAGAAAGGATGGTTGAGTCAACAACCAATAAAGGGTTATTTGTCCCAGTTCAAAAAATAACATTCTAATCCAAATAAGTCCCATGAGAAATGATGGAAACCTTGACTAAAGTGGTTATAATGGAGATGAAGAGAAGTGGACAGAATTGTGGAGCTATTTTGAAGGTTGTGTCAACCTTTTGTTGGGACAGAGATGGGAAGTGAGAGAAAGAAATTGACACTGACTTCTAGGCGTGGCTCTTGAGCAACTAGGGTGGATGGTGGTACAATTCATTAAGATGGAAAAGTCTTGAAAAACTAAAGGAACAGTAAATTTGGGGTAAAGTAAGAATCAAGGATTTTTCTTTGGATATAAATTTGTGGTAACTGTGGGACATCAAAGAGCAGAGGTTAAATAAAGAGATTATTGATAGATGTGTCTGGAAATTGAGGAGAATTTCTAGGCTGGAAAGATCATTTGGGGGCATCTAAGATGAGGTCACCAAGTAATAAGATGAAACAGATGAGCAGAGAAGCCCTGGATCTAGCCTACAAGAAACACTTCAGCACTTACAGATTGAGCCCAGGAGAAGCCAGCAAGAGACACTGGGAAAGACTAGCCAGTGAGGAAAGAAAAAACCCAAAGACAGGATTTGCATACCACCATTGTGAAACTTCTGCTTTTTCCTGCCCACAGACTTGTGCAGGCAGAGTCAGGACAGGAATCCTGTACCGCCAGTGCTTGGAGAGGGTTTGGGGATGGCTGGGTGCTGTGCTGCCTTGCAGCACAACAGAGCCTAGGAAGGCTGGACCCACTCACTCTACCCCTGGCAGACCTGGGTCTGGACACAGGATCAATTCTTTTTATCTGTTTTCTGCATATTTGTTCCTGAATTGGGTTTTCTCTAAAACCTTCATTTCCTTCATAACACATGTAACAAACAAGGGAGGATCCCCACACCCGCTCTGTGGTTTTCTGTTCCCTTTTTATAATTTGGACATTAGGACAACATTAGCTTGATTTTCTGAATCTCAGTCATGAAAATTTTTGAATAGATTAGAAATCTTTAAAACATCATTTGGCCACAGACAAGGGGAAAAACAGAAAAACAGAAACACTTTGAGATGTTTAGAATTTGGGAAGTATTGGATCCCTTGTCCTCTCTTTCTTCAGTAGATTGCAAATAATTATGGAGTTTAATAAACTGGGTTTTCTGACCAGCCTGTTGTACTTGTGGTCTCATTCCCTCTTAAGAACATTTGTTTATCATTTTGTTGAAGCCATGCAGTTTACAATTTTTGAAATAGTTGCTTGAGTATACGCAGTCCTTGGTTTTAGAAAGGAGTGGGTTAAGTGTGTGAGTCATACCTTACTGAAGTCTGAAGTACCACTCCCTAGCCACCCTTTCCTGGAATCCTCTCCTAGTATATAACTAATGTTTTTTTTTCTTATTCTCTCCCCCCATACACACACAAAAAGAGCCAAGGAAGTTGAGAATATGAATAAATGGTGTCAAATAGCACAGAGAGAAAGAAGATTAAAAAATGGACGAATGAATGAATGGATGGGAAGAAAAATCGAAGGAAAGGAAACAAAGTGTGCATATCTGTAGCATTCATTATATATACATCCCCGTTATACACACATACCAGTCTCCCCCCCCTTGCACACACACACACACACACACAACAATAAAGTCATGTACTTTTTACAAACGCATTCATTCATTTTATCACCCACCAAACATTTAGTCTGCTTTTACTATGTGCCACACACTATTCTGGGTTCTGAGTATACACAAATAACAAAAATTTTTGGCCTGTTCTAATACAAAAAAAGGGATGATAAATATAGCTACATGGATGTTGAACAGTGATGTTTTGTGGGGAAAAAAAAGAAGAAGAAGAAGCAAAGGCAGTGAGTGCTGAGGGGTAAGTGCGATATTTGTTGTGGGTGGAGTAAGTGTCACTGTGACTGTGATGTTTGAGTCCAAACCTGAAGGTGAGGGGATGAAGCAAAGAGTTAAGTAGGAGGTTATCAGGTGAGCAGAAGGAGTCACAGGTAAAGAGTCTTGGAAGCATCAGTGAGCCTGGTAATTTCAAAGAATAATCAAGAAGGCTAGAGTAGATTCAACAAAGGGGAAAGTAGTAGATGGCGGGCCAGAGAGGTAACAAGGGAGCAGACAGTGTGGGGTCATTGAAGAGCATTTTCCTGAGTGAGAGGATGCTCCATGGGATGGGTTAACAGAGGAGTCACAACACTGACACATTTCACAGTAGGATCCTGGTAGGAACTGTTTAGGGCTAAGAGCAAAAGTACAAGACCAGTTAGGTAAGATGACCACACATCTGTATTGCCTTAGGCAATACAAGTTTGCACCTCTTATGGATCAGTTAAAATCTAACAATCTTCTTAGAAATCCCCTCCTTCCCCAGATGATCCAAGTTGGACACATTGGGTTCATTATAATTAGGCAGAATAGCACGATTTGTTGTTACATATCCAAACATACACACAATATAACAGTACAATTTGGCCAATTTTATTCTCCAGTACCTTTCCCTTCCCTCCCCCTAACCCCCTTACTCTCTACTCTACTGGCCTCCCTTCTATTTTCATGAGATTCTCCCCACTTCCCCAACCCCCCATTTTTCTCTCAGCCTCCACATGTAAGAGAAAACACAGTACCCTTGACTTTCTAAGTGCAATTTATTTTGTTTAACATAATATTTTCAAGTACTATTCACTTACCTTCAAATCACATCATTTAATTTTTCTTTAAGGATGAATAAAACTCCAATGTGTATATATCCCACATTTTCTTTATCTAGTCAGTCATTGCCAGACACCTAAGCTAGTTTGATAATTTGGCTATTGTGAATTGTGCTGCTATAAACCTGCGTATGCATGTAGCACTATAGTATGCTGACTTTAATTCTTCAGGATAAATACCAAGGAGTGATAGCACTGGTTTATACAGTGGTTCCATTCAGGTTGGACTTTTATGATCGGTTATATAGTTCTTCAAAGTCAAGAGACCATTGATATCTATCCATACAAGAAATTGCTTGCATCATGTTGGTAGCAATGAAAAGTGGTCACATAAAAAAATGTATTGTGAAAGAGCTGAGAGAAACTACTGATGAACTTAGATGTTGTCTCCGAATTAGTGATAAGACACCAAACCTAGGATCTGAGCAATTGAAAGGACAGAGGTGCAATTTATTGAGTTGAAGATTACAGGACAAAGTGATCTGGAGGAAAGATTGTTAAGTTCAGCCTCTGATTGGTCAGCAGTCCCAAGTGTCTGTTAAACATTACAGAAGAGATACTGCACTGAACAGGCTGTTAGATTAAGGAGTTTGGTTCAGTGGGGACTTCATGTATGGAAATAAATTTAAGAGTAGTCAAGAAACAGACTTGAGCAGGTTATTAGGAATGAAGAAAGAAAAAAGAATTCTATCCACGGACTAAGCTCCAAGACACTTCAACATTAAGAAGTAAAAGTGACAAGGAAAAACCAGCAAAAGAGGATGACTAGACAGAGAAGCAAGAAGGAGCCAAGAAAAGTGCGATATCATAGGAGCCAGGCAAAGAAGGAGCCTTGATGGTACAGGGAAATCTGCAGATAAGTCAGGTAAGATGAAGAATGAGAACTGAACACTGATCTGAGCAACCAACCTAGAAGTCACTGCAGATTTTGAGAAAAGGCATTTGGGTGGAGCAGTGAGCAAAAGTATCCAATTTGAAGGAGCTCAAAGAGAATGCAAAGAGAAAAGCTGAAGACAGCTGGAATAGAAAAACTTTTGAGAAATTTTATTATAAAGGAAAAAAGAGGAAGTGAGCAGAAGCTGAATAATAAAGAATTTATGAATTTTTGTTGGTTTTTTTTTTTTTTCTTTTCTTTTTCTTCTTCAACGGAATGGAAAAAGCTTGACTGTAAGCTAATCAGAATGATTCTATAGAGCAGGGGGGGAAAATCAATGATTCAGGATAATTAGAAGTGAGACTTTAAATGATGTCCCTGATTGGGCCAGAGGAGATGGCAGCCAGGAGAGGAGCGGAGGGTTGGGGGTGAATCTTCAGTAAGACAATGAAAGATAGAGATGTGGGCACTGATGGGGTAGTCAAAAGGGTGGGTGATGATGGCAACTGTGAAAGTCTCTTCTGACTGACTTCTTAGGAGATAATCATACATGTTCTTTAGGTTTGTAGGATATCATAATGGTTCCACAATTCTTCTTGTATAGACCTTTATGACCAGCAGTCACACATATATTGCTTTCTAGTTTAGATTTCAGTGATAGGTATGTCACTGCTCTGCACTGGGCTTGAGACTCACCAATACCTGTCCTCAACACATCTCTCCCCATTTCCCACTGAAATCCTCTGAGTCACTGCCAACTGCCCACAGCCCTGCCACATAGCGTCAGCACTTTTTTAAAAGCATTTCTTCTGACCACCAAGCAGTGACTACATATTTTGCAAGTATCTTATTCTCTTCAATATATTGGAAGAATCTGGATGTCGGACTTGTACAGCAATGTCTGTGAAATCTCACACTTGAATACTCAGCAAGTATCCATCCTGAAAAAGTTAGTCTTCTGGATATCGTAACATTTCAGGAGACCTTGTTACCCCAATAAGGAAATGAATGGAAAATACTCGTATTTTTAGAAGGTTTATTTTTATGGAGGTTTTAGATATCAGTTCTCATTCTCACATTATGTTACATTAGAAAAGTGACTCAGGCCCTCTAGATTTATGTCACCTACCTATAAAATGGAAATCTGGACTAGAATATCTTTATATTCCAAGTCTTAGAATTTCATTCAACCTGATTTCAAATAAAGGCAACCAAGTTAATGAAACAGTGAAAGTAGGTAGTGATCTTTGTCTAAAAATTTTGTGATACATAAATTTAACCAAATAAAATGCTAGGTAAAAAAAAAAGAAAAGAAAAAGATATTTTTTTCATTCATTCCTAGGATCTAAAAATGGAAGAAGTCAGATATTTTGTTTTGAAACTAATATTAATGAGAACTTTTTCTCCCTAATCTCTAGAAGTTACTTGAGTTGCTAAAACTATAAACCCACCCAATGACTCATAGAAGGGGATGTGACATTTGCTGTCATTAAATTAGACCATAAAAATATATTTAAAATTAATGGCAGCGATATATTTCTAATTCCTGAGGAAAATCGTATGTTTTGTATATGAAAAGGAACTAAAGGTAATTTAATGCATTTTTTAGGTGCTAAATATTTGCCTGAATGTTTTTTTACATTTCCCAATATTATTTAAAAATATTCAAATGACTAATTAAATGAATTTAGGAAAAGAATCTCCCTAAGTTAATGAGAAAAGACCTAATAAACTTCAAGTTTGACAAAGGCTACCATTGTTTGATATAAATATTCCTCTTCTTAATTTTACTGCATGTACATCTTAATTCACCATGAATAATTTCTTGACTTCTTGTTTGTTTTTTTCCCTTCTAACAGTGTTTTCTTTTGCAGATTTTTTTTTTTTTCAGTGACTTGAACTTAAGTTATGCAGCTTTCACTACCTACATTGCAGATGTTCTCTTTGGCCAAATTGAATATTAGTTACATAACCTGTGCTGCTTACCTTAGAACTGCTTGAGTTGAGAAAAATAAAAATTTAAAAGGCTGACTATAATATAGCATTTAAAGACTTCCAATTCATATCTGTATACATGCAGAAGATTCTAGAAATTTTCTCTCAGTGAGGCTAAAGATTGAAAATAGATTTTGGTCATGCTGATCACAGGTTAAGATGATTTTTACAGTGCTTTTCTACTGACTTCCTCTTATTACCAATGTCACACATTTGTACTGTGACTTATCAAGCTTAGAGGTTTAAAATGTAAACAGAGAAACTACTGGTCCTTATGGAAATAATTATGACCTCATAAACATCATTTGCTAGGTGGTTACATCAATGAGTCACATTAATATAAGAAACACTAATAACTAGCAGATAGATTTTAGACAATAAGTACATTACACTCTGTTCCAAGGTACAGTAAATCCATTACATCTGTTTCCTTTGGAATTCCCAAGAAAAAGAAGAGATTTTTTTTGCTAAAGCACAGAATAAGGATGACACCAGCTCATACTTCACAGAAGGTCACTTTCACTCCCTAGAGACCCAAGGCAACAACTTGAGCCTCTCATAATCCAATCTAAATTAAATGGTAGAGATTGTATTACAGCCTTTCATTCTGCTCATGTTCTGTGCATGGTACTTGACTCTCTTTTAAAATTAGACTAGATTCCCAACCCAAATCCAGAGAGGCATTGAATGGGAGCAAAGAAAAGGAAAGGGAGAACCAAATAGTTGAATATATCACCAGCAATGTTAGAAAGCTTTTAGAATATCTAAAAGCAAGAAAACCTATATCTTTGTTGTATTTTGTAAAAACAGCATATTTATTCCCTTTACCATGTATGCAACACTCATCAATATTGTGGATTATTTTAAGCAAATAATATGGAATATTTAGAATATGGAATATTAAAGAAGTTAAGATGTAAAATGTCACTGAGCAAGATATAAAATGATACCTAGGAGATGATCTCTAACTAATATCTACCTGACCCTATATAAAATGTGTGTACAATGCCATACATCTCATTTGCTCTTCATAGTATTGTTGGGGTCTTTTTATACTTCTGTTTTATGAGATAGAATGTAATTGATATTTTTTATAATAAGAAACTATATTGGGTGGCTAAGACTGCCATAACAAAATACCACAGACTGTTGTTTAAACAACAGACTGTATGACCAATGTGATTCTGCAACCTGTACAATCAGAAAAATAAGAAATTATACCCCATTTGATTCAAATGTATGAATTGTCAAGATCATTGTACTGTCATGTGTAACTAATAATAATTTAAAAAAGCAGAAATGAAAAATCTGTGTTTTACAACACAGCCATTAGCCATGCATAGGGACTGAGCACTTGAAATCTGGTCAGTCAAAAATAAAAGGTGCTGGGGCTGGGGATGTGGCTCAAGCGGTAGTGCGCTCGCCTGGCATGAAAAAAAAAAAATATTAATGATTCTTTCTATTGATGCTACTTTGTGTGGTTTTGGTTAAATAGAATATATTAAATTAAATTCACTTGTTCATTTGATAACTGTGGATTTACTCACAGTTATGGAGGCTGAAATTCCAAGATCAAGTTGTCAGCAAATTCACTTTCTCTTAAGGTATCTCTCCTTGGCCTGTCCTCACATGGTCTTTTCTTTGTATGCATGCATCCTGGCATCTGTTTGACCAAATTTCCTCTTCTCATAAGGACATTAGTCAAATTGGATTAGGCCCAACCTAATGGCTTCATTTTAACTTATTAACTTCTTGAAAGGCCCTGTCTCCAAATATAGTTATTGTGAGGTTTCAACCTATGAAGTTTGGGGATATTCAATCTCTCCCATGATGCAGATAGAGACCAGCCCAAAAGTTTCTGCATGTCACTATACCCCTTATCAGGTACAGTTGCCTGAACAAATTTAAACATTAAATCCTTTTAGTCCTGTGCCTGAGAATGAGAACTTGAATCCCATAAACCATCAAGGCTGTGGGCCTAAGCTGACATTGTCTTTTCTTGGGAAGAGATGAACAACAAGGAGGGGTCCTCTAAGCAGCTTCTGCCAAGAATTTCTAGACTTCTGCTCTAGCAAATAGGAAGGAATACTCTAACCCAGTACTGTCCAATTGGAATATGATGAGAGTCTCCTATGTGATTTTTAATTTCCTAGTACACACATTAAAAAATAGTAAAAAGAAAACAAGTGAATTGAATTTAATATATTCTATTTAACCAAGACTACACAAAATAGCATCAATATAAAGAATCATTTATATTTTCTTTTTTCATGCTTAAACTTCAAAATCCAATTTGTACTTCACATTCATAACATCTTGTATTTTTATTTATTTTTTTTTCAGAGAGAGAATTTTTTTTTAATATTTATTTGTTAGTTTTTGGTGAACACACATCTTTATTTTATTTTTTATTTTTATGTGGTGCTGAGGATCAAACCCAGAGCCCCGTGCATGCCAGGCAAGCACGCTACCACTTGAGCCACATCCCCAGCCCAGCACCTTTTATTTTTGACTGGCCAGATTTCAAGTGCTCAGTCTCTATGCATGGCTAATGGCTATGTTGTACAACACAGATTTTGCATTTTAATACACTCTCTGGGAAAAATATTGTCTCAAGTAGTCAAATTTAATCATATTATACCCTCACTAATGAAATCTGTAATAACTTTATTTCCTTTAGGATACCAGAGTTAAATTTCTGCCTGGTTAATTTAAAGAATACACCTATCACAAAGAGAGTAAATAGTGCACAAGCCAATGACTTGGATATGTTACTCGTTGACCTACAGAGCTCACATGCCTATGTAGTTGGGGAAAGAATACAGTGATGATGGGTGCCATGACCTTGGAATAATCGCTTGTCTCCATATTTTGCCTGAAAAGAAAAATTTGCCACCTGGCTGTTAGAAGTCCCAGATCATTTGGAGATTTTCCTAAGGATTCTGTTGATCACCTGGACTCACATTCTCAGTCAAATCAAAAGAAATCCCTATTCTAGTAACTATGCCCTCTTCCTTAGACCACAGAGAGTTCTTTTTATAATTCACAATAGTCCTTGACTCCACAACTGAAATATGAATATTTTATCAACATGATCAGCTTAAGAAAAGGTAGAGAACATAAAAATTCAACCACAGTATGTCTGAGTTACGTATGCTGGAATCCTGAATTTTCTAGTAAATAAATCCTGGCTCGTGTTTTAAATTGGTCAATAAATAAGATACATTGAGTACCTACAGATGGCTAGTTCAAGATGAAGACAGATTAATTTATAAAACATGAATAATCTATTAGGATCTAGTAGGATTGGGACTTCACTCAGATCAAATAGTTGACAATTAAGCCAACAGAAAATCCCTGAAGGGATAAGTCATCAAGAGACAAAGTCATCAGAAAGCCTTTGGGGAGAAGCTAAGACTTTTTCTTGACCTCAGAATGAGCTGAATAAAGAGAATAAAGAGAAATCATGTGAGAGCAAGAACATTGCTCATGTCAAGTTCAATGAGAAGAGTAACTTTAACAGGGGGCAGCACTTGTGGGGTAGTTTGGTGATAAAACTAATGACTAGGTGACATGCAACCAATTTAAGTAAATCTTTAAAATGTGGTGCATTTAGATATGACACTGTAGACATGCACAGACAGGATTAACATGAGCCAGCGGCATCATAAGCTGCTTTTTGCTATCACTGACAAAAGGAAGAAAGAACAGATTAGCAGTAGGGAGGAGGGAGAAAGGACTCTAACAATCAATGCTTGTGATGACAAGAGCTTGGACATGCAATATATTTTTAAAAATAGATAACAGAAGATATGACAAGAATCATTAGCAGACATGCTCTCTGGTACTGAGAAGTAAGAGGCAAGCCTCAACATTTTTCACTTAGACAACTGAAAGAATGTCTATGTTCATAAGAGAATCAGGAGTCATGGAAGATAGAATTGATTTATGAGAAGGGGAGGCTGCCAGATTCAGTTTTACCATTAGGAGTTTGAGGTAATAGTGAGATATCAAAGTAGGCACAGATGATTGATTGAGTATGCAGGCATAAAAAGTTGGATTCAGAGACTTGGATTTGGGCAGTGTTCATATTAGATAGCTAAACTGATTTTATCTATCTACCAAGAAGTGAAATATAGACACCCTAGGGATTCTGAGTATAGTCCCAGAGATTCACTCTGAGGAGCAATTCTGTAGTGCGCATTTTTTAAAAAGAAAAAAAAATCCAGCATCAGTTAAACAAATTTTCCAACTCTGCCCTAAGAACCTTACACTTGCTGCCAAAGATCACGTTCTACATGAGTCAGAACTGCTGTAGGACTTGTTCTCTTATTCAGGATCCTACTAGCAATGACAATTTTTGAAGGATGTGGGGTGGAAATTGACCTCTGAGTTTCATCAGAAACTCTCAGTTTCATTAGTTTTTCTTTGCCAGAAGAGAAGTGAGACAATGCAATGTCTGGAGAGTGGATAATTCATTGCAAATGAAAAAGGGATCCTGACATCAATTGCAAATTTTGCTTGCCAGAGACTAACGCATCTCTTTCTTCCTTCAGCTCTCCTGCCTAACCTTGTCAAGTTGCCTCTGATATGCTTCTGTTTAGTTAGACTCAAGTTGAAGTTACCTGCAATAAATCAAATCAAAACTGACTTTGACATACTTCTTGTTTCTGGTCAGGGCTACCATGATGATATTCTAGAAAGAAACTCCAAATCTTCCCACAAAAGATATATACTTGTCAAAGAGGTGAACAGCTTTACAGGACTTTTTCAAACACTGATAAAATCCAGGCACTGGGGACCAATCTTGGGAGAGTGGGGTAGGAAGTGAAACAAAATCGAGTAACAAGCAGTGGACCACTTACAAAAGTGGTTAGTTATCTGAAAAGGACATACAGGTGGGCAGAGTATATGGCTATGTGAACCTGGCAGTAAGATACACCATGTCCAAGCAAGTAATGTCACGGGGTTCTGACAGCAGGGAACAGGGACCCCCGCTTCATACCTGGATATTTATTCAGGCTCAGCACTTTACCTACTGGAGGAACTAGAGGAAAAAGCATCATCTAAAGGACAGGTCACAGGCAGAAGACCAGGAGAGATTTAGTAATGGGGGACAAGACAGCAGAGCACTTATTAGAAATGAGGAACAGGCAGGGTCCTCAGGCAACCAAGCCAGTGACTCAAATACTGAGAATGAGTATGAGGGAATCACAGCTTCCTTGACTAGTGGGGTAACTGATTAAGACAAAATTCCTAAGATAAAAAATTTATCTCTAACATTGTATGAATCATCCAAGTCACCTTCCATCAATCCTTTTCTCTTAAAAAAAATAATTTTTTCTGTTTAGCTTAATCCTTCCTAATTTTGGCTAAATTTTCACGAGTCCTTCCTCTAACTGAAGTATTTTAAACTCCCTTTCCTCCAGGGAAAGGAAGGCAAGTTGTTGGCTGAGTACCAAACTGAACCTTTTCTTTAGAAGGGAGCACACCACTTTCATTTTCCCAACCTTTGTTAAGTACATATTTTTGTATCTCTTCCAGAAAGTTCTGTATTATCAAGACAATGCTAACTCCAGGACAGATGTCAAAAAAATATTACTAGATTAGGGCTATAATAAAGCTGAAGTAGAAAACAGAAGTGTTCCAAAAAGAGAACTATAAAATGGGAGGGGGGAAGAGGCAAAACCTCTTGCCTTCCGAATATTTCAAAAGCAATGTAAAATGTTTATGGGCTCTTAACTGCCTGTATATGGATTTTAAAAATATATATATTTACCTTCTTGTTAGTAAAATAAGAAGGAACACATTAAATTACATTAAATCATTTAAAAAACTTTCTTTCCTCAGAACCAGCTCCTCCCAAGTCACTCTTTGCAGTAAACAAAACCCAGACGTCAGTGACTTTGCTGTGGGTAGAAGAAGGAGTAGCTGATTTCTTCGAAGTCTTCTGTCAGCAAGTTGGCTCTAGTCAGGAAACCAAACTCCAGGTACTGTACGTTTTGACTTTCTTTTTCTGAGTTAATTCTGATTAAGGTTAATTATCTGAGGGGGAAAAAAGTCACCCATTTCTTTGAACTACACAAAGTAATTTGCTCTTTTGTGTTTCAGTGATAGAAATTAATAGTATGCTTAGAACAAGCTCATGTTACAATAACCTTTTTTGATCTTTGTATTTTTATCTTCTATTCCTAATCCTTAGTTCCTCCAGGACATGCCAAGGAATAAAGGAATTGATTCATTTTTCTTCTTGGTCATTAAATTGATCAAGAGGATGAAGAAGCTTCCGTATAAAATACAATTTAACAAATATAAACCAATTGTCAATTTTTTAAAAAAAGAAGCTTCCATATAAAATACAATTTAACAAATATGAACCAATTGTCAATTGTATAGAACAAATGGTAGAATCTATACTTGCTTTCAAAAAAATTTCATATCATTGTAGATATTACATATGTGTAGAAATAAGTAAAATAAAAGTGCCACAAGAAAGTCATTCTTCTAAGAGACTTTAAAAGAAACACGCACATCTAGTTATTAAGGAGGACAATTTTGTTGAAAAAAAAAGTATATTTTTTGACAGTTATGGAATAATTTTTAGAATCACAAATAGCAGAAACAATAAAACACTGTGTTATTCACCAGGTTGGGATGAATGGAAGCCAAGAGAGCAGCTCTAAGTGTAGCAAAGCCATAAGAAAAAATATTTTAGAGCCAGAGGTAGAAGGAGAATGGCAGGTTGGTGAGCGACACAGCCTCCTGTAGTGTACAGGCTGATACTATGACCCTCATTTATTGATGCTTTTTAAACAGTGAAGCTCATGAGATGGAGGGGGAGAGGGAATGCAGGGAGTACAAATCTTTTCACGCTGAATGCCAAGATAATTAACTTTGATTCCTTTACCCCTTTGATATTCTTTTCTACAAAATTTATCTCTTTTTGATCTGTGCTGAGCTCTAGTCTAAGAATCCTTTTTGAAAATAAAGGCTCTGCCAGTAGTGGATTTTCTTCTCTGTAACTACAGTGATGTTTTCCTTCAAGAACATAATGGTCAATCAGCTACTTACTACAACTGAGTTCTCTTAGCAAGTTTTTCTTCCCCAGAAATTATACTTTTCTAGAATAGTGGAAGATATGAGAGCGGTAAATTAGTGCTGATGGCTATTATCTCTTTAGGCAGGATCCTCTTCTGAAAAAGAGTGCTTGTCACTAACCTGGCCATTGTTCTACCAAGTTAGTGCACAAAGTTGCTATGTTTTTGAGGGGTGCTGTTTAGTCAGCATTTGCACCTCTCTGACAAAAATACCAAGTGAGAACAACTCAGAGAAGGTAAAGTTTATTTGGGGCAGATATCTCAGCCCACAGATGGCCAAATCCATTGCTCTGGGCCCAGGGTGAGGCAGCATATTATGGCGGGAGGATCCAACAGAGAAGAAAGCTGCTCAATTCATGATGGGGTCAGGAAGCAGAGAGAAAGAGAGAGGAAGAGGACAAAAGAAAGATGCACCCTTCTAGGAAAAGCCCCCAGACTCCTTCAACCATAACCCCTCTGCCTACAGTTACCACCCAGTCAGTCCATTAAAACTAGGATAAACTGATTAGGTTACAGCTCTCACAATCCATTTGTTTTACCTCCTGCATTAATATGGGAGCTTTGGAGGATACCTTATATCCAAACTATAACATATTCCATATAAAAGCTAAAAATGCAGACAGAGGAGTAAGGCCCTTAAGATATAAATAACTGCTACAAGTCAAAAACATAAAAGCCAACAACCCCAAACACGTTTCATATAAAAATGAATACAAAACATTCTTGAACATATAAAAATTTCCTCAGTCTCACTTATGGTAATAAGGAAATGCAAAACAAAACTAAGATACAATATACTGTGTTGGAAAGAATGTAGAGAATAGGCATTGTCACATGTAGGTGGCAGGTGGGTAACTTGGAAAATGTCTATGGAGGACTATTTTCAGTAGCTTTCAACGTTAAAAATGTATAATTTTTGACCTAGAAATCCAAGTTCTAGAAATATATGAGTGTATTATATTTATTTATGTTCACATAGTTTTTATGTACACACATATGCATACATAAGTAAGTGTGTCTATACATGCATATGTTCTGACATGTATGAAATGATATTCACTGTAACATTGTGTATAGTAGCACAAAACGTCAAAGATCACTTAAACTTTCATCAATAATAGGGCGTTGGCAAAATAAAATATGACCATGCAATGTGCTTTTATGCATCCCTTAAAAAGAATAAAGCAGTTTAATCTGTATTGACGTGGAAAGAGTGCCAAAATATGCTGATAACTAGATAAAAAAAATAGGTGAAACAATGTAGAAACTGTGACATCATTTATGATTAACTATGTCTTATATGTTTATACATCCATAAAATGAATATTAGAAGAAAAAAATACCTGGCAGCAATGGCTGCTCCCATGAAAGAGAAGTAGGTAGAAGGAGAAAGGAGAAAGAAGGGTGTCTTTAAACATTTTTACTATATCCACAGATTACATTCTCAACTATAAAAAATAATTTTAAAGACAAAATAGATGAAGAGTTGATAGAGCATTTTTTTATTTTCTGCATCTCCAGGAGCCTGTTGCTGTTTCGTCCCATGTTGTGACCATCTCCAGCCTCCTCCCTGCCACCGCCTACAACTGCAGTGTCACCAGCTTCAGCCATGACAGTCCCAGTGTCCCCACCTTTATAGCCGTCTCAACCATGGGTAGTTACATACATTAGTGAATCTGGTCTTTAGGAGTTACTCCTTGCCACATGTTCCACATGTTCCTTACTTTTTCTTTTGAAATATGTATCATCTGTCCTTTTAATGGAAGCAATGTTCCCTTGCGGGGGGGGGGGGGGGGGGGAATCCAAGTTGTGGGGTCAGGAAGGCCTTAATTTCAATCTCAGAGTACTTACTAAAATACCTGATTTAAGAAAATATAATTACTGTCTCTGTGCCTTTGCCATTTATCTGTGAAATTAGAAAAATAATATATGCATTTTTAGATTATTTTGAAGCATAAAAATAAAACACAGAAAGCCCCAGCATATGCTGTGTGAATGCTGGTTGCTGCCACCATCTTCATCCTCTTGTGCCATCGTGGCACAGGACCCCCATCAACTCAGCTTCATCTGTCTCAGCCTTGGCCATCAGTTGTCACTGATCAGAGAGCCACAACAGAAAACTCAAAGCAAGAAATTGTCTAATCTAGAAACAAAGTGTAAATGGGCCAGTTAGAAATTAATGAAGGGTCTGGGGCCCTGTTTGTTTTCTTAGTCTTTTCTGAGTTGTACTACACATGTTGCTCTCTGGTTGGTTATTCCTATTCTGCAATTTGAGAACTTCTGTGAAGCCTCCTGAAGTAAAGCCGCTGTTGCTATTATCCCTTCACAGGGTTCACTCTCATTTCTATAATATTAGTCCTCTATTTAGCTGCTATATTCAGTGGTGACTAGAATGCAGTTTTTTTTCTAAAATATTATTTTATTATAAAAAGGAGTTTATCTTCACGCAATAAGTTTTTTTAAAAAATTTTATATATTTATTCTAATTAGGTACAGTAACGCAACCACATCAATGTTTATAGCAGCTCATTCACACTAGCTATAACTGTGGAACCAACCTAGATGCCCTTCAAAAGATGAATGGATAAAGCTTTTTTATTTTTATTTTTATTTTTTTTGCTTTCTATTTTTAATTCTTGGTTTTTCATTAGACAGGACAAAATTGACCTGAAAAAAAAAATAGTTTAATGTGTCTCCTTTCTACGTCCTATTACATCTTTCTAGGTGTACTTTAATTTCTCTTATTCCTTGACATTTCCACATAAACCTAGTGCAACAGGTGATTTGATTAAGCTTATCTAAAGGTGAGAAAAATGACATCCAGAGGGTAGAAAGTATTCCTTCCCCAAATAGCAGTTAGCACTCAAACACACCTGAATAACCTCTTCCACCATGAGATTATTGTTCTTTCTGCTCAAGCACCCCACCCATGAACTAGAGCCCAGCTGGTCCAAATGGGAAGTCGTAAATATCAGAGCCTTAGGGATCAGCTCCTTGATTTTATGATCCCTGCAAAGGATGGTTCAAATCTCTTCTGGCCCACTTTGAAGAGCTTTATAAAGCCATTCAACAAATTTACCTGCCTTTGATATCCTGCTCATTCATACAATATAAAGAACTAGCCAATGTGTAAGTGCCACAGTAGATAGACCCATCATTATATAAAGTATATGAAAAGGGCACAACCCCTGTTCTTAAGGACCCTCTAACTTATTAATAGGTTTAATCTCTTGGGCTGTGCAGATGAAAAACCTTTGAGCATATGGCTACAGATCATCAGAATGCCTGCTCCAGTAACGTGTTAAGTGCTGCAGCAGATGGTAGCTCACTTGTGTCTTTTTCATATACGTTATTAGTTGTGAGCAAAGTATTCAGTTGCACTTTCTGACTTTAAAGTCATGGGCATAAAATAAGAACCTGCCACCTTCTGAGCTTGTGAAAATGTTAAACAATCATAATACATGATAATGACTTGTAGATCTGTAGTTTTCAAATGTATTTGAACCATGGCATTCTTCTCATTTTATAGTTCTCCTTATAAGAAAGAACATCCTGCATGTTGGAGGCTTTTGAAATAGGCTCGATTCTTCCAGCCACCTGAACACCATTTGTCAGTCTGCTAAGTCATAGTTGAGTGCAAGGTCATTGTTAGCTTAAGTTGTTTCATGTTTTGCTATTATAATCAGCATAAGTTAATTACTCCTAAGATTAGATGAAAAGCAGTGAATGGGCCTGTCAGTTTCCATATAATGGAGCCTATAACTGCAATGCCTGGCTTCTCTTTAGTTACAGAGATGAATCCTAATGTGGTAGTGATCTCTGTGCTGGCCATCCTGAGCACACTTCTCATTGGACTGCTTCTTGTTACCCTCATCATTCTTAGGAAAAAGCATCTGCAGATGGCTAGGTAAGTTAAGTTTTGTTAATATTTTATCCAACCTTTGAATTATATTTTTACTTATGTATGTACAATTTTTGCAGACCTAAACTGTGTAACAATTTTGTTTCAGATGTAGTGTCTATATCTCTTTTGTGTGTTTTCTAAGTAAGCTAATATTTTAGAAAATGTTGCTATTGGAATGGTAAAGCAGTGGATTGCTGTTTACAAATTACAAGCCTTCTTGCTATCAATCCTGACATTTTAAGAAGCCCATAAATAGGGATCTGTTATATTTGGGTACATTCAGACATATATGGAGTAAAAGAATGATCCATACCTATTTGGTATGATTAATGAAACAACTCAATTAAATGGAATCCACAAGAAGAACAGGAGTCTGGGCATAATGGCACTTGCCTGTAATTCCAGCAGCTCAGACAGCTAAGGCAGGAAGATTGTAAATTCAAGGCCAGCCTCAGCAACTTAGTAAGGCCCTAAGCAACTTAGCAAGACCCTGTATCAAAACAAAAAAATTTAAAAAGGGCTGGGGATGTGGCTCAGTGATTAAGTGTCCCTGGGTTCAAACCCTGGGAAAAAGAAGAAAGAGGAAGAGGAGGAAATTTAAAAATGTATTTAAAGGCATGGCTGACCTAAACAATAAAGCAGATAAACATGGGATGCCATGAAAGTGGAAAACAATGGCCATTTCTGAATATGAAAATCAACTGAATGAAGACTGGAATTTGAATAAATCTTAGTACAATAAGGAAAGAGTTGGTTTTGTACTGTGGCTGGAGTGTGGAGCTCTGAACTTACATTTTTTTTATTGGTTGCTCAAAACATTACAATGATCTTGACATGTCATATTTCATACATTTGATTCAAATGGGGTATGAATTCTTATTTTTTAACCACGTGTACAGATTGCAGAATCACATTGGTTATACATCCACGTTTATACATACTGCCATACTAGTGTCTGTTGTATTCTGCTGCCTTTCCTATCCCCTTCCTATATCCCCCCTCCTCTCCCCTCCCCACTTTTTAAGGTCCAGTCCTGATCTGAGATCCGTGTGAACTTATGCAGGCCACTGAAACTCTATTCACTTAACAAATATTAATTGATACCTACTGTTTCAGACTCCTATAGGTTCTTGAAATGGAAGTATATAACAATGACAAAAAATCCATACCTTTGTGGAGCTTGTATTCTAATCAGGGGGATGGAGAACAGAAAATAGAGCTATAAGGCACAAAATTGCATAGTGTGTTAGCAGGAGTTAAGAGAAAATAATAGAGCAGAGTAAGGGAGATTAGTAGTACCAGAATCAGGAGAGGATTCTCTTGGTGGGTAAGTTTCATTCAAACAGGGACATTTTTAAGCTAAAACTTGAAAAGCATGGAGTTAGCCTTGTGTTATCTCTAGGAAGAGTGTGCCCAGTAGCAAAAGCAGCCCATGCACTGCAAAGATCCTGGGGCCAGAGCATGACTAGCATATTCATATTCTGCCATGACTGGCAGAGAGGCCAGTATGACTAAGGAAGAGGAAGGAAAGGGAAGAATAACAGGTGATGTCAGATCTACAGTGTTTAATAATCCATTGAGTAAAATGGCTTTTACATTGAGTAAAATGGGCAGCCATAGCAAAGTTTGGAGAAGATTAAAAATATCTGATTTGTGTTAATGTTTTCATTTTTAGAAAACAGGCTGTACAGAGGCAATCAAAAACACAGGTGTATCAGCAGGAGGAGTCCTGACAGTAATCCAGACAAGACATGGTAGTAGTTCAGTCCACCGCAGCAACAACAAAGGGGAGGAAGAAAAGACCAGATTCTGAATATATCTTGAAAATAGTGGTGATAGGATTTGATAAGAAATTGAGTGTGGAATGGAAATGTATAAAGGAGTCAGGGATGACAACGGGTTTGGGCCCTGGAAGGATGAAGTTGCAATCGATTGAGAGAGACTCCAGGTAAGAGGTTTCAGAATAGAGGAAACATCAAGATTCAGCTTTTGCAATACTACATTTGAGATGAATTGCAAGTATAGGTTTGGAGTAGACAGCTGCCCAGGAATATATGGTGTTCAGAAAGTAGTCTTGATTTTGGAGATATAAATTTGAGAGTTGTTAGCAAATAAATGGTGTTAAAGCTATAGACTAGGCCAAAGTCAGAGAGTAAATGTAAGTAAAAGAGGGCCTTGGATAGAGTACTGGAGGATTACAATATGAAGACTTCCAGGAAGAAAAGAAGATGACAGCAAGAGATGGGCAAGAGGCAGCCAGTGGAGTAGAAGGAAAACTAAGAGTGTAGTGGCCTAGAAGGCAAGAAAGAACCTATACCAAGAAGAGGTGATAAAACCCATTCGTTAGTGGATAATCAGGAGCAATAATGCGGTAATAGCATGGGAAGTATGCAGTAAGTGTTGGTGGATAATCCTGACAGCCGAGGGGTGGTGACAGATGTAGTAATAAAAATGATGGCATTTATGAGGGCATACTACAGAATTTTTGTGATGCATACAGAAGATATTTAGCAAGGACAGATCTAATTCATTCAGCTGGTCATTAAAACCGAGATATTTTGTGCCATGATCTTTGGCAGTCTAGTGAGACTTACGGATCTCTTTAAAGAATAATGCTTTCTAAGAGCATAAAATAAAACACATAGAATTATATAATCATATTGAAACACGATGCTCATATATTTTAAAAACAAATATATTTTGCTTTTTATTAATACATTAAACAATTACTATCTAACTCATCATTTCATTTGGATGAATAATAAATAGTTCAAGATATATGCAGCAAGTCTATTATATAAAAGTATCTGTAATTTTTATTGTTAGCAAATCACAAGTACCGATGTGGTGGTTTGTTGTCTACTTTAATACAAGAAACTTTTAAACTTCAGTTACAGTTTGTTAAAATGAAGATTTACCTTTTTTCTACTTAAGTTCATAGAGCTCTAAATTCTATCTTTGGACCCCATATTAAGAACTTCTGAATTTGAAAGTAAGAAATCCATATATAGGAAATCAAAATGGGAAAATACATTGGTAGTATGTAATTTTATCACATAATGGGATACAATGATATTAGTATGTTTTTCAAAAGAAAAAATTATTCTTAGAATATCCTAATAAGAGCAGATAACTGAAGTAATTAACTTCAATGCTGAATAAATAATATAAAGTTGGACCATCAATTTTACATTTAGAAAAAATGAGAGGCATGAGCCAGCCCAGTGAGCTATCTTCTCAATGCATATTAGTCAAAAGGTGGAGAAGGCATGAGTATATGTTTACCTTTTTGCCCAATTGTTGTTGTTGTTGTTGTTGTTGTTGTTTAGTTTGTTTGGTACAGTGAATTGAACCCAGGGGCAATTAACCACTGAGCTACATCCCCATCCCTTTTTAAATATTTTATTTAGAGACAGGGTCTTGCTAAGTTGCTTAGGCTTCTCTAAGTTACTGAGGCTGGCTTTCCTCCTCCCAAGCTGCTAGTATTACAGGCGTGTGCCACAGCATCCAGATCTTTTCCCTTTCTGAGAAAGTTAAAAAAAAAAAACACCTAAATAGTCTTTTTTACTAACAGATTAATTGAAACCATTCTGGATTAGAGTCATGTCAGAAGCCAACCTATTTCAATACATATCACCCTTATCTCAAGGGATAAATAAAAAGGATACCACAATATAAGAGAAAAAAATTGAAGTAAGCAATTCAACTTGGTCCACTATCACTATAAGGAGGAAATCAGAGTGCTATAAAACAAAACTTAACCCAAAAAGTACTACAAAGGGACTTTCAGTTTATCTAGGAAAGTTTGTATACCTTACTAATTAAGGTTTTTTGAAAAAATATTATTTCCAAATAGTGCAAAGATTTATTTTAGGATCATGAATGCCTTTTGACAAAGATTATGAGCTGAATTCTTTCAGACTCAAAATAAGTTGATTAGGAGTCTTACAAGAGACTGTTTTATTTTGTTTTGTTTTTCTTTTTTGCATTGTATGAAACAAAGGAACACATAGAACTTATATCAGCTTAAAAAAAATTTAATGCTGTCATGATAAACCTGTAAAAGGCTCTCTTTATTTTTATGTCAGGTAAAGAGTACTCTCTCGAGCAGTTACATTGATTTGTGGTTCCTTTCAAACAGGGAATGTGGAGCAGGAACATTTGTCAACTTTGCATCCTTGGAGAGGGATGGGAAACTTCCCTACAATTGGTGAGTAGTATTTTGGAACAAGCCTATAGATAGCTTATCTATGTTGTGTGGGCTCTACACTTGATTTTACCATCTTTAGGGATAAGTAGTTTTGTCTGATTGTTCTTTCATGATTTCAGTAACAGTAGACGTCAATGGCTAGATTTCCACAGGATATATTGGTTTCTACAAACTTAATATAATACTGAAGTAGAGAAAATGCCCTAATCTATTCTGTATTACTATATTGAACAAAGAACTAATGCATTCATGCAAGGAGCCCATAATCATGCTGAGGAAGGAGGCAAATGTAGGAGCCACACTGAACAAGTGGTAGCTAAAGGGCCTGAGGGGAGACTTCATTGAAGCAGGATAAGACAGAGCAGCATCTCCATTTTAAACTCAAATTCCAATGCCTGGGGACATAAGCCACCCCTTTTGTTAAAAAATTAAGTAGAAATGTACAGCCCAGGGCTCTCAATCTCATACTTGCAGGTTAATAAATATCAAAGCCAGAGATGTCTCACAAGAATACACGGCCTCATTTTTCTTTATGCTTGAGTATTAAGGTCCTATGGGGAGGAGGTAGTTGGGGAATTAGAAAAGCATTTTCAAGAGATTAAATAAAATGATATTATACCTAACAATGAGAATTAACAGTCCTATCTAGTTCAACTACACCCATAGAATCACTAATTAAGTAAACATTGAACATGAAGCCACTTTCCTTATATGACCTAGTTTGCATGATTGCTTGCAACAGAAACAAAGTATATTTAAGTTCATACATTTCCTATTAATCCTTGGTAAGTGATTCGCCCCCTGCTGCCCCCCATTTTCTAACCCCAAAATGGTACAAGAAATAGATTGAAAGACTAGACATTTTACCCTACAGAATCAATAAGGGAGGGAGAACATTTTTCAGAATATAAATTCTACTTCCTTGAGTATAGATGATTCCTACTCTAGTTGTAAATCTGGTTGAAATAGGATTCTTTCTTTTTTTTTAATTGTTGATGGACATTTATTTATTTATACGTGGTGCTGAGAATCAAACCTAATGCCTCACACATGCTAGGCATGTGCTCTACCACTGAGCTACAATCCCAGCCCCCAAAATAGGATCATTTTTAACAAAGACAATACATTGTGCTGGCTTTTTTTTTTTTTTTTTTGGAGGGGGGTGCAGTTACTGGGCATTAAACCCAGAGGCACTCAGCCATATCCCCAGAGTCTTGCTAAGTTGCTTAGGGCCTTGCTCAATTGCTGAGGCTGGCTTTGAACTTGGGAACTTTTTATCTCAGTCTCCCTAGCCACTGGGATTACAAGTGTGCACCACCACACCTGGCCTGCCATTTTAAAATTTTAACGTGAAGAGAATTTTGCTATTATTTTGTCCAACCATAAAGAAAGAAAATTTCATAATCCCTAGATGGTGAAATTTAGGAAACATTAGTAGGTTTGTTCAAATTTATCAGCACTCATCCCAAGATTAAGAGATTGACTTAATGATGCCTGTTTCTTACCTGGCCAGTAAACAGGACCTCATCCCAAAATATAGAAAGATTCATCCCAAGACTGGTGATATTACCATCTAGGAACTGACCCAATTGCACATGTGACTCAGGAGAGCTAGGTATTAACTAACTTCTTAGCCACTCACAATTTGCAAAACTTATGAGAGACCAGTTTGGTGAGAACCAAGGGAAAAGAGAATCCACATCAGGACCTTTCTATAAAATCAAGTAAATTCTCCTACTGCTCTTGGCAAGGAGAGTTTTGCCGGCAGCAGCATTTTCTGGCTGACTGAGAATGGATATCTCAGTGGGGATTTGTAACCGAAGTGACAGGATGACAGCATCTCCCCTCCATTCTGAGAATAACTAGAGCTGCAGCCCCAGGATATTTTTAAATCTACATGAATGGATGTTCCATTTTACAAGTGGCTTGAATATCTGAAATTGGACTCAAACCAGGCATTTTAAATCAATAGTCTGAATTAGAAGTAAAGTAAATTAAATAATTTTGTTCCCACTCAATTGAGTATCAATGAGATTTTCAGATTCTGCTATTGGTGCGCTGTTGATGTTGAATGAGTGATAACTGAGTATCATAACATTCCTCTGCTTTAAGGAACATTTTTTAGAAATTCTGTAGCAATTTAAACTCAAAATATAGAAAGTCGCATGTAATCATGCAGTTTAGAATGTATCCCAAAAGCTTGGTCTCATCAGAATCATTATAAGTAACTTGTCCATTTATACCTCCACACAGAAGTTACTATTTCGTTATCAAATGAGGTTATAACAGTTTCTTAAAATAGATTTCAGCATTGGAAAGTTAATATCTAAGAACAAGACATATGATAACTAATGAGCCATTTAAGAGTCTCATTTAACTGAATGCAAAATGTAATCACCTAATAGCAGACTAATTGACACAAAGTAAGTTCAAGGAAATCTATCTGATTATAATAAGATCTTGTGTGAATAAAAACTGATTTTGTCAATATTGTAGCACTTAAGCCCTTACTTTTTTAAATTTCACAGAATGGAATAATATTTAATTGTAATTAAGGTGCTTGTCATATTAATTGATCCCAGTAGGTAATTTACTGATATCTGTTCACAGTTTATATTACTAACTCTTGCCACTTTTTCATCTTTACATCTGTTATCTATTAATGCTCACAGGCGTAGGAGTATATTTGCTTTCTTAACCCTGCTACCTTCATGTCTTTGGACTGATTATCTTTTGGCATTTTATATTAATCCTTGGTAAGTGATTTTTTTTTACTGTTTACCTAACACAAAGTCTTTAAAAGCTGGCTTTCAAAAAGTAAACAAAAAGAAAATTTTTCTTTTTGATTATTTCATTTATTGGATAGCATCTAAAATAGTTATTCATATATTAAAATGAATTAAAGCAGTTATGATACCAAGATGCCTATAATGCTTTCTCCACTTAAATTTTCTTCTTGTGATGTTCTTGGCAGGGTTTTCTTTCTTTTATTACTTGCCATCTATTTCTTCATAGAGCCAACTCATTGTCCTCTCATCTGTGTAAATGATGCTTCCCATTTTCCTTCCAATCCCCATCTATTAGAGAGATAGGAATGTGGTATGGTAGATAAACAAGTCTACAGTCTACATTTGGGACCTGTTTTTAAAAAATAATCTGAACTCACTGAATATTAAATAACTGACTATGTATAAGCCTCTTTGTATAATTACTTATTTTTCCCCATAATCCCACATAGAGTATTATAGTCCCATTTTAGAGATGTGAAAATAGAGATTTAAGGAGAGTAATTGCCCTAATGTCATACACTACCACATAAGAAATCTTGGTTCTTCCACAAGAATTAAGGTCATCATATTATATATGCACACATTTATAGCAGCACAATTCCCAACCACCAAATCATGGAAGCAGCCTGGGTGTCCATCAACAGGTAATTGGATAAAGGAAATGTACTATATATACAAAATGGATTTTACTCAGCTATAAAGAATGAAATTATGTCATTTGCAAGAAAATGAATAGAACAGCAGAGTATCACGTTAAGTTGAATAAGCCAGACTCAGAAAGTCAAGAGTCATATTTTATCTCATATGCGGAAGCTAGGGAGAAAAAAGAAGAAAAAAGGATTCTTATGAAAGTAGAAGGGAGACCAGTAGGATAGCAGGAGGAGGTCCAGGGGAGGTACTGGGGATTGGAATTGATCAAATTAAATTATGTGCATGTACAAATGTGCCACAATAAAACCTATGTAATTATTCTATGTATTCTATGTAATTATCACATACCAATATAAAATTGTTAAAGAAATCTAACCCCCCAAATTTGTGCTTTTCTCTGTAAAAGAAGCAACTTCCTTTGTTATTTTCTTGACTTCATTTTTATAATCAAATCTTGAAACATATCCTTTTTGTTTTTCTAATAAATAATAATGTAATAATACCCTTGAACTCAGAGACTGTAAGAACCCAAAAGGGTCACTTCTTTTCCCAAGCTATAAGAGAAATGGTAGCAGTTTCCCAGGGAGCTGACAAAAGTCATCGTCCTAAACATTAACACATGGTATTTAGGTACTAAGATACATAAAGGCAGATCCAGAAATGTGGGCAACTTGAGAAGGACTCAAAAGAAATCAATAAAAAATATCTCATGAATCAGAAAGATGGCTCATAGAGAGTGGGACAGAGATGAAAGGTATTCATTCAAAAAGGCAACTACTCAAATGTTCTTCTACTTCTCTGAGCACAGAATAAATATAGGGAGCAGAATTTCAAATATAGGGAGCAGGATTTCAAATCACAATGCTTCATATATAAAAATATAAAAACAAACTATCAAAACAAAGAATGTTAATACCAGAATTTGCATTTTCTTTAAATAAAATGAATAGAAGAGAGCTTTGGAAGCAAGGTAGACAATGAGGCATATATAATAAAGTCAAATGATGTGCTCTATGAGGAGGGCCAGTCACTGTCATCTGTTGTTATTCCAGTTGTCAGTGTAAATCTCATTATAATCAATCATTTGTTTTCAGTATTTAGCATCCTATAGTTTTCAGTTTTGAGCAGTGCGTGTAAATTCCATTGTAACCTCCTGTTACTACCACAGGCACCCTCTTGCTGTTCTTATACTTGACTTTCAACTCAACATCTACCAATTGTCCTCAAGGATTTATCATTACAACATTTGTAATGAATACCCTTGAAGTATCCTCCATGGATTTAAACTAAAACAAAATAAAGTTGGATATAATTTTATGTTCATTTTCCTTTATTTCTCAGACTTTCTCATTTTCCACAGTTCTTAGCTTCTATCAGGTGGGCCTGTGCTTATATGCATGTCTTTCTTACAGTCCTACCAGTGAACACATCTTCTAATTTCATCCATCCTTCCAAAGTCTGTTCTTTACAGTTGTGATCAAACAGCATGAGAATAAACTTGGGGGGCAGGAGGGGGGCGGTGGAACTCTTCAGTTTTTAGAAGAACCATCCTGAGACTGTAAATGGTTGTCTCCAGGTGAGAAGAGATAGCAAAACAGAGTATATGAAATACAAAATTCCATACATATCAACCAGTGGAAGTATACTGAATATAATTTATGTTCTCAGCCCTAAGCTTGTGCTGACAGATACAAAAGAAAGCTTTATGATTCTTATCCCTTCAAGTAGAACTCATTATTCACATAACCACTCAAATTCCCTGCCTTTGGCTTCCTCCCATGACTTGTGGATATTTTCATTGCTAATGAGTCCTTTTGAATCCTCCTTAAGATACATTTGTCTTCATATTTCATCTACCTTGTTAACACCTGCCACAGATAACAGAGCCACACCCCACATGCTTCCTAACACCCTGTTCAGCTTCCTCTCGAAACTGATGATTTCTTGGAAAAACACATTTCTGTTGATTTTGTTAAGCCCTTCCCTTATTCTAGTGTTTTGTGTGGAAATTAGGAGACAGTGTTGCTCAAATCTTTACCCTGAGCAGTAGCAGAAGCAGTGTGCAGCACTGTGCCTGGTTAGGTTAGTTTCAGGATTGTATTTTGCAAGGATTTCTGACTTAAAGATCTTGGAGTTTGTTTCCTATTAAAAGAAATCATCTCATTGGAACCAGCTCTGTCTAGTTTCAAGGTTATTCCTTTTTCTTGTTACTACCACAGGCACCCCCCTGCTGTTCTTAAGTATTCATCTGCGTGTTCTGACTCCTGAACAGTTGGCATTTTAAACATAAAGCAACATTAAGTTTAAAGTGTTTGGCTTCACTCAGGGTTGTTGCTTGTTGAATTTGGAGAATGACACATCCTAAAGGTCTTTTTCAAATTTTAAGATGGTTTCTGTTTAGCCCATGAAAGAGTAAGTGGTACTTATAAAACTGGAGACTTTTAGAGTTTTGTTTGAATCATAATAAATCCTATGTCTTTGCTATTGCTTCATGTTCTACTTTGGAATGAATGCCCGCATGGCCAAGATTGCCACAGCCATAAAGAATTAAGAAGAGTGTATCTTAGCTTCTTGAAGTCTAATATAAGTGACAGAGAAAATTAAAAGAAGTGCATGATCCTATGTCTCTGATGGGTGTTATTTGTTGGTTATTAGGAAAAGCTTTTGTGGTAAAAAAAAAAGTAACACCCCATACATTACCTAAAATTTTCACTGCAGCAGTTACATACACTAGCTCTTTCCATAATGTTGCTGAATTAAAATTGCTAGTGCAGGCTTAACTTGTTTACAAGTGAATTTTTTCCTTGTTTTAGTCTTGAAATTAGCACAGAAATTGAAAATGTAGGAAAATTCTATCAATACCTCTGTGGAGTCTCATAATTTAATCCTGTCACATTCTTTCCTGCCTTCAGATATGGGAACACTTTGGAATCAGCAAAATCTAAACAGAACAATGAACATTGTGCACAAATCATAAAGACATATACTTAACTGTGGCAATATGTCATGCGAAATAAGTGATATAGAATTTTATATTACGTGGAAAGTGCACTCAGTAATGAGTAAGATTGAAAGAAAAAAAATGTATCTTCCCTCCATTAACCAAGTTTCTACACAGCTATTGAATAGTAGCAGCTTAATATTTCAGCACTGAATTTATTCAGTGTCACCCTCTCACATACATTTGTTTTCCTCCTAGTTTCCCTTCAAGATGTTTGGATAGGAAGTGTTTTTTGTTCACTTCCAATCTCAATATATGTTGGCAGCCTCATGCCTTTACCAGAGCTGTATGCAGCTACCCTGACATTACTCTTTCATAAAGTACTAAAGTAGCTGCCTCTTACTACACAGAGTAAATGTGGGGTTCTTGTAATTACTATCACAAGAGTAAAATAAAAAGCATCAATAGGTATTTGTTTTAGTCAGTTTATTTGCTGCTATGACTAAAAGATCTGACCAGAACAATCGTAGAGGAAGAAAAGTTTATTTGAGGACTCACAGTTTCAGGGGTCTTAGTCCATAAAAAGCCAGCTCCATTCCTAGGGGCTTGAGGTGAGGCAGAACATCATGGCAGAAGAGTGTGGCACAGGGAAACAACTCATGTGATGATCAGGAAGCAGAGAGAGTCCACGCTCCAAATACAAAATATATACCCCATAGCCACATCCTCAAAGAACCACTTCCTCCAGCCACACCCCACCTGCCTCCAGTTACCACTCAGATGATCCCATCAGGGATTAATTCACTAATCAGGTTAAGGCTATAACCCAATCATTTCTCCTCCAAACCTTCTTGCATTGTCTCACACATGAGCTTTTGGGGGACACCTCACATCCAAGCCATAACAGTATTTCTTTAAGTTCCCAAATGCCTAAATGATATAGCTATGCCCAACATTACATTGACTTTTTGAAAGGATAAGGGAGAAATAGAGTAAAAACTGGAATTTAAATTTCCCTCTAAATTTCAAGTATGGAAGTCAAAGAAAATAAGGAAAGCAAAATAGGAAAGGAACTACTGAACAGATTGTCTTCACTTAGAAATGGGAAGAAATAAAAACTACCCCCCAAACCACTTACCTTTATAGATGTTGCCCTAAATTTCTAACCTGCATGAGTTCTCCATCCACAAGCCTCTTTGTCTCAAACAGGATCTCACAAGACCAGGTCTACTATCCAAATCTTAATTGAATCATTAAATGAAATTGTGAGGATAACATGGCAAAGATGTGTGTTTCAATTCAGTTCAATTGCATAAGCGTTCATTGACCAACCACTGTGTGCTCCGTGAGGTGTTGGGGGACTTTGGTCCTGCAGGAGGCCTGTAGGCACCTTACAATCTTACAAAATGAGAACTGCTCCATCTACAAAGTGCTATGAAAGTACTACTGCATTCTGTCTGAGGCCTTCAGGCAGAGAGGCATCCAAACATTCACAATTTTAATATCAATAGTTTGTTACAGGAAGTACTTCTATCACAGCCACTTATTTACTGCAGACATTTGTTTTCTGAAACCTTATATGCTTCCTTTAAAAATATTTAAAGACCTTTAAAAATTCTTATAACAAACATTTACTACTATATTATACACTCAATTATGTTTTAACATTCATTGTTGATATAAGACAATAAAACACAATAATGGTTTTTCAATAGATACTACCTCAGCATAACTTAGGTTAATTATCTTACCTGTTGCATGAAAACAATTACCCTATGTACCCTAAAGCAAAAGTAAATAAGTAAAGCATGCATTAGCATTTCCTGTCTTCGAGTTTATAGATTATTAACAAATTAATAAGACATGTAATTCTTCAAAATGTTTAAAACCTGATTCAAAAGAATAAAAGCAATGCTATAGGAGAATTGTATAAATTTACATGTCCACTTTGATAGCATGAATTCATGTACCCTATGAAAATGTCAGAAAAGGTTATTTTAGTCTTTAATTAAGAAATCAACATATCTTCTCATCATTAGTTCCCCCTCTTATTCCCCAATTCTTCCCTCTTGCCTGCAGAACCTGCAAGAGAGGTAGTAGACTTCTATATATTTACAAAATACTTTAGCAACCAGGAGTTAAAAATAGTATTTCCAGAACTCAGTTCTTTGGCAAATATGAACTATGAAATGCAAGTGTGTTCCTACAACCTAAGAATCTTTAAAATAGAATCTGAAATTATTATAGTTAGAGTTTCATGTAAGGAAAAGTAATTTAACAACACCTGAGGTATATTTAATGAAAATTAAATAAAATTGAGGTGCCAGTATAATTATTTAAAGCTCTTCAAGTTTAATCATTATATTAATCAATTCATTTGCCCCGATAAATTTGTTTTTTTTTTAATTTCTCAGGAGTAAAAATGGTTTAAAGAAGAGGAAACTGACTAAGTAAGTTTTTTTTTACTATTTCCTTTAAAAAGATTTTTATAATTATGATCTTAACCTCCCAAATCTTAAAAAATAAATTGCTTGATTTCAAGCAAGGGATGCTTAAGGAAGAGGTAAGTACATATTATGAATATGTAGTTGGAGATTCCACTAAGAAAGTTTATCATGGAAACCTTGTCAGATACAAAGACCATTTTTACCACATGAAATCTGATGAAGAATGGATTGTAAAAAGAAAAAAAAAGAATTAAAAGTCTTGCAGAAGGAAGTGTGGAATTCTAAGCATATGAAAATCTAATGTTTAGCAATATCAAAGGTAATAAAAAAAAACACTTGCCAGTTTGTATTTTGAAATTCTGTGTTTGTTTCAGGGAAAGGCTTTCACTTTATGTTGTTATAATAAATACTTTGCTAATTCTGTCTCAGAAAAACCTCTATAATAAATAGGAGAGATTATTCCTCTAGCTAGATTGTGGTCTTACATATCCACTAAACTGTTAAGGTTATGATTCTGTTGGGTGAAAATTAGCCATCAGTTGATTTCAAAAGCCTATTAGATTATCACCACCAGGCCTTTTCTTAAAATTCCACACATAAAGAGTAGAACACTTGCCAGGCACAGTGGTGCACGCCTGTAATCCCAGCAGCTCAAAAGGCTGAGGCAGAGGATCATAAGTTCAAAGCCAGCCGCAGCAAAAGCAAGGCGCTAAGCAACTGAGATCCATTCTCTAAATAAAATACAAAATAGGGCTGAGGGTGTGGCTCAATGGTCCAGTGCCCCTGAGTTCAATCCCCAGTACCAAAAAAAAAAAAAAAAAAAAAGGAACACTTTTATAAACTGAGTTCACTCTTGACAAGACTAGACTGACATCCACACTGATTTTCATGGCATAATCTGTGATATAATCCAAAAGAAAATTTGATGCAAACACATTGTTATTTAGCCTTGAGTGGCATATAATTTACAGCACAAAGATGCAGGATAAGTTCCCTATTATTTAAAATTGTATGCATTCCATTGACATACACCAACTGGCATAGGGGGCACAAGGCCAGCCTCCACAGATGAGAGTCACTGTCACCTGGAAGAAATAGTTGCCACAGCAGAAAGACTTTGTTGTCCACAACTATTAGTTTGGTTGTTAGTAAGCTAGAGAAGCATAGACCTCAGCATTCAAAGGACAGGATCTCAGGACAAAAGGGGGAGACTCTTTCAGAGCTTGCTCCTCCCAAGACCCAGGTACAGACAAGAGGAAAAACCAGACCTGGGCAAAAGAGCTTAGAGGTGGTGGGACCTGGTCACAAGTCAGAACCTCACATCAAACCAACTCCCTCTCTCTTCTCATTGTACCCCTGCCCTCCCTCCTTCTCTGTTTCTCTACTTTCATTTGCCTTCTCTCTTCTTTTCCTGTTTCACTCCAAATGCCCCATCACCACCACACACCATATCCCCCTTGGAACCTCTTTTTTTTTTCTTTAATCTCTGCTTACTTCCATTCCATCTTCTTTTCCTTTACCTCTTCTCCCCTTTCTCTCTAACACTGTCCTGCTGGTCTTGGTTTCCCTCCAAGTTTTCTTTCTCTCCTCTTCTGCCATATGTTTTTACCTTTTTTTGCTTTTTCTAACCTAGAAATCTGTTCTCAGAGTCTGCCTTCCCTATACATGCTCCCATTTTCTAGATGAAACTGGAAGTGTTAAATCTAAATTTAAGGTCAATGTCCTGCTCAACAACAGCAGCCAGATATTGTAGTCCCAATGGCATCCATTCCAGGACAGGAGTCCCACCAGTAGCCATTCTTTGGGAAAGATAACAAGTTTGAAGTGGGAAAAGCTTTGAACTAGGACTCATGCTGTGTGGTTCTAGCCAGAGTTCCACCACTTAGTGGCCTGCTGATACTGACTTCCTTCCTTCCCTCACCCTTGGCTCTCTCACTGGGAGCACATGGTTGGTATAGGTAGGTTCCTAAATAGATAAGCAACTAGAAAAAATTACATAAAATAAAACAAATCCTATTCTCACACATACACACACAGAGAGGTGAGAAGTTCTGCTATAGATGTAGAAACATAAGCTTGCATATATTACTTGACTGAACCTCTGAGCCAGTTCAGTACTTTCATAGGTATGCAAGCTTCTAAGTATGGCTCTCTCAGTTGAGACCCTGATAACTTCATCCTGCTGACCCAGCCTCTGCTCTGGGGATATTGTAGCTAGCCAGACACACAATTCCTTATGTTATTAAAGTTGTTCAAACTCATAAGTTTCTTTACATGTTGTATGTCAACCTTGTGGGATAGGTATGACAATAGTATTTAATGACAATTCAATGACAATGATGCTTCTCTGAAAAGTTAGGTAATTCCCAGGATCACATGGGAAATAAACAACTGTAAGCCATAACTCAAACAGGTCTTTGAAATCTAATCCTTTGTTCTTTCCCATATTCTAGAACTTTCTAAAAACAACACATGTGCATGTAGACAGGTATATATGAGTAGGCATATATAAAATATTTTATTGCTAGAGTAATAGCAAAGTATAAATCTAGAAATTTCTATTTCAGGGAAGTTTGATACATATGCCTCTCTTCTGAATTATAATGTATTAGAAACTGTTAACTTGCACCAAAAATTAAAATACAAATGAGTATTAACTTTGGAGAAGTAAAACTTTTATTTTCTTCAAGGAGAGTATGCATGTTTAACAAGTGTGGTATTAAAACAGTATTTAATACTTATAAACATTTCTTTGTGTTTCACAAAGCCCGGTTCAGTTGGATGACTTTGATTCCTACATCAAGGATATGGCCAAAGACTCTGACTATAAATTTTCTCTCCAATTCGAGGTGAGTTGGGTAAAGCATTCTGGACCTTCTAGAATGAGTGGGACTGGGAAGTGTGGGATTTGTGTTGGGGCCATTGCCCTGCTCAATGGGCAATGCCTGCCCTGTGGTGATCTTGGCCTCAGCTGCTGGCTCAGTCAAAGGTCGTCAACCCTTGACCAATAGGCCAGAGCTTGAACAGCACAATTGAAGAGAAAGAGAGAATAGATGCAGGTTCTAAGATGAGCAAATACGGGTACAGGAGAAGTGATCATTGAAAACCAGGCAATTTTGAGTGTGCTTCTCATGCAGCTTGGGCCACAGTGAGGGTGGCTGGTGGAAGAAACTAACTTCATTTGTGTAACAAACTGGAGTGGGCTCTCATAGCCCTAGGATTACTGGCATGCTACTTAATACATCTTTGTGCAATTTTAATTTCTTTCCTTGGAAAAATTGGGGACAGAGAGTAACACGATTCATTTAAAAAAGAAAAAATTACCAATACCTCTTCTCTTTTTTTAAGCACATGTATTTCTTTGAGTCTATAAGACTATGTATCAGAATAGATGGAAATGAGTAAGTGGGAAGAATAGTTGGTCCTTACTTATTCTTTCTACATTATCTCACAGCTCATAACAGCCAATTATTCTTCAGGGTTCCATAGCATGTCTGAAGTGGTCAATTATTCAGGATGAAGGGAAAGATAAAGTGACATTTCTAAATTCAGTAGCTTTTTTTTTAAGCCCAAGTACTTTTCCTGCAAAAGCAGTTGCTTTTGCTTTATTCTTTGTATTCATTTATTCTTTCCCTTCATTTGTCAAGGATAGCTTTAGTCTATAAAAAGCAGCAATATTCCTGATGTAAATATTCTTACAGGGAATTTGGGGATGAGAAGAATTTTACGTATTATCAAATATAAGCCCCTAATGGCCACCTGTGTTGTGAGAGATTCCACACAGAGCCTGCTCAGTTATCCATCGCCTGCAGGTGCTGAACAAATTATAGATGCTATACCAAATGTTAAATCACAAAGAACTAAAATTCAATTTGAATCAGAGACCTAAAGTGAGGACAGCATTTCAGAAAAATCTATCAATAAAAGAAGAATTTTTATAAGAAAACAAGAAGCTGAAATGCTGCAAAAAGAAATAATTGGATACTTCTGATAATGGTAAGGAAAATGATGATGTAGCTACACTTCCCACCTTCTCATGTTCTCCTAATTCCTTTGAGATTAAATTCGTTGATGGCAAAACTTATATCATTACCTCTGCTGGGAACTCACAGTTAATGACATCAAACCCACATGTAACTATTAATGTGTTTCTGAATTGCATTGTTATTTTTTTAAATGCAGGAAGTCATTTTCTAGTAAGAAGGAAATATTGTTTTAGTTGTGAGTGACAAAAACATAATTTAAACATAATTTAACCAAAGGAAAGGGGGATTTGTTCAAAAGTCATTATGGTATTTCATATAATCAAAAGAAGGGTTGAGTAGCTAAACCATACAGGAGTATATGGGAACATTCCAGTCCCAGCAATGTCAGAAATCACAGGCTGGGCCCCAGTAAACCTTCTATTTGTATTCTCATTTCTGATAGCCAACTTCTTTTTCATAGTGGAAAATAATGACACCTGAGCATCACCATCCTCTTGTTTTCATAATTTCCCAAAAGAACCATTGATCCTCTCATTTCTAGTTTGCAAATTAACAGAGAAGAATTTTTATGGACCCTCCTGGATCATGGTGCCCACTCAGACCAACTGCAGCCAGGGAGGGCAGAATCCCATAAACTCTTACTGGAAAACCAAGGAATTTTGAGTGGAGGAGCTCATGTAGCTGAATTAGCTAAGAAAGGAGGATATTGTTCCTAAGTAGAGGGCACTGGGAAGACAAACAATAAGTGATTTGCAAACTAGAGTTAATGCCATAAAAATATGTAAAGCACAGGGAATGAAATTGACCACATTATATTATCATACCATGTGCATATATAAATATGTCAACAATGAATCCCACTATTCTGTATAAATATAATACACCAATGAAAGAAATTTTTAAATAAGTAAAGTGTCATAAATTTTATGTGCTAAATGTACAATTTATCATATGCTAAGGGCTTTTACACATTTGATATGTAAAATAACACATTTAGGGTTTACACTATGTTAGGAATGTAGTAAAATGGGAATCCAACGCACTACCATTTGCCAGTAATTACTATTGAAAAAAAGTCACACTTTCTCAAAACCTCAGTTTCTTCACCTATAAAATGGGCAGGTTGAACTAGATCAATGGCTCTCAACTAGTCAAGTACCAGTCGGTCCCCCCAGAGAGAGTTTGGGAATGTATGGGAGTTGGTTTGGGTCTTTATGGAGGCTTGGGAGAGGGTACTAATAGTATTTAAGAGGAGAAGGACAAGGATGTTAAATGTTCTTCAGTGAGTACAACAACAAATAATTGTTCCAGACCAACAGTATTCCACTGAGAAATGTTGGACTAAATGTGGAACAAGGATTCAACCGAGCTTTACAACCCACGTGTATTACTCAGGGTTCTCCAGGAATCCAACAGGTTGCATAAATAGCCAATGAAATGTATATGAAGAAAGAGATTTGTCTTAAGGAACTGGCTTATACAATTGAGCAAGTCTGAAATCTGGAGAGCCAGCTATCGGGTTAGAGACCCAGAGAAGAGGTGAAGTTGCACTCTTAAATCTGACGGCTATAAAGAGTTAGAATTTGCTCCTCTGTAGGGGACCTGTCTTTTCTTTTCATGTATTCAACTGATTGGATAAGACCCAGCCAATTTATTTTTATTTGCTTTACTTAAATGTTCATCAAATTTTAAAAATACCTTCATAGCAACTTCTAGACCAGTGTTTGACCAAAGAACTGGGTACTGTAGTCAAGCCAAATTCACACATAGAATTAACCATCATCCATTATTTGAAGAAGTATTTAGGATTTTTATTTATTATGAAGATTTTAAATTTATCTTTATTCTTAGAACATTACCAATCATATATGTAACTTATTTGGTGCCAATTCTGTGCATGCATGCATGTTCCAGTGGGAAAATACAATTCACTCTCTAGGAGCCTTTTAAATCACAGACTTAGACTCTATGTTTTAGACCAACATTTGCTCAAGTAGTGGCCCACTGGTCTTACTTCCTTGTCGAGGTGACAGCCTCCAGGCACTGCCAACTTTCAACTTCACCCCACCCACCACATCTTTAGGTTCAGTGTCAGCTAGTTTCAAAGAAGACTTGTGCTCCTATGACTGATTTCTGGGTGTACGCCAGACCTTTTACATGGAAACCCTCAAATTTTCCTGAGATACACTAATAGCCATTGAGGTTTAAGGGGAAAAAAAATGTTTCCAGCCCTTACTGGGGACCCAAGTGGGTATTAAGATGGCTGAATCAGGTCCATTTAGTGGTTGAACAGTTATTTGTTCTGTGTACCTGAATGCTTATACTACTTGTAGTCACTTTGATCCTGACACTGAAGGATCACCCTCTCACTGGGAAATTGCATCATTTATAAGCATTATGCAAATTGAAACTAATGTCTGGATTTACATATATTATCAATACAGCTATAAGTCATACATGAAGCTGTATATGTTGCTAATTTGAGTTCACTGAATAAATCCCTTTTTCACTCTGCATCTGATTTTGGAGCTACTGAAAAGATTGATTATCTTTCTGACAAAAATATACATCTTTTCTTAAAGAGACTTGGGACCAAGGCATTAAAATCAAGCTCCTCATTTCGGTTGTTTCATTTGAGAAAGGTTGTGAAGAATCAGACTTCAGAGCCTGACGTGTGAGAGCCCTCAGCACATACCACATGTTGCTTGTTCTGCCTCTAATTTCTGGGCTTTGTGGTTGACCAGGATGCTAGTAAAAGTCTTCATCACCTTTGTTCTGAAATATGGCTGCAAAGATAAAAAATAAAGCTTCATATTGCCAGCCAATTCACAAGAGATGCTCTTTGATTTCTGATAGTAGCCTCATTTGCAACTGTTTTTGCTTGTGTTTCAGTCTAGCTTTGTGATAAGCACTTGCCCTAGCATATATGAGGCCTTAGGTTCCATCCCCAGCACCACAAAGAAAAAAATAAAAAGGTACCTCAGCAGGCCCTCTCCAACATTCTTATTCCAAGTGATCTTCTAGACCTGAGTTTTTCTCTCTCTCTTACTCCTTCCTTCCTAAATTTTGGTCTATTTCCAAGGGCCTCTACTAGTAACATGTGCTTTGACTGAAATGCTAGCCCTAAATCATATACAAGAGCCCAGAGACCAGCTAAGTATTTCTAGACTCTCCTGAAACTGATTCCTTCTTATCTCATCATCCATTACCCATCTCAGATTCCCGTCATAACTACACCCTACTCTGTCTTTAGGATACCTGTTAGGAGTTGAACTGTGTCCCTACTAAAGATATGTTGAAGCCCTAACCTCTCAGTATCTAATAGTGTGACCTTATTGGAAATAGATTGCTACACATGCACTTTGTTAAGATGTGCTCGTACTAGACAGGGTGGGCTCTCAATCTAGTATGACTGGTATCCTTATAAGTACTGTGCTCACCAGCTGTGCCCCTGGAGCTCCTTGACTGGTAGCCCTATAGAAAGATAGCCATGGGAAGACACAGAGACAGAGCAAATCCCTTGACGAAGGCCGGGACTGGAATGTGTAGCTGCAAGCCAAGGAAGACCCAAGATTGCCAGAAACCACCAGGAGCCAGGAAAAGGGCAAGAAGGGATTCCCGCTACAGGTGTCAGGGGGCATATGTTCCCACGACACCTTGGTTTCAGACTTCTGTGCTCCAGAACTTCAACACAAGAAATTTCTTTTGTTGTTAGCCAACCAGTTTTTGGAACTTTGTTACGCAGGCCCAGGAACTAATACAATACTTCACTAGATAGCTTGCTCTAAATGCTTTCTTCTCCTTTACATTTACCTGAAAATAACCAGATGTTGTCCAATACTTTGGATCATTTTAACTGCTATAGACAGAACCTCTTCTGTTTCTCCATACTTATTCTCTCCCTATGAAAAAGTGGTTCCACTAATCTAGCTCATCTGACTCTCATGTCCAACTTATCCCAAAGTAAGCACCAAGTATTGTCACTTGCTGACATTATTACAAACTCCAAGGCTAGAAGACAGTTTGTTCTCTTCTCAGATAATCATAATGCAGGTTATGGGGCTGAATGCCTGTGTTCTCCCAGAGTTCATATGCTGAATCCCTAACTCCAGTGTGACAGTACTTGAAGACGGGACCTTTGGAGGTCCTCAGGGTTAGTTGAGGTCAGGAAGGTGCAGCCCTCCTGGTGGCTGTCTACAAGCCAAGAGAAGACGTCTTAGAGTGAAACCTACCTTGGCCTCCTTGGTTTGGACTTCTCAGTCTCTGGCACTCCCTAGTTTCTAGGGCTACCATAGCAAATTACCACAATCGTGTTGTCTTAAGATAAGTGGAAATTGATTCTCACAATTATCAAAGACAGAAATCAAGGTGTCAGTAGGATGACACTCCCTCTGAAGGCTCTAGATGGAAATATTTCTTTGCCTCTTCCGGCTTTCGGTGGCTCCAGGAATGCCTCAGCTGGAGGCTGCCTCATTCCAATCTGCCTCCATGTTTTCATGCCTTCTTTTCTCCTGTATGGTCTCACCAAGTGATTCTTAATGGCTTACGCCAGCAAAGACCCTTCCTCCAAATAATGTCATATTCCCAGGTTCTGAGGTTTAGAATATGGACATAACATTTTGGGGAATCATCATTCAACCCAATTCAGATAACTACATTGCCTAGAAAAAAATGATAGATTATATTAGAAACAAAATTGGCAAAAAGAAATTCAAAAAGATTTATGTTGGGTTCAGGCCAATACCTCCATACTTGGCCTTTATGAAGCTTTAAGTCCCTGGTGTTTCCATATGGTTGGAAAGAAAATAACTGCAAAGCTACTGAACCAGAAACTTAGTATTTGATTTTCCACTTAGTGACAGGCTAAATTACAAAGACTCAAAGCATTTGCGTTATACATGCAGCTCCTGCTTTGCTGCAGTACAACTTTGGCAATTTGCATTTTGAGTGTTCAGCCAATTAAGCCTCTCTTATCAACTGAGGGCATTTACAGGGAGGAGGCAACACACAATTAAAGTTCTATCAGTTAGTCAGCTTCCATATGTGAGCCAACTCTCAGCCTCAATCTGTTTCCACAGTTTCTCTGGTATCTGAAGTCTTTTCCTGTGGCTTATCAGTCTGTCCCCGAAGCAGAGGAACAGGAGGGGGAGAGTTGTTGGTCTGTTAGCACAAATGGCAAAGGAGGGAGAAATTATAGAACTGGACAAAGCAAAACAAACAAAGACTATAGCAGAAGCATTTCACAATCGTTATCAAGAGCACTGCATTAATATTGGTTGAGTTTATTCTATTTGACAGCCACTATAAAACAGTGAAGTATAGAGAGTTTATTTACAGATAATTAAACTGATGCCAATGAAAACTACTTCCCCAATAACACACAGTATATAATAGTACATCAAAATAAGTGAGATTATCTGACAAATTATCTGTAAAGACACGTTCTATAAAAGGTAGATATTTAAACATATTTTTAGCAATAAAAGCATCATTTGAATAAGCTTACAGCAACCAAAAGGAAGTGACCTAAAAATAACAGTGATCTGCTCAAGTTTGCTAAAAAAAAAGTTTCTTACAGGACAATATAGTCAGCCTTTGGAAACCCTTTAAAATGGAAAATAGTTATAAAGTAACAGTGACAAGTTTCTGCTTAAGGTCATTGGCATGCAAGGGTTTTCTCTGACATAGAAAAAAAATCTAATTTTGTGAGTTGAAGATCAAACTTGACAGTTTGTCTTTAAGAATGATTTCAAGCCAGGTGCACTGGTGCATGCCTGAAATCCCAGTGACTTGGGAGGCCGAGGGAAGAGGATCACAAGTTTGAGGCCAGCCTCAGAAGCTTAGTGAGACCCTGTCTCAAAATAAAAAAGACTGAGGGTTTAGATCAATGATGAAGCATCCCTGAGTTCAATCTCTAGTACCACACAGAAAGAAAGAAAGAGAGTGTGAGGGAGGAAGGAAGAAAGGAAGAAAGAAAGAAAGGAAATAAAAGAGAGACAGATGACATCAACTTACACCAAAATGTCTGAGATTTTGTTATCTTGAAAAGCCAAAGCAATAAGGAATCAGAGGGAAAGAGAAATGTAGGCCCTTTAGTTGATATATCCATGTTGACTGCAAGCTGCAACCCTTCAAAATATGTCATGAAGCACAAGGGAAGTTGTTAATGTCCTTCTTCCATGTGAAAGCAACAGAAGACCAAAAACTTGATTTCTTAAAGCATGTTTTTCAAAGAACACTTGGATCAAGACACAAAGGGCACAAAAGAGATATACATGTATAGTCTCTCAGAATGTCATAAAATGTCTCCAAAATTTTTCAAAAGCCTTTTGAAGACTCCAAAATTCTTCTCTCCAAAAAGTATGCCTCTAGCTTATGACTCCTTAAAGCAATAATTGGGAGAAATTCTAAAGAGTAAAACTTATGAACAATATTAATATCCTATAAATGTAAATAAAATTTATAGAGTGGTTTCTTGTACTACCTCACTCATCATCTTATAGAAAGATGCACACTCTATAAGCAGTCCCATATATAGGTGGTTATCTGTGCTGTTTGCTGATATTTCTGTAAACTTCATGGAATAATGTAACCAGATTTGCTGCATTTGTTGTGCACTGCACAACTCCAGCAAGCTCAGTTTATATAGACCACAGCGTGAACATACCCCCAGGAAATCCTGGAACACAATCACCTTATTTCCTATAATACCCATGACATAGCAACCTAGAACCCCCTTTTCCAGTAAAATAACCTTTTTGAAATCAGTTGTGTGTTTATATAAAAATTGTCATACCAGTGTATCCTCTGAAAATGGGATTTGTAAGAGTACTGTTACATGCAGTTATTTAGATATTTTTACTTTCACTGATAGGTTCACCTATACACCACTGATTTATCTTTACTTCTGAGAGGCTGTAGCCATATATTTAGTAACTACTAATCCTAAGCTTTGTAACATGGAGATTGTTCTCTATGCTTTAGGAAATATTTTTGTAAGTTCATGAATTTTAGTTACCCTGTTCCTCTGAAAACCTGAAAAGCATTTCTGTTTTCAAATTATCCACACCAATGTGTTATGTACATAGATATTGCTTTTCTAAATTATCAATAAACTGCTCAAGGTATTTGTGTTGTGTTAGACAGTTCTTAGTGCAATCATGCAATAGAAGAAACAACCTCAAAATCTCAGTGGCCTACAACATTTGTTTTTCCCACTCCTATGCATGTGGTTCAGCTGGGGCAGTTCTGCTTCAGTTCCACTGTGGATCAGAGTCAGGTCTGTCCCATGTGTCTCCTCATCCTGGGACTAGCAGCTTCCATGGGCATGACTTTTCACAGCAGATGGCAGAAAAGGGCAAACAAAGCTGAGCAAATTCATTGAAAACTTCTGATTGGACATGAATTCTTTCTAAGTCCACTGGCCAAAAATAGTTGACAACAGTGGAGTGGAGAAGAGCTACTGCCTCCAAACAGAGCTGCTGCAGCATCATAAGGTCAAGGGCGGGTGATAATTCTATTACATACTGGGAGTAAATCATTATCCAATGTGAACAGTAAACCAGTGTGAACAACAAACCCATCCAATCCACACTATGTACAGGAATCGCAAATCTATTCTCTCTCATTTACAGGAGTTGAAATTGATTGGACTGGATATTCCACACTTTGCTGCAGATCTCCCACTGAACCGATGTAAAAACCGCTACACGAACATCCTACCATGTAAGACCATCAACTGCCAATCATAATTTTATCTTTCAAAGGTCAAAGGATTGTTATTGCAGATTAATTCATTTCACCAATCTCCATACATACTAGTTGTGATCTGAACCTCAAGGTCATTTCTGTGATTACACTGATATCACAATTGCTTTGATGTCATTAGATCCTATCGGTAAAGATTTCATTACTATGCTTTTAAATGAATTGTACCTGAACAAAAAAAAAAAAGACCATTTGGCCCTTTGGAGATCAAGGAGACTTTGCTAAATTAGAAATCAAATAATCTGTGGTCTCATGAAGTACTTTATGAGAATTCACTGATAATGGAAGAAAGCAATTGGAAAGGGAGTGCAAGGTGTTATAAAGTCTTTCTCTTCCTAACTTCTGGCAAGCTAAGTAGTTGTATAACATTGTGTAATAAAAAGCAACATTCAAATAAAAAACTAATGTCAGGACTTACAGGACAATTAAACACATTCAAATATAGATTTAACAGTCTTTTCTGCTATGCTGTAGGTGAACTGGGAAAGAATGGAAAAATGGAAAGCAGGGAGACTAAAAAAGCTATAGAAAGAAAACTCTATCCTGGATAAAACTTTATCCTTGATAAAACTAAGTAGTCTTACTACAATAGCACCCCACGTCTCTACACAGTTCAGAATTTACTTTTTCCACTTAAAATCCATCTACAAAAAAGCCCATGCACTGATAGATCACATTCACCCAAATTTAATAAAATTAGAAATCAATAATAAAAATACTTTAAAACTAATGCAACTAGACACTTGCTTATTTTTTTAAAAAAATCTTTTTATTGTGAAAATTTCCAAACATAAATTATCAGTCCTTCCTTTGCACTAACAAATTTTATTATTAGTTTTCAAACATACATGTGTGTAAACATGCACACACAATTAAAATAAACTTGTGGGTCAAAGAAGAAATTGTCATGAAAATGTTTAATCACTTCAAAATGGAACTTACTTGTTAAAACAATTGGTATGCACCAACGCAATCCTCATAGGTACATTTATCACCTTAACTCTTCATATCAGAAGAAAATAAAGACTAAAACTTAATGATCAAATCATCTAATGTAAGAAGTAGAACTCAAGAAAAATAATAAAGATAATAAGCTGAAATTAATGGTGTTTTTAAAAAGGCTACAATAGAAAGGATAGTCTTTGGAGAGACACAGAAAGAAAAATGTTGAGTGATTTCACTTATGTCTCAAATCTATTAAAAGAACAGAAGCAATAAATTCAAATACATAAAACAGAGATTAAAATTATTGTTAGGGGATGGCAAGATGCAGCTCGAAGGGTACAAAGCCACAGTTGCATAGGATGAACAAATCTAGAAGTCTAATGTACATCTCAAGGATTATATTGTATGACACTGAAAATTTGATAGAATAGCAAGTTTAAGGTACTTTTATCTCTCTCTCACACACACACACACACACACACGGCTCTATAATTAAATATTTAGTGACAGCTAAATTTGGAAATATGTGAGATGATGGATGTGTTAATTTGTTCAACTATAGCAATCTCAAACATCATGCTGTATACCTTATATGTATACAGTAAAAAAATACATAATCAGGGCTGGGCTGTAGCTCAGTGGAGCAGTGTGTACTTAGTATGTCCAAGGTCTTGACTTTAATCCCCTACACACCCCCAAAATCAATTTAACTTAAATTTAAATTTAAAATATTTTTAAAAGCCCATGGATTCTCTCTTCTCTAGATCTCCCAAAGGTATTGAGCTCTGTGGATGTCCCTGGGTGAAATGGAGATCATGTATTTAGGCTATGTACTTGGAGCTTTCCATAAAATTTCCCTCATATTTTGTTTCCTGTAAATATTCTTCATGAGCTCCCCAAAACCTGAAGATAATTCTTCCAAGTACAGAAGAGCTGATGTAGAGAAAACAGCAGTTGGGAGATATTTATGTACTAATTTAAACAGGAAATTCAGATTGAAGAAGGCCTACAATACCAGATTACTGTGAATTACCTTGCACTCCATCACTGACTGATTTGACTTCATATAGGGTAAAGAGGGTCTATTAAAGAATAGAAGCAATAAATTCAAATAAATTTTCCTTCCATCCTGATTTTTACTGTTTTCTCTTCTCCTTCTTTGTAGATGACTTTAGCCGGGTGAGACTAGTCTCCATGAACGAAGAGGAAGGTGCAGACTACATCAATGCCAACTATATTCCTGTAAGTAGAAAAAAATCAGGCGTCTAAGTGCTGGAGACTATGACCCAACCAATGGCCCAACTAAGGCTGTATGGATGTGTCACACTATTGAAAAGAGCCATTCCCCACCCAGGGATGAATCTCTGAGAACAGTTTCCATTATTCCATCTCTGAATCAAGACTAGGGGGTGGGGGGATGTTCAGATTTCTTTGTAAAGGACGGTGAAAAGAAATGTAGATAATTGTGTTATAGGTCATCTTTCTTGTGTTTAAGTTTCAGCTTCAGCAACCAAACTCAAAGGGCTCCCAATCTGAGCACCTGTGCTTTAGAATACCTATAAAGATAGTGTTTGTTGTCATAAAAAGGTGTGGCTGGGATTTTATAGATTCCCACAGAACAATGCTTCAAACTACACAGACCTATGGAGTGGGTTTTTTTGATTGCCTCTTTGATGAGAGAAGGAAGAACATTGCATAGGCCTGTGATCCTTTGCCACTTTTATCATCAGTAAATTTTCCATTTTCCCCATGGTGTGGAACGGCATCTGGTGTTGACAGTGCTGGTTGATTGATAACTTTGTCACTTTCTTTCAGGGATACAACTCGCCCCAGGAGTATATCGCCACCCAGGGGCCGCTGCCTGAAACCAGAAATGACTTCTGGAAGATGGTCTTACAACAAAAGTCTCAGATTATTGTCATGCTCACTCAGTGCAATGAGAAAAGGAGGGTGCGTGTCTAACCCAGCTGTTACCGCTTTGCAGAAAAACAGCCTCTGTCCTTGCTGAAGAGCTTGCTCTGTAGCAGAAACTGTCATGCTTGCTTTGGTTTTCATCCTCATGATAATCCTATATGGTTCTTCAGAAATAAGTACCTCTGCTTTCCCTAAATGAGCACAGACTTAATTTCTTACCTAGCCTATTTTCAGAAACTATGTTCTTCTCGCTCCAGGTGAAATGTGACCATTACTGGCCATTCACGGAAGATCCCATAGCTTATGGGGACATCACTGTGGAGATGATCTCAGAGGAAGAGCAGGATGACTGGGCCTGTAGACACTTCCGGATCAATTATGTAAGTCTCCAAACAGGAGTACAGGTGATATCCCCAGGTTGACCCCTTCCCTATCTCCCCCCACCGTAAATGCCAAGAGACCTACCAACCTACCTCTGTCATGTAAGATAAAGAGCACCTCAGGCTTCACAACACTGCTTCCTTCAAAAAAATCCACCTTTAATGTAGTTGTTTTCCACTTTACAAAGGATGGTACAGATAAAGTGGAAATAAAAAGTCTTCACTGGTCCATTTCAAGGGAACCCAGGACAATAGAAGATTTAGTTAACCAAGCACCATCGAGAAAGGACATGTCCTCATTACTTAATATTAATAATGGATATAGTTACAGTGAAACCAGGGTGTACTCTTTTGGATTTTGTTCTATTTTCCCTCATTCTGTTCCCTCATTTTGCTTTTCATCATTCAGATGGCACTTCTAGACCTTATTAATCATGGTTCGTAGCTCTCTTAAGTGCTATCCATTTCTGATTGTTAGAATGTCAGAAAAGTCTATTTGCCTTGCAGGGCCAGCTTTCTCTCTGATGACAAGTCTTTCAGCACGAACTGAATATTTCTGTATCAGACACAGGTGCTAACATCAACCGAAGTCATCCTGTTGCCTTCTACCCATAAACAGTCCTTAGAATATAGATATTTCACTTGCATTGTTCATTTGAACATGCTGTTTGTTGATGACAAAATTTAAGAGGAAAATCCTCACCGCATGTTCTTCCCTGCATAGAAACAGCCCTTCCTCGTGGTTTAGACCAGGAAATGGCAAACTGCAACCTGCAGACCAAATTAATCCATTGCCCGCTTTGTGAAGCTTATAAGAGGAGAATGTTTTTACATTTCCAAATGGTTGGGAAACTTTTTCTAAAGAATATTGCATGTGAAATATCATATATAAATGATGTGAAATTCAAATTTCAGTATCCATTGATAATGTTGTATGGGAACACAGTCCATATTTGTTTGTGCATTTTCGGTGACTGCTTCTGTGTATATCAAGCTTGCGTGGCAACCGAGATTGCCTGACCTGAAAAATCTCAAATATTTACTATCTGACTCCAGAAAAAGTTTGCTAACCCTTCATATAAATAATGGAAACAAAGATTGCTGAAGCTGAAACTTAAACACAAGAAAGATGACCTATAGCACTATTATCTACATTTCTTTTCACAGTCCTTTACAAAGAAATCTGAACATCCCCCCACCCCCTAGTCTTGATTCAGAGATGGAATAATGGAAACTGTTCTCAGAGTTTCATCGCTGGGTGGGCATTTATTAACTATATTTTATTGGTATTTACAAGAGATAAATCACTTAACCACTGGTAGTTAACTATTACTTATACTGCAGTGAAAATGTAGGCAAATCCCAGTCTGCCAGGAACAAAGTGGGTTTCATGCTGTTCCCTTCCTTTGAACTGCCTGTCTCTTCCTTGTTCCCCAAGCACGTCTGTACGCAAACACAGTCAGCTCAAATATCATCCTTATCTAGCCTTCCCTAGTCAGAGACCTTCAGTTCTTTCCTCCTCTGCTATAGCATCTCACGCATACTGCTCTATCGAAACACAGTGTGGTTATAATTCCCTGTCTTCACATCTCCTTCCCCTGGGATGTTGAGTTTCAGAAACAAGAACTCCGTTTTTGAGTAATGAATCCGTCAGTGAATGAATTATTTCAACAATAATAAAGCACTATGTATGTCAACAGACTTTCTATCAGAAAAGCATTTCACAATCTTAATGCCATTTCAACGAAGCTTTCTTTAGTGGCTATTTCAGTCAGAAATCCAGTGCAAACCATTAGAGAATGTAGAACAGATCTTTCCTTAGGTTTGCATCTGGGAGAATAAACTGCAGAGTACAAAATGGGGTTTGTTCCCATGCCTGTTCTCTTAACAGGGAAGAGTCACATAGATCATTGCATGGTCAATAATTTGTTTCTTGTCCTTGGTCTTAAATAGTGACTTATCTTTCAATGGCTACCACATGAAAGGCTTGAACAGCAGGTATGAAGTTGAATAACAGGGTTTTCTTATAAGGCAGTTACAGTGGATGCATGCATGCATCTGGTACCACAGTGCCCCCTTTTGGCCATAAGCGTGCAGAATCTAAATTTTAAGCTTCACAATGAAGGTTAAATTGACCAAAGAACATTGTACTGTGCTAATGAATGTATTTTTCTATTTGTTTCATATATTGTTTATGCTATTCTTTACTCCTCCCCATATTGATATAAGTAAACTTTCTAAATACAACAAGATAAAATTACATAAATGAAGAAATCAAAATATGAGAAATTTGGGGTAGCTAAGATAATATCAGAAGGGTTTTCTCATTTAACAAGAAAGTAAGAGAGCAGCCACAACACACTGCTTGTCACTTTTCAGTACAAAAATTTGGCATGAGCTAAGAGTTAGAGACTAAAGATTGGCAAATACATATTGGTGTCCAGAGTATGTGTGCTATGCAGATGATAGAGCTACTGCCAATTCTAGAACACCTGCCCTCCCAAACCCACATACAAGTTGAACTACTGACAATTTAATGGATTTCTGATTTTATATCACCTTTCATTTTTTAGCTGAACACATATATACATAGAGAGATATAATAGTATAAGTCATAAGCTAATTATCATGAGTACTTGAACATGGCTAGCATTTTTGTGAATATTTCTGTGCAACCCAAGTTGTCTAGTGACTGAGTATATTTAATTCTTCATGGTGTTGAATGCTTGCTATTCTGTGTGATTCATTATGCATGAGTTACCTTCTTTACTCTCTTGAGACAAGAGTGAGGGCAGCCAGCATTTTTGTAGCCTTCATGCTGTGTGTATCTAAAACAAAGACCTTGAAAATATCTAGGGAGGCATAGCATGCTACTGTAATGTATGGCCTTAGGTACCAAGGGGACAATGTGGTTAAACTGATGACATTGTACATTTTATTTATGCATTTGCTTATACAGATACAAATTTTGTTCTGCTCAGGACCTCTCAATTTTGCTCTTTGCAATTCATTTCTCTTTGATATACCTAAATGTAAACTTTAGCTCCCAAACCCACATACAAGTTGAACTCTGCCAGGTTATAATGTATTATTCCTCCCTCTGACAGCATTCCAGGCTCCTAGCAAGTTTAGGGGTAAGATATGAACCAGATTTTTACAAAGCCTGGATTTGAAGTCTTCTGATAGTTGAACACAAGAGGAGAATAAATCATTCTTTCAAATGAGTGTGGACCAAAAAAGAGTGGATCTTGAAGGACTCACATCCTAGTTAATATGTATTCAGAGGGAACAACAAGATATTTGATGGGCAGGTTAATATGAATAGGAGTAATAAACAAAACAGATCGACTCACTAGAGATTCCCAAAACTAACCATATGAATGATTGAACAGGTGATAATTATGTAGTGGTAGAAATGGTAATCACATCTAACCATCCTTCACAAACATTATCACACCATCTGCACAATGATTTGTTATTGGCCCTTTTCAGGTAAGAGAAAAAAAACAAAACTCGGCAAGTTTGTCTGGGGTCAGGTCTCTGGTATCATAATTCAAGACAGAGATTCTCATGTAAGTGATTTTTTGACAGTGTATTCTTGGGTAAAGCTGTTAGGGGTCCAGTAAATCAGAATAGGGCAGGGAAGAAATCACGTCCTGTTGTGGGTTCACCTATAGTCTCACTCAGTCCGATTCCATTGATTGCGATTCCATTGATTGTGCTGGGACATGAATGGCACCATATTGATGCTGAATTTTTGAACACTGGCATCAGTCAGTCATTATCTGTGGGCTGCTTTCAGTAGGAGAATGCAACCTCTTAGGCATTTTTCCATGAGGCAGCTCCCTGTAGTGAAGGACCACTATCAAGAGAAGGGTAGAGCTCTGCCGTTAAAAGCAACTGGAAAGGGATGCACCAGACTGGCCGAAGGATCTAAGTAGGGCACCAGCAGTACCTTCCACAGTGTTAATTCTTTGGCAAGGCTGCTGCAGCTTCTAAATGGCAGAGCCCTGATCTGCTTAAGCTCTTATCCTTAACTATAAAAGCATGGATTTGCCTACCTGTCCTACTATTGAAAGCTTTATACAACTAGTATATTGTTTTCAGGACTTACTTTGTGCCAGACACAGTGCTTGGAGCTGGAAAAGGAAATACACTGACCAGGAGTGGACTGTGGTTCGACCTTCTTGCGCCATGAATTCTGGATCTTCAGTGGAGGCCTGGGCCATCCTGGCAGTGGCTGAGACATTAATGCTTGTTTTTTGGCTTTTTTCCCTAAAGGCTGATGAGATGCAGGATGTGATGCATTTTAATTACACTGCATGGCCTGATCACGGTGTGCCCACAGCAAACGCTGCGGAAAGTATCCTGCAGTTTGTACACATGGTCCGACAGCAAGCCACCAAGAGCAAAGGCCCCATGATCATTCACTGCAGGTGACCTCATCAGATGCATTTTCTATTCAATATCAGGGGTTTTTAAGTAAATGAAATAGCCCATCATTTCATAACGTGCATCAGATTTGATAATACATGAATTGTGATTTTTTTAGTCTGTGGTTACTTGATGTCTTACTATATATTAATTGTTTATATTGTGGGTATCTTTTCATCTGTAGCCTATGATATTATTATTATTACCATTTCAGAAGAAAAAAACTGAGGAATACAGTGATTAAGGGATATATACAAGTTTATTCAGCTAGAATGGGGAGGAGATTAGGATTCAAATCTAGGTGCACAGGTTTCCAAAGACCATGCCTAGATGTGATATTATTCCCAACAAAGATTCTGAGGGGTTGTAACATGGATAAATATAAGGTCAAATAATAAATAGCTTATAGCAGTTCAAAACAATATAAGTAGACACAAAATCAAGAAGAGGGAAAGAAAAGATTAAACTATTTGTCATATTAAGATAAATATATTTGCTATGCTTGCTCTTCAATTTTGTTTCTAAATTTCCAAACAGCTAGCATGAAAGGGGACAAATGATCCATTATGTTGTCAAAAATCAAGGTTCTCACTAATTCAGTTACCTTTGAATTTAAACTTTCCTTCCCACCAAGTGAACTAAGCTCCATCAAAACCCATCTCTGTGACACAGAATTGGTGTCAAATTTTTATGCAACCTCTAAAGATTCTACCTCTGACTGCATATCAGAGGTAGAAGAGGGATAAATGTGTTAAAGGAAACATTGGCAGCTGGGCCAATGTGAGCAGATAAATCTATAATCCCAGACCCAGCATGTTGGTCTTTGTGAATTAGAATGGATAGGCTGCTAGTGTGTATGTATGTGTGTGTGTGTGTGTGTGTGTGTGTGTCCTTGGTGGGGAAATGCTTCATAAGCTACTAAGTTTCTCTTTAGGGAGGATATCATTGCTGTCAATCCACCTCTGGCTTTCACAGTTTAAAAGCTGTGTGTTAGCAGATGAGATCATCTCTTCTCAAAATGGTACTTTCCAAGAGCAGAAAATAAAGCTGCATGACCATGGGGTCAAACTCAAATAATTCGTTTCACAGCAGCTAGCAGATTCGGTGCTGGATGTGACTTTACAGGTGTCCATTCAGTGGCAGATTTTATCTGACAAGTCCCAGGTGGGAAGAGTTGTTGTCTAGTAGAGAAAGCAAATTGGGCTCCGAATTCAAGGCTTTTAGTGTTGGATTTTTCTCCTAGCAAATTCCACATGTCAATGGTTTCAACTTTCTGTTTTACCAAAATTTCATCATAATTCAGAATGTAGAACCTTTTGGCTCTTTTGTCTATGAATGATCAGGAAAAAAAACTGACTTTAACCTATAGAATTAGGCACTGTTGTGGGCAGTGAGTTGACTGGCACATATCAGTTTAGTTCTATCCATACTCTGAGCCCTGGGATCTGAGGACCAGACAAGACTGGGCCCAAGTATTTAACTTTATGTATTTATTTTAAGGCAATTACTTAAACGATCCCTGGGAGAGGGAGATTGAAGCAGGCCCAGGACCCACTAGAAGAGCATGTGTGCTGCAAGGAAGGAGTGAGATGGTGAATTGAATTCAGGGTTGAAAGTGCACAAATCGCTATGACCCCAGACCTACAGCCAGGGTGTGGACATCTCAACTGGACTTTTGAGATAGGCATGAGGAATACAACTCTGAGGCTATTCATGAGATAGGACATTGTTAATGTGTTCCATTCCTGAAGGCAGGGACCAATCAACGTGGAATAATTACTTTTCTCCTGAAACAGCCCAGGGGAGGGGTAGCCAAGGCTGTGCAAACCCATATCTCCTTAAAGCAGGGAACAATGATAGTCATAAATGTGACATTACCAGGAAGAGCAACTACAGCTGCATTCTCAAAAGTCAGTTAACTGGAAAAGTTTAGTCTGCTTTTTTCACAGTGATGCAAACTTTCTTTTTTCTTTTTAGAAATATCTAGTTTATTTTCAACAGTAAGGAGTCACTGTGTGAGTAACTTATGGTGTGAACCTTCTTTTACAGTGCTGGCGTGGGGCGGACAGGGACGTTCATTGCCCTGGACAGGCTCTTGCAGCACATTCGGGATCATGAATTTGTGGACATCTTAGGGTTGGTGTCAGAAATGAGATCATACAGGATGTCTATGGTACAAACAGAGGTAGGAAAACAATCAGTATATACTTTTTCATGTTCCCTTGTCTGAAAACTTACTATTTTCACCTACATATTTCAAAACAATTGTCTGGATTTTCTTTGCATCTGTCTTTCTCATTTTCTTATTGTATATGTTTCAAACTTCTTCAAGATATGAAAGAAATGGATATCAGCCCCTAGGAAAGTGTATGGGGTTACACTTTTGCTGGCGTCATATGCCCTTTATGTGGATGTGTTTGCAACAGAGTAAAACCTCTTCCAACAGAATGCAAGTTCGTGAGAGGCAATCTGGGGAAAGCTGTCTGATGGAGACCACAGAACTGATGTGATTTAATTCATATTTGAATGCTAGAGTGGTTCAATAAGCACCCGTGGGCGCAGAAACCCAAGTGCAATTGCTTGTTCATAAGCCTAGTCTCCTGGCTGCACAAGCGACTCCTTAGCTTCAGGCAGACAATGGTTCCTCTCCTGGAGGAGTGTTGGGGGGAGGAGGACTTGCAGAATGGAAGGCAGCCTGGCCTGACCTCTTACAAAGGGACTAAACCCTGCTTAGGACTTCCTCATGCTTTTCTCACCCAACACCACTAGGTGTCAGAATGATTCAAAAAGCCCCAAGTAATGGCTGTCTCTAGCTCTGTGTGTTTCTCCTTTTCAACACTGTGTACTTTTCTTTCCTCCTACCCTCCCAAGTTCATCTGAGCAAAGCTTGGCATACATATTTCAATGTATTTATTTCCCAGTTGCACCAGGATTGCACCACATTCAGAAGTTTCATTGTGAGCCCAGTCAGTCTCAGGCCTGTTGTCTTGTAATTTGTTGTGGAGACATACACATCAACTTGTTATCACAGGTTTTAAATGTCTGGTTTCCAAGAGAAGCCCCCTACCTAGTGATTAAATAGTGCTTTATTAATCAATCCATATTTTGGGCTTTCACACCCATAAATTTATATCCTAATATGTGATTAAAAATTCCTATTATATACATATATAGAATGTTATACATTAATATATATTAATCCCCAAGCTTCAAAGGGCTACTTCTTATTTTAAGTATCTTGGATTTGATGGATTGTCTGCCCCAATTTGCTTAATTTATACCTCTTAGGACTTTATAGACTTTGATTATAGCCTGTTTACTTTTGATTTTTCCCAACTACAGAATCTTAATCTCTTTTTAAAAACTACCTTCACACAGCAGACTCTTCTTCCCAGTCTCAGCTCCATTATTTTTCTTCAGTGCGACAATCACACAACACTAGAGCAGCCACATGGGGCTTTCTGCAAAGGCAAGAGAATATTTTGTTTTCCCCCTTTCTTGCCCCAAGTTTTAGATATCTGGTTTCTTTGTCTATGGCAGCATTTCAGGTTGACATCTCCACAGAAGCAGTTTTTTAAAGCATGATATACCTTCCCTGAACTTTCCTTGGGAAATTTAAAGTCAGCAAAGAGGGCAGAGGTTCTTCAAGTTACTCATTTTCCCAGCTGTTCTAACTGTACCCTTGGGTCCCTTGGGATTTTGCAATGGATGCTTTCCAGTTCCTGTTATTTATTTGTGTCTGCTTTGCTAGTTATATCTAGAACATCTTGTTCACATACCTTTTATTTTTCCTCATTCCTCTGCTCTTCAGGGTTCAAACCATATTTTTGAATATAGGTTGATTTATCCAACATTGTCCTTTAGCACATTCACATTCAAATCCTGCTGCCTTTAATTTACTAACAAGAACAAAAAATGATTCTTTTCCCATCAGTCAGGAATGATTTGCAAGAGGACAGAATCACCCTCCAGTCACGACCTGTCTTTATGTGCACAATCAACCCAGGAATCAAATACCATGTTTCTTCCCATTTATGGTTTCCAATTTTCCAATCTTTTCTTCATGCATCACCTTGACTCTGCCACTCCAACCCACCCCAAAATGGTAGAAGCAACTAATTAAATCAGCCACATCCTCAGGCACCTATATGCTGTTTTTGTTGAATTTTGGCCTGCCTTCTTTTTCACCTCCCGAGGTACACTTCGGGGCTTCTCCACACAGATAGGGGAACAGTTTAAAAGACCTCAGCTGTACCACTGCACAAGTCACACCACTCTCAAAGTTCCATTTCTCAGCTCTAAAATGTGGATGACAGTTTTCATGAATTATTATAAAATATGCATTAGGTAAAATGACAGAATCTAGATGTGCCTTGAAACTGAAAAGGGCTGCCTGTGGATGGGCATTTCCTCTCTTGGGCTCTCTTCTACTTTTATCAAATATTGTGTTTATTTTGTTTCATTTACCTCTAATAGCCTCTCCCTGGAGGTCAGTTAGAGCGTTGCTTTGAGCAGACTGTCCTCCCTATGGGCAGCTTGAATTTCCCAGAGACTCTCAGGATGTGTCTGAAAATAAATAGGTTTTTATTTGCTTTTCCTGTAGTGTTTTTTCTTTTCTTTTTTTTAACACAAAGTTTGGCCACTGGGTAGTTACAGAGTGAGAGTCCAGGAAGTCTCTGGCCTTCTGTCTTCCCATGTTGACTTAACACCACAAACAATTGGAGTGATGTGCGAGATCCTCCGAGGGGGAGCTCAGTTACTGCTGTGAGACCTGAGGTAAAATGTGTCCCCCAAGCTTGCTGAGACATACGGAGCAGGCAAGGTTCCAAACCAGTGAGGTCTGAGGTGTTGCTTTTATCCTTTGTCTAAAGCTATTTACACAGAGGCTTCTTCAGCCCCTGCGAACCTCTTGACTGGATCTTATGTAGAGGGTAAGATATCTAATGAGACTACTTAGAAACTCCAGGAAATAAAGAAAGAGAAAACTAAGAAATTACCCTTATTTCAAGGCACAAAGACAACTAACCTTATATTTTGGTGATTTCATCTCAGCTTTCATTCAAGTGTAACTTTTTGCCATATACATACATATTTTTGTTTATATATCTCTATATATAGATGTATACACATATGAGTGTGTGTGTGTGTGTGTGTGTGTGTATATGTATACTTGGTACTGGGGATTAAACCTAGGTGTGCTTAACTACTGAGCCATATCCCAAGCCCTTTTTATTTATTATTGTGGATACAGAGTCTCACTAAGTTGCTTAGGTTCTTGTTAAGTTGCTGAGGGCCTTGCTAGGTTGCTGAGGCTGACTTTGAATTTGCAATCTTCCTGTCTCAGCCTCCTAAATTTCTGGGATTACAAGTGTGTGCCACTTCACGCAGCCATATATATATATATATATATATATATATATATATATACACACACACATATAATTTGCTGATCTTTCACTTAGCGTTTGACTCTGTAGATTTTTCACTTAGCATTTGACTATGTATTATATCATGGATTGCCTAAAATTCTATAAATCTTATTTTAAATACTGTTTCATTATAGGTACCCCATTGCTTACTTAGAGCTTTCTCCTTTACATAAAACATTGAATTGGATATTTTCTACTTTTTATTATTATCAACACTACGATCTGCATTTATACAATTTATTAGCACTTTATTATTCTTACCTCCACCGACAATAAGTAATAATGACTGCTTCAGCACACTCATTATCATTGAACTGTTACCCTTTTCCCTCCCTAGCTTTGCTCACTTTAAAAAACAGTTGGGAAAAAAATAGCTATTTTAATTCATATTTTATTTCTTGGCCATTTTTGTCTATGTTTTAATATTTCCTCAGTTTACTTCAAAAATCATTTAATAGACATAAACTAAATGCTAGGAATTAAGAATAAAAAGACATGGTACTTGCCTTCCATAAATATCTGGCCTAGTGGTTGATAAACTATACTTACCTATCTACTTGCATGTATTATTGATCTATGTGACTTTTTAACAAAAATAAAATTATAAACATTTTGTCATAATTTTGGAAAACATTTTTATCTCCTAGTTTCTAGTTTGATTTTAATTTTATTCTTTTACCATTTTTTCGCACCCAGTTTGGAATTTTTATTTGTAATTTATTCATGGCTTTTAATTTTAGAAATTCCTTCTGATCATTCCTAGAATAATCATAGAGGAATTAACCTATAATAACCTTTCTTTTGTATTTTTATCATTTTATTTCTTAATTTTGTTGGAATTTATCTCAGTATATAATTTAGATAGCAACAATTTTTTTTTCAAAATAATCTCATGATTAAGTGATTGCATATTAATCACTTTTAGCATTATGTAGTGATGAGCTAACATAATTCTTGGTGACTATAATTGATAATAATGTATTATGTACTTGAAATTTGCTTAGAAAGTAGATTTTTAAGTGTTCTCATCACCAAAAAGGAGGGGAAAAAAAAGTACCTGTGTGAAGTGATGCAAATGTGTTAATTTGTTTGAAAGTAATAATCCTTTCATGAATTCTGTCAAATGACCACATTGTATGTCTTATTATATGTACTTTTTATTTATAATACCTCAACAAATCTAAGAAAAGACATTCCAATCAGGGAAAAAAAAAAGTAGTGCTGTCCTAAGCTCTATCATTAATTAAAAGACTGCTTATAAGTGATTGTCTTAAATTTTCTAGTTATACACTTATCTCTGTCAATAATGAAAATGGTTTCCTTTTACATCAGATCCTGATCATTAAAACTAACATAGTAATAAAATGCATTATCTTTGCACATATCTGCACGAAAATGTCTTGCTTTGAAATGCACTTTTGTCTTTTGCTCCAGGAGCAGTATATTTTTATCCATCAGTGTGTTCAACTGATGTGGATGAAGAAGAAGCAGCAGTTCTGCATCAGTGATGTCATATATGAGAATGTTAGCAAGTCCTAGTTCTGAATCTGGAGCAGTAAGTAGAGAAGAGCCCATCACAGGTGCTCTGTCTTAGAACAGTAGGAGGGGAGGGGAAGGCATAAGTCATAAGGTAGCAATAGTCATTGGTATTGGCATTAGTAGTCTTTTATATTAACACTAGTCTTTGTTTCCAAGTCTTAGCACACAGGGAGAAAGAAATACCATAGCAGATCTTTGAGCTTTAGTTTGGGGGTAGCAACAAGCAGGAACTTCTGCAACCCATGATGATTTGAGCTCCATTCCCTCTGCCCAGAACCTTAAACCATTCTCATATTGGATACATGCTTGCAATAGAGGGTTACTACAATCCAACTCTATCTACTCAGATATCTTGTTCCAATATTTATTGATTACAAGGGTCAGGTAAGGATTACACAGTTACCTAAACTGGAATAGACACTCGAAACAAGAAAAACAGTATTGAAAATAGAGTCTCAGGATAGAGGAGTCTGAAAAAGCCTTGATCTCACCCATTCTGTGAGTATGTACTTGAAAGCTCAGTGAAAACATTAGTAACACATTCGATTTCCTGAACACAAACTGCCTAGGAGATCATATTTTGGATGTGTAATTTGGGGTGAGGTAACAAGTAAGCTGACTATTTAGAGCAGTAAACAGGTTGTAGATGATTTTAAATATGCTGGGGCTGGGGGATGACAGAGTGGGAAGAGGAGTCAGTGCACTGTGGGAGAAATATTGCAAGGATAGGAAGCATATAGGTCAGTCGTGGCAGAATAGGATTAGCATTGTACCCCTACATCCATCGAAGAAGATGCAGAGGCAGCATAAATAAGCAGGAAGGATAAGAATAAGGAAGGACAGACTAAATTGCAAGAGAAAGAGACATTCAGACACATAGAAAAGAGTCACACAGATAAATTCACATCCACATGGGCTGTGGGGCTGAGTATAATGAAAGCTTATGGTAGAGTCAGAGGGAGGTTGCTGGTATCCAGGCTGCTTACTTGTCTTTCTCTCATTCACAGGAGAGGACATGATGTGCACCCATCCTCCCTTGCTTCCAAACTTTTGGGGGGCCCTGATAGTCATTTTGCTAAAATGAGCCCCGACTTTGTAGTATGTGGCCAAGGAGATAACTTATCTCATAGGAGCACCGGGAAGACTTAGCCTTAAAGAGCCTACAGTGTCTTTTGGACTCTTTCACTTCTGGACATTTAATGGACCAAATTCAACAGAACACCAGAAAGGTCAAGATGCTCTGCAAAGGGCAGGAAGTACAATACTTCCAAAGAGTTTAGTTGGCCCTTTGCTGGTTGGGCTGAGTTGCTTTTTTTTTTTTTTTAAGTGCAATAATTTTTGTATGCGTGTGATTTTATCAGAAAGTTGAATTGTTTTCCGCCCACACCACTGATCAACTCCATAGCCCAGGAAGGAACAGACATTATTAACATTCAATTTACCTCATTTTTTAAAAGAGGCATGGCCACACAGGAGAAAAAAAAGGTTATTCTACTTCAAAGAAATTGAACCATCAATATCTGTATTCCAACCTTGAAACTGCTAGATCAGGAATGGGGATGGTGGATGGGGAAGAGGCAGGAGTTCTACCCACAGATCAACCATGTATCATTTCCTATTCCAAATACGAAAAACTGTACTTCAACTTCAAAGTAGAGTAGAAAAATATTTGTCTTAATTGTTCTAGTTCTCGATGGTTTTCTTCTTATTAACAGTTGGGTGTTTTCCTCCTTGGCCCTTCGGGACTAGCGTCACTGTCCAGGTTCCTTTTCAAGAAAACAGATCTGGTTCAGAAGAGTTTCAATTCTGATTATAAACTCCATTGCTGTCTGAGCAATCTTGGTGCCTAGAGTTTGCATTTCTTTTTCTGTTGACCTGCACATATGTGAGAGCTCTTCCTCTGAGAAGTATAGGCAGTGGAAGTGCACTTTCTTTCCCCCCAAAGAGCTGGGAACTTAACGAAATTATGGCAATGAACTGCAGCATGCTAGGACAATTATTTGGCTACATTCTTTTGTAATATTGTCAGGCGTCTCTGTGGATTCTGGCAGAGATTTCATTTTGTTTTGTTTTCTTTTGGGTTGTCAGTCTTATTTTTTTAACCTGTGTAACGTGTAACATTCTATTCTTTGGATTTTGTATAATTACAGTACATGATTGTGTATCGTGACATGAATACTGTCAAAATGGACATTGATGGCATTGTGAAGCCTGTTATTTTGTGCCACTTTCTGAGAAATAAGAGGTAAAGGTGTGGACTAAGGAAAATATTGAGTTGCAATTAAATACAAGCTGGCTGCTTCACTGTGGCAGTGTGGCCCTCCCGAGCCTTCCTGCGTGTTCTTCCAGGAGGTTTCCTGCCTCTTTGTTTATCTGATCTTTGCTCCTTCCCCTGGCTTCCCTCCATTCTGGATCATCTTCATGAAGTCATGGATAGAGTCTGAGTTTAATATTTCATCAGTGACCTTAGCGATGGTAAAGGATGCCAAATGAACAGCTCTGCACCCCACCAACTCTCGTCACTGAGAAAGCCTGGCCACAGCAGACCTTGGCAAAGGTGCTTGCGTGATCCAGCCAACAAGTCTAAGTTTCACCTTGCGGGGAGGTTGGCAGAGGAGGTCCACACACAGTGGGTTAACAGCTTGGGCTCTGGGGGGATTGTCAATTGTTACTCACCTACTTCACTCTACTTCTTGTTTCCCTGCTGCCATTTCCTCCTCTTCTCACCCCACACCTTTATTTCCCCTTTGGACACTTTAGTAATATTGGGAAGAGACATGGTTAAAGGAAGGTAGTGAGCCCAGTGTGACCTTCTTAGATTCTCACACATGGACAGAGCAGGGGAAGAGTGTGGGAAGGGTAGATGCCATGGATGGATAAGATGACAATGCATTCTCCACATTGCCAAGGAGAAGCCTACAGAAGCCTTGTAGCCAGAAACATGACTTCCCATGGAACAAAGTATTTCATAAATATTTCATGTTTTTCTTGAGGGATTAAATAATGCCAGATCAATTTTCCCAAAAGAAAAGAGGAGGAATACAGCATTTAGATTTAAGACTCAGAGTCAAGACTATAGATAGAAAGGTCCCATGGAAGCACTTGGTTAATTCCTTCAGAGGTTCATGTAGTCATCATTCTGTTCTTCACTGGGGTCCTCAGTTTCAAGAGTTTATGTGGGAAAAGGATCCATCTAGCAAAAGACTTGGGCTTTAATCTTGATAATTACTTTGGAACTTTTCTATGCTTAGTCTCAGTTATCAAACTGTGGAATGATCTAATATTAGCTCTATGTTTTGTAGGTATGAGTATTGGATATGATAATTCATCCAAAGGTGCTTTGTACCTTGTTCTCTTCTGTACCCTAGCACTACTCCAACCATCTGTTCCCACCCCAGGACCCAACTTTCACATTCAGATGGGAGGCTTCCAGAGTCTCTTAATAAATTCGTTGTTTTTTAACCATTTGAGTAATACTTGGTAGGAAAAAAAAAACACAGAGGAATTTGCATATGCAATTCATAATAGCCTGTGTAACACCAAGAAAGAGGTATAGAGTTTAAAATTACAAAATATTTGCTTCTGAGTGCTATTGAGATCAAATTCCTTGACTGCAAAAGACAATTTGTGCAGTTGAAAAACTACCATTGAGATCTAATTTACAAATTTAAAAATTAACACCAATATATCCATCACTGTACATTGCATAATTTTATTTAACTTGAAAAAATAATTATAATGAATGGCAATTTTTTTGTACAGATTTCTAATACAGGGTCTACATTTTCCCACTGCAAATTTTAAGTGAAAAGAGTACTAAGATATTTTTAATGTCAGGCTTTTAAATGTTTCTCCTTTCCTAAAGTGTCCCTGTCCTCAGAGGGTGACATATCTCTCAAAGGAGGCTCTGATGTCAACATGAAAATGAGGCTTTGGGTCTGAATTTTTTGCAGGCCACATGATAGCTGCTTGCAGGAGAATTGGGTGTTAGCCAAGGAGTTAAAGTTACTGAGTCCAATCTCTTAAGAGCCAAAATTCTCCCTGCTTTCTAGCAAGGATGCCTTCCTTTACACCTCGGGAAATGCCTGATGCAATGTACTTCAAATAGCTGGCTGGTTTCCTAGCACACAGATCTCTAGGCTGGCACTTGGCACGGGGATAGAGTCCAGGAGCCATGCCTGTAACTGAGTATGACATTTGCTTTGGCCAAAAGGGTTAGAAAGCAGCAAAAACATGATAGGCAAAACTGCAAATTTCTACACCTTGTTCTCAATAGCCCCACTTAGGTGCATTTGAAAGAACGCCATGGCATCTCTGACCCCTGGCCTTGCAGAACAGTAGGGTTTTTGTTTTCAGTCTCAGTTGGTGCTTATCATAAGCCCTTATCCTGATGGTTCACTTGATTAAAGATGGAGTATAGTGTTTAGCTCTGAAAGCTGCGTGGTAACAGACATGAACAGACTGAAGGTTGTCCTGGCAGGATCACCAGAACCTTTAGAAATGTGGGGGAACAAGAGGTCACTGTAACAAATCCTGGGAAAACTGGAACTAGTAAAACTGGAGTAAAGAGACATTCGCTCATTCAATCACTCCTTCAGCAAACATTTATCTAATCACGTAGAAGGAGTCAATCAACCAGCTAATGAATGATTTCCTGACCACTTGCAATATGTTAGGCACTATGGTGAGCACAAATGGAGCCATATGCTGGCTTCTAAAAATACATTAAGAATCAGAGTTTCCCTGTTGTTGGAAGGACAGAGAAAACATTAGTCAAGTCTTTCCCAACATTTTCTTCCTATATCTCCCAAAGTGTTGTCAATTTATCTTCTGGACATGCCCATATGCTTTCTTTTCAATGGCTTATATGACAGAACAATGGTACCTGTTGCCCTTGTTACTTTTCAGCCACCAGAGACTCAGACATGATCCATCTTTCTTGATCAGCATCAAAAAGGTAGTCCTACTCTCCTACTCAGAGCAGGACTCTCAGCCTCACATATCCCTGGCAGATGGCTAAATCTCGACTACTGAGCACACCCAGCATGGGGAATCACTACCTCACCAAGCAGCCCATCCCTTCATTTTTTTAGAAACCCATTTTCTTTCTTCTATTTACACATTCAAGGACATTACAGCATTAAGAATGTATGAATCGTGGTTCTCATGGGTATTACAGACTGGAAACCCAAGTCTACTTCTTCATCTCAGTAAAAAGGCAGGTGCTATGTGTGACACTGCCCATGGCTGCTTTTAATAGAGGAATGGCTTCTTTCTTGGCAGAAAAGGGGTGACACCTTTCAGGGAAGTAATGGCAATTTCTTTTTAATGTGCTTGGCTCTTCATATACATATTCTCCTAACTTTGGAATATAGTTATGAGGTAAGAATACCCACTCAACAGGTAAACAAGAGAGGTTAAGAGGCTGGGGGTATAGCTCAGGGGTAGAGTGCTTGCCAAGCATTTGCAAGGCACTGGGTTTGATTTTCAGCACCACGAGGGAGGGAGGGAGGGAGGGAGGGAGGGAGGGAGGGAGGGAGGGAGGGAGAAAGGAAGGGAGGGAGGGAAAAGGCAAGCCAGCCAATTAAGTTAAATTACAAAAATTATTGGGTCATATAGTGACAGAAGCAGGATTCCTGACCAAGCTTTGTCCAACCCCAGACCCTTCCCCCCACACTACTTCATGTTGCTTCTCATTATTCTTATCATTAATAAGGTGTAACAGAATAGAATTAATTGCTTCATCTCCAGGTTATATGTTTAATATGAAAAGTAACCTGTCAAGGAATTTTTTTGTACCAGGGGCTGAACCCAAGGGTGCTTAACCACTGAGTCATATCCCCTGCCCTTTTTTATATTTTATTTAGAGACAGGGTCTCGCTGAGTTGCTCAAGGCCTTACTAAATTTGAACTTGCAACCCTCCTATCTCAGCCTCCCAAGCCACTGGGATTACAGGTGTGTGCCACTGTGCCTGGCTTAACCTGTCAATTTGAAAAATGGTACTGTGTGTGTGTGTGTGTATTGCTAGGGATTAAACACAGGAGTTTATGTATGCTAGGCAAGCACTTTACTGAGCTACATCCCCAGTCTGAGAAATAGTAACTTTCTAATCCTTGAAGAAAAGCATCTCATCACAGGCACTGAGGAAGAGACTTGTGACTAAGGTGGATTTGGCAAGGTCCCACATTCAAGGATTTCACATTCTAATGTTCTGGTATGGGAAGTCAGAAGTGAAAATAAGGGCAACAAGGTGTTACAGATACTGTGATAGAAACACATCAAACATCCAAGGAAGGTCTGGGAGCCAGGGAGGAGGACATTGGTGGTATAGTGGTGAGCATGCTGCTGCCTTCCAATGCAAGCCCAAGGGAAAGATAGGTGATTTTTTTTTTTTTTTGGTGGAGGGGATGGGGGTCAGAAAAGAATATACTGTCACATTAAACCACACTCATGACATAATTCATTCCTACATTCAGCAGACATTCTTAAAACTCCCACTATATATCACTCACTCGGGTCCAGATAGATGACCAATCATCCAATCCTGCCTCTGTACCTTTACTTCTTGGTAAAAGTGATACTTTCTTTCTAGGACTCCGTAGATGGCTCCAGCTCAGAGATTACTCAGGAGAATCCAGTGGATGCACTGTTAATACACATGTAAGACAGCTCATTAGAACTACATTTTCCAGAGCTTTGCAGTTCAGTTGGAGCCATGTGACTGAGTTCTAACCAATGGGATGGGAGCTTTCTGGCCCAAGAGAAACATCCCTCTCTTTTTTCTCTTTCTCCCTACCCTACGCATCCACTTTGACAGACATGATAGTACCAAAAGATGGAAGGATCCTGGGTCCTTGAATGAGGAATACCTTCCTTTCTTGGCTCATGATGTTATCAGGGAGGAGCTCTCTACCTGTGGTCACTGGTAGTCTGGTATTTTCAGAGTAGTCAACCTGCCCTTCATTTATGTGGCAGCACAAGGATATAGCCTTAACAATTATGTTTCTTCTCAGCCAAAATGGGAGTTTTTCAGGACAGTGGTGTGTGACTTCCCAATAAAATTCTCATAAGACAGGTTAAAGATGACATAGTTTAGTACAAGGTTAACCCACAATGCAAAACAAGGGTTCAGGGAAAGGCCACAGAAGCAGTGAGGGTGCTGTCAATAACTTTTTAATGGAAATAAATACATTCTTCCCCAGAAGTGGTTTTCCTCCAAATTAGATGTCTCCTAATCTTTTGTTTTTGGTTTGTTTGGTTTTTGTTTTTATTTGTTTACTTTTTCTAAAAAAAAAATTGCTTTCCAAATCCTGTAACAAAGCCATTGCTTAGGAAACCTACTATAAAAATGTTAAGCTTTACATGAGTCTATTGGTTCTGAATCCGAGGACTCGATTCCTACTAACAATGGGCCTCGGAGTAGTTTCACACCAATAAAAGCCAAACACACAGGGAGCCCTGAGGCTTGGCATATGGGGCAACACCAGGCAATCCAGTGGCTTGCACTGTGTCTGTCCTGGTGAGCTCCAGGGTTGTTGATTGAAGTTCAAAGCCAGCTGACATAAAATGGAAGAACATCAAACAATCCAAAGGGCTCTTTAAACTAGGAAAATTTATGAGCAACTATTAACTTCACTATAAATACAAAACAGATTTGTCTTGGAAGGAATCCTTCATGTCCTAAGCAAAACTGTGTCACATTGTCCCTTAGCCAGCAAACATGGGAAGCAGTAACAGAATAGGGCCAGCAGTATAGCAGAGCAGAGCAGTTTAGAACAGGAAACTGTGAATGGAAAGAGACTGGAGCTAAAACCCTGTTCCCAACTGTGACTTCACTCTGTAATCTATGAAATGAAACAGTGTTGGTACTTTTCTCAGAGCATCTTAGTTCAGGCTACTGTAACAAAGTACTATAGAGTTGATGGCTTAAAAAGCAGAAATTCATTTCTCATAGTTCTGGAGGCTGGAAATTTAAGATCAGGGTGCCTACATGATTGGCATGCTGAGGGCTCTCCTCTGGCTTCCAGTCTGCTAATTTCTCACTTTATGTTCACATGGCAGAAAGAGTGAGAGAGCTGTCTGGGGTCCCTTTGATAAAGACATTAATCCTATTCACAAGGGCAATTACTTCCCGAAGTCCCACCTCCTAATACCATTACAATTGGGGTTAGGATTTTAACATACAAATTTTAGGAGGACACTTTCAGTCCATTGAACAGGGCTTCAAAAAGGTAAATAGCATGTTTAAAAAAACAGTACCTGGAATAACTTAGTATATTATATGACCACTCAGTACATGCCAACCTCCCATGGTCTCCAATGCCAGTCCTGGAATTCTTTGATAAGTTTAATAAGAGCATCTGAAACTGGTACCTGAGCCAGGCTGACTCAGTTTCCCCAGAGTAACACCAAAACTCCCTTCCCCTTGACGCCTATACTCAGAGTCACAGACCTCGCAATATAAATATGTTGTAGACATGTGGTACCAAAGCAGGAGCTGCTCCTCCAGATGAGAATCCTGGATTGCCAGACCTGGCTTTGAATTTCATTCTTTAGCAGCAAATGCATGAACAGTGTGTGTGTGTTATGTCCAGTGTATGCAACCCACATGGGAGGGGTTCCTTACAAAGCAATGCTGGGGCAGGATTCACAGTGAAGATATCGCAGTTCTGAAGACAATCTGTGCAGATTCACTGTACCCAAACTATGTCTAAAAATCTCACTACTTCTAAGAGGAAGCTGATTTGTACAAACCTTAATGTGCAATCATGCCTATACTCAGAGTCACAGACCTGTGACTATGTCGAGTTAAGAACAGAGGCTGGGAGGAAGAGGAACCACACGGTGAACGTCACTTAATCCCTCTGTGAACCAGTTTCCTTGTTTGTTAATGGGAGTAACAAGCACTTCCTCCACAGGGTTCTGTTGAGGATTAAATGTAAAGCCCTTGGCATGGTGCCTGGTGGTTTGGCGATGCTGAGTGGCATAATTAAAAAAGTATGGTTAGAGTCACAGAGCTCTGCACTATGATGCTTAGAAGCCAGGTGACCTTCAGAAGCCAGAGGTCACCTACTATCTCTGAGCCTGTGTTCACATACACACACACACACACATAATGTTTGCTTTTTGGAGTTGTTTTAAATTAAAGAATTGGTTGTGTAAAGCACTAGCCAAGGATCTGGCAGAATAAGCATTGAATAAATTCTATATGATTCTTTAAATCCATGAGTCTCTCTCTTTCTCTCAGCACATTGAGACCACCAAACCACCCTACTCCTTCCAGCACCAAGACATGCACAGGGTGAGTGTGCCTCTTGTGTTTCTCCATTCCCCGTGGGCACACTTACTATGAGCACTCTGGTCCGGTTGGTTTGCTCCCTCCAACAGCAGTAATAACCCTCCTTGCTAAATGCTGCTACACTTGGAGTTGAGAGCCCCATAAGAGGCGGAGGACTTATATGCACATAATATGTCCCCTAGTGGTACAGGAAACTCCAGCTGGACAAATGCTAAAAGAACTGGGATGCCTTACATCTAAATTCTGCCCTAGAATAAGACTGGTTTTGTAGATGAGGAAATAAACCCCTTTCTTTTGCCATTTTCCTAAGGTAAAATATGTCCACATTTATTGACTACAATAAGAGCTTGCTACGAGATATCAATGCTCCAACCTGCTCACCTTGCAAAGGGCAGTACTTTTTGAGACAGAAAACAGCCTATGGCAGTTGGCTGAGCCTGGGGCCCAATAACTCTGCTGCTTCTATTCATTTGTGTGAAGTAAATCAGTCCTTTACCACCTGCCCCCTAGAAGCTAGAGGGGACCCTTTCCCCATAGTCACTTGCACTAAATGTGTACATATTGCCAGTTCTGGCCTGGCTATTCCAGGGAAGCTAAGATCAACTAATTTTGGCCCTGATTTATTGGTATCTTAAATAATTTCTACTTCAAAACATTAATGTGGAACTAAAAGAGGATTCCAAAAATAAATATTCCTATCTAAACAATAAGAGGGTGTCCAGCTACCTGAAATTCCCCCAAGATGTAAAAGACTGTTGAGACTAAGAGCTATATTTCCAGGTCTGACTGTTGCCAAGGAACAATAAGCACATAGTCAGCCTTCACGATTCCCTGTAAGGGTCTTCAGGGAGGAGGGAACTTATGGGATCAGCAATTTCCAAAAGAGAATGTCTCCTTTTCAGCTTCATCCAGAGAAACTGATTCTACCTGTGTTATACAGTGGTATGCTACATAAAATTCCATTTTTAAAAAATATCATTTCTGCTTAAATATTTTTTAAACACTGACCTATGCTATCTGGGAGAAAAGAAGATTTGCATGATATTTAAAAATCCAAGAAAATTGAGTCCAAATTTAGTTGTTCCACTTCCCGAGTGACCTTTTTTACAAACCACTTATCTGAGTCTTTAATTTCCTCATTTGTAAACTGAGGATATTTATTAAATTAGCAGCATACACGAATTCAACTATTCCCTTAAGGATAAATGGGAGGGCAGAAAGCCTTAGCATATGAGTAGCTCAAGGTAAGAAACTATAAAATAGGACACACTGAAATAACCATAGATTTTTATTTCTCACGCATATGTGTGTGTCTGAACATTTGTGTGCAATATGGATTATACCCAGATTTTCCATAGATCAAAAAATCTATCTGTTCACTTTTTGGAGATAATAGGAATGACCAAAGCTTAGGAAATTGTTTTCCACACCAAAGACATCTTTGGAGTGAAAAAGATTGTTTCAAGACTTTTCCACCCAAGACAGCCCAGAAAAGGTTCATGTACTGGGCCAAGTGACTGGGGATGCATTCAGGAAGGAAAGAGCCCATGGGATCAGCCTGAACAGGACCATCTGGGCCTGGCAGATGTCCTGGTGCATTGCCCGCCTTCTCCCACCACCCATCTAAAGGCAATGTGCCTCAGGCTGTTTAGGAGCATCAGCTGTTCAAATGTCTCAATATACACAGAAATCCAGCACAAGGACCTCAAATCTCAGAGCTCTTGATAGCCACATCTTCCCCAATTTAGCTCATCATCTGATTGCATAGTTATTTCTGTTTATCTTATCAGAACTTGGCTATGTGAAATAAATCAGTCCTTTACCACCTGCCCCCTAGAAGCTAGAGGGGACCCTCTTCCCATAGTCACATTTTTTTTTCCATTTTGAACATTTCTTTCACAAATGTGATGAGAAAAACCTGGACATTTAGATATTACAAGATAATTTTCTTTTCCTAAGCATGCCCACTACCTGTGCCCCCCAAACTGAGGACCAGCTCAGAGCACTGGTGTTTTTCCTGTCTTCAACTCTGAGGATGGAAAGATCAAAGAAGTAAATAAAGAAGGTTGTGAAGTGCTGTGGGAACAGGTCTTGAAAATGTAAGAGAAAAGAAGGGACTGGGGAACCAAGAGATTGAAAAGAGAATGGGTGAGAGAAAAAAAAAGAGACACACGTTTAAAATGGAATTCCTGTGGGGGACCCAGAACTGAATACAAACCCTTCTCTGGGCATCTCCTCCAACCACACAGCTTTATGAGCATTTTGTTTGGTTTGTTTTAAATAAGGAAAAGACTATCCAAGAGAAAGACTATCTTCCCTTTTCAATTAATCCCAAGGGGGCATTTATATAACCCTACAAAGATCTTTCATGCTAGATATTAACTTAAAGGTGTATCCTTTGGGAAAAACTAAACATAAAATTACAGTCTCTGACAAATCAGTACTGCTAGTTTTAGAATATAATTTCCCCCCAGGAGATCAATGAGATAAGCTGCAGGGATAAATTGTAAAGCAGTTCTTTAGATTGTATATTTTTTTAATACCTCATTCTTAAAGTAGACATTAAGTGTTTACTGAATCAACATTGTCTTATGCTGAGAAAAAAGCCTTCACATAAACTCCTTTATTGAATTTCTACAGTTCTCTAATATTGTTCCAGTTTCCTTATGCAAGCATTGAGAAACAGGTGAGAAAACCCAACCTAGAGAGATTTCTACCCACCCTCAGTATAGCCCCTATACATTTAATTTTAAAAATGAATCTTAAAATTTCCTATAATTTTTCTTAGAGAAAAATATGAAAAAGGGGGTTTTAAGTAATTAGAGGACCTCTCACATTAGTTTCCCATGACCTAGTGCCTATTAAAAAAGAAGGAAAAAAGATAAAATATACTTTTTATAAGCAGACCAAGATTATAATCTTTAGAGTAAGAAACTCACTGGCTCTCTGCCCAGGGATAATTCCCCAACTTCAGTGCAGCACGCTAAGACCCAAGCAGAGCAAGTTAGTTCCAATGAGCTGAGGAGGCAAAGATCAGAGTTCAGGATTCTAGAAGCAGCTGAAATTTCTAAGGAAGTGTATCAGAATGGAGGGATTTGGGCAAAGAGTGGTTGCAGAAATTGGTAAGTGAGTCTACCGTGAATTCTTGACACAGGGAAACATAGCCCAGAGTTTACCAGAGAGTGTCTGCTTCAGGATTAAGAATAGAATAGAGCTGTCAGAAGTCACTGTGTTGGGGGACACTGTGGTCCAATCCAGAAAGAAAGAGGAGACTTATTTGGCACCTTTTAACAACCTGGGAATCTAGCTGAGATGTCAAGTATCCTGGGCATCATCTAAAACAAAACACCAAGAAAGGTCACACCTTAGAACTCAGGAGCCCACTGCAGAGTAAAAAATGATTCAAGTACAAACAAAGCCTAAAGCCAAGTCTGACAAGATTTGCAGAAGAAAGAGAGTTTTTAGATCAAGTCCCAATAAGTTAGAGGATCATGAAAAAAAAAAAAAAAAGTTTTCTCATGCTCTAGTCTAACAAAGCACAAATAGCCTAAACAAGACCAAGGTGACCAACCAGCATGAAACCCACCCACTGGAACAGGACTAAACATACACCAAGGTAGATAAAATATTCTAGAGCATCTCAAGCATGTCTTTTACAATGTCAAATATAGAATAAAAATTATGACTAATTCACAGAAACAAAAAATAGGACCCATATGGGATGGTGATAGGAAACAATCAACAAAAAACTGAGCATGGAAGGCCCCAAAATTGGACTTAGCAGAAGTCTGCAAAGTTGCTTTTATGTGTTATAGAAATAAAATAAAGTACATTTAAAGAAGTAAAGGAAATAGTATTTTAATGAATGAGCAGATAGAAAATCTCAGCAAAGTAATGGAAGCTATAGGAGAGAACTAAGTGCAAATTCTTGAAATGATAAAATAATTGAGTCAAAACTTCTATGGATTGTCTTAAAAGAAAATTGAAAAACAGAAGATTACAGGGAAAAAAAGAAGAATAGGGGGAATGACTTTTTTAAATTAATGGAAATTCAAGGATTTTGAAGCTGATAAGTTGCTTAAGAATAAGGTAAGGAAAGGAAAGAGAATGGAGAAGAAAAAATAATAGAAAGAGCAAGGTCTTCAATGATGGGAAGATATTGACTTTAGATTCACAAAGTCAATGAACCTGCAAATGGGATAAATACAAAGTAAATATTCATCTGTTAACTCTATTCATCATATTCATCTGTCAACTCTACAATAAAATTATTGAAAATGAAAGATACAGAAAAGAATCTTGAAAAATAGGGGAAAACACGAATGGTGGCCGAGTTGTCATAAGGAACAATGGAAGCCAGAAATCAATGGAATGACATTTCTAAAGTGTAGAATGGTAAGTGGTAACCTAGAAATTTATAAACAGTGGAAACATACTTTAAAAGCAAAATAAAACTGTACTCCCAATTGTGACCAAGGAGAAGTCAAAGGGACTAAATTTATTCTCCAACCTGAAATAATAAAATAAAATATATTCAAGAGTTTTCAAGATATTTGGACACTACACAATGAATGACAGTGATTACTGAAAGATGGAAAACAAATGAGGTTATCTCTACAATTGCTTCAGCTTTCTTCCTGAAACTTGCAGTGTTGAGATGATAAAGCTTACAGTATGAGAAGGTCAAGAAAACTAAAGTTCACAAACTGCGGTGAAGAGCAAAGATCTGCATAAGGTCCCCATGGAGTTTTCAAATGAGTATTCATCAGTGTATGATATGAGAAAAGTGTGAAATGCCAAGAAAGGATCCACCTGAAAAATACCATATTTTCTTTTTATATAATTATTAATTCTCAGAGACCAAACATGACTAGTAATAGTACTTATTCCTAGCAGCCAGATTGGAAAACATTCTAAATTTTTTATTGGCACACAACGTTGTACATATTGATGGGATTTATCGTTATATATACATGCATGTATACAATATAACAATATAATTTGGCCAATATCACTCCCCAACACTTCTCCCCTCCCTCCCTGTCTTCCACCCTTGGTCCCTTTCCTCTACTGATCTCTCTTGATTTTTAGGAGATCCACCACTACCTTTGTTTTCCTGTTCCTCTCAGCTTCCACATATGAGAGAAAACATACGGTCCTTAACTTTCTTCTGAGTTTGACTTATTTCACTTAATGTGATGCTCTGTAGTTCCATTCATTTTCCTGTAAATGGTATAATTTAATTTTTCTTTATGGTTGAATAAAATGCCATTGTGTATATATACCATATTTTCTTTTTATATATAGATTTTTAGTTGTATGTGGACACAATACCTTTATTTTATTTATTTTTAAGTGGTGCTGAGGATCAAACCCAGTGCCTCACACATGCTAGGCAAGTGCTCTACCACTGAGCCACAACCCCAGGCCCCATATTTTCTTTATCTATTCATCCATTGATGGACACCTTGGCTGGTTCCATAGTTTGGCCATTGTGAATTGTTCCACTCTAAACATGGGCATGCATGTATCACTGTAGTATGACGACTTTATTCTTCAGGGTAAATACTGAGAAATGGTATAGATGGGTCATAAAATGGTTTCATGCCTAGTCTTTTGAGGAGACTCCATACTGATTTCCATAGTGATTGTACTAATTTACAGACCCACCAAGAGTGTAAGAGTATTTTCCCCCATCTTTTCAGCATTTATTATTATTTACATTCTTGAGGACTGCCATTATGATGGGTATGCGATGAAACCTCAGTGTAGTATTGATTTGCATTTCCCCAATTGCTAGTGATGATGAATATTTTTTCATGTATTTATTGGCCATTTGTATTTCTTCTTTTGACAAGTGTCTACTTAGTTTTCCATTTATTAATTGGGTTATTTTTTAGCATAAAGATTTTTGAGCTCTCATATATTCTAGATATTAATCCTCTGTCAGAAGAGGAGAGAGCAAAGATTTTCTCCCATTCTGTGGTTTCTCTTCAAACTCGTAATTCCTTTATTGTACAGAAGCCTTTTAATTTGACACTGTCCAATTTATTAATTCTTGGCATCATTATTTCCTGAACTTTAAGGGTCCTATAGAGAAAGTCATTGCCTATGTCTAAAAGCTGGAGTGTTGGGCTGGGGATGTGGCTCAAGCGGTAGCATGCTCGCCTGGCATGCGTGCGGCCCGGGTTCGATCCTCAGCACCACATACAGACAAAGATGTTGTGTCCGCCAAATACTAAAAAAAATAAAATAAAAGCTGGAGTGTTGAGCCTAGGTTTTCTTCTAGAGTTTCATGGTTTATGATATAATTCTGAGGTCTTTAATCCATTTTGAGTTGCTTTTTGTGCAGGATGATATAAGGCTCTAGTTTCAATCTTCTACATATGGATAACCAGTTCTTGTTGCTATAGCTCTGAAGTATAATTTGAAGTAATGTATTGTGATGCCTCCCAACATTGCTTTTTTGACTGAAAATTGCTTTGGCTATTCTGGGTCTTTTATTCTTTCAAATAAATTTTAGGACTATGTTTTCTAGTTCTGTATAGAATTGGTGACTAATATTTTAACTATATTTGTATGGCTGATAAAGTTAAAGAAATATTGAGCAAATTAAGTAGAGACCTGGAAGATTTTTTATATATACATTTTTTAGAGACAGAAACTATAATATCTGAGATGAAAAATTACAATGGAAGTAATAAAATCAGATTAGAAGTTGCAGGAAAAAAAGATTAGTGAACTTGAAAAGGTTCGTGAATAGAAACTGTCTGGAATGAAACACAGAAGGGGAACAACTGGATAAAAAATTAATAGTGTCATTGAGCTTGGGAAAACTTCATATGCCCTACAATATACAAAATTCTAGTCTCCTGAGAAGCAGCAGGAAGGACAGGAAAAAAAATAATGGCTGATTATTTTCCAAATGTAGTAAACACTATAATCTCACAGTTCCAAGAAACCAAGAACAAGCAGAAAATGACATAACAGCATACCATAATCAAATGGTTGAAAATCAGCCTGCTGATATTTATTCTGGCACCAACAGTTATTGCCAGCAATGGGTGATTTGGTTTTTACTCCCACATTTTGGGTTCTAACAGCATGATTACCCCTCAGAGATAGCCAGCATCAACCGGCCAGAATTCCCTCCTCACACGTTTCTCTGAGCTGCACAGGGAGGCTCTCCTCCATTCTCCTGAGATACCAGCACCTACCAAACAGCACCTCCTCTTCATGGATCCAAGTTTAAGCTTCTTCTCATGCCTCCCTTCTTCTAAATGCTGGTAAAAATAACCCCTTCCCTTTGCTCCCAATCCCTAGGAGTGGGATCTGCTTCCTATTTAAGCCTTCTGTGATATCTCTATGTTCTGTTTTTACCTATTCAAACAATTCTTCATATTAAATGCCCTGTTACATATTTTCAAATTACAAAGGATGATTGTATCTCATTAGAAAAAGTCATAAACTTCTTAATTGTTGTTGTATGGAACTTCAAACACACATAGAAGAGTAATTACAGAGGCTAAGAGGCCAGAAGTTGGAATGAGCTGGAACTGACTTATTCTCTCAGCTTCAAATCCACACCTTTATTATCATCTTCATGATTTGGGGCTTTACCAGGTGAATGCCTGATGTTCTGCTCAAAGAATATGCTACAGGGAGAGAGAAGGCAGGAAGGGGAACAAGGGACTTCTCATTCCTGTTTTAATTCCTCTTTTTTCCAACATCACCTTCACATTAGGTCTTCACTCAATAAGTGGCAAATGATTTGCAGCAGCAGTAGTTGGTTCAGGCTTCCAGTTTGTCTTCCCCCTGCTCCAGAAATAGCTTCAATAGAGAGCCAAGCAGAAGCCTGGTGGTATGCTCTCCTCAGAAGTCCACATCCCGAATCATGGATTTCCTAAACTATTTCCTCAATGTGGGAATACTTTTGAATTCCTGAGGCAAGAGCATTTATGCTGTGCCTCCTTTCAGGTTTTTGATGTTTTGGGGGTTTTTTGTTTTGTTGTTTTTTGCCAGCTTTGTGGGCTCTTTACCCAAACTTTTCAAGTACTGGTGATCAAATTCCTCAGATGTCTGGATCCAAACTATACAGTGCCTCTCCCCCAAACTTTTAAATTCCATCAATGTCTCCTCTTTGTCCCCACAACTCTAAGTGAGGTAACTGCTTCCTGCAAGTATTACCTCTTTGATGTACTCCTTTGGTATTTTATAACATAAAGGCATACATTGCACCAATTATTTTATTATCAAGTATGCTACTTTTCACTCAAGTTATCCTAATGTTTTAATCTTATTATCTTCTGTCTTATCCCCATGTTTTCAGATAAATTCAATAAGCCTAAGGTATTTCTTAAGCTTTTTACTTTGTCATCTTCATGTTCGCTCTACTTACTATAATGGTCAATAGGATAGAGAGGCAAAGATGGGAGATGAAAGACCCCCACGTCCTTCATGTCCTGGGGAAGTTCAGCCTCTAAGAAGCTATAGCTTCTCATTTATAAAAATACAACTCACAGGGTTATTGTAGATATTGAGTCAAGAATTTACGTGGATGCATTTATCAATTGTAAGAACAGTGTAAATAAATTTTCACCACTGTTACCAACTGTGACTAGATGGTAAAAGGTAAAGATGAAAGGTAAACAATGGAAGAAAATATTCTGGAGCAATTTCTACCCACTCAGAAATAGACTAGAACCTAGTTGTTGGTTTTCAAGTGACCAGTATTTTTTCCCGTTCCATTCTATCTAATTCTCAGTCTATAGAGCAAAGATCGTTTTTGCCAGTAAGACAGAAGCCATTTGTTAACATACAGCAAATACTGTTTATTGTAGACTTTCCAGCTGACTCATGTGAAAAAGGCACTATGAAAAATTAATGAATCTAGATAATCTCTCTAAATGAATTTATGTTAAAATATACAACATTCTTACATAACATCTGCTTTATATATGTGAAATAATATAACATTTAATGACAAAAATCGTGTTTCCAAAAATAACATTTGTTGAAGGTTAGGTATCTTTCTTTTCTTTATCTAGAATCTTTCACAAGATTAAAGTATGTGTAAATTATATGTTTCTTATCACCAGAAAGACTTGACACAGACAATCACATGAAATGGCCCCAATATCCTTGAACTACTTATATCAATATTCATAACTGAGGCCTTCATTAGGCAAAATACTGTAATGCACACCAATGCAGGCTACTTCCTGTGATAGATTTTGAATGTATATGACCTCTTTCCACTTGTGCTTTCTTATATATAAGAACACAGTATACATAATAAGCAGAATATAAACTAAATCAAAATACAAGCTATGCAAGGAATTGCAATCAACAGAGCCATGACAAATAAAATGTTTTGAGAATGCTCCAGAGGTTGTTATTTGCATATCTGAGGACTGACTATACAGTTCATTTGATGCTTTAATTTTTAAACAGTTGGCATTAAGAACTTAAAATAAATCTAAATATTCTATCTTTGAGCATGTCAGAGGAGAGACCCAAGAATGCAGAAGCCAGCCTCAGGGAGCTACACCATGCCTGACACCACATGTACAAAAAAATGAATTGTTTAGATTTTGAATCATGGACAATAAATTCCTACTTATACAATATGATGGGTGAAATAATTAATTGTTAAAGTAGGAAAAATATTCCCAAAGGTAAAAAAAAAAATTCAGTCTAAAATGTGTCAGTTTTAATAAAAATAATGGGCCCAAAAGCAATTCCTCTGCTTACTCAGGTATGGTTTTTTATGGCAATAAATTATGTATACCTAGAAAAACAGATCTGACATTCCCTTCAAGGCTTCTTAAAACAAAGCATGTTGTAGTAATGCCAAGAAAGATGGAGTTTAAAAACAAACAACAAATTAGTGACTGCTTCCTTCATCAAAAGATTCCACTCCCGAGTCACTAGCAGCAGCACTGATCTTTTCCTGTCGTCTTCGCATGATTTCTTGCAACTCAGAGCTGCCATTGCTATCCTGAAAAACAAACATGGTTCAGACAAGATCGTTACTGGTTTGTCTCAGCTGTGGGGCATGTAACAAAGCGCCTCAGGGTGAAAGTCAACTGTGGTTTCTTGTAGTGTTTCTTCAGGAAAACTAAAGGCTTCCCTGCACATAGGTGAAGCTTCTGGAGCCCACCAATATCACATTAAAACTGCCTGTCGATGGAATTCTGTCCCCATGTTTCATTTCAACATGATAGAGAAGGACCAATAGTGCACATCAAGTGCTCTGACTCTGAGAGATAGGTGGGGGGGGGGGGGGGGAGGGGAGGAGATATGTGTATAATAAGTACAATAACAGGGTAAATTATCAAAGAACCCTTTCTGAGTTAAACAAGACATGGTTGCATCTTCCTTTAAGGAGACATTATTGTTGTTGTTATTGTAGTACTGGAAACTGAACTGAGGGTAGCTTTACCACTGAGCTATATCCCCAGTCTTTTTTATTTTTGGAGACAGGGTCTTGCTAAGTTGCTGAAATTGGCCTCAAATTTGGATCCTCCTGCCTTAGCCTCCCGAGGTGCTGGGACTACAGGTATGTACCACTGTGCCCAGCTCCTCTGGATTTTAAAACAGACCAGAGTGGGCCCAGAACACACCAAGTTTCCCTTTATACCATTCTGACCCTCTAGGAAAATGCTGACTTTTCTCATCCCCAAGCCCTACCTGCTCTCCTTATTTTCTCATAAACAGAAGTCTCTGCCAACACAGGTGAGAAATCTAAAAGGTGAATGAGATTCAGGAGAAGGGTGAGGTGAAATGGTGGTTGAGGAACACGAGAAACCTCAAGTGGTCAGCCTCTGCCTCAATTCACACTCAGGGGAAGGGACAGCAAGAGAACACAATGAAGTGGCGGGAGGGCAAGCGACAATGACAGGCAGCTCTGGAATGCAGGAGTTCAGAATCTCAGGCACACAGATTTTTCTAATAGATATATTAGAAAAGGATACTTGAGAAGCAATTTATACATTCTTTTTAAAAAATTAAAATGTAAGCTAGGCACAATAGTGCACACCTGTAATCCCAGTGGCTCTGGACGCTGAGGCAGGAGAATCTCAAGTTCAAAGCCAGCCATAGCAAATCAGTGAAGCACTAAACAACTTAGCTAGACCCCGTCTCAAAATAAAAAAATAAAAAGGGCTGGAGGTGTGTGACTCAGTGGTTAAGCACCCCTGAGTTCAATCCCTGGTACAAAAAAAAAAAATGTATAGTGACAACATTGCTTGAGAAAAGACATAATTCTTATTTGTGTTCAACATACAAAAAGCCATCATCATGTCCTGATAAAGATACCCCAAGATCAATGTCTTACTTCCAAGGGACATATAATAGCTCTTGATTAAGAATACTTATAGGATTATATGCATGTAACTATTGTATACTGAGTCACTTAACTACTGAATTTATATAATATACCTGCTAGAAATAATTCTGTATCAATTTTATGCCAAAGCCTATATCTTTGAGTCCAAGCATAATTTTCATGAGGTAGTAAGAGCTATGAGATGTAACCATTGGAAACCAGTACCTTTACATAGCCTATTTTAAGTAGAGGAGGATATGAGAATCTTAAGTAAATCCAGTCTAGAAAACGTGTACTCTCCTTTCATACAGACAACTATGACTAAATAATTACTACTCAGGGCTCACTGTTTTCAATGATCTCTAGTTAATATCCTACCCCAATTATTTAGAAGTAAAACCAGGTTTAAGACACACAGATAGGGTTTTAAGACTTTATAACCTACTAAGACCTCCAAACTAAATATTAAGAACAGGCAAAAGAGTTCTGGCCTCTTAAGGCATTTATGAACTCAGATGTGATTTTTTTTTATTTTGGCAAAATTAAAATTTCTATAGCAGTAGTTAATGCAATAAAATGAGATTATGCTTTTTGTTCAATATCCAAAAGTATATGCTCAAGCTTTGTTATGTGAATATTTATAATAAACTAATCTGCTTAAAAATGGTCATTGATGATCTCCTGTAAAATTTACAAAAGCTGAATCAAATTTAACTCAGCTTTGTAAGAAAGGAAAATTGGCCAATGTGGACCAGGATAGTTATTTCCAGAGCTTTCAATTTGCAGTCCATACTTTTGACTAATGCAGGAAAAAACACACACACACACACACGCACACACACACACACTTTGGATTGTCAAGTCTTACCTCTAATGCAGCTTTTTGTACAGTGATTTGGCTAAAGACTCTGGCCCCTTCAGGGCACACTGTTCTCAATTCATCTTTGTTGAGAGAGAAAAGTTGCGCACCATTTAATACTCCAAGACTATTGACAGTCCTGAAATACAAAAATTTTAAAATCAGAGCATTAAAAATATTGCCTAGATAGAAATAAGAGACAAAATCTTCTGTTTCTGCTAGTAATGTTTTCGTAAGGGTTTCATACATGGAAACTCTTATGAAATGTCACTTCAGTGCTTGGTTAAAGGCAATGACAAGGGACTTTCATGATCAAGACCCAGAGGCTATACAAGATGACCGATTGTGAAACATCAAAAAGGAGCCAATTGGGTTTAGTTTTCCTATTGTTTAATATAAATTCCTTAAAATTGGGTGTTTCATAGCAGGAATAGACAATTTTCAAGTTATGAGGCAATTGACTAACCATTATTGCACCTTTCAGTTGTGCTGAATGAGTTTATAAAATGTCAGGCTTCTTAGAATATGTATTATTCAAGGATTTCATTGTATCAAATAGACATAAAGGGTCTTTAGACTTTTAGATTTTTAGATACACAGGACCTTTATTATGGGCTTAACTAAAAGAAAAGCACTATTAAGATTTTAATTGATGACAGGTAGTCAACAGCTTTATTATTTTCCTGAGACACTATACCCTGCAGCAGGAGGAAACCTATGCTACATGTCATGTCTACATGATCTGAGGAGTCTCCTTAAGATCACAGTCCTACCCTAGTGTAACCCGATGAGAGAGAAAGAGAGCTACTACCAGAGTTCCCAGGGGCTGACAGCTGTGTAAGGGACCAATGATGAACAGATTCTACCAACAAGAAAAAGGTGGCATCAACTCATAGTTATTTCTACTGTGTCTCCCATGGTTTTTCCTTTTTAGCTATGTATAGTCACTTCCTGAGTATGGAACAAAGAATGCAGTCTGGGCTTTTATATTTTTTAGCCATTTGTGAAATGTAAATGACTCAATTGAAAATAAAGCATGCTTCACACAAAAAACTACAAAGGATCCAGAGACAGACTTACACAGGGTTAAACCCTTTTGACTGTAACCATGTCTTCACCTCCTCGGGTGTGGAATCATAGGTGATGTTGACAACTGGCACATTCTGCCGTGGCACGTGGAACTTCTTCTGAGCAGCACTCCGACCAATGGTCAGCCTGTGGATGAGCTCATCCTGTACTTCCTCCATCTGAGACTTCCTTCCTAGACACCAATAGGAAGCAGGGCATGTTTGAAAATCCCCTACATTATGTCCCTCTTTCTAGACCCCAATCCCAATGATCCTTTGACCCCAATAGGTTCACAATCTAGGGCTCCGACCATCTTCCCAGTATAAGCTCAATTACCAAAATAACTCCCTGGCTCCTCTCCTCTCTTCATTGTACTCGTCTGGGTAAAGCCTCAGCCCCAGTGAATCCACCATCCTGCATACTCTAGGCCTGCACAGCTGTCAAATGGTCCCATGTTAAATTCACCACTATTACAGTGGTGACCCTGAAGGATCTGCTCAAATCCCTAACAGTGACACTACACTTCCTTAGAGCTTCTCAATTAGGGACAGTTTCAATGCCAGGGACATTCGGCAATGCCTAGAAATATTTTTTGGTTGTCACAGCCGAGGGTAGTAAAGAGGGAAGGCTGCCACAGCCACACAGTGGCTGGAGGACTGCAGTATGCAAAACATCCTCCAGGGCATAAGGCAGCCTCCCACCACAGGGCCCAGGTTGAGAAACCTCACCTAGACCACATATAGCTACACACTGACCCAATTATTAATATCTGACCCAATTACTTAATATCTTCTACTTTCTCTGTAAACATCCAGCTCTATTCCCTAATCCTCACCCTCAAGATCTCACATCCTAATTTCTTTTGCACGGGGGGGTGGGGGGGTGTGCTGGGGAGACACCAGGGATTGAACTCAGGGGCACTCAGACACTGAGCCACATCCTCAGCCCTATTTTGTATTTTATTTAGAGACAGGGTCTCACTGAGTTGCTTAGCGCCTCACTTTTGCTGAGGCTGGCTTTGAACTCAAGATCCTCCTGCCTCAGCCTCCCAAGCTGCTGGAATTACAGGCATGCACCACCATACCTGGCTCACATCCTAATTTCTGAATGAAATAATGGAGTTAGAAGAGAACATCCACATGCTCCCCTAGTGGTTCTTCTTCCTCCCCACATACCTTTGCCCATTATATTACAGATGAACTGTGTCCAGGCTTCAAGGCCAGCCCATCTATGTACACCAGGCACCAAATTCTCTGCCTATTCAAATACTTTGGCATCAATTTCCCTCTTTACTAAATCATCAGTTCATTTAAATATGCTACAATTTACCTATTATTTCTCTTACCTTTAGATAAGTCTTTACTAGGTCACCTCCTAACTGCCATCCGTTTCTCTGCTCCCTTGTAAGCAAAATTCCATGAAGCATCACCTACTTTAGCTGAATCCATTCCTATTTTTCCATTTTCTTAGATTCATTGCAATTCAATTCCTCTCTCTACTACACTTTGTTAAACTCGTGGCCAATTCCTTCCTAGCCATAATCTCATTTAACCTGTCAGCAAAGTTTGAAGCCAGAGATTCCTCCTTGAAACACTTTCATCTTGGGGTCTCCAGGACTCCTCACTCTCTTGATTTTCTTGATTTTCTCCTGCCTTCCTGGTAACTCCTTTTCAGTATCTTCCTCTGAATGGTCTCATCTCTGAAACTTAGTAATGTTAAAGTACACCAGGAAAAAAACTGTGCACCTCTTCTCTGCCTATACACACTCCATCAATGATCACTGTGCCTTATCTCATTTAAAAGCTGATGACTACCAAACTATTGCTCCAGTTGTTATGGTTTAAATATGAGCCCCCACGAAAGCTCATTTGTTAGACAATGCAAGGACTTTCAGAGGTGAAATGACTGTTATGAGAGCCTTAATCTAATCAATGAATTAATCCACTGATATGGATTAATTAGGTGCTAACTGTAGACAGGTAGGGTATGGCTGGCAGTATGTCACTGGGGGAGTGCCTTTGAGGTTCATATTTTGTCCCTGGTGAGCAGAGCATTCTCTCTTTGCTTTATGTTTTCCATTTCCTGAGCTACCTTCCTCCTCCACACTCTTCTGCCATGATCTTCTGCCTCTCCTTGAGCCCAGAGCAATGGAGTTGGCTATCTATGGACTAAGACCTCTGACATTGAGAACACCAAATAAATTTTTCCTTCTCTAAAATTGTTTTTGTCAGTTCTTTTGACCATGGTAGTGAAAAAGCTGACTAAAACACCAGTCCTGACTGCTACTCAGAAGTCTAGATTCACATGTTAACTTGCCTACTTAATATATTCATTGGATATCTATTAACTCTCTGAAATATACCTCAAATATAACTTTTCATACCTAAATTCTTAATTTTCTTCCTGAAGTTTTCTTTTATTAAGATTCTGGACTTATTTTTAGACTTCCCAGCTCAGTAAATTCTATCTTTCCATTTTTTCTCTAGTTAAAAATACCATGGAATTACACTACACCTAATCTATCCTAATCTCTGCCTATTAGAATCAAGTCTAATCTACTCCATTCCCTGATCCTCACCCTCATATCTCACTTAATGGTAGGAATATCCTGTTAGTACCACATCAAAATATATTCTAAATCCAGAGCTGGGGCTGTGGCTCTGTGGTAGAGCGCATGCCTAGCATGTGTGAGGCACTGGGTTTGGTTCTCAGCACCGCATATAAATAAATAAAATAAAGGTCCATCAACAAATAAAAAGAATTAAACACACACACACTTCAAATCTAGTGATGGAGATGTAGCTTAGTGGCAGAACACTTGTCTAGTATGTGTTAGGCCCTGGGTTCAATTTCTAGTATTGCCAAAATAAAAATAAATGTATCTATCTAGATAGACAAGAAAGATGGATAATCTCCCAAATCCAAATAATTCTCCTGGATCCCCTACTCTAGTTCACAATGGCTTCCCTGGTGCTTTCAAATTTAAAGACCATTCCAGCCTCCTTAGCCTGAAATGTTGTCCCCTAAATATCCAGAGGGTTCCTCTTTCCTCTCCTTCAGATATCCCCTGAGCTATTTAAACTATAGTCACTCCCTCCCCCAACAGCATTCTCCATTTACAGAGCTTATATTATTCTCCAAACTAACACTCTAATATTCTCTTAATATGTCACTGTATATCTATCTCCTTTCATTAAAATGTAAGCCTGAGGACAAAAAGAGATTTTCCCCTGTTTTGTTTAATTCTATATCCCCAGTACTTGGGAAATGTAGTGATTCCATAAATGCTTACTGAACAAATTAATGAAGGAGGCATTCTCCTGAATTTTTCACTGTGAGAGACCTTGCAAATCATCATATACAAACCCCTTAAATAACCAGATGAAAAAATGGAGGCCAAACAGAGAAATGATCTGTCCAAGTCACATTGTTAATTAGAAATAGAATTTAGCTAGAACTACATGTTCTGACTTTCAGCTCAGGCCTGTTTTATGGTCCGAGTCATTGAGACTACCTTTGATTAATTTCACTATTGTCCTTCTCCCCCAGCCATTTATGCTTCTGGGGAAGATGCATGGTTGAACTACCACTTTGAGGAAGCCAGGGAAAAAAGCAAGTATAAGAATGTGAATAATGTGTTTGCGTGTGCATTTTTAAAGTGTGTGTATACATACATCAGTACATTAAGTTATGTGTATATTGTTTCAAGAATTAAAAACAAAAATGTCACAATAAACAATCTGTATATTGTTTTCAAAATGTTAAAAACAAAATTACTGATACAGTAATCCAATTAACTAATCAACTTGGGAAGTGGCAATGATCTTCTCCCTCAGGGAGGTTTTTGTGACCATTATTACATTGTTGTTCTACACCTTTTTCTTTTCTTTTCAGGTAAAATGTTTTAGAAAGTGTTTGGTATCCCTGTAAAATAAGGGAAAAGTGTGAAATAATCAGATAGCATTATTTCAGTCTAATTTTTTAATACCTTGAGTATTTAGGAAACCTTTTTTAGAAGTCAAAAGAAGAAAAGAGGGAGGGAAGAGGCAAAAAGAAAAAAAGGAAGAAGTACAAGATAAAGTGAGAAAAAATACTATTGATTATTGTATTTAAGTATCACATCACCTACATTTCATTAAGCGATTCTTAAATTACTACATTATACAGCGTATGAGTCTGTCTCAAAGGAATTTTTAAAAAGTACCACCACACCAAAGGATTTATTTTCTCACACACTGACTTAGCCACCACACTGAGGATCACCAGTCAGTGGTATAGTCTTCTACCAGGAAATAAAAAAGCCTCTTTCTAACATGCTCCTGGCTTTTGGTTTCCATTTTCAATGTTCAAGCACACAACAAATCAGACTAACTTCACACCTCTTTCTAAAATAACAGTTCTGATTACAACAGATTAAACTCAAATAGAAGGACTAACATTTCAATAGTGATAAGTGTTGGATCTTTGTGGATTCTGCGATAAACCAATTCAAACAGTTTATATGACACATGGCTCCCAGCAGCTACTCTAAATAGGTAACACACAGTTACACAGCAGCAAAGGGGATATTAACTGTGGCCATTTATTGTATTTTAAAAATAGGCATGATGGTTCTTGTCCACCATGACTATTCGATAACATTTTTATGGGTATTCACTTTCTAGTTCCTCCTATTTTATTTTTATGAGAGGTTTAGGCAAAAAGCAGAGAATGTACATAACATAAATGGGCATTTTTGAGACAAATCTGGCTCTCCAATATATACACAATTAAACATGTCTGTTTGATTCTAAATGATTGTTACCAAGTTCTAACATTCATTGAGAGAAAAAAATGTCCTCGAAGGAGTGATATTAATAAATAAATAAGTTTTATAAAAAATTACTTTTGTTTAATGTCAAACTATACCTTTGAGATACTTTTAAAAAGAACTTCACAAAAGTAATTACAAATTTTATTATTTTAAGGAAATAAGTGTATGTATTAATTTGGGGAGAGATGTTTATATTTTATATGCCAATATCATCCTTTTACTTATGAAAAACAGACTTGAAAATGATGAGTTACAATTATCAAGAGAGTTCTCTATCTTTAAAATATTCTAACTATGCCTCTTTCCCGTTAGGTTATTCTTAGCTTCTTAGAGTTGGACAAAGAACAAACTGTTCCAATCCACATACTGTTCCAAATGGGGACTGGATGCTTATGAACTCTGACCGTAGGCCTGGAAAAAAGAGGACCATGGTGTCAAAGATTATTGTGCTGACCTAACAAAGGAGGGAAATGTCACAAACTTGTGGGAAGAATGAAGAAAGGAACAGTCATTTCCTTAAGAGGAAAGTTTTCCTTAGGGAAATCAATAAAATATTTATAGAACTTTCTCATCTCAAGGCCCAGGCTGTGGCTCTGTGGTAGTGCACCTGCCTGGCATGTGTGAGGCACTGGGTTCGATTCTCAGCACTGCATATAAATAAATGAATGAATGAATGAATGAGTGAATGAATGAATAAATAAATAAATAAATAAATGAAAATAATAAAGATCTAAAATAATAGAAAATAATCAAAGCAACCCTAAAAATATTTTAAAAAATAAGAACTTTTTCATCTTAAAATTATTACTTTAGTGTCTGTAAAAACCATCTTTTTGAAAAATCTACATGTAGCACATTATATTTTATTATGGTTATTCACACTTACACATAGTCATACACACAGTTGTTTTTGCTGAACAGAAAGAGCTAAATGCTTTTGTAAAATTTCATTTTTCCTTTAGTTTTCTGGTAAGATTAAGATATGAAGAAGAAGGTATTTAAATCAGCTACACCCTGGGAGAGAAAGTAATATATAAAAGTAGGCTTGTGCTTATTGTACTTAACCAGAATTTCCAGAAGTTAAATAGTAATAGTTTTAGTTCTTTTTTAAATTGTTTCTATCAAGAATGATCACAACGGAGCCAGGCACAGTGGTGCACGCCTGTAATCCTAGGAACTCGGGAGGCTGAGGCTGATGGATTACATATTTGAAGCCAGCCTCACTCAGCAATTTAATGAGGCCCTGCCTCAAAAAAAAAAAAAAAAAAAAAGGTGGAGGCATGAAGCTGGGGATGTGGCTCAGAGATTAAGCACCCCTGAATTCAATCCCCAGTATAAAAAAAAAATCATAACAAAATAGATATGGCTAAAACTTACTAAAATGAAAAAAAAACAGTAGGGTGAAAAGGATTTGAGATTTTAGTTTTTAATATGAATCAGGTATCTGATCTCAGCAATAAAGTTAATATTTGAATACATGTGTCTGGAAGTCAGAAATGAGATCTGGTTTGAAGAATAAGCTGGGAATTGTTCTTTTTCCACAACATAAAGTATTTAAAAAAATGGAAACAGATTGAGCATTTATAGTAAAAGTATATTTATATATTCATATGGAGAAAAGAATACAAAACCTTCAGAGTCCCAAATTGACAGAACTGGATATATCCATTTTACACACACACACTCACATGCACACACTCATCTTTCTATATGAAATGTCTTCCTGGCCTCTAGTTTTCCAAGAGTTGTATATGACAAGTATAGGTAAATCAAAGTAATATTACAATTCTTTAAAAACAATTTGGATAAAAAATATTTTAAAAAAGAAAAAATGGTATACTACAAAGTAAAATAAAAACTACCTAAGGTTTACCTCAGTTTTCAAAACTTCCTGTTCTTTCCAATACTAACAAAGATAATTCAAAGTTGGCCAGATTGTCTTTTGTGTCTTTTCTGTCAGTTTATTTAAATTGGTTTTCATAGAAACCATTCTATAAAAAATCAAATTTACATTTATGAAAATATGAACCAAACCTGCAGTCTAAATTACATGAAATCTGAATTTGAAGGGTATGTCTGAGATCAGTTTTGGCAGACAATTATAGTAAGCTAGTGAGATTGTGCATTTGAGAATAACAGATATGAGAAGCAGAAAGAGGAAAACAATGATGACAGCAGAATATATCTACTGACTGCTTATAATATATCACATGGTGGTCAAATCAACCAGACTTTCAACCTCAGCATGGGTGATATTTTGGACCAAGTAATCCTGTTGAATGCAGCTGTCCTGTGCATTACAGAATGCTGCTAAACATCTCTGGCCTGTGCCCACTGATGTCAGTAAACATGCCCCAGATGATATCAAATGTCCGCAGGGGAAGGGAGAGAAAGGTAAAGTCACCTCTGGCTGAGAAGCACTGGACTAAACACTGAACATGCATTATCACTGAATTTGCACACTCATTCTATGAAAGCAGACACCATTATTTTTGTTCCCACTGTTCAGACACTAAAATACAAAGAGGATTATTCAATTGTTGAAGGTCACAGGGCCAGTTAGTGATGCTTTGGTATACAAATTCTAGTATATGGAACTCCTGAGCAAGCATTCAACTGCCACAACATTGGAATATGTGTAGAAATACTTACAGGAGAGAATGGAGGGAACTTCCTGCTAATCAGAGTTTTTAAACAATGAGAAACGAGGTGAAAAATCTCCTTAATCTATGAAGACCATGCAAGTATAAAGGAGTATAGTTCATATTTAATAATATCTAATAACAACGTAATCAAGAATAAACAATATTTTACTTAACAGTGCTTTTAATTCACAGAAGAAACTTTTTTGCCTCCCTGGAAACTTACGGTCCACGGGCACTTGTTTGTGTCTCTGGCTGTCCCGAACAATGCTACCACCACTGTCACTGGAGCTGCTGTTCTGACGTGTTACATTTGCTGGGACCTTTGACACAGGAACAGGTGCTGGTACAGAAGGTGGAAGGGGGACAGGAACAGGAGCTGGCGTTGGAGGTGGTGATGGGGCAGAAGGAGTATCAGCTGGTCTTGGACCATACTCCATCCTTTGTTTCTATAAAATGACAAATAATTAACTTGAAATTTTTGAAAAGTACCTATATTTAGAAAATAAATTATACATTGACAGGACATCATTTGCTATGTATTTTAAGCTTATTTGCAAGTCTATAATAATTTTGCATATGTGTATCATACATACATACACTTCTGATCCTATATAGTGAATAATAATTAAAAATAATCTTTTAAACATTCTACATATTTGTTCAAGGTCAACATGTAAGTGTAACAAGTAGCAATGATACACCAAGAGCAAACAGTATTATAATAATAAATGTCAAGAAAACTAAATTTGGTATTGGACTCATACAAGACCAGGGTAGATCAAATGACTTCTGGTTTTACAGAAAATAATTACTAGTGATTTCAATGGCACTGGAAATCAATGTCAATAGCATTAAGCATCACTTGCTCCTTATTTTAAATATATACTATAAGTAATTTATTAAGGAGAGGAGCAATGTTCTCATAAGGACTATGCTCTAAAATAAATAATTTTTAAAACATTGATCTCAATTATTTCAAGATATAACACTTTCTGCCACAATCTCCATGCTAATTTATTAAAATCAGAATTTTTCTTGTTAAAATGGGTATGTTGTAGGGTGGATGGTGTGAGGATATAGACATGGTCTTCAGGGCTGGGGTGCAGCTCAGTGGTAAGCTCTTGCCTGGGATACTCAAGGTCAAGGGTTTGATCCACAGCACCACACACACAAAATATATATTTCCAAACTATATTGTTATATTGTGTGCATGTATGACTATTTGACAATAAATTTCACCATTATGTACAACTACAATGTACCAAACAGAAATACTGAGGAAAAAAAAGTTATGGTCTTTGGTTAATGTGGATGGCTGCAACTCACAAACTATAAAAAAAAAAGGTATGTGGGGATTTGTATTTAAAAAGGCAGATGTGATTAAAAATAAACAATGCTTCTCAATAATTTTTAAACCATAAATATTGGCTATTATAAAACAGTATGTATATTCCTTACTAAAAAACACAACAGTTAAAATTTTAAATCTAAACAAAATAATTTTAACTAATAAATAACTGCACTTATAAGAGGCTCCAAATTCTCAAAAGGCACATCTTCTTTTTAGAATCAAAGAGAGTGATGCCTTGTAATTGAGGTATGATTTAAATACTGCGAGGTGGTACAATTTAATTATCCTAAAGTTTAGGATTAACATATAAAATGCATTAAGACCTTTTGGCAATCTGGTCCTTTGATTAGAACAGTATTTATTTCTACATTTTAAATTGGCCCAAATATAAGGTAACATTGATTTCAAGTGATTCCTCCTCCCCAACTTCCACAGAAATAAAAAAACAAACACACACACCACATTTCAAAATTAAAATTACTTAGAAAACAACATGCTGGCCTTCATCATGACTGCCTTCACAGCAAATGAACAGCACCTGTGGAACTGCGCGGGGAGGAGCCTGCGTTCTCCTGAGCCATCTCTTAAAAGCCAACACTTGCCAACCAGCAGGGTGGGGAAGGTGGGAAGGGAGTAAGGCAAGGATGGAAGCAGAACTGAAAGAGGGCATTATAATGCTGCCAAGTACTGGGGGAGACAGAGGGCAGGGAGGACACAGGCAGCGAGGGAAGAAGAAAAAGCGAAGAGGGGCAAGATTCTGCCCTGAAGTTAGATGGGACAGAAACAGATTGCTAATTAAACAGAATGCTAATTCCAGCATTCAAGACCTGAAGCATTTCTAAAATAGAAATAATATATTAGAATGCATTATTATTATTATTACTATACTCCACAAAATATTCTTCCTATATTTGGGCCAATAAGATATTTAAAGCAACCAAAATACTGCAAACATCACCAAAACTCAATACTTAGCACACACCAAAGTCACCCCAAAATATATTCAATGTTCCCTTGACCAGAATATTCTTTGCATGTAGTTTCATAAAGGGTTAATGAATTCTCACATTAATGCTTCAAAAGTGTCAGAGTTTATTGTTTATAAAGCTGAGATAAACCAAAAAGCGATAGTTCTGCATTGCACGATATGATTCATATTTTCTGCTTTCATAAAAAACAAGAACAGCCAGTGTTTTGCTATCCATCAAATAATGCTATGAGAAACTGAATACACTGTATGTTATTGTCACAATCGAGCCTAAAGACAGGCTCACCAAATGTTCTGTGCCTCACGTCATTATCTGTCACTGCTATATAACACAACTTCATTGGTATGATCTAACAGAACAAGAGATTTTTAAAAAAATAAAACCAATATAAAAATATCCAAGCCCATGTGAAATTTTTTCATGATTTATATCATATTTACTTGCATATTTTCCTTTTTCTCCTCCTGCCATGCTTCCAACTTCTGACATGAAAAGCAAGAAAAAGTGTCTTCCTTGTGCTAAGAAGGCAACCAAGACAGCCAATCTGTGAACTGGTTGGTAAGCCATGACATAGAGGAAGCAGAATCAGTATTGATTGCTGACATCACTTTTGTTTCCCTCCCTATCTTTTTCACTTTACCTACTGTTCAATTTCTGCCTCTTGGCTATTTCTGCTTGAAGGTTACAGAACTGATGACTTCAATGCGCCGTCAACTAATGGAAAGTCTTAGAGGGAAAAAGCACTCTGAGCTGTTTCCTTCTGTGCCAAAGGTTCTGGAGCTCCAAATACAGATGAAGTCTTGACCAACTCCTTCTAGTTGCCTGGGACTTTCTTAGTAATTAGCACTGAAAGTCTCGCATTCCCACAAACCCCTCAGCTTCAGACAAAGCTGTCAGCTTGGCAGCCTGGGGTGGACCCATATTTGCACCATGAACGGTCATTTCCTAACTCTTACCCATTTTTTCTCACAAATATAGAGTTCTGTTCAAGACAAAAATCTCTCCTTTTGTCTTTCTCTGGAAGAAGTTAGAATTACTAGACCTCAGGAAATTTACTTTCTTATTCATAATTAAGTTGGAATGAGTCACTTTGATTTAGCAATGAAAGCTGAGTGAGAATTCTCAAGGGTTAAAGTTATTGAGAGATGAACTCCTGATTCATGCAAGACACTGCTTCAGGAGGGAAATTATGCAAGTAACAAGCCCAAAAAAGCCATTAAAATTGAACTGTTTTTAAAATTTTAACCTTCTCTGAATTACACATTTTTCTCTAAACTTGGTCTCTCTGGAACTCTGCAATGAAAACTAAGCACAGCTGGAACATTTGGAGGGTGTTAAGTCCAGAGATTGAATCCAAAAAATTATATTAAAAGAATTGCCAGGAGGGAATGAGTGTGGGTTACCTCTGAGAGCTCGCCAAGTAATTGCTATTAGGAAAACGGAGCAAATCACATTAAATGAGAAAATTAACACAGGAGATGAAACTAAAATAATATCAATTATAATTTACATAAAATATCAGAAAACAGGAGCAAATTGGTTTTTGACAGTAGAATTACTTGCCCACGAATCAACCAATGAAGGAGGTTTTAAATTTATATTACTCTTATCTAGCCATGTAAAACTAATCACATCAATTATACCATAAGATAAACAGTTTAGAGTAGTATTTCAGTAGCAACTATTTGTGCATTAATCTGTTAAATATTAAAATACATATTAATTTTATTCTAATAGCTTATAAAGTATACAATTAGAATACATTAAATGTAAGATAAATTCTTATCTAATAGTTGACTTTATAAAAGGAAATATACATCATGGCATAATTTTAGTTTTGAACTTGAAAGCATATAATTGTGTGCATGTGTATGTTGGACAGTAATTATATATTTTAGAGTGGGTATTATTCAAACTGTCACAAAAAAATATATGGGGAAATGTCAATACATGAGGCAGAATAAAAAGTAACCATCCTTAAGGTAAAATATATATAAATAGAGAATAAAACAGTGGTTACCAGGGTGGCTGGGGAGGGAGGAACTAGGGAGATCAGGACATGTGCTTCATAGTGGTGAACATGAAGGATGAACATGTAGGAAGATCTAATGCGCAATGTGAGGGCCCTAGTTAATTAATCATAGCATATTCAGCATTTTTCCTGACTGGGTAGACTATTGCTATTCTTGGAGGAAATGGGAAACTATATGATATCAGGGATGTATTAATTTGTTTTACTACTATAACTATTTTGCTATACTGTACGACTGCATATATATTTTTCCTCTTATAACATTATGTTGCATACTTTAAATATACACAATAAAGTTTGCTTAACCAACAAAAAAGTAAACCCTGTCTCTAATTACTGAGCTTAATCTTCTGTGATGAATTTTTTTAAAAAAGAAACTTTAAAGAACTGTGTATTATCAGGAAATAGGTCTGGCTGGAAGAACATGAAGGCATCATTAAAAAAATGATCACTCTCTGTCCAATATTTTCTGACTATCAGTATTGACTTTAAAACACAAAGCATGTACAATGTGCTGATTAGTAGTGTTGGTTGCTCATTAATTCCCTTTAGAAAATATTTCCACCCTTAGTTTAGGGATATTTAAACACGCACATAAGAAAAACAAATTCTGTATCCGTACTGGATTGTAGAGACCATATAACATGACTCCTACTTTACAACCAAACAAGCTGAAACACAGAAATATAAAATTCTCAATCTTTAAGGTTCTATAGCTGCATCGTAGCAGAACCCTCAACTACTAACACACAGATATGGACTTTTCCCACAGTATCATAATAGCAAGGAAAGAGAGGAGAAGGGAAACTGTGTTGAATTCACAAGACCACAAAGACTGGACATTCACAATTAGCTGAATGTTAGTAGAGTAAGAATATCTGTAATAGTAATAACAAGGCTAAATACTTAATAAAAGACTTTTTTTATCATTGGGTGTATTAGAAATAAGAGCAGGGGAGGAGGTGATTTCTGCTCCTGACACACAGCACAAGAATCTCTATGACAAAGGGTAGTTCTAGTAGATGCACAGTCACTAGAATTCTGGGAATCAAGTCAGAAGAAATATTAGGAAACTGTATGGTAGGTAGATTCCAAGTGGAGAGAAAGAACCCAGGATGTCCATCTGCTACCCAGCCAAACTACCACAAAACCCTAGAGTGTGCTGTAACAAACTTTAAAAACATCAAAAGCCATATCATTTCTCCATAATTACTCAAAAGCATTTACTTCTCTTCCCTGTGGTTTTGTTCAATTTTTAAATTTCCCTGTATCTTTTGTAAATTCTTTATTATCTTCCTCTTTATTTTTAACACCATTGAAGCCACAGGGAAAACACATTAGGTGGGAATGGCTGTCTTCAGAGAGCTGTAAAAGATCACTCCAAATGTGAGGATATTAAATAGCCTGGACTCTCAGGGAACTCAGGTGACAATTCAACACCTATTCACTGCCAGTGCCAGGTAGGAACATCCTGCCATCGGAACAGAATTTCTGACAGAAAGTGCATGAACAATTAGCCTTTTACCCCAAAAGTTCTGCAATCCACATACACTTCTTCTTTAGCAGAAATGTAAAATTATGGATGAAAATAAGAGACATAACTGTGTATATTTTAAAAATACAGACATTACATGGAAATAGTTTATATCTAATTCCCTTATTTCCACCACTCACAAGATGTCCACTTTCTAAGTGAATCATACTATTTGGGTTATTTTCTAAATTTTTTTGGAAGGGGGGGTACCAGGATTGAATTCAGGGGCACTTGACCACTGAGCCACATCCCCAGCCCTATTTTGTGTTTTTTTTTTTTTTTTGCATTTACATCTACATTTATTTCTTTATCCACACACATGGAAGGCATGAATTCACACTATTAGTTCCAATTCTAATGCATTCTATATGTACATCACCTTTCTCCATCTGTGAAAACATATCCTGTTACTTCGGTAAGTTTCCTTATTGCTCAGTCACCGGTATAAAACCAATTTCCTGAACCCTAACTGGCTACCATTACAATACCCCTCAGGTGTGGTTCCCAGTATAACCTCTTAAAACGGTAGCTTGTAATCACTGTCCCCATAGTGCTCACTTCAGTCATTCTTTGATTTCCATTCTGGTTAAGCCCAGCCCTATTTTGTATTTTATTTAGAGACACGGTTTCACTGAGTTGCTTAATGCCTCACTTTTGCTGAGACTGGCTTTGAACTCCCCATTCTCCTGTCTCGGCCTTCCGAGCTGCTAGGATTACAGGCGTGTGCCACTACACCCAGCTCCTAATTTTTAAGTGAAAGAATGGGCAAAATCCAAGAAATAGATACATAAGGTAAAAATCTAATTCTAAGAATTATGACTGATCAAATCAACTATTAATCACAGTATAATGCATGGTAAAGCTCTTCTGAGAAAATGTCACTTTAAGCACTCATGCAGTGAAAAATTATAACAACCTTATGGCAGCTCTATTCCCTGGTACAGCAGAGTGCATCAGAGCATAGGGTCTGAATCCTGGGGACTGGGTCCTCATCCTTTCTCCATGCAGCTGTGTAATCATGGGCAAGTTGTTCCTCCTGTAACTGAGTTCCCCATGTCAAAAGTGCCGACTTCACAAGACTATTTTGGGAATTACATGAATTAATATTTTTGAAATGCTAAAAGAATGTCTGGTGCAGCATGAGCACAGACCACTGGCATTATCTCCTTGGGGTGTAACACCATTGCTGCTTGTGGGTGTAAAAGCCTGCTTCAGGAATGAGTCACAGAGGTCCTGCTGCAGTACAGGATGGGATCTAAATGTTTCTGTTAGAGGAAACATCTTTTCATTCCTTCAAAGTTTTTCTACCATTGGATGGAAGAGACAGATGGAAGGGGAAAGTGTACAGGCTATATGTGAGGAGGGAGGAATGGTTGCTGCTCCTAATATGGCAGCACCAAGGAAAGGGAAGAGCCCTGACATATGATCCAGGACCTGAAGACATACAAAACAGGTTTGCAGGGAGGATCTACTCAGTGCTGGACTTCCTATTATTCCTTCTACCTAGTGCAAGATGATGGCACTCAATAAATATTTATGAAAATAATGAATGAAAAAGTTAGCATGATATAAACTGTAATCTAGTTTATAAAGTGAAGGCATTAACATTACTGGAATCTACATAAATATGATATCTTCACTGTCATTCTGAAATAAGCAGCAGTATTTTTCTTTAGATATTTTAGTAAAGGTATATCTGTAACATTGTTGTAAAGATATAAAAATGGGGCTGGGGATGTGTCTCAAGCGGTAGAGCGCTCGCCTGGCATGCGTGCGGCCCGGGTTCGATCCTCAGCACCACATACAAACAATGATGTCGTGTCCGCCAAAAACTGAAAAATAAATATTAAAATTCTCTCTCTTCTCTCTCTCTCTCTTTAAAAAAAAAGATATAAAAATGACTAGTATATATTTCTAAGAATGCTTTCTTTTCCATCTTACTCTATTCACTTTTTAAGATATGTTATAAAATGCTTCTAGAATAGGAATCATTTCAGAGCAGGATTTGTGCCAGATAGCAGACTGTCAAGCTTACTTATTAAAAATTTACACAAGATCTTTGTGCTTTTGTTGAGCCCAAAATTTCCAGCAAGTGTTAAAAAGCAGATTATTTTTAATAGTTTCTAAAAGTAGGGCCCCAATATAAACAATTCTTACACACACACACAGAGCTTCTACACATATCACTGTATTCATGGCATTCAGAAATATTCAGAAGACAGCAAGACAGTGTTGAGAAGTTTTACAGGAAATAGTCAAAGCAGTCAATCCCTAGAAGGACCACAAGTTTCTATTTACACAAAGTAGCAAAACACACTCCTGAAACTTGTGAGCACTTAAAAAAAATTCTTGGTTGTGCCAAAGTTGACAAAAATGTAAGATGAGGTTCTGTTAAAGAAAAGAGGAATAGATTTTATGTTTTCCAAAAGTACTCTCTCTCTCTACCCATAATATGTACTAACCATTTTGGTTTGGTTTTAGACAGAAGCAAGCTTTAAACAGAAAAGTCAACTTATGGCTCAAGCCAGGAATCAGAACCAAAGAACAAAACAAGAATAGATAGCAAACAGGAAAAGGCAATAGACATTAGACTCTTTCTTAGGAAATCTCAATTGGGGAAAATACTTTGAATTTATATTATTTGCAAAATTAAATACCTTTTTTTTTTCTTTTTTGAAGTCTGCCTATTCCTAACTACCCTGCACAAAAGTAAAAATGAACTTGAATAATCATTTTTAACATCTAATATAAAGTCTTGGCTTCTCACACATGGAATTAGGGATATCCTTTGTCACTAGTCATTCTTATGGCTTCTCATGAGTTAAATATTTGAAAAATCCCATACATTTCAAGGATAAATAGCAGTGCTCTATTCTAGTCTTAATTTCAAGCATACTTTCTATCACTATTTAACACATTTTGTCCCATTGAGAGTACTTTTGGAACACCTATAAGAACCTAAATATAATAATGTATTTAATAATATATAATCATGTAATATGTAGTATAATTATGTAAGAATAATTACATTATAATACAATCATAATATAACAATATTAATATCATATATATAAGCTCTAGATTATGATTTCTAATCAATTTTACAGCATCTGGGTCAATTTCATGAAAATATTCACAGAATGGAAATATTGAGACTTAACTGGGTTACAGAAAAGGCAAAAACCTTTATAGGAAAGAAAATGAAAAGCTGACATTCATAAACCAGACAGAAGCCTATATTATACCAGGTAACCACAACTTAAAATAAGAAAAGTACAAACTTAGAAAAGAAACACATAAAAACTAAGTCACTTCAAAAATCCACAGGAATGGAGCAGATCATACCTTGAATAACTCAAACTCCTTCTTTGGCATCAACAGCTAATGACAAACGAGGAACATAAATTAAGTACATAATATATATGCATGTTAGGCCAGGCAAAACTTAAGTACAGGAAATAGAATTTCCAACTGCCATCACTTTAGGTTATAGAGCTATAGAAACAATGCAATAATTCTTTATTTTAAATTTTTCTTGATGCAGAGACTCTAATAAAGTCAGTCCCTCTGGACAAGTTCAGGATCTGCACTAGGCCTGAGCATCATGAGGAGCCACATGTGCAAGTAACTCATCAAGGCAGCAGGACAATGACCACAATTCTAGGCCTGGATAATCCATAGTTTATCAAGCCTGCTCCTGGGATAAAAATAAACCTATGAAATATCTATGAAGCTTCAACATGAATCCATGATATGATTATGGGGTTAGACATGATCCTTTTCTCAAGCCTCTGAATGTTAAAAGTAATTATTCCTGGAGGGAAGGGGTGAGAAGCTACCCTAGGTTCAGAGATTATGTGCATGTGAGAGTTCATCTACTCTGGCTCTGTTAGCAGACTTCACTCTAGAGAGTCCAACAGAGGACTAAAATCTCAGGAGTTTAACAGGGTGTGAATTCAGCTGTTACAATGAATGAAATGATCAAGGTTATTGAAACCTTGAAAACCAACCATGGGCTTCAAGAAGAATTCAATGATTGAGATGAGAAATTCTAACCTATCTAACCTATATATCATAAACATGTTTTAACTTTAAAATCAATAGGAAAAAATATTATAATCCAATTGAATAAAATATTCATGTATTAGTCTAAAGTGAGATGAGTGCAAATTCAAGGCTGGACAAGAGCAGAATATTTAAAAGACTCCAAAGGCAAAGGCTGTTAAAAATGAACTGCTGGACACTCTAGCCACTGTCTTTGTGCAACTCTCAATCAAAGGGAAGCCATTGGTGGATGTGAGTACTCTGGGTAAAGAGATAAGTACTGTTTTGTTCCAATATCAGAAAAACTGTAGGTTGGCTGGGGGAAAGCATATTGAAGAGAAAGTCATTTACTATTAAACATTTTAAGCAATTTCCTTAGGGAAAAAATCAAAAAAATATGTACCTCTTCACTATGTCCTCACCATTAGCCCACTAATTGCTGTTGAAAAAACTGTGAAGCCAATTAAATCTCAAAATGAGTATTACACAAAAGGTATTTAAATACTTTCCAAATGATGAATTTGAAATTTTGTTAATTTTGTTAAAAAATCATAATTACCTGTATGGTATGTGTGTACGGTGGATCAGCACGTCCTAATCCAGATTCTGGAGGTCTCACAATATCCAGAATATTATTTGGCACAAACCCAGCATCTCCACTTGCATTTCGAACCTTCCACCATTGTTTCCTATCATCAAGTATCTGTCATCATGAAAGAAAGGCATAATTACCATTAAAAAAATTAATGAAGTTCAAATTTCATTCCTAGACATAAACCAAATTTTTTTCACTTCTGATAAACAAACTCAGGTTAATCTACAGTGGATTTAATGATTCTCAGGGATTACTCCAAGAATTACATGTAATAGTATAGAATAGGTATGGATTTTCTATGGTGAATCCATCCAAAATCTATATTACCACCCCAGAATGCATCTACATTATTTGAGGTACTTCAAGAGCACTAAAATGATCATCTTAGAAAGTCCTATTGTCTTCATTTGTAGAATAGAAAGGTAAAGTATGAAAACCATTTTTTGACAAAATTTATTGTGATCATTCATTTTACATATTCAAGAAGATGAACTCTGTTACAACCTAGGAAAAATTTGGGTGTTGGCAGTACTACTGCTCAGTACTACTGCCGAGTACACTTGCACAAGGATACTGGGAGAGAAAGAAGGGAATGTTTTCTCTTATTAAAATGCAGCCCTATTAAAATGTTCACATCTAAATATGAAGGTTAACTTGCCTTGATTCCAAAATGAATAATGTCCAGAAGAAGGAAGAAAATAATGTAAGTCAAGACATTCATCCTCTTTCACCCCACCCTTATTCCAAATAGCTTCTACTTGAACCTATGACATTATTATGGGGTCAGATAATAGATAAAGTAGCCACCCCATCTAAATAGATATAAATATCTATCATATGCTGTATCCTTAGTCATATAACATGAAGAATAATTTCTTGACCTTGGCATTTCTTTCAGGAAGGCTTAAAAACACACCAAAAGAGGAATGTAATAAATCCACTTTATTCAGAGCATAAAAAGGTAAAATGCTGTTACCTCTAATATATCATCCTTCAGAACTGAGAGCTCACTGTTGTTCCTTGCTACGAAGTCATACTTGGATTTGGCATATTTCTTCGGTTGTGTTTTGAGTGGGTCATAATTTCTATAAAGAGGAAGATAAAAGACTATCATTCTACTAGCTCTTCTTAAAGGCCGAAAGCAAAAGCAAAACATTAAGACAAGCTAAATCTTACCAGAAAGCTTTCTGACAAATTATTTAGATGGCAGTTTATTTATTATATTTTCCAGAATACAGGGAATAAAAGCAAACTATGGGTAAGGCAAAAATAAGTGATGTAAAATCATAAGGCTAGATGGTACAGAGCCAACTGTAGAATCCAAACCTATGAATTCTTAGTTTAATAAATACACATATTGCATATTGTTTTATTAGTCATTATCTCTACCATGAAAGAGCTAAATAAGAGTAAATGCTATTACTTATTTTTCATAAAATTAAAAGAGACCAAAGATAACAATGGTAATATAAGTTATATGTTGATTTTGCTAAATCAAGCAAGATCTCTTAGTCAACTAAAAAATATTAAAAATTTTGACTGGATGTTAATTTTTAGGAAAGTTTTGTTAGGTTATCTAAATTGCAAGGGAAGGTATGCATTAGGCACAGGATCACTAACATTTTTAAAGAAATAAATATTTTAATCTTTTATAAACATTAAGAACATAGAAAACAAATATTTTAAAAAAACTTTCTTCAAAAACTAAATATCTCTTCTAATTAGCATTAACAGATTAAAAATATAATGCAAAATTATTTTATACATAAAAACCTAATGTATTAAGATATATCTATATTTTCTTCATAAATTTCAATAAAATTTAACTCTTTACTAATTTACTCTCTAATCTCCTCCATTTATATTCCCACATTTCCTCACACATCTCCTCAAGAGAGAAAACAGAAAGCGATAAGATGTTTAGTCATTCTTGCCCTGCCAACTGGTCATTCTTCTTACTACCTACCCACTCTGGAAGGCTAAATACCAAGGTCTCAGGAGGACAGCTATAATATAAGGTATCCTGTCATCACATATATTTGCTACCTCTTTGGTGGGAACTCCATTTGAGAAGGGCAACTGGGACAAGAAGAAATGATGACCTATAAGCTGCACAACCTATTATTTTTGGTATGTTAAAAATATAGATTGGAGGAAAAAGTGAAATTATAGCCACTATTATATATTGTTAATAAGTAAAAACCTGTGTTCCATAGATTCCCTATCCCTATCTCTTTGGGAATAGCTCTGTTTTCACCTACTTTATATATTCACATTATATTATATTAAGATCTCATCTGAGGAATAAAGGAGATTCCAAAATTTAGTCAAACAGAAATGTCAGTTCTCTGTCTCTGCTCCCCGTGTTCTTTCTCATATGTTCTAGAAAATAATCACTGTAGACAATAGAGAAATGATTGTATTATAACAAAGAGTAGAATAACTCTGCCACTGGGTATCTGAATTGGTACATTACAAAGAAAAATCTGTGGCAGTTGTATTTGAAGTCTCTGCTATCTCGTATGCCTCAGAAGTGTTTACCTAGAATGTACCTATTAACTGCTACAGAATTTACAGATCTTCATGGTTTACAGTTTTTTGTCCTCTATAGATTAAACCTAGACATGATAGTGATTATAGTTATTGATTGAAAAATCACAGTTTGTGATTTTTAAATGTACTAGAGAGTTTCTTAAGAAATGTAGAATGTATCAAAATGTTTTGCCTCCATTTCTGATTTGGAATAATAACTATTCCACTTGGTGTAGAGTAGATGTAGAGAAGGCAATAATTTGGGAACATTTTCAAAACATGAATTGCATCTGAATATCAATAAAATGTAATCTCCCAAAGGTAAGGGTTCTACATACTATGAAACCAGCCTAAGTATCCATCAATAGATAAAAGATGGGATAAAGAAAATGTTGTATATACACAATGGAATTTTATTCAACCACAAAGAAAAATGAAATTGGGGCTGGGGATGTGGCTCAAGTGGTAGCACGCTCGCCTGGCATGCGTGCGGCCCGGGTTCGATCCTCAGCACCACATACAAAGATGTTGTGTCTGCCAAAAACTAAAAAATAAATATTAAAAATCTCTCTCTCTCTCTTTAAAAAAAAAAGAAAAGAAAAATGAAAATATGGCATTTGCAGAAAAATGGATGGAACTAGAAACCATCATGTTAAGCTAAATAAGTCAAATTCAGAAGGTTAAGGGTCATGTTTTTTCTCATATGCAGAAGCTAGAGAGGAAAAAAGAAAAAAAAAATGGATGGATGTCCTAAAAATCAAAGAGCGATCAGTAGAGGAAAGGGACTAAGGGGTGGGAGGGAGCAGAGAAGTGCTGGGAGTGATAATGGTCAAATTATATTTTACATTTTATGCATGTATGGATATGTACCAATAAATTCCATCAAAATGAACAAATGTAATGCACCAATAAAAATATGGAAAAAATAAAATAAAATCTATAACCTAGGGAAAAAATTACAGAGTAAATTGTGGAAAAAAACTAAATATGATAAATAATACTATATCAGTGATCACTTTAAATATGAATAGCCTAAATATATCAATTAAAGCACAGAAATTGCCCAAATAAAAAAAAGGTAAGGTTTCTAAATTCATCAAATTATCTATCTAATGATATGATAATTTCACTAAAATAAGGTAAAAACTTCGGGCTGGAGTTGTAGCTCAGTGGTAGAGCGCTTGTCTAGCATGCATGAGACACTGGGTTAATCCCTGTTACCTTCTGCACTTCTGGCATGTAATAGAAACTAAAATCAACAATAACAATTATAAATACAAATTCCAAACCTTTTGTACTTCATGTCATACTATAACTTTCACTTACCTTTTTCAGCAATGCCTACTTTTCTTAGCAACAAAGAATATCAATTATCCAAGTATCTATCAACTGTCCCAGCTCCTACTGGGACTATTCCACTGGGTATGTGATCTGTAAGGACACCTGACATCTACAATTTACCCACCACTGACTAGATTAATTAAGATTTTTTCCTCTAGCTTCCCATTTTCAATCTGTTAAAGCTATTATCCCTTTATAGAATTTCCTATTTAAATTTCCTATTGACCAAAGGTTACATAAAGACGCCTTATGGAATCCGAAACAATCTTGTTTGAATGAGAGAAAAAAATATTTAAAATAGTGGCCTTTACATCAGCTATCCTGTCCCATATAAAATTCTATGAGACAAATAATTTTGAAAATTTAGTAATAGGAAGAGCATTGATTATCCTAATGAGCCAATATATACTTTTTCCCTCTAAGGGTAATGAATGATTACATTTTTCTGTTTTCTCTGATAACCATGAATCTCAATGACAAATTTGAAATTCAATCATAATGTCAACCCTTAGACTACATAGATTTTAATTATCATTCTCTCTCTCTCTAAATTTCTTAATTTTATATTTTATGTCATTATTTAAGTTTTACTAAAAATATTAATTGCATTGAATTTATGTGAACTGCCTAAATCCACTTTAGAATTTGATAATGTACCAAGGTTAATAAATCAATAAATTAAAAGTCAATATACAAAGGTACATACTTCCCTGATATTCTATAATAATCATAAAGATCATAAAGTTTTTAAAGACATTGTATTCAGCTGCCCATAATGAATGGTAGAGGTTATTCTATCAGGGATACCAAACCTTGTAGATCTGCAGGGGGAGGTCAAGGAGGTAGTGACTAAAATGTTGGATATAATATCATGTAATTATCCAGTCATTCAATCAATCATATAAATACATACTTATTGAGTGTCCACAATGTGCTAGAGATGGTCATAAAATGGAACATGATAAAAGTTTTCTACTATCTATATTCATCATAAGGTTGAACTCACATGACAAATATACTTAAGTGGTTTTCTGGATACTTGGCTGTGGAAAACCATCCTGATTTATTAGAGTGACACAACAAAAGAAAAGGTAAGAATCACTAATCTGAAATAATTCCTAGATAGTCTATGACAAAAGGAAAGAAAAAAGGGAATACAGGATTGAATAGTGTCTCAGTCAAGAATCTCAATGAAATTCTTCAAAACTTTCACCTCTATCTACTAAAAAAATAATTAAATATTTAAAACTTAGATTCATATGCTGGCATTTTTAAAATACTTTATTCATCAATGGCTTTTTAAAATTTAAGTTACTGGCACCCTTAGAACAATATCTCTATAATTTCTATGCCAATTACTTAAGAAATACTTCTGTCACCATCCCTGACAAAGAACAAAAATTGTGACTCTTACCTTCTTCAGATTCTATAAGAAAAGGATATATTAAAAATAAAGGCATGCAACACTTACGGCCAGAGAGGCTTCAACATAGGACAGTACTGGGACCAGCTCTCTACCCCTTCATCTGAATGACCATCTTCCTATACCTCTATTACCAGAGTTTTATCTCATATCTTTCCCTTTTAGGCATGATCTCTATGTAAATCTCACTTGCTAGAAAACAAGATTGAAAAAAAAAAAAGCAAACCTATTCCTTTATTTTTTTCATCTTAATTCTCCACCTCTAATTATATTTTAATGGTAAAAATATAGGAAAATAAATGAAATGTAAAAAACTGGAAAGTAAAGATAAAATATGATTACACAAAATGGCAAAAATGGCAAGGCACTGACTTAAATATTTAGTTATATCCTAGTTTAAATATTTCCATCTAAAGGAAGATTTGTTGCATGAAGGAAAAGGTAGAAATTTTTCCCTTTAAAAGTTATGGAGCCGGAAAGTCTTTTAGACAACATCTGGTACAAACTAATTGAAAAGCTTCAAGATAATTCTTTCTTCTTAATGTATGGATTTTTGACAGAAGTATCTTTTCAAAAAGAGAAGATCAACCAACCAAAGGTATTTGAAGTAGGTGAGAATTACAGACTGGAGGTCCAGATATCTTCTGCACCTCAAAGCCAGTCCTATAAAGAAACACCTGAAACTTTTCAAATCATTAGCAGATGAAAAGTAGACAATGGAGACACTGTCACTGGTTAGCACTAAATCAGAGACAGTATTTCATGGCTCCCCAGATGGTGCCCATTAAATGTTACCTATCTGCATGGCGATTAGGAGTTGGCTTAAAAGCACCAGCAGCTTCCCCATGGTCCAGATGGGGCCCTCTTGTATACATGTTGTTGTGGAATGCATATCCATCAGCTGGAGGATACTCAGAGACAGTGGAGTGCTGAAAGACAGAGCAGGATAAGTTAAAGAATCATCAAATACCATTCAAATGACCACTAACATCCACCATATTATGATCAGTTTCTATTTTCAAGTGATTATCCATTATGTTATTAAGTTATGAAATTGGGATGATATATTTTTGTCAAAGATCTGCTTAGAATAAGAAAAGTTATTAGTTCAAAGGCTAATTATTATTTTATTTTATTTATTTATTGGTGGTGCTGGGGATTGAACCCAGCATGCAAAGCAGGCACTCTACCAACTGAGCTATATCCCCAGCCCACAAAGTCTCAATCTTACTTCGAAAATAATCAGGTATAAAAGCTCCCCAGATGGTACCCATTAAATGTTACCTATCTGCATGGCAATTAGGAGTTGGCTTAAATTTTAGTAATAGATGATATTAGATTTTAGTAATAGATGACATTAGATTTTAACTCCTGTATAAAACAAAATTGGTAGGGGGAAAAAATCTCTTTCAACCTTTGCTCTCAGAGTTTAAGAAATAAACCCTCTCCACTTTAGCAAAGCCAATATTGTAGCATTAAAACACTCTGAACTCTTAAATTAATAGCAACTTGTTTTTAAAATTGTACACAGATCACCATTTTTTATTTTATTTATTTTTTTTTTATTTTTTACAAATGGCAGTACTATTATCAGATGTACTGATAAGGAAGCACAGAAAGACACAAATATATTGATCTTGATAGTCAAGAGTCTGGGAAAAGACAATGTGGGAGTTATTTCTTTTCTGCAGTTAATTCAGACATGAAACTAGTGGGTGCTACAAAGAGGGAAAGCTGAGGCCCATGGGTCCCTGTGATTACTGTGGTTTTAAAGCTGCAGAGGATACATCTGAGACTGGGAGAAAAACAAACAATATTACCATTTAAAGATTTCATATGGTTTCCTTATGTACAAAGAAATACTAGGAAAGAATGATAGACGCTGAAACATTTTAATTCCTCAATATTCGATTGTTTATGGATTCACAGGGACAAATTTTTTGAGATATATAAAACTGGGGATGTTTCAGGAAAGTTTTCAATAGATGGTTACTATAGCTAATCCTAAAGAAAAGGCTGGCAGAAATGGGGCTGAGTTAATCCATGGTGTGTTAATGTCAAAATGCCCATGTTATATTATATCAGGTAATATATTGCACTTTGCATACAAAGAGCAGATGATTTTCAGCCATTTAAACATATAAGCTCAATCAATTCAGTTTATCATTTTCCTAGGAAACACAGAGATGCTAAATTTGATTAGTAATTTGTTTTTATTAAAACTGTGCTGCAGAGAGGCAAGAAACTGAGTCATCCCCACCTTTTGCCTAGTTCTAAACTAGAGAGTATGGAATTAGCTAGTGTGAAATCACTGGGTCCTGAGAGAGCTTGGGAGTGCTGGAAAGGAGGTGAGAAATGACAGAAAATGACAAACTATGATGGCTACACAGTGTGGTTGAGGGCTGCGGCTGGGTCAGTGGAAGTCAGGAAGCGAGAACTGCACATCTGTCCCTCCACATCACCTATGCCTTTCAATTCCAGACAACATCACCAGATCCTGTATTACCCAAGGCTTGTTGTAAATGTATTTATTATAGTAGCAATAAAATATAATAAAGTCTCCCTTCTATGTATGATTACATTTTTCATGCATTTTAAATCACCATTACTTGGCCGCTTTTTCAACAAAATCTCAAGGAAAAAATCCCCTAGAATGGCCAGCAGGCACTTTTCATTTCATTTTTTCAAACCTCTGGATGTCCACTTAAGTGATAAAATGGGAAAAAGTTTACAACAGGAAAATAACTCACACAAGGAAGTGTTCTCAATAATTTCTCTTTAAAAATTACTCATAGAGAGTAGAGAAACTTATATACTGGAACCCCAGAACACAGGACTCTCTCTTTAAATACACAAATTGAAAAGAATTCCCAAAAGTGAATTTCTAAGGCATACATTTACAGTGGGCATATTCTTATTTAAGATATGAATACTATAAACTAGAAATTTTTTATTTGAAAACAACTATAACTATAGCAACAGCAAGTGTATTATACATTCATGTTAGGTTACTTCTTTTTCTCTACAAAGACTCCTTTCTAAATAGAAAATTCACAGTGGGATGATCTCTGAATTAAAGAGTATAGGCAGGGACATATGCTTGCCAACCAATGTTCAGGGAAACGAGGTCATCTCCTCAATTACGCATTTAGAGGGAAGGGCAGGTATGGAGCCTGCACTCTCCTCATATGCAGCCGGAGGTAAAAAACAATTGGGAAAAAAATACATTGAGTATTGTGTTTGCTTTATTTTAAAAAATCCAAGAGTTTAACCAACTTTCTATAATATTATTGCCTAAGAATAGTCCCCTGGGGGAATGATTTTAAGAAATCTAATTTATACATGTTTCTCCTTAAGTGGCCACAGGCTTTAATTTACTATGATTTGCTAATTCATTTCCTCATATCAGGTTTTCCATATTATACATACCTGTGTAGTATGAGAAAATTAACCTAAGGAATTAAATAAAGGAAGAAAATAGGACTTCAGGAGCATCTAGTTATCATTTGCTATTTTATTCCCTTAATTTGCTCCCCAAATAGGTTATAATATAAAGCTTACTAAACACATTAAAGACACAATACATTTTATGATATCCTGAGGGTATGACTGTGTTTTAAGTAATCATTTGAACCTGAAAACTGAAGTCCAGAAAAGAATTTGGTCCTCCAGTCATGCCCACAGGACTCCAGAAGTTTTGAACCAGACAAAAAGAAAGGGCTAGGGATGTGACTCAGTGGTACAGTGCTTGCTTAATATGTGCAAGGCCCTGGGTTCCTTCATAGCGGAAGGAAGGAAGGAAGGAAGGAAGGAAGGAAGGGAGGGAGGGAGGGAGGGAGGGAGGGAAGAAGGGCAGGAGGGCAGGAGGGAAAGAGGGAGAGAACAAGGAAAAAATGAAGGAAGGGAGGGAGGGAGGGAAGGAGAGAGGGAGGAAAGAGCAGGAGGGGAGGGATAAGAAAGACTCAGGTTCACCAGGGCTGGGGAAGCAGTGGCAGCAGGACAGAATATTGCACTTTGTGTACAAATAGCAGACAGACTGGGGCAGAGAAACTAACAGTAACTGATTCTAGAACAATCTTCACATGAATGAGAACTTATGATCACAATGCATAGATCATTGCTACTCCATCTACAAAAAGATCGTGGTTAAAAATGTTTACCTCATTGGACAATCTTTTCATGTCTTGCTTGCGCTGATGTTCTGCTACATTTGCCACAGATTCAGCCAAGTGGTACATATCTTGTTCCATTGGTGCCCCCATGAAGTTCAGCATGGGGGGCTCCCAGCCATTGCGGAACCGTGGAACATATGGTGGAATAAATTGTTCTTTCGGCCACTCTGCTCTGGAGGAGGGCATTAAGTCATATAAACAACAAAATTAAGAAATGTATCCATGTTGATAATGATCTTCAGTACAGTTATCCACAAAACAAAACAAATAACGCACACTCAAAAAAACAACACATTCCTCATTGGCCTCCATTCACCCAACAAGGAAAGTAAATATGTTTCTCATATTCACACCAATTAAACGAGAGAAAGATTCAGTTCTGTGGCATGATGTGTTTTTACTACTTTGCCTAAAGTCTTCATTAAACTCAACTTTTCAACATGGATATAGGTTTTAAAAAATCTGTGTGGGAAGGAGTGTGAAGCCAGAAGTGTGATAAGTATTTACAGCATAAACTTCTCCTAATCTAAAGTAGTTTCTGACTCTCACCTTTCCCTTTGCTCCCCTTACATCACCATGAAACACATGATAAGAGAGATCTTTCAAAAGAGAAAAAACAGTCAAACCTGTTTTAAGGTTCATGATTTTTTAAATTATAAAGTTCACTAAAATGGAACAGATGACCAATTTTACAAATTAAATGTATCAGCTCAGTTTTAATCGGCAAAGTCCACTAATCTATAATTATAATCACTAACCATTCATCGTCCAATGACTATGAGAGAGACTTATTCCTACGAGCTCCTGATCACTCATGAACCACAAAAGAACCAGGACAGGATTACGGCTTCACTTTTGCTACAATATGTTGCTTCATCTTTAATAAATGATTTAATTCTTCACATTGTATTTCTACTATGATGAAATGAGTCATTTTATTCAGATTACTATGTACCTTCATGATTCTTTTCTTTTTATGAGTTTTTAAATCGGCATATTCATTTTGTAATACTCTTAATCAGGATCTGAAATGACCCTTTTCTCATGTTAAGAACTAACAATATATTTCCTTTAGATGTAGATTTTCAAAGATTCATTAATTTTCTCATTTTAAGGTAGAACCCAAAACAAAATAACTAAAAAGCCTGGACTATTTTTATTGTATGAGAACTGATAAATTTAATAAGCTTTATGGGGAAAAAAAATTAAATCTCACCAAGGCTTCATATAAAATTATAGCCTGCATATAGTTAACAGATGTAAGAAATCTATTGAAGCAGTTTTATATAGTATGACATAAAAACTGTATTATAGAGTATACAGTATGACATGTTGATACATGAGTAATAGATAAGCAAATATATAACATATAGATACATAAATAAGTCTAATAATAATTTCACTATAAAAGCACTTTTGTAAATCATTCAAAATATAAGTTATACTCCAATACAAGCAGTAGCCAAAATTCAGAAAATAAGTGGGAAAGGTTTGTATGTGTTTCAATAGAAGAAAAACGAAAACAAGTTTATGAAAATAAAATGCTTTAAAAGTAACTTGTACCTGATTTATTAAATTAATTCAATCAACTTTAAAAAAAAAAAGAAAATAAGGTGTTCATTGGTCCATACCTTTAAGCCCACCCAAAAACATTAAGAAGACAAAGTTCAAAGCAACCAAGTGACTATACTGAATGACTTACTCTAACAGAATAAAGAGATTTAGATAAATGAGCAAGCAAAAACTATTCACATGTGAAATAACTTGGTTTACTTGGCAAGCATTAGTCTTGCACTTGTTAATGATTTGTCTTTCTCAATCACTTTACTGAAAAACACACAATTTCGAAAATTATCCACTCTTCCCTTACAGTTCCACTGCAACTGTTCTGGCCCTGGAGGACGCTGATGCTACAGAACCTCTACCACAGTGTGCATTTCCCAAGATGCCGCTCTGCCTCCAGTCACTGGACACAACTACCACACTGATCTTTTAGAAACAGGGATGCAGTCACATCATACTCCTGTTCAGTTACTAGTTTCTCCACAGCCTTCAGAACCAGACCCAGGTTCCCTCATGACCTTGGAAACCTTACCTCTGAATGCCTAACTTAACACCCTCCTCCTCCATCTCTTCTTCACAGTCATCCACCACCTACCGTCCCTCTCCAGATAAACCCGTCACACGTGCTCTGGACTTCCCTGCTTCCTGCTTTCCCTTGTATCTTTCTTTCTAATGGGAAGGCCCTTCCCTGCTACATGGCAGGGAGATCCTACTTATCCTACTGAAAGGCAGTTTAGCAAAGGAAACATAAACAATGACTACAGGTGCACATCCTTGCTCTGTCACAAGTAGTGTGACTCTGGGCAAATCACTTAACATCTTTGGTCCTCACTTTCTTCATCTGTAAAATAGAGATAATAACAACCTCCATGTAAAGTGTGTGGAAGAACATAGCAAACACGCTGGGTGTGAACACCACATATGTGTGTGTATATATTGTGTGTACATACCTGTACCTACTAGAATTATTATCTGTTGTTTGAAATGGCAGATTTTTCACAAAAGCTAATTATCGTCCTCTCTCAGTCCTCGTCCTGATCCATCTTGCCAACCAACCACATTCTGCTTCCGCCTTGCTCCTGGCACTCACCAAGCCTTACACTGCTTATACTTCAACCTCCTTCACTAGACTTAAAGCTTTTTAAGGTTTTAGGCTTTTCCATCCTATAACACCTAGTCCTTATACATAGAAAGTTAGATAAATGTCTCATCAGATGAATGCAATAAATGAAAAACAATACTTACAGCAGTACAGGTATTAATGCTAAATTCATATATCTCACCTGGCTTTCATCCAAGTTTCACCCAGTGACATCCACAGCTGCCGTTCATCAGTATTGACAGTATAATTTAAGAAATCAATTGTGTCCTTAGTCAAGAGAGGGCTGAGTACTGAACTGGCTAGTTCAGGACCCCCTGTTGCCTGCACTACCTAGAATGATAAAGTATATTTTAGCAAAAAGATGACTATTATTTCTGTATTTTCCAATTGTGTAGACAAAAACCCATGTCAAAAACAAGCACTGTTTTTATGTATTCACATTAAATTTTTAATTTGTTCAACACACTACTGAATAAAAAACAGCTTATTAAACCAACTTGTTGCTGGCCATTGTGGCACTAGAATCCCAGTGACTTGGGAGTCTGAAACAGGAGGTTCACAAGTTCAAAGCCAGCCTCAGTATCTTAGCGAGGCCCTGAGCAATGAAGTGAGACCTTGTCTCTAAATTAATAAATAAACAGGGCTGGGATGTGGTTCAGTGGTTGAGAGTGCCTGGGTTCAACCCCTGGTACCAAAAGTAAATAAATAAATAAATAATCAACTTGTCCAGTCCAATGGTGCCTTAAAATCTAAAATGAAAGTTAACAGTTTAAACATGAACAGTATCCACATATTGACTATATGACTGTATTTTTCCTGGTAAATATTAATGGCTATGCAGAAAATTCTTCATCCTTTGATTTCACTATATTTGTTTTTTTGTTATTTTAAATATATTTTTTTCTACTGGAAAATCTATTACCCTATACTTGAAAAATACGGTTCTAGAAATGAAAACTGTTGAGAAATCAATCTTGAATTATTAGTCCACGGCTGTGCCTATTCAGATGTATAAAAATAAAAGGATCTGGGAGAAAGGTGACAGAAAATTGAGAACAGGTACTCTAATCTACAGAATTTCCCCCAGAATTTAATTCCAGGAAATTTCCCTGATTTAATATGGATAATTTAATGACCAGCAGAAACAAACAGGTGCAACGCTCTGATAAGCAGAACGAAGAGAAATGGAAGTCCAAACACTGCTCCGCACTTGCTCCTCAAGAGCGACTTCCTGGCTAAAGAGCAGTTATCTCCTAAAGCAGAAATCAGAACCCTTTTATAAAGAAAAATCTCACCTCTAAAAGATGTGGTATAAGAAGAAAGAAGATTGTTTTTCAAATGGCTTCAGACCAAGAGTCAATTTATCTTCCAGCCTCCAGTTATGAGTGTACTCTGCTGTTCTATGCCTCTTTGTATTTGCACATGCTATTCTCTGTACCGCAGAAGGCCCTTCCTCCACCACTCAGATGCTCCCAGGCACTGCCTCTCCTAGGAAGACTTTCTTAACACCACAGCTTAACCCTCAACACAGCTTCCCACCACAGTTGGTCTTTTCCCAACTGTCCAGGTAATAAGCCTGGTCCCACAGGAAGAACATTTAATGTAGCTACAAAGTAGCTACTGTTAATAAGGAGTCATTTTTGAGAAAGGCAGAGATTAAATGAACCAATGTTCTTAGAAATTAAGCCTGATCACAAAGATGAGCTACAGATTAGGAAAACCAGTCTCACTGTTGTATAGTTCTACTCTGCAATGACTAGATTTCTATTTACAAGTTGTGAATAGTTAAACAGGGTGAACAGAAACTGCATTATAAATAATACTTCCTAATAACCCAAAATAAGATAGGATCAAAGGTATGCCAAAGAATACAAATTTTGCTAATAAGCTAGTATTTGTTACACGACAAGAATTACTGAACTATAACTAGATAAGTAGAAATCTGAAACTCTGTATGGAGCACCATCAGGTTCAACCAGTCCTTGTTGGTCTTCTTTATTAACAAATACAATCTTTATTAACAAACACAATCTTATTGACATCATCCAATGCTCTTGACACACAGATGATCCTCAATTGTACATCTCTAGGCCTGATTTCTCCATTGAACTTCAAATCCATATATTCAACTATTGATTCAAATTTCCCCATCTGGATACAACTCAATTTGGACATGTGTAAACCTGAAGCCCTAATCTTTCTCCAAAAATCTGTTCTGCCCATAGCCTCCCCTTCTGAGTCAATAACCACTCCATCCTGCCAGTCTTAGGCCAAAGGAGGGATTGGTAAATCTTGCATAGCACGTGCAATCCACCAGAAAATTAATAACTGGTTTTCCCCTTGCCACCTCCAATGCCACCTGGTCCAAGCACCATTAATCTCCCATCTGGATTATGTTAACAGACACCCTGGTCCATTCTTCACTCAAATTTCTAAAAATGCAGCCAGAGCAGTCCTATTCTGCTAAAAACTGCCCATGAATCAAAGGTCTCACCATTCATGTATGGACCAATGAGATATATCCTCAGGTTATCTTATTGCCTTCTAATTCTATCTCCTTATAATCTTTTTCCCCCTCATTTTGTTAAAATTACAATACCTGTGTATTCTAAGAACATGCTTTGTATATTACCACCTCAGAGCATTCACACTAGGCCTTTCTTTGGTTGAAATTGTCTTCCTTCAGAAATCAACATGACTCATTCCTTACTTCCGTTACTCCAGTGGCATCTTCTTAGTGAGGTTTCCCTAACCAACCCTATTCATAAAGGGTGACATTCCACGACACACTCACAAACACATATGTAGCCACCCATGGCACTCCCTGCTGATATTCCTGGCCCTATTTTCTCACAAACATCTAATTTCTAGAAAACTGTACTATTTGTGCATTTATTTACCATATTGGTTGCCCCTCCAACATTACAATATAAGTTTCAAGAGAGTAAGAATTTTTGTACATCTGTTCCTGATGAGCTACTGTCCTGTCAATTACCTAGGAGGCTCTCAACTGATGTTTGTTGGATGAACATTTTAATGTGAAGAATTTGGGTCCTATATAACTTCATAGAGGAAAGCCATCCATCCAACACTTGACTTCCCATGATTAGCCTAGTTTGAGAGAGATAAAAATGCCTGTATCACTGGGAACAGAGGCACATGTCTATAAGCCCAGCAGCTTGGGACACTGGGGCAGGAAGATTAGGAGTTAAAAGTCAGCTTCAGCAACTTATTAAGGATTCATGCAACTTGGTGAGACCCTGTCTCTAAATAAAATACAAAAAAGGCATGGGGATGTGGCTCAATGGTTAAATGCCCCTCGGTTTAATTCCTGGTACAAAAGAAAAAAAAATGTCTATCTCATTTAAGCTACTCTATAATATACACCAGTGGGTTCTGAAACAACAGTATCCAATAAACTTTTATTTATTTTTCACTTACCTAAAAATGCCAGTTTCTTAATTTCTAAAATAAGGTGGAGGTTTTTTTGTTTGTTTTTGTTTTTGTAGTTCTGGAGATTTGAATCCAGAACTTTGTATCTTCTAGGCAAGCACTCTACCACTGACCTACATCCACAGCTCTAAATAAAGTGCATGAATTGCTTATTTCTAAGGTTCTTTTAAACTCTCAAATCTCACATTCTCAATTTTTAATGAAATGGTAAGAGAAACAGCAAGATAATGAAGAAAAACTGACTAGATAAATAGTGTTGACTCTTGGAGCTGAAAAACATACTAAGAATGATTAATTTATTAAATTAATAAAATCTCACCATATTTAATGGAGTAAACAAAAAATGAACCAAATCAGCAGCACTAGGGTTCTGGATATGAGACTTCAGTTTGGCCTGCAACAGAAGAAAATAAACATATATATTACTAAGATGTAATCAAGCAAAAAATAGACACTTAAGGAGGTCTGATGTAGATTCATTGGTCTTACTTTTAGTATATTTACCAGCCTGGAGAGAATGAGAATAAAATAAATTCGATTTAAAAAATAAGGGGTCATTTTTTTTTTTACTAAGTTTCTTAGATATACAAGTTTTATAATTTGTTGTTTTACAGTCAATCAAAACACAAATATAAAAAACAGATTAGATATTCTCTTAATTTTTAGGAACCTCCTGGCTAGATTTGATCTTTTTCATTTATTCCTTCAAATTATATATAAATAATTTGCACTTACCAGAAGGTTAAATCCATGTTTAAACTTCTGGAAACAGTCCACAAATTCATCAGGAGGTGGAGGTTTTGCCCTCAGTGTTAAAACACCCTCTACAAAACATAAGGGGAAAATGAGAACAAAGTTCCAAGAAAAAGTTAATAATAAAGTTAATAACAAAGTTCCAAGAATAAGTTAAATAATAAAAAAAACATATTCATGTCTTCATAGTTTTATAATACCAATCATGCTACCTTTCTACTCTGCCATATCTCATAGTATCACTGTAACTAGTTAAGATGATCCAAAGTTTGAGTGGAGTCCTCTAACCTTCCACATTACCAAGGACTCATTTGATTCCACATAGATGTATTGAAGCCTCTATGCACCAGTCACTGTGCTGCTCATTGCAAAGATTAAAAATGAGTAAGTTATAAACCCTGTTCTGAAGGGTCTTAAAATATAATGGGAGACATGAATCAGAACTCAGTGTTAAAACACTGTAGAAGAAACTACACCTGATTGGGAGTTGGAAATGTAGATCTAAAAAATGTTTCTGGAGGATAGCAACTTTTAAAATGAGATTTGAAAGTTTTTTTTGTTTTTAATTTTTTAGGGCAATTTGTAGAAATCATCATGGTTGGATGAAAATAGCTTATGGAGAAATAATTTGCAAGTACACACAATAACAAACATTAATCCAGAGAAACATGAGAACAGACAGATACATTAGGTTAGGCTGTGGATGATCTTGACCGCCAGGGTGAGGAATCTGATTAAATCAATAAAACATGGAACTAACATGCTTTATAGCAGAAGGATAAAGTGATTGACCAGAGATTTAGGAAAAGTGTTCTCACAGCATAAAAGGCCTAAAGATTGCTTAGAAAGCTGGGTTAAGAAACTATAATCATTTGAACTGGATGCTACTTATGAAAAGGAAAAGGGGGAAAAAAATGGATACAAGAGACACTGAAAAAATAAACCAATGTTGGCAACAAGCTAGAGAATAAAGTCATGAAAGAATCTGTGGTTCTGAATCAGGTGGGGCAAGAGGATAATTTGTCCTTTATAAAGAATACAGAAGGAAGTGGTTGGTTGAGCACCATGAACAATACTTAGTTTCCAAATATGTGGAGGTGAGGTATATGGCAGATATATACATCTGAAAGGCAATACTAAGTGCCAAGTGCCTATTATATTGGTAGACAAAGATCTGGAAGTCATCCATAATGGAAGAGACATTTATTTACTATTCTTTTATACATTTCAAGTTAAACCACTTGCCAAAGGAAGTATAAATAATACTTTCATATTTATAATTTACATATTTTGAGGCATTTGAAATAGCCGAAATGGAGCATACTTCAAAATTGTATGTCACTTTGAATGTGCACGTTTGGAATTTTGTGATGATAAATTCAAATCCATTAACATTTTTAAGCATTTTAATGAGAAGTCAACTTTTATTTTAAAAATAATGAGGTTCTATATTTACAATAAAATTAATCCACATAAAAGAACAGAGCTACAGATTTCCTTACTAGATGCCAATTTTAAAATCACTATAATGAAAACTATAGATACATGGTCACTACCTGAATCATAGAATCTCTGTGATTCATACAGTGCATCCTAAGATTTTTCTTCACTATAGCCAGCCTGAACCAAAATAAGCTCTTTTCTGGGCTCAACATCACTGCCTAAATCTCTGGTGCTATCCCCAAACTAGATAAGGCATCTTGGTTCACAGTCAATGAGTTTTGCTAAGCAGTTCCAAGGGCAGAAATTCTACTTAGAACTGGAGTTTTGAATGCTCTTTGGAAGATTAAGAAAACCCAACTTACCTCCTGGTCCTTTTTTTTTACTTTTCTTAGTTTTTTTCCTTTTAGAAAGTTCAGAGTATGCTTCAGCTGCTTTTTGGAGTTTTGTGATAAAAAATTCAATGTCATCCAAAATATGATTTAAGATTTGCTGGAATTAGAAATTGCCAAATAAAATATAAAACAATGCAAAACAATTCTTGCTTTAGCTGTACAATGCTAGTAAGTGAAGAATAGAAAGTTTAAAAAAAAGAAAGAAAGAAAAGAAAAGTAATAAACAATGCCTAAAGGCAGGTTTTAAGTTAATCACTAATTCTAAGAAAAAGAATTGAATATACCTGTGGCTAAAGTCTGACCTCTGCATTTTTCTTTAATTTAATTTTGTTGTATTTTTAATACCATCAGGAAAGCATTCACAATATCTACTCAGATTATTAACTATTTTCAATTACTCTAATTTTCTCATAGTGTTCTCCCACACAAAGTGAGGGGGGAAATTCTAAGAAATGTTTTTTAGAACAGCACTGAGCATTTTGTTTTGCTAATAAATGTCCTAATAAAGAACTGACAATAGTATTTCATGGAATTAAAGGCTTTTGGAATACTGTGATAATCTAACAAACAAATAGCTGATAACAGGCATTGTGGGCTGGTGGTGTAGATCAGTGGTAGAGAACTTGCCTAGCATGCACCACATGAGGCCCAGCAAAGAAAAAATAAAGAGAAAGAAAGAAAATAAAAGAAAGAAAAGCATTAACCAAAGTTTCTACATGATAAAATAGAGATAATAATACATGTACTTTCAGGGATCACTGGATAATTAATTACTTATATATTGTATATCTATATATCTTATATATTGTAGTCATTGACTTTCTCCAGTTTATATGTTTCTTACAGACTAGAATTTGGGGTTGGATAAATGCTTAACATGTAATTGTGTGATGTAAAACTTAAGTTCCAAACTTCAAATTCCTTTAAGTATTTATTTCTAAATAAACAGAAACATGTATATAGTACAAAAAGTAATTATGGTGATATTATATTCTATATCACAGGACACTGTCACCCTGCAAGTAAATTATTACAGGGAAATAAAAAGCACTACCCTTTACAATGTATTAACATTTACATATTTATAGAGGTCCCATTAAAATTTACATATTTGTCATTTAAAATGCCACTAAACTGCTATTGTGGTATTCTAAAATGAAGTCTTAATAAACCCCAAGACATATTGAAAAGATATCTCAGGTATGTTTTATAAACTATGAGAAAAGAAAAGCTGAAATATCCTTCATAGCTGATAATTGAGTCTCAATTCCGTTGTAAACTAGTTAATATCCTAGTTCTATCACAACTACTAAGTACTAGAAGAAAAGTAAAATAGCTAAAGGGAAAAAGAAAGTATTTCAAACACCATAACCACCACTGGAAAAATAAATCATAATTTCCATAAAACACCTTTATTTAAATCACCTCATCGAAGTGTATTATTTTTCCTCTTTAAAAAAAAGTAATGGTCTAAGGTGAATGGTGTACTTACCACATCTCTGTCAATTCGGGCCGCTGTCATCTCTGGTGTTTCTTCCTGCTCGTGATACTGCCGTGGTCTCTCAACTGAAGAAAGGAGAATCACAAGTCTGTAAACTTTTACTAAGGTAATACCAATACAGCTGATAAAAACAGAATAGAAAATAATGCCAGGTGCAAAGGGACCACATCCACAGAATGCACAAATCAAATGTGCTCATGATCCAAAAGGCCTCCTTGCCACAGCTATCAGAAGCACTTGAGCAGAGGTGGAGTCCTGGCCTTCCCATCTGGATGATGTTTATTTGCCCTGTAATGCCCCTCTGTTCTCCCTCCTCCCTGTCAGTAACCTATGGAATCAATCCTAACTTGGCATGCTTTAATTCCTACATGAGGAAGAAATATAAGCTAGCAATTAAGCATCTATTTCTCAAAAAGCAGCCAACTAAATTCTAACATAGCAAAGCCACTAATTTCTATGCATTCCAACATTGCGGCTACAATAAAACTTTGGGAGTTATTGTTGTAATTAAGCTTAAAACCTACAATGTTGGGCTCATTAATTTTGAGCCATATTCCCTAAGTCAGAAATACCTTCAGGAATTTGCAAATTCAAGAATAAATGTCTCAAGAGCATTTGAAATGCTAAGGCAGCTCAGTTGATGGGAGCATGATGTTAGTCATGAGGTGGCTATCATGAGCTCCTTCCTGGTGTGAGTCAGTTAGCACTCCCACCAGACACAGATCATTGTACAAATATTCATAGTAGATTGAATTTAAAAATATATGGATAGAACAAGAGCAGCAAATCACAATGAAAGGAAATATAACAGCATGATGACTCCTGATGTTCAATACAGAGAGCTGCTAACAAATATTGAAAACTCTGTATTTCTATGCCTCCTCTATGTTAACATAACCCATAAGTGGAATACTGGCCCAAAAAATAAAGGAAAAACTTGCTGAGCCTTATGAAACTTAATTAGTAGCTGTAACTACTTTAAGATCATTAGTATTTATCTGTATGAAGTCCTGCCAGTTAGCTGCAGCTTTACATACAGCTGCTATCTTGGCTATAGCTGCTACAGAAAGCAGGAACCCCAGGGAGGTCCCAAAATATCATCTAGAGGGCAGAAGAAGTGGGAGGTATGGTATCTTAGGACTCTGGCAGCTCTGAGGCACCACTGCTGCTATTCTTCACAGGTCACTTTGGGAAGTCAGGGTAATTCTACCTCAGGGGTTCCAAGAAGCTTCATGGACTGTGTTGGCCACAGTCTCAGAGAGACCAGAACAATTCTCCTCTGCTGAGGGTTGGGGGGTTCTAACTAAAACTGGCCTGGATCCAGAGAGAACCACATGCACTAAGAGTCATGTTCTGCTTGGCCTGGAAGTTCTGAAAACCTTGCCTCACTGAAATTTTAACAGATGACACTGTAGAGAATACTTCAGAAAAAAATATAATGAGAAGTTGGGGGTGGGGTGGAAATAGGAAAGACTGTAGAATGAATCAGACATAACTTTCCTCTATGTTCATAATGAATATACAACTAGTGTAACTCCACATTTGAAAGCAAGTACTACATTGAAATCCAAAATAAGTGCTCAATGAGACTTAATTCTAGAGATACTCACAGTCCCCTTGGTCAGCTGCCCATGCCGACCAGGCTGCTACTCGACTTCTAACATCCACCTGGGTGACAGTCCCTGGTGGCACAGGTGCAGGAGCTCTAGGTGGAGGTGGTATGCCAGGATCTGCTTTGGAAATCATCCTAAAAAAGAAGAAATTGTCTTCTCACCCTATTTCTATAATGGGTCAATTCTCTCCATTAGTGTTAGTTTTTCACCTTCAAAAAGAACTGTGCCAAGGGGCAATGAGGACTTCCTAACCACTTCACACTGGATCTATTTATAAATATGAATGAGATAGAAAAAATACAGAAAAATTAAAATTCAGCTGAAAACGAGGCTGAATTTCCTTTTCCCCTGGGTCTCATGGGATTTGGAAGGCTAGGACCAATAACATGTCCAGTTTGTATGGCCTTAGGCTATCTTTTCTGAAAACACCACTCATCTGTCCTGACTCTCATGACTCCCACACAAGTAGGAGAAGCATGTCAGAGGAAGGCCAGACACAGGGATAGAAAGACAGGAGCAGACACATGCTGACAGCCTGCGAGAGCAAAGGAGTCGGACCGCAGGCTGTCATCTGTAAGGGAGAACAGGGAACCTCCACTGAAAATGAGTCCTAGAAACCTTTAGGAGAGGGGGAAAAAAAAAAAAAGATAAAAAGCCAATTCTACTCCTTAATACATTTTAATGCTTTTACCTCAGGGCCTCGGGGCGCCTCTTCTGTTTCCCTCCTTTGCTGTCACTGATTGCACTTTCAATATCTTCACTTATCAGATTCGCCTGCAAAGAGAGACCAGTCATCTGGAAGGCTGTAGATTTTTCTTAGATTTCATATGTAGATTAAAACAGAATACACGATTACATCCATTGTCTGAATCGGTATGTGTCTTGATGCTACAGTTTGGATCTTGACTGTCCCCCCAAAACCTGATATTACATGCTTGGTCCCCTGATGGTGGTGCTGTAGGAGGTGGTGGGACCTTGAAGAGGTGGGGCCTACTGGAAAAACAGCAGGTCTCTGGAGATATTGGAACCCCAAGCCTTTTCTTTCTCACTGTTTTTGCTTCCTGGCTGCCATAAGAAGAGCAGCTCCTCTACCACAAACACCCTGCCATGAGATACTGTGCTACCATAGACCGAAAGGCAAGCGGTTAGGCAACTATGGACTGAAACCTCTTTCCTCTTTATAAGTTGATAATCTCAGGCATTTTGTCATAGTGGCTAGCTGACTCACATATCACTGTGCTCATGGAATGAACCTCCACACTAGGTTGTACCTTTTCTGACAACCATTCTTATTTTGTCATTTCAGGTAAAAGTTAACTTTCTGCAATCTTTCTAACATCTTTCCAGAAAGATTAATCAGAAAGTACATTTTCTTAGAAACCAATGTGAGATAAGCAGCTAAAAAATTTACTTAATCTGGTTATGAAGTTTATTTATAGCCAGTGATTATTACTGTATAAAAGATTACTGCTGATGTATTCATCTCCTATTTTTATGCCTGCTTGTTCTTCATAATTATGTATGTTTTTCTTAAATATGTATATTGCATATTATTTTAGAGTAAGCACTAATAATCATAAAATTTTAGCACTAAACAGACACCTAAGATCATCTAATCTGTTCTACTTCTTTTCTAGTTAATGATACAGGAACACTTACATGGCATGCCTGTCCAAGGTCATACCATTAGTGGAATGAGAATACAGTGCTTCCCAGGGTAGTGTCACATCTGCAACAATGTCCAATTCCAATAAATTATTATAAACATGTCAAAGGCTGGCTACTGTGCAGAACAGAAAAACTGATAATGTCCAGAAATGCTGACCTTCTATAGGAAGACTATTATATTGCTAAGAAAAAATTTACCACTATGGTGGACAGGACCACTATATGAAGTCCCATAATAAACATTAAAATTCAAGATAAAAATCATACTGCAATATGATCCACATAAAAGAAACTGCATCTTGTTTCCATTTATAAATATTGCGGGTGTGTGTATACACACATATATTTATTATTTATTTATTTTTAAATTAGTCAAAAGAAAAACATGTCTCACATAGGAAGAATAGCACCAATGAATGTTTAGTCACTTAGTGGTATGTGAACTTTATTTAAGATAAAATAGTATTTGGAAAATCCTGTTTGAACCCATCACTATTCATCCCATATCAAAGAAGGAAAGCCCTTTATTCTCAAACTGAAATCCAGAAATTTCCTCAGTAGAGTATATCTCAGCCCCCAAGGAGAGCACAGATGCAAACAATAAATCTGAAGTGCTTTTTCACTTAAAACCACTGAATTAATAATATAGACACTAGTATTGCTGTAAGTATATATGTGTCTGTATAACCAATGTGATTCTGCAAACTGTACAGAGATATGAGAAATTGTACCCCATTTGATTCAAATGTATGATATGTCAAGATCATTGTATTGTCATGTGCAACTAATAAAAAAATTTCACTACATTTTCAGAGCAAACTATTCATTAACATGTATTGATTTAAAAACATCTAACCTTACAAAGTTCTTTTTTGTTTATTCAACAAGTATTTATTTAGCACCTGCTATTATATATGTGTTTGTCAAATAAAAATAATAAATAAAATCACATTTCTATATCCCAGGATATGAACAAAACAGACAAATGTCCTGTCTACATTGGGCTCTTACTGTAGCACAGGAGAAAAATAAATGAATAACTAAAAAGTAAATGTAGACTATAAAAAGCAGATGATAATAATGCTGTGGAGTAAAATAAAGCAAGGTAGGGGACAGAGAATGGCATGATTCTCCTGCTGCACAGAGCAGTCAACATTCCTGGAAGAAGAATCAAGAGAAAGGCCCCTGAGATGGGTCAGTGTGTGGTCAAACCTAGCAAGACTGGCTGGAGCTACAGAGGTCAGAAGAGCAGGCTGCTTGGGAGCTAGGGACCCAAATGGTCCACAGGAAGGTAACATTAAAAGACTATAACCTTACAAAATATATTCTTAATTCTTAATATAAACATATTCTTAATATAATTTGTGAATTTTGAAATGCACCACAGTATATACAAATCTAATGAACATAAAAAATTCAAATTAACTAAATGACACAGTTCCTTTCAAATAAGATTTTCAGTCAGTCATCTATGACATAAACTGAAATTAGAAAAAAATTGTAAAGTTTACTGTTTGTACTTAGTCTTAATTTAGCCATAGCATTTTAATGTCAAAGAAACACAGAAAAGATCAAGTGTTTATGCTAGTCTTCCAGATTTTTTATAAAAGTTACAAGTATATTTTATAATCAAAATAAATCCCTGCCTTAACAAAGTACCAATCAACACAAAATTATTTCCCTTTTAGAGAAATCAACTAAATAAAGACAGTCAAGGCTGAAGATAACTTCTAAGGTCTAATAAAGAATCACAAATTATATTCATTCAAAAATTACAGTATAAAAACAATTATAGTATAAAATTTCAGGAGATAGCCTATTATTACTGGCAACTACACTCACATATCACTTAGGGATGACAGATCCTGAGCAATTATTCAAGTTACATAATTAAATGGTGAACTGTAAATCAATATCATGAAAAATGTCTCAGTGCTTCCCTACAATAATCCAGGCTATGTGATTAGTGCAGAATAAAATGGGACAGACACATGATTATTTATTGTCTATGAAGCATGGTTCTTGCAGATCTAATTTTTAATTTTAAGTGCAAGGTTTTTGATGAGAATTTAATATATTGTCTATGCTTTTTAATCAAAATAAAAAGAATCATCTGATTTTTGACATTATTTTAACTTCTTCATTTACTTGGCATGGAAACCTTAAGAAAGATACTAATTTGTTTGTTTTCCTTACAAAATTCTCAGACACTAAAATTCTAGTGCCTACTATCTGTATGATTGAAACAGGTAGTTCAAAAGCTGCCAGAACCCACTACTTGAAAGGGAAAAAAATTCATCATTCTTTTACCTTAATCTCATCACATTGAAAAAGATGAAGATCTGGCTTGTTCTGAGTTGGTTCCTTGCATACAAGGGCAAGAATCGAATCATAGTTGCATGAATGCATGACAGCTTGGCAGTGTTGGATGGTGTTCAAAGGAAAATTCTCCAATTCATTCTAAAATACAGTAAACATTTTAGTTTTTCAAACTTCCACCCATTTTCAAATAGTCTGATGTGACAGCATACATTAATATTTGTGGCACTTTCTTGAAAACAAAATCATATAAATTTCACAAACTTGCCTTTGATTCTAAATCAATCAGGCTCACAGCTCGGTCATCCACCTGAAGGATCATATCTTGAGTCCATACTTTGCCCTTAGCATCAAGCAATTTCAGCTTCCTTATTCCATCATCCACGGTTATCATAGCATCTTTCCGATCCAGAATAAAGGTAGTCAGGTGCTTATGATTGACAAAAAAAAAAAAAAAGGTTAAATATTTATAATACATACACACAAACTCTTAATGTTATATTTTTAAAGAAAAGTCGATTTATGGTAATTGAGGCCAGTTAGCAGAGAAGAGAAGGATAAACACAAAGCACTTGATAACTTCAAGGTTATCTCAGAGAATGAAGTCAAGTGGGTTTTCACTGAATACAGAAAATGATGTCTTGATTTATAAGATAGCTAAAACTGTTTCATACTGAGCCATGCTTAACTACAATAACATGATATAGAAACCAATTCTTGCCAGGTACAGTGGCACATGCCTGTAATCCCAAGTGGCTCTGGAGGCTGAGGCAGGAGGATCACGAGTTCAAAGCCAGCCTCAGCAAAGGCAAGGCACTAAGGAACTCAGTGAGATCCTGTCTCTAAATAAAATACAAAATAGGGTTGGGGGTGTGGCTCAGTGGTTCAGTGCCTCGGAATTCAATTCCTAGTACTCAAAAAAAAAAAAAATACTTCGCAGTTTAAATAGTATTCTCTTAAATAAATGTTCCCAGTTTTGCTCTATTATAGTTATTTAAATGCCACACAATAGCAGACAATTTATTTTTGCAAGTACAATACTCTGGACACTGATACCTCAGAGAAGCAAAGCAATTCTACTCTAACAACTGTCAAGCTTTTCATTCCACTGAAACCACTTTCTGAAACAAAACGGTTTAAATTTAATTAAGCATGCTTCAGAAAGTAGAAAATGAAAATAAGAGCAATATAAAAATCGATCCTTGCTTAAATATTTCCCATGATAAGTAGGGGTCACCTGGATTCCAATTAAAAGCAAATATCTTAAAAGATAACAAGGGGGAAAAAAACTAAAAAGAAACCATTGTTTAAATAGAACCAATAAAGATCTTAGTTAAAACTAAAAATAAAACCAAAATGCTAACTGTATCAAATTTCAAGAAGATTCTAGGGTACAAAATAGAAGAAGCCTTTGTCTTATTATAGGGCCTGGAAACCATAAGAATGTATTTGTTTTGATCAATAAATATCTGTTAAGATTTTAATTGTTATGAAAAGGGAACATAGACCAGCAAAAAGACATTTATATGTAACATGTATTTGATGAAAATATACAGGAAAAATCTACACTAAAATACATTGTGTGAAAGAAATAAAACAGAATCCTGATTTTACTTCCAATTTTACTTCTAGTGTCCTTCAAGAGTCACTGTAAATATTAGCAAACACCAAAGCAACTTACTTCAACTCGGTACTGGGATATATCTGACACACTGCTGACACTGTCTCTTGCATAATTCTTCCTTTGTTCTGAAAAATAAATTTTAAAAGCCATTATTTACCCACTAATAGGCTGAAGTTCATGTATTGGTATCATATGACATCTCTAAAACTAGTCTATCTCTCATATAAATACAGTAGTTGACAAGTCACCATTGTGTGGTAATATGAAAACACTCACTGTTCAGAGTAAATCCAAAAGCCACAAAAAAGCATAAATGATAGCAAGAATTCTTTAACCCAAAAAAATTTTCATAATTCCAAACATTAACAATATTATAATTTTCTAAGGAAAAAAAATGTTATTCCATCCAAAGGTTTTATTAATCAGGAACCTACTTTTAGCAAAAAAGATAAAAACTATTTTGTAAATTTCATCTGTTGATGTAGGAAGATAAAAACACAATTATAAAAGTTGTCATAGATACTGTATTATATGAGTTAGACTAAATTATTAAGATAATAGGCACTATATGGAACATCTCCTTTTACAACATCCAGACTGGACAATGTTAAAGAAGATTCAAAACATGAGTCAATCACATCCACTGCCATTAAACATTAATAACTTCCACATCAATAGAACACAAAAATGTGATACTCAGGATTGTGGAAATAGCTGTTAGGAAAAAAGGAGATTTAGGTAGAGAATTACTGCATCAAACTACTTAAAAAGCAAAATAAATCTTTAATTTTATTTTCTAAAATGCTGCAAAACCAAAAAATAAAATTAAAATATGAAGTACTCATTGGCTGTGTTTGTCATTTGTCACTATCTTACCACTCAAATTCAGAGCTGTACTATTCCTTGTAAAGAAGAATGCTAAGATGAAAATGGACTGTAAAAGAAAATCAGAAGATTTTTAAATTCTAATTCTAGTTTTGGCTCTGTCACTAAGTAGGAAATTAAATTTGGGCAAGATGCTTAATGGTCTGGGCCTCAGCAGCCTTAGTGGAAAATAAAAAGATTAAACAAGGTAAAAAAGACCCTTAAAGCCTTCAAATTCCAACATATATACACTGCAGATTCAAAATGTTAACACAGAATTCTTTAAAAACTTGATCAATATTTGTCTCTTAACACATGAAAGTAATCATATTACTTTATTTTTAGTTTTTAAATGTAAGCAAAAATCTCCATATTCCTTGTATTGATTTTACTCTGATATTATTTCAATATACTTCATTTTTGATTTTGCAGCATAAAATTCCTCAATAAAAACAGACACACTTAAAAATTCAGCCTCTGCTACCTTTCTTTTTCTGTTTGGATGACGACCTGAAGAAGTATGATCCATCTGGTCCTACCAAAACAATGTGGTCAAAAAGAAAGACCTGGTTTCACCTTGAATTTGCTATTCTAATATAACAAAACATAAACATTCACTTACATTACTGTCTTTACAACCAGAGATATAAGAAATTTGTGCTCTATATGTGTAATATGAATTGTAATGCTGTCATACATAAAGAAAAATTAATAAAAAAGAAAGAAAAAAAAGTAAACAGCCACAACTTTTCTGATTATTAGTGGAGGATTAGTCAACATGAGATTTTAACACATGGAGAGTTATTCTTGGGAAGATCATTAGGATTTCTGAAAGACAATATATAATTCAGGGATATATCTGACAAAAGCACTTCTAGGAATAATCAGTATTCAAAAGCACTGGTTCATCATATTCTTATTCAAGTCTCCATGACAGACTCAGACCATGAGTGTGGTTCTGCTTCCTTCAGTTTGACTGAGGACAGCAGAAAAAATGGCAATGGTTGCCATGGCATCCAGTTATGATATGGTGGCTCCAGAAGTTCGAATGTTGACTGGGTCTTTTAGATAGTGAATGGCAAACATAGCTGAAGACCCAAATAGCTGAAGATCCAAAATACTGAATATTCACACTTGGATTTTCTCATACAAAGTAGTAAGAATTCATCCCCTCAGATTTCCTAATACATTTTCTCACCCCACAGAAACATAATTTACAGAAACCAAAAGACGATTTGATAGAATTTGTAAACAGTATGATATTGACTGATCACTCTGATTGCCCAGAGGGTAAGTGTAATTTCTAATATTCCAAAGACCCATTTTAGGGCTTCCCACTTTGCTTTCTCTCCCATATTATATAATAAATAAGTAGCATGTTATAGGAAATTAGCTTTTAAAGATCCTAAAAATGTATAAATGCCATAAAATGGATTTACAAATAAACTAGTAGTTCTGATAAGCCAATGAATTAATAAAGGCTAATGTTAACATTTTAATAGGCAATTTTGAAAAAAAGTTCCCTAAAAGGCAATTGCAGTATATTTCCTTTTTATGAGAATCATATGTACTTACTAGTTGCAGAGAGTAATTAATGCTCCTAAGCTGAAAAATCTCACCCAAGCCTTAAAATGGTGTAAAAAGCCTAAATGAAGTCTTTCAGTGCCACTCAAGATAAAGCCTCTAATGAAGCTCACCATTCTCTAACAATGGTTCTCATTCTTGGCTGCCCATGAAAATGAACTTTGAAAAGCACTTTGTGGGTCCCACCCTGGGCACTCATTTGTAGAGGCTCCCCCATGTGAATCTAAGGTGCATCCATGGTTGAAAAACCACTACTCCAACAATTTGTATAAATGCCAATTCATGTACTATAAACTAACTCTTTTAAGCAGAAAAATTTCCTATCCAAATCAAAACTGTAAGTTATGATCAAATGGGCATGTCAAATAATAAATGAATAAATCTCATAGTAGAGTTTTGAGTTTGTTGCATTATAAGCTTCTCAGCTCTCAATGTAAGAGTAACAAGTCAGTGTCTCCCCACCTTTCCCTCTTCTGTCTCTCTTTCTTTAATAGTTAGAGCTTGGAAAAAACTTTATTTGCTTATAGTAACCCTGGTTTTATTTCATTGCTTTTCTATCAACTTTATATCACAGGCCAGAATATGCAAACCCATCTCAACAAATTAAGATGTATTTGGTAACCAAGCATAACAATTCTTTATATGTCATCTTAGCATTACTGAGTTGTTATGCTATTACACAAGCTGTCGGCCAATACTCAGATCAGAATTATTATATTTAGCTTCATTTAACTCTCCAATTAGTAAAACTGCAACTCTAACAAGTATGCAGAACTCAGTAATTATACTCAACTTTGTTTTACTGCATTATTGTTTGTGCATAACAACATTTGAAACATTTGAAACAGTGGATAGTCAAAGATACAGTTAATATTTGGAAAATATTTATTTTTTTAAAAACCATGATATTGCTTAGAAACCAAGGTTTTGACCATTAAAAAGAAAAATGTAACTTGAAAGCAGCTGCTGAGTATTTCTTGCTCTAAATAAAAGCAATGGACTATAGCTCATATCACTTTTTACACAGAAAAAGTTTCACCCATAGTGAAGGAGAATTCCTTTCCCAATAGTTCAGTGTACAGTGTGTAATTTCCATGGACGTGAGGCACTTGGTGGGAACAGTAAGAAGCAATGAGCAATAATTAGGAACTTTCACCATCAGGCAACTACAATCACAGTTTGACAAATCAGTATCTGAAGCAAGAGACCACTTTAGGAAACAAACAAGCTCATTTTCACAAACCTACATTATTTAAGAATTAACTTTACTGGCCTGTTCAACAAATCATTAGAATGGCTTGCATCACGAGGAGAAAATCAGCTTTACATTTTTCAGATCATTTGGGAAAATTGCCAAACTGTCTTTTTGAGTCACCTGCTCTGGCACACTCTACTAAGCTGTGTTTTGACTCTAATAATGCCCGATTTCATCATGCTGTGTAATTGTGAGTCATTTACTTCTTAAGAATTAAAAAATAAATAAAAAACCTTCTTTTGCTGTTTCAAAAAAGTCTTAAATGTTTTCTGTTAGTAAAATACACACTAAAGACGATGGGGAAAGAAGAAATGGGTTTTAACTTTTAAGTGGCCACTAGAACATGTAAGAGGTCGTTTTGGTTTCCATTATTATAATTAGAGAGACAAGCTTCAAAACAAGATCAGGAGAGACTGGAACAGAAAAAGAAAGGAAGATAGGTACAAAAAGAAAAATATATGAGACAGATACTTGCTAAGAAAAGTGGCACATTCAGGAACACTGCCAGGAGAAAATGATCAAGCACTGTGGAGAAATTCAGGAAAGTCTACAATAAATTCATTTACACAGAAATTATGTGATTCATGGTTACAGGTTTCCTGCACTCAATTCTTACCAGCCAGGAAAAACACAAATGTATTTTTTCACTTGTTATATCACAAAATTTTTAACTCACAGCTAAAATGAGACTTGAGAGAATGTGCGTCTATCATATTTATCCAATATTATTAGGACTTCTGATAATAGGAATCTCAGAGTGACTGTAAATGTTGGCAATGAAATGACAATAAAGTATTACTGACTGGTAATTCCTTGAAACTTGAGTTCTTCTGGAGATGAGATGGCTTTAAACAGTTGATTATTTATAGTAAATAGCTGTGGTACGCCACCCATGATACTACTTAAGTAGTCTTTTACTTGGTACTGAGCCATGGGGACTTAGGTCTCCCCTTGAGAATGATCCCTGGCATTTCTATGTGTAGACTGCCCAAGGCATGAGATCTCTGCACTCACTCTACCAATGAGATAGCTCTCAAAGCTCCGGATTTGGGCATTACCCATTTGGCTTGGACAGCCCACTACCTACCTTATTTGGCAAAAGAACATTCCATCAAAATCCTTTTGAAGCCCCCTGTATAAATAAAGAAAATGTGGATTCTTGCTCTCTCTTCTTTCAGTGTGGAAGCAGGGCCCCTAAGGTTACAGAGCCATCCCACCCCCATATTTCAAAATTATTTCTGTGTCATATGATTTTCCACTGTATTTCTCAGCCAGCATATTTCACATAAGGGAAACCCAAAATTCATAGCCTGCAGGGGACTCAGGAGAAAAGCATAAGAATCAAGAAATGGCTACATTTCAAATTTTGCAATATCTAATTTAAAGGGAAGTTATTTTTCTAGGAAGTTTAGCTCTTAAGAACAGCAGAAAACCCATACTTAAATAAGCCCTCTTTGCCTAGGGATATAGCTCAGCTGGTACAGTGTTTGCCTCACTTACACAAGGCCCTGGATTCAATCCCCAGCAAACCCCTCTCAAAAAAAAAAGTCTTCTGAGTTGTCACTGGAGATGCTGCAACATATAAACATAATGAAAAAGCATCTCAATTCCCACTCAGAACCTATTTACTAACCATAATTTCTACCTAGTTTCCCAGGCCACAGACATCAGAAGCAATGCCATAAGAAGGTATGTTGATAACAGGAACAAGTCACAGGCTTGGGATTCAGCAACATGGGAAAAGCAAGCCCAAATATTCAAAAAGAGAAAATAAATGAATGATTTGGAGCAAAGGTAAGAAATGGAGACTCTGGTAACATCACAGAGACAAGCAATGGCCATTCAAGTGAACTTCCAAATCACCAAGGAGCAAAGATGCCACATACCTGGAGGGAAGGGAGTATTTAATACACTTTACAAACATTTTCCTTAAGGAAAAAAAAACTGACAAATAGGTTAACTGGAAAAAAATATGTGAAATCTCTAATTCCCTAATACCAGTGGCTAAATGAAATGTTACTGTCATGAAATAAGTGAAGGAGAAAAACATGGATATTACTTTTGGTAAGCAAGAGTTACACTTTGTCAGGGATATAAATGATGCACAGCCTTTTACATGTTGACTTGGAATTTTCTAGTATCATAATGAAGAAATGGCAAAGGGAGTTATTAAAATTGCAGCATATGTTAACTGTTTTCCTAGAACAATCAACACATACCAATAAAGAGATGTATAGTTACATAAAACACATTTTTGGGATTTAAAATACATTTTAGGGGATTTATGTAAAAATTTCTGTAGAGTGCTGTCAAGAGTAGTGCCTGAAACACAGGCTTGAAAATACCTGCTACAATGTTATTATCATTACTATTTCATAGATGAAGAAACTGGAAGTAATAGGTTAAATAATTTGCTCAAAACAGTAGTCAACTGGTAGAAGTGAGATCCCCTGGCTTTCTAACCCAGTCTGCCTTTCTGAGCACATTTATCAGGAGCCATCTGAGTGACATTGTGTGTCAGTTCTGAAATGTGTGCTCATGAGAAAGACAAGATGGAAAAAGAAAGCAAGGAAGAAAAGAAACCTCTGATACAGTATCTAGCCTGTGGTCAGTGTGTGAGAAACAGTGTCTATCACTGTGAAAACTCATATTCCAGTGCACTAAAAAGTACTCTCATGCTCCACAAAAGTTCATGCAATGTAAGGATACTGTATTAATTACAAGAGTAATTAATCCTGGGAAGATTATTCAATTAGTTTTATAATTGTATAAGGAGAAATTTTTTAAATGCATACATTTCAAGGAAATAAACTATATTATAAATCACCAAATTTTCAGTTTACAAAGGTTAAAAGCATGTAGATTGGGAGGCTAAACACTCCCAAAGATAACTAAAAAGATTTTAATAAGAATTTGTTTATTGCAAAGATTTGTTCAAAACAAGAATATCTTTCTCCATGTCATTCTCTAGCTATTCTTTCCATTGACATTTACTGAGAATTTATAATCTCTAAGAGGGAAAGCATTGTGTGCATGCATGTATGCATGTGTGTGTGTGTGTGTGTGTGTGTGTGTACACTATGTGTTCAGAGGAAGTAGTGATTATTAGACACAAATAAGAATGAAAAAAATATGTGCAACTTCAAGGAATTTAAGCCTGTCTTATTCCAGGCCCCCTACATGGCTAAGTCATCTTTCTTCCTCATAATGCCTCCTGCATTTGCCCTTTTTTATCCCAAGCCATATTCTCTGAATTACCTTCATCCTGTTTATTTTCATCACACTGCACAGAATTGTCATGCTTTCTCATAGTGAAGTTTTTTAAAGTTATGTGATCTGACAAATCATCTTCAGTTTGCTTTATATGTAAAAGGAGGGGAAATAAAATTTACTGTTTAAAAGTTAAAGACTTTCAATCCTTGGATCTAAGATTTTATAAAGCTGTCCTAACACAAAATAAACATTAAAATTTACAGGTGAGTCCTACTTTTTAATCATTATTCCTTTCTTAGTACTCTGAAAACAGACTTTTGGATCTGTGGTAACATGTGAGAGGATTGAATACTTTTCCTATTTTTAAAAAAAGTCTTAGGGTGGTTATTAGATGACTAATTTATCTATATTACTTAAATCTGATTCACCTGTTCTGATTCATACTTATCAAATCCATTCTCAATTTTGTTAACAGAATGACCCAAGACAAATTTCTCTTATTATCCTCTGATAAAAACACATCAAAGTCCGCTCAATATTTACAAATAGTGTGCAAATTCTTTGGTAGAATTCTTCCTAATATGATCTGTTTGCATTTTTCCAGTTTTATTATTACCCCATGCACTCACTACCTGGTGCTCTCCAAGTAGCACCAAACTTCTGTGGTTCATTAATTCTTCATATTCATTCTACAAGTAGATCCTGAGCATAAATTATACATTAGACTCTGTGCTAACAAGCATGGGGTATCCTCAAGTGAAGAAGACAAGTATGGGCCACCTTCATAGAGCTAAGAGTATAGTGTAGAAAAGTTTCATGCTGCAGTCTACAGCATCATCTTGCCCACTAAATGCTGACCACTCAGAGATCAGCTCAAGGCTCCTGAGAGATCCCTGCTCACCATTCCCCACTTAGAAGAACATGGGACACACAGCTATGAAAACACATTTAACCCTTTATTATAAAAATGAATTTATTAGTCTATCTCACCAAAATGGCAAATAAGCAATGACAATATCCTATTTATCTTTGAAATAAAGATAATGAAAATAGACTATGACGATCGTAGCCTAGCATACTGACACACTTAATAAATATGTCTAGAAAGAAACAAGGAAAGGAATTATTTTATTCTCTCAAAATTTTTTTTTTCATTTTTAGTTTTCCTCAAGTCCCTCTCTAGACTACACCCCCCTTAAAGCAGAGGATCAGATATTATTAGTCCAGTTCTGAAAACATATTGACTATGAAATTTGCTGAATAAATTCTCTAGATCTACAAAGCACAACCATTTATGTCATGTTAAGACAGTCTCAGTGTGACACTTAAGAAAATGGAAATAAATACCAATCAGACTGACAGGGTCATTTTTTTAAAAGTATATATATAGAGAATTAAATCCATTCCATGAATATATGGTTTGAGTTGTAAAGCCAATTTACTAAAAATATAGGCAGAAATGAATCATGAGACTTCAGAATTGTTCATTCAAACCATAGACACAAAATTGTAAATCTAGATGATATAAAAAGAATTCCAAAACAGAAAATGCTGTTGGTTCCCATCGTACATAATAACAATGACAATATTGACAATAGCAAATATATAACGCATTCTCTGCTTGCCAGGCACTGTTCTAAGCATTTTACATTTACTAACTTGCTTAATCCTCTTATCAATGCTAACACATATCACCACTACACAAATAAAGTTAGGTACAGACAGGTAAAGTAATTTGCCTAAGGTCACTGGTGAATGGTGGAACTGAATTTGAACCTAGGAAGTATGATTCCAGAGTCTCTGCTCTTAACCATAATACTATCCTGATTCTTTACTGTTATACATTAATAAAAGGTCATACAGACCCTACACAATTAAATGCACTTCAAGATGTGCATTTTTTCTTTTCTTCTTTTTACCTTTTTTTTATACTTAAAGTTTAGAAAATATATGTATATCTAAGACAAACTAGAGAGGGCACCAGAAATTATAGATTTGGAAAGAAAGTTCGACTATTTTGTAGTGCAGAAAGAAATAAAAGGATTGTTAATCATACTAACCTACTCCTCAAAAAGTTCAAGAGCTATATGAAAAAGCCGTCACCTGTCAGCTCACAATCACAACTGGCTCCATCACAAAGATCAACAAACATTTTACAAGTAACAAGTGGGAAAGCCCACTTCAGGCACTGATGCCATGTGAAAGACTCTGAAAGTGCTGCAATACATTCAATTTATAGTTCTAAATCTTATGACAGCAAGCGCAGTTTATAACTTCAACAGCTTTTGTAAAAACTCTTCTTTAAAATAATTCTTATGTAGCCATCAATATTTCATTTCAAATAACAGAAACAGGGTATGGATTCAATCTACAACTTAGAAATTTTAAATTTATAAAGAGTGGTTAGAAGCAAAATTATATCCCCATTGAATAAACAAACATACCATATAGAGCCTTTGCACTTGTTTTTGAACTGTGATCTCTGTCCATTTGGGAAAAGGGGGGTGATGATCCATAGCCACTGTAATAAAAAAATGGTCACTGTGTTGGGTTAAAGTCCAAAGTAGGTCATAAAAATACAGAAATAGAAAATAAAAATTCCAATGTGCCATTATCACCATGTGTTTAAAAAAGGCATACTGAACCTATACTGTTTGCCAACACAGGCAAGATCCTGATCTGGTAAGTGTTGAACAAGTACAATACAAACCACATGACCCCAATGAGGACTGAAGTGGGTGCAAGTCACAGCCTCCTCTCAAGTGCCAAGTCAAACTGTAGCCTGGAGATTCTCCAAGGTTGGGACTATCTTGGAAGAGCATAAATTTGCCATATTTAATCAAGTTCTGAGTGGTAGTACAGTTATAACAAGTTCCCAGAGACTTAAACTATAATGAAATAGATGCTATTCTCAAATACTCAAAACACAATTAACCTACAAATAACTCTTTATCACTAAATTTCACCTGCTCAACCCTATATCTGGCCTCATTACCAATATGTTATATGAAGTAAATACTGATCTATTAGTATTTTATTCATTTACTCAGTAAAAAATTTATTAAGCTCTACAATCTAGAAGAGTAGGGAGAATGGGAGGGTACTGCCAATAATACAAGCAAAAATAGTTACAATAGGACAATACATCAGGGTGAAACTATAACACGTATGATCAAGGAAAAGATCAACTTTATCAGGATATCCAAAAAGTTGACATTTAAGCAGAATCTAAAAGAATGAAAAGAAGCTCCAAGGGTAGGGAGAGAGTAACATTGCGAAGAGAGGCTCATGGAGCTGAATCAAGAAACAGCATGGCATACACGGGGAGTGGGATTTAATGTGATGTGCCTGGAAGGATGAGTGGTTGGGAAGTGAGCCAGATTGAGGGCTTTTTACATCATGCTAAAGAATTAAATTGTTATTCCCTAGATATGGTAAATATTATCTATCCTGAAGAATGACATGTGAAATATGTCTCACAATGGCCAGTATCAAATAACAAAACTATGCACAATGTAGCCACTCAAGCCAGGGTTATGATTTCAAGTTATACCTGGAGCCACTGGGATTATTTCGTCTGTTTTATTTTGTTTTGTTTTACACAATGGTAAATATCTTGCCAGCATGGACTAAACAAGATTTAATCCTCCTCAAATGCCAATATTTTATAAATAACGTTTAAAAAATGCTCCAAAGATTTTTGAAGCTCTGAACTAGAATCTCTAAATGCAATAATATATAAAATACTAGACTGAAACACCTTCCGACCATCATTGGGGCTGATATTAACTGTTTTATTCACAATAGAGAAAATAAAATTTTAATGACAACATTTGTTAGTAATAAAGGGATAGCATATGTCAATGAGGAATGAGCTGCATTAAAAATGCAACTAATCCTTTCATTAAAAATACAAAAATATTGAAACCATAAAATCAAATTCCCCCCAAAACAAATTAAAAATAGACTTTTCAACTTACTTCATTTGAGATGGGTACATTCCAAAACCACTGGGATGATTAGAAATATGACCATTCATGGTGGCTCTCACTTCCGTGTGCTTTAAAAAAAAAAAAGCGCACATAAATTAGAAGCAATAAAAGTGGTCAGTACATCTCAGTTTTCAAAAGTTACTCATTCAACAAATATGTGTTACTGCCAGGAACGATGCTAGAAATGCAGACATAAAGATCTCCACCCTCAAGGAACTCAGGTTCCAGAGGAATAAATGGACATAAACTAAGATACAACTGTCATTTAATACTGACATACTAACATTATCAACAAATTTAAGCAGGGAAAAGAAAAATCTAAAATATAGTCCTGAGCCTTCTAAGTACATAGGCATAAGGCTATATTCTGCCCAAACAATAAATTCTCAACTTTGTAAGATGTTATTTTATTACTTCATTGTAAGGATGATATAGACTCATTAAACTAAAAAACTTGCAAAATATAGGAAAAAAAATGGAAAAATATCATGCAGAAAGATAAACATGAAAACACTAGGCTGTGTGAGGCCCTGGGTTTGATCTCTGCTGCTAAAAAATAAAATACAAATAAAGATAGTCATTTAACATCCTTGTCAATTGCCTTCCTTTTTTCCCTGTATTTCTCTTTTCTCTCTTCCTTACTTCAAAGCACATTTGACAACATATCCTATACATACATAATTTGAAACATTTTTTTTCAAGAAAGTGTTCCTTTATATATTCCTGTCACTTTTCACAAGAAAATATTTTAAAAATTAACATTAAATATTTATCTTGAAAAACTATTTTACAAATGGAACAAATTTCCTTCAAACAAGGCAAATGAGTAAGAATAAGTAAAACTTTCTTATCACCAAATAGAATGGCCTTCCTTTCTTTAATCTAGACAGCATTGCTATACCTGACTTATGTGAATGCACTCTTAGGTATTTGGTCGTCTCTCAATTCTGTCACTAAACTATCTGGATCTTGTCTTACTTCTCTGACTTCTGTCTTTTCATATATATTATATGTCCTCAATAACTGAGAGGCAAAACACCTGCCTTCAGACAAGGGCAAAAATGGTGGAAACAACAATTACTGAGTGACTGCCATGTGGCAGGTTCTAAGACGGATAACTAGGACTACTATGGTGAGCAAAATAGGTGCCTCCCAGCTACATGGCCAACAGGCTAGTGGGAAAAACAGACACCTAAGGAACAAATGGGAAGTTATACAGTGTAGTTACTATTTGATGGAAAATTTCAGGGTGATATAAAGGCATATAATAAGGAAGCTTGATCCAGATTGAAAGGGAATTAAAGAAATGATATTCAAGACCTGGGAACTCCAAGTTAATTCTCATTCTTCAGATCTCAGTTCAATCACAATATTCTCAGAGAAGCTTTTACTGACCCTCCTGAATAAATGAAATTTCACTGTCGATCACTTTATTGTTAATAGTGTCAGTCACTATAAATAATTTTTCAAAGCATTTACCACAGGTATAATTTTTCATTTGCTTAAATTAATTCCTGACTTCACTAGACCATTAGCTCTGAAAGGGAAGGCACTTTTGTTTACATAGAATAGGTGTTCATTAAATATTTATGCAAAGAAAGAAGAAAGAGAAGTTGATGTCCCTCTCTTCAAAGAGGATATTGTAGTCTAGGGAGTCAAAATAAATTCATAAGAAACAAATAGTAAATAATTAAGTCCCAATGTATAGGCCTCTATATTAAACCCACCAGAGGTTCAAAGAAGAAAAAAAGCCATGCAGATTGCCCTCACTTTTTAAAGAGCTCATAAAGAATGGTTAAGATTTGTAAAGAGCCTCAAAACACTCTAGTTTAATTCAAGCTTTCCTGGAAGTGTTTCCATATATATCCAGTGTTTAAAAGCAAATTTCTGGTTAACTGGCCCAAGATATTAAAAGCTATGCTATCTCAAAATATGCTGGACTAGAATATTGAGCATTCCAAGATATGTCAAGGGTCATTTGACCTTTACTCTCCTACATGCAGCAAGCCACAAAGAATCTTTTGGGAGAGATGCTCTTCATATATCAAGACTAGAAAATAAGGCTTGATCATGACAGACTGGTAACTGGGGTTATAGTTAATCTGAAGAAACTCTGATGTAACCTTTATCTTCCCTCAGGTTCTATACACTCCCCCATATCTCTTAGTAACATCCCTAGAATTAGATGTTCATTTGTCCTGTCATTCCTCCACAGATTTACTGTTCTCTTGTCTAAAAGGTATAGCTTTTGTAATTTCTTCAGATTCACTCTGTGAAGATTCTTATGTAGATTAAATTAATAAAACTGTTGTGCTCTTCTCTTGTTCATCCACTCTTACATTAGTTGGGTTCCTAGACACAGTCACACAGCCCATGTAAGAACTGAATCGGGTAGATGGGATCTGTCCTTCCTACAGAACAAAGAAATAGTGACCTCTGCTCTACATATGCAGTATGCATAAAATTACATGTGGCTTACAATACTGTTTTCTTTTTTGTTGTTGTTTGTTTCCTTCCTCGATTTATACTTAGAAATAATCAGTGGTAAACCGATTCTTAAAAGAAGAAACATTTACTTATTTTCATGGCATAAATATTCCCACCATGGCCAATTTCAAGCTATCAATGGTTTATAGCATCTTAGAAAATTCCAACATATTTCATAGTGGACTGTTAGAAACTGTAGGATCCAACTACAGCACATCATTACTACATTCTGGAATTGGTACCAGGACAGAGGCCTGTAATAACATTATGGATCTAGAGCTAATATGTTAAGACACAGGCATTCAGTTAGAAGCCTGGAATTCTAACACTACCTTTGGCACTTACTGGCCTTTGCAAGTCAGCTAAACCTTCTGCCTCAACTTTGTTATCACTAAAATAGAAATAATTCTTGATCTTCCTAGCTCACAGGGCCAGTGTAAAGATCAAAAGTAAAAAAAAAAAAAAAGGAACAAGAAAAGTTCTTTCAAAACAAGTTGGTTCATTCAGTATACAAATTAAGCCCTTGGGGGTTTGTGCTGATTTTGATCTGGTTTGCATTTTAAAAGCATGGCAGCTGGTTTTAATGAAAAGTGATAGCCACAGCATCCCTTCTTTTTGGTGTTTAATTCTTCATGACAGTCAAATAAATGCCTGGTTTGTGTTTTGTTTTAAGATAGTGATTTGTCTGAATAGAGAACATTGGAAAAGGGAATAGAAAATGTCAATTTGCTAAATTGAATTTTAAATATAGAAACATCTCATTGGGCCATTCATTATAGTTTCACTTGGCACAGCTGCTTATGTGGCAATATGGTGGCTTGCAAATATTTAAACAGAGAAGTTACAATGCACACCTTGCAAAGGAAATGATTACAAATGTTTCTTTTTTTTCCTGTAGGCTTTTAATATATACATCCAACTTACAGGTAGATCGACCATATATACAATTTTAAAAGCAAACTGTTAGTAAGATATTAGTTGTAAAAAACTTTATCACTCTAAAGTCACACAAATGCAGTTAATTTTACCAAATGTACTACCTGATTGTACTCAAACGATATATTAAAACCATCATAAAAACTTCCAACTATTTGATTTAGAGTCTCAACTTCCTTATGAAAATACTTTTTTATAAGTCACAGTTACTATAATTTTTATTATTCTGCACATAAAATAACATTCTTTGGCAATTACCAAAATAAAAAATGATAAAATTTAAGATCTAAATTAATAACACCAAAAATATTAAACCCTGCAATAAAAAAAGAAGTAAATAGAATATATAAAGATCACTGGAAGAATAAATGAAGCTAAATAGCAAATTAAATTTGTATCAGAAAGTTCTAAGATTACCAAATATAAATAAATGAAGTTTTAGATTCCCTTTTCTTTATTCTTACTTGCATCTGGTATTAGTTTTTAAACTGATGAATGAGAATACCTATCTAGTCTTGTTACCACACAGCTCATAGCTCTCAGCATACTAAGCTGTCCTTCAAATGCCTGTTCTCTCAGAACATGCCATCGACTTGTTTTGTTCACTGATGGACTTGTTGGGTTTGGCAGAGTATCTTTAAGTATCTATATCTAGACTTCAGTTTATGTCTCAATCTAAGAAGTTATAATTAAGAAGGGAGATTATTAGCATTTAGATTTTGGCTAAAAGACCACTGAAACTTAATTTCTAAGAAAACTTTGTAAAATAATCTCCCAGTAATTTTGCCTAATACATTTAAAAAAAACACTTTAAACTTCCAAAATCATTATACATTCTACCTCCTACAAATGTTTTAGATTAAGTGCTTTTCAATACCTTTTGTAAGCAATTTCAATAAAGACGTCACTGTTTTTGTTAGCCTATCAAATGCATTTGAGATCCAATTAAATGTTTAGCTAAATTGTTTTCTTATTTTCAAAACTTTTAAATTTTTTAATAATTTTAGATTTACAGAATTTATGATGCTAGCACTGAGAGGTCCTATATCCCCCATTTCCTTATTGTATATATCTTATCAGTAGTGTTTTGAGACATCTAATGAACCAACATCAATATGGTATTATTCACTGCAGTTGATACTCTATTTTTTTTTAACCTGAAGCCTTTTTCTGTTCCAGGGTCCACAAGGCTCTATTATATTTAGTCCTTACATCTCACTATGCTCCTCCAGGCTGTGGGCATTTCTCAGACTCACCTTGCTTTTTGTGACTGTATTAGTTTCCTAGGCTGCCATAACAACTTATGACAAGCTGGCTTAAAACAACAGAAATTTATTCTCTCGCCACTCTGGAAGATAGACGTCTGAAAGCCCTTGGCTTGTAGACGTCTCTGCCTCCATCTTCATTTGGCCTACTGCCATGGGTGTGTCTATGTACAAATTGCCGTCCTCTTTTAAGGGCAATAGCCACTGAATTAGGGGTCCAACTCAGTCCAAGGAGGAGAACCACAGAGGCATGTGTCCCTCTCATCACATAGTTACCAAGATTCCATACTTTGAGCATGGCTTGTCACCGGTCATGCTCACCTCAGTGCTGCCTGCGGTGTCTGGTGTTCCCACTGTCAGGGGCCCCTCACTCCCCCCACACAGCACTCTTCAGGAGTCACTCCCCACAGCCACACTTCAGGGCCCAAGAACTCTAGCTGCTTGAGGAGGGAGTGCTACAGAGTTATTTGGAATTCTTCAGTATAGGAAATCTGACTGTTTCCCCCCATTTACTTATTTATTCTGCATTTTAAAAATTAAACTGAAATGATGAGAAAGCATTAAAAGGGTTTAGATGTATCCAGTAGCAACTCTCAAGTGTTTTCTATAAATTTCCTATTTCAGGTAATTCAGAAAAGAATTGAGCTACATTTCAGTTCGGGGGGTGGGGTGGGGTGGCGGGATCAGCAGCAAGGGAAATGGGGACAGGAGCGAGACCCAACCTTAATGAAAACCTTTGGCTAACACTACCCAAAGAGTGTCAAAATTTAGAACATCATCTAACAAGTTCAGATCTTCTCAGAAGTCCAAAGTGGTTGAGTATGGATTCTCAGAAGAGGCAGAATTATCACTGTGGGCATTTTCTCCCAGGAAAAGAGTAAAACTAGAACATTTCCTCCAATTCCATTTTTAGTTGACCACATTTCAGGGAGTAACACTTTGGAGTGAGAAGTAGAGAAATCCATCCACTCACATTTTTCAAGTCTCTGCTTTTCAAAAATCGGCCTCAAGTGCTAGTAATCTCTGATATTCTACGATCCTTAAAAGTCTCCTAAATTAAACTCTGTGCCATTGAGCAGTGTACAACAAAAGCCACTGGGGGAAAAATGAAGATCACATGAGATACATTTTATTGCTGGATATCCTTTTCACATGGTGGTGCCATATGCTAAATTAGGAGAGTTCAACATATTTGCTCAACCAAGGCAAACAAATAAAGAGCTACCAGGGCCTGATGTTACCCAGCTGGGTGGGAAGACAGAAAAACATGCTATAACTATCTTTAATGAGATTAAAACTTCTGAATTCAACTTTCATTGTGATATATTAAATGGCCTCTAAAAATAGTATATCATAAAACATTACAGGTACAGTGGGAAGAGTTCTCACTCACAGATGAGATATTTTAATATTTAACCACCTGTTACCACATGATCATGTCCCTTGTATTACTTAGAGCAAAGGACATTAACAATAAACAAAATACTACAGGTGATTTACTTTGCGTTTTCAGCACAGGTCCTTAAGAAGATCAATGTTTTACAAAATAAACATGTTTGGAAATGGTTACAATCTAGAAAGTGGGAAGAGTCACCCTTAAGTAACTGGATTCTTTTTCACTTTTCTAAATCATACAAACGTCTCTCTAAGGTTAACTTAACTATTTAACTGCAGATGATTTTTTTTAAAGTAATGGATTGTTAGTTTTTAAAAGGTTAAATAGAGCTTCCTAGTATACTATAATGTAGATGCTTATATGTCCCCAAAATTACCTCTCATATACTGTATAAAAAGATGCTATTTAGTATCTCAATGTCATCTTTTCTGCCTGCCCTACTACTCAAATATTGATTATTTTGGTAGAAGAACAAGGAAGCCTCACAGCTCATCAAAGGATTTTTTACTGTTACAATCTGTTGGTTCTATTTTTGCAAGTCTTTACGGATCCGATCACCAGCATAATGGTTATATGGGGACAGGTATTTGCTTTATGTACTTCTTTAAGTATCAAGAGTGTATCAAGTTCAACAAGTATGCCTTTATAAATCTATAGGACAGGGGTTAGGACTATAGCTCAGTAGCAGAATGCTTGCCTAGCACGTGTAAGGCACTAGGTTCAATCCTTGGCACCACATAAAATAAATAAATAAAACAAAAGTACTATGTCCATCTACGACTAAGAAAATATTTTTAAAAATAAATAAATAAATCTACGAGACATTCATGATTGGGTAGATAAGTTAAACACCCAAATCAATCTTAACTGCTTATTCATATTGCTCTGTACCTTTTAATATTTCAATCACATATAAATACAGAACATGTTCCATAGAAACATAGAAATACTCTCCTTTCAAAATACAATTTTTTGTTTCTCTTCAAGAAACAAGGCAATTCTAATATGCTATTAGAAAGTGATGTGTTAAAGACAAGACAAAACAAGAAATCAATTCCTTTAATTACCTGAATATAAAAATAATCCAGATTATCAATAGGTAACACAATTAAGAAGACAAATCTCTGGTACCTTATCCAACTCACAGAAGAACCTAGGACAAAGAAAAACCTTCCTTGAAAATTTTCCTACTCTTATGAAGAAACTTTTTTGGGGGGTGGGGAGAGGAAGCTCATTTAAGAAAAGACCACATTGTAAGCAATGCAGGGACAGCAGAACACAAAGCTCCAGGGAAGCAGTAAGAGTGGAACTAGAGAAAACAAAATCCCCCTCAAAAAATGACTGAACCGAAGAAGGCAAGAAGAAGCTTTTTAGAAAATACGATACAGTGGGGAGAGATACAGTATGAGAGGGATCGCTTACAGCGCAGGCAAGGAGAAGGCGGAGTGCCAGGTGGCACCTCGGGATGGGTAGGGAGGGCATCCTGGCCACCAAAGCCTCCCTTTACAGGCTGGGGCCAGAGCTGAGGCCGTAGAGAAAGGAGACGGGCAAAGGCAAGCCAGGGCCTGGAGGTTAAGGAGCCCACCCCCAGCGTGGAGTTACTGAGGAACCACGTGAAGCTCTGGGAAGTAAGGAGGGGTGATGAAGACGGAGACCAAGTGAGAATCCTTACCAGAGGGCAAATTCTAAAGTCAAACTTTTTTAAATTTCTTTTTTTATTTTTTAGTTATAGGCAGACACAATAACTTTATTTTACATTTATGTGGTGCTGAGGATTGAACCCAGTGCCTCATGCATGGGAGGCTAGCACTCTACCACTGAGCCACAATCCCAGCTCCCTAATGTCAAACTTTTGTTACACCAAAATTCAGTTTACTTATGATGTGGAAATGTCATTCACAACCCACTAAGAATACCTTTCCGTCTATGTACAGCCTTCTGTCTGTATCGATCATGTCCTCCCCAGCTCTAGTTCTATGTCCCCTTACTTTTGTACTTTTACTCTCCACCAGACCTGGACGACCCCTTTCATGCTCTCACACCCTACCTGTTCTACCACTGGTCTATCATTTTTTTCGCTGCTGCAGACCTCTCCCAGACCCCCACACATTCCTGCTGCAGCTTAACTGACTGCTCTGAGGCCTCCTGCAAGTTCTCGCTGAGGGATCCAGACCCACCATCATCCCCTTGTCTTTCACTGCCTTGAACCCTTGCTTCCAGGATCTCAAGTCTCCCTCGTTCATGCCTGTACTTGTTCTTATTTTGATATATCAAGTACTTCTAGAACTTCCTGAGGAAGAATGTAAGAATGGCAGACTTCTGAAGTTTTACATGACTAAAAATGTGTTTGTTCTGCCTTTATACATGATCAATAATTTGCTTGGTTTCAAACCGTAGACTGGAAATTATTTTTGCCACACAATTTTGAAGCCCGTGTTCTTCTGTGGCCAGTGTTGCTGCTAAATGTCAGGTGCTGCTGTGATTCTCAATTTTGTACAGGGTAGCTTCTTCTTTCTGAAGTTTTGTGAACTTTATTGTTTTTCTCCTGAAATCCTTAACATTTCATGGTGATACAGATCAGTACAGGTGCTCTTTTAATATATACACTTCAATATATTGGTAATTCGTGAGGTCTTTTCAAACTTAAAAATCATTGTCCTTAAAATATGGAAAATTTTCTTGCCTTATTTCTTTGACACCTTCCTCATTAAATTTTTTTCCCTTTATCTAAAAATTTCAGTTGTTCAGAATAGAAACTCCCACACTCATACATTGCTGGTGGAACTACAAATTGGTACAACCACTCTAGAAAGCAGTGTGGAGATTCCTCAGAAAACTTGGAATGGAACTATCATCTGACCCAGTTTTCCCACTCCTCAGCATATACCCAAAGGACTTAAAATCAGTATACTATAATGACACATCAATGTTTACAGCAGCTCAATTCACAATAGCTAAACACCAACCAACCTAGGTACCCTTCAACAGATGAATGGATAAAAAATTGTATAAATATTGTACACATATATATGTATGTATGGAACATTACTCAGCCATAAAGAATGGCTTTATGGCATTTGCTGGTAAGTGGATGGAACTGAAACGATCATGATAAGTGAAATAAGCCAATCCCAAAAAACAAATGTTCTCTCTGATATACAGATGCTAACTCACAATAAGCATGGGTATGGGGGTGGGGGAAAAACAGAAATTCACTGGGTTAGATAAAGGAGAATGAAGGGAATGGTGGAGAATGGGAATATGAAAGACAGTAGAATGAATCAGACATAACTTTTCTATGTTCATATATGAATACATGACCAGTGGAACTCCCTAACATGTACAACCACAAAAATGGAAAGTTATACTCCATGCATGTATGATATGTCAAAATACATTCTACTGGCATATATAACTTTTAATTACTAAAAGTAAATTAAAATTAAAAAAAAAGAATAGGAACTTCTAGACTATCTCTATTTCTCTTGTCTTTTCTCTTTGGTTTTTCATTTCCTAGTATTTTTGTTCTACTTTCTAGATGGCTTCCTTTACTTTATCCTCAAAAACATTTTAAGTTTTTCATTTCTCCTGTCAGTCTTCAATTTCTGGGAATATACTTTTAGTCTCTAAATGTTCCTTCTATTATTAATACCTGTTCCTATTTCATGATTGTAGCATATTGCCCATCAATAATAATATTTTGAAGTTTTCTTCTCCCTTCACTGTCTCAGTTTTTGCCAATTTCCTTCTTTTTCCCAGGTATCTTTTAGTTTAACATTTTTAGTTATATATAGATATGATACCTTTATTTTATTTATTAATTTTTTAATGTGGTGCTGAGACTCAAACCCAGTACCTCACATGTGTTAGGCAAGCACTCTACCAACTGAGCCACAACCCCAGCCCTTCTTTTAGTTTCTGAATTGTTTCAAGTATCTGGTTTTGAACAGTCACTATTCTTATCAAAATTAGAGCCCTAAAAAGCTGAAAAAAAACTCAGTGTCCACGGGTAAGGCTTGTGATCAGGTAGTCTTGGCTGCAGAGGCCTCCTGCAGGGAGATCCCAACTGTAAGTATCCATGAGTCTTCCCCACAGATTGATCAGATTCTTCAAAGAAATGCCTCCCAATTTCTCTCCTGGAGATTATAAAGCTGACTGAAAATTTTTCAACAGTAAGTGAAAGAAGTGGGCAGGGGAGGGGGATGTCACACTGCTCAGTATGTCACTTCATCCTCCATCTGTGCCTTGATATCCCCAGCTGAGTTCTCCAGTTCACATTCTTCTGGAAGTAAAGGGCCATTCTTACTGGGTGTGGGGAGGCAGCTGGGCTCTCAGTTCTTCAAACCTAACTCTTCCTACTTAACCCTTCTAATTTCAGCCTCACCCTCACTGTTGAGCCTCTGGGAGGTTCTAAAGTGAGAATCGGGTTGCTTCTTGGTATCTCTCACTAGCAGCTTGGGTTTCAGCCTCCTGGGATTTCTAGGTTAGTCACAGTTACCCATAGGCTTTCCAGAGTCCCTTTTTCTCACTGGGTTTTTAAGATTCTTTACTGTTATTTTAGGAATAAATACATACATGCTTAGTTTGTCATTTTTCTGTAACATATTTTGATTGTCTAAACATTAATAACTACCTGTTAATGAACAATCAGAAGGAATATCCAAGCCACCTCTAATATGAACTTGAGAGCTTCAGGTGAACTATGAAATATGAGCCCAAGTTTATACTAAAAATAAAGGTACCCTACTAGCCAGAGTGAATATAACACACCAAAAGGAGGAAAATTTACTTTAGATAAAGTCAGCTGATATTTTGGTAGTATATGCTTAACTACCTTTTGTTAGTATAACAACAAATGCTGATTCTGAATCCCAGAAAAGAAATGACATGATAATGCATGAAAACGAGGCAATATCCACAACCCAACCAGGCATTGCTGTTTATGAGAAACTCAGGCCTTAAGTGCTTTTCTAGGGATTAGATCATAGCTTTGAATGCACAAATAGTTTGGAGTTGGGGGAAGGTGGTTTTTTAGGTTTGTTGTTGTTATTGTTTAGAAAGTTTTAAAATGGCTTTATTGAGTTATAATCAGATTTTTAAAAAGAGAGGCCCATTAAATGAGTAGAGGTGGGAACAAATTCTTTCTGATCTACCCCCAAGGAAAGGCAAAAATAGTTGTATATTACTCTGAAGATCCACACTGCCTAAAAGGTAGCATGAAAATTTCTTTTCTTGAGTTCTATGTAGTCAAAAAATTAAAGAAAAAAAAGTTAAATTCAATGGGAAAAAATTAACTAAGGTCTCTAAATTCAGATTTAAAAGGCAGTAAATACACACTTTGATTGTGGATAGTACTACCTCTGAAGAATCTCTGCTTAATTATAAAAATGGAAGTTCTTTAAAAAAAAAATGTGCACATATCTCACCATTTCACTATTACAAAAACAATAATGCTCATTTTACTTAATTCTTACCACTTATAAGAGGTAACCGGAACCTCTTATTTCTGTTTTCATGAGGAACCTGAGGCTTACAAAAGTTATAAGTGAAGGTAAAGGTGGCCATGACATCAATGGCTAAGATATACCATGACTAAGCCTTGACCCCAAGTCATGCTTTTAAATGCTCTTATATATAAATATTTTCTTTTTGCTAATGATAAATCCAGTATTTTGATGTTGACTGAAGAAATGTCAACAGTGAAAAATTCAAAGTCAAAATGACCTTTATAAATCATTATTCAAACAAAATTGATTCAACATCAATTGACACCAGCCAATCTGAGTACTAACTCAGTCATCCACTCACTCACTTAAGCACTATATGCCCACCAGCACTCTACAGGAGCACTGTCTAGTACAACTTCAATGACATCAATGTGTTGTATCAGCACTGCTCAACACAGCTCAGCACAAGTGCCAGGCACTTGAGATGTGGCTATTGTCAAGGAAAAAATGAATTTTAAATTTTGCTAAATTTAAATTAGTTTACATTTAAATCTAAGTAGTCACATATGGCTAACAACTACCCTCCTGGACAGCACAGTTCAAGATATTGAATACACAGTTCAAAAAACAGGCAGAGTTCCTGTCATGATTTGGATAAGTGGTCCCCAAAGGTCCACATTACAGGCTTGGTTGCCAGCCTATGGTACTAGTGGGAGGTGGAAAAACCTCTAGGTGGGGTAAAGCCTAGTTAAAGAAAGGTCACTGGGGTTAATCAGGACCCCAACCTCTTCCTCTCTCTTTGCCCCCTAGCTGCCATGACGTGAGCTGTTTCCCCTGCCACATGCTCCCACAGGCCCAAAAGCAATGGAGCCAACCAATCATGAACTGAACTCTGAATCTATAAACCTGATAATTTGTTTATCTCATGTATTTTGTTATAGTGATGGAAAACTCACTAACACAGTTCCTATCTTAACAGAGCTTAAGCTCTAGTGGGAGAGCAGCATGAGATAAGTAAACTCACAAAGAAAATTACAAATTGTGTTCATTGCTTAGGAAAAAAAAAACATAGAAAAAACTGTATTCATAAGGCTATAAACTCAGACTGTGCCAAACCTAGCTATGAGTTCTAAAATGTATGGGACTGACTGACTGATTCTGAAAATGCTATCTCAGGATTCCCCATATAAAATCCAGGACAATTAGCAAACCATTGAAATAAAAAATGTATGCATTTGCTAAAAGTGCTGGTGCACAGAAACAGCACTTTCTTGATAAGGAAATGTATGCAAAACTAATTGTGAACAAAAATGCTGTTGGTCATTGTACGTCAGGTTAAAATTCTAAATAAACACCACAGTAAAGTTGAAGAAATGAAGCAGCACAAAAAAAAAAAAAAAAAAGCAGAAAACATTCACAGTACTTTGGGTACTTTGAGTTTTAAGAGCCTGAATCCGCTGAGCTGGGAAGTCAGGGAAAAACAACTAAACTACTGTTCCTCTTGGGCAGAAATGGGACTTTTTTTTATAGTACATGTCCTTTTAAGAGCCAGTGTCAATTTATAAACCCCCCAAAAATGTTTGCTAGGAATTACACATTGAGCACCTGGAATTGAAACAGAACAAAAATACAACCGTTTAGAGTGGATTAATAAGTGTCGGGGGAAAAAAGCATTTGGATCTGCAGGTGAAGGGAAATCAGCAAAAATTTCATGCTCCTGGATTATATTGTGGATTTTTGTTTTGGAATTTAAGATGAATTTGTTTGGGAAAATGGGCTATTTGAGGTCAAAAGGAAAAGGAAATTTGAAAAGGGAATTATCACTAGGGCTGGTAATGCCACATTTGCATTTCTTTCTTTTTATTCCCAAAGTTCCCATCTCTAAGCAACTGGTAAAATAAATGGCTTTAGACTGAAAAAGGAAAAACCTGGGGAGAAGCAAAATCTGATTTAATGAAAATGTGATGCTCATAAAAAGAGGTTTATTTTAACTTTACAAATAACACCCCAAATTAACTCTAGCTCTTTGTTAAATAATCTGGTTATCATTTAACTAGCATAACTGTGGTCTCTATTTTAAGCCAAATGAGTATATAAAATCGATGCATTAAGAGAACTAGACTACTACTGCTGGAGGAAGTGGTGGGAGTTGAGAAGGGGATTGGTGGCTGCTGAGCCAGGCACAATGCTACCTGCTTTGACAGACTATCTGTCACAATGACCTCATGAAGTAGGAGCATCGTTATCTCCCCTTTCAGAGATAAGACAGGTACAAAATTTAACAACACATCCCATATCAGAGAGCTGATAATAAGTATTAAATATAGAATAAAATTCAACCACTTTGCTACATAATTTTACCTTGTTTTGGATTAACAAAAGCACATTGTCACATAACATCTAGAATCAACTAAAAGGATGTTTCTCTTTTCCTACACTTTAATTGCAAATGATAGCCCACACATTTGCATAGAAAGAACTGATGATCTAGCTTCACTGATAAACAAATAAACAAAAAAAACTGGACTCTGGAAGTTTATGAAGTAAAGGCAAGAGACATCCAGGATGACTAGAAACAATCAAGATAAAGGCTAAAGTGGCACCAGGGCAAAGACAACAGACCCAGAGTTTCAAAAGGACATGGTGTCATATTGCCTTGTTGAACAAAGTTCATGCCTATTACAGACACTTCTCTACAGGAACATATTTCTAATTGTATAACAGCTATCAATAAAACTAGAGTTGACTCATACCCACCTTTAAGGCAACACATTATACAAAGCATGGGGTCACATGAATGATCATGAATAATATGTGCTTTAAGAACTTTATGAAACTGTATAAATGAGACAACATGGTGTAGCTTTGCAGTTTCAAAAAGCCTTTTTAAAAAAATTATTCCTATGAATATCTCACTACTTAACTGAATGAAGATGTTTATTTCAAATCTTCTTGTAAGAAAAGATGGAATGAAACAACGTTCTAAAAACAAACAAAAAAAAGAATAGTGGAAAATATTAAATTAGCTGAGCTAAAAACAGAAAATAGTTGGCCTCTCTCTAGCTTAACAAAAACCACACAAGCAATGAGTGCTATCAACTGTGCTCCCCATCCCCTTCTCTAGCTCATCCTCATCCACACAGTAAATGGCATCACTGCCCTCCTGCCTCTCCAACCCTATCATTTTTATTGCCGTTTTCCTTCTTTTCTCCAAATGGAGTGGAAAAGCAAATCTGAGTCTTCTTGCCTCCTCAGTTGTGCCCACTCTCTGATGATGTGCATCGGTCCTCCCAGAATCCAACCATTTTTCTGTGAGTGGAAGTAAATACCATTTTTGAACTTGTCATGGTGAACATCTCAGATGTCAATTTTATGTAGGTTCGTAATGAGATTAGAAAAAAAACAAAACACTGAATTCCAAAGCCAATACCAATCTGGTTTTCCAATACTGTTCCTAGCACTGTGCTCTTGGATGTGTCACTTAAACTCATAGATTCCCAATTGGTACGAATTAAGCTGGAAAACTTGTGATTTTTGCAGCTGCAAAATCCAGTGCATTAGTCCAGTGATGTCGGGGACAAAAGCCAGCACCTTAGCTTGGCAACCTGCTTTTTGCATATGAAATTGCCTATAGAGACCACCTGAGAGAGCAAAGCAGAGGGGAAAAAAATGAATATGCTGTTATCTTACTTGTGTATGGATGGGGGTATTATATAAATGACTGTTCTCTACCCCCAACGAACTCCAAGCTTGCCTACAAAGAAAAGTGTGTAACATGAGGACTGATTTTTGCTCTCTCATGCCCCCCACCACCACCTGCCAGCCCCCACCCCTGCTAAGCAGTTTTGGGAATGGCACATAGCAGCACACAGTAGCACCCTCAAACTAGCTAGGTGGGAAGACTTTCCTGCTCTCTTAAGAACTGAGATGCTCCATTCCACAATGATGAAACAGAAATTTTTTAGGAAACAAGTGTTTGAATTTCATGAGATACAAGAATCAGTGTTTACAAGAACAGTGTTCAATCTCAGCTGCAACTGCTGAACGTCAGGGAAGGCCAGTTTTGCCAAAAGCCACACAGCTGCTTCCCTGCCATGAAGGAAATCGGATAAGACAAAACAGCATATTCTTGTAAGAACTCGGTGAGCCACACAGAAAGCAATGATCCCAACCTATCAAAGCCCAAATGACTTAGATTTAAAAAGAAGAATTAAAAAAACACAAGAAAAAATGACAAACTATCAATCCACTAATCATCTAACAATATAAGTGAAATGAGTTAAGAACAGGACACACCTGCCTTGACAGACTAACTGTCACATAGACAGTATCTGTAAATAACCCCCAAACCTATCTAACTGCAAAGGCTCAAATAACAGTAATTCACTCTCAGAAGACAAATATGGCCCTGCTGTTGCTTCCTGAGAGGAGGAATGAGCAAGCTCCTCCCATAGAGGAAACAAGCTCACACACACAGCAGTCCCCTGCATTCAAAGCCCACTTTCTTATTCCTAACAGAAAATAAGGACAATACTTACGGTTTGCTTTTTCAGAACTACTGGAAGAAAAAAAAAAAATCCACTTACAGAATATATTCCAATGTTTTCATTGTGGCATTGTGCTAGAGTGAGAAGAACATACTATGAAGATCCTCATCCCTGAATGTAAATCCTGACTCAAATATCTTGCTACAACTTCAGACAAGTCATTATCCTCTCTGGGCCTCAATTTACTCATCTTTAAAATGAGGATACTTTGTTGTGAGGACTACATGTAAAAGGATACATAGAACACTTCAGATATATTTCAATAACTACCTTATCAATGCCTTTATTTTCTTGAAGAGTTAAACATTAGAGAGAAATAGAAATAAAGCCATTTCCTTTAAATACTACTTCTAAAATCAAATTCACTGAAGTAAAAAGCAGTTGATTCAAGCAAATACTACTTGGAAAAAGTATATGATAGAGTAAACAATGTTACCAGTTGCAGTTATACCTAAAAAAGAAAAAAAAAAACTTTCACTAATCATTTACAGTCTATCAAAATTTGCCTTTCTTCTCCAGTCATCCTTATTCTTTCCCATGTATAAACCCTCACTACCACCAGGCTCTATCCTCAATATATGTTTGCACTAAATTACTTTCAGGTACCTGCTCTTACCCCAAATATAGTTTCCAATCCCTTATACCACCCATCTAGCAATTTATCAATCCCTCAATTCCCATCCCTGTTTTCAAGTCTTTCCTGACTCAACAATAATGATACACAGTTTTTAGTAATTATTTATCATGTTAACATTTTCAAATGAGGCTATGAAGATGCACTCTATTCTTTTCTATCTCCTTATACAACTCTTGGTGGGGCAAACTTGTATAGACTTTTGCAAAATAATCCCTGTACTAGAGTTGTGTTAGGAAGTATAATATGGATATAAAATAAGAGTCAGAGAATCTTAGTGTCCAAGGTGAGCATTACTGCCAATACAAATTGCTTGCCAAGTACAGTGGTGTATACCTGTAATACCAGCAATTCGGAAGGCTGAAGCAGGAGCATAACAAGTTTGAGGCCAGCCTCAGCAATTTAGTGGGACCCTAAGCTTAAAAAAGAAAAAAATCCTTTAAAATTTACACCAATGACCACCTAACACCACTCCTGTCAGAAGCAAAACTGGTATGAAACTAATTTAGAAGTAGAGAATTAAATTTTTATAAAGAAAATTAAAGATCAGACTTTCTGTAGTCACAATAATATAAAACCCTCCACATTAACTGAGTGGAAATACTAATGAGGCGCTATTGTTAGTGCAGTCATCTGTCAACCATGATTGTAACATCTGAGCTGGAAAGCAGAACTTTCAGTAAAGTTTGCCTATTTACATCAAGGAGGTTCAAACTGACTCAGAGGAAAAAGTATTATCCTCTGACTCACCAAGACCACTTCCTGAAACACCCAGTATTTTTCTTGGAAGGAAGTCCATACAAATGCCATTTCTCTAGAACACTGATTAGGCAAAATTGAACTTTAACACAAAATGGACAAAAAGAAACATTTTCCAAAGTTACCCAGGTTTCAAATGAGAGAGCTTTCCATAAATATATGGGATCATAAGAGGAAGACTTTAAAAATAGTCAAATTTGATAATACAAAGTATATTATAGATGATCAGCCACTAACTTTGCATATTCCTCTTTATACTATAATATCTTAATGATAAACAACTTCCTAATTTGAATCTATGAAATTTAACTGTCTTTAGCTTCAGTCACTTTTATTTTCAAGGTAATTTTTCCCCTCCTTGAATTAACTGTGTAGTCAATGTTGAATAATTTATACAAACAATTATTATGTCCATATATGTGCCAAACATTTTTATAAACTCTTTGCCTGCATTAATTTGATGGACAAACAAAACTCCTCTAAGAAGCAGGTATATCTTACAGATGAGGAAACTGAGGCACCGGACAAGAAAGCATCTCTCCCACAGCGAGTGCATGGTAAAGCCTCCAACACTGGAGGCCAGTGCAAAAGCCCAATCTCTCAGTTTCTACACTCTGTCATGGATGTGAACCCTCCCTGCTTCAGAAGATTTGTTAATATATAAACACACGTACAATCCACATACACAGATATGTATTAACATGTCACATTTATATAATCTGTGCCTAAATTCAGGATTGTCCTTGTCCTTCGTTAATCTACAAATTCTGATGTAAATATGATACTTATAGGATTTGGGTACAATTAATAGCAAGTCTTCTTCTAGAACAACAACCACTTAGATAAGCTTGAATCATTCTACTGTCCCACTACATTTATGTCAAGTCTCACTTGTTTTCTAAAACGCTGGAAGTATCTCACAGACCTCTAAAAAACACCAAAATGATACTGCCCTCAACACAGCCCTCAGGGGAGAAAAATACATATAACATTTCCTTCTTCAAAATAACAAGCAATTAAACGGAATCTGGCTGTTTGTTTCCTCTTGAGTAATCTAGCCTGGAAAGAGTTCAAACATCTGACTCCTGCAGTATTTTGCTTTCAGTAGGAAAACCATCTTTTTGCATGTCAAGTAAGCTAATAAGAATTCACTCGTATCTATTACTGGTTCATGGGAACTGACTTGAATATTAAATGATTACACATTTCTAGTTTTAAACATGTGAAAAAGAAATTCCTTCGTAGCTAGTGAGGCCGACTAAGCACTCTGAAATAAACCAGACCACTCTGATCTGCAGATTACAAGGGAGCAGTGGAATAGCACAGATTTATCCCAGGGAGGGATAGCCCTCAGAGCTACAGCCTAAGGAAACAGAATATTCCCATTGGAGGTGCTCTTGGAGGCCTGTATGCCAAAGGTTCTAGGACCACAGAACCTTGCTGTTTCCTTAAAATATACCATTTATCCACGTCATGCAGTGAATGAAAATCCACCACTGGAAATTAATTTATTCCTTTGAGTTAACCATTTTCACCCCCTAGGAACCATTCAAAGTATAAACACATCTGAAAGCAGAAACTCGTTATGCCATGAACATTGATGAATGAATTTCCAGGTACTTTTCTCCTACAACAGGAGGACTTTCAGTGATGTGAAAATGCCTATGGAGTCATAAAATTCTTTACCCAGAAATGTAAGAAATCTGCATAGAACTGGAGCAATAGCAAGTTACTGGAGAAATTTGCCTGCTTGACACATTCACCTATATTCAATGCCTACATCCAATATATTAATAATCACTGAAATTGTGAAGGGAATTCCAGCCTATGCATGGAATAATTATTTATTAGGGGCAAACATCCTATAGGGTGAGCAAAAGCATGTAACAAATTCATTATTTGGGGGAAATTTATTACCTATAAGATGTGCTTTGCATAAATGTGGTTGATATCTGGGGCCTCTTCATTAGCAAGGCAGACAAGCAAATGGATCATTAGAATACATTTTACTAAATGCTATTATCATAGTATGAACAATGTACTATGAAAGCGTCTACCTAGGGCAACTGTTGGTAGGTTTTATGTAGGAGGAGACCATAGAACCAGGTGTTGAAAGATAAGAGAATATATCAATTGTATATGAATAGGGAGTTAGAGGGCATCCCAGATACATGCAAAACAAGGTGCAGATGGGTATAGTGATGCACACCTGTAATCCCAGTCTCTCTGGAGGCTGAGGCAGGAGGATCACGAGTTCAAAGCCAGCCTCAGCAACGGCAAGCCTCTAAGCAATTCACTGAGACCCTATCTCTAAATAAAATACAAAATAGGGCTGGGAATGTGGCTCAGTGATTGAGTGCCTCTGAGTTCAATCCCCAGTACCCCCCCCCAAAAAAAAAACATGGTATACCAAAGGCATGAGCTGGGTGTGGTAGCACATGCCTTTAATCCTAATGCACAGGAGGCTGAGGCAGGAGGATCGCAAGTTCAAAGCCAATTCATCATTTTAGCAAGGCCCTAAGATACTTAGCGAGACGCTGTCTCAAAATCAAAAATTAAAAAGGTGGAGAGGGTGGAATATGGCTCAGTGGTTAAGCACCCCGGGTTCAATCCCCAGTACCAAAAAAAAAGAACATGAGTTCCACAGGATAGTTAGATATGCTATTCATGTTAATCATACTACCAGTGTTTAGGAATATAACTATGCAGCATTTTTCTAGTTTTGTTTTAGTTTTGGTGCTGGAGATTGAACCCAGCCTCATGCATATTAAGCACATGCTATATCACTACTAGCTATATCCCCATCCCTTACGGGGGAACTTTAGAAGGCAGACTAGAACAGGAAGCAAAGTTTACTGATTTTGATATAATTTTGTCCGTTTCTTTCATTCCTATGAGAATACCCTTAATTGCATTCTATGTATTTAAAAAAAAACTAAGACTTGCTTATATCATTCCCACAATTTCTTCAAATTCCATAGTTCTTCAAAGAGAAACAAATATTTTAACTCATGTAAAATGTACTTAAATAAGCTAAAAGAACACAGCCCATATTTTTTAGAGTTTTTAGTTACATATGAAACTATTATATTCATCCTATTTTAGAATGCACAGGAATGTATAGATTTTAATTTAAACAAACTATATTATCATTATACAGCACCTTAATAAAAATCTCTAAATTATGAGATCTACAAACTAAACTGTCTTAGTGGGGAGGGGGGGCCACTGGACCAGTTCGATCAACTCCTGGTTCTGCTCTAAGATTATCCCACTGTGCCTTTTACAAATGCAAATTGTCTCACTGATCCTGAACCTTAATTTTCACTTTAGTCAGATGGAGTAGGGCCCCCCTTGCACACAAATCTATATAGAAGTTATGAAATAATGTAAATGCAAAGCTATTTTAAATGTAGACAATGATTTAAAATAGATGTGTTATTATACATGTAGATCATTACTTATAAAATGGTTGAAGAATTTTTTAAGGTTTCTACATTCCACTTTTTAATTAAGACTTTAAACCATGTTAAAAACATGCAAACTTTGAAGAAAATGTCAATTGAACAAAATAGTATACATTAGTACTCAAAAGGGGGTACTTTAAAAGTTCTATTCAGAAGTTGAGTGTGGTGGTACATGTCTGTAATTATAGCAACTCAGAGGCTAAGGTGGGAGGATCAAGTTGAAGGCCAGCCTCAGCAATTTTTTTTCAAATGAAATAATTTAATCTTTTGTTGGTGGTAGTGGTGGTTATTTTTAGTTACACATGACAACAGGGTTCATTTTGACATAATTAAAAGCATAGAATATAATTTATTCTAATTCAGTCCCCAGTACTTCCCCTTCCCCTCCCTTCCTTCCAGTCCCTGTTCTCTTTCCTCTACTGTACTACACAGGAAAGTTAAGTCAGATTCATTCTGCTGTCTTTTTCCTATCCCATTCCTCCTCCCTTCCCTTCATTCTCCTTTGTCTACTCCACTGATCTTCTATTTTTTAATCACCCCTCCCCCTTATTTTGGATTAGCTTCCACATATCATAGAAAGGATTCAGCCTTTTCCTAGAACTGGCTTATTTTACTTAGCATGATAGTCTCTAGTTTCATCCATTTGCCAGCAAATCCATAAAGCCATTCTTCTTTACGGTTGAGTAATATTCCATGGTGTATATATATCACATTTTTTATCCATTCATCTGTTTAAGGGTATCTAGGTTGGCTCCACAGCTTAGCTATTTTGAACTGTGCTATTATAAACATTGATGTGGCTGCATCACTGTAGTAAGCTGATTTTAAATTCTTTGGATATATGCTAAGGAGTGAGATAACTGGGTCAAATGGTAGTTCCATTTCTATTTTTTTCAGAAATCTCCATACTGCTTTCCAGAGTGGTTGCACTAATTTTCAGCTCACCAACAATGTATAAGTGAACCCCTTTCTCCACTCCTCACCAACATTTATTGTTACTTGTATTTTTGATAATTGCCATTCTGAGTGGAGTGAAATGAACTCTCAGTATAGTTTTAATTTGCATTTCTCTAATTGCTAGAGATGATGAACTTTTTTCATATATTTGTTGACCATTTGTATTTCTTCTTTGGAGAAGTTGATATTTAGTTCTTTTGCCCATTTATGGATTGAGTAGTAGTAGTAGTTGTTGTTGTTGTTGTTATTATTATTTGGTGTTAAGTTTTTTTAGTTCTTTGCATATCCTAAATATTAATGCCCTGAGGAGCAGAGGACAAAGATTTTCTCCCATTCTGTAGGCTCTCTCTTCACACTTCTGATTGTTTCCTTTGCTGTGAAGAAGCTTTAAATTTGAGGCTATCTCATTTATTGATTTTTCATTTTACTTCTCATACTTTAGGCGTCTTATTAAGGATGTCAGTTCCTGGGCCAACATGTTGGAGTGTTGGGCCTACATTTTCTTCTAGCTGATGCAGGTGTTTCTATCTAACTCCTAGGTCTTTGATCCACTGTAAATATTGTTCAGGGTGAGAGATAAGGATTAAATTTCATTCTACTACATATGGATTTCCAGTTTTCTCAACACCATTTGTTATGAAGTCTAGCTCTTCTCCAGTGTATGTTTTTGGCACCTTTGTCTGAGATAACCATATCTATGTGGTTTGATCTCTGTGTCTTCTATTCTATTCCATTGGTCTTCATGCCTATTTTGGTGCCTATACCAGGCTTTTTTTTATTAATATGGCTCTGTAATACAATTTAAGGTCTGGTATTATGACGCCTCCTGCTTTGCTTTCCTCACTAAGGATTGATTTGGCTATTCTGGGTCTCTTGTTTTTTTAAATCAATTTCATAACTGCATTCTCTAGTTCTGTGAAGAACATCATTGGAATTTTGATGGGAACTGCATTGAATCTGTATAGCACTTTTGGTAGTATGACTATTTTCACAATACTGATTCTTCCAATCCAGGAACATGGGTGGTCTTCTAAGGTCTTCTTCAATTTCTCTCTTTAGTGTTCTATAGTTTTTATTGTAGAGGTCTATTATCTCTTTTGTTAGATTGATTCTCAAGTATTTTATGTTTCTGAAGCCTCGACAATTTAGAGACTCTCAGCAACTTAGCTAGACCCTGTCTCAGTATAAAAAATAAAGAGGCCTGGGAATGTAGCTCAGTGGTAAAGTGCCCCTGGGTTCAATCCCCAGTATCAAAACAAAACAAAACTGGAAAATAGCCCTGTAGTTATTCTCTTAAACATCAGAAATATGAATTTGGGCATGGTGGCACACGACCATAATCCCAGCAACTCTGGAGGCAGAGGCAAGAGGATCATATGACAAGTTTGACACTAGCCTCAGCAATTTAGCAAGGCCCTAAACAACTTAGTAAGACCCTGCCTCAAAATAAAAAAATAAAAAGGGCTGGGTATGTGACTCATTGGTTAAGCACCTCTGGGTTCAATCCCAGTACCAAAGGGGAGGAAAAATTAGAAATATGATTAATATGAGTAACTTATCTCACTATTTGGGTAGATGGGTATCTTTTTTCTTGCTGATCAAAACAAAATTTCAACTCTTAGCACTTACTACATCTGCTAGCCAATATTATTTTTTTGTAAGAAAACAGACTTATGATATCTAATAAAACATCTTCAAACTTCACATTAAACCCCAACAGTCTGATATCATTACACTGAAGTTTAAACTTAAATAAAATATACACAAGTATCATTAAAATCTTGTATAATGAAACATAATATGCTGTTACTACCATAGCTATTTTTTAACCAAAAAGTCTAACATCCACAAATAACCATGAATACATTTTCTGTCTCCAGTTCCCATTCAACTTCTTACCTAAGATTACCTCTCTCTTTTTTTAATTCTGCAAATCCATATTTCATCTCCATTTTATGGCAAATATCTTACAAAAAAAGCCCCCCCCCCCCCCGCCGTGGTTACTGCAATTTTATCTCATATATTCAGGAAATGGGCAACCCTCTCCTTTTTCTCTTTCTACTTGATGAATTCCTCAGCAAACTCAAACCTATAAATGAGAGTATCTCAATTAAGAATTCCAATTTGCTTATGAAGAAATAAGTTCTATTAATAGGAAGTAGTTGAGTATTTAACTTCCTTATTAAATCCCTAAGTATGATTATCATGTGTTATTTGGTTGCTAGGGATCACTTCAACCCCTCCCTCTCCAGATTCTAGTACAGAACATCCTTCCTCAATTGGTTGTTTTAGAAAACAGGCTACATGCATCCTATCTCAAATTCATTCTTGACATTTTAATAATGCAAACTTACTTTTCATGCTCATATGCAGATCCAATTGGAGCAATCTACATTCATTTTTTTCCTCTTTTCTGGGCAGCATGACTTCAGGTTAAGTTCCATTCAGACTCTCAAACAGCAGTTAAGATTTGAGAAAGCTGGGCAGGTAGTAGCCTAAGCAACCTTTGGGATTACTAACAACCTCAGTATCTTCAAGTAATCAGATTGACTTCAGAGAGGAGGGTAGTGGTCTTCACCAAGCAATCCCTGGGCTCACAATTACACCAGTAATTTCCCAGCAAAATATCCATTTATTATTTATCCATTCAATAAATCTTGCTGAAGGTATACTACCTGCCAGCAGGTACTATATATGCAAAACAGGTATAATTTCTGTCCTCAGACTTGTTAGGAGATACAATGGCCTTCTTTGATACTTCCTTGGATCTGTATGCCAAGCCCTTTCTTGCCTAACACACTCTGTCTGGAATAATTATCCTCTTTGTTTTTGCCTAACTCCTGCAACTCTGCCTAAAAATGGGCCCTGTCAGGAAGTCATTCCATGACTGACCAATTTGTCTCAGATGCCTCATACATGAACAGATTTTTCTAAAAGGGTTCAGCTGGAAAGGACACTTACCATGAATGGAGTGTCTGATATATGTTTTATATCTGCTTTGCAAAAATAAACTACTACCCTCTACACTTTCTTTTGAAGCAGAACACATTTTCCTATTTTGTACTTTATATTAAAAATATTTAAGTTTCATCTTTCTTCTGGGTGAATACTATATTATTATTTTTAAGTATGAAACTTGAATTTTCTGTCCTTTAGACTTTCTTTAAAACTCTTTATAAATGCACCCAAAGATATTCCCTAATGTACAAATTTTATAATAAATTTGACAATTCTCAAACCTATCTTGTTTTATGATTACACACCTTGGGTTTTTTGAGTCACTAGCTAAACTTAACTACAATGTCCATATTTGATATCTACTTATTTTCTTTCTTTCTTTTTTTTTTTTTTTTTTTTTTTTGGTAGTAAGGATTGAACCCAGAAGGGTTCAACCACTAAAGCACATCCCCAGCCTAATATCTACTTATTTTCAAGTCAGAATTATGAAGTCTATGCTCACTGTTACAAGTTTTCTTTACCACTCTGTTATCTGGAACAAGCCAGATACACATGGAATCCTGCTACTTGTTAAAAGTCAAAGTTGAGGCTTTCTTAAACTCCATGAATCTAGTTTCTTCATTTGTAAAATGGTTATAAAATCTCTCAAGGATATGAAAAGTAAAAAAGATAAAAAGCCCCCAGCAAAATATCATGCTAAATAAATATCAATTCTTTCCTACATTTGGAAAAAGGGTCACATGTTTAAAAATGTAGCCCCTTACAAAATATAACAACACTTTACACACCTAATCTGATTTCCTAACAAGAACAAGCCTAAAGTCTTTTTGCTTCACAAGCTACACAACAGGTCAGACAACAAACTTTCTGAAAAAGCCCAGGTTCAAAATATTTTAGGCTTTGTAGGTCACACTGTATCTTTATCAATATTCTTCATTTTTGTTTTTGTACTTAATAACCTACTAAAAACGTAAACATTATCCTTGGCTCATAGAAAGAAAACAGGCCTCTGGCTGTAGTTTGCTTTAAGTTCACACATACTCATTATTTCTACCCTGGCTTACCCTATGACTTCATCTTGATCAATGCCCAGCTGAACACTATTGAACTTCTAGTTTGACAAACAGTAATTAAATGCTTGGTCTTATGTAAAGGCCTTGTGAGGTAACTCACTACCTAAGGGGAAAAAGACATTTCACACACTACAAAAGAAGTCCAGCCATGCATTGCCTAAGCAGAGGGGTATGCTCTGACAAATGTGGTACCTCGATTTTGTCACTGTGGGATCACAGAACACACTTACCACTCCTGAGCTGAATGGTATGGTTGACAACCTGTTGCTTCCAGGGTTCAAACCTAGATAGCATGTTACTGTACTGACCACTATGGGCAACTGTAACAAAATAGTATTTGTGTATTTAAACATAGAAATCATACAATGAAATCTTACATAAAAGATTATTCAAAGGGTACACCTGGAAAGGACACTTAGCACGAAGGCAGCATGCAGGGTGGGAGTGGCTCTGGGTGAGTCAGTGAGTGAGTATGGAATGGACATTACTGCACCTGACTGACTAAGTAACTCTATACTCAGGTTACGCGACATTTGTTAAAAAATATATGTATATATGTGTGTGTGTGTGTATACACACACACACACACATTTCTTCAATAAATTAATCTTAGCCTATTCTTAAAGCTTTTTATAAAGCTTTCCGACTTGTTAATAATATTTAGCTTTAGCTTAAAACACTAACACATCGTAGAGTTGCATAAAAACATTCTTTCATTATAAGCCTTTTTCCACTTTATAATTTTATTGTTTTCGCTTTTTAAACTTTTTGTTAAAAACTGAAGCACAAGTGCACACATTAGCCTAGGCCCACACAGGGTCAGAAAGGTCACCATCACTATCTTCCATCTCCACATCCTGTCCCACTGGCAGATCTCCAAGGCAGTAACATGCATGGAGCCACCATTTCCTATGACACAGTGCCTTCTGGAACCACTCCTGAGGGACTTACGAGGCTGTTTTATAGCTGGCTTTCACACACACGTAAACTCTAAAAGGATGATAAAAGGTATAGTGTAGTAGATACATAAACCAGTTAACATATTTATTATCAAGTACTATGCGTTATACACAATCATAGGCGCTACACTTCCACTCGGCTGGCAGCACAGCAGGTTTGTTTAGACCAGCATCATCATGTGAGAGAGCACCACACCATGGTGTTCTAGACAGGAGGCATTTCGCAGCTCCATTACATTTCATGGGACCACTGTCCTGTTTGCAGAGCCTGACTACACAAATAAAGCCTTTTGAGGGCTTCCTCTAGTGCCACCTCCGATTTTTCTGCTTCTACTAATAATCAGCATTTATAGCACAAACAGTTTATGCTTGTGACCCTTATATTTCTCTTGCCATAGTCTTGTATTGAAATTGGTGCTGTCAGTCCCTCTGTGAGAACTAGTTGGGCTTTGGACGCACTGGAGGTCCTGCGGCTCCACCTCCACCTGGCTCTATCCTTTCCATGTGAAGGTACTGTTGCAAACTCACCTTCTCCCTCCACCTAATTTCCAACACAATCATTTCTTACTTTTTTTTACAGTTCAGCTCACCATCTTATCCCTATTCTCTATTTTTTCCCCACTACTCTTTATGTATAAGTGCCAGGAAAGACAGAATCAGTTTCAGCTGTTGTCTGCCTCTGATGGTCTGTGCGTTCTTAGCCTAAGTACCTTTGTTTCTTCATCCATCACAGGAATCAAAACAGCCTGTGATGCCAATGACAGTTATTAAGTGCAAAGGAAATAACACATGTGGTAGTTATTAGTTTATAATCTACAATGTATTCTAAGGGACCACTGAGATCTAAAGCACAGAAATCAAATTCAATTCATTTCTACCATTTATGAGTTATTGACCTTAAGCAAGTTAATTAACCCTTGGAAGCCTTCATTTTCTTCGTCTATAAAATGAAGACAGTATAATAGCTATTGCTAGGTTTTTGTGAAGATTACACGACATAATCTGTGTCAAGCACTGATCACAGTAAGGCTAGCACATAATAGAGGCTTAAAAATGTTGAACATAATTCTTATTACTTAAGGATAAAATATATTTTTACTACAGGGGGCCACAGCATTGCATGTTTACTTTTGAGTTCCTATTCACTTTTAAGACAATTCATTTAGTCCCACCAGTAAGTTTATGCCTCCTCCCGCCTTTTCAAACAGTATATTGGTGAAACAAGTTCTCAGGCTTTCTCTGTTGCATGGTCTTCTTTCTTACAGGGACCAGTTAGTGTCTTTCACCACTGTGGGGGGTCGGGGGCGTGGAAAAAAGAATCAGTTCACACTCTGTAGGTTGCCAATTAGCACAGTTAAGTGCTGTTTTAATGTAAAATCTATATACATAAAAGCATGTATGCAAAGACACTTAATTAAAACCACAGAGCTTATGGGAAAAATAAAGTTAGAGGTAAATATCAAAAACATTTTTAATAACATTTTTTTTAAAAAAGAAAACATAAGAATCTACTGAAGACCATAAGACCATACCACAGTCTTACATTTGTTAAATGGTTATTTTAAAAACAACAACACTGCAATAATATGGCACTTCACCTTGTAAAAGATCTGAAGCTAGTGTGTGGAATTGGCTGTCAAAGGCTGCAGCCTGTGATTGGAAAGTGGTAAAAGAAGGGTTACCTGAAATCAGACGGAAAGTTATAACATAAAATGTGTGTGGGTGTGGTTCATGATACATGTGAAGTAAGGTATCAGGGTATCTAAGGTGTGTACATTTGCATTCTGAGTGTCTCCATGCAGCTCATTGTTTTAAAGAGACAATGAAGGAAGGTAAAGAAAATATTTCTTAGATGCAATCAAGCATAAGGGATGTGAAATTTTAATTGTGCTCAAATTGTTCCCTAACGTCAACCACTTAGTAACAAATTCCCATTTTCAAAACCAGCATTAGAGCAAAACTATTTATTCTCTTAAGACAGAACTGTAGTCAGTATCTACAAAGCCAGTTTGTCTTCCATTTCCTATCAGCCTCAATCTTTACCTAGGAAGAGTTGTTCTAACTCTACCAGTATCGAGCCACCACACAACACGATCTAGTGTTTATAAACTTCAACTTTGATCATTTCTTCAGCTTTCCCTTCTAGAAACAGCTCTAATTCAGAAATAAGGCCTTATTTCTTTAGACTTGTCCCTCAATGTGCATTTTAACAGAGGAGTAAAATGCCTTCTGGTGAATTCACTGCCATGTCATTCCATTTATTAAGTCCTCAAATATTTGTACTGAGCATCTACTGAATGTAATACAACACAGGAGAAACTAGACAAAATTACTGTAAGCTCAGAGTGACTTAGTCAATCATTTAAACTCAGTCAACATCACAGGAAGAGTTAAAATATCACAGCACATAAAAAGAAATAAAAGATAGAATGTGAAGCACCATAAGAAAATGCAGAAAACAAAACATTATTTTTACGGTTGGGAGAGAGGACCAGGAGAAATTTAATGGCGCTGGTCAGTGAACCTTAGGAGAGAGGTAAATTTTAGTTATAAAGAGAGGCTTTCCAGTTAAAGTATGAGTAAAGAAAAATAGGGAGGAAATGGGAACTACAATATATATAGAACATTCAGAAACTTAGCCTGTAAACTAAAATACAGGATTACAGGTGATAAATTACACACTAGACAATGGTTTTTATATGATGGGAAATGAGAAGAACACTGACAACTTCTAGCCAGAAGAATGTGGCATGGGTTAAGAATGGGCAAAAGGGAGCTGGCTTTCAGGAGGCTAGGCTTTGAATAAGTAAAGAGAATTTATTCACAGTCTTTGGAATGCCAGCCCAGAGCAGCAGGACAGCTTTCCCCTACCACAATTCTGGGCTTTGTGTCCAAGATTGATATTCATGGCTCTATTTAATGGATACTAACTGTGTCATTTGGTCTGGCAAATTGTATGAAATGGTAAACTAAAGAAAAGTTACCTGCATAATGAGGAAAAGCTTTTTTTTTTTTTTTTAGAAAAATTGAAGAAAAGAGTAGGAAATTGTTACCAGAGCTTTAAATCTGGTGGTTTGGATTATGTACTTAACAAAGTTAAATAGTACTATTCTGAATTATATCTAAATATCTGACACAATGTATTTTTTAACTGAGAAAACAACAACGTTCTTAAAACCAAAGCCTTCCTGCAGAAGAGTGATATGTGATCCAAGGCAAGCTTAAGAAACACATACCACTTTGCTGGGATCTTACATTACCAAGTACACTACTTCACAAATTGTTTTAACATTTGAGAAAATAATTTAATAATTAAGAATAAAAGTTTCTTCTAATATAATTCTTAAATCTAGTTAATACAAGTTCCTATATGCAAATGCTACAAATTTTAGCCAAAATAAGAATTATAAGTTCTTCAAATAATTGACAAGTCAATTTTTAAGTATTTACGTGTCAAATTATTTTTTATTTTATTTTATTTTTTTATTGTTGGTTGTTCAAAACATTACATAGTTCTTGATATATCATATTTCACACTTTGCTTCAAGTGGGTTATGAACTCCCATTTTTAGCCCATATACAGATTGCAGAATCACATCAATTACACATCAATTGATTTACATATTGCCATACTAGTGTCTGTTGTGTTCTGCTACCTTTCCTATCCTCTACTATCCCCCCTCCCCTCCCCTCCCCTCCCCTCTTCTCTCTCTACCCCCTCTACTGTCATTCATTTCTCCCCCTTGTATTATTTTTCCCTTTCCCCTCATTTCCTCTTGTATGTTCTTTTGTATAACCCTGAGGGTCTCCTTCCATTTCCATGCAATTTCCCTTTTCTCTCCCTTTCCCTCCCACCTCTCATCTCTGTTTAATGTTAATCTTCTTCTCATGCTCTTCATCCCTACTCTGTTCTTAGTTACTCTCCTTATATCAAAGAAGACATTTGGCATTTGTTTTTTAGGGATTGGCTAGCTTCACTTAGCATAATCTGCTCTAATGCCATCCATTTCCCTGCAAATTCTATGATTTTGTCATTTTTTAATGCAGCGTAATACTCCATTGTGTATAAATGCCACATTTTTTTAATCCATTCGTCTATTGAAGGGCATCTGGGTTGGTTCCACAGTCTTGCTATTGTGAATTGAGCTGCTATGAACATCGATGTAGCAGTGTCCCTGTAGCATGCTCTTTTTAGGTCTTTAGGGAATAGACCAAGAAGGGGAATAGCTGGGTCAAATGGTGGCTCCATTCCCAGCTTTCCAAGAATCTCCATACTGCTTTCCAAATTGGCCGCACCAATTTGCAGTCCCACCAGCAATGTACAAGTGTACCCTTTTCCCCACATCCTCGCCAGCACTTGTTGTTGTTTGACTTCATAATGGCTGCCAATCTAACTGGAGTGAGATGGTATCTTAGGGTGGTTTTGATTTGCATTTCTCTGACTGCTAGAGATGGTGAGCATTTTTTCATGTACTTGTTGATTGATTGTATGTCCTCCTCTGAGAAGTGTCTGTTCAGGTCCTTGGCCCATTTGTTGATTGGGTTGTTTGTTATCTTATTGTCTAATTTTTGGAGTTCTTTGTATACTCTGGATATTAGGGCTCTATCTGAAGTGTGAGGAGTAAAGATTTGTTCCCAGGATGTAGGCTCCCTATTTACCTCTCTTATTGTTTCTTTAGCTGAGAAAAAACTTTTTAGTTTGAGTAAGTCCCATTTGTTGATTCTAGTTATTAACTTTTGTGCTATGGGTGTCCTACTGAGGAATTTGGAGCCCAACCCCACAGTATGTAGATCGCAGCCAACTTTTTCTTCTATCAGACGGCGTGTCTCTGATTTGATATCAAGCTCCTTGATCCATTTTGAATTCACTTTTGTGCATGGCGAGAGAAAGGGATTCAGTTTCATTTTGTTGCATATGGATTTCCAGTTTTCCCAGCACCATTTGTTGAAGATGCTATCCTTCCTCCATTGCATGCTTTTAGCCCCTTTATCAAATATAAGGTAGTTGTAGTTTTGTGGATTGGTTTGTGTCCTCTATTCTGTACCATTGGTCCACCCGCCTATTTTGGTACCAGTACCATGCTGTTTTTGTTACTATTGCTCTGTAGTATAGTTTGAAGTCTGGTATCTCTATACCGCCTGATTCACACTTCCTGCTTAGCATTGTTTTTGCTATTCTGGGTCTTTTATTTTTCCATATGAATTTCATGATTGCTTTCTCTATTTCTACAAGAAATGCCGTTGGGATTTTGATTGGCATTGCATTAAACCTATAGAGAACTTTTGGTAATATCGCCATTTTGATGATGTTAGTTCTGCCTATCCATGAACAGGGTATATTTTTCCATCTTCTAAGATCTTCTTCTATTTCTCTCTTTAGGGTTCTGTAGTTTTCATTGTATAAGTCTTTCACCTCTTTTGTTAGGTTGATTCCCAAGTATTTTATTTTTTTTGAAGATATTGTGAATGGAGTGGTTGTCCTCATTTCCATTTCAGAGGATTTGTCGCTGATATACAGGAATGCCTTTGATTTATGCGTGTTGATTTTATATCCTGCCACTTTGCTGAATTCATTTATTAGCTCTAATAGTTGCTTTGTAGACCCTTTTGGGTCTGCTAGGTATAGAATCATGTCATCTGCAAATAGTGATAATTTAAGTTCTTCTTTTCCTATTTTGATGCCTTTAATTTCTTTCGTCTGTCTAATTGCTCTGGCCAGCGTTTCAAGAACTATGTTGAACAGAAGTGGTGAGAGAGGGCATCCCTGTCTTGTTCCAGATTTTAGAGGGAATGCCTTCAATTTTTCTCCATTCAGAATGATGCTAGCCTGAGGCTTAGCATAGATTGCTTTTACAATATTGAGGTATGTTCCTGTTATCCCTAGTTTTTCTAGAGTTTTGAACATAAAGGGATGCTGTACTTTGTCGAATGCTTTTTCCGCATCTATCGAGATGATCATATGGTTCTTATTTTTAAGTCTATTGATGTGGTGAATAACATTTATTGATTTCCGTATATTGAACCAGCCTTGCATCCCAGGGATGAATCCTACTTGATCATGGTGCACAATTTTTTTGATATGTTTTTGTATCCGATTCGCCAGAATTTTATTGAGGATTTTTGCATCTAGGTTCATTAGAGATATTGGTCTGTAGTTTTCTTTGCCAGGCGAGCACGCTACCGCTTGAGCCACATCCCCAGCCCCTCTGCACAAAAATTTTATGATTTCAACTAACAATTATTAAGCCTAAAATTCAATGAGCTAACTATGTACCTTAAAACTCCAGACAGTTCCTTCCATTAAACTTCATACCTACTTTTGTGAATTAATGGCAAATGATGTCCCTGAAAAACAAACTAAAAAGCAGACTTCTCTATACAATTTATTTCAGAATTATTTATATAGAAAGAAGACTAAACACGTATCCTCTCTCTAGTCGTCTCTTCTTATATACAATTTACTTAAGTTAAATTGAAAAAAGTTTTCAAGTCTAGCTGTTGAGAAGTCAAAACCTCTTTTAAACCATTCCAGGTACAGTATATACAAAGGCACCCTTAAAGTGGGGACAGCTGGGTCAAAGAACAAACTATTTTACATACAATTCCCAGAGAATACATGAAGTTTATATTCCACATGATACTGACATTTGCCTTGGAATTTGACCAGTAAAGCTCACTGAAACTTTATTGGCAAGGTAAGAATAAATTGAACTATAAACATCTCAAGGACGCTCAACTATCTATTCTACTAAAAGCTGCATAACTCATATGGGTAAATTTTGTGTGCATTGATAATGTCCCTTATGGTATAGAAAAATCTTTAAAAATAAGAGACACATTACAGGAAAATCAACATATATGAGAATATATTTCAAAAAGGTTCAATAAACCATAAATCATGGTATTTGAACTGAAAAATACACATCTCCCAGCACCAAAACAGTGACTTAACCAGTTATTTACTTTTGTTTTCTATATGTTCAGACACAATGTTATCAGTTCCTGATTGGTTTTAAATAGTATCAATCTTAGCCTTGAATGTAGTTACTAGTAACAGAACAATAACAAAAAGGTTGCTTCTGAATATGATTAAATGTAAGAAACCAATAAGAACCTGGAAAATAAAACATCTAGAGACCTCTATATATTAAGAATCATGTTTGTAACTAAACTCAAATTTGATGTTTAAAACACATAATTATAAACTTGGATTTTTGAAACAGATGTTCTTTAAAAGATTCCATTAATTAAACATTTACAAGTTCCATTAATACACATAGATTTTTTAAAAGAAAACTTGAAATACACATATTCAACTACATTTTAGGTCCCAAGTGAAAATGTTTACCCAGAAATCTGGCAAGGTCAAGTCTGTGGGACTCAAAGCCAATAACAACCTAAGAAGGCTAAACCTGGTTAATAAGCAAATTCTCATAATACAACTAACATTGTATAAACAATTCAAAGCAGTTAATATTTATAGGATAATCACAGTGTTTTGTATATAAGTTCAAAGTAATTTTAAGAAAAATTGATGTCTTGTGTCTGTGTATTTCCAATTGTTAATTGTCAACAGATCTCTTTTAGCTCTAAAATGAGGGGGAAATTATTCTCTTAACCACCATGACCCAAAGGAAGAAAGTCCTTTAAATCCCCATCACTGTAAGCAAGAAGACAGGAGGCACGATTCTGTAAAGCCTGGGGTAACACCAATTTCACCAAGTTCAAAATCCACTTAGAATATCAAAAGGGAATTTAAAAAATTGTCAAATGGCTTACTTGGACTAAAAATATTACTGCAAGTTTCAAGGTCCACAAACACCTTCTCTAATAATTATGCCTTTGAGAGCCCTCCTTAGCAAAGAAAATATTCACAAGCTCAAACTTACCTACCCACACAATTCAGGCAAAACTCCTCCAAGCAATCCTCAAGGTAATACTGAGAGGGCATTCCTCTCGGCTCACTTATGTGCCAAGTGACCTTTGGCACATCCACAGAAAGGGTGGAACTTCAAGCTTAAGTTTCGGTATTGTACCAGACTGAACAAAGTTTCTCCTTTGGCTTCTCTAGGGCGTTAACTAAGACTTCCTCTTCTTGTTAAGTGAGTAAACACAGTTACTATTAAGAGCTTCCAATTCTTGCCTAAGGTGGTAAAAAAAAAGTTGGGGGGGGGGGTGGTTAAATGGTCAAAAACAATGGCTAACATTGATTGAGAACTTACTATGTGCTCTAAATTAACACTATAAGGATAGTTACTATAACTCATTACTTACATGCTGAAGAGGCAGAATCTGAGAAATAGAGTGTTAATAAATAACTTCAGGGAATTGTGGGCACAGCAATATGTTTCAAAGAACTAATGGAGAAGACATCACTAAAAATGCCTTGAAAAGACAAAAAATGAGCGGAATGAAATCAAATATATAGCTTTACTCGCAATAAAGAAAATCCCCTGATGCCAAACCAAAGCTAGATCCAGAGGCCAAAGTGGCAAGCGCAAATACAAATACAGCAAGCGGAGGCCCTGAAGAATGCTCACTGGAATCTCCTGAGTGCTTCAGTCTAGATTCAAATTGATAGCATGTCCCCCTAAGCAGACAAGACCAGAGGAAAAGCATTTGCTCAAGAAAGCAGAACTGTGGTAGATTTCAGCCCCACTATTCCTCAAAACAGAATAAAATCTGCACAGTTCTATATAGCAGTCCTGATGTCCACATTTGGACAGAAGAAGTCTTGGGTACATAAGGTATAAAGTTGTAGAAAGGCCCTTCCATAAAACCAGAGCCATTTTCAAAGTGCTGCCATTGCAGTTAAAAAGTGCTGGGGGCACAGATGAAATTCATCCATTACCTTAGTAATATTTTAAGGGAGCTTGTCTCTGAGAATATGGGGGAGAAGGTAGGGAAAATATTGCAATAAAAACTTAGAATCCTACCAGGCATGATGCCTCACACCTGTAATCCCAGCAATTTAGGAGGCTGAGGCAGGAAGATCACAAGTTCAAGTTGTGATCTGAGGCAGGAAGATCACAAGTTCAAGTTGTGCCTGAGCAACTTGGTGAGACTCTATCAAAAAAGGAAAGGAAGGAAGAAAGGAAGAAGGAAAGGGAAGGGGGAAGGGAAGGGACGAACGAACTTAAAGTTTGAATCTTATTTGTGTGAGACTATCCAAGCTAAGAAATTTAATCATGGGCCAGTGATACCCCTAGAGCATCTAGAAGAAGCAAACATAAAACCACTTTAAAGTAATACTCCATAAACAAGGTAACATTGGCAGACAGAAAAAACAAACCAAACAAAATATAGCCATTAAAAGTGAATTTATAATTATATTGCAAAATATGTGAGAAAATTATTCAATGATTGTTAACATAAATACTAAACAGAAAATTTAGAACTCCTTTGAGTTTTTAATATGAAGACTCAAAAAAGAGTATATTTAATTTAATAAAGTGTAAATAAAGAAAAAAATAGAATAGAAAACCAAAAGATTAGGTAGGTTTTACCAAACCCAATTCAAATATATGCATATATAAATATATGCAAATATATTGTACACAGAGCACCCAGGTTTTCCTCCAGATTTCTTATAACTTGAAAAAGGAATAGCAGCACTGCGGATAGAATGTTTAAGATTTATTTTTAAAAGTCAACACCGATATTCAACAGTCTAGCAGGACCAATTTCTCTCCAACTTTCGTTTTCTGCCATCTCTTAAGCTCCTGACCACTCTGCTCTGCGTTTCCTTATTCCTGGAATTTCTGACCCATCCCCATGCTGTTCTTTACCATCTCCAGCAGCCAGGTGAAGTGAAAACTAATGTGCACCCAGATCTCCCTTCAGAACTGATGGGTTATTCCCCAATTGCTCCTGTGCTCCTCACCCAACATCATACCTTCCTCCCAGGATGGTTTTTCAGACATCCAAAGACTGGTTGGCATGTAGAATATAAAAAGTTGGTTCCCTCTCCCCAACTGAGGAGGACAGTGAGAAGCCATTCCAGCTTTGGAGTTCCCCATGGGTCAGATCTTCCTGAGACTGCATTAGCAGCCCAAATTATCACTCTGCCCAATACCAGTTCTTTCCTTCCTTTCCACAGGGTTTGATGCCAAGAGTACTTTTTAGTGTACTTGCCACTTGCTACTATTAGTATATCCACAATGGATATATTAATAATATCCATTTCAAAGTCTGCTTCCTAGGGGACCCAAACTGGGCAGAACGGCATCAGGAAAAAATGGCAGAGTTCAGATACTCAAGAGAATGAGAATAAAGGAATACTGATTTCTTGAAACCAATAGGGAGAACAGTAGAAAGCACAAACAATCTCTTCAGTGTGAAGATCAATATTAAATGTAGCATAAAGGAGAGACTTTAAAATGAATAATATAATCAAAAGTAACAATACAATCATAAAATTCCAAACTAACATTTTAAGGTATTCCTGTAGTTGAGATCTAAAAGAGATCTGAGAGGGTGTCCCAATTCTAACCCCTGTCATTCTTAAGATAATGTCTCATACACCCACAAGTTCCCCGCCGCCTTCCCCCCCCCTCCCCGGCTCCTCCCCAAGAAAAACAACATTATCACTTGGAAAGAGTTTTCCAGTAATAAGTTAATAGTGCTAATAAAGTAACAATATTTTGATGTACATTTTGCTTCTGAATCATTGGTAAAGATGCTAATAAAGTTTTAAGAAAGGCTAATCCAATACAGGATGGTGTATGACAAATCATTGTCCAGAATAAAACAAAAAAAATAAAATCATCTATATCCATGCATATGTGCACTTAGGATGCTATGCCTAAGGGAATAAGCCATTACCCATGGACCTAAACAAGGATGCAAATCCTTGGGTAATGGCTTATTCCCTTAGCATAAGGCAGTTTACCAGAAGGGATTAGATAAAATATCATATATTGAAATATGACAAAATTGGTTACTATGCATTTTTCCATAGCTTTTTCAGGATGCTGGAAATTGCATATATACCTCTTCACTGGTAACCTTGTCCAACGTCCCATACCTTGTAACCACACATAGAGGCAGACATGATAGGCAATAGCAATAACCTGTCAACTAAGATCATCACATCTTGAAATGATAAAGGGTCACTTACATACAGGTTAGAAGAGTCAAGCAGAATGGATCAACAATGTCACAACCCCTTTCATCTTGGAAGTATAAGCAGAATCCCAGTTCCTGTATAGGTTAGCCCCAGCTCATCATCTGTCCTTCATTCCTTTCTCTCCTAAGACAATATGCTTTGTCTTCCCAAAACCAACACTTCTTCTTCTTCTAACTTTCTTGAAGAGAGTAAGAAACTAATGTATTAATAATGATATAATCTAAAAGAGATTTTTTTCTAGGGAAAAGTCTAAAATACATCCTCAAATTTCAATTATAAACAAGCTATCTAAATTCTTATGGGTAGAATGACCATTTAAATGCTTTAACAATATATCTGAAGAAGGTATAGGAAATGTAATTTACATTTGGAGAGAATCATATCTAACTACTAACATACCACAGGTAAAAGGACAAACATGCATAGTATGTAAGTGAGAGGAAAAACCAATTTATTCATACAAAGAAAAAAGACTAAATGGTTCACTATGGGTTTGGAGTTATTGTTTGGTCATAAAACCTAGATTAAAGGTAGAAAACAGAAAAGTATATATAAATAAACACTTGGTTAGGTAACTAAATACAAACAGCAGCACCAATATAATTCCTTCTTCCCATCAGCTATTTAGAAGAATGAAATCATGATTAAATCTTCAAGTATACAGATGGCATGAGTCTTTTTTAAGTTAGTGAAATACTGATTTGAAAAGGACAAACTACAAAATCATGTAACAAGAGTATGTAAGTGAACAAAATGATAGTTTTACCTTAAACTTGCTAAATTTAGAAAGAAACTAAAGGCAACACCATATAAAAATTATCTGATTAAGGATTTAAATATCTTTAATCTGAAAATCACTGTACAGTTCCAATAAATCAAGATCTTATTTGGCAATGTCAATTAAAAATTTCAACAAATTTTTTGGGGGGAAAAAAGTGAAAACCAAAGGGGGAAAAGTGATTTCTCATGCCCATTCATCCCTATAACCAAAGACAAGGTATAAAACATAAAGCCCTCAGCACTAGAAAAACCACAGGTTTAGGTTTATGTACCATATATGCCACTTAGGAGCTCTGTAACATTCATAAGTAAGGTAACCTCTTACCTTTCACTTGCTCACCTATAAAATGAGACCAGTTTGTAAGGCCTCATTCAGATCTAATTGCTAGAACATTTTCCTAATACAAATTTAAAAGGAGAAATATTTGCTAAATTAGATTTTGGCTAAAACACAGTAAGTAGCAGTTTTAGCCTTTTCAACCTACAATGATAAATTTCAGAAAACTGAAATAACCCAATATTCAGAAAACCTAGAGATGAATGAGATGCTATGAGGATATCTGTAAATTCTCTTGACAAATGATCAAATAACACTTTTTGCAGAATCTCCCATTTCTGCTTTTTAAAAATCCCATTTAAATAGCCTGTACTGAAACACAATATATACAAAGAATTTCTGAGAGGAAGGTAGTGCCAATATTTCCCATCATTAAGATGTCTCTTAAAATTTCCTCATTTCACCTGGTCCACATGGTAGAGAATGCATATCAAAAGAACTTGCAGAATGTTCCTTATCAGGTAGCATTTTGAAACTTTTAATGTCATCCTCTAAATCTGTCCTTTCCACAAAAAGTTAAGCTCTAAATATAAATACAAATAATAAGAACAACAATAATAATGATGATAGAACTATTTCAGCTTATTAAAATCATGAGTGCACTGGAGTTCTCAAGTGCCATTTGGCAAGCAAATGGCATTTCATACAGAAGTATCAATCCTTCCTAGAGTATTTTTACCTCAACTCTGTAATACAGTCAGGAAGTTATCACATTGGCTAGATAATGAGGCTTACCCTCTCCTATCCATAATCATGAGCTATAGTACTGTACAGGAAGTGAGAGAAGAATAAAGGGAGAGGCCAACCAGCAAATAGAAAAAAAGAACTGTACCTGCTGATAAGATATCATCTAAGCAAAAAATCAGGTGAAGTGCCCAACTTGGATTCTGAATCTCAAAATACTGTTAGGTATCACCAGCTAATAACAAGCAAGCAGCCTTGGAAAAATTAAATCAGGAAGCATTACAATAAACAGAATGAAATGTCGGCTTTCTGAAGAGCCGTTTAGAAAAAGCTGTATAAATCTTTGCTAGCATGATATAGCCTATGTCATCCTTTGAAAATAAAACCTGCAATTAAATTTGCACATCAAATGATCCTTGAAGCTTGTATGTTACCAATAAATAGGGACAACAGAGGGGGCTTAAATCAGACAAGCCCTGTAAGTGGCACATGGAACAGGAGTTACATAAAAGAAAACACCACAGCATCACTTCAAACACGTCCTGAGGCTGATGCCATTGAGGTGCTGATACTAAGCTGCCAGGAGACACACCATTTTAAAAGTGCTTTAACTTCTGTTAATATCACTGGACCATAGTCTACCAAGGTAGAAAAAATTCAATTATTGCCTTTGGCTGAAAATTTTTACCATAGTGAAGGTTTATCCTGGTTGGGTAAAATACTAAAAGGTTACTTTCAAGTTTATCTTCAGGTGATAAAATGTTGATTCTCCAACCCAATTCCCAATTGTGTTTAGTTTGCAGATTTGAGATTTGTAATGCTAATTCAGACTGCAGTACCTAATTCCCTCCTATTCCTGACATGGAGCTACAGAAAACAAACATTATCAAAAGGCCGCATGTTATTGTCAAAGAAGCCATGGATTTGAAATCTAAACCTTACTATTTCCCATGGCTAACAATTTTAGTGTTACATGACTTTAAATAGATGATAAAAATAGGCAAAAAGCAGGTGTAAGAACTTGGACTCAGACACAAAACAGATCAAATCCCAACTCTGTCATTTATAGCTATATGACTTTGGCCACATTATCTCACTAACTCTGGGTCTGTGAAATGGAAATAGTGTCTTTTTCACAGAGACTGATTGGAATAATGCACCTAAAGGGCACAGCCGTGCCTGAGTAACTGTACAAAACAAGCAGCAGATTTCAAAACATAACAACTCCTCGGAGTTTCCTCCTCTGAATAATTCAAATATTTTCTCCTTGCTAGGAGATGCGTAGGTTCAAATGAGGTAACATAAATTATAATGCTTCATTACTCCAGGGTGACAGAGAACATATTGGTCATACTATGACATAACCAGATTATATTGTAAAAGTTGTACATTGGCAGTCAAATTCTAGAAATTGTGACCAACAGTCATACTCATAATGCTCCTAAAATTGGCCACTCCTTAAAGCAAATCTGATCATATCATTTACCTAGTTAGAACCTTTCCATCCTGTCTGAATGCAGAAAGAGAAAGAAACAAAATAGATAGATAGATTAGAATCAGATGCCTGTCACATTTTCCAAATTTGTGTCTTTCCATTGCCCCCTCACCTACTTTGCCCAGCCTAGGCCTCCTTGGGCAAGATGCTCTCTTTGCCTAGAAGTAAATCTATCCATCTCTTAGTACTTCTCATCCTCTAAGCTTCAGCTTATCACTTGCTCAGAGAAGGATGCACACTTATCCATCCCCCTACCTAACCCACCCCACTGCATTATTCTCTATAGGAAGATACTCTCATTTTCTTCCTATTACTTAATGCAATTGGTGATTCTGTACATTACTTAGTTTTGGCCTGTGTTTTCCAATAGGACATGTGCTTTTTGAGGGCGAGGACTAGCCTTTGTTATTTACCACATAACCCCAGCACTGGGCACAATGGCTGGCTCCAGCAGGTAAAGGGAACCAATATTCACTCAGAGTGAGAAGAATGCAAGAAAATGATACAACTTATATGCCAGAGCAGAACTCATATTCTTCCCTTACAAAACTCACCCAACTACATATCTGCAATCAGACAGCAGTCTGTTATTCCCCACACTCACAATTTAAACCCACCACAAACCAAACAGGTATTATTTTTAACTAACAAAACCAAATGAATTTTTAACTCCAGTAGTTTTTCTAGTTAGACAAAAAAACAGTTTTCTCCAAACTGTTTTTCTAGATAGAAACAAACCAATATTTTTAAAAACTATATAAAACCCAACAGAAAAAACAAAGTTTGTGGTGCTCAACAAAAAAGTAATTACTTGGAAGCAGCCAGTTCTGTGAACCAATGAACATAAAATTTCAACTACAAACCCAAAACAGTCTCTCTAGTCTGAGGCATGATGCTTCAAACACTAGCCTACTGGTTTTCCACTTTTGGAACTTTCCTTTTATGCATAATAATGGGAGAGGGCTGTATTTGTATATGCATCAATATAAAAGGATTTTCCCCAAAATTTAAAAAAGCAAATTTTTACTGCTATGATGAATTCAAATTCATGAATTGAATGATTTCTCTTTAAAGTCTTCTTAGTATTAATTTAAAAGGTTACTTTTAAAAAGTGTATATTTCTTTGTCATGAAAATCTGTAACTATCATCCTTGCACCAAAATCTTTATACATAAGCTTGTTTTCTTAGAATAGAATTCTAGAGAAGGAAATGCTATGTGAAGGAATATATATGTCCATCTCTGAAATTATTTCTACACAGTCAAAATTGCCCTCCAAAGATGTTATACCACCTTGCACTGTCTTAGTCCATTTGGGCTGCTATAACAAAAATAATTTATAAACAACAGAAACTTTTTATCCACAGTATGGAAGCACTGGCAGATTTGGTGCCTGATAAGGGCTCTCTGCTTCAGTGATGGATGGAGTCCTCTAGCTGTATCAATCACGGCCAAAGAGATGAATAGCTCTCTTTAACTTCTTTTTAAGAGCACAAATCCTATTTAATCCCCTCTTAAAGTCCCCACCTCTTTATACTATTACATTGGTGACTAGATTCCAACTTATAAATTTTGAGTAGTCATATTCAGACCATAGCATATTTTCACTCTTAGTTTATGAGATTTATTTCTGTTATCTTACGCTCTGACCCAAACATTAGATATCACTTCTTTTAAAAATCTTTTCCAGGGACTGGGATTGTAGCTCAGTGGTAGATCACTTACCTTGCATGTGTGAGGCACTGGGTTTGAATCTTAGCACCACAGAAACATAAATAAATAAAGATATTGCGTCCATCTACAACTAAAAAAAATATTTAAAATATTTTTTTCCAATCTGGGTGGGGAAAGTATACATTTCTTGGTTTATTTGTGATTGTTAAATCTCTCTTTAAAACCATTTTCCCTAATTGTTTCAATGCTTTCTTTCCAACTTTTTTTCACCTTTGCTTTTTCTGTTGGATCTACAGGAAACATTCTATCAGTTATCTGCATGGACTTTTCATTATATATGTCCAAGGCATAATTTTTTTTCCCTCTAGACCAAAATAAACACACATCTTGGATTTATGTATTTAGTGTTAAGTTTCACCTTAAAAAATATAATATAAACTTATTCTACATCTACATTTTTTAAAAGCATAGATAGATCCTTCTGTAAACTCAGTAACAAGATCAAACACCCAAATTTAAAACTATATCTATTTACCTTTTTAAAAATTCAGTTTAAGTGGTCCATCTTTTCTATATATCTCCTCAGATTATTCTAACTATGTTAAATACAAAACGAAATTTCCTTTTTGATCAATTCCCAATTAAGATCATTTTATGTATAAGGAAATGAAGTTTTGCACATTAAGTTAATGCTATCACTCCAATCCCAAAGAGGTTACACCTTCATTTTTACTGCAAACACAGAATTAAGTTTTTGGGGCTTTTTAATATATTTTTTTTAGTTGTAGTTGGACACAATACCTTTATTTTTTTTTATTTATTTTTATGTGATGTCGAGGATCAAACCCAGTGCCTCACACATGGTAGGCAAGCACTCTACCGCTGAGCCACAATCCCAGCCCCAGAATTAAGTTTTAAAATAACCTATACTAAAGCAATACTTTATTTCTATAAGGATGCCTGTTAATGTCTTTATTTCTCATTAACTTATAGTATTCTGGTCTTCTGGCTTAAGTAAAAAGTTCTATGGCTTATTAAGACAATATAAAAATATCACTAATGAGACAGTAAGTCAATCCTAAGGTCTATGAAATTACATGGTTTGATGTCAATATTCACTCTTCATCTCAGACTACCAAGATAAACAGTATACGTTATGTAAATGGTATATTTCAAATTCTATCCACCCAAAAAATCTCCTTAGTTAGGTAAATATTAGACTTAGATCAGGGGCTGGGGCTGGGGCTCAGGGGCAGAACACTTGCCTCACATGTGTGAGGCAGTGGGTTTGATTCTCAGCACTGCATATAAATAAATGAATAAAATAAAGGTCCATCAACAACTAAAAAATAATTTTTTAAAGACTTAGATAAAAAAATAAAAACAAAAACCCCTCGATTCATAAAGAATAAGTGTTTCAGAATATGAATAAACTGATATTAAATTTTCTGTATCTTAAATAATAGTATACAAATTAATTTAAATTGGTTACATTTCTATTTTAAAATTTGGTTGCCGACTGCTGTAGTATAAGTATTTATTAAACAGATACTGTGTGTGGATTTTTGGCAGATTTTTTTACATGAGTCTTTTAAAAAGACATACATATTCATAACTCCCCCACAAATTCTCCTGACAATAATCCATTTTGTAAGAGGTATGTTTACAGACATCTCAATATCTGCAAGTATAGATATGTTTTATTTTTAAAAACCTATCAATCTTCAAACTTTTCCTCAAAAGTTTAAAATAGCACACAATGCATTAAAATGAGTCTTCAATTCACTTTCTGTCATCTTGATTAATTTGACAATGAAATAAAATTCAACATCCTTGGAGGATTATTCACTCCCAGGTGTTCTGTTCAGAAACACTGTTTTTTTAATTAACTTTAAGAAAATATTATCATGTATTCCATTAGGATACCCTTAGTCCACGGATCCATGCCAATAAGTTACAAAAAGTCAACAGATATCTAAACCAACTTCTACTCACTTATGGAGACTGTCAGGAATTTTAGCAGTGAATTACTTTATACTTTATACTGAAATACACATACCATGAACTTTGCATTATCTGAAACCACTCTCACATTTATCAAGGAAAACTGTGTGTGCACACATTTTGTAGTGTATACAGCATACTGACTTACATTATTCTTAATTCTCATACTTTTGTTACCTTATCAAAGGTTACAAAAGAAGGTCAGGCAATGACTCTTAGTCATACAGTGGGTGATTCATTCACTTACAGTACCACTCTGGACATCAGACCTGTAAAGATTTTATTACAACAGCCCTGATTCACCACCAAACAAAAGAGAGATGCATGAGGAAAAATAAATGATTAAGGGGAAAAAGGGAATTTTTCAAATTCACAAGCTCTGTCAATAAATAAGTACTTATTATCTATATGCTGTATGTGTGTCTTAATCATTTGTTAAAATTTGTCTCATATTAGCAGGTTGATTGCTTTACAAATAAGATATAGAATCTTCACTAAAAGGTTAATCTGTATTATAAATACAGATTGAAATGCACATATTAAAATCATGAAAGTAGCACAGATATTCTGAACATCATAAACAGTGAACAAAGCATAAATCTAATAAAATCATATTTAAGAGTAAATGAAAAATCAAAAGATATTAATATGAAGGCCAGTGAGCAGCCAGTCATAAAAACTGAATACACAGGAGGTTTCAGGAAGCAAAATGTCACTTCTGTGGCAGTAGGTCAAAAAGGCTTTGTCGAGGGCTGACAACGGAGGATTATTTCACAATAGAAACTAAAAGGCTGATAAAGCAAGAAGGATTGGGAGCTTATTTCATATGAAGGGTGGGTTGAGGAATAAAGCAGGAAGACAGCAATAAACCAGTGGGACAACTGTCCAGAATGACTAGGTGATGGGATCTGGGGAGGGTACGGAGGATCCTCTGTGGCTACAAAATGCAGTCCCCGTAGTTGTCAAGGAAGAAAATCTAAAAACCAAATGCCTGGAATAGGTAGCAATGACTCAGTGGAGTTCAAATATGTGCCAAAGTTCAAGTACAAGAACTCAGACAAAAGTTGAGTTAATAAAATTGGTCAAAAGGGAGGGGCGAGGAGTCTACATGGTAACAACACCAAATGAAAATATAACATGCACACAAACAGAATGATTTCTTCCCAGAGATACAAGCAAAATTTAGTAGGCATTCCTCAAAATACGATAGCGTGAAGAGGCAAATTTTGAAGTGACGATCTTTTGATCTTTTTTTTTAATTTAATGTGAATTGGTAATTAGTTATTAGACCCACCTTCTTCACCTCCTGAAGAAAAAAAAATGAAGAAATATTTAATAACAGCCCACTCTGTGCTGTGTACTATTACATATAACTGAAATCATACAGTCATCCTAGAAGCAGAAATGATGGCTCCAGTTTTACCAAAGATGCAAAGAAGAGGGGGGCAGGGAAATCTCCATAATTCATCCTAAAACTGGAAAACCACTTTCAAAGATCTGGACCAAACCTGGTCCTGGTAACCAGACCTGGACCAAATTCTGTTGTGTGTGGCTAATTAAGATTTGATTGCTACAGTTAAACAAGAATGATTGAAATTCAGTCAGCAGTACTTTTTTCAGGGTGTACAATTTGTTCTCTTAAATCATCATTCCACTAAGAAATCTTATTAATTTTATAAAAAAAAATATAAGTTACACACAAAGTACTGTAGTTTTACTATTTTAAGTTTCTCACAATGCCTGTGGCACCTAGGGTTCTAATTCACTGTCAAGCAGACTTGTATCTACCCGAAGATCTAGGAATTTTACTCAGCTAGATTTGCTTTAGGAGCAATGACTACATGGTAGGTCACTCACTACATCCAGTTTCAACATCTGGCAACAAGAATCTACATACCCCTGTCAGTAACTCAACTTTATTCCTGCAAACTCTTAGTTTTACTTGTGTTCATCTTTGCTCTTTCTTGTGTTAAATTTTAAACCCAAATGAAACATTTTAACATTTCTTTTAATGTTTGTAGATATTAGCAGATTTAACTTTAAGGAAACTCACCATTCTTACAGCTTATGTAAATACAATTAAGCAAAATATTTCAAGTACTGACTCATTAAAATAAAGAATGGATAAGTCTAATTTCCTTTATAAAGATGCTTTTGTCAGTTTGCTTCTGCCTCCCCCATAATTCTTTAACAAATAATGACAAATTTATAACTGTAGCATAGGATAGTAATTCCCTACCAGCTCTGATTGCAATGGAAAGGTTTAAAGCCATATGAAATGACTAAGCTCCTGCTAGTTAACACTGAAAGGAAAAAAATAAACAAATTAAAAGCATTGATGTAGCTAATTCTAGTAAATTCCCTAGGTTTGTATACTACCTATTTGCTTTTCAGGGATGGAAATTTACCTGTTGCCCAAAGTATGGTCAACTGATAATAAGAAAACACAGGTGACTAGAGGCAGAAGAATCACTCCAATCCTAAACTAAGCAGACTATTATTCATCACCATGGTATTAACGCTCAAAACAGATACAGGCAAATTCACAGATAACACCTTGAAACCAGGGGGTGAGTGGTGGGTGGGGGATGCATGTGTATAATTTACACAGTGTCCTGTGCCAAACTCATAACAATTCAAGAGAGGAAGCTTAAAGAAACTACAGCAGTGCCCTTTATCCATACTGGGTATACATTGAAGTGCAATCTGCTTCTCACTACAAAAGAGTCTTAGAGGGTGTTATTCACAAAGCAACAGCAATTTGTGGAACACACTCCCCAGCCGGCACTGTTATTTTTATTTTGCTATTTACATTCCATCCAGTGTTTATGCTTTGTGGCTTTACTCTGAATACAAAAGAATGCATAAGCTAACATATGTTAGATTTTTAAAGTAAAAGCCCATCTTTAATATTGTGGTGTATTCATGAGATAATTAAAGATTTTCTGGTCATCTCGGCTGTTGTTTTCTATTGTTAATCATACTAACAATAGTTATCATTTAATACTTTCATAATGCATACACATTGTCATTTATCCATTTCACAACCTTATGAGATAAATAAACTGAGGAAATAAAAGCTCAGAAAGCCTGAGCACTTGCCTGAGGTCGCCTAACTTAACTTTCAAATTCAGATCTTGGTAACTCTAAAATTTCTGCTCTTCACCCTATGAGGAAAATAAAAGCAACAGTTTTTTTCTTTTGGCACTTGATTCCATTCTACCAGTTTAATTTAACCTGTATTTCAGAATATATTACAAGCACGAGCTAGGTACTTTAAGACAATTTGAAAAATAAAAATTCAACAAGTTACACTGAAATTAGACGATTCCTAGCTTGGAGCAGCTTAAAAACTGAAGGGCTTTAAATTCGATAATGCTATTCTAATTTGTAAACAAAACTATGAATACTTCGAAGGCAAGAACCTTACCTATGCTCTAGCATATTACAACTCCTTCTTCTCTATATTTGCTTCCTGTGTCACTAAAGAGAATTACAGACTTGGCAATCAGACACACTATATATAACTTTACATCAGCACCCACTGGTTCCTGGCTGCTACTCATTAATACTTCATTTCTTGTTAGTTCCATAATATATTCCCCATATTAACCATGTATTCAAGCTATAATACAGTTTCGCTTATCCTTTATACCCCGCTTTATCCCCTCCCCTATACCTAAAACAATGGAGACAAACTGCATGACCTCCTTTATCTATATATAATAAGAAAATCTCCAACAGACCAAAAGATCTATTAGGTATTGAATGTTGCTTTAAAAAATGAACTGAGTAATAATATCCTTCCTTATGACACTTAAAATATTCCATTTAGTCATTTCAGAAATGAATCTCAGTCAAAAAATAAAATTAACAAAATATATTACAAGAACGTGAAGGCTTGTCCTTATGTGACATGGAAACTAACCCATCTTGGCTAGAATAATCAAAATGTTCCAGAAAACTATTTCACAGACTTTTTAGCTGTGTTTATAAACCAAACCCCCAAAACAGAACCCTTTAAATTGAAATAACTATTTTCTTTTCAAAGAATTTGAAAGAGTTAAATTCGGGATGTGAAACTTTCAGTTTTCCATCATTAAAAACATTTCACAAATATGGGGATTTTTCTTTTCTTTTTTTAAATTTTTATTTATATATAACAGTGGAATGCTTTACAATTCTTATTACACATCTAGAGCGCAATTTTTCATATCTCTGGTTGTATACAAAGTATATTCACACCAATTCATGTCTTCATACATGTACTTTGGATAATAATGATCATCACATTCCACCATCATTTCTAACCCCACACCCACTCCATTCCCCTCCCACCCCTCTGCCCTATTTAGAGTTCATCTATTCCTGCCATGCTCTCCCTCCCAACCCCACTATGAAACAGCCTCCTTATATCAAAGAAAACATTCAGCATTTGGTTTTTTGGGATTGGCTAATTTCACTTAGCATTATCTTCTCTAACTCCATCCATTTACCTGCAAATGCCATGATTTTATTCTCTTTTATTGCTGAGTAATATTCCATTGTGTATATATGCCACATTTTTTTAAATCCCTTCATCTATTGAAGGGCATCTAGGTTGGTTCCACAGTTTAGCTATTGTGCAGCTATAAACATTGATGTGGCTGTGTCCCTGTAGTATGCTGTTCTTAAGTGATACAGGGATTTTTCACTTCCCATGAATTCCATACTAAAGATTCAAAGAGTAACATATTTTCTGAATAGATAAAGTATATTTTTCAGTATTCTTTCATTAAAAGATTTCTTTTAATTTTCATGTAAGCATTAGGAATTTCAATTATCCCTCAAACTGGCTGCAAAAGCTATTCTGTGTACTATTATTTAACCCTAGGCTTGTACACTCATACTCTGAAATGAAAGAAGATTAATGTGTGTGTGTGTGTGTGTGTGTGTGTGTTTAAGCAAAAGGAAGTTGGATAATTAATTACTATATATGTATGAATTTTTTGTTTTAGTTTTGCTTTTTAGAGTTGCTGGAGTTTGAACTCAAGGCATCACACATGCTAAGAAAAATGTTCCACCATGAAACATCCTCAGCCCAATGTCTGGTTTTTAAAATCTGATTTTATGGTGGAAATTTTTATCTTGCCAATAAAGAGGAAACACAAACTGAAAGAACAGATTTTTGTCTTTTAACTTGATAATTACTCTTTTTTTTCCCCAAAGGTAAATGGTTTAAATATAACTGTCAGCTCCTGACAGGAGGTAAATCTAAAATTAAATTGTATATATTTCATAATATTTTAACACTATTCCCCAAAATGCAGCTCATTAGTAACCAATTAACCCATTTCTAAGTCCATAGTAATCTCAGTCAGATGAACTGACACATCTCTAGGCCTGGACTTTCTCATCTTAATGAATATGAATGAAGTATCATAGAACCTATAAATACCTACAACTTCTCAAGCTGATCTACTGTAACAAGAGATCTTTATCAATACCAGAATCCATTCTGATCCAGGCCATCTGTACAGAGCGCCCTTCAGGGCCTTCCCACATAATCATGGGGATGATGATAATGAGAAGGGAGGGAGCTCAACAATGACATAATCCCCTGGGCACTTGAACTGGGTTCTGTAGGATGCACTTCTCTTGCTTTCTCATTTAAGCCTAACAATTTTATATATAAGTAACACTATGCCATCTTACAACTATGAAGATGGAGGCTCAAAAAGGTGCATGACTAAAATTTCACAAGTATTAGATGATGAATACTATAAAATCAAACATTTCTCCTACTTCCTATACTACCTAAATTTAACTAAATAAATAAATAAATAAAAATAATGGTGAATGTTCCCTAGAACTGTCTTTCTGGGCTGATAGAGTTGCTTTTTCAGGAAGTCAAAAAAAAAATTACTTCCAAAAAACATTTCTTAAAGGTACAAAGGTATCTAATTTGCAACAATATAAGAACACAAAAGTTATCAGATGAAGCAGCCAAGCAACAATTTAGAAGTTCAAGTGGCCACAAAATGAAAACAGCTGATCTGGTTCTAAAGATTAAAGTACATGTTGTCAGTCACTGTTAACAGGTCTAAACACAACCTCGCCGCCCCCCCCCCCACCCCAACTAAGAATAACACTAAGTAAACTATATAAGAAAAATGTAACATTCTCTTCCAGATTAAAAAACAGAAATAGCAGCTGCAGTATTAGAAAAAAAAATAACCAAACCATCTAGCTACAAAGTAATGACTTCCATATAGAATTGAAGATAACCAAATAGCATAGTACATAATGATAATTTCACTAGCAGCTAACCAGTATTTACTCCCAAAACACAGATACTGGAGAAAAATACACTAACCCATTATATTCCATCCTCCTACAGTTTTCATATATTGGATAATTGGGTCCAATGGGTGAATCCCTTTCACTAAATAGTATCCTGGCACCTTAGAAGAGAATATATGAAAAAAACCTCAGCCTAAACAGATTTGCTTAGTGGGTGGATAGAAGACGAATACGATAACAAAAACAAAGGAAGTTCAAAAGAAAACCAAACAAACAAAAATATTGATGAAGATAGAAGAAATACCCAACACCCATTTCATGGTTTTGGTTTTTGTTTTGTTTGTTGCTTTTGTTTTTGTTTTTGATGTTGTTTGTTTCTTAGGTTGATTGGTTTGTACTAGGAATTGAACCCAGGGGTACTCTACCACTAAGCTACATCCCCAGACCTTTTTATTTCTTACTTTGTGACAAGGTCTTACTAAATTGCCAAGGTTTTGACTTGAAATCCTCCCAACTCAGCCTTCTAAATCACTGGGATTATAGGCATGCACTGCCATGCCCAGCATCCTTTCCATTTTACTAAAGCATCATTCCACATACATTAAGGTGTCCAGATGAATGGCTCAAACACTAGAGAAGGGAAAAATCAGAAACAGTTTTTTTTTTTTCCACAGTTAGGAATGCAAAAGCACTGAAAATTATGCAAGCAGGTTTTTAACAGCTCATTTTTAAAAATCCATAGATTAAATTCTCTTCAAATATTTTCTAGTAAATAATGTGTAATTCTAAAAGTAACAATGCTTTCAAAATTACACAATTGATTTGGATTTTTTCTTCTGCTGCTGCTTCTCCCTCTTCCTCATCTTCTTCTTCTTCTTCTTCTTTGTATTTACCACTTTATTAAGAAACAACACCTAAGACAGCCCTGTCCCAGCGGAACTAGACTATAATAACCTGCAAAATTTTCATGTTTATAAAGACTTTTTGCATGTAAGTGCTAATTTCTATTTAATTTACTATGACAGTTCATAATACTAATATAGCTAATGTAGTTAATGGAGCTAAAATTTTAAAGGCTTAGGTCCCTCAACTAATATCAAGAAAGTATTAAACATGACAGTATAAAGTAAGTCTCTTCCCTCCAAAAGTTTGCAGCTTAACAGAAAACACTACTATATACAAAAATAAATGTTAATGTCATTTTGTTCTATAACAGAGGAATCAGTGAGAGACATTAGATGTTTGGTTGTCTCTCTCTCGTTACATTACAAGCTATTGATACACAATGCCTAGATACTTTAATTCAGTGAAGTTATAAAATGTGACATTAAGAAGGCTGGAAAAATGGTTTAGGAGGCTGAGGCAGGAGGATCTTGAGTTCAAAGCCAACTTCAGCAATGGTGAGGTGCTAAGCAACTCAGTGAGACCCTGTCTCTAAATAAAATACAAAATAGGACTGGGGTTGTGGCTCAGTGGTACAGTGTTTGCCTGGCATGTCTGAGGCACTGGGTTTGATTCTCAGCACCACATATAAATAATTGAATAAAATAAAGGTCCATCTAAAAATAAAATAAAGGTCCACTAAAAATATATATTTAAAAAAATTTTAAAGGAGGCAAGAACATATGAAACAGAAGCAATAACATGTATAACAAAGGCAAAGCTCTGTAACATGGATGAAAATAAACATCAGAGGTACCCGCTTCCCTGTCAACAAACACAGAGAGCTTACTATGCAGGATTCTGCTCCAGGTACCTGATGTGTGAACTCACTCCATCCCAACAACCTTGTAAACCAGGCTCCATTAATACCCTGATTAATACCCTCCATTAATACCTGTCATATATAAATAAATAAATAATAACAGATAAGAGAATTAAGGCACACAGATATTAAGTAACTTGTCCAAAGTGGCAATGGTAAGTGAAAACCAAAACAAAAAAACAGGAAGTTTGGCTCCAGAGTTCACGTTCTTAACTTACTTGTAAGTTAATCCTTGTTCCTAAGGATTAACCAAATAACTAATGATGTCATTGTCTTTATAGTATTTCTCAAAGCACATCACATAATTTTTAAGCTATTATTTAAAATGTTTCTTATTCCTTCAAAACCAGTTATTTTCAAATTTCACTCATATTTAGGATTTGGCCCCATAAAAATTCCTCTATAGTCTACAAATACTTTTCATAAATATATCAAAAATTTTCCAATGTCTCCTGCCATTAAAAACTCAGAATTTAACTCTAGATAGGGCAGAGGGGTTGGAGGGAAAGGGAGGGGGCAAAGGGTTAGAAATGATGATGGAATGTGATGGTCATTTTTACCCAAAGAACATGTATGAAGACACAAATTGTTGTGAATATACTTTGTACACAACCAGAGATATAAAAAATTGTGCTCTAGATGTGTAATAAGAATTGTAATGCATTCCACCCATACATGAAGAAGAAGAAGAAGAACAACAACAACAACAACTCAGAATCTGCAAAAGAATCAAGGACACCCAATTTTCTCTTTTGCAAACCACACAATTTTGTAAACAAACATTAAAAGAAAGTAGGTTTTCATGAAAATATTTCAGAAAATAACCAGAGATAAAATTAACAACATATCATAGTTTGCAATCCTAATGAATGAAGGTATCTAGGCTTAACAACTAGCATCAAACAAAGAAAAACAACTACATATTGTATGTCTCCTCTGTGAAGAAGAAATACCACCCTGTGGCAGGAAGTAAGGAGAAGGGAAGCGAAGAATGAAACAAAAGAAATAAGAGGAAGAAAGGGGCAGGGAGAGGGAAGAAAGAAAAAGGAAGAAGATGTACCCGAATTTGGTTACACCTCTACATCTTTCTAACTTTGTTTCAAACACACAGACACACACACACACACACAGAGACACACAGACACACATACACACAAAACACAGGACAGAAGGACATGTTAAATTACTACAGAGGTGATCAGCATGACCTTGCTGTAGGAAATTCCACAGGCCAAACCAGTTTCTTCAATAAATAAACCTCAAGAATATAAAGGTGTTACAGTTTGGATGTGGAATGCCCCCAAAGCTCAGATGTTGAAAACACAGCCATCAAATGCCACAAGGGTCAGAGGTGGGGCTTTCAGGAAATGACTTGATCTTGAGAATTGTAGTATTATCAGTGGATTAATTCATTTGATAGATTAATACTTTGAATGGCCTACAGGGTGGTCACTGTGGGCATATAGAGCATGCCTGAAGGATGCAGCCTCCTGGGGGGTCTGGCCTTGGGGACTATATCTGTCCAGCTGCCATGAGCTGAGAAGCTTTCCTCTTCAATACTCTTCCACCATGATGTATGTGTCTTCCGCAAGGCCAGCCTACCAGGAATGAAATCCTCTGAAACCAGGAGCCAAAATGAATCTTTCCTCCTCTAAGTTGTAACTGTAAATATGTGAAAAGCTGACTAAAGAGGAATACTTATATGTTAAGAGTCATTAAAAAACATATTAGTGAATCATAAAGAGTATTTTCTGGACCTTGATTTAAACAAAATGTGAAAAGAAGACTTTTATGAAACTACTGGCAAACTGAACATTTACTAAATGTTCAATAATATTAAAGAATTATTAACTTTTAGTTTGGGGTATAACAATGAAATTAAGTCTTTTAAAAGTATTTTTTATCTTTAGAATAACAAACTGATATATTATAAGGAAATAGTATGTCTGAGATTTGCTTGGCTTCACAAGAAAGAAAATGGGGAAATATGATGAAAAAATTTAGTCAAGAATTAACATCTGTTGAAGCTAGATATGGCTACATAAAGATTTGTTATATTGGTTTTTTTCTGATTTCTTTATTTACTTACTTACTTATTCATTCATAATATATACTAAGAATTGAACCCAAGCTGCTCAGCCACTGAGCCACATCTCCAGCCCTTTTTATTTTTTATTTAGAGATGGCGTCTCACTAAGTTGCTTAGGGCCTCACTAAGTTGATGAGGCTGGTTTTGAATTTATGATCTTCCTGCCTCAGCTTTCTGAGCTTCTGGGATTACATGAGTATACCACCACACCTGGTTCTGTTTACTTTATATATGTAAAATTTTCCACATAATAAATTTTTTAAAAAACTAAGAAATATGATACAACATAAAAATGGTACCTCAAGTATTATAATAGAAATGTTTTTAAAGAACAATTTAAAATATAACATCATGTTCCCATAAGGAAAAAATATTTTAACTAAATAATAATACTAACCAAAGTTTCAACTTGATTATTTTTCTCAGTAGCTTACCTAAACTGTTATATTTTTTAAGTAATAGCAGATCTCTTTATTAAATAATGCTAGTACAGTGAAAACAGCAATTTGTTTGAAAAGTACTGTTTAAAACTATTAGCAAATTGCTAGACTTTAGGGTTGTTTTTAACTTACAAAGTATTTTATTCATTGCTACTAACGTCAAAAACACATTATGATGAGTTAAATGGTAAATTATACCTTATATTCCTCAAGTTTGGAAAACGCCATTTATAATTTATTACATTATGAAGCCTGCTAAGTGAGAAAATTGAATACAGCATAAAAGGGCAAAAAGAACAAAGGTCTGAAGTTCAATTTTGACTCTACCACTTATTACTTAATATTATTTCAAGAAAAGTTTTTCTTCCTCATCTGCAAAATAATGAAAATAACTGCTTCCATCCAATGTTGTAAATACTTAAATGTGGATAATTAACAGTAAATTTCATGTTTTAATCCTTTATATAAATTATAGTTATATATATTACATATATAAATGTTTATATATATATATATGTATATAAATACATATTTCCCAACATTGCTCCTGGTAATGTTTAGTACATAATATTAAACGTTCTCATTGTCAACATCCAATCATTGCTCTGGTAGTTAGCATTATTTTTATGCTTGCCAATATTAGACTTGCTTCTCAAATGCCAACACTTCCTGAGTATGTAAATTGTCATTCAGAAACACATCCACTCTCATGGTTAATAAGGCCTTCTGAGCATTTCAGCAAGTAGTGTTTATATAATCACCAAGGTTTCTGCTTGTAACTCCTATTCACCTAAGTTGTAAATCTTGCAGATAAATACCATAAGAAAAATTTAAAACTCAGCTTCTTTCAGTTAAATACCCAAAGTGATATCATCATTGTGATATCATCTACCATGAGCCCTCTCCAGAGGCTTCCTTCCAACTCACCTGATGCTCAAGGGCATTTTGTATGTATCTTAAAGCATTTATCATGTTGTATCAGTCATTTGTTTACATATTTGTCTCACAGTTGGAATATAAACTCCAAAAAGAGAAAGACTTTTTTTCTTTCCTTCCTTCCTTTCTTTCTTTCTTTCTAACAATAATAATAATAATAATAGTAATAATAATAATATCAACACCTGCAAAGTGGCAGATGGTGGGACTTTGCTGAACCCAGGTAGAGCATACACCTTTATTCCAAGGACTTCTGAATCAAGTCAGCTATTTGGTCATGGTTTGAGTGTGTCCCACAGAAGTTCATGTATTGGAAATTTGATCCCTAGTGTGATGGTTCTGAGAAGTGGTGTACCTTTAAAAGGTGGAGTTCATTGAAAAGTAATTAGGTCACTGGGGATACCGCCCTTAGAGGATTAACGCTGGGTTCATGGAATGAGTTGGTTGTTCTCAAGAAATTGAGCTGTTCTAAAAGAATAAGTTTGTCCCCTGAATCTCAGGTTTCCTGTCTCATCAAATGATCACTTATGCAGGTACTATCATCATTGTGATATCATCTACCTTGAGGCCCTCTCCAGAGGCTGACTCTAAGTGCTGCCTGGTATTGAAATTTCAGCTTCCAAAATTATGAGATAAATAAACCAGTATATTTTATAAAGTATCCAGCCTCAGGTTCTTGGTTACAGTACTAGAAAATGGAGTCATACAAAATTAAGTATTCCATAGTTAAACACTCAGTGATGGATCTAGTTCTAACAAATCTGGGACTAAAATCTGAAGAGACTTATAATTTGGTCTTATCATTTTCCCTTACTCCATATAAGACACATCTTCTGCAGATCACTCTTACTTAGCACAGGCTATATCCCTGGATTACTCTTCAAAGCCTAGAACCTTCCATCGACAATAGCTAACACTACAGAGAGCACTTTACATGACAGGTACTATACTAAACACATTATATATCTTAGTTCATGTGATCTTTACAATAACCTGTGAGTATACATTATTCCCTTTTTACAAGTGAAGATGCTGAGGTTTAAGGAGGTAATGAAACATGTTCAAAGTCTCAATTCATAGAGAAAAAACAGCAGTTGAGTCAGGTCTGACTGACTGTAGAGTCCACTCCATCACCAAGTCTCTTGAACAGAAGGTATCATTATTAATTCTAGGTGTCAAATTGTACTGTCCTAGGGACTATCTAGAGAGTTAGTAAAGCACTATTTCTGGGTGTGTCTGTGAGGGTATTTCCAGAAGAGAAAGGTATGTGAGTTAGTGGACTGGATGAGGAAATCCTACCCTGCCTGTGGGTGGGCACCATCCAATCATCTGGGAACCCACATGGAACAAAAAGATGGAGGAAAAGCAAATTTCTTGCTATCTCTTGCAGAGCCACAACACCCATTTTCTCCTGCCTTGGATGTCGGAACTCCAGGTTCTCTTGCTCTTGGCCAGTGGCCTTGCACCAGCAGCTCTCAAGGCTGCTTTCTCTTGGGCCTTTATCCTCAGACTGTTGGCTTCGCTGGTCCTGAGGTTTCTGGATTGGACTGAACTTTGGATCTCCATTTGTAAATAGAGACTGGTCAGCCTCCATAATCTCTTGAACCAATTCCCCACATAAATTCCCTTTCATCTATCTCTTTCTCTGTACATCTTGTTGGTTCTCTCCCCCTCCACCTCTCCCTCTCTTTCCCTAATATAGAAGGCTACTAGTAAACAAAGCTTTTCAAAGAAGGCTTTAAAGGTCCCTTGAGGTCACTTTAGATGTTTTAATGAGCTTTTAAAAAGTAATGTTGGTATCCTTATGGGAGTTCATCAGTTTTTCCTCTTCTGTTCTCTGATACACAGAGAACAGTAACTAAGAGAAGTTACTCTGATATGGCAACAGACAAAGTTGAGGATGAAAATCATGCTCAAAGAAAGAAACCTGAGCAGTTTAAAAAACTTATGAACAAAGACTCAGAAAAATTTCAAACTGGTAGATACACAATGTTATTGCATAAAGGATAAGACTACAGCCTATGGCTAAAATTTATAGAAAGCTTAAAAACTACAGAACACACAGAAGTACACGTGCTAAATACACTGAATGGGAAGTTCCTGAAGTACAAAGCTGCTACCAAAACACAGATGTCATGACACTGAAATTTTCATTAATGCCGGTGGAAACAGGATGAGCTAAGGAATAAAATTGGTTTTCCCCATTAAATCTCAGCTCTGTAGATTACTTCGTGACTTTAAGAAAGGTACTTATTAACTATTCTGAACTTCAATTTCCATGTCTGTAAAATAAAAATAATAATACCTCCCCTGAAGGAAAATTAAAAGATTCACAGTTCGTGCATCATTTTGTCCACAAGCATTAGGTAAAACACATTAATGTGGACCGGTAACAAAAAAGGAAAAGTTAACATGGTGTGGGGGGCTGGAGTTATGGCTCAGTGGTAGAGTGCTCGCCTAGTATGCACGAGGCACCGAGTTCAATCCTCAGCACCACATAAAAAAAATAAATAAATAAAGGTATTGTGTTTAAAAAAAAAAAAAAAGATGATGGAGCTGGGGATGTGGTAGAGTGCTTGCATAGCATGTGTGAGGCACCGGGTTCGATCCTTAACACCACATAAAAATAAATAAATAAATAAATTCTTCTGCTTCCTCCTCATTTAACTAGTCCTGAAAGTAATCAATTGAGTGCAGACACTGTTCTAGGTGCATGCATACTATGACAAACCAGAAATAGACTAGTGAGTAAAACTGACCAGAACAACAACAGCTAATATTTGACAAGTTGGTAGCAGATATTTGCTGCTTAGAATGCTGTTCAAAAGGGTTCGCATGTTCAAAAGGGTTCACTTGTCTCGTTTTAAGTGGTAGACTCTTAAATGAGAGGCTCTTTTTTTAAGTGTTTTACATGCTTAATAATTTAGTTCTTACAACAAATTCTTGGAGGTTAATAATAATACCATCTTATATTAGAGGTGAGAAAATTGAAACATGGGGATTTTAACCACTTGCTAATTCGCATATGGCTACTCAGTGATGAAGGCTGTTTTCAAATTGGAGAAGATAATTACAACAGTATGACAAATGCTGTTGTCATACTCCATTTGTAAATAGAGATATTTAGGATAGGGGAAGGTCAACAACCACACATATAAGTACACTGGGCAGTAATGGAGAGTATAAGTAAATATTTTAAAAATTCTTTTGTGGACTCAACTGAACACTCAACTATCCACTGTTTCCAACATTATTTATAGAGGGAAAACTCTTCCTGTTTCAGAGAACTGGTTTTAAATGAACAGCTTTAAACCCACCTCACTGCTCATTACAAGCTAAGTTAATCATTCAACAAACTTCAGTTTCCTCATCTGAGAAACAAAAGGACAGAATAGATCAGGTCAGGTCATCAAATACCTGGCATTTGCAGGGCCACTCCCCATTCCAAGAGCCATAAAGAACATCAATACTGATTGTTACACTCTTTAATGCTGAACCTCAAGTGTGGAAATCCTCAACAGTGCTCCAAACAGCAACTACTAATTTATAAAGTGGGCTTTGACGTGGAAACCATGTATTACCTCTGCATTAGAAAAGCTCTATGTATCTCACCCCCCAAAAAGATCCTGTAACCCATAGAAAAAGAGATCACTTCTATCAGGTGAGCTAGCAAAATACAAAGCTCTCATTATCCTCCTTCAAATTTTTACAAATACACAAAGAGAGGGTAAGTAACATCACGGTCCCCAATTTTTGAATTGTCATAGACCATAAAGAGAATAGCTTAGGTTCTCCACCTCTGATAGAAACATCCACAGCTTTTATATTTGGTTTCCCCCATACATAGAAGTTTAAAACAACAAATGATGAATGACCAGGGCAAATACATAAACTGGTTTCATTATTAAGTTGAATTACCATCATGCAATAAATGCTGTCATGCCATAAAGCCTCACCAAGCCACTGTGGCAATGACTCAAGGGTGACACCATTTACTGTAACACATATGTTTTACCTGATGTTTCACCTTCAACTAATACTTTTTATTGGAGAAAAAGAAGCATCACACAGTTATACAATAGGGTCAGTAAAGGTCTTTTTGAAGTGAACCTGTCTACACCAGTCTCTTAACCAGATGTCTCATTTGGTGACACATATAATAAATAATTAATTCTTTCTTGAAGCAGCAGCTGTGCAGAGATTCTCTGGAGTTCAGCTGCCCTCAATAATAGCAGGTGGAGGGATTGGTCCTTTACTGCTTGCTTTCCTTCTAGTCTATCCCAACCACATGTATAAGTGAACAAGTAGAATGTCAGACCCAGGCTGCTATCTGCCTAAAAAAAACATTTCTTTTTGATGTTCTAGTTTATTCCAAATAGAACCTGATCTTCCCCACAAGTTGACCCTTCAAAGTTTCTCATGAGGCTTCCTTTCTCCTTGTCATTCTAGCATTGCCTCCCCCTCCTCCTTATCTCACTCCCCATCACCTCATGCCTGGATTGTTAAAATAAGTACATCAGATCTTCCTACTTCAAATAACTTCCACTTCTAACCAATCCTCTTTTTCTGAGGCCCAACTTTTCCCTTGCTGCCTCTCTGGGAATCGATAATGGCAACGTAGGAGGTCACATAATCAGAAGCAGCATTAGCTTACTGAATTCCAGGCCCAATTACTCCCCTAACAAATCTAAGCAACTCAATTTAGCTTCCTGGAAAACAAGAGTCCTGCATTACCAGAGCTCTGGGAATCTCCTACTTAATGAACAATACGTCTCCTATCTGGAATTCATGGTCCTTCAAGATCTGTCTAGTGAAAGTCACCTAAAATCATCCCCCAAAGCATATTTTCCTACTCTCAGCTACTGTTTGTCTCACTAATTCCTCCTTCTAAAATGATTTAACCCACCCCTCTTAACTGAAAAGTCCTCCAACAGAAGAGTAAACAAGGGAAAGTCTTCTTCATCCTTTTCTGGCATTTTCAAACTCTCCATAATCGAATGCAATTCAGGGGGGAAAAAATGAAATTTCCCAAATGAGAACTACAAAGCAAACTTATCTCAATAAACAATGCCTAACCTAGTAAACTTCAATAACATATCCTCTTTCTTCCTAGAGATTTTATTTGCTATGCATATTTGGCCCCATTAACTTTAAAGCTTAACCTGTGTAAGCAGTGGCTCCAAAGTAAGAACTCAGTAGCTAATGGACTGATTTTATTTTGGTTCTCTGAAGTGTGCAGTCTAATTTGTTAATGCCTGATTGAAGTGGATATTGTATATAGTTAATGTGGTTATGCAAAAGTACTTAATCTTAGTATGTTAACAACCTCATTCCCCATTTCCTAAAGGCTCAGCTTATTTTTAAATGTCAAAACACATTATTTTATGAGGAGCAGATTAGTTCCAATAGCACCAATGCAGTAATTTTATGTTAAATTATTTTTGTGAACTGCTCTAAGAACCCCCCAGTCAACATTTTCAAAGCTGTATTAGTAAGAAAGTGGCAAGAAATAAGAACTCAGGAGGAGCTCCCAAGACATTTTCCTCCTCCCCAGAGGTCAATCAGCTTACAAGAAGAAAAATCAGTAGTATATAGATAACATCCATCTCTCCAGAATCTGCAGTAACTTTGATATTAAGAAGGACAAATAGTTATATTTAAGAACAAAAATAGTGTCTTATGCCGGGCTTGCCTGTAATCCCAGCCACTTGGGAGGTTGATACAGAAGGACTGTGAGTTCAAAGCCAGCGTCAGCAAAAGCGAGATGCTAAGCAACTCAATGAGACCCTATCTCTAAATAAAATACAAAATAAGGCTGGGGATGTGGCTCAGTGGTAAAGTGCCCCTGAGTTCAATCCCCAGTACCCTCCCACAAAAAAAAAAAAAAAGTGTCTCATACAAACTAAAGAAAGCACAAAATTTTTATCAAAGGGACTGTTCCAAATCCTACCACCTAATAACTTATTGTTACAGTCAAATCTCATTTCTTCTAATCATCAAATGCCTTACCAGGAAAATGGAGGCTATCATAATACCAGCAAGGATCAAATGATATAACAACATGTAAGTGTTTGAAAACTGCAAAATGTTTCAAAAATATAAATTAAGACAGTCTGTAGGAAATATTCCTAAGTCACAAAATGTTAAGTAATTGTCTATTATCAAATAAATCCACCTAGTGGGAAGATTAAAGTGAATAGGATTAAACAGGGAAGAATTATCCTCAATAACATCCATTTTCTAAATCTGGGTTTCTATACATCTTGCTTTTTTTTTTTAAGTAGGACATGCAAAGCTCTATACAAACAATTTCAGGTAGTTAAGTGTCTGAACACCTTTTCTTAAAGATCTCCAGGCAGAGAAATTCCACCCATCCCTTAGTATTTTTCACTCTGGAACTGAACAATTCCAATAAGGAATAAACAAGTAAGTTCTCACTTCTTTCATCTGATAAAAGTAAAATATATATATTTATATATATATATATATATATATATATATATATATATATATATATATATATATACACACACACCCATTTGGGTTAAAACACTAGATATACAATTCTATAACAAGTTTTATGGCAGGGAAAAAAATAACAAAATATCCAAGGAATAAATGACCTATGCTTTTTCTCTTTCATTTACATTTCCTCCTTGTAGAAGTGAGAGCATCAATTGCCTCACCCACCCCCCCACCAAAAAAAAAAAACCTAATCCAATTTTCCCTAATCCAGTTGACCTATGCTTTTTCTCTTTCATTTACATTTCCTCCTTGTAGAAGTGAGAACATCCATTGCCTCACCCACCCCCCACCAAAAAAAAACCTAATCCAGTTTTCCCAGTTTTCATAATGGAATGCTAACCTTGACACGCGCTAATCCAGAAAAGATATGTTCTTCTCTTCCTTCCATACCACAAAAGATCAGCACCTCATGCACTTACAAATACAAAATAAGTATCTTAGTATGTTAACAACCTCATTCCCCATTTCCTAAAGGCTCAGCTTATTTTTAAATGTCAAAACACATTATTTTATGAGGAGCAGATTAGTTCCAATAGCACTGTTATGTTTCAACTCTTGACAAAAGCAAATACTAAGACAGTTGATAGATGAGAGCAGCTTCAGATTTGAGTACATTTTAGAATTCAGATTTTCAGACTGGGATGCTTTACCTGTAAAGTTTATGCAAATATTTCAAAGTCTAAAAATTCTGAAATCTGAAACACTTCTGGCCCAGGCATTTCAGATAAAGTACGCAAGAAAGAAAACCTAAGAAGATTACCATTAGACAAGGACGAGAGGTGGGAGGGAATGGGAGAGAGAAGGGGAATTGCACGGAAGATGGAAGGAGACCCTCATTGTTATACAAAATTACATATAAGAGGATGTGAGGGGAAAGAGGGAAAAAGAGAGAAAGAGAAATGAGTTATGGTAGATGGGGTAGAGAGAGGTGATGGGAGGGGAGGGGGGATAGGAAGGGGATAGGAAGGGCAGCAGAATACAACAGACACTAGTATGGTTGTAAGTATAAACGTGGCTGTATAACCAATGTGATCCTGCAATCTGTACACATGGAAAAATAAGAATTCATGCCCCATTTGAATCAAATGTATGATATGTCAAGATCATTGTAATGTTTTGAGCAACTAATTAAAAAAAAAAAAAGAAAGAAATCCTAAGGCCCATGTAAATTTTTCAAGATCTATAACAGTGTTCTCTCTTAGAAGAACTGAATTTAATATAACTGAACAATATTACTTTCATTGCTCACAGAATGTATTGATTACTTGACTATTAAAGATTATACCTTAGGGGCTGGAGATATAGCTCAGTTGGTAGAGTGCTTGTATTGCCTGCACAAGGCTGTGGGTTCAATTCCCAGCAAAGCCACCACCACCACAACAACAACAAAAAAGATTATGCCTTAGGCTCTCATTGAAGATCAACTTAAGAAATGAGTACTTAAAAAGAGTATTTTTGTTTGGGGTTCCAACAACATCCAACATGTTTTTCAATATATTTTTAATGTAATATCTTCCTACTGCACTTACTGTTTGTGGCATTTCAATGACAATTCACACATTATAATTTAATGAAATTTTTATTTGTTTGTCTATCACTTCCCCTGGGCAGGAACTTCAAGAGCAAAAACTACATCTTGTTCAGTGTTATTTCTGAAATGTTGAGCATAGTTCCTGGCACATAATAGAGCTCAATAATCATTTGTTGAATGAATAAATCATTTACTATAATTTCTTCCAGGACATATGTTCAGTCCTAAATAGAAAATAATCTTCTTAAAAGAAGAAACCACATCTTCCACTTATTTATCTTCTTTACACTTCCTGGAATTGTGCCTTGCTAATAGCAAGGACTCAATAAACATTTGATGATGTCAATAATGATGAGGATGGTAGTGGTAGGAGTAAAGAAGATAAATTAATCTCATCAAAACAATATACAGCATATTGTTCATCTTCAAAATCAAACAAATTATTAAGTGATTACATCTTGAGATTATGACTATTTTCTTCTTTTCTGTTTTTCAATATGGGTTAGTTTCTTAGTTTTGAGCTAAAAAAAACAACCACTTAGTTCCTTTTGTAAACAAAATCTAGTAGACTATAGTAATATAGTGAATCTCCTTCCTTAAGATATTTACCTTTTGGAAACCTCAAACCTCCTGTCTTTTGTCCCCTAGGTCTAAGATTTCAGATAACTTTCCTCTATTTCTTCCTGATGCAGGACAACTGCTTTGAGAAGTAGGCTCTTTCTGAACCTGCAGGGTATTTGGATGAAGATAAAGAGAAAGCAGGGAGCTGAGAGTGACAATGATCTCCCACCCTGTAGAGGATACACCTGCCACTTCGGTGCTCTGTGTGCATTTGTCATGGTCCTGCCCTAATTCTAACTCCAGTTACAGTTCAAAGCTAGCAGAAGCAAAGTCCCTAATTGGCAAAACTGGCTATACACTCTGTCCTATGACAGACATATATGCACATGCACAAAAAATGTTATATTTTCATATGAAACAATGTTTACTGCAGTTTGAGGTGATTTGATACCATAATGTACTCGATGAAGATAAAAACTAATGAAAAAATTTCTTTACTTGTATCTATCAAGATTACTCCCTACCATCACCAAATTTGATTATTTGGATTATACTCTAGACAAAAGTAGTCGTGTTTGAAAAGTGTATATCATTATGGTCTAAAATGGACCACCTGAAGTCCAGAGGTATGAGTACATAAAGAAGTGAATCTGACACCTAGAAACACTGACTCCAGTGACTAATTGCTTAACTGTGGTTGCCTTTTATCACTTTGTTCATAGCTTTTATTTACGGGATTTTGAATTTAAAAAATTCTTCTGATGTTGCTGATATAAACTTGTTGACTAACATAAGCAATTTTTAAAGAATGTTTCAGAAACATATCCACCAATTTAGATGCTGAATTTAACTCAAAAAGGAGACTCTTAGAAACAAGAGAATATCATGCTAAAAGAAACAAGCCAAATGAAAAAAAAAAAAAAAACAAAGGCCAAATGTTTTCTCTGATAAGCAGATCCATAATGGGAGGCGGAATGAGGTACTTTGGATTGGGCAGAGGGGAGTGAGGGGAGGGGAGAGAGTGATGGGGTGGGAGGGATGGTGGAATGAGATGGACATTATGACCCTATATACATTATGATTATACGACCAGTCTGTGACTCTGCACCACAAACAGCCAGAAGAATGAGAGGCTGTGCTCCATCTGTGTACAATGTGTCAAAATGCATTCTACTATCATGTATAACTAATTAGAACAATTTTTTTAAAAGCATCTTATATACAAAAAATTTCCCTTCCTTTTTAGTATCAAAATAACAGTCTCTCTGAATCCTTCAATTTAAACGGGAGTACACTGAGTACAAAACTCTCATTTGACAATAAATGAGAAGGTACAGACCTTTGCTTCTCTCCTTGTCACAATGAAAGACAATGCTCACCTCAGCACTGAAAATTTCACTTTATCAATTTCAGCACTCTAGCATCAATTCCACTAATCCCAAAACTTATTCATTTATTCAGAAAAAAATATATATATACAAAACTACAGCAAAAAATGAGTTTGCAATGACCCCAGTCTTTAAAAGCTCAAGTTAAAGTGATCTCCAGTAAAACTAGTCAATTCACTGTGTCCCCAAACACACATTCGACAGGTATTTGCTAGACAAGCTAAATGCAGGAACCATTTCCCACACTAGTTATGTAGGACAAGATTCCTTGTGAATAAAGATACCTACCAGTCCCTTTATATTTTTATGCTTCACATGTCACTTCCTCTCTCCTCCACAACTCCTCCATACTTTTCTTTCTCCTTAGTGTCAGTCCTTACCAAATTCTTCATACACCATACTTCCGATAACTCAGAGATATGAAGCTGACTGCTGATGAAAAACCCAAGACTCAAGCACGGCTGAAATCTGGGGAAAGGAAGAAGCAAGAGGCCAATAAAGTTTAGGAAATCAAAGAGATTTAAGGGATTCTGGGCAGGTTTTTAAGGCTAAGACAGAGTCAACACAAGAAATCAATATCTGGATCTACAGTACAGTTGAGGATTTCATTGTACAAGCAAAACAGACACCCAGTCCACCAGACGGGGACACAAAATTAATACAGAATCAGCAGTAATGGTCCTTGGCATCAAGACAGAAGCTCCTAATCAAGGTTCTTATTTTCCCCACAGGCAGAGCTGGCCCCTCCAGCAGGTCTGAACTTCTAGTATGAGTCAAGTATTCCTAACAATGAGTTGAAAGAAAGTCAGAAGCCCACAGTCAGAGATGCTATCATGCTGAGGCCACAGATTCTCTGAGGGGGAAAAAAAAAAGTCTCTAATTAAAAACAACCATTGGGGGCCAGGCGCTGTGGTGCATGCCTGTAATCCCAGCATGACAGGAGGCTGACAAGGAGGATCCTGAAGTCAAAGCCAGCCTCAGCAAAAGTGAGGCGCTAAGCCAACTCAGTGAGACCCTTCTCTAAATAAAATACAAAACAGAGCTAGGGATGTGGCTCAGTGGTCAAGTGCCCCCTGAGTTCAATCCCCAATACCCACTCCCTCCCCAAAAAAACCATTGAGTATGATTTTCCTTTGAATTTTCTTTCTCTTTTGTGGTCAGAAGATAGAAGAGATAGGTCTGAGAAGTTAAACTCCAACAGTGAGGATGTTAACAATGGTGATGCTGATAGTGATTAATAAGAAAGTTAATTGTTAAAATTTATAATTGTATTGCCCCTTTCTAATTATTGATTACTTAACACCTTTAAAATACTTTTGAATCCACCATCTCATTTCACTGCCATAAACAACAATCATTATTTTTCCAATGACATTCATAATACTAGTTGCATCATTTTAGTTACATTATGGAAAAAGAGGCATTTGTATGCTAAACCTCATTTATTTATAGCACTACATCTTGCAGATATATGACTCAGGCAGAAACTAGATCCTTAAGAAATCAGAATACATCCTTGAGCTACAAATCCAGTGGTATACAAGGACCCAGTCTAGGCCATACCAGAAATATGATTTCCCCTCAAAATGCCAAAGTAATTTAGCTTTGTTTAGAAACATTTATGTGTTTCAGAAACATTCTCAATAAAGTTGTTGGTCTTTTCCTGTTACTTTACCCAAAAAAAAAAAATGTTTAAGCAAAATTAAATAAAATGCAATTGTATGAGTAATTAATTAATTAATTAATAATTATGTATCATAATCATAGACGGCAAAGTCAGTGTTGAAATAGATCTGCCCACAGGAAGCCCTAGGAAATGACGAGGTCTTTTTTTCCTTTTCCAAATTCCTCCTTGATTTCTTCATGTATCTCCAGCTATATTTGAGACTGTGAAACAAATCACATCAACTATAAATACTATGACCATTATTTAGATGAGGCATACCTAACATCATAGTATAATCCAGGTGCAAAAGCACAACAATCATCAAATGGCTATACTTCCACCTGAAGGAGACCTTGGATGTTCATTTCTGTCTCTATAGATGTCAAGAAGTAGCCAAAAGGTAAAAGGTACTAATCTATTTAATTCATGCAAATCTCAATGAAAGTCCTTTAGCAACCAAAATATATACACTACATGGACTACACTAGTTCAGTCTAATTCAAATCTTCCCACTTCTTCTCTGTGTTCAGTCCAGAAGCTCTTACTCTTGACGAGTTGGTGTTAAATAGATTTCATTCCTGAATTTCACCAAGTAACTTATAGCTTCATAATACCAGTAAAATCATACTGATAGTACTACAGCTACAAACTTAAACAAAACTATGTAAATATTAAGTAACAGTGAGGGCAATTACTGTTTCCACAGGCTCACTCCTGCAAGGTAAGGGACAGCTGGGCATTTTATCCTAGACCTGAGGAGGCTGAAGAAAGGCTAGAGCCAAGGGTCACCTGCTAGGTTGCCATCTGGCGTGGAACCAAACCGAAGAACAGAGCTTGGCAAATGAGTCACTGTTTTGTGCATCCAACTGGACATTAGCTTTATCCCTGTGGACACTGTTTGGGTACACAGTTTCACACCATTCTTCTACTGTGTGAATGCTCTCTCTGTGCCAGGGAGGATGAGGGGGAAGATTCTGTCACACTAGGTGTTTGCCTGACCTCAATTAAGACACTTGTTCCATTTGGGAAAAAAAGGAGTTTAAATGACTCCTATTCTATAAACTCCCAGAGAGCCCAAGGAGCTAAACCCAAACTGTAGACAGATGAAGGGAAAGATTAAGTTGGCAGAAGTCAGAAGCTTGGCAGGGAAGGGAAGAGCTGGGATGGAAATCCTGAATTTCTTCATACCACATCATTATAAATCTGAAATACAGGGGGAAACTCAAGAAGGTGAGTCACATAATAACATACTCTGGTTTTATTCAGCTCTGATCTAAGGACATGCTAGTTGACATGGCTTGGTAGTAAATGAGGAGTAAGTGAACAGACATTCATTCATCCTTAGATCCTAGGAAAATACTAATAGTCACATATACTGCCAGCATAAAGACATCCAAATAGCTCAAACCCTTTTTCTGTAATGGGAGTTTTTTCTCCTTTCCCGTAACACCCAACTCTGTGTTTTCTAAGCAAACTGCCTACACAATCTAGCTAAAAATGTTAAGTGAAATAAATGAAAGAAACCAGAAATTCCAACAATATTAGCTTTTTTTTTTTTTTTTCTGAAGTGTTGGAAACAGGGTTGTAAGCTGGTTGAGTCACATGTGATGTGACGTGATGTGATGTGATATGACAAGGCCAAAGCGATCATAAAGCTCCCTGGGCGGTTCTGCCACTTGGGTATATTCTCGTCCACCTCTTCAAGGCACAAAGGGAAGGAATGATGTTCCGTCTCTGAAGACTAAGCCCTTGGAACTACAGTTCCTCCCTATCACTACTCTCCACCACAATATCACCCTGGCCTGATGAACCCACACTCAGAAAGCCATGCAGAGGTCAGGTCAACTTGATCTTCTGTGAAGAATGTCAGGAGAGAAGCTGTATCAAAATTACATCCATCACTGGGAACTTTGGCATGAGCCTGGAATCCCAGTTACTTGAAAGTCTGAGAGAGAAGAATTGCAAGTTCAAGGCCAGCCTGGGCAATTTGGTGAGATCCTGTCTCAAAAGAAAAAAAAAAATTACATTTATCAAAGGTATATATAGTTGATAACATTCACATGGATGCACACTTTCAGAGAATTTTCAGAGACTAACTGCCCATTTCTTTTGTTTTCAGGTTTCTGAGAAATCAGGCCTTCCTCCTTGACACTTGGCAGTAGTCATCTAGAAACCACCTGCAATGACATTGATTCTGCTGGGTTCCCTGCTCAGCAAATCCATAAACTGGTCTCTCTTTCCTAAGCATCCAAATCCACAACTCCACTCCAAAATTTAACAAGCTATTTTAATTAGCTCTATATTCCTGGGACTAAAAGACCTGACAAGAAGAATTTAAGAGAAGAAAAGCTTATTTTGGTTCATGATTTCAGAGGATCAGCCTGTGGTCCACTGACTCCACAGCTCTGGGCCTGAGGTGAGGCAGAACATCATGGCAGAAGGGCGTGGAAAAGGAAAGAAGCTCAGGACATGGCAACCAGGAAGCAGAGAGAGCTCTATTCACCATGGAAAAAATATAAACCTCAAAGGCACACCCCCGGTAACCTACTTCCTCCAGTCACACCCTACCTACCAATCCACATCAGTGAATTAACCCACTGATTATGTTACGCCTCCCATAATCCAATCACTTCAGTGTTGAAGATTCTTGTGTTGTCTCATGCATGAGCTTTTGGGATACACCTCGATTTTAAACCATAACACAAACCTACTCTCCTCCCCTTCTTTCCTGTCTGCCAGCACTGATGTCTTCCCCATTGATCCCTTCCTGTCTCTCTCAACTCTTTACTCTGCAATGTTATTCCATTTCTTAGGCAGTCAGCCCTATTTATCCACAGGTTCCACATGTACAGATTCAACCAAACTTAGATCAAAAATATTTGGGGAAGCCAGGAACAACAGCACAAACATGTAATCCCAGCGATTTGGGAGGCTGAGGCAGGAGGACGGAAAGTTCAAGGCCAACCTTGGGTAACTTAACGAGATCCTGTCTTGAAATAAAAAATAAAACAGGCTGGAGATGTAGTTCAGTGGTAGAACGTTCCTGGGATAAATCCCCAGTACTGCAAAAAATAAAGAAATATATATACACATGTATACATATATATACATACACACGTATATATATGTATATGTGTGTGTATTTATTTATTTATTTATTAATCAAGAATTAATAAGTGGATGGATTCAAACTAAAAAGCTTCTTCTCAGCAAAGGAAACAAATAATAACTTGAAGAGAGTACCCATAGAGTAGGAGAACATCTTTACTACACATTCATCAGATAGAGCACTCATCTTCAGGATCTATAAGGAACTCAAAAAACTTAACACCAAAAAAATAAATAACCCAGCCAATAAATGAGCTAAGGAACTGAACACACACTTCTCAGAAGATATACAATCGATCAAAAAATATATGAAAAAATGTTCCACTTGTTTAGTAATTAGAGAAATGTAAATCAAAACTACTCTAAGATTTCATCTCACTTCAGTCAGAATGGCAATTATTAAGAATCATGCAATAATAAGTGTTGGCGAGGATGTGGAAGAAAAGGTACACTGCTGGTGGCATGGCAAATTGGTGCAACCACTACGGGAAGCAGTATGGAGATTCCTTAGGAAACTTGGACTGGAACCACCATTTGACCCAGCTATCCCACTTCTCGGGTCTATACCCAAAGAACTTAAAATCAGCATACTGTAGTGACATAGCCATATCAATGTTCACAGAAGATGCCCTTCAACAGATGAATGGATAAAGAAACTTTGGTATATACACACAATGGAATATTACTCCGCCTTAAAAAAGAATGAAATTATGGCATTTGCCGGTAAATGGATGGAGTTGGAGAATATCATGCTAAGTGAATTTAGCCAATCCCAAAAAGCCAAAGGCCAAATGTTTCTCTCTGATAAGTGGGTGCTGACCCATAATGGAGGGGGGGGACGCACTTGGGGAGAATGGAGGAACTTTGATTGAACAAAGGGGAGGGAGGAGAAGGAGGGGAGGGAAGGGGGAGGAGGAGCATGGGGATAGGAAAGATGGTAGAATCAGATGAACATCATAGTTACACGTATGACTGCACATGTCGTGTGACCCTACATCGTGTACAACTAGAGAAATGAAAAGTTGTGCTCTGTTTGTGTACAATGAATTAAAATGCATTTTTCTATCATTTATAACTAATTAGAATAAATAACAAAAAGGAATATACATACATCTATACCTATATATACATACACACATATATGTGTACATATGTATGTACATGTATGTACTCAAATATATATGTGCATGTATATATAGATACATTTTGAGAAAATGCTGTATGTATACTGAACATTACTGAATTTTTTCTTATCATTATTCCCTAAACAATATAGCATAACAACTTTTATACAGTGGATGCTGACCCATAATGGAGGGGGTGGATATTATAAGTAATCTAGATTGATTTAAAGATACAAAGATTGTGTGTATATCATTTTATATAAGAAACCTGACCTTTGTGGACTGTGGTATCTGCAGGGGCTCCTACAGCAATCCCCCACGGATACCAAGGGGAATGGATGACTGTGGTTCCACATTCCTTCACATTTACCTCACCCTCCCAGAGTGAAACAAGTCTTCCTATTCCTACATGCCTCTTAGAATCTGACGCTTTCCAGAACTCACTTATAGTTGGTCTGTGCTTTCCCCAGCTACAGGGCTCTACTCCTCTATCTTCCCAAAATTATGAAGCAGTACTGAACATACTTCCCAGGTATAAAAATGTAACATTGTTGTACTTAGCAAGAGTTGTATTCTGATTTGTTTTACTAAATTGTTAATTGATCCATTCATTCTGTCCTGAGATTCTTCCTATAAACAACTTACTTGGAAGAAAGTGTTCCTAAATATTCAATCAGAGAGAAAGTAACAAGGGAAACTGTATACCCCACAAAGGAATTAAATATCAGGAGCCTGGTAACATTAGCAAATTGGTCTAACCAACAGGGTTTCACCACAAAGAGAAAACAAATAAATACGCAGGGGACTAATTCCTTCTTGTTTGTTTTAAATTATACATTTTACCGAGAACTTAGAATATACATCTGCCATTTGGTATAGAAAAGGCTAAGTAAATTTTCCACTATGAAAATAAAACAAACAAACAAATGCTTCCTTACTTTTTTATCCCAGACCAAATAAACAAACAAGAAGAAAACTATGGGTTTTTATTGGAAGAACAAACTTTAAAAGCACTAGTTAATACATCTTATTAATAAAGTAACAGGAATTATAAAGCACATTGCTATAGAACTTACCCAATCAACAACTATTTAGGGTGCTAACTATATAAGGTGCAACATAGTCTATATCAAATGTACCCTGTATTCTTTTTTTAAAAATCAACAAATGGTATCCATAAAATCTTTAATTCATAAACATTCATTTAGCTCAAAGTATATCTTATTTATATAAAAAGAAACTTTGGACTTGGCAGAGGTATATTTTAAAATATATAAATTTATATACTCAAAAAAAGATACATTTTAATCCCTAAAACACAGGACCAATAGAACTTCTAACACAGAAGTATGCTTTTAAAAAATATCTTTATCTTTTAATTCTGTATAAAAACATAATTCAGAAAGTAGTGCTAATCAGTCTTAGAAAGACAAGAGTCTACATTTACCATGGAAAAAAATATAAACCTCAAAGGCACATTTAGAAAATACAGATCTCAGCAAAATCATGTTGAAACACAAATTATATATGACCCAATCAACCCCTTTGAATTCTAGTCACATTAACAGTCTCCATCCATAAACTACAACTAGAATGTCCCCAGTACTGCAAAAAAATAATTAAATAAATATACATACACATACATATACATACATATATACATACACATACACACGTATATGTATATATATTTTTATTTATTAATCAAGAATCAATAAGTGGGATAGATTCAAACTAAAAAGCTTCTTCTCAGCAAAGGAAACAATCAATAACTTGAAGACAGTGCCCTTATGTATTTCTATATTCCCAGTTTCAAAGCAGTAACCATAATGGAAAACTAGCAATGTTTATTAAATCAGGCTACAATATGAAGAGATTAATAAAATTATTTCTATGATTGTTTCCATTTTTAAATTCACTCAAGACAATGATATAGAAGCCTGGGAAGGATATGGGGAGGAGGGATAGAGAGAGAATGGTTAATAGGTACAGGGGCACAGATGGGTAAACGAAATAACCTCTAATGCAGCACAGTATGATAACTATGGTTGACAACAATTAACTGTATATATCAAAATAGCTAGGAAAGAATATTTTGAATGTTCCCAATGCAAAGAAATCTAGGAGATAGATATGCCAATTATATGATCTAATCATTACACATAGTACACATGTACTGAGATATCAACCCATACACCTTAAACAAGTACAGTTACTATATATCAATGAAAAACAACAAAACATTTTTTTAATTGTGTGGAGTGAAATGTTGACAAGTAACTTGGCAGAATATTGTCCTATACAAAATCAAACATTCCTTCAGGTGCCACCACCTTAACCAAGTATATAAATTTCACCAATAACAGTTATAGTGACATTGCATACCTCCTATCATGATACAATGGAAAATGCACACCATCACTTACATAGCACTCTTGCCACAAGCATTTAACCTGTCTAATAATTATTTACTGCTGCATAACAAATTCCCCAAAATTTACAAGTTTAGAAGAACAATAATTTATTAGCTCTCTTAGTTTCCATGTGTCAGGAATTCAGACAGCCCTCACCAGGTACCATTAATCTGTTATATTGTATCTTAGGCCTAAACTGGAAGCACTTACATGTCTGCCTGGCAGCAGAGACCCTCACTGGTGCTGGGTAGTATCTTTATATCACTGAACTTGCCTCACTACATAATGGCTAGGTTCCATTACATGACATTACATCACATGACCTCCTTACTTCATTGGTCATCTTTCATAAGTCCTTGCCTACATGCAGAAGGAGGGAACAATGACCTCTCCTTTTAGGTGAGGAAGTGCCAGTCACATTTTTAAAAGAAAGTGAGATAAACTAAATACATTAATGCAGCTATCTTTTGGAAGAACAATCTGTCACAACCTGAATCTAATCATGAAAAAACAAGACAAATCTATATGAGGAACATTCAACAAGACAACTGGCCTGAACTCTTCAAAACATCAATTTCAGGAAAGACAAAAAGAAGTGGAAAATATTCTAGATCTGTCCAAAAGAATTTTCTGTGATAGCCAGGCACAGTGGCACACGCTTGTAATCCCAGTGGCTCAGGAGGCTGAGGCAGGAGGATTGCAAGTTCAAAGCCAGCCTCTGCAACTTAGCGAGGCACTTAATAACTCAGCAAGACCCTGTCTCTAAATAAAATATTTAAAAGGGCTGGGGATGTGGCTCAGTGGTTGAGCACCCCTGGGTTCAATCCTCAGTACCAAAAAAGAAAATAATAATTTTCTGTGATAATGGAAATATTATGTTTGTGCTATCCAACAGAGTAGCCATTAGTCATAAAGGGCCAGTGAGCACTTGAAATGTGGCTAATGTGACTGCTGAAAATAATGTTTTATCATATTTCCATTAAAGAGTCAGATTTGGCTGGTGGCTACCACATTTCCTAGTACAGATTAAAGGATGCCTGTCCTAAAGAGATATGATAATCAAATGCAAATGCATTCGCCTTGATTAGATTCTGGCTCAAACAAAAAAAGTTATAAGTTTTCATATGATTAAATGGCCTACATGATGGATGATAGTATTGAACAGTGTTAAAATTTTCAAGTGTGAAAGTTTAACAGTGCTTATGTCCTTGTTCTTACAAGATATATATATCAGTGAAGTACCTTATTGTCTGCAATTTACTATCAAATGATGAGAGGGGAAAAGAAACGTATACATGCTTATTGGGGGGACAAACACAAATGTGAGAAAATGCTAATAATTATTTAATTTGGATAAAACATGTAAGTCTCATAAACACATATTAACTGGTTAATTTTAAAAGGAACATCTGTTAATTCCACTGGGAAGCAGAACTACTTCTGGTCAAATAAAGTTTATATAAATTTTTATCTAATTCAACACAACTTATTTTGTAAAATAAAGATATTCTACAATTTCCTTCTATTGTGTTTAATACTTTCCCTTAATAAAGATACCAGCATCTACAAATTAAATTTTTATATACTAAAAACTATAATTAAAGTCGTCTTTAAATTTTAGGTGAGAAAACAGATTTCCAAATATGTCTTTTTATAAAATTTTGGTTAAGGATGGGAGAATATTTCAGTGGCCAGGACCCAGATTTGATTCCCAGCACCACAAAAAAAAAAGAAAAGAAACCATATACATACATACATGCAAAGTCATCTCTCTCATATATAGACCTATAGATACAGAAAAGGGTTTTTTCTTTTTTTCTAAGACAGTTCATAATCAAACCTGAATAGAAGAGAAAGCATATATGTAATGCTAATGATTATTAGTGATATCTAACTAGGTTCAAACACTTAACTTTCCAAGTTGGCATCAAAAAAAAAAAAAAGCAAAGAAATATAATAGTCAAGAATGATACATCTAGGTCAATTCCAAACTAAATGGAGACTACAGAATGCAGAAATAGTCTCACCATTACTCAGTCTTCCAACATAGATCTTTGGGGCAGGAGAAGAGCGGAGTCCTGCACCACAGTGACTATGCTGGCTTCACAACAGGGGCTTCTATTCCTAGAAATAAAGGACTCAGAGATTCTCAACTTTAAATGGCATTTATAAAGGGAATGAGGTTGCTTCAACTAGATGATAAATTAGGGGGGAAAAAAAAACCTCACAGGTCTGTATGCACATGCTACATGGCTACTTTCCTTTCTCTGTCCCATTTCAACCTGGTATGAAAATTTCATGAAACTCTTCTATACTATAAGCCAGTGTTCTCGTTTAGAGATCAAGGTAAAAAATTCTGGAATCACTTTGTACACAGGAAATTCCATCCCATCCCTCTTCCACTCATTTTTGCTCTCATAACTTTTTATAAATATCTACAAAAAATAATTATCTCCCAAGGAGATTTCTTGCTACTGTGAAAACCATAATGTACTTTTTATTTATAGCCTGCTCAGCACAATACCTATACAAACCTGGAATACAAAAATATTATATCAGAAAAGTTAGAAGAGACAATCTGTTACAGTTCAAAAGTATCCAGGCAAAAGCAAATTTAAAAATAGCCCAGGATCAACAGGAGAGGGCAAAATATCAGATTCAAGCTATCAGAACCAAAGACTGATTTTATGTAAACTGTTAAACAGTCCTCTTAAGACCTTTTTCCCTCTGGATTTGTAACTATAAATCCTGGAGTTGGTAGAACTTCAGTGAGATAAAGCAATACTCAAACCTCAGAAGTGAGAAACTGTACTTTGTCAATTTATCTCCTAAGTCAAGTCTGTGTTTGATGACAGCGCTTATGTGGAGCTAAATTCTGGAAGAAGGGGTTCGGTTTAGATAATCTGACTAAAAACCTGACCTTTTCTTCCTTTAAGCTCTCATCTTGAGGTAAGAACATAAGATCTCACATTTACTGGAGAAATGAGGTACTAACATAATCAAATCAATAAAAATCAAGTAATAGCTACAACCATTATAATTAAGCACCACAGATATCAAGTATGATGTCAGTCTCTAAAAACAGTAAACCATTAATCATTTTTCATTAAATCATATTTTATTTAATTCAATCCCCAGTGCCTCACACATGCTAGGCAAGTACTCTACATCTCCAGCCCTAAATTATATCATAAGTCAGGAAACATCCTTTTCTACAAACTGAAGTTAAGCTACATTTAATGATACCCACCAGGTTATAATTAAACTTACAAGCACTTCAAGTTATAGGGTCACAATCAACTTAGAAATCAGAAAGAAAGAAACAGCCAATATTTAGCATTCTGAAGCATTTTTAACTCGCAAATTAAAACTTTGTGTTCTAGACTTTCTTTATCAGAAGAATCTGGAAAGAGCATCTTGATGAATAGAACAAGCATTTCTCCCAAAGATTAATGCCTCGTGAGGTGTTGCTTCATTCTAAGTGACTGGAACACAATAAACAGAACTACAAGTGAAAGCCTCATTCATACACACATCAAGGGACATGGGTGGGTGATTCCACACTTGCGCTCAACCCCATATTAGCTGGTGATCTTCACATGCTGCTCAAACAGATCTCAGTGCAGTCAGGCGTTAAAAGGAATTTGAAAAGAAGTCCCTTGCTAGGGGGACAAAAACAAAATGGAAACTTATCTCTCTCTCTTTTTTTTTTCTTCCCTTCCCCTATTGGAATCAAATGTATAATATGTCAAGTTCATTGTATTGTCTTGAGCAACTAATAAAAAAATTTAAAAAAATTTTTTAAAAAAAGATCCTTATCTGGCAACCTAGTGCAGGCTGGTAACTGCATGGTGGAGGAGAAGAAAATTTTATTTTTCAGGTTCCTGAAAATGGGTCGTCCACCCTCTGCCTTCAAGGATGTTGCTGTTTGATTTTCTTCTTCAACTTATATTTGACGTCATCATTTTGTCAAAAGGTGATAAAAGTTGAGTACATGCGTACCTTGGAGATATAGAGGGTTTTTGGTTCCAGAGGGTTGCAATAAAGCAAGTATCACAATAAAAGGAGTCACAGGAATTTTTTTGTTTCTGTGGACATAAAATTTATATTTACGCTATACTGTACTCTATTAAGCATGTAATAAAATTGTGTTTAAAAAAGCACATACTTTAATTTAAAAATTACTGTGAAGAAATGCTAAGGATCATCTGAGCTGTTGGAAAAATGATGCCTATAGGCTTGCATGACACATGATTGCCACAGACCTTCAATTTGGGAAAAAATGCCATATCTATGAAGTGTTATAGAGTGAAGTGCAATAAGAAAAAAAAATAAATAAGTAAAAATAAAACAAAAGTCCCCAAAAAAAGAAAGAAGAAAGGATTAATAAACTGCTCTCTTCTGGAGCTTTCAGTAAGGAAAAAAAAGATGTTCTGTTTTTAATTTTTAGAACAAAAGTATGAGACAATGAAATTACTGGGAGGAGAAGGATAGCAAAAATCCAATGAAAACTGTAAAAACCCTTCTTCAGAAAAGTAAATTGGGTAGTAAATTGATATTACCAAAGAATGATTTTCAAATCATCTGTAGAAAGTTGAAGTATTTTGGCAACAGTATTTTGGTTTTAGATACAATTCTAATAGAGAAATGAACACTCTTCACCGTGATTTATTTCAGTGTTAAAAAACAGCTCAAGAAAAAAAATTATATATATAATCAGCTGATGACTGATCTAAATAAAATACACACACACACACACACACACACCCCTTATAAAGCTAAATAAATGAAACTGCTTTTCATTCAAGCTTCAGCATGTAAGATGGGATCATTTGAACATCTGACTTGATTCTCTGAAATGAACCAAAATCATTCAGTCATTACTACCAAAAGGAATCGGTCTTAAATTCCATAACTATGTATAACATTTGTTCACCTTAAACACCAGGTCTAACATTTTAAGAATCTCAGTTGTATATTTCTCACAAATTCTACAAACCAGTATAGCATCTCTGGAGCTTAAACACATACTGATGATAATGGCAATGGTGGTGGTAACAACGATGATAATGGAGAAAAATGATGACCATAGCTAACGGCCCTTACAAACACGGTGAAGAACAGGAGGATGCATGATTTCTTCCAATATTCTATTCAAAAAATAACTGTTTATATGGCTATGGAGAAATTAAGGAATTTTTTAAATAAATTCATGCTAACAAGAAATGCATAAAATGGGAGGAGAATCAGATATTGGAGAACCTTAAAGTTCAGCCCCTACCTTTTTCAGAAATTAAATTTTAGAGCAATAGGCTAGTTCTACTGAAGTCTGATGAATACTGCTCACCAATTTCATTTTATGCCCAAAAAATATTGTTTCTGCTATAAAATTTACTTTGAAGCTTTCTGTTCTAAAGACACAATAACTTGCACCAGAACAAAGACATTAAATGACAGAATGGTACAAAATGAAATCCTCTAGGAATATTCTTACTGGATGAAAGACACAAAAGTTCCCAGTATCAGGTCACTCTCAAGCCATAAAAAAGTACTTTATTACCAACACTGTTATTCTGTTCTCCATAATAGTGAACTAAATGCCCTATTTTCCAATACATTTAAAAAGGTTCATAGTCATCCACCTCCTCCAACACCAAGCACTTGCTTCAAACTGTGATATCTCCTCCTCTGTACATGTGGGTGCTACAACAAGGAGACTGAAATAGTTGTAGGCACAGCTCTCCTTCCGTGAGAAACTGTCAAAATACTCATTTCTCAGTTTTAAGCTATCCGGAAATATGTTTTTACACTAGGATTTCCCAAAGTAGAAACAATTCATGTGGGAAAAAAATTATAATAATTTTTTATTATAAAAAAAGAGAACAAAAGCAAGGTATTTTTTTGGTTGCTACTTTACTAATAAATTTTCTACTCAATTTAGGGCAATGTAAAGAAATAGTAATTTTTACCTTAGAAATTAGAATCATGCTACCCTTCCATTGTAGCTGATGACTGACCTAAATGAAAATCAAGGTCTTATAGACTACTGGAGTTGTAAAGAGTTTTGAAGATATTCAATTAAAAAAAACTATCTTGAATTATATAATTAACTACTGAATAAAAATCCTAGGAAAAGACAAAGATAATTGAGATTTAAGAACATTAAAAGCAGAAATAATGAGACTTGCCTAACAAGTTTCACAAATTTTGATATGTATTAGTTACAAATTATTAATTACTGAGAATACCACCTTAAATTTGAGTTCAAAATACTTTGTCATATATTTCCAGAAACCATTTTTCTAAAGGGAGGAAAAAATGAGTTTTTCAATATTAACATCTAGCAAATAAAATCTCTTTTCATTATAGTAATGATTTGGCTATCTACAAACTTATGCATAGAAAAACCTTTTATTCCTCGCTGATACAGGCAGATAGCTAATGGTAAGCCCTACTGATATTTGTCTCAGCAGTCATCTTAACAATGTTATCAGGGAAAATGTGACACGGGAGTGAAAAGTCAATGGAGAGGTTCTGGCACTCTCAAGATTTTCCAGGTTTACATATCTTTCGATTCAGTCAGAAAAGGAAAAGAAAAAAACTAAAAGATCCAAAACCATTTCCTAAACATAGACTATTTTAATCAGACTCTACTTTCAACAATTTATAAATGAAATTGAAATCACATGGGCATGTAAAATATAAAATAAAAATTATGCATAGCCACAGTTGTTTATAATTGCATAGGCAAACAGTTCTCTTAAAAAAATATTTAAATTCTCCGTAGAAATATTCCCCTTCCCTTTTCATGTGCCTTCAAGTCAAACCTAATCTCTCTCCCAGCCACCTATACAATCTCACTTTATTGTTCTATTACTCAAGATTGCATGAAATCAACCCCAAAGGAAAGGACAGGAGTTCTCTTTCCATAGAATAATCTTGGCAAAATAAATTGATGTGTGTTTAACCAAAAGCACACACAAAAAGCGACACAATCAGGCAAATGTTGTCTTTTCTCCATTCTTACTACAAAGTAGTACTTCTGTCAATTTTATCAACAGATTCTCATTAAAACAAATGCCACATTTGATAAATAATATAACAAGAAAAATAAAGAAAGAAATTAAAAAATGCATTTAAGGAGACTTTTTAGAAGAATCTTTTTTGAGTTTTAAGTAAAATAAGCAAACTAGCATTAGGATAATTAATTAACTTTCAAAAGGTTACACAAATATGGAATAAGACAATGATACTGGCATATGTTAGGATAAAACATTTCATAGAAATATTTCAAGTATCATATCTAAAAAGCAAAACATATTTTAAGACAGTAAAGTGTAAGATATATTTATGATTTATAATCATTGCTATAAAATTATTCCATATGTCATGAGAATACTCAAGATTCCAATGAATTTCTCCCCAAACAATAAACATCTCTAAATAGTAACCACATTTTCAGTCCATTGTCTAATACTAGCATCCCCAAGAATATGATTACAGAGCAAAATAAACTGAACACAGTATAAAAATGTCCTGGACTTTCTGACCAAAGACATGTTTCCCTATTTGTCAGTTCTTTGCCATTATGCTTATTTTATTTTTAGCAACTGAATAATACCCAAAATAGTTCCAATGCCATAGTTACTTATAATTTTCATATTTAATTGATTTTTATTCATTATAAAAACCAGGATTAAGAATTACCTAATAAATAATTCTCAAGGAAATAAGGGTGAACTCAAGTCACTTTATCAAAGAAAATAGTGCAAAATAGGTTTCATAAAGCTGGGAACAGAATAGATAACATTATTCATACTATTAAAACTATTCATAATCACAGTGAAACTTGGTAAGAAATAAAGTACCAAAGCATGGCTTTTAAGGCCCTTGTCACAAGAGTTGGTTAAAGAGAGAATCAGAATGGCTCATTGTCCATTTTAGTTTTTGTTTTGTTTTAAATACACACCTGAAAATTGTCCTCTAATGACAGGAATGAACAGAAAAGGCAAGTGTGAGACTGAAATACTTCATCTTTGTTGGCTTTTTATCAAGAGTTCAGTTTCTTCAAGGAATAAGTTATAACACACTTTAAAACAATGCTTTACTTATAAACTCTGTGAAATGCACAAGAGAATAATCGTAGCCCACATTTAAAATAATGAGAACTTGAAAAACAGGCATGCTTGCCAGAAGGTTGTGTTCTAAATATCACAGTGCATTCTGACTGTCACCAGGATGAAGATTTTGCAAAGTATATCAATTTAGTCTCAGTAAAAATTGTGCTCAGAATTATGTTTTCCTTTTCAGATTGAGAGTTGGGGAGTTCCTGGCAAAAATCTCATGATGGAATACGTGAGACAAAATATCATTTACTTCATCATTTAACAGAAGTGTTGAGCTTCTACCATCAACCAAAGCAGCCCTCTATGCTTTGTGATTTCTCTAAAAGTACAAATCATATGTGGAAACTACCATGGAGAAGCTTGATGCTAAGCAGCAGGTAAGACACATAAATTATAATACATGATAAAGAAATAGGTGCCTACAATATCCTGAGGATTCATATTGGGTATGAAAGAAGATGAAGATTATTCTGCAATGCCATATAATCCAGACCTCAAATGACAGATTAGATTTATATATGCTAATAAAGTAAAAAAGACGTCCCAAGTAAAGACAAAAGAGACTCTAAGGGAAAAAAAAATGGAAAAAATGAAGTATACAGGGAGAAGTGTACAGTGATTCAGGACTGACACCATCTGAACTTAACTTTAGCAGAACTGACCTGAAAGTAGGAATTAAAATTAATTGAAACAGACTGAAGCTGATCTAGAGATAAGTGTGAGAAAGTGATCTTTAAGGGGACAATAGTTTAAGAAAATGGTCACAGGGCCCTAAAATAGTGAAAAATTGAGAAGAGGCAAAGGTGAAAGGAGCAGATTTGGCAGCCAACTGAATGCAGCAGGTAAAGAAAAGGGTCAAAGATATATTAGCCTAATGGGCTAGAAAGTTTCCTTAAAACTGAATTATTCTAAAGCTAACTCATAATTAAATGGGATTATTTGAGGGCAAACTGAGAGCTAATTTCAAAATAAAAAAGGGGGAAAATATTCTGTATAATCTAATCCTGAATTCAAATGAGACACCTAGAAAGATTACCCCACATTTCCTTCACTCTTTTATCTTTTTTTTTTTTTCCCCATTTTGTTTTTACCTTTCAAAATGAGTTGGCAAAAACATGGCTGGAAATCAGCCAAGTGAGAAAGGAAACATGAAACTCAAGTGTCATCTGATCATAACTTGCCTTTTGAACTCCAGGCATTAAGCACTGAATGTAAGAGTAAGCTTTGCCCAAAAGTAAAGTTCAATCCATGGATGACAAGAAATAGGGGAATGAAGGACACTGTATACAAACTCTATCTCCTCACAATCTCACCTCCAGATATTCTAGGAAAGAAAGCAGGTGAAATAGTCAAACGGGGAACAAGTGACATCTGCTCAGCTTATCTTCCATATTTTTGTTTACATGAAAAGCAGGGAGTAGAATCACTAGCTTCAAAAAACATTTTTAGCATTCATTCATTGAACATACATTCAAACAAAAACAGAATGCATATGGTACATCAGAAACATTGTGCTAAGGCACAGCAGAGACAAAAGATTATTCAGACACTGGCACTTATTCACAGACTGATTAGAGAGAAAAATAAGCAAATAATCCATAAATTGGAGCATAGTTACTAATGAAAAGTAAGTAATGAGATACCATTTGGGCACAAAAAAAGAAATGGCATTTTCCCCCTTTGGAAAGTGATCTTTAAGCAGATTCTAACAATTATGAGTAGTTTTCCATGCACATCAGATGATGAAATTGACAAAGAAAAAAATTCAAGGTAGAGGGAACGGCACGTGTAGTAATAAGAAGTGAAGCTAAGCATGTTCAAGAAATTGCAATTATGCCAGAAGTCGTGGCCCATGCCCGCAATGCCAGCAGCTTGGGAAGCAGAGGCAAGAGGATCACAAGTTTAAGGCCAGCCTCAGCAACTTAGCTAGGCCCGAAGCAATTTAGCAAGACCCTGTCTCTAAATAAATATAAAAAGGGGAGTGTGGCTCTGTGGTTATGTGCCCCTGGGTTCAATCCCCAGTAGAAAAAAATATATATTGCAATTATGATGGCATTTGTGGAATAAATAGTGAAAAATAAGGCTTGAAAGTAATCTCATGTTACATAAGGGACTATGTGTTGGGGGAACTGTTATAAAGAGGAGCTGGACTTTATAATGAGCATATCATAAATGGAAAACCACTAAAGAATGTCAAGCAAGTTGGTAAAGATTAGCAGTGAGACTAGGAGAACGTGATACTCTGTGGGCCATTTTGAATAAAAATCAATAGGATTTAGTGACTGCTCACTTAAAGGTGGGGCAGAAGGATGAGTATGGCACAGGAGAAGAGTCTAGAAAAATGGAGACTTAGTGGGACAAGAAAAGAGGGGCAAAGAATGAGGTTGGGTAAAAGGCAACAAATTTATTTGGGGAAATGAGAAGTCTAAGAGGCCTGTGTGACATTCTAGTACAGTCAGGAAGGAAGGGTCAGAGCTCAGGGGAAAGGCATGGGCTGAAGAAAAAGAACTGAGAGTCATGTTCTAACTAAAATAATGTAAGCAACTGAGGTCACCTTAAAGGGTACTGAGACAAAGATTATAACACGAAATGAGATGAGGGCCGAGAAAACAATTCCAGAAAACTCAGAAACTTTCCAACTTTTGAGTGTTCAGATAATGAACAAAACTATGAACTGAGTCCAAAAAAAGACGGGAGGCGGGGGGTGAGGGGGTGTCTCACTACCATCATCTGTTGGTCTGGAACTTACTTGAGCAGCCTTATACCTCAAACAGCTTTTAGATTACTATTCCATCCAAGGAGTAGAGCTTCTGAAATAACATCTAAGTGCAGACGGATAACAGAGGAGAGGAAGGTGCACACCACCAACCAACAGCACCAAGGCAGCCAAAGGAAGAGGGCCTTCTTGAATCAAGGAAAAGACCATTACAAACACACATTCACTCAGCAAACAGACAAATCAATGAAGCACAAGAAACTCCAGGTGATAAACATTCACAGTGAACAAAACACAATGCATGTCCTTGAAGAGGTGATGGGTAAAATTAGAGCAAACTCAAGTAAGAAAAAAACTAAACATGTTCCTCTTGGTTTGGCTCTTTGAAGATTGCAGATGACCCAGAGACTGAGCTCAGGCACCAGACCTCCATGTGCTGACTAATCGTGAGACGAGGGAACAATAGGTACAAGCTTCTCTGTAAGGATCTCAGCTGGGAAGAGACAGAAATAAGGCAGCAACAAGAGGCAGTTAAGAGAATATTTTACAGATGTGCATGATATCACAGCAAGAGACATCTAAGCTCCAGGAACCTACAACATAAGCAGTTAAATACACACATATGACAGAGAACAACAACATTTTAAACCCACTGTCATTTTACAATAGACAGAGGCCTGAATTATTAAAATTACAATCCAACGTTATTAATTTTAATTATTAATGATGCTCTTACTACCCTTGGGTCTAAGTCAAGTTGAAAATTAGAAGGCAATCCTGAGGTCACAAAATTCAGTTACCCTTAGAGGAAGAGGAAAATGAATGGCGATACCCGAATGTAGTTGGTATTAAAGATAGGCATGCGACCAGCTCCCTGTTAAAGAGAAATACATGAAACATTTTAGAACTGGGTTTACTAGCTCCTTCAAAAGATGCTGGAGAGGGATAAGAAAGACATGATGGGAAGAGAGACACAAAGTGACAGAAGCAAACAAGTACTCTAAGTACTTAAGGACAATATGATTTAAATTAGTTTGACAGAGTCTGCATCCATTTCATTACTCCAGCAAATAATCTCAGTATGATATTATTCTGATGTAACATAGGACATAACCATATACATGGGAAGAAGAAAAAAATTCCTATCTATCTCTAACCAGGCTATTGAGAGTCAAGGAGGCAATTAGGAGAAGTCAATATCTAACCAAACAAAGATAGTAATTCATATTGATGTCAATAATTCAACTTTATTTTTGCAGTTATCATTTATAAAAGTTATAACAAAGCCTGGAAACCTTACATGACTTTAATAAAATAATCAATTGCATGTACTCACGAATGTTTATTAAATGAAAGATGTTATTTGGATAGTTGAACAATTGTCAAAATAATTTACTATAGAAGAAAAGCACAGAAATGATTCCACCATCTCCTCCCAATACATTCAAACACTGCATTTCTTTTTTTAAAAAAGTCTTCAAAAATAACAACATTTTAGTATACTATCAACTTTTGGAAAAAAATGGAAAAAGATCCTCTAGTAATGATTTGTTTGAGACACAAACAGAAAGACTAACTGGAATGAGAAAATAATTAAGTTTTCTTTCAGAACAAAAGTGCTCATATGTTATGAACTCGGCAAAAGTGCAGAGATAGATTTATATATGTACCCCTTCCTTCTTCTCCCCACTCCACCCTCAACTCCGTACAAATCTCATGTTACTGAACCTAACAGCGTACAATTATAACTCTCCAGTTAGGTAGACAAAGCTTGGAAAATTAGGTCATGAGGTTGCTACAGGGACTCCAACCATCTGTCTGGCAAGTGTGTATGACTTCCTCCTCCCTGTGATCCTGTGGTACAATGCCCAGTAGGCAAGATAAGGAAAAGGTTAGCAGCACTTTCTATAACAGAGACAAAAACATTTTCATCCAATCTCCTAGATTGTGGTCAAATTTAGGTACCTCAATCCTTCCACAGCCAACAAAATAATCAATGATTTTATGACTATTTATCTAGAATTTTCTTTGTAAACAAAAATCATTTATTTTAAATTTAGTACCAATTATGGTCCAACCTATATAAATTGACAGAATTTAAAAGAAATTTTTGATTCTGCTACCAATTAAGCCCTCTGCAATGCAAATAAAGAAGTTTTTGAAACAGATAGTTATGAATCTTTCATTCATAGTAGCTAACAAGAAACACATGAGCCAAACACATTGTGAGGATCAGTTCAATGATGTGTAATTTGAGAGGTATGTTAGAAAGACTTGGCTCCACTAAAGGAGGAGGAGTCCACATCTTTCTTTCTTTCAAGTGAAATGCAGAAGCAATTTTACAACTTTGCAATTCATATGGTGATCTTAAAGCTGCCAACAATTAAGTTCAAGATAATAGATTTTTTTTTCCTATCTCTAGTGTTTAACACTTAAGGCTGAAATCTTTGGTATGACTTCATTTTATGAATAATGGTTTCTTCATTCCCAGAATTTCCAAGGAAAAAATATTGAATAGTACATATAAAATAACACAAACCATACTTGTCTAATCTGATCTGAAATTGACCTTAATAGTTAAAAATCCTGCAAAGGGAGTACTGGTATACTGTCATTTTCCCCAAAGCTCATAAATAACAAATGTTCCACTGTGGAATTATTGTAAAATAATATGTAATTTATACATAGACTTATTTTATAACCCACAATATCATTACATATAAAAACATAATCTGAAATGTGATCTCCTACATTTGAATAGGAAAGTGTAAAGTTTAAATATTTGAACAGAAACATGGGAACAATTCAAGAGAAAGAGAAAAGCCACAAAGGTTATCCTTTATTTTCCATATTTTTGAACATTTACCTAGAATTTTATTGCTTCTTTTAATTTAAACATCTAACAATTGTCACTCAGAAAGGACAAGAATCAAGTCTGTCTTGTCAATTACAGTATCTTCATTATTTAGTAACATAACAAGCACTTAATAAGAATTTAATATTTATTTACTGACAGATAAATTTCACTATCTGAAAAAAAAATTTATTTCCTATTCAATAAAGTTGCACATGTCCAGGACTGTAAGATCAAGAAAGTAAACTGGGTTATATTAGCCAATGGGCCTACTAATAACTTACCCAAACCTTAATCTTGCATGACTATCTCATATCTAAGCACATAACAAGAAGGACCACTGGAGAAAGCTGAAACAGATCGAACAAGATCTAACACCAAGAAAAACAAAACAGCTTCATAAAGGAATGCTCACTGTGAATCTCCTTTCATTATGCATTTGTGTACATAATTACCTTTTACACTTTTTCCTCTAAAATAAAGTTTTGTCCTTTTTGTGTCCCAAAAGTTTTGTCCCTCTCCAACGACTGTTATAGTTGACAGAAGTAATAAAAACAGGAAGAGTAAGGGCCAGGTGGCTCAGTGGTAGAGTGCTTGCCTAGCATGCGTGAGGCACTGGGTTCAATACCCAGCACCACATAAAAATAAAAACAAATAAAATAAAGGTATTGTGTTCATCTACAGCTAATATATATATATATATATATATATATATATATATATATATATATATATATATATATATATATGAATAAGAAATCAAAAACAGCGAGAGAGTAAAGGAGGAGGAAGAGGAAGCTGAAATGATCACAGCTAGAAGCTTTAAAAAAATCTTTTTTGGGGAAAAACATACTTCTGGCTGAATTAGTTGCTCTGACTGTCAAAGTTAAGCCATGTTCTCAGATCAATCCCTGAAAAACTCTACAGATTCTTAAACTTCTTTGGAAGAAAGAAAAAGCTGACAGGCTTGGATTAGCTGCCTAATCTGAAAAACAATCCAGATTCACATCTACTCTCTCTCTCAGGAACTAACAGAGAAGTAGTTCCCTCTACAGATCAGCAAGGATCCTGTCACACCTAATGCCCAAAATACAGTTAATGTTCACATTAGCCTAATAAAGTCAAGGTCATCAAGAAACACTTAGCTGTTAAATCTTGCAAAAATAGGAATTCCCACATTAGGAACTCATAGCCTAGTGAATACATATTTATTATATTCTTACATCAAATAATATATTGTTTCTTAACAACATATAATCATAGTGCCTTAGACAATGCACATGAACAACATAGTGTCAGTAATGGTTCATTGGTTCTTGAGAAATTTTAGTTTCCATTTTTACTACCACCGAACTATTTCTACATCTACCAAATTCTACCACCACTTGCTTTCCCAATAATTTTAAGCACTTACTGATTAGTTTAGAATCTCATTTAAATTTTTCATATTTCTAGATAACAATAGCTTAATGATACCAGCACCTCTGAAAACCACAAATATTACCCAAAATGTAATTTGCCTCCTTTGGTCTTCTATACTGTATAATTAATACATATAGGTGGAGGAGGAAAGCTCTGGAAGACTTTTATTACTGTTTGAAGACCCATTAAATGCTATGGCATGGCTGGGCATGGTGGTGCACACCTGTAATCCCAGAGGCTTACAGGGTGAAACAGGAGGATCACGAGTTCAAAGCCAGTGAAGTCTGAAACAACTTAAAGAGATTGTGTCTCAAAGTAAAAAATAAAAAGGGTTGGGGATGAGGCTCAGAGGTTAAGTGCCTCTGGATTCAATCCCTGGTACCCCCCACCAATTTTTTTTTTTTAAAGAAAGACAAGAAAAAGAAAATGCAATGGCATGTCCTATACAAAAATTAAAATTTTTATGTAACTTCACTTGAGATATAGTTTAAATCAAATTCTGAAATTAGTTATACTGCTAAGGGACTTCTACAAAATATAAAAGAAAATCAGTAGCATATATGTATTTTAATATATAAATAAAACTATTGAAACTATCTTTCTTTTTTAATATTTATTATTTTTTAGTTGTAGGTGGGCACAGTATCCTTATTTTATTTTATGTGGATCGAACCTAGGGCTTCACACATCCTAGGCGAGAGCTCTACCGCTGAGCCACAATCCCAGCCCATGGACACTATCTTTCTAATTAGTATAAAAACTCAATATTATTAAGATGCATTCTGGCTAAAGTAAAGCACTGTTAACATATTTAATCTTATCTGGACAATATTTCAGTCTCTTCATAATGAAATTTTACTATTTTCAAAACAATTTACTTACTACCCAAATAAGTGGGAAGGTGATGAGGGCTTCAAACATTCCTTTGTTTCAAACCCTCTAGCCGCCTAAACTGGACCTTTACTGTCCTAACCACTGTGAATGTCTCTCTTATTCTGACTTCCCTCTCCATGACTGAGCTCTCACCAGACAGTGAGTTAGAATACTAAATGGAAAGATATCAAAGTTATAAAAAAGTATACTTTTTAACTAATGTCATATGAGGGTTGAAAAAGGCTCCCAGATATTGGGGCTAAAGGATGGGGAAAAGCAGGGAGGAGGGAAGCAGATTGGAGAAGGGGCGGTGAGGGAAAAACCCACAGGGTCATTTATCTGCTTCAAGATCTTTATAGGACTGTTTTCTTCATGAAACCATGGAAAGTAGCAAGTCTTAAGATAAAGTTGAAAAATGTGAAATGTAGCCAAGCACATGAATGCTGTAGTAACTGGTGCTAAGACTTTTTGTTGCAACAGTTTGAGAAAGAAAAATATGAAAATTAAAATAGTAAAACAAAAAGCTGATGCTTTAAACAATTGATTCTGCAATTCTATAAAAATAACAAATACACGAATATATAAAATTATTCCTAAATTTAAGTAAAATGATTTTTTATTACTCTTTACAAATTACTGTTTAGGTTTGGCCATCACAGACTATTCATTTTAAAACTCAAGTGATAATACTTTAATTAAATCTATGAATTAATGCACATTAACGTCATTAGGGAATTATTTTTTCTAAATTATTAAAAACAATCTAACACATATTCTTTCGGTCATACACATTAATCCCACACCTTTATAACAATCTAACACATATTCTTTCGGTCATACACATTAATCCCACACCTTTATATAGGTGAGTATCATGTTACAAGATGGCAATAATGTTACAAGAATTGGCCCAATGACCAGATTTTTATCACAGAAAGAATTCCATTGCTTTTAAATTATTCAAAATCCAACAAGGCTCCACAAAAGAGCTGAATGAAAGAACTACCAATAAAATAAATGTTCTCTCTTGACTAAAAGGATCTTGATGTATAAAAAATATATATATAACACTGTAATTTTTGGTACCAAAAAGAGGCTATACGGGAGAAGTTCTAATAACAGAGAAACGCAGTAAAATAACAAAACTCAATCTAAGATCTGGTTTCAAAATAAATGTCCTTAGATTAACAAAATATATTTTAAACTCCCAAATACATATATGTTGTCAAAAAAACAGTTAAAATTTTTAAAATACACTGGAAAGAGAAATTAGAGGTTACTTATACACACATACAAATAAGCTGAGAATATTTTGTTAGAGGAAAAAAATCCACATAGACATAGTAATATTCTATTTTCTTCTGTATATCAAAGAAATGATCAAGTGCAATTTGCATGTTCTGACAGAAAACAAGTCATTAATATTCTAAGTTACTTACAGACTGAATTTCAAGAAATCTAGGCCCCCTCAAAAACAAAGCAAAGCAAGATTTTTAAATGTGACTGACTTCCACTAGCTGTTTAGTGAATCTTCTCTACCCTCACAAGTATATCTTTCTTTATATTTTGAAAGTCAGCATGCCAAAAACTGTCTCATTGTTCATTCATGTCTAAAATCACCATTAATCTCAATTGTCAAAATTGTAGAAAATTAGATAAATAGTATTTGACATATTCAAAAAGGATGAATTTCATACTTATTTTTCTTTATGCTTTATTTTGCCACTTGTACTTTATTCAACTTTTAAATTTCTAATGAAAATTATTCTTAAAAATTATATTACGAACATTATAATTAGTAGGAAAAGAGCATGTGACTAGTAAATATCCCAATAACATACATGAACTTGGAGAATAAGGATTAACTTAGGTAATAATCTTATGATATTAATATAAGATTTTCCAAATAAAATGAAATCAAAAGCCTTCAATAATGGACTTTTAAAAATATTTTTAAGTACAAACTTCCCTTCTTCTATTGATTTTTTTTTACTATTTTCCCCTTTTCTTTTTAATCTCCCCTATATTATGAACACGAGTTTTCAACTTTCCTCTTATCAAACACAAAATTTATTTAACAAACAATTTTAGCATATTCTTAAGTTCTATGATTGAGGTTCTGTTTAGAAACTGTTTATGGCTTAGAATTGTAGATAGCTCAAACAGGACCAGACTGTCTGCAAAGAATATTACATTCGTAAATTGCTATGCCACAAAATAGAAGAATGGTTTAACACAGGACCTCTGATTTCACCCAAAGACATGCAAGTCGCCTTTCTTAAGTCGTATATAATCACTTGAGTATGACAGGACTGAAAAAGAACACATAAAAGGCTATATTCAGAAAGCCATATGATTACAAGCAGAAATTCACACAATTCTCAGGTTTGGTATCTTTATTCTATCACTATGCAACGAATAGTATACTGTACTGTTACTTATAAAAATGAAAAATTACTGGTTATTCAATTCTCCATGAGCTCTGAATGTGGGAATGTGCAGATTTCCCACCACTCCCATCCTGAGGATCCATTTCACACTTGTCATACACACCCATCTCCTTGCCTGGAATGCCTTCATGTCTCACCTCATTCTCTCCTTCTCAGCTTCAAAAATTCATCCTGAGATTCCCCCAATACTTTTCTGGCTTCCTCAACAACAATGAGCCTCTCCTTTACTATGTTCTAGAATATAAACAAGTATTTATTTGTGTGTATTTACACACACACACACATTCACATACACTTCTTTTTTCTTCATTTAACCTCCCTTTCACCTACAACTGTGACCAGTGAGTACTACTATTCTTTCAATTTCTTAAATAGGAAAACTAAGGTGGATAAGGTTTCTCTGATTTCAGAGTCCATTGTCTGTCTTTTAATACACACTTCCTTCAGCTCTGCAGCACTGAAATGGTCCTCTACCTGCCTCTGTTCTCTGGGTCTCCTGAAGATGGAAGAGACCCTGTCTCCACCTTTGTATTCCTCGTGCCTGGCACAGAGCAGACACTCAACAAATGCTCAACAAGTGAGGAATGAATAAACAAATGAAATTCAGTAATGTTCAACTTCCTCTGTGAGGAAAAACTCATTCCCTTCTAAACTTTCTTTTAAATTTGTTTAAGCTGTAGATGGACACAATACATTTATTTTATTAATTTATATGTCATGCTGAGGATCAGACCCGTGCCTCACACATGCTAGGTAAGTGCTCTACCACTGAGCTACAGCCCCAGTCCCCCTTCTAAACTCTTATTCTGCAAAAAGTATGATCACAAGTGCAAATTTCACTCAACAAGTATTTTGTGAGTGTGTACCCTTTGTGATGTGTTGTGTTTAAATACCACAGGGAATTTAAAGATAACTGTCCTCAAGAAACTTAAAATTCAGTGGGGAAAAGGGGTAAATGCTAGATAATGCTACCTGTACTTGTTTTATTTTTTCTTAATCCCCACAACTGCCTCTTTAAAAGATAAAAGAATCTCATTCTTCATAAATTTGTTCCAACACTACACACTTCTGGGTTGTTGAGATATAGATCAATCAACAGGAAAAAAAAACAGTTTAAACAATTTCTATGGATCTTAAATATACAATCTCTTGAACCATTCTCACTTAGCTCAATGGTCATTTAAGTAGAATATATTATTAAAGAAGATAATAAAATCAAGGATACTCTGCAACTACCCTTGCTTTTTCTTTTGTGAGAGGCAGCATAGCCAAGTGGAAAGAGCATGGGTTTTGAAGATCAGGATTCCCATTCCAACTCTGTCCTATTCTCCCCATGTGAACCAGACATAAGTCCCTGTTTTTTTTTAATCTATTCTTAATTTATATAATATGGAGATTGAGGGGATGGGGATATAGCTCAGTTGGTAGAGTGCTTGCCTTGCATGTTCAAGACCCCTGGGTTCAATCCCCAGCACCACAAAAAAATAATAATAATAATAATATGGAGATAAAGACCTTCTAGAAAGACCTCTTATAAAGAGCCACTCGTGTCAGTCTCTCTTGATGCATCTTGAAAGGTATTGGTTCTAACTTTCACGTAACAATATAAGTACTTCTGCTCCAATGTCAATAACACACAATGTTTATCAAAAGAGAGGTACTTGAAAAAAAGCTACTTGTGATAGGAAAAGGTGTCTTGGTTAATATTCAAGACCCATAAAATGTAGTTAAGCCTCAGGTTTCTAGATCATTTGCCTCTTCCCAACACATATTCTGCAAATCCCTTATTCCAGATTCTCTGCATGGAAAAATCAAACTTAGTAATTATTTTCTATGTTAAGATCTAAAAGAGCAGAAAGATGTTACTCTGTACTAAGAAAACCATTTTCACAACAAATCTTGGAGTAAAGAAGAGAGAAATAAATCATGTATAGTGCCCAGGAACCAATCTCAGCACAGAGCATACGTGGTATTACTTTCCAAGTCATTTCTCAACTATTTCTATTAAGCAATTTTGCAGAACACATAAAAAGTTTCCTGTATATTCTAAATCTAATTTATAATCTATTGACTTAAATAACACATTTACTGGTGTTAGTACAACTGAACATTCATATGCAAAAAGAAGTTAATCACATATCTTAAGCCTCAAGATGGATTACAGACCTAAATGTAAAATGCAAAACTATTAAACTTTAAGGGGGAAAAAATGGCTCTGGACATTAGCACCATTCTCTTAGAAACCTCTGCACCATGACAAAGAAAGGGGAGAAAGAAGTGAAAGCACAAAAGAATAAAGGAGAAATTCTAGTTAACTTCTAGCTTCTGCATCATGGAGGTCAGAAGAACAGAAATAAAGAATGCTGGAGGCCGGGGACAGTGGCACAAGTGTTGGACTGTATGTTACAGACTAGAGTTTGTCTCTCAATACATCTAGACTATCCAATCATCAAGACCACCTCTGAGACATCCACCTTGCTCGTGTCAAAATAGTCCCTGTTAACACTTTGCCTTGGACCTGTGGCATTCTGGACTAGTTGTTCTCAGAGTGGCAGAGTATGCTATGTGTACAATGAATCATATCTTCTATTGTCTTAACTGAAAAATCAAAAAATCAAAAATAAAAACCAGTATAAAATACAGGTGGCCTTGGGCTTAGCAGTGAGTTCTTAAAATGACACCAAACCATGATGAAATTGGCTTTATTAAAATTAAAAGTATCTGCTCTGACAATGACACTGATAAGAGAATAAAAAGACAAGCCAGTCTTTTTTAACACATATCTTAAAATATGCTTATATACTATATATATGTATATATATATATATACATATATATGTATAAAGATATAAATATGATATATATACATATACATATATATTTTTTTTTTAAATTCTGAGAGGTGGGGGTAAACTTCAGTGGTAGAGCACATTTTATTTGTATGCACAAGGCCCTAAGTTCAATCTCCAGAATTACAAAAGAAAAAAACATGTAATTTTTGAAACTCAACAGTAAGAAAACAAACCCCATTAAAAAGTAAGCAAAAAGCCTGAACACATACCTCACCACAAAACATATGTGGATAGAAAACAGCAAGCAAAAGATGTAACATCCTATGTCATTAGGGAATGGCAAGTTAAAGCAACAATGAGACATTACTATGCACCCATAAGAATAAATAAAACCCCCCAAATTTACAGAATTAAATGCTACCAAGGATGTAGAGCAATAGGGACTCTCATGCATTGCTAGTGTGAAGGTAAAATGGTAGTCATTTTGGAAAGCAGTCTGGCAATGTCTTACAAAGCAAACTATAATCTTACCATATGATCTGGTTATCATACTCCTAGGTATGTATCCAAGTTATTTCAAAACTTGTGTCCACACAAAATCCTGCATATAAAGGCTCATAATAGCTTTATTCATAGTTGCGAAAACCTGGAAGCAACCAAGATTCTATGTGATACTGTTAAGCAATAAAAAGAAATGAGCTATTAAACTTCAGAAGGCATGGATTAACCTTAAATATATATTGTTAAGTAGAAGAAGCCAATGTGGTAAGGCTGCATGATTCTAATTGTATGAATTCTGGAAAAGACAAACCTACAGATACAGCAAAAAGATCAGTGACCATTGGGGTAGAGGGTGATAGGTGAAGCACGGAGAATATTAATGTGTTGGAATTATTCCTGATACTGTGACATTATGATGATAGAGATATCAAAACATAGAACTTTATAGGACAAAGAGTGAACTTTAGCATATGCAAATGTAAGAAAATCATTGTGAGGTCAAAGGATTCCAAGATAGAATGCAGATTGTGACAAAAAGACAGTTAACTGTATTATAAATGTGTGCAACAATCTCACTAAAGTGCACACAAGAAAAAAAGTGTTTAGATAACTCTGGAAATGAGTGAAGACAAAAAGACTAAAATGCAAAACGAAGCCAGGTGCTACCACACACACCCGAAATCCCAAACACTCAGGAGACTGAGGCAAGAGGATCACAAGTTTGAGGCCAGCCTCAGCAACAATAGTGAAACCCAACTTTGAGTCCTCAATTTCTCAAAAATAATTTTAAAAAAGAATGGGAATGTAGCTCAGTGATAAAGTGCTCCAAGGTTCAATCCCCAGAATAAATAAATAGATAAGTAAATGCAAAAGGAACTACACATAAGCACTGTACTATAGTTGATAAAGTTGTTTCCCATGAGAGCACAGGTTAGCAATTCCAATATTGCTATCTTTGTATAATGGAAATGAACAATTAGGCAGATGGTAGGAGCCAGGTTTCTTCCAACTGTTGGGAGTACATTTATAGATAAATGGGTTAAGACCAGAATGATACATAGTGAATAGATTACAGTTAAAGATATATATGAATTCATATTTAGCTTAATATAGCTAGAGAGTCACACAGAAATATATATGCATACATATACACATATGTACAAATATGTATAGTCACGTTCCTATACACAGGTTTGCATACATACATATACTCCCTGCCTTTTTCACATGAAAAAAGCCTGGAAGCAGTGATATCCCAGTAGCAATAAGTACACCTGGCACCCAACCTTGATTTCTAATACAATTTCCAAACAAAAGGAACCAGATTCCTTGGATAAATGGCTAATTCTCAAACTGGTACAGGATCTATATACAAGAAGAGCATGTAATACCTTATAGTACCAGAAAGTAAAGAAAAATGCTTCCAAAAAGAAAAAAACTCACATTGATGGTGGTATGTCAAAGGGACACCAGGGCCAAACTATAAGAATTGGGGTAATAAAATAGACTGGATTATAACCCAAAGTATAAAACATACATCCATGATAACATAAGTAAATGATGACCAATAAGAGTAAACAATGAGTAAATAAAGTGGAGAAAAAAAGAAAATTCCCCATGAAGGAGAATTCCAAATAATGAACACAGATACTCTAACCATGAGGCTGGGGGTAAGGCATGAGCATAACTCTCTAGTTCTTAAGTATGAGCTGTACACAGCGACTTCCTTCCAAGAGTACAGGATAAAAAGGGGGAAAAATGAGGAATTTCACAGTGGATAAACCTTATACTGCCTCAGTCAGGCGATCAAGATAAGTATCAACCATGATAAATCACACTGACAATATGTACCCTTGAATACGATGTGATAAAAATGGCAATTTACCTCTGTCATATTCCTTCCCAAAACCCATGCTCACAGTCTAATTGTGAGAAAAACATTAGACAAATTCCAAAGGAGGGGAATTCTACAAAATACCTGACCAGTACTCCTCAAAACTGTCAACATCATCAAAAACAAGAGAAGCACACGTATAAAGACATGAATTAGGGTGAACATTTTTTATATACAAAGATATGAAAAACTGTGGTCTATATGTGTAATAAGAATTGTAATGCATTCCGCTGTCGTGTATTTAAAAAAAATAAAATCAATTAAAAAAAAAAGAGAGAGAGAAGGCTGAGAAACCACCCAAACCAAGAAGCACCTAAAACATTTGATTACTAAATGTAATGTAACATCCTGGACAATAAGATCCTGTAATAGAAGACATTAGATAAAAACTAAGGAGGGTTGAGAGTATACTCAGCAGTAGAGCACCTGCCTAGCATGCAGGAGGCCCTGGGTCTAATCTCTAACACACACAACACACAACACACACACACACACACACACAGAATATAAAGTATGAAGTGCAATTAGTAATAACAAACTGATACTAGTTTGTTAATTGTAACAAATATCAATATAAGTTGTTAATGAGAGGGGAAACTGGTATGGGCTTATATAGGAATTAACTGTACTATTTCTGTACTTTTTCCATAAAACTGTTCTTTAAAAAATGCATTTTTTAGATCTCATTTAGGAATGTGTCTGGAAAACACTGAAGAGGTTTTATTGCAGCACTGAAGAACTTTCCACTTTCTTATATATATTTAACTTAAAATGTTTAATACTGCCCCACTACAGAATTTTTCTAAAGAAAATATTTTCAATCACTAACAGCTGCAAACAATTTCATGCAGTAATTCCCAGCAGGGATGTACTATAGCCAGAGTACTTTAAAGTTCCACTTTTCCCCTTACACACCTCTGCAGATGTCTGAGAGTTTGTAACCTATTATTAACTTATGTTGTTTTGTTCTGATCCAAATACCTACCAAATATGTTTAATATGACTCAGAAAAGCTAACCTAAATTTTAAATAAATCAGATTAATGCTAAAATACTCATTCCACTAAAACTTTAAGCAAGCAAAAAGAACTTTTTAAAAAGTATCATTTTCTCTTCTGGATACTATTTTTTTTTTATTATTATTATTATTATTATTATTATTATTATTATTATTATTTTAAACCTGATTGAAATGAGTTGCTGCAGAAAACAGATAAATGAAGAAAAGAGGAAATAAAAAGCAGTGGGGGAGATGGTGTGTAGTATAACATAAGAAAAAGACTAGGTTTGAAATGGATCAAATAAGAACAGTAGAAGCAGAGAGAGTAGCAAGCCTATGTCATGACAGAAAAGATACCTCCAAAGAATTAGCATAGGTCAAAAACTTGAAACGAGGAAGAAGCTAGAGACAAAAAAAAAATGACGTCTTTAGTCACAAATTGTTCAAAATTAACAAAAGAAACATATTAAATATAATTTGACTTAAAGTACTCTCCACTATTAATTCCCCATTAAAACTGCTATATAATGACACTCAGTAATATTAGCAAGTGAAAATAAATTATAGAGTGAATGCACCAAGTATTGTGAACTATGGTTTTCTCAGAGTAAGAATTAAACACAAATTTTCTTTCTTTTCCCTCCTGTGAAATTAATGATTTCTGGAATTTTACTAAGTCTTAATCTATGTATTCTGCACTATAAGCATTCTATGAACACATTACATTTGTGATATATTGGCAAGTCTATAAAGTGTTTTAACTTTCAATTTTTAAATGTGAATCCGTGACAAAAAAAAATTTCCACACCAGCAACTTAAGAACTACAGCAACATGTTCAGAAAGCTCCACTTCCAAAAAGAAAATATACACTAGGCGAGAGAGAATGAAAATGATTTTAACTTCAATAGACTCACTGCCACGTTATCTACATTTGTACACACTTTCCAAAATTCACTAGAGCTATAGAATGGCATCTTTCCAATGGCAATAAAGTAGGAGCAATACACAACACAGATATTTCAAGCTTTCCGGGTTTGTTTTGTTTTTAACATAAGGAAGCCTTCCAGGAATCCCAATTCTGCCCTCCAGAGATGACAAAGCCAAATATCAAACTGTTCACACACATGTGAAACCAAGTTTTATCTGAATTCATCCTAAGATATTAGCTATTTTACCTACTCCCATTATAATTAGAGGTAAAAACTGAAACCTTTTAAACAAAAACAATCACATATTTCACTGAAACATATTTAGTAAAGAAGGATTCCAATATATGCTTTACTATTCTAGATGTCTACCTACCGATTCAAATCCTACTACCAAAGAGACCTGTCCCCAGGAAGAATCCGGCAATCCTGTGTGAGTAGGATTTAAGAAACAGCATGAAAACAATTGGTACAAAGATTGTCCATACAGGTCTACTGAAATTAAAAAGGAGAGAGCAGGGTCTTTATGGGTGGGAAATCTACCCCAAAAGCTTTAACTGACAACAACAGAAGGCCATCATCCCCAAAGTAAAATGGTGCAAGTAAAGTGGAACAAGCTGAGAAAGGAAAGTCAACAACAATCAGAAATTGACAACCATCCCAAAACAATGAGCTATCTTAATTTGAAAGGGTGCGACCCTATCCCTACGGATAGCTTTGAAAAGACCCTCCCAACTTGGGGTGGGGGAGAGTAGTTTTGAAAGCCCTAATGGGAATACTCAGTCAGTAGCTGACCCACCTAGCAGATAAGCGCAGGTGTATCTGCAGAAGCCCACGTTACAAGGAGTATTACACGGAATCTTCCCTTCCCTGCCTTCCCAAAACCAGGTAGCCGCGAGTGGGGGGACTCGGGTGGGCACCCACTCCATGGCGCGCCACGATGAGGCGCGCGGACGCGCTCCAGCGGCAGCGTCCGCGCACACCTGGCTGCCAACACCAGTTGAAAGCAGTCAAAGTGAATGAGGGCGGACACGATGCCTGGCACCGCTCAGATCCAAGCACATAAAGGCGGGTTTTTAAAGTCAACGGGAAGTCAAAGCCGCCGAGTCCCCGGGCGGGCGCCTTTTGCCGAGGGGCTCTTACCTCGGAACCGCCCTCGAAGCCACGGCTCTTCCCGAGGCTCCACGAACCCAGACGAGGTGGGAGGCGGACGGGAGAAAGACCCTAACCTGGAGAGCGCCCTCCCGATCCCTCTTGAGCCGCAGAGTCGCCTTCCGCGCCCGGCTGAAAAGAAAGGCTCTCAGGGCGAGCACCGCGCCCGCCTCGCGCCAGGCGAGACCGCCTTGCTTGCCGCTGCCTGTGAAGTCTGGAGCTGCCCGCCCGCTCGCGGCCAGAGCCTGCCGCGCCGCGCATGCCCAGTGCCCGCGCGAGGAACGAGCGGGCGAGCGCGCGCGTGGCCGGGAGCTGGCTCCGCTCTCCGGGTCTTGACTGCAGCCGAGGTGCGGAGTCTCCGGTCCACCCCAGTGCCCGAGACTAAGGGGCCGGGCGGCCGGAGGGAAGGAGGCGGGGCGCCGCGCCAAGTTATCAAGGCCGCGATCAAAGTCAGACCGGGGTTCCGAGCCGCTGGCGGGTTTCCAGAAGTGCCCCAGCGAGACCGACTAGCAGTAGGAAGACACGGGATGGGCAGTAGAGCTTGTGGAGAGGTTCGACCTGGGCAAGAGTAGATGGCCCGGGCAGAGGGAGCTCTTCAGTTGCAGCGCCTCGGGTCCTGCTGCACAGATCGTGGCCATTCTCCTGTGGCAGTAAACCTGCCGCACCCAGTGACCAAAACAGCCTTTTGTCTTCCTTCTCTGGACCCCTGGCCTATTTCCCCCTTTTTGTCGCTTTCCTGTTTTTCGTCTCCCTATGCAGTAAACCGGTGGTACCCAGGGTCCTCCAGGGGTTCCTGAGATCTCCAAACTGCCTGTCCTGTGCTTCATCCAACAAGCCCAAACCCGCCTCCCGCAGCGCTGCCTCCGATCCCATTTTTCATTGTAGCTCTTGCCAAGAGCCTGATGTAGTTTGAAGTAGTGAAGACTTTTTTTTTTTTTTTTTTACTTTTTACTTTTTGTCTCTTGTACCTTAACCAACCTTCATAAACTTCACCTCCTCGCTGAGGTAGATCCACAAAATGAGAAGTCTTGTGAACATTGTGCTTTCTTACTGTTATAGCATCTTAGTTGACATAGCTACGCCCCCACACACCCTGGTGTTCTAACTTCCAACTCAATTGACTTCCAATAGTCAACGAAAGACTCTAAATTAAACTTGGTTAAAATAGCCTGAACTTGCCTGCTTTGTGAAGCATATGAAAGCACAGTCAGGGGGAACTGAGATGTCAGGCCAAGGAAGTAAAGAAAGTTGCAAAAGCACTGTCAGGTCCCCTGTTCCTACCTTAGTCGTGAATCCTCCAATAATTCCACTAGGTCACCATCCACTTGAACATTTCCAGTGTTAAAACCCTCTATTTTTACCAATATTATGCATAACCATGATTATCTGTTTAATATTTACCTATGCCAGGAGCTAAGCAATTTACATGCATTAACTCTAACCCTTAAAATAAGCCTTATTATACCTATTTAGCACATTAGGCAAATGAAGAGCAGAAATTTCTTTCTTTTGGCCAAAGCCAATTCTGACATCAGAATTAAAATTTAGGTCTGCTTATTCCAAATCCTGTGTCATTTGATTTATGAACCCTAATCAACTTTCCTTAAATAATACCACTAGTCCTGGTTCTACCCTTAAAATTCATACAAAATTATTTTTATTCCATTAGGCATTACAAGCCATGAAATAGTAGAACAAAACTATTAATTAACAGCCAGAACATCTAACACTTTTCTTCAAAATTCTTTTCCTTTCCCTTTCCTTAGGAGACATAGTGAGCCCTAACTACAATCCTTACCCTGCTTTGGAACACTACTTTCAAATAGATAACTGAGTCAGGAAGAGATCACTGGCCCCTTTCATCCAAGCTGCCCTTCCAGTAAAGCATCCTAAACTGTTTTGGGTGTTTCTGTTAGCAAACATACTACTTAGAGTCAAATAGAACACCCAATTAAAATTAAGCTGTATCTCTCACTTTCCATCATCTATATTTCTAAATTCTGCATGTTCAAAGCTTTCCCCTTTTATCCTTATTAAACATATTTGTTTTCAGACACCATTTCAGATAAAGAAATATTAGTGATCACTTCAGTTTAATGAATATGCCATCTTTGTCTCCATTTAAGTACTATAAAAAGTTCTTAATAACATTGCAATTTTGCTTATGCTTTTGCTAGAAATACATGTTAAGCTTACCTATCTACAGCATCATCATTATACAAGTTTTTCATCACCATTATACAAGTATGCAAGTTTTTCCCTTTCAAAAATCTCATTTGTTAATTTTGACATGTGGGACAAAAATGATGTAGGACAGAATGAATTGAATAGATGGGGGACATGGAAAGAATAAGGCATCCAAAATGTGGATTCAAGTAGCAAAACTCAGGAATGGACAGAGTCTACAGCTGAATATAAAGGCTACACACAGAAAATAGTATTGAATATTTCAAAATAACTAGAAGAAAGGATTTTGAATCTTCTCACAAAGAAATGATAGGTGTATGAGATTACAAATATGTTAAATACCCTGATTTGATTATTTCATTTTGTATACATGTATCAAACATCACAGACACCCTGAAAATTTTTAAAAGACATAAAAAAATGAAATAATATAAAAAGCAGAGAATTTTTAAATGTGGATAAATTATAATGGCAGAATTATATTTGTGGCGTTTAGAAACTCCCCAAATACTACCCAAAGGGATGTATTTCTCAAACATCCCTCTTTACTCTCACCTACAATCAGATATATGAATGTCATTTAAGGACTTGCAGTCTTAAAGCCATATAATGCAAAACAGACATATAGGTAAGTGTAGAAAAGGTATACTGTAGTATAGTATATTATAATTGTTGTAAACCAATCTCAGTATTCTACATATAACTTGGTAGACTAGTAATTTCTCTTTGATTGCCACCATCATTGTTATTTCTCATTTGAAAGAACAAACCAAATTGCTTGGATTATTTCATATGCTCTCACTTCATAAGGTGCTTGGACTTGCTTCCTACTTTGTAATTGATGTTTATATTTCTCCTTTGTTATGGTTCTTTACATTCATTTGGGTTAATAAACTCAGTTTTGTTTAGCCTTCAAATGCTTTAAAGCTAGAACTTTAAAATGCTTTATTATACACCATATGAATACAAATGTGTGGAAATTGCAAAGCATGATAGGAAGTGAAATACCACTAACAAAAAGTTTTTTTCCATAGGTAACCTCTATTTCACCTACAAGAAACTTTACTAGTTAAAAATAAATAAATGAATATACACAACTGCTTACAATGGATGAAACCATTTGCATTTATCTTTTTTTTTTAATAATCAAGAGTTATTTTGCAGGGCTGGGATTGTGGCTCAGTGGTAGAGCACTTGCCTAGCACATGCAGGCCCTGGGTTCAATCCTCAGCCCACATAAAAATAAATAAACAAAACAAAGGTAGTGTGTCCAACTACAACTAAAACATAAATATTTTTTTAAAAAGAGTTAATTTGCCACAAAAAAAGATGAAAATCCAACAATGCTATACACAAATCCTCTCTAGAGAAAAATGATAAGATCAAGTTAACATCCCAGAATTTCTCATGAATTAACATCAACCAAGTGTATTTCATAATCAAAGATCACAAGATATATAAGAAAATTAGTCACCATGAGTGTCAGCAGAATAAACAAAGATAATTAGATATATGAGACAAAAAACCTAATTAGCATTTATCTAGCTGCCAGAAGAAATAAAAAATAAAAGCATAAATAAAAGACTGATAAAAATGGACTAGGCATACATGAAAAAGAATGCAGCAGAACTTTTGGAAGGCAAAAGTAATAATTGTTGAAATCTGACACTCCATGAATGAGTTAGGATGCATGAGTTAAAGTACATTAAATATAGTCAAAAAGAACAATGTAAGCTAGATATGAAAATTTTTTCCAGCATGCAGCATGAAGTGGGTAAAAAGAGATGAAAAATGAAGATTAAGAGATATGGTAGATATGTTATATAGCTACTCAGAATCCTGAAATGAGACAGTAGAAAGAATGCAATAGAGGCCAGAGGTGAAGAAACAACAGATAGTAATGTTCCAAGGTTAATGTAAGATACGACCTCTACAAAGAGGAAGGACTAGTATATACTTGTATCACATAGGATACCTGGAAAAACCAGATAGAGGAAGCACAACATAGATATCACATAAGACATGTGAAAACAAAAGCAAACAAATATACAATAAGTGGAACTAGCAAACACCAGAGGAAATGCAATTTTAAAAGCATTGAGAAAGGAAAATAAAACTATCTACAAAGGAAAAACCATGTGAGGAATTCTCAACAATACTAATGGCATCCAGAAGACAAAGGAATATATCCACCAATGTTGAATGAAAGTAACTGTTAGCCTATAAAAGTCCTAGGGGAAAAAAAATATGTTCAGGAAAGTTGTATTTCTAAAACAAAAACGGAATTAGGACATTTTTAGATAAGCAAATCTGTCCTTCTTACCACTTTCACTAGATGAACTTCAAAAGCACATTTGCAAAGGCAGAAAAGTGACCCAGTAGGAAATACTGGAAGGCAAGAAACAAATTGTGCAAACAAATTGTGCAATTTGTGCAAAAAAATTGATAAACATTTGGGTTAATCTAAAGAAACTTAGTCTGTATAAAATAATAATAAATAATATGAACTTTGTGGAGTTAAAAAAGGACACAACTAAAATACATATTTTAGTTTTTAAATTTACATATAAATAATACATATAAGTAATTTACATATAAAAAATAATACACATAATTTAATTTACATATAAATCAGGAGAAAGATGGTCAGAGTTAAACTTCTGAGACTCTTCTATTGTTCTAAGGAGGCTAAGATACTAATTTCAAATGTCCTCAAGCAAAACAGTCACAATAAAACTAACCATAAGGTACTTACAGTATCTAAATGCTTAATTAACTCATTTAAATTCTCAAAATAATTTTAATAAACTCCACTTCTTAGGTTAAAAAACACTCATAGGTACACACATACGCACACCATAACTCATGGAGCTAAAATATGATGAAATTGAGATGTGACTTGAAGAAGCTTGGTTTCAAAGGCCATGATTTTGACCAATATGCTCTACAGTATCCTAAAGACTCTAAAAGAATAGAAACAGTACATAGAAATTCCAAAACTATAGAGGGAGGGAAAGGGAGGAAGAAATGAATGAACAAACACTGACAAGTATAGCTCAGTGGTAGAGTGTGTGCTGTCCTGGGTTCAAAACCCAGCACCAAAAAATAAAAAAGCAAAACAGGGCCAGGGTTGTGGCTCATGGTAAAGTACTTGTCTAGCGTATGTACTGGGTTCCATTCTCAGCATCACAAATAAATAAATAAACAATAAAGTTCCTTCAACAACTAAAAAAAAAAATTTAAAAACTATTAAAAAAAAAAAAAGCAAAAACAGTCAATCCTTCTTTCCATCCTGTGCAAAAATAAAAACAACCAGAAAAAAGAAAGTAAAAAAGTATAGAAATGTGAGGGGGGCATATAAAAAGATTAAAAATAATAATTGAAGGGAAAAGCATTCAGATGCAAACATAATACAATATACAACATTTATTAATAAAAGAATGTAGAGCCAGCATGGTAGGGAACACCTATAATCCCAGTGACTCAGGAGGCTGAGACAGGAGTTCAAAGCCAATGTCAGCAACTCAGTGAGGCCCTAAGCAACTCAGCAAGACCCTGTCTCTAAATAAGTATATATATATATCCCTGTCTCCACATGTATATGTAAGTATGTATGTATGTATGTATGTATATTTAATGTGTGAAGATAAGGTATATAGCAATTATAGAATATACATTTTTCATCAAACCCATGAGAAATATTTATAAAATAAGTATATTTTAACACATTTCAAAGAATTTATGTCATCTGGACCAGAGGTTAAGAAACTTCTTCTGTAAAGGGCCAAATAGTAAATAGCTTTGCAGGTCAATGGTCTCCATTGCAACCTTCAATGCTGTCACTCTATAGCTCAAAAGCACATACAGACAATGCAAAAGCAAACACCATGGCTGTGGTCCAATAAAACTTTGTTTAGATGTGCAAATTTGAATTTTACATAATTCCCACACACCTAAAAGTATTATACTTCTTTTGTGCTTTTCATCCATTTATAATGTGCCAACTATTCTTAGCTTGCCAGCTATGAAAAACCAGGTAGTAGGCTGAGTTCAGTTCATAGGCAGTAAGTAGTTCACTGACCTCTAATTTAGACTCATCTCTGTTTACAAGGCAATAGAGTTAGAAATCAATAGCAGAATATTTTTTAAAGGTTTAAGTTTAAAATTAGCTTAAATTTTAAATGACAGTACATTTCTAAAGATTAATTTAAATAGGGATCTACAAAGACCTTCAAATAAATCATGAATCAAAAAATAAAACATAATTAAAATTTAAATAATACTTAGAATTTCAAGAAAGAGAAATATATTTTGGCATATTCAGATAATGAAATATTCTATTGCAGTGAACACAAGGTAGCAACGACTCTGTTCGTCTGCATAAATTACTCTTATATGAGAAAAGTCGCAGAAGATTATGTACAATCAGATATGCCTTTTACAAAGCTCAAAACTAAATGGCATGTTATTTAGGAGCATGAATATTTGTTAATAATTTGCTTGTAAATAAAAGAATGTTTATCATAAAACTGAGAGTAGTGGTTACTTCTGTGTTGCAAAGAGGGGTGGAATAAGGAGACAAACATGTATAATTTGTAGTTATAGTGTAAGGTGAGTCGAAGTTATTTGTGGGGTGTTCATCTTAATTACTATCCTTGTTCCTGCAGAGGAAAAGGTTGTGAAATTGCATACAGTAGGGAGGAACATAATGCAGGGAGACAACTACTTGCTAGGGAAGGGATGGAAAAAATGAGACAAATTACAGAACACAGACAGGTAATTGCTGCTCTGATTTGTGTGAAAGTGATCCATTATATCCTCTTATTTATCTGGACTGGGGTCATCAGAATGCCTCTTTGCCTTATCTGTGACCTTTGAATAACTGATAAGATAAAATATATCCTCCAGGCTCTCTCAACTGGACCACAGGTAATCTGTTTCTAACCTAAATGTGGAAGCTTACTTTTATGACAAGGTTTATTTCCACTGGAAATTTGAATGCTTCTGTATAATTGAAGGAAATTTAATTTTTTAATCTAAGAGTCATTGATTCACAAAATAGCAATATCAGAATGTTCTTTAAAATGCAAAAGAGACAGCATCTGTTTTATCTTTTTGAGATAAAGGTGCTGCTTAATCCACAGAACTGCAAAGTTACCACTTGAAAACAGCACTTATCTCATTATTTATATCTTTTTCTAATCAAATCTAGATCCACCTTGTCTCTGAGCAAGAAAGCAGGTGAGCATCAAGATGAAATAATAATAGTAACAGTGAAGAAAGGAACTTAAAACATTTTTGTATTTTAAGTGATAGTATGACCATAAAATGGAAATCTACCTCACGATTTAAAAGAATGACATGGAACCATTAACTGCCTATTTGGATGAAGAGCAAGATATATAGTTGTGAAGTGAGGAAAATATAGGCATGTTGCAATAACATGTGTGGCATAAATTACTTATGTTAAAAAGAGTAACAGCTAGAAAAACATAAGCCAACATTTTAGAAGTACTTTTTGGTGGGGAAAGGATGCAAGTGTAAATTGGGAGCTACTTTCATTATTTCAGTTAATATATTTCTATAATATTTGAGTTTGCAACTATAACCGACAATTTTTTGTAGCAGAGAAAATTTAGCATAGTAATATTTTATTAACCATTGTGCATTCTGCGTATTTCATTCTTTACTCCTGCTGGTTTCTAGATTCTTAAAACTTATATTCCTAATACCTAAAATTGTTTTTTGTGGGTTTTTTTTTTTTTTGTATCTTTAGGTTTGCTAAGCTAGAGTAACTTTTAAGCTATTTAACAATTCCCCTTGGGTAACACGCATTGGTATTGCAAACACAAACTCTGCTTCCTTTAGTTGGCACCCAAACTTTCTTCTTCTTGACAGCAGAATCCTCAAGGGGAGGAAATAAAACAAAATGAAACTTCTATTACAAATTTGGAACATTTTAAAATGTAAATTCAATCTTTGAGTAGCTACCTCACTCAGGTAGCTTCAACAACCTTAACAGTAATTTTCCTGATCAAAGTGTAGAAGCCTAAATTTTGGCAGGGCAAAAGCATATATATCATACACACAGACACCCCAAATCTCCAAAGGATACTGAAAACACTTGTTGACTTTCCAAATATACTAAACATTTCTCATCCCTTTAATGAGCACTTTTTCTTTTTAGTTGTAAATGGATCTTTTATTTAATTTATTTATGTGCGGTACTGAGGATCAAACCCAGGGCCTCACACATGCCAGGCAAGTGTTCTACCACTGAGCCACAACTCCAGCCCCTTTAATAAGCACTTTTAAAATGCAACACTTTTAAAGCATTTTCCAGACTTACTTATCTTCTTAACCACATTCATGTTTGGGGCATTCATGACTGTACTGCATAGGTACACAGACTTCCCATCCAAACTGCTCCCAATCAATTTTTTTAATTTTGTAAAGGCAATGTGTTGCTTAAACCATATATTCATCACATCTCCAGCAGGGTCTGTAATGAACACATTATTTCTACAGCAAAACACATCCCCACAAATTAGAATGAAGTTCACAGGCAGCCTCACATCAGTTCAGATCAGATTTGCTGACAAACTAGTGCAAGTGAAATTAGTTTTGCCATCAGATGGAATTTGAAAGTAAACAAACAAAACAACAATAACATTTTAAAAACTTATGAGTCTTTTGATTTGACATTGCAGAAAATGTCAAATGACGCTGCATAGTAGAATCTAAGTGGACAATTTAATTGTTTGCCTGGATCTAGAAGCCCTCAACTCTGTCACTTTTAAAATGTTCAACATCTGCTTCTTGAAATCTTTCTGCTTCTTTGGTGCCATCAGGAACCCTTCCATCCATTTTGTTGCCAAGAATTCCTTTATCAACTTTTCTGCGCTGATAACTTATTACTTCTAATCTTCTGTGGCTTAAAAAAGAGATGACAAAATCATCATAATCATGTATGAAGTTAGAATATGTAGGGTTTACATAAAGAGCCCCAAAGTTTTATATGTTAAGCTATGTAAATTCTGCTCACATTCATGATAATATATTATTCAACAACTTCAGAGTCTTTCTGTTTGTTTGCTAATGACTCTAGCCTGTATTCACAGTTCTGAGATTCTTTGAAAAAAATAGCTCCAACTTTCTGCTCTAAAAGAGAGAGAGAGAGAAATACATTGTTTTACTAATGCCTGCTAATTTCAAGGAATTGAAGCCATGTTGTTTTAATATATGCACATATGACATTTGGTCATATGAAAATAAACTAAGATCTAAAGTTTATTCATCCTTACACAAAAAGGGGTTACGTCAATAAGGAAGTATTTATAAAACTTTAAAAGTTCAATCTCAGGGTGGCATTTGTAAACACACATGGTCAATTGACAATATTTTTCTTCTCTGCTCAACCTGCAAGTTCTGACTCCACACTTGCATTTGTCCCCACTTATTTGTGCTCTCAGCATGAACCTTCCCAGAGCTCCAATATGTAGCACCCTTGGGTGGCACTGCTCACACAGGTCACATTGATCAGTGCCACACGGAAGAAATCTGAAAGGAATAGAGAGTCAGGACGGGAAGTCAGCACAGGTGTGTCCATTGATCCAATGGCAGTAGCCAAAGCTGGTAAAACATGAATACACAGTGCTGAGTGCAACACAAGGAAGGCCTAACCCGGAATTCTGAGAGCAGTGAGAACTCAGTGACCCAATCAGTTGACACAAGTATTTTCTTATGCATCTTAAGGCCTCTGACTCACCCATTCAGCAAAGGTCCAGGCACCTGCCAAGCGCAGGGATAGACCTTAAGGATACAAAAAAGAGAACAAGATGATCCTCACCCTTCAGGGCTTGAGTTTCGCAATTAGACATAAACAATGGCAACCATATACCATGTTGCAACAGTACTGTGTAACATCAGGCACCATTTGAGCACTAAGAAATAGGTACCCGACTCTGCTGTGCAAAACCAGGAGTGACCTCACAGGGACTCACTCTGCTACCTTCCAACTGAGTGCCTTCCAACTTCCATGCTGTTTCTAGAGTTCTCTGGTACCTTCTACAGCACAGCGTTAGCACCTGAAGCTCCCTTTCTTGGTTTGCCCTTCCTCTTCCAGAGAGCTAGAGCTCATTCCCTCATTTCATTCAGATTTCAGATGTAACACTACATCATCTGAAAAGATTTCTCTGACAAACTGCCCTATTTAAACTGTATTTCCATCCACCTACATTCTCTCTCTCTCTCTCTCTCTCTCTCTCTCTCTCTCTCTCTTCCCCCACTCTCTGCCTTTCTATCTCCCTATTATATCACATTGTCTTTTTTTCCCACAACACTTATCACAATCTGAACATCTGGTTTAATAATTTATTATCTGTTTTCTGTGAGAATAAGGATTTTTCAGTTTTGTTTATTGCTATATCTACATTGTTGAGCAGAATTGAATGAAAGAAGTAATGAATGAGTAGAAATTTGAGCTGAGTTATAAAAACACGTAGCAGTTTGTCAAAGGAGTGGGGAGTGGGTAGGGACGGACACAGAAGATAACTAGGCACCAGGATAATCAAAGGGAGTCAAGGTACCTTGGAAGGAATTTAGAGAGAGAAATAAAATGATCTGTGCCTGGCCCATGGCTGATTTACATTAAGTGTTATTAAGTAGATAAGCAAGTGAAAGAAATGATTGAATTAATGATCAGGGTTGTTCTTGAGAAAGTGTATGAAGATAGACTGAAGGAATGGAAGATAGAGTGGAGACAACTTTGAAGGCTGGTCTTCTATAAAGAGAAAAACTACCAAGGCATGACCTGGGAAGGTGGGAATAGAGAAAGCACCTGTAAAGAAGAAGCAGAATTGCCAATTGTGGAATGTGCAGCAGTTGATGAGGGAAGAGATTCTGATCAGGGATCCTGGGTGGATGGCAGTGCCATGGACTGCAGAGTCAGATCAGGTTTGGTGACTGGAGGCTGCAGTGGGGAGATAATCTACCCATGTGGGACATTTGGGGATGGAAGTTTGTAATAACTGGAGACAATTTATAGATAGTCAGAAGTATAGACCTAGGAGTACAGTCAAGACAAAACTCAGAACTGCCAGAATCACACAGATGCCTTCATCTTCAGGATTAGACGGTAAAATAAGAAGACAAAATATAAGAACTATTTAAGAGACCAAGAGGCAGAGAGAGGAAGAGGAGTCTGCCGCGTCCGGCTAACGGAGCCGAGTCCGGCGAGGGACGTCGGGGTTAAAAAATACACAGGACACCAAGGTTCTTCATCCAGGAGGGGGCATGTGCGCGCGCGCTTTATTGCCAAATTTGTTCCCCTTATATATCTTTTTAACAGCTGCGGGAAATTACTCAAAAGTGAGGAGGGGAGAGTAATAACTGTGTCCTTGGGTTACCGTCACGTCACCGTCCCCTATCAGGAGGCTCGAACAGGTCAAGATGTTCCCGAGACACATATGTGCGAGGCAGATAAACAGGGAACCGCAAGCCTGCGTCATGGCCTTATGAGCTGGCCACATTGACATGCATAACAAAGAACTGGGGGTTGAGTCCCCAGGGGCCAGGGCGGGCCTACTATCAGCAGGAGTCTACATGGAAAACTGAGAATCAACTGAAAGGTTGATAAGAGGAAAACAAAGTGTAAGAACCCATGATAACATGTCTGTGCTATCTTGCTTGCTATGGTAACACCAGTGTCCTGATAGCTCGTAGTAGAGACTCAAATTTTGCAGGGGTTGGGGACAAAACCTAAGGGAAGAAGGAAAGAGAGGGATCGAAGAAAGGTTGGAAGTGGTCAACAGTAATACTACAACGCATCAAGAAAGATAATAATAGCTAAGAATTCAAAATGTATTTTATTGGGGAATTATAACACATCAGACACTGTTAGAAGCTGTTTACATGGCTTAACTTACTAAATTCAAAAAATAGCCCTGTAAAGTAGGGATGCTTATTACCATTCTCACTTTAAAAATGACAAAATGAGGCACAGAAAGGGATTTTGCCCACAGTTACCCAGGAAGTCAATGAGAGAAGCAAGAATCAAAGTCCAGCCATGATGTTCCCAAACCATGTGTGCACAGAAGGAAGAGCCACTTTGCCAGGGACTACAGGGAGGGTAATGGGCAGGAGTGGCAGCTCTGTGGCCTGGGAAGATACAAGGAAGGTAAGGAAGTACAGAGGCGCAAGGCAGGCTGTAGACACAGAAAGTGTGGCTGGAAGAGAAGAAAGGAGTAGTAGCTGGAAGGGAGCAGAGCAGTGACAGAAGCCGTTTGTGTTTCTAATGAGCAAGTCTGGAGCATGTGGACTCATAGGTTCTGTTTACATCACACTCTAGAATTGCTAAGGAAAAAACGAGGGGGTTGGATAAAAAGACATGTGGGTTCCTTCCAGCTCTGATTCTAGTATTCCACAACTTTGAATTTTTTTCTCAGTGAAGCCAGATGGAAGATTTTGCCTGATAAAATGAGTTGAAAAAAATTATTTAATACACTTTCAAAAAGGCATTTAAATAGAAACCTAAGAGCCTATCGATTCTAATTTCCTATAGCTCATGAACTTTTAATGATTTACCATTTTTGTTTGTGGCATTTTGGGGGCAAGTTACTGGGAATTGAACTCAGGGGCATTCGACTACTGAGCCACATCCCCAGCCCTATATTCTTTGTATTTTATTTAGAGACAGGGTCTCACTGAGTTGCTTAGCACCTCACCATTGCTGAGGCTGGCTTTGAACTCACAATCCTCCTGCCTCAACCTCTTGAGCCGCTGGGATTACAGATGCACCACTGCGTCTGGCAGCATTTTTTAATCCTTAAAAAAAAAAATCTAGTCTGGTCATTCTGACAATATTAATTCTGCCTATCCAAGAACAAGGGAGATCTTTCCATATTCTAAGGTCTTTTTTTGCTGGTGGGACTGCAAACTGGTGCAACCAATCTGGAAAACAGTATAGAGATTCCTTGGAAAACCTGGAATGGAACCATCATTTGACCCAGCTATCCCACTCCCTGGTTTATACCCAAAGGACTTAAAACAGCAAATAGCAAACTATAGTGACGCAATCACATCAATGTTTATAGTAGCACAATTCACAATAGTTAATTGTGAAACCAACCTAAATGCCCTTCAGTAGATGAATGGATAAAGAAACTGTGGTATATATACACAATGGAATGTTACTCAGCATTAAAAGAGAATGAAATCATGGCATTTTCAGATAAATGGATAGAGTTGGAATGCTAAGTGAAGTAAGCCAATCCCAAAAAACCAAAGGCTGAATGTTTTCTCTGATTAGTGGATGATGATCCATAATGGAGGTTGGGGGGAGCATGGGAGGAATGGAGGAACTTTAGATAGGACAAAGGGGAGGGAGGGGAAAAGGAGGCGGCTCCTCCCACCTCCACAGTTACCCAGGAAGTCAATGAGAGAAGCAAGACTCCAAGTTCAGCCATGATGCTCCAAAATGGGGGCTAGGAAAGATGGTGAAATGAGATGGACATCATTACCCTAAGTACGTATATGAAGACACGAATGGTGTGACTCTACTTTGTGTACAACCAGAGAAGTGAAAAATTGTGCTGTATATGTGTACTATGAATTGAAATTCATTCTTCTGTCCTGTATAACAAATTAGAATAAATAAATAAATTTAAATTTTTTTTTTTAAAATCTAGGGCTGGGGATATAACTCAGTTGGTAGAGTGCTTGCCTCACTCGCACAAGGCCCTGGTTTCAATCCTCAGCATCACCAAAAGAACAAAAAAAATCTAAAGTTTAATGTCTTTAGATTTGGCCTAATTACTTTCCAAAGTCAGTAAAGAAGGAAGGCATCTGGACTTATATTCTTTTTCTCCATTGTCTTTTCCCATTTGTACTCTGCTCCACCTTCCTCAAGGAGGGGTCAGAGAAGCAGTACAGACATTAAAAGAAAAGCCATAAGGTTTCAACTCTCACAAAGTGTCCTACACTAATATAATCACTAGTGTTTCTTACAATTCTCTCTCTACTGTCTCTTGAAATACATTAGCTTTTCTTCCAACCTGGAATCTTTTTGTTATGCCAAACTTCTTTCCTCTTCCTTCTGGAAGCATGTGAAATGGATGTATATCAGTCCCAGAAATTATACCACGACTTTGTTTTACCTCTACACCACAACACAAAATTTTCTCCCAGCACACTTTCTTCAGTTACATCTATTCCTATTTTGGGGGTATTCTTTTGCCCTTTTATATTTCCAGCTGTTCCTTTTCCTATCTGCATAATGTCAGTTTGCCACTATTCTTTAGTAGGGCTGAAAAATGGGGCAAGATGGGCTGCAAAATGTAGAATTCATTTTTTTTCCCGAGTTGAGGATTTATTTTCATACTTACCAAAACTGGTATATACCCAATTTTGGAAATTCACAACACTTGAAAATAAAGTTATAGTCATGTCTCAAAAGGAATTAGAAAGCTATCCACTTAGCAAATCTTTGCTCCTTGCTCATTTCTATTCTGGGCAGTTCTCCATGCAATGGATGAATAGCATTATCTCTTAGACAAATGCAAATAATCTTCATAGAGAGATCTTTATTTTCCTCTCTAAAGTATGCTATCTTTCTTTCTCACAATTCCCTGGAGCAGGGTGATAATTAAAGTGTTTCAGGTTCAAAGGCATTCTCTCTAAAATTCCTGATGAGCTAGTTTTAGACAAGAATAAGAGTAAACAGAAGTGGCAATGATATCATAATTGGATCAGGTTATAAAGCTAATAAGAAGTTGAAAATAAGATGTATCATCTGTTTAGTATCAATAATTGACTCTATTCACATTTTCCCTGACACATGTGAATCCAAACCCCAGATTCATATTGGTAGTTATTTTGGCAGGCATATGTACCAAGCTGAGATGAACAGAGCACAAATAGAGAATCTGTCAATGCTGTAGTCTATACCAGGATAGCACCTCATTATTAAGAGAACTAAAACATCATGTGCCAGCAGGCAACACTTATCTAGAAATAGAAGAAGTCTCAATATCTTTAAATCCAAATAAGGATTGCACCCTTTATCTTTACAGGTTGTGCTTCTGAAACTGTAAACTATTTTTCAGCAGTGATTTGGAACAACCTAACTACTTTTCTATTTAGTTGAGCAACATTCTCAAATACTGACAACGTTGATGATTCTAAACCAAATTAATCAACATAATCAAGTAAGTGTCCCTCCATTTCACACTCTTGGTAAAAAAAAAATATTTTTATGTTAATTGTTTTAAAAAAGCCATTCTCATGTTTTTTCCCCCCCTTATTTCTATTTTTTTTTCTTGGTTTAAAAATGCTGAAATTCTAATTTTTAAACCAGGAAAATGTTCCATTGGAAAAGTTTCCAATTTCCAGGAAATTTGTTCTGTCAAATATGGGATAATTTAGACTATAAATTAAAACAATTAAGCTGGGCATGGTGGCACTCATCTGTAACCTGAGGGCCTTGGGAGGCTGAGGTAGGAAGATCGCAAGTTCAAAGTCAGCCTCAGCAACTTAGCAGGCGCTAAGTAACTTTAGTGAGACCCTGTCTTAAAAAAAAAAAAGAAAGGGGTTGGGATGTGACAGTGGTTAAGTACCCTGGGTTCGATCACTAGTACCAAAAAAAAATTAATTAACAAATGTCCAATGTAAACACTTTTCATTTCTTAAAATTGTGTATTTAAGCCAGGCACTGGAGTGTGTGCCTATTGTACCAGCTACTGCAGGAAGATCACTGAGCCCAGGAGTTCCAGACCAGCCTGGGCTATACAGCAAGACCCTGTCTTAATAGCAGCAACAAAATTTCTCTGTTTTTACAGAGACAAAAAAGACTCTGAAATATGTGATTTTTCCTATTTAAAAGTTAAATTTGTCTGCATTCGAGAATAATCCATCTGTAAAAGGAAATTTTTCACTAAACGAATTTTGAATGGCTCTATTTTCTATAATCCTGGGGCACAATAGTTTTTTGACAAGACTTGTTTCCTAGACCTTCTGAGCCCCTTTCCAAATCATCAGGAGCAAGAATATTCCGTTTACTTATTCTGAACAATAAAGCTAGAAAGACTCTCAGGCTGCTCTACCCACTCCTGACCTCCTGTTCTTCCCCACTCTTAGCTCTCAGGAATCTTGCCAAAGATTACTGATTGGTTTTATCCAACTCCAACTTTTTAAGTGAGGGCTTGTAAGGGCAACCTAGACTTTTAAAATTTTTCTTTCTTGCTTTATAAAACAGAAGATAAAAAGATTATTATAAAATATTGACTTTCAAACACCTTCATGGCCTCTGCCATGCTTTTACTGGCAGAGTCCCCAAGAGCACTGTGGTCCCAAGGCCGGTGAAGAGGTGGAGTGTTATTTCTGAAAAGGATTTGGACCATATGCAATACATGTTTTCCCGCCACAGTGGAAAACATCTGTTTTGCTAATGGATTGGGTTCTACTTGCCAGAATAACTTTCCAGATGTTTTGAAAGCTCTAAACAACTGAATCCTTTCTGATCTGCTCTGGCTCAAAAGTTGATTTGCTAAGAAAACACGTAAGTCTGTGACATAAATAAAAACAATACTATTTATCTTAACATGTCCATAATATCTAAATATTTTAGACATGGCCTTGAATTAATGCCATTCCGAAGGTTGTTTTTCTTTCTAAAATATGCATACAGACATGTATACACATAGTTTCTTGGGTGGGATAATAGTGTGAGTAGAAAATTATTCCCAATCTTCTCAATGTAAATAACTGCTACCGGTAGACACTTCATGCTCCTTGTCATTTCCCCAGCTTTTTCTTTTTCTTTTCTATCTATCTATTTATTTATTTATTTTTATGGTGCTGGGGATTGAACCCAGGGCCTTGTGCATGCGAAGTAAGCACTCTACCAACTGAGCTATATCCCCAGCCCCTGCCCAGCTTTTTCAGTGGCTTAAATTAAATGATTCCCCCAAGCTTGGCATGGTGGCACACACCTGTAATCCCAGTGGCTCGGGAGGCTATGGCAAGAAGATCATGAGTTCAAAGCCAGCCTCAGCAATTTAACAAGACCCTAAGCAACTTAGGGAGACCCTGTCTCTAAAATATTAAAAGGGCTGGATTCAATCCCCAGTTAAAAAAAAAAAACAAACAAAAAAACACCTATATAAGAATGTCCAGTCCATATTAGATCCTCTTTAAGGATTCCAAAACAGCACAAAAAGTATATTACACATTTTTTTCCATTCATGTTGGCATTTTTAGCTTTGATTAGAGCTATTCCCAGCTAGCTTTTGTCGCTGTTTTGTTTTTGTTATTGTTTATTTATAATTTAGAAATTCTTTTTTTTTTATTTTGTTCAACTGCCAAACAACGTAGTATTTCTTTTTTCTGCCTCACTAAAGCTACGGATTGCACTTATTCTAATCGCGTTCAGATCAAAACCTATGTTTTTTGTTTCATTTATATTTTATTTTTCTGTTTTCCTTTTTGCTGAAGACAGAACCTAGGACCTTGCACATGCTAGACAAGTATTCTGCCACTGAGCTACATACCTGACCCCATGTTATCTACTCAAATTTTTCCTCTTTATTTATTTTTTTACAGAGTCGTTTAGCAGATCATGTTCCCAGATCCACTCTGGTCCAGAAAGGCAAATGTTTGAAAAGGAAATTCTGAACTGAACAAAGCAAACCTATTGTGTATTGAAGTTCAGATGTATTTTTCCCTTGTAAATATTTGCCAACCTTTTGTGTATCTTTTTTCATTTCACATAAGTTTCCAAACTTTAAGAATCTGTTAATCTGTTGTTTTAGATGCTAAAGTTGGTTTGTCCTTTCTAATAAACACACTTGTTTCATTTTTCCCCTAGAATGTAGGATACATCATGTTTACCTTTGTATTAACAGTGTCTAAAGCAGAGAAACTGGTATGCATTCAAATATCCATTTTTGAATAAATCTAATATTTGTTTGCAGGGTGGTGTTATACCCCAGAGACTGTGCTAAGCTAATGTATCGGTATACATAAAATAGGTAGATATTTATGTTTATTTTATGTAATCTCAAGAAATTATACAGTATTATTATTTCCATTTTACAACTGATAAAACAGAAACTCAGAGAGGTAGAGAAGTAATTTACACAAATGTACACAAGTAGAAGTGTGTAAATTATTTATCTACAAAGATAAATAAATGGGTAACATGAAAGATAAACATGAGCCACCCAAACTCTTTTCTCTCTCATTTTTCTCTATTGTGGCTAGGACTAAGGGAAACTTTGAAATAGAATTGATATTTGCTAAATTTCTCCTTCTCCCTCAAAAACCTAACTTTGGGTGCCCCACCCTTTGACTTATCCATCCCAACCAACCCCAGAAGCTTCTACTATGGCCACCTCCCTCATCTAGGATTCATTTGAAGCTATCCTCAGTTATACCATATTCTTATTCTTGGAGCTGGGGCTATAACTCAGTGGCAGAGTGCTTGCCCAGCATGTGTGAGACACTGGGTTCCATCCTCAGTACCACATTAAAAAAAATGAAAAAATAAAGTTATGCTGTCCATCTACAACTACAAAAAATATTTAAAAGTTCTTATTCTCCCTCCATCAAATATTATGTCCTGTTGCTTCAAAATATTTGAATTTTTGACTTTGGAAACTTGCTTTATAGCTGATTTTCTTCCCTAACTTTGAATAGCTAGAAGAGTTTAAAGAGTTATCGGGTCATAATTTTATGGGCAAAACATCGGTGTTCGATCCTCAGCACCACATAAAAATAAATAAATAAAATAAAGGTATTGTGTCCAACTACAATTAAAAAAAAATTTAAAGGCCCAAATTTAAATTGGGCTGAATAGACACTTAGGGCAGCATATTGTCAGGAGCCTGATCATTTGTCTCCAGTCAGACTTCCCTGCACTACACCAGCCTCTATTCTATTTCCTAAGAGGTATCTTAGTTGAGATACACAAATGGCCTTTTTCAATTTCTTATATAAATTTCTGTGTTAACATCAGAATCAGAAATGTATTCGATGGTAGGATCCAAAAGTGAAAAAAGTAATAAAACTACCAGCAAATTAGTTAATGTATTTTCACACACACCACAAAGGTACAGTCTTCCTTGGAAATTTTCCTCAAGAAATCTGTGCGAAATTATTTTCTCCATGTTACAATTGACAAAACAGAAACTCAGAGAAGTAGAGAAGTAATTTAGAAAATTTTACAGAGGTAGAAGTCTGTAAAGTATTTATTTACAAAGCTAAATGATTTGAAATGATTATGGCTGCATTTCGTATAGTTGTGTAATTTAAATACATGGACTTAATCATTAATTCATTCAATGAATTGTTATTATCTACAGAATAGAAGGCTATTTGCAGTACAAAAAAGAGATTACAATCCAGTAGACAATATGAATCATGTACACAAATGATTAAAAGTTAAAGCATATGAGATTATTGTCAAAAAAAAAAGGATAAAAATATCTGAAGATACCCAAGTGAGAAGTGTGAATAAGTAGGGGGATCCGTGGTGATATTGACATACAAATTTTTATATTTTACCTTATATTTTGCCAAGAATAATAATCAAACACATGCTATTTTTCAGGCACTGGGTAGGCAGTTTATAGCATAATTAAATCAGGTAAGATTGCTTTCGAACATATCAAAATACTCTATTACTACTTATTTAAACATGGTTATTATTAAATGTGGTTATTGAGACATGGTTATTTCACTCAAAAAGAAGTTTGGAGGCAGACATTTCAAGAATAAGAGAAGGTGTTCAACAATGTCATCAGGGAAATTGTTTCCCTACAACAGTTTTGTGATTACAAGATGGCTAGAGCACTTTTTCTAGAATCCATTATTTACACAAAAACTTCAAAAGAGCTATTCTCTTCAATGGTCTCTCTTATCTAGGAATGAAATAGTTTCCAAATGCCTCCATAAATCTGGACAGGGGTTGGTAGGGATGAAAAGCCGCAAATCTCCCATGGCATCAGTTGAGGTAGCCTGATTGTGGCAGAATGCACTTCCAAGATGGTTCACTTGCATAGCTAATGTCTTACTCACTTGGGACTACTATGATGAAAACATCACAGACTGGGTGAGGTCTGTGTGCCAGAATGATTGGGTTCTTGATGAAGGCCCTCTTCCTAATTAACAGATGACTGTTTTCTTATATCTTCACATGCTGGAGGGAGAGGGACAGGAAAGGGAGTAGGAGAGAGAGAGACAATAAATTCTTTTCTCTTATAAGGGCCCTGACCCCATCATTAGGGCTCCATGCTCATGACCTAATATTTCAAAGACTCTGTCCCCAAACACCATCATATTGGTGATTAGAATTTCACAAAGGAATTGAGGGAGGGGACAAAAAGTTTCAGTCCGTAGCAGCTAGCAAGTTGTAGTACCTATGCTGCAAACTCTACCAGGGTATGGGCTGGGAAGTTGGTTCCTTTGCACATGAGCTTCTCCCTGCTCCTCAGGCTTCCTCACAGCATGACAGTTGGGTTCCATAAGTGAATATTCTAACAGGAGGTTGAAATTGTAAGTTTCTTAAGCTTGGCCCAGACACTGTCACAAAATCAATCCTGTTTTATTTCATTAGTTAAACACTCATGCAGACCCTGCCTAGACAAAAAAAAAAAAAAAAAAAAAAGTAGAAATACATTTCTAGTTTGTATGAGAGTAGTGTAAAAAAAAAGTTGTGGCCATCTTTTTTTAATATTTATTTTTTAGGTGTAGATAGACACAACACAATACCTTTATTTTTATGTGGTGCTGAGGATCGAACCCAGGTCCCGCCCGTGTGAGACGAGCGCTCTACCTCCAAGCCACAATCCCAGCCCCAGTTGTGGCCATATTTAATCTCCAGAGATAGAAAAAATACTTGAGTCTATTTTCAAGGTTATCCCCATGAAAATTCTTTATTCTTTATAATATAGTACAGTTGAACCCAAAGATTACCGATTTATTATTATTATTATTATTATTATTATTATTATTATTTACAGTAGAATGCATTTTGACATATTGTACACAAATGGAGCACAACTTTTCATTCCTCAGGCTGTACATGGTGCAGAGTCACTCCAGTAATATAATCATACTTGTATATAGCGTAATAATGTCTGTCTCTTTCTACCGTCCTTCCAATCCTCAGAGCCGCATCCCTGCCCTCACTCCCCTCTACACAAACCAAAATTCCTTCATTCTTCTCTACCCTTCCTACCGGACTATGGATCAGCATCTGCTTATCAGAGAAAACATTCAGCTTTTGGTTTTTTGGATTCACTTTTTTCACTTAGAATGATATTCTCTGGTTCCATCCATTTACCTGCAAATGCCATAATTTCATTCTTCTTTAAGGCTGAGTAATATTACATTGTGTATGTGTACCATATTCTCTGTATCCATTCATCTATTGAAGGGCCTCTAGGCTGATATAGTTTAGATATTGTGAATTGAGCTGCTATTAACATTAATGTGGCTGCATACCTGTAGTATGCTGATTTTAAATCCTTTGGGTACAGACCAAGGAGTGGGATAGCTGGGTCAAATGGTGGTTCCATTCCAAGTTTTCTGAGGTATCTCCGTTCTTCTCTCCATAGTAGTCACACCAATTTGCAATGCCAGCTGCAATGTGTGAGTGTACCTTCTTCCCCACATCGTCACCAACACTTATTATTGTTTGTATTCTTGATAATTGCCATTCTGACTGAAGTGAGATGAAATCTTAGAGAAGTTTTGTATGTTTGTTGATCAATTGTATTTCTTCTTCTGTGAAGTGTCTGTTCAGTTCCTTAGCCCACTTATTGGGTTGTTTGGTTTTTTTGGTGTTAAGTTTTTTGAGTTCTTTGTATATCCTGGAGATTAGTGGCCTGAGATGTGTGTGGTAAAGATTTTTTCACATTCTGTAGACTCTCTCATCACATTATTGATTGTTTTCTTTTCTGAGAAGAAGCTTTTTAGTTTGAATCCATCCCATTTATTGATTTTTAATTTTACTTCTTGCACTTTAGGAGTCCTGCTAAGGAAGTCAGGTCCTAAGCCTACTTGATGAAGATTTGGGCCTACTTTTTCTTCTATTAAGCTCAGGGTCTCTGTTCTAGTGTCTAAGTTTTGATCCACTTTGAGTTAATTTTTGTGCAGGGTGAGAGATAGAGGTTTAATTTCATTTTGCTATGTATGGATTTCCAGTTTTCCCAGCACCATTTGTTGAACAGGCTATCTTTTCTCCAATGTTTGTTTTTTGGCACCTTTGTCTAGTATGAAATAACCATATTTATGTGGATTTGTCTCTGTGTCTTCCATTCTGTACCATTGGTCTACAATGGTGCCAATGGTCTATTTTGGTGCCAATACAATGCCACTTTTGTTACTATAGCTCTGTAGTATAGTTTAAGGTCTGGGGTTGTGATGCCTCCTGCTTCATTCTTCTAGCTGAGGATTGCTTTGGCTATTCTTTTGTGTGTGTGTGTGGTGTTGGGAATTGAACCCAAGGCCTTGTGCATGTGAGGCAAACGTTCTGCCAATTCAGTTATATCTCCCCAGCCCTGCTTTGGCTATTCTGGGTCTCTTATTTTTCCAAATGAATTTCATGATTGCTTTTTCTAGTTCTATGAAGAATGTCATTGGGATTTTAATAGGAATTGCATTAAATCTGTATAACAGTTTTGGTAGATGGCCATTTTGACTATATTAATTCTTTCTATCCAAGAACATGGGAGATCTTTCCATCTTCTAAGATATTCTTCAATTTCTTTCTTTAGTGTTCTATAGTTTTCATTATAGAGGTCTTTCACCTCTTTTGTTAGTATTTTTTTTTAGGTGATTGTGAATGGGGTGGTTTTCCTAATTTCTCTTGCAGTGGATTCATCACTCATGTATAGAAATGCATTTGATTTATGGGTTTTGATTTTATATCCTGCTACTTTGCTGAATTAATTCATTAGTTCTAGTAGTTTTCATGTGTAATTTTTTCAATCTTCTTGATATAGAATTATTTCATAGGCAAATAGTGATAGTTTGAGTTCTTATTTCCTATGGGTATCTCTTTATTTTCTTTTATGTGTCTAATTGCTCTTGCTAGAGTTTCAAGAACTATGTTGAATAGAAGTGGTGAAAGAAGGCATCCCTGTCTTGTTCCAGTTTTTAGATGAGATGCTTTCAATTTTCTCCATTTAGAATGATATTGGCCTTGAAAGATTACCAATTTTGTAAGTAAAAATCATAATGAAAATATATCAGAGTTTAATGATAGGTTTTACTCTAGTTTGGGGACCTTATAAGCCTTAACTGGAGACATCAGTATTCTCTAAAATTAAATTGCATACTTTATATTTTATATGCTAATGTTGCATTGTGCTAATGTTGAATATTATTTTACATATTTGTTTAGTTTGGGTTTGAAGTATTAGGAAGTCAAAACTTGACTGATTTCAAAGTTATGTGGAAAATGTTGGTACTTTGGAACCAAGATTAATAGTAACCTCTAATTATAAAACCCCAATTTTTTTTCTGAATCTTTTTATGTGATGTTATTTTACCCTTATAACATACATCACGAGAGATATTTTTATGATTTTTTACAGACAAAAATTGAAGCCTAGGTATGTTGAAAAAAATTTTCAAAACTATTAAAATATTAGTAACAAAATCAGGACTAAAGTTTAGTATCCAACTAATACTTTTCTACCCAGATGCTGGTCAAAACAAATTTTCACCAAGAAGCAATACTGATGTGCTGTTTGATACAGTATCAAAGACTAATTAAGAGGTATTTCTTGTTGTATTTCTTTGTATTCTTAATTCACATGACTTATGGTACTTTTTCCCCTTTAAAAAGCAGAAATTATTACATATTCTTAAATTGTACTTCGATAATTCAATTTAAAAGTAAGTTAGAACTTTTTTATAGAGTTAAATGGAACATAGCAAGGTAACTTCTGACGACAAACAAATGAAAAATTTTATTACATAGTGAGACACTGGTACTAACTCAATGTGAGGTACACTGAAGTAGTTTTCAATTAACTTTTATTTTTATGAGGATGATGTGCTTGGACTTTATAGAAACTGAAAGATTTCATGATACAGTAAATGACAAATCTTATAGTGTTTTCTCCCTCTACTATTAAGCTGCTGAAAATGAGGATACCAGTTTATTTCTTTGATTTGTGAGAAAACTCTTTGTTCTCTAGTTTTATAGGCATCATTAATATTGTTTGTCAGTTATTGTTCAGCAACAATGTGCAAAGCTAGGCATGAGCAGTCAAGGCAATGGAGTGAGAGAATTAAAAATGATCATCTGGTGGTCTCTTTCCTTCCAAGGATAAGCCATTCAGAGTTGCCAGGGCTATCAGTCAGAGGACCACTTCCTCCTTGAATGTTTTGATGACACTGCAAAATTTTTTTCACCTAGGCTTCTATTTTTTCTACCCAGTCTCTCAAACTCTTATATCTTCTTTCTAACCAGGGAGTATTAGTGTTTTGTAGTGTTGCTCTTGTCCCTTTTCTGTTATAATTCTATATTTTTTAATCATTGTCCTCAATATTTGTATCTCTAGTCAAAACTTATCTACTGCTGGGCTCAGTGGTGCACACTTAGAGGCTAAGGCAGGAGAATCATGAGTTCAAAGCCAGTCTCAGCAACTTAGCGAGGCCCTAAGCAACTCAGCAAGACCCTGTCTCTAATAAAATATAAAAAAGGGCTGAGGTTGTGGCTTGGTGGTTAAGGTTCCCTGGGTTCAATCCCTGGTACCAAAAAACATTTCTCTATGAGTTCCATACCTATGATTCAACATACTACCTACATGTCCCACAGGATCTGTTTGCATCTCCTACAGGAACCACAAAGTCAATCCCAAATTAGAATTGTTGTTCTTCCTAAATGGTTAATGAATGCTCCCAGTCATTAGGTCCTAAATTCCATCTTGACCCACACTTGTTTCATCCAGGTCTCCTCTGAATTTTCTCCCAAGGTTGTTACAAATGTCTCCTGATGGGTCAAATCACCTCCAAGTCAAACTGCTGCCTGCCTCAATGAACCAAAATACAAACACTACCCTTCATTGCTTACCTTGCAGAACCCAGTCTTTATCATCAGCTATAATAAACTGCCTGTCCGTGATATGACTCGTGCTTTCCTTTCTGTTGTCATCTTCCTCCATTGATTCCTTACAGCTCTGAAGAGTTCCTAAAAGAGTCCACACTTTGTTTAATGATGCTTTATGCGTGCACGCTAACGCGCGTGTACACACACCCCCCATCCCCCACCCTGACACACACACACACACACACACACAAACCTAAGTCAAATGCCTCCCCTCTTTCATCTGGTAGTTTGCCAAGACCTAGGGTAAACATAAACTACTCTCTGAAGCTTTCTCTCACCCTTAATCCTTTGCTGCCAGATGGTTTATTACCTCCTGTATTATGCTACAAATTGTGCTTAAATAAAACAAAAATTTTTGTTATTGTACTTATGAGACTGTATTTCTATTATCTTTTGCATGTGTATCTTCTGTAGAAACGCATGAGTCCTTTAAAAGTAAAAGCAATGACCTATCTACTAGCACCCTATAGTTGTGTTACCCTCCACAAAAACCTACCGCCTAAGCTGTGTAAAATGAATGGAAGAAAATCTAAAACCCTATGACATTATATACAAAATGCTTATTAATTTCTGGAGTTATGTTGAGAGAATAAGAATTGCATTTTTTTGACAGAGAAAAGGCTTAAACGTCAAACCTCTAGAAGTAACAACTTGAAATCCATTCACAGTAATATATATATATATATATATATATATATATATAGAGAGAGAGAGAGAGAGAGAGAGAGTCAGGTTTTAATGATTAGTATCAGTTGCTTTCCTATGTAATGATGAAAGCTAGAAATTTGCAGAAAACATGCATCAGAAAAAGGCAAACTAAAATAATTGGTATTCCAACCAACTGTAGAGGCAAAAGAGACTAAAAAAATTTTGCAATTGTATAAAAGTTTTGATATTTGTAGAGTAATAATGCAGATCTAAGTGAAGAAAATAAAATAATGCAGTGGAAAAGGAAGAACCAAAATTATAAATTATAATAATAGTGATAATAACAATAATAATAGTCACTACTATTTATTGCTCATTACATGTCAAGCACTGTACTGGACCTCTGTATATCTTACTTCATTCAATCCTCACAATAACCTTGAATAGTTATGTGTCCTATTTTATAGATGATGAATCTATGACTTAAAAAGAGCTCTTTAAGTTAAATTGGCAAGGTCACAAGGTCATTTACAAGATCTTTTTAAGTGACAGAACCAGGCCTTAAAACATGACTTGGGAGGCCAAACTTTTATTTGTTAGACAAAAATAGACAATTCCTTACTCACGTATGACATTGTTTCTCCAGTTTCTTAGTGATAACAAATTAGAAATCACATAGGAGATAAACTCCATAAAAACTGTAGCAGTTGGATGAAATAAATATTGTATTTATACTCTTGTATTTATACTCTTGGGATCATGAAACCAACAGTTGGGAGTAGTATTTCCCCTGGAGGGAATATATGCTTCTGCGGTCAATCATTAAAGCACTACATAAACCTCAGGTCCACAACTAAAAATTGGTTAGCAGGTAATAGGTAGAGAAGAGAGGAGAGAGGATTTCCTCTGTTTTGGACTAGGAAAATGTTATTGTTGTTGTAGTTGCCCAATAAAGGACATACACAACATAGTTTTGGTGGGAATTGATGAGCTTGTCCCTGGCACATAGATTTAGTCCAGGTGTCTGCGTGATCAAAGAAGGGGGATGAGAATAGGGATTTTTAGAGAAGTTGTTATTAATTCTCAGAGTTGTAAACCCTTTCTCTAGTTATGCAAATTTCAGTGAGATCCCAGGGAAAGTTCTAGACTGATCTAACCTGAATTGTAAAGAGTTAAATTGGAACTAAACCTGTGGCCTAACTTAAGGCAAAGCAAAAGAAGAGGAAGCAGAGTAGAGGTGGTAAACAGAGTGATCAGGGAAGGCAACTGTGCCCAGCAAGGCAGGTGTCACAAGAGTCAGTGACAACACAGCAGCCCTGAAGAGAGAGTAGAGAATATCAGATTCAGCAAATTAAAAAATGATATGTATGAGAACACAGCTGCCACATAAATAATGGCTTATAAATGCATCATTATGATCAGTATAAGTTGATCATTGTGAGTAAATATGATCTTATTTTTCATCCCAGGTGGTTGCACTTAGACCACTAAATCACATTAATCATATTAATGTGCTCTAAGATCTTTAGTACCTCCCTGATGTCTTCAAAAGGAAGTTCAAATTTTTTTAGCCTATCACCAACAAGGCTGAAAAAGCCCCATAGCTAATGTCCTCTGTTACCTCTGCTGCTACACACAGGTCATCAAGTTCAAAAATTCATGAGAATTTTTCCAAATTTGTTTTTGTCCTTGTTTGCTTTTGGATACATAATGCTTTGTCTGTGTGTAATTAATAATCTCTTCATGTGACTCTGGCTTTGAAACTCATTCTTTGAGATGTGGCTCAAAAAGTGCCTCTTCCAGAGGGGCTGGGTCTGTGGCTCAGAGGTAGTGCACTCACCTGGCACATGTGAGGCACTGGGTTCATATCTCAGCACCATGTGTAAAAAAAAAAAAAAAAAAAAAGTCTATTAATAACTAAAAAAAAATTTTTTTTTAATTTTTTATTGTTGGTTGTTCAAAACATTACAAATTTCTTGACATATCATATTCCACACTTTGATTCAAGTGGGTTATGAACTCCCACCTTCACCCCATACACAGATTGCAGAATCACATCAGTTACACAAAAATTTTTTTTAATTGCCTCTTCCAAAAAGGCTTTCGTGACTAAATTTCTTTCCACATCATATGCTCCCTGGGCGAATGTAATAGTATGTTTTGAGTGAAGAACCAGTGAGCCTCTTGGTCACCATGAAAAGAAACTGATCTGATCCTCAGAGATTTGCTTGTGGGTTTTTTGTTGTTTTTATTGTTGATGTTTTGTTTTGTTTTGTGAGAAGGCCCATAGGCCAGAAGTTTGTTCTTCCATTAATTTGCAAATTAATCTGACTAACTAGTGAAACTGGCAAAAAGGACTTAAGAAGAAAAAATTGATAATATTTTATTTTCCTTCTTTAGTTACTTTCATCAAAGTTATTACTGAGCTCATGCTCAAAAAAAATGTATACTTTCCCTTTAAACAAAGTATAGTATTTGAAAGAAATGAAAGTACTTTAAAAACAGCTTTTATTAATTCTTCCAACTCATACCAACGGTGACCTCCTTTCACAATCATGTAATTTTCTGGCACTGTTATTCCATTCATGGAGTAAAATAATATATTGATCTGATCCTTGACCTAATAATAAAATTTCATCAAACTTTTTAAACAGATTTGAATTATAGCAGTCTATAATAGAGATCAGATTTGCATTGTAAACTTAACATTTTTACAAGTTCTGTCCAAGATTTTACAATCTCTCCATTTTCAAATTGTCAAAAGAGAACATCACTCGCCTCTTTGTCTCACTGTTTCCAATTCTACTGTTCTGCTAGTACTTCAGTGCATAATAATGGTTGTGGGTGACTCATCAATGACATTACAACCTTGTAATGCCTGTTCCTTCTAATTGCAAAATGGATGTTTTATATTTTTATGCTGTTTTTCTCTTTTCCAATAATTGAATAAATATTCTTTCTATATGTTCTATGCAGCTTTGTTCCAAATATGTATCTAAAAAAGGAATTTCAAACATTATTCTTTTTTTCAGCATTCATACACATCAATGTTAACAGACTCTTTATGCCGTCAGACTCCATACCAATATTGAATTTGCAAGGGTTGTTTCGAGTCTTTTTTCTTTTAATTATAAAATATTCCATACATTCTAATAGGCACAGAGGCAATTAGCACATGAAAAGATGCACATCATTAGTCATCAGAGAAATGAAACTCAAAACCACAATGAATTATCACTTCCTACTCAATAGGAAGGCTGTAATCAAAAAGACAGAAAATAATGTGTGTGGATGAGGATGTGAAGAATGTAGACCCCTCCCATATTACTTGTGGGAATTTAAAATGATGTTTCTGCCCTGGAAAACAGTTTGGCAGGGCCTCAAAATGATACACACAGTTACCACATGATCTAGCTATAACTCTACCACATGATCTAGCTATTCCACTCCTAGGCAATGTAAACATATGTTCACCTACAAACTTGTACACAATTGTTCATAGTGAGATAGGAATTTAGGAAAAAGAGAATGCCGAATCCTAAAGGAAATGCCCACAAGTCATCGAGATGCAGAAAGCACAATTGTAAATCTTGAGCAACATGCCCTTGGCCCATGCCCTTGTAAAACCGGGGGAGGGGGGACACACACCAGTGCAGGGAAAACTAACACAAAATCGTGCAGCTCCACCTTGGCTCCAGTCCAACCCCCTACAGCCCTTCTATAAACATTGGACCTCAAGCCCAAGTCGGGGCTTCTTTCTCTTGAGGTAGCCTGCATTCTCCCTTAAATGTTTATCTACCTTCCTAAATAAACCTCTGTCTATGCCTTTGGCTTGTTCTTGCTGAAATTCTTTTCCATCCTGTATGTCAAGAACCCCGCTGCTCCTAAGTTGAGTTCCTCTTCTCCTCTGGGAACTCCTCTGATCCTTCTCCAGAGACTTCTCCTCTCCCCTGACAATAGCAGCAGGTTACAAAATCAGAACAATCCAAATATCCATGAACACATGAATGAATAAAGAAAATGTGATATACTCAAATGAGTATGATATTCTTTGGCCATAACAAAGGTATGCAGTACAGATGCATGCTATAATATGGCTGAACCTGGAAGACATTTCATTAAATGAAAGAAGCCATCACACAAGACCACAAATGGTACAATTGCATTAATATGAAATAGCCAGCATAAGGCAAATTTATAGACATAGAAAGTAAATTAGTAGTTTCCTAGGGCTGTGGAATGTTGGGAGAAATTGGGGTGTGACTGTTAATGGGTATGTGGTTTTGGGGGGGCGGGGAATTAAAATGTTCTAAATTGATTGTGGTAGTAGATGCACAATTCTTTGGGGGTAGGGGCATGTAACAGGGATTGAACTCAGGGGCACTCAACCACTGAGCCACATCCCCAGCCCTATTTTGTATTTTATTTAGAGACAGGGTCTCACTGAGTTGCTTAGAGCCTCATTTTTGCTGAGGCTGGCTTTGAGCTCAAGATCCTCCTGCCTTAGCTTCCGGAGTCACTGGGATAACAGGCATGTGCCACCATACCCAGCTAGATGCACAATTCTAAATATATTAAAACCTATTGAATTTTATAATTTTAAATTGGGAAATTTATATGGTATATGAACTGTATTTCCATAAACTCTCAAAAAAATAATTAAAATGAGAAAAAAATTTAGAAACCTGACATATTGTACAAAGAATATGTAGCAGACACCATTAAAATATCTCTAAGTTTTAAAAATACGTTATTTTGCCAATTTTTCATGAGTTTTTTTAAGAAACAAGAAATTACAAAATAAAATGAAACCTCTGATCTTCACATTGCCCACTTTGCCTAAAAATAACCACTGTATGAAATTGGTACACATCATTCTCATGCATAGTTTTCTTTTTTACTATTTATGTGTATATTTTTAAGCAAAACATGAGTCTATTTTGAATGTTTTTTTACATAAATGGTAAATGAAAAATAGCTTTCATAGCTTACATTTTACACTTTGCCTGGTGTTTAAAAATTTTTAAATGTGTCCATGTAAACATGCAGATTTAGTTCATCTATTTACATTATGTGTTGTATTCCACTGTTAAAATAACAGAATATCTTATTGGCTTAGTGGTGAAAATTGATGCTGTTTCCAAGCTTTGAATGATACCAAAAATACTGGGGAAAAAAATTCCTTGCACATGTTTTGGTGGGCACATCTACAAGTATCTATCTGGAACTACACAGATGAAATTGAAAGTCTTTTGGTTGGAGGTTATGATCAATCTAAGTAAGTGTAAAATTATTTCCAAAATATTAGTGCCAAGTTATGTTCTTGATGGCAGTGTTTGAAAACACTACTCCTCTGACCATCACCATCATTTCAAATTGTCAGTCTGAGGGTAGTAGAATAATATCTAATAACATTTTAACTTTGTTTTCTTGAATTCAAGTGAGATTGAGCATTTCATCATGTTTATTGCCTTTGGGTATTCTTTCTATAGATTTTCTCACCTATCCTTTGTAAGAAATCTTCATATATTCCAGTGATAATCTAGTTATACTTATTTGAAATGTCTTTTCTAATTTTGGTTTGCATTTTAAGTCTTAAAATAACATCTTTGTCAGATGCAGACTTTAAATTTTTATAACATTAAATTCAATGGTCGGTGGTTTCTTTGTGACATGAACATACTCAGTAATATTTTTATAAACATTTAAGGTTTAATTATCATGTAAGGCTCTTAATTCTCCTGAAATTTATTTTTGTTTTGTGTGAAATAGAGAAATTCTTTTCTCCTTTTCTTCAGATAGTCACTTGCCCCGGAAAACTTTCCCTAATGATTGATAACAATTATATTATAAATTTCCTTGTATAGATTTTTGTCTGTTTCTGGAATCATTATCCTTTACCCTTAGTCTATTTGCCGTTTCTTGCACTAATATACTGCTTTAATTGCTTGGTCATATGAGTCTTGCTATCTTGTGATTTTTTTGTACCTTACAACCAATCATTGAATAAACCTGTGAAACAGAGTGCTTGAGAAAATAATTTCTCAAAATTATAAGATGTTGGCATTGGCTCTGGAACATTATTTGGGATCATTCACAGTGGTACCTGTTAGTGAAATGTGCAACTATCTTAAAATGTTTTGAATCATAGTCAACTGCAAAGATTTTAGTTTACAAAAAAAAATGATTTTGAACTTAACTGTATCTACTAGGTAGAAGGATGTTTTATCAGAAGTTGCCTAGAACTCCTTAAAAATACTGATACTATGAGAAACACGTATAGTTCCATCCCTCTATACTCCCCTCCCTCCCATTTTTTATATTATAATATGAACTGGTGTGTCAATGGGAAAATAAATTTCTATTTTTATTGCACAGATTAATGTGATTTACTGTGATACTTCTATATGTGCCAACAGAACGAATTGAGCAGGTCCATTCACTCTCTACCTTCATCTACTCACCCCTGTATCCTTCCTAGTCCCTACTCATCCCTCTTCTACTTTCATGTCTACTTTTTTATTTATTTATTTTTCTTTTTTACTTTCCACAAATGACAAAGAACATTCCATACTTGTCTTCTGTGTCTGGCTTATTTGATATCCTCCAGTTCCATCCAATTTGGGGCAAATGACAGGATTTCATTCTTCTTTATGTTTGAATAATACTCCATTGCATATAGTATATTTTCTTTATCCATTCACCTGTTGATGGCCACATAGGCTGATTTCATATCTTAGCTATCATGAAAAGTGCTTCAATAAAGATGGGCATGAAGTATCTTTTTAAAATACTTTTTTTAGTTAAAGATGGACACAATATCTTTATTTGTTTATTTTGCTGAGGATTGAACCCAGGGTCTCATGCGTGCAAGGCAAGTCCTCTTCCACTGAGCTACAACCCCAGCCCTGAAGATATCTTTTTTGTGTGTTGACCTAATTTCCTTTGGATATATACCCAGGAGCGGTCCTGCTAGACCATATGGTAGTTCTAATTTTATGTTTTTTTCCCCACCAATATTGTATTTGGGTACCTTTCCCGCCCCCACATACTTTTCAGCATTTTTTAAAAAATAATAGCCATTCTAATGCGGGTGAGATATAATCTTGTAATTTTGATTTGCATTTCCCTAATGCCTAAAGATGGTGAACTTTTAAAATATTTATCAGTCATTTGTATTTCTTCTTTTTTTATCAGTTTAATGGTTGTACATAGCAGTTGGGTGCATTTCTTCTTTTGAGAATAGTTTATTCATATCATTTGCCTATTTTTTAACTGGTTTACTCATTTTTGTTGTTGCTTTTCTAAAATACATTCTGGATATCACCCCTCTGCCTGATGAATAGCTGGCAAATACTTTTCCCCATTCTGTAGGTTGCCTCTTGTCTCTTAAATGTTTCCTTTGCTGTGAGATTTTTCATTTTGATATAGCCTCATTTGTTAATTTTTGCTTTTGTTTCCTGTGTTTTTAGAAAATCCTTGCCTATACCAATATCTCCCTCCAAGCATTTCCCTATGTTTTCTTCTAGTAGTTTCATAGTTTCTGGTCTTATGTTAAGGTTCTTGACCCATTCTGAGTTGAATTTTGCACATGGTAAGAGATAAGAGTCAAGTTTCAATCTTCTGCATCTGGTGACCCAGTTTTCCTAGTACCATTTGTTAAAGAGGCTATCCTTTCTGTAATGTATGTGTTGGGTACCTTTGACACATGGATTTATCTCTGGGTTCTCTTTTCTGTTCTATTGATCTGTGTCTATTTTGATGTCAATACCATGATGTGTTGGTTACTACTTCTCTGTCATATGTCTGAAAACAGGTAATGATGCTTTCATCTTTGTTCTCTCTCACTCAAGATTATTTCGGCTATTTGCGGTCTTTTCTGCTTCCATGTGAATTTTAAGATTGTTTGTTCTAAGTCTGTGAATAATGTAATTGATCTATTAATTGGGTTTGCATGGACATTTTAACAATATTTATTCTTCTAATCCATGAACGTGGGAAGTCTTTCCATCTTTTAGTGTCTCTTTTCTTCAGTATATTGTGATTGTAATTATGCAGGTCTTTCACTTCCCTACTTTATTGCTAGGTATTTTATTTACTTATTTATTTTGTGGCTATTTGTGAGGGGGATTGCTTTCATGATTTCTTTCTCAGCAAATTTATTATTGGTGTATGGGAGAACTGCTGATCATTGTATGTCAGTTTTGTATTCTGCTGCTGAAACTTGCTTCTTACTCCCTTAGGATGGCTGCCAGGTCAGGATGTTGGGGGGTAACCTAACCACAGAGTTCTGCATGAGGGGAGAGACAGCAGAAACTGTGTGGACAACTGCCCTCCATCCCGGTGCCCTCATGCCCTCCTCTCAGAGGGTGGTTGCACAGAGTCCCAGTTTTAGAAAGTGGAACCTTCCACTCCCCTCTGCATCACAGCTCTCGGTCCCCACTATGCAGAACTCTCAGAGGGTCTGCGTCCAAGGCATGCACCAAACCAAATCTGTCTCATGAAGCTATTACCCCCTGAATTAGTGCAGTGGAATGAATATGGGGGTCCCAAAGATGGGGACATACAGAGAGTTTTGCTCCCCCAGGACAGTCTTAACTCAGACAATAGGCCCCTTCTCAAGATGAATCCCAGCTACAGTATCCTGGAAGTTCCCCGGGAAATATAGTAAATTCCTTCTCCAAAGGCCACCCACTGTACAGCCCCAAGCTTCTTATATTAAGCCTAAACATTGCCAGCTTCATGCTGATAGAGCTTGCTGGGATTCTCTTTTATCTTATCCCCTTCCCACCAAGAAGGGAGACTCCCTATGCCTCAGTGGAGGCTGGTAGTTGGTGCTCGGATATTTTCTTTCTCTTGTTATGTTGCTCTCCCAGGTGTCTTGACGTCACCAGGTTTCTGTATTTCTGTTGAGTTCCAGAGTTCTCCCGTCGTCACTCACCTCAATATGCAGCCACACACCTGTTGCTTTGGTTCCATCACATGGAGGAGCTGATGAGTGCTGGATTCTTCTATTCCACTGTCTTTCATGATTGTGACCATGGGGGAAAATTTTTAAAGGCAAAATTAAAGTTCTGTAATAGAAAGACATATTAATCATAATATGAATATCTATGATGTATAGCAATCATCTAAAGCCACTCTTAAGGGTTACTCCAAAAACTTACTGAATATATTTAAATATATAAATAGAAAAGTTAAGAACATTGAAAAGATCTTATCATAGTAGTAATTAGCATCAGCTAAATCACAATGATTTTACCCCTCAGTACTTGAATTGTCTAAGGGGAAATTTCATTTGAATATCACATGAGTAAGTAAGCTCAGCATTTGTCAAATGATTTGCCCCTCTCAGCTTTCTTATTTCTGTTATTTGTACCATTGTCTTTATAGTTGCTCAGTTTCAAAAGGTTGGCACAATCCTTGATTTATTTTAACTCTGTACACTCTAACCGTAGTGTAATGATCCCCTACCCCAAAGACATCCATGTCTTAATCCCTGGAACCTATAAATATGCTGTGTTACATGGCAAGGGAAATTATGGTTGCTAATCAACTGATTTTTTTTTTTTTGATGTTGGTAGTGGTGCTGGGGATTGAACCCAGGGCCTTGTGCATGTGAGGCAAGCACTCTACCAACTGAGTTATATCCCCAGCCCATCAACTGATCTTAAAATAAGAAAATATTTTTAGATTTATGGGTGAGTTAATCATAATCACAAGGATCCTTCATGTGCAGAAGACAGATACAAAAGAGTGAGTCATCACTGGGAGCAGTGGTACACACCTGTAATGCCAAGTGCCCCTGGCACCTTACTACCAAGAAAAAGAAAAAAAAGTAATGAGTCTGTGTGAAAGTGATTTGGCTTCAGAAAGACTCAACCAGATAGTTCTGGCTATGAAGAAGGGAGACATTCATGAACCAAGGAGTGGTGCAGCCTGAAGAAGCTGGAAAAATGATCCTTCCCCAGAACTTCCCCAAAGAAGGCACCTATGGGCAATACCTTGATTTTCACCTGATGGAGGGAGCTCATTTTAGACTTCTGACCTTCCACAACAGAAGATAATAAATACATGTGCACCGTTCTAAGCCATCAGGTTTGTGGTAATTTGTGAGAGTAGCAATAGGAAGCTAAGATCCATTCCAATCACTAATCATATCTTCATTGATTCATGTTTTATACTACCTTTCAAATGCTTTTTTCATCTCAATTTCAAATGACAGTAATCTGATTCAGGTCTGTATGTGTTAGCTCTGAGAAACTGTAATGGATTCCTAACAGTGATACAATGAATACAGACTGGAGTCCTGGGTTCTAGTATGCCCCTGCCATTAAATAACCTATGACCTCAGGAAATCTGTATGTCAAGCTTTGTCATTCTTCACCCGGAATGCGTGTGCACATGGACACACACACACACACACTCAGAAGTGGAGTAAATTGAACAAGATGATTATTAAATTTCTCTCTTGATAGGGTCATTGTGTAGTCTGTCTGCTTCTTCCTTATGACATCAATTCATCCTATACATAAAATCAGAATTATTCTTAAATTTAACTTAGTAGAAATTTGACTTTTAATTAGAAACTTGCATTGACTTTAATTGCTTAGAAAAAGACTTTTTTAAACTGCCATACCTTGCATCTCTGCAAAGTTTTTTTCTTTTCCAGTATTTCCTCCTCATTTCAGCAAAACAGGCCTAAAAAATTCATTCTTCCAACTTGGACTGCTCTGGCTCTTCCTCCTTCCTATAACATCCATCCCACTTCTGTAGAGTTATCAGATCCCCACATTTTCTGCAAGCGGCTCAGCAACCTACCTTTCCCTGTGTTTGCTTCTCCCTTGCAATCTGTCTTCACTTTGTTTCTCAAACTAAATTATAATGAGTACCTACACATTATCTAAGTTTTCCAACACTTAGGATTAAGGATAGTAAAGGGATGATAGGAGAGGAATAAAGCCTTTCAAGACTCTGGAGGAAGTAGGGACACAATTGTGCTCAGAACCCATCTGGCACAACTTGCATTATTATTTCTCCATTATGGTTATATTTTGTCCCCCAAGGCATGAGCCCTTAACAACCTTATTTCTGATGTTTCTTTTTATCCCCCATCATTTGGAAAAGCTTTCGTCTTACCAACGTAAGTTACTTGTCTGTTCAGTGTTGTAATACATAAATAATAAGGACATTAACATACCAAATCCAGTTTTAACCTTCACCATTCATGAGGATATGAAATACTTAATGAAGATTTCATCTATGAGATCATTAATCACATATTTATTAAAAGCCTCCTTGAGCTCAGTGTGTGTTAGTCAAAGTATTCCCCAGTATTGGACCATGTAGACTTTTACTTAATCTCCCTAATTTCCTGGCCTTTTAAGCCACCTCCCTACCAGCACTTTGCCAAACATGACTCATAGTTCTCCAATCCCTCTTGAATTTCTCTGTTTTCTGGGAGGGAGTTCCTCCTGCCAGTGGTCCAAAGTCTACTTTGTTGCAAGCTGTACAATCACAGACCATTGGTCAGGGCAGTCAGCTTCAGCCCATCGGGCAAGGCAGAGACCTTGAATAAATTCAAGACCCCATTTTCCAAAAAGAGGGGCAACTTCCTAAGAAACTGGGCATCCAAAGGAGGTAGTATAAAAGTTAATTCTATCCTCAAACCTCTCAAGAAATTTTTAATTCCCTTAGTTAATTCACAATAGTACCTAGTTGAGTTCTTTGCTTCAAACTCTCTGTCCAAACCATCTATTCAGCCAATATTTGCAATTCTCACTAGAACATTATCTCTACATGGGCTTCAGAATTTGCCATGTATTCTGAAAACAGAAGGATTTCTGTATGGTCAACTTATGCTGTATGCTTTATGATGCTAACAGCTGAGTTGTCATGATGGATGTGAGCTCTTAGCTCAAGTCTAGGTAACAATTTTAATCCAAAGTGAACCTATGTACTTGGTCTGAAGTCCTAGACACTATGTCAGCACATACCCATCCTTGAGAATGTAACACAATAATTTTTAAGAATTGTTATATGTAGCTAAACATTTAATTTTTTCTATTTGTTATTCTCTATATATAGTTTTCTCTCTTCCAGTTTTTTCTTTTTTTCCCCACACTTAGATTTATTTCCACACACATATTGTACCAACTGTCACACATATGAATGCCTCCTTTTTTTGGCTTGTCAGTGATATAAACGTTCTCTAATGTAACCTGACAAGAGCATTGTATTAGCAATGCCATTCATTTCTCTCATTGAGTCATACATTTTAAGTCTTTTTCAAATATTATGTATCTTTCTCAGACAAATTCCTTTGTCTATTCAACATTTTTCTTTCCCACACAGATCATATATTTCTATGTGACATTATTAAATGAGTAAGGAAAGGACTTTCAGTTTTTGAAAACCACAATAGTATCTTAGATCTAAAGTACTGTGAGCTAGTTATTCCCATCAAATATATGTAATTATCCATATCTTCCCATACAATAACATAACCACCTCTAAACCATATGTTACATACAGACTCTTTTACATACATGGTCATATCTATGAGCTAATGGAGGCCATATAACCACAATCTCTTACAGTTCTATTTTCTCCCAAACTTTCTATCTTCTACTTCTTAATTATATTCATCACCATCAAGATGGTGGCATGCTGGTTAACTGGTTAGTGTGCCCAAGACTGTCTGGAACCGCATGCAGATACACTTGTTTACCATAATGAACACAACCAGAATCCAGAGAACAGTACAAAGTATTTATTTATTTTTATATAATGTTCTTTTACTTGAGGATATAGTATAAGCCTTATATGGCTTCTGTCACCTCCTCATTCTTCTAAGCATCCTCACTTTTCTCTCAACACTGTTATCTCCACCCTGTAACACACTAGCTCTATCTTGAGAAAGCAAAGGTGAATTGATGATCCTTCCTTCATATAAGTAAATGTGGATGTCTCAGTCTGCAAAGCAAAACAATTATAGGACGAGTCAACCTTTCTTTCCTAATTCTGGTCACCACTCAAAGCAAAATTTCAATGTATAATTATGCTGCAAAGAACTAGAACTGAGTCTAGGAATAAAGTTGAGGAAGACAATTTCTTACCACAGATATGTAACAGCTAGCTGGATATAGCAGATGCAGAAGTCCAGATCTTAAAGGCCAGCCCAAGGTGACTCAGGCTAAACAGTGGCCTGCGTAAAACTGCCTGGCCTGAGTGTTCAGGCCTCAGTGAGGCCAGAGAGATCCCTGAAGGGTATTCATGATTTGAGGAAACTTCCTGGGAGTGATCTGAGGGTCTCAGTCTATCCTTTATGCCAGCAGTTTGCTGGGATGCTGGCAAGTCTGACTAGTGCCTGAGACTTCTCAAAGAAGGTCTAAACAGCGATGGAAGCTGTAAGCAGCAGAGAGCATAAAAACTGGAAATGAGAAACAGGTCAATGTAGACTTCAAGGTAGTGTCAGTAGCAGTTCAGAAGAAGTAGAACAACCTAAAATGAAATTCCTCAACCAGGAAGAACTCTCCTAATTTCAGAATGTAAGCCCTGTAAGGGTAAGCACCTAGGGATCTTACTGGGAGAGGCAATCTGCTAGTAGGCCCTAAGAATCCTATATTAAGAAAGTAAAGCTGTCTCTGGTCTTTACCTGGGCCATTTTTCAGGGTTATATTTGTAAGCAATCAATCTTAGAGCAATGAGGTAACATCCTCCCCTGAACAAAGAACAGCCTTGTCACTGTTCACTCTGAAAGGGACAAAAAAAAAAAAAAAAGCACAGCATTCCTCTCTCCAGTGTGTGTAGGCATTCACATAGGCTGCCTGTTTCATCCCCATAGAATCTGGTGATGGTAGGAAATGAACACAAGCAAACAAGCTCATGCTGCCTGCTGTGTCATAAGCGATAAAGCCCTTTGTCTCTGACTCAAGAGTCTCGTACCTTTTGCCAGCATCCATGACACAGTAACAGGGTAATCACCAGCTTAAAAGTCGAGTAGAATCCCAGGTCCTTCACAGTTCCTGATAGCTCTATCACCATAATACAGATGGTGCTCAGCAGAGAGGTGTCAATTTGTTAAATAAGTCCCTTATTTTAGCAACAACAACAAAAAAATCGAATTTGGTTTACCTTACCATTACCTTCATTTCTGAGCACCAAATTAGTCAACATATGTTTATGAAAAAACATGGTTTATGGGTTACTACTATAAAGCTTGTGCTAGGTGTTCACTGTTCCAATTCAAATAAAATAGAGTTAATGGGACTTCTACCAAGAAATGCTTCTAATAATTTCTGAATATTCATCAAATTATGTTAATCAGCTACCATAGAGTATTTAAGACAAAGCATCAAAATCTTGTTGCATTACATAGAATGTTTTAATTCATGTATATGATATCAAAACTAGCCATTTTATGAAGATAGTGAATAGTGACTAATAAAGGTTTGAAAAAAGAACTACCACCATTAATTTTTCAGCATATCCAGACCAGGATCTAGGACAGGAAGGCTTCGAAAAATAAGCAACTCAGTTTTCCCCTTCACCCAAAGGCACTGATCCTGGGTCCTCTGAGTTTCAGTGAAACCTGAGATTTTTCTGTCTGTAATTGATTTACCAATAAAACAAATAACCTCGGATTTGTGATACCTTTCAAAAGAATCTTTGTCCATTTATAGACTACAGAATAAAGCATCTTAGACTTGAAGCTCACATTTGCAAGTCACGCTGTGTGTGCCAGGCTCTGTGCTATGTCTTTTCACACAGACAGTTAGCATAATCTCTTAGTTACAAGGGCCAGTGTTATGTCCTGGTAACTGATTAGTTGTATTTTTCTCAATATGTTGCAATCCTTTTTGCATGTGGGTTCCACACCTTTCTAAATACTGAGTACTTTATGGAAAAGCCAGCCTCTTTTTCCTGATGAGAGGTTGTAGAATTTATTTTAACTGAATTAGAGAACTTCCTCTTCATTTCCCACAATGTAAGACTGCAAACTTCCAGCAGTGGTGCAAGTAATGCTGGAACAAAACTTCAGCAAGCACAATGGATCCTCGGTGTTTCATCCAAATGTTTGAAAATGGTGATTGCCTAGAGATGATCCTTGTGAATAATCTTCTACAGATGTCAAACTACATTAAAGATGAGAAGTACTTTATTATAAAGAGAGTAAAATGGGACCCTGCAGATAACCTCATTATACTTTTTACCACCACTTCCTCCAAACAATTCACCCATACAGGATTCTAGAGCCTTGGGATTTTGACTGGTATGGCCATTCAAATCTCATCTTTAAAATGAATGTCAAAGAAATCATTTAAATTATTCGGATCATTGCATTAGACTGAAAAAAAATAATTCCCTTGAAATAAAAAGAAACTTAGAGATATTTGAGTTTTCCCTAGCTCCTCATAACAAGGCAAGACTTAACTAAAATGTACCTCTGTAGCCTATGCCATCACACAGCCAGGATGACAAACATTATGCAGATTTGCCTCACTTAAGCTCTAGAACCGAATTTCTAAAGATGATCAATGATCTTATGACAGGAAATAAAATTTCCTTTCTTTTGTCTTCATTTTTTAAAGCAATTTCTACCATTGCTAGTCACACCCACTACCTTGAATATTCTGTCTGCATGTACTATATGTTATGATCATGTCTTTTCTAGCCTGTCTCTAGTGCCACTGGTGACCAACAGATCCTTGATGGGAGAGACTATTTCTTATTCTTTAATTATACAGACCATCCCTGACCTCTAATAATTTGACTCAAAAATTTTTTAAAATTTCGTGATGTGCAAAAAGCAATTTGTGTAGAAACTGTATTTTGATTTTTGATTTTTTTTTTAAATCAGAGATTGAACCCAAGGTGCTTAACCACTGAGCCACATCCCTATCCCTTTATGTATTTATTTGTTTGTTTGTTTGTTTATTTATTTATTTATTTTGGAGACAGGGTCTCACTAAGTTCCTTAGGGCCTCGCTAAGTTGCTGAGGCTGGCTTTGAACTTGCCATTCTTCTGCCTCAGCCAACTGAGCCACTGGGATTACAGACACATGCCACTAAGCCAGGCTGAATTTTGAATATTGATCTTTTTTCAGATTAGCAATATGTGTCACAGTGCTCTTCTGGGATGCTAAGGCTGAAGCAGCAAGCTGTAGCTCCCAGTCAGCCATGAGACTACAAGGGTAAACCACCCATGCTCTACAGGGTACTGTTGCTAAGTTATAATGTTGACTAGTGCTATGGTTTGAGTATATGCCCAATAGTTCATGTGTTGGGACCTTAATTCCTCAAGTGGCAGTGTTGGGAGATGGAGCCTAATGGAAAGTGATCCGGCTGGGTCCTGAGGGTGGAGCCCTCATGAATGAATTAATGTCTTTCTCACCAGAGTAATTCCAGCTCTCATGGTCTAGATTAGTTATGAGGGTAGGTTGTAATAAAGTGAGACTACCTCTCATGTTTTTTTCTTCTGCACATACCCACTTGTTCTTCCATTTTCCATCATGGGTTGAAGCAGCATGAAGTCCTCACCAGATTCAGCTGCCTGATATTGGACTTCCCAACCTCCAGATTCTTGAGCCAAAACCTCTTTACCTTGTAAGTAACCCAATCTTGGGTATTCAGTTATAGCAACAAGAATTGAACTAAGACAGTAGATTAGGTGTATTCAATACATTTTCAATTTAAAATATTTTCAACTCATGTTTGGCTTTACAGGCTATAACTCCATCATAAGTCAAGAAATATCAGTATTGTGCCTAAGTTCTTAGAACATTGTAAATTAAATCAATTGAATAAGTAAATTTATATCCCCCATAATCAATCCTCAGTTTAGTGCTCTTTTGTCTATATAAATACTTCCTTGGCTTTCACATGCATATGGAAGTCACCCAAATACATTTATCATCCATTCACTCCCTCCAGATCTTGAGTCTTTCAACTCCAACTGATTGTAGGATGCTCTGCAACTTTGTAATCTCAACATGTGTAAAATTATATCCTCAAATTCAACATGTCTTTGAAACTACCACTCCAAAGTCATTTGTTAAGGCCATGCATGGTGGAACTTGCCTATAATCCCAAGAGGCTGAGGCAGGAGGATATCAAGTTTGGGGTCTGTGTCAGTCTCTCAACTTAATAAGACTCTTTCCCAAAATACATACATAAACAAACAAACAAACAAAAATAAGTCTGGGGATATAGTTCAATGGTAAAACATCCTAGGGTCCAACCCCAGTACCACACACACAAACACATTTGTTGATCATCTGTAAGTACAATGGACCATACCAGGTGATACAGGTAATACAAACAAGAATTATGATCTCTGTCCTCAAGAAGTTTACCGATGATAAGGAAAATGTACATGTACAAAGTATAGCAGGAAGAGTATTGTAAAGGAAGTACAAACTAAGGACTGAAAATTGTGGAACTATCTCACAAGCACTAACTCTTTGGAAAATATGAATGTTTTATCTTGAACTGGACATAAACTTCAGAAAAATCTCCAAAATGTTTTGCTTCACATTTACCCCAGAATCATGCTTTGATTTTTCACCATTGATCTCAATGCCCTAGTTACATTTGAAATTGTGGCCATGATGATTAGCATGAAGCATCTGTCATTTGTATGATTGGCAGGCCACCCTGACCTGCTTTCCCTCCTGCTCCATATTCCTGGCTTTAGCATGTGGAGGTAGTGTAGGCATCTCTCCAGCCTCTAAGCCCTTATTTGCTACTCCAAGTCTATAGCATCCTGGCTGCCTTCTATGTTTCCATCCTACCTCAGGTTGCTTCTAAATTTGTAAGATACATGTTAAGAAGAAGAAAAAAAATCATATTTCAGTAAATACTTTAAGAAATGGTTAGCATTTAAGTATTAAAAGGTGGGTTTGATTTTAATAGATCATTAAGTGGGAAAATTCAGGTAAAGGGATAAATAAGAGCAAAGACAGTAGAGAAAACCTAAGGGCATATTCTAGGCAAATTGGATAGAATATGATTCAGCTGCCTGATATTGGACTGATTTTCTGTGCTTGAGCCTGGTTGGTTCCCACTTTCTGACTCTATTCACAAGAAGAATCATTTTACCCACATTATCTTTACACTTAAGAACCAATTAAGACATTAGGAAAAAGGAAGAATATTGCACCAGAAAAAGGGAGTTTGGAGGTAAGGAAGAAAATAAATATATATTAAAATAAAGCAAAAACTACTCTGAGTACTGAGATTGTGGCTCAGTGGTAGAGTGTTTGCCTGGCATGTCTCAGGCACTGGGTTCAATTCTCAGCACCACAAATAAATAAATAAAATAAAGGTCCATTGACAACTAAAAAAAAGTTTTTTAAAGACAGGAAGAAAGAATAAAAAAATGAAAGACAAAGAAAGAAAAGACGGTGAGGAGATAGCAGAGTTGCACAAAGGCAATCGGAGCCTATTGGTGGAGCTGGTATGTAACATAATTCACAGCTCAGCTCATCATCCTCAGGCAGGACAATCAACCGGTCATGCATAGCAGAATATCATGACAGTAAATTCTCTAAAGTGTCTCTGACTACATACAAGGTGAAATCTGCTCTCCTAGCTCCCTGTGAGTTTCTCTCATTTTCCAGGCAGTATTGGGCACTACTGATGTGGTAATCTCTTTCAGGTGTCCAAAGACTGAACAATGCTGTTCCTTATGGCAAATGCCTGACATTGCTCTGATGTATGGCCTTTTTTTTTTAAAACCAGGGATTGAACCCAGGTGTACTTAACCACTGAGTCACATCCCCAGCTCACTTTTTTTTTTTATTGGTTGTTCAAAACATTACAAAGCTCTTGACATATCATATTTCATACATTAGATTCAAGTGGGTTATGAACTCCCATTTTTACCCCAAATACAGATTGCAGAATCACATCCACATTTTTACATAATGCCATATTAGTGACTGTTGTATTCTGCTACCTTTCCTATCCTCAACTATCCCCCCTACCCTCCCCTCCCATCTTCTCTCTCTACCCCATCTACTGTAATTCATTTCTCTCCTTGTTTATTTTCCCATTCCCCTCACAACCTCTTATATGTAATTTTGTATAACAATGAGGGTCTCCTTCCATTTCCATGCAATATCCCTTTTCTCTCCCTTTCCCTCCCACCTCATGTCTCTGTTTAATGTTAATCTTTTCCTCCTGCTCTTCCTCCCTGCTCTGTTCTTAGTTGCTCTCATTATATAAAAGAAGACATTTGGCATTTGTTTTTTAGGGATTGGCTAGCTTCACTTAGCATAATCTGCTCTAGTGCCATCCATTTCCCTGCAAATTCCATGATTTTGTCATTTTTTAGTGCAAATAACCCAGTCAACAAATGGGCCAAGGACCTGAACAGACACTTCTCAGAGGAGGACATACAATCAATCAACAAGTACATGAAAAAATGCTCACCATCTCTAGCAGTCAGAGAAATGCAAATCAAAACCACCCTAAGATACCATCTCACTCCAGTAAGATTGGCAGCCATTCTGAAGTCAAACAACAAGTGCTGGTGAGGATGTGGGGAAAAGGGTACTCTTGTACATTGCTGGTGGGACTGCAAATTGGTGTGGCCAATTTGGAAAGCAGTATGGAGATTCCTGGGAAAGCTGGGAATGGAACCACCATTTGACCCAGCTATTGCCCTTCTCTGACTATTCCCTGAAGACCTTAAAAGAGCGTACTACAGGGATACTGCCACATCGATGTTCATAGCAGCACAATTCACAATAGCTAGACTGTGGAACCAACCCAGATGCCCTTCAATAGATGAATGGATAAAAAAAAAAATGTGGCATTTATACACCATGGAGTATTACGCAGCACTAAAAAATCACTTTTTTTTTTTAAACAGGTTCTTGCTAAGTTGCTTAGGGCCTTACTAAATTTCAAGGCTGCCCTTGAAACTTGTGATCCTCCTGCCTCAGCCTCCCAAGTTGCTAGGATTACAGGAGTGCACCACTGTGCCTTGTATAGTTTTATACTACCCCCCGGACCTTGAGCTGTGTTGTCTCAACTGTGTCTTATAAGGATGAATGTACAGGATGGAGTAATATTGCAGCAGTAAAAAGCAAAAATGAAATGGTAGAATTTTCCTTGAGCATTGAAAAATGATGGTACTGGGTGGGGTGGGGGGTAGGTTTTGAAAGCCAGAGAAATTTTATAAAGGAGAAATCTATGAGTTTGAATAAAAATATTAACTATGAAATTACAAAATGTGTTTAGAAGTCATACAATAAAACTCCTTAGCAGGTGATCAAGATTCACTTAAAGGAATAGTGACATTATGTTTCGTTTTGGAGCTAAATATTTTTTCAGATTTAATGACAGGGAGAATTAGCATCAATAATAGCCTCTTATGAAGCTAGAATACTCTCTCTTCCCTGTTGAAGGGAGTTAACTGAAAGTGATTGTTAACATGAGTTGAGACTTTCTTCATCACATGGTGATCATACTAAGAAAGGAAGGCACACTTTTTTAATAAGAGGAGGCAAAGACGTTCATGCAGCAGTTTAAACTTTTCCGGGCACAGCTAATGCATTGGCTCTGGGAGCCAGCAGGGTGGTCCTTAGCAGAGACAGGGTCAGTTCATACACAGCCTTTGTGTGAAGGAAAAAGATACTTGCTATGGTTTGATCTGAATTGTTCCCCCAAAGCTCATGTGTTAGAAAGCTTAGTCCCATTTTGGTGCTATTGGAAGGTGGTAGAAATTTTAAGAACTGGGAGCTATGGAAGGTCTTCTAGTTACTTGTGGCTTGTTCTTAAAGGGCACTGTGAGACCCCAGCCCCTTCCTCTTCCTCTTTTTCACTACTTGGCCATGAGGAGAGTGGTTTTCCTTCGCCATGTACTCCCACCAGGATGTGCCCCCACAGGCTCAAAACAACAGGGCCAACTGATCATGAACTGAAATCTCTAAGACTGTGAGTCAAAATAAAATCAAACTTTTCTCTGTCGTTGATTATCTTGCGTATTTTTTTACAGTAACAGAAAGCTGATTAACATCATACTCCTTCATTCATACATAGGCTCAGGCAGGCACATGGATGGCCCACAGTGAACTGAATTTACTCCACCTGCCCCTTAGTCGGATACTTAGTCTGTACAGTCTTTACCAAAAAAAGCCAGGAAGCCCTCAGGTTGAGGATGTCTAGCTAGATTTAAAGTGAATATGAGAATACCTCCATTCCTTCCCCTGTCTGACATGAAAAGAGATAGAGGTTTCAAATGACAATGAGTCTGTTTTCTGGTGCAATGAGATATAAGCCTGGATTCACTATCCCCATGCCTATTTTTCCTGTTTCCTTGAGATTGCATTACTTGTAGCCTTGAGTGTTTAAAAAAGAAAATCAAACCCATTTATTTAATGTCACAATCAATATTGATCCCAGGACTATCTACAGAATAGATTCTCTGTAGGCTATGCTCACTAGGGCTTTCAGGAGTTCAGAAAGAATTTATGAGCACAATTCTTTTTTCTGTTACAAAGGAAACACATTCAAGATGTTCTAAAATAGCTGAAAAGAAGTTCCCTACTTTATGTACACAAGATGAGCTTGTATTTACTAAACAAAGGATTCATAGCTGGGAGAAGTAGATTTTAGCTTATAAGAATTTCTATTTTCCAACTCACTCCAAGAGTTGGCTTTAGAAAATTGGCTTTGAGAGAGAGACTCTGAAAAGTAATGAGGTCATAAATGATTGAATTGTAACATTCAATTACTAGTTTTCTCAACTAATAATTTTGCCTTCTATGATTTAATGCAATTTATAAGTAGCCACTTAAAATACAATCTCTCATTACATATAGTAAAATATGACTCGCTAGATAGATTATTAAATAGAAGTAGTAATGGATAAACCATGCTTTCTACTCACAGATCTGATGTAGAAATCAAAAGAAAATGTTGACCCAAAGGTAGTTTTCTCTCTCTCTTTTTTTTTTTTTTTTTTTGGAGGTGGGGGGTACCGGGGATTGAACTCAGGGGCACTCAACCACTGAGACACATCCTCAGTCCTGTTTTGTATTTTATTTATATACAGGGTCTCACTAAGTTGTTTAGTGCCTCACCATTGCTAAGGCTGGCTTTGAACTTGCAATCCTCCTGCCTCAGCCTCCCAAGCTTCTGGGACCACAGGCATGTGCCACCATGCCCAGGTTAAAAGTAGTTTTCAACACACATAATCATAAGACAAGGTGAAGCACTTTATATTTTGTGACATTGTTTACTTAGATAGGAAATTAATATTCTGTATTGCTGTCTCTGAAACTCATTTGCAGTTTTATGAAGGTTAACCATAATGTTTTTAAGACTGTAAAAGACTGAGAGAAAAAAAAAATCATGGTAGATTTTTCCTATTAAAACAAATGATCAGCCAGGCACAGTGGGCATGCCTGTAATCCCAGCAACTCAGGAGGCGGAGGCAGGAGGATTGCAAGTTCAAGGCTAGCTTCAGCAACTTAGTGAGGACCTAAGCAACTGAGCAAGACCCTGTCTCAAAGTAAAATACATAAAAAGGGCCGGGGATGTAGCTCAGTGATAAAGGGTCCCTGGGTTCAATCCCCAGTACCAAAAATAAACAAACAAACCCTAGAAATTGGATCCAACATTAACACTATATTATTGATCATACCTCACATGTTCACATTTTGTTTGCAATGTGTTTCAAATGGACAGTTTAAACTTTATTACCCCAAGATCAAAATGAGAGCAATGATAATGTCATAATGATTAGATGGAATAAATACTGTGCTACTCTTTTCGTAAGACAAATCCTTTGTATCTGGCTATCTTGTATTTGTAACTGGCTATCTTGTGAACAGGTTAAGTTAGGTCCTGAAAGCGTGTTCAAAATATTTCCTCTCCTGGAATATCTCCTTCAGTACTCTCTACCTCTTCAAAACCTACCTCAAATCCAAACTATTTCAAGCTTCTCCATCAAGCTCTTCCAATCGGTCCTCCCTCCTTTGAATTCTCATATACTTCTACTTATTTAAATAATTTAATGCAATACTACACCATCTTATAGTATGTCTCTCTTATATGTATGAGCCTTGTTTCCCTAGCAACTCTGTAAGCCCCAGAATAGGAATGAGGATTATCTCATTTTTGTTCCTGTTTAGAGTTTAGGGTAGAGCTACACACAGAATTAGTGCTACTCAGTTTCATTTAGTAAATTTGAGTGACCTTCCCTCCAACATAGAGCTGGGGAAATCCTCAGAATGTTTCCCTTCTTCCCCCTCCACAGACTATATATATATATATATATATATATATATATATATATATATATATATATATATACCATATTGCCCCTCATCAGATCTTATTACCTGTAGCTGTAGTCTACCACTTAACCTTAGCTAGGGAATGAGACACATGATTAAATTATGTCAAAGGAAATTTAATTAAGACTCATTTCCTCAAGAGACTTATTAGTAGCCTGGAAATTTTATACTGAGAAAGTATAAAATCAACATCATGATATGTGAACATGGAATAATTGTGGACTACCTCACCAAGTCCATGAAAAGGAAGAGATATTAAGGTTGAAAAGACTGAAGTCCTTACATGAAGAAAACATCTAAACTAAAGACATTGGGCTGGGACATTGTGAAGTAAGCCAGTCACAGAAGGACAAGTACTATATGATTCCACTTTATAAAAGCTATAGAAGATAGTCAAACTCAGAGGAGTAAAAAATGGAAAGTCAGCTGCATGAGGCTGGGGGAAGGAGGAGTGGGGAGCTGTTGCTTAATGGGTGTGAAGTTTTTGTTATGTAGCATAAATATATTCTAGAAACACAAGATGGTATTCTGCACTTAAATATTTGTTAAGAAGGTAGATCTTCTGTTTACTTTTGACACACACACACACACACACACACACAAATCTTTTGGAGGTGATGACTGTATTTTTTACTTTGTGGTGTTAGTATCTCAGGTATAGGCATACATCCAAATTGTATACACTTAACATGTACAGATTTTTAAAATATCAATTATACCTCAATACAATCACTGAAGGTAATAGAATCATCTTCATTTTACAGAGGAGGAAAGTGAGGCGCAGGGAAATAAAGTTGCATGTTCATCCATGACAGAGCTGGAACTCAACCATTTGTTGAACATCTCATTGGCAGATCCTGCATATTCAGCATCCCTAACACTGACCCCGACAAGGGTCCTATCCTTTGAACTCCAACGAGCCAAAAACCACTTTGATCTAAATTCTTCTGCAGTTGTTCCGAGCACAGACTTTTTGTGGCAGACACATCATAAGGTGACCCTCAGTGAGTGGCACCTTTTTTAATCTCTTCCCCTTTAGTGTGGGATGGAAACTGTAACTTCCCCTTAACCAATAGGATATAACAAAGGCAAGAGGATGTCACTCTTGTGATTAGGTTGCATCTCATCTCATAACAATCAGCAGACTGGGGAAGAAGTCATATTGGCTTTCAGAGCAAGCAACCATGTTGTGAACTTCATGTGGCAGGGCGCTGAGGGTGACCTCTAGGACAGGTGAGTGGCTTTCAGCCAACAGCCAACCAAAAGCCAAGACCTTCAGTTCCACCATCAACAGAGATGAATTCTAGTAATGACCTGAATGAGCTTGGAAGAAAATTCTTCCCCACTAAGCCACCATATGAGAGAACACAACTCCCTGACACTTTGAAGATTTGTGAGACTATAGGGAGAATTCTCAGATTTTCCCACCCACTAATATACTCACATCTTTTTATTTATTTTTTTTTAAATATTTTATTTACATTTTAGTTTTCGGCGGACACAACATCTTTGTTTGTATGTGGTGCTGAGGATCGAACCCGGGCCGCACGCATGCCAGGCAAGCGCGCTACTGCTTGAGCCACATCCCCAGCCCAATATACTCACATCTTCTCTCAGTTATTCCATCAAATACTAATCTAGGTGGTACTGTGAAGGGATTTTACAGATTCAATTAAGTTCTCAAATGAGTGCACTTAAAATAGAGAGATAATCTTAGATTGGCCTAACCTAACCAGGTGAGATTGTTAAAGACACTAGAACCTTCCCTGAGAGAGTGAAGTATGGGGAATATTTGACATAAGGGAGATTCTGCATTGCTGGCTTGAAGAAGAAGGAGGTTGTGTGGCACAGAATACAGGAAGTCTCTGGGTGCTGAGGGTAGCTCTCTGCTCACAGCCAGCAAGGAAAGGCAGATCTTATTATTATAACCACAGAGAATAAATTCTGCATGGAAAAGGAGCTTGAGATCCAGATGAAACACAATCTGGTTTGCACCTTCGTTTTAGCTACCTGAGACCCTGAACAGAGATTTGACACAATGTGCTCAGATTTTTTTTTTTCAAGGTTAGCAATCACACATGCTAAGCTAGTGGTATACAACTAAGCAACACCATAGCCCTTGCCCACAATTTTGATCTACAGAAAAATGAGCTAATAAGTAGATGGTGTTTTAAGTTAATCAGTTTGTGGTAATTTGTTTCACAGCAACAGAAAATTAATATAGATCTCATATTTGTAATTGCCATGAGTCATTTCAATTAAATAAAAGTGAAACTGCCCACTTTAGAGCCTAGAATATGGAAGATGCTAAATATTTGTGGGAATTTTCCCCTACTGAGCCTCTGAAATACAGCATTTCTTCCATCACTGTTAAACTCATCAGGTAACATTTGCAAGTAAACATGCTAACCACCCAGAACAAGTGAAAAATATTATATAATAATCTATTAAATATAGTACAAACTGGTCTCTTTGATATCTATAATAATCCAGGAATCAAATAAAATAAAAGCAGACTTTATTGGCATGTTTTAAAATAGAAAATAAAGTAATTGAAGTTACTAACTTGGTTCTTAAATGATAAAATGTAATATTTCATATTTTATTATACTATATTATTATTTCTCCAACTTCCCAAACAGACATCCACTTACCAAAATTCAAGGATACTGAGATCATGGGAAAGGTTTCAACAAATTGTCTCATAACTGACTCATAAAACTTGGCAGCTATGAATCTGTTAGTCGTGTATATAAGATGATCTCTGGGTGGAGAATTCAAATGCTTAAATTCTGGCCTCTGCATCATAGATAATTTGAACAGCAGCTACAAGGTTTTGGGATACATTCCAATGTAAGTGTTGACTGAAATTCAGAAATTCTGTAGTTTAAAGTGTCTCACTCTCTGCTCTAAGAGAATTCATGCATCAAATTGATTCTATTTGAGATTTCTTTGTAGGACACCGGAGATGGTTTCACATCATTAGTGAAAACAGATGATTTTCACCTGCCTGTTTGATATCCATTTTGGTCCATTGGTTCTTAACATTTATAAGTCATCTTGACCATTTCAGGAACCTAAGTATTATGATTAAAATGAGTGAATTTAAACTCACTCTTTGAGAGCAAAGAAAGATCTAACATGCTACTGGTTAGTTTCAACAGAGTTACAATAGATATATGGACATTAAAGAGAATATAGGAAAGAGAATTTCCTATATTCTCTCATATAGGAAAGAGTTCTTTTTCATTAGGAACAAGTTTAAACAATGAACAAAGGGATATTTTCAAGTTTTGCCCTGGTGAGAAGCAGGATAAAGTGGGATGTCTCAGAATTTTTACTCATGCAAAAATTTTGTTCATATCCTTTATGGAGATAAACTTATCCTTTAAAAGATAAAGCACATGTTTGAGGCAGTGAGCTGTTTTATGTTAGTTGTGAGTTTACAGTAATTCAGATTTATTTTTATTTTCTTGATGAGGGGTGGTATACTAGGGATTTAACCCAGGGGTGCTTAATTTCTGAGCCAGATCCCCAGTTCTTTTTATTTTTAATTTTGAGATAGGGTCTTGCTCAGTAGCTTAGGGTCTTGCTAAATTGCTGAGGATGGTCTTGAATCAGCAATCCTCCTATCTCAGCCTCCAGAGTCATTGGGATTACAGGCCTGCTATTGCTCCAGGCTTGATTTCTTTTTTTAAATTTTATTTTGTTGGTTTATTTATTTTTTATGTGGTACTGAGGATCGAACCCAGTGCCTCATACATGTGAGGCTAGCGCTCTGCCACTGAGCCACAACCCCAGCCTCTTGACTTCTTTTTTTAAGCAGACACATTTGCCTTTGAATAGAGCAACAGTTAATATTTGGCTAAAGCCAAATGTTCTCTACTTTTTTATTATTTTAAACATCAACTACATTTGCCACTTGAACTTCTAGTTCTGCCCTTAGAAGTCACTCTTTGTTCTGAAAGATAAGCTACAGCTTTAGCAAAGTGAAGATTCATCATTTTTTTAAAAGGCAGAGCACCCTTGGCTTATAAAAATATTATTTTCAGGTTCTGACTGGTACTTTAGAATTTGTAAATTGAATTTTGTAAAGTCATATACTAATGCCTGCCTGCATAGTTCATAATATAATACAGGGAATACAGAAAAATGTTGTCTTTTGAGGTTTCTGGTATGTCCAATATGATATTATTGAATGTTGAAAAATCATTTCCTGTCGGGATGACCCACTAACTCACAAGATTACTCTCTAATACCTGGGGTAGAGGACAGGGATGGGCTCTGTAGAATCAGTAAAACACATGTAACATACTTGAGATCAAGAGGCTATTTATAGTGGAAAACAGTGAATTTTGGAATTCACTCTCCCCCACATTTAGATATTCTATTAAGATGACTATTAAGATATATAATATCTTAATATCTTAAGATATATATTAATAGTCACATTTAGATGACTATTAAGATATTCTAAAAGCTTGAAACAAATGATTGGAAGACAAAATGATAGCTCAAGCCAGGGAAAGATAAAGGACAAAGTATAGTATCATAAACAACTCTCTCTCTTGGTTCTCCAGTTATCTCTTAAATCAAATTTCTTCTATTTGTTTTGTGAGCTTCATTATTTTCCTACTACTCGGGTCCCCAAACAGAATTTATTATCACCCTTAAAGCACCTCTGTCAGATACTTTAGAGTGAGCCTAGGCTCCCTCTCTTTCCCTGCCTGAGTGGAGTCAATCACTAAGCCCCGTTCCTGAAAACTTCCAGATATTTATCAGATCCATCCCCATTTTTCATTCCATTGTTTTGGCTTTAGGACAAACCCTAATCATGTCTTGTCTGATACACTAAACAGCCTCCTTCTAATTGGTCTCCCTGCATCCACCATCAAAATGTCATTCCCTCCGCATACTCCTAGCTATTCTCTGTTCTGCCAGATGACCTAAACTACAAGTCTTATCCTTTCATTTTCTTAAGTGCTTTCCTATTACCTAAAAATAAAATCTGAATTTATTAGCATGACATGTAAAAATCTTGCCCCTCTGCCCCCCCAGCTCTGGGGATTGAACCCAGGGGCTCTTTACCACTGAGCTACAGCCCCAGCTCTTTTTTTAGTTTTCAAAGAGGATGTTCTTAAGTTTCCCAGGCTGGCCTTGAATTTGGGATCCAACAACCTCAGCCTCCCAAGTCCCTGATATTAAAGGCATGTGCCACTGTGCCAGGCTAAAGTTTCTTTGATTTGGCTTCTGCAAGCTTTACTAGTTTCTTGCCCCATAGTTCCTTTACACACAGAACATACTTCTCACATTTCGATGGCTTACCTAAATGCTCTTCTCTGAGCCTACTTTTCCTTTAGAGCCTTCTCAATAAACCTTTATTTTTTTGTCTTTTTTTTCCCTGATTGCTGATTATGTTGATCCCATTTCTTTTATTCATCAATCTGCAAATAACTGTGTAGATATAAAGCTGTATCAATGTACAGTCTACCCTCAAGAATTCTGTAGCCCAGTGGAGTTCAGTGTTGATACAATAGCACATTGAAAAAGCAGGTTATACATCCAACAAGCAAGAGATATATGGGACTGTACTGTGGGGATACAAAGGAGGGAAACAAAATTATAGCTTTTGTATTTGCATCCTATCACAGAGCACTAAAGCTAATCCAATAGAGGGTTTAAGTTATTCCTGCAACATTTCATATTTCAGTACTAACACAAATATTGCTAAAGGTAAAAACTGCATTGCTATAGTAGCACATATCAACTAAATGTATTAGCATGTTCAAGCTAATGTGTTTATTTACTTCTTTACTATTTTTTTCTAGACACTAATATTCAGCAAACACTTGCTTAATGTATAAACATGATGTTAAAATTTATTTACCTTTATTATTGTGCTATATATTTTGTTCTGAGTCTTACTGAAATGTTTTCTCCTCCATGTACTTCAGCTATCTGTACAATACTTCAGCCACACTTATTTTATTGTGACTCGGTATTTAGTTAAAGTACTCACTTAAGTACTATGAATATGAATACTAAAAATATGGCATTTGCTTTAATGTCATATATGATCTCTAATTGCTAGTGAATTTTCTGGATAGCTGTCTGCTATCTATCAGGACTCACCAATAACAATAGAACATTTATTTTGAAATTTATGATTTTCATACTCACGATTAAAGGTTAAAACTTTTGCATATTCAAAATGTATGTCCTCCTACTGCATTATAAGCATTCAGTATTTACATGAATGAACACATTTTTTCCTCATAAACCAATTTTAATACATGTTTGGTAATGTACACTCACCTGTACCTCCATAACACAAATTTTATTAAAAATAGGAGGCATAATTTATATGCCAGCAAATGTCAATTAATAGAGTACTTCCAGTAAGGGGCTTAGGAAAAGATTCCAAAGCAACGTTTGAGCTGGAATGTGATGATAATTTGGAAGCAACACAAAGGACTGACTGACAAAATAAAAGGTCTATGAGGAAATTTCATGAAGGTAGAAAATTTCAGAGCATCATTGTGTACCTGCTGTAACTCAGAAAGACTTCAATCAGCATATAAAAAGGAATTTTAGGACGTACAGTTGAAAAGCTAGATTGGAGTCAGGTCACAGAGGTCCTTCAATGCCAGGCTGTGGATATAGAAGTCTATTTTGTAAAGTATTGGGAGCCACTGGAGGTTTTATTTTTTTTAAGAACAGAAATAATATAATCAGAGCTGCCCTTCAAAAAAGATTAACCTGGCAACAGCATTTTAAGTGAATTAAAGAGAAGAACTGGAGGTGGAAGACTCCTGTAGAGAGGCCAACAGTGCAGATAATGTACAATAAAGGTAATGAGAATCTAAACTAGAGCAGTAACATTGGAAGCCCACCGGAGGAGTAGAAGGAAAAGATGGGGTAGGGACTGAATCAACAGAATTCATTATTATTTGGATCTGGAAGACAAAGGAGGAAAGAGGTAACCTTGCTCTTGTGTTTGAGAGAATGGTTATATGCATTCGCACAGAACTAATGCATTCATTTTGTTGCACATAATCACTGCACGTGAGGAGTCAGCAGATGTTCAGATTGAGAACTCCAAGAGGGAGTTCACAGGTTAGGGGCAGAAATCATGAAGGAGATCCAGTTTAGAGATGCTGATTTAGTAGCTGTTGCAGCCATAAGAATGTATTTAACAATCTTCCTACTCCCCAGAAAGTAATTGGCTAAGGGCCCAAGGCATTGGACTTTAAACTCACCATAGCATTGGAGCTGAGGATGTGCATCTCACAGGAAATTTTTTGCCAATGATTAGTTGCAGTGAAAATGCTAAGGCTGATGAATTCCTGAGAAAAGAAGTCCTTTGCCAGTCAACTTTGACTCCAGGACTCACCAATATTTTTGCTGAATTTCCTGTTGACTGTTTTGCTAGAAACTCCACCCAACCTCCTTCTATCCAGTCTTCTCTTTCTCTGTCCTCTGCTTGGGATCAAATTTACATAATCTGACCTGTCTCTAGCTCCCCTCTTTTTTTTTTTTTTTGGTAAAGCCATTCTATACTTACCATAAAATCCTTTCCCATTTAATTCTCTCTTGGTATCTGACTTTCAGACCTGAATTAACACAATAGTTATTTGGGGTTTTTTAGTGTGTTCTGTGGTGCTAAGATAAAAACCTATGGCCTAGAACAAGTTAGGTAAGTGATCCACAGCTCAGCTATACCCACAGCCCACAATAGTTATTTGAAAATAGGTAACTACATTTAGTAGGATATATCTTTAAGTGAAAATATTATGCATTTATAATTTAAAAGATTATTTATTATGGAAAAGTTGGGAAAGTTATAAATAAATTCCAGTGGGAGATATATTTAACATCCAATAAATATCCCAGAGCTGAGAAAAACTAAGCTGGAGTCACACATAAAAGTGACCCAGAAAGCAATGCAAAACCCTAGGTTTCAAAAGAAATGTCATGCTTTCTAAAAAGGAACCGCTTCGAATCAATCAGAACAAAAGGTCTTAATCCATAAGACTATTGTCTGAATCATTCAACCAATTATGGCTTTCAATTTTATTGATGTATGTTTTCTAAAAACCAATGTAACATGAGAATTATTGCTTTGTTTGCTAGAGTATGTAAGTGTATCTCTTTAGAGGGTAGAACTTTAAAGAAAATATTGTATGGAAAAGACTATTCAAAAGATTTGTGTTTCTTTATATTCTTAGCAATAGTTTACTTTCTTTTTTGCATTAGGCTGTAGTTTAGAAATTTAATATGTTGCTAACTCTGGATCCATTGGATGCCTTTTGACTCAGGAGACTAATAAACAATGTATCAAGAACATCTGCTGATCTTTTGAAAAGAAGCCAATGATGTGGAGTTTCCTTGGCCAGACAAGTCACAGGATCCGAGCCCAGTCTAGAGCTAAAGTTAAGAACAATGAGATTAGTTCTGACATCTAGAAAAAAGAATTGAACATATGAAGAAATGCTAGACTTAGAAAAAATATTATTCTCCAATTTTTTTCACTGATAAAGTGAATGAAAGTGAGTATTAGGGATAGCTTAGAAAAGTCCTGAAAACTTATGTATGCATAATTAAAATTTTAAAAAGCTGAATTATTTTGTGGAACGTTTGGATCATATGGAATTTGGCTATGAAAGCCAAAAACAAATATTTGATCTGTACTACCCAAACTTTATGTTTAACCAGATATATAATTACTAATAAACATATTTGATATTGAAATGCTAAACATATTTGATATTGAAATGCTTAAACTATTTGTAGAAATAATGCAACTCTCACTGATTTAGTGTACTTGGATATTGTGACTTACCTCTTTGTAACATTTCTTTTTTTTAATATTTATTTTTTAGTTGTAGATGGACACAATATATTTATTTTATTTTTTTATATTCATGTGGTGCTGAGGATCGAACCCAGGGCCTCACATATGCTAGGCAAGCACTCTACCACTGAGCCACAACTCCAGCCCCTCTTTGTAACATTTCAAGTTTCAGTTCTTTCCAGGTATTTCTTTATCCTGTAGCTATTTAACCAGAAGTCCACCATGTCTTCAAAAATCTTCCATTAAGTTATCTCCCAGAGGATCTATTCCCTGCAAATCTTTATTCCTTTATTATATTGACCTTGGTGATAATAGCCTCTGTGGCTTCCATTGCTATTAGTACACATTGCATTTATATAACAACCATTCTTCTGCCCTATCCTGCTCTCTGCCCTCTAACTCCTACATCATAAGTCCCACCTCGAACCACCTTACTTAAATAATTCTTTTTTTTTAATTGTTTACACATTTTTTTCATGTAATCCTTACAGCAACCTTGAGATGGGTATTATTATCCCCACTTTACACATGAGTAAACTGATGTCCCTAGGTTAGATTATGTGTCAAAGATTTATTCTTATTAGTGGCAATGCCACTGATAACTCCAAGCCAAAGGGTACTTGAGTAGTCCACAGACTGCTGCCAAGGAGAGCTTACTTCTAAAAGTCTTAATTGTCTTTAAGCTATCTAATATTCCCAAATCTAATTATAGTCTCCTCTGTATTACTGCTCTGCTATTATGCATAAAACTTGTTTCTCAAGTATGTTTGTAAACTTTTAAAAGGCAAGTATGTGTGCTAATTTGTATATCTTCATATATAAAATCAACTGGATTTATTTTTATCCTAGTAATACATAATATAATTTATACAACTCTATTTTAAATTCTAACTTCACAAAAATGAAATTTTATCAACTCAGAAAAATGCTCATCTTTAACATACCCCTTGCATTCTTAGAACAACAAACTGCTCATTTTGCTTTACTGTTGTGGCCCTCAGACACCAGGTTCCTCAGGTGAGGAGACAATAAACCCCCTCATGGTAGATTATTCCTCTTCTTCTGTAGCTTTCATTACCTTTTATACAATTACGTAAATTTTAAAATATTGCTGAAAATTCTTTTTTTTTAATTTTTTATTTGTTCTACTTAGTTGTACATGACAGCAGAATGCATTTCAATTCATCATACACAAATGGAGTGCAATGTTTCAATGGTCTGGTTGTACATGGAGTAGAGATGCAACATTCATGCAATCATACATGTACCTACGGTAATGATGTCCATCTCATTCCACCATCTTTCCTATCCTCATAACTCCTCCCCACCCTCCCCTTTGTGAAAATTCTTTAACATTGTCAAATTCTGATAAGATTATATGCATAGGAAAAACATGATTTCTTTACAGTCTCTGGCTACCATTTTCAGGGACTAAAAAGAGAACTATTCTTATGGTTTGGATGTGAGGTGTCCCTCAAAAGCTTCTATTAATGCAGGAATATTAGAGGTAAATGATTAGATTATGAGTATCATAACCTAATCAGTTCATCCTAGTAAGAATGGAATGACTGGGTGGTAACTGTAGGCAGGTGGGGCAAAGCTCTAGAAGAGGTGAGTCACTGGGGATGTGCCGTGGACACCCTTCTTCCAGTAGCCTCTTCACCACCCTAATCCTGCCTCTCCTCTCTCTACTTCCTGATCCTGCCAAGAGCTGAGCAGTTTTCCTCTGCTGAGCTCCTCCCCCATGATGTGCTGCCTCATCTTGGGCCCAGGGTAATGGAGTTGGCCATCTATGGACTGAGACCTCTGAAACCATGAGCCCCAAATAAATTTTCTGTCCTCTAGGTTGTTCTTACCATGTATTTTGATCACAGCAATGCAAAAGCTGACTAAAACACTCTTTTTCAAAGTCATATTCTGATGTAACTTTTGCAGGACACTGTGTCACATATTTTATGGCCTTATAAAAACCATGCTATGACATAAATACTTCAAAAATAGCAGTCATTTATTTTGTCCATGAATTTGCAATCTAGGCAGGGCTTTGCTAGATGGCTCATCTCTGATCCACACAGTCTCAGCTGGGGTGGTTTGTCTGGAGCCTGGAGGGTTCACCTTCAATATGGTTCATTCATATGCCTGTCAACTGGGAACTCAGTCATGACTGTGGCCAAGGGACTCAGTTCCTCTTTACATAAGTTCCTCCATGGACTTTTTGGGTTTCTTCACATAGAAGTCACTGCTCCAATAGTGATTACTCCAAGAAAACAGACAAGCATGCTGCTTTTATGAACATAATCTTATTTGAAGCAGTTATAATGGCTTACCTAGGTTCAAGGGAAAGGGACATAAACTTCACCTCTGAGTAGGGGCAAGGTTACAGAAAGCATGGGGATAAAGCAATTGTCTTTTAAAAATCACAGTCTGCTACTGTGACTAAAATACCAAGTCACAATCTGTAGGTTAATTCTGGATCATCCACATAATCCAAAGACAACCAATATGCCTTTCCTATTCTAATTGGTGCAACTTTTTGTCCATCTCTCCTCAGATGTGTAAGGATAGTAGAAAAAATGCTTTATTTTTGGACTGTATTGATGTGTACGCATGCACACACACACAAACAAAACAAAACAAAACCACACACCCTTAAATATATAAGAATTCACATAGCAGCATCTATGAAAAATCCTCAATGACAGTCAAATTTATACCCCTGTTAGTCAGTTAAGCATCTTCCCCCAAATTTTGATGAAAGTAAAGCAAGCAAACAAAAATTCCCCAACATGACTTCAAAGAATAAATATTACATAAATGCGACTGTCAAATAGATAATCTTATTAATTTTGTGTTGTTTTTTCCTGAGATGACCAATTTTTAAAAGTGGACATCAATTTCCTAGAGTATGAACTGTGTTCTTCAATTGATATCTGTTAAAACTTACATTTTTAAACATTGGAAAGAATTACAACCAGTGCCTTAGGAAACTTAAACCAGTGACCCTTAAAATTAATACTCAATGTCTGATTTTCAAAACTTGATGTAGTTTTATTTTGAACTCAGCATGACTACCTAAAATAAAAACAGAATGTAGCATTTAGGATCATCTATCACAGGCAGAAAATAACAAACAAATCAGCATGTGACATTCTTACATTTCTAGGGTCAAAACTTTTGCTGTTTCACAAAAGACAAGAGAAAGAAATGTTATTTTTGTTATTTCTCCCCAAAAGCAAGTTATCAAAAACTATCAAATATACAAAAACTATTATCTTGTTTTCCTAAGAAAGCATTTTTTCATAATTAAATCTCATACATTAGACTGCCCCTAAGAGTCCCAACTGCCCAGATTGTGGATCTTTTGTTGGCTCTATGGGTTTTTTTTTTTTTTTTAAATATTTATTTATTTTTTAGTTTTCAGCGCACACAACATCTTTGTTTGTATGTGGTGCTGAGGATCGAACACGGGCGGTACGCATGCCAGGCGAGCACGCTACCACTTGAGCCACATCCCCAGCCCGGCTCTATGGGTTTTAGAGACTTGCTGTTCTCAGCTTCATGGTCTAGGATCAGACTCAGGTCCTTTGCAGGCTAGGCAAGTGCTCTACCACTGAGCTACTTCCCCAGCTCTAGAGAAATATATATATTTTTTTAATGTACCAGGGATTGAACTCAAGGGTGCTTAACCACTGAACCACATCCCCAGCCCTTTATTTCATATTTTACTTTGAGACAGGGTCTTGCTAAGTTGCTTAGAGCCTCGCTAAAGTGCTGAGGCTGGCTTTGAATTTGCAATCTTCCCGCCTCAGCCTCCAGAGCCACTGGGATTACAGGCATGTGACAGTGTGCCTGGCCTAGAGAAATAATTTAAAACATGATCTGCTTTCCCTTTTACACATACTTATTTCATGATCTCAATTTAAGATAAAATAAAATCCTCTAAACAATAAACCAAGATACATGTGATAGATCCTTAAAACTTTCACATTCTTAAGTTTGGTGAGCTAGGATTTCCCTCATAGTTTTATTAAATATTTTATTATATGCATATATTTGGGGAATAATACTATGAACAAGAATTATGTAATAAGAGTACTTTAGTTTATATGCAACCCAAAAGAGTGAGTTGAACAGAGAAAAAACACAGCCAACAACCTGATTATCTCATTTAGGTGCATGTATCTTCCTAGAATGAGTTCCATACTTAGATAAATGGGTTCAAGTTTTAACTCAATCTTTAACAGAACAAGAATGATTAATAGTATTTACTTTTAGTATTGGCAGAATTAAATGAAAGAATTCTTTTAAGTCCTGTTTGAGTAGTGGCTGGCATTAAACAAGACTAGATGACTATGACCCATTGTAATAACAAGCCCAGTTAACAGCCCAGCTGTTACTTCCTCTATGAAGTCCATCTTCCAAATCTTTCTAAGCATCTTGATGAAAATGAGTTGTCCTACTATTTCAGTACATCTTCAACACTTTGTTTTCCTTCTTTTATAATACTTCTACTGTGAACTTCCGTATATACAGAACAAAAGTTTCTTACTTATATATTCACTCTGTGTGTGTGTGTGTGTGTGTGTGTGTGTGTAGACATATGCATTCCTCATTGGAGATTAGATTCCAGCAGGCTTGTACCATGTTTTTTGCATTTTGTGTTTTTCTTTCAGCACACTCTTTCTAATATTTAACACCAGATTTATTCATGCTGACCCTGAAATGAATGCTCATTAAGATGACAGGCTCCTTCTCATCCTTCTAATTTGATGTCAAATGTCACTCCTCTGCTAATTCAGTCTCAAAAGCTTTTCTATCCCTCCCACAAAGTAACTCTATCACAGCATCTTGTTATTTCGTTTATAATCCTTACCACTTTTGGAAATGATTTAATTCATGTACTTGTTTGTTCTTTGTCTCTCCTGACAGGACAGGAGCGCTGTGGCAGCAGAGCTCTTGTTCATCACCAAATCCTTAGTCCCAAGAAGGTAAGTATCAATTTAATTACTCAATAAGTATTTCTTGCTCTTTCTTTTTTGGTATTGGGATTTAAACCCAGAGGCACTTAACCACTTAGCTACACCCCCAGTCCTTTTTATTTTGAGATGGGATTTCACTAAGTTGCACAGGACCTCACTAAGTTGCTGAGGGTGGCTTTGAATCCATCTAGTTTCCCTAGCTACTAAGATTACAGGTGTGCACATTGCACTCGGCCAAGAAGTAGTTCTTAAATGAAACGTACCTCCTAGTGCCCAGGTATGAGAAATAACATGTCCTAGGGCACCTTGTTTAAACAACAAGTAAAGTAGGTGATGGTTTCTGAGCATTTAAAAACATGACATTCAGGAAGTACTATAAAAAAGTGTGTGTCCTGCCTGGCTTCCTTTGCCATCCCAGCCATACTTGCCCATGAAGGCCTGGGCCTTAATTCATTAAGACCAAATGAATTACCAAACTAATCATAGCATGAGGAAGGAAAGCTTCAAGCAACTGCTAGAGGCATGATTCAAAGAGAGCTAGTGAGGCCTCAGTCTACCTGGATGGTTTAGAAAAGGTCTAGCTCACAGGAAAATGTCTGTCAAGTCATGTGCCTCAGGAAAGCATTGCCTCTTACTACACACAATGAAAGATCCTTTCTGGCTCACTAGAAAACAGCAAGTTTATTGTACCGTTTGAATGACACAAACAAACATTTGACTTACATTTATGGAGATGGCCTTCTACTTGGCTCATTCTCCAGTACAACCTGGTGTCCAGAACAAATCTAACAGATCTGGCAGGGTCTGTAGTAGAGAGACCCTGATAATCATTACAGAACAAAAGTTTCTTACTCTTTTTCAGTTTGAAGATTATAGGAGTCCCCACTCATGATATAGACTATGGTATATATCAGGGCTTGGACAGAGAGTAAATCTGTAAGCTCAGTGTTAAAAGAAATTACATGGGTTATATCGTATTATAAACACATCGACTCAGTATCTTGTTAAAAATATTATTACTTAGACCAAAATATCTTGACATTTTCTCTCACAGCCTATATTCAATTAATTAGCATATTCTGTCAGCTTTTCCTTCAAAACCTGACCATTTCTTACCACCTCCCCTGCTACCACTGTGATCCAAATTTCCATCCTTCTCCTGCAGGTAATTAATATCCTCCAATGTCCTTGTGTTAACCCCAGATCATCTCACTCTGTTGTTCAAAACTCTCCAGTTGGCTTCTCATCTCACTCTAAGTAAAAGTCAGAATATTCACAAAGACCTGCTGAGCCGGCTCCCATTACTACTCTCATTTCATCTCCTACCAGTCTCAACCTTGATCTTACAATTAACTAAGCCTTGGGGGCCTTCTTACACTTGTCTTTCCCTGAAATGTTCTTTACACAAATATCCACATAGCTTGCTCCTTTACTTCCTTCAAGACCTTTCTAAAATGTGATTTTATCAATGCTGCTCACTGTACCTTTTCTCCACAGCTCTCATCACCATATATCACAATGTATTTATTATTATTTGATTGTTTATTGCTGTCTGCCCCCACTAGGATATATAAGTCTCCTGAAAGGAGAAATTTTTGTATGTTTTGTTCACAGCTGTGTCCCCAGTTCCAAAACACTTCCTGGAACACAGTAGCACTCAAATAATTTTTCAAAGAGCATAATTATATATTTCTTTGACTCCTTCCCCAGACTCTAAGTAAAGGTTTTATCTTACCATCTATCTCAGTACTCTAGTAATATTCTCTGAATGAATTAATTGAAATGTTTTTAAAAAAATCTATAGTTCTATTTGTTATTTTTAAATTCATGCTGTACTCATGTCAAGTTGCAATTATTGGCACAGATGGTGTTATTTTTAAGTTTGTTTGAATAGATGAAGAAAATAATTATAATTATAAAGCAAACAGTATTCACATTGAATATTGACTTCTAATCTTATTTTAAAATTAAAATTATGCTCTGAAATATATTAATGGATGAAGCAGACATTTAATTCTCTAGATATTGAACCCATATTTCTTAGCCTGATGCAAAACTTAGTCTTCTCATTTTCTTACTTTAATTTTATGTTTTCGATTTCTACATTCAGAGGATAAAGAGAAACATTCATCCTCACAGAATGGCGTAGCATGCAAAAGTGATGAGGGCTGCACTGTAAGAGGATTAAGCACACAAAGAAGATAATTAACTTGCTAAGGCCCCATAGAAAATTGTGGAAGAGGAAGAATAGCATTCAGTTTCTGTTATCCTGAGAAAGACAGATTTAGCCAAATAGCTACATATTCGTGCTTCAGAGTTCATTTATAGCTCTGCATGTTCACATAAATTTAAGAAATAGTAAACCCTAAACATCAACACACAAAAAGTTAACTGTAATAAATTACAAACCTGGTCTGTTCTTAAATATAGGTTGACATCTAGTTTAAGATCAAAACACACTGGAATTTTTGTACTATCTTTAAAATTATTCCCAGTAGCAACAAGACTCTAACAAAAATTCACTAGGGATAAAGATGAGAATGCAGAGACACTAGACTTACTTATTTAACATTAACTTTTAAAATTGGGAGTGGGAGTACCTGCCTGCTTAGGCATGAGGCCCTGGGTTCAATCCTCACTACATAAAACAAACCAACAAGGACACATCTTCAAACTGGTTTTATAACCATCTATAAGAACACTTTCTTTGGGTGGGGAAATTATGAATGATGTTAGCTTTTCTTTTTTAGAGCATTCAAAAAATTTTATAAAGAATGTGCATTTTGTAATCAGAATAATGAAAAATTAGTATTGCTTATATATTCTTCATCTGCAGGAATTACCCTTGAATATAATATTCAGCTGTAAAATTTAGACATTAGAAATGCAACTCACGTGTTCAAATTTCTAAAAGGCCCAGTTGATCTGGCAGAAAAACAGCTCTGAGTCTACCAGATTTGACTCATTCCGAGTACTGTTTATTGTAAACCAGAAATGTAATGCCAGGTGGATATGTCATCATCCAACTAAAGTGAAACATAAAAAAGAATCCGTTTTGACAAGCTATTACACTTTGGAAAGAAAGGAACAGAGAGAGAAAACCACTCTGCAAGGGATTTGAGATTTCTTTTTATGTCTATATACCCTAAATGCAAATACTGGTGAAAATGGCAATAGTAATTTTTAAAAATCATGCCAAATGAGCTGTTATCCACTAATATTTTAGGAATATTCACTAATACCACTGAATATATTGTTTCGGACAAGATTTGGAATCATTCCTATCTGTGCCATCAGGACATTTAATACAGGACTGTCTCTTCTCCTATCACCCTCTGACCTCAGAAAGTTCAGTTTAACTTGACCTCCATGAGTGCCAATTATGAGGTCTCTCCTAACATGGAGTTGGTATACATAGGGGCCTGGCAGTCTCCTAAGCCTTGAATAAGACCAGTTAGACTATGTAATGATTCCTGTGGATTTAATCAGCAAGTCTCAAGGTCTACATCAAGAATAAAATCAAAGGGAAATTCAAAGACCTTTTAAGAGGCGTTTAGGGCTAACTGGAATAGAACTGGTTAAGATAACAATAAATAAGAAATATTTATAAGAAATTTGATTTGAATCTAGACAAATCTACAATTTTTAAAATGTGTGTTGAGATAGCTTATAAATATACAATTATATTTTAATTTGTTATTTGAAAAATAAAATAATATGTAAATGATGCACAATCCCTATGAAGGTGTTTCAGCAAATTGCAAATTGTATAATACATGTGAAGGGATTGCCATCTAGTGGCTCAAGGCAAAATACATTTTTGTGTAAGCCTGGGGCTAAAACTATGTCTAGACAAATATTAGTATCCCTCACTAAGCTACTAATTATACAAACATTTTTATCATAATTTAGCAACCAAGTAAATTCAGATAGAAATATACATATTGGTTTTAAATGTGTAAATAATATTTCAAATAAGTTATAAATTTTTTTTCTATTTAGAAGTGTAACATATGCCATTGTAGAAAATTTCTAAACTCTAGAACAATATAGAGAAGAAAAAAATATATATAATGCCACCTAGAGACAACCACAGTTAACATTTTAATGAATTTTCTTCAGTCCATATGGAAATACATTCATGTTCATGTTTTTTCATAAAATTGATATCAAAAAAAGGATTCAATTTTGTTCTGCTTTTTTTAATTTGTTCTTCTTAGATATATACGACAGTAAAGTATATTTTGACATATTATGCATACATGGAAGGATTCAATTTTAAGTAGTGTTTTGAAAACATTAAAGTTACATTGTGTGTTTTTAATAGGTGGTTAAAGTTCTCTGTAGCTTGAGTGAGGCTTTTTTAAAAAACTAGGAGGGAATAAATATGCATAAGAATGAATAGGTGAAAATATATTTTGTTCAGCAGACTGATAGTAGCTTAATTAATTTGGGAAATGAAGTTAAAAATGTATGGCTCAGTGATAGTGGTTGAGACAAAAGTTAACCAGACCAGGAAAAGTCTGTGGGAACCAGATCAAGAACCAGGGGCATGCCAGCTAGTTAGTTGTCTGTTGATATGGATAACCCTAGAGGAATTGGGGTAATGGACTGACATTATCGCATTTATACACCAGAAAATAATAACAAAATAATTTGTTATGAATGTAGAAGACAGAGTGAAATAATAGGTCTCAAAGCTGGTTGTGCTTTAGAACTACCTAGGAAGTTTAAAAATGCTGGTTCCTAGACACAGTTTGAAGAAATTCAATCGGGATTCTTGGGAATGAGATGTTTTAAAGAACTACTCAGTTTATGTTATTATGTTGTTTGGTGTGAGAATCACTAGACTAAAGGGAGATAAAGCTAAAGCTGTAAATACCACTTAGATGGGTGTTGCTTTAGATCATGTGAAAATATAATGTGTGCCTAAACTGGTTTAGTCAGTATATTTGGAGAAGTTATTTGGTGGTATAATTGGCATGAGTTGATAATTAATTGAACACAGGTATGAAGAAGCACAGAATAGTAAATGGTATCCACAGGAAAGATTTCTCATTAGGAGGAAGACAGGATATATGTTAATTAAGAAACTACCATTTTCTTTTTGATCCGTCACCACTGGCACAAACACATTTACATATGTGCTATTCTACTGTAGATCCTTGTACCACATAATGTATCTCATTCCACCCCACCCTTCTGTTCTCTACTCTGTGATGGTGTGGCCAGGACTCTGTAACAACATTTTTGCCTCCCCAGGTGGTTCCATGTTAGGGTCTTCTAGCAGGGGGTGGAGAGAAGGATGCTGGTGAGGAAGAAGGGACTTGCTCCTCTGGTTTGCTTCTTGATGGCTTCCTGTTTGCTTTTGGTTCTACTTTAAAAACCACTTGGCCATAGTTTTTCACCCCTGTACCAGTCTTGTTTTTCTATAGCAGCAGCTGAATCCAATTTCCAGTTTTTTTAACACTTGCAGAAACAGCCTCATCACCATCTGGGGCAGACAACATTAGCTGTCTGCTGTCTGCTCCTCAGAGGTCTGGGTTTCAGCATCACAGATCTCTTCCCCACATTTCTAAGACTTTCTTCTTTGTTCTGTCAGTTGTCTCTTGACTGAGGTGGTATCTCCTTCCTGAAGTTGTTATTTCCATGTTTCCTTTGAGTTCCTTTTCCACATGTAGTAGTATTGATATGTAAAATACTATTGTATGTCTGAAATTCTCTCTACTCAAATTTGACTTGTGTGATTTCCATCTCTTGATGAGAACCCAGAGGGCCACAGGGGTGGAAATGTTCCCTTTCAGCACTAATTTGGCCTGACCACTTCTGAAAGACCTCTACTGTATGTCTCCAAACAAAATAATCATTGAGCTACAAAAGCAATCAAAGGCGCTATTTTATAGAAGAGTTAAATAAATATTCCCAATCAGTGAAAAATACAAGAATCTATGAGTTGTGACTTTATCTGGTCCTTTCTCTTAGAATACATAAGGGAGAGAGAAGCAGGGAAAACCCTCAGCACCTAGGCCTTTAGATGGTCTTTCCTTCTGAACTCTATCTTGATGGCCTTTAGATGGTCATCAACTTCTTTTGAAGAACCTGCTCAAACCTCCACTGCCAAGGGTCCCTACCCATCTTCTTAGTCAAATTCAGTTTCTTTCCATATGAGAAAAAAGCTACATCATTGTGTGTGGTTAAATTACATAGACTTTGCATAGATGGTGATGGGGTTTTCCTTGGCCTGGGATTTCCAGAGGAACTCAGAAGTTTGCCAAGGGGCCCTGTGGGTTCTGGTTTCATAGATGGAGTATGTGAGTGCCCTGCTTCCAGACTGGTCTCTTCATTCAGTGAGGGTTGCTGCTATTTTACATCTGATTTTTCTAAAGACAAGAGCAGCTTACCACTATGAGTATTACTTTTCTTTCCAAAACAACATGATTTGGCATCTTATGTGGGTGGTGCAATTTTCATATTAATGTGAATTCCTACTCCTTAGAAAATAATAACTCTAAAATTCTTGGATAAGGATCTTCTAGCTTTTTCCTGAACATGTCCACATTACTAGAACCATTATTTTAATTTGAAATTCCTTTTATGAATTATTCAGGGACTTTGGTACAGGTTTCAAGTAGATTCTTTCTCGTAATGTAATCTTTCCTTTCAGAAAAACATGGGTAAGGGAGGTAGCAGAGAATCTCATTCTATCTTATCAAACCATCTCTAGCTCTATCTCTATCTTTATCTCCATTGACAAAACCATGAAAGCTGATCATTTCATCCAAAACACTCAGATAGAAGCAATATCAAAAATGTTTATATTAGGTCTCTCCCTCTTCTTCACTTGACATATAATGGGATTTCCCATGATGAAGGCAGTTATTTAATCCCAATATAATAACTAATATTTATTTTTTGAGCTAAAATTATAAGGCTATAACCAAAACAATTCCCAATAAAAGCCAGAAGAGAAACACAAAGAATATATTTATACTATTCTTGTGCAAATATCATAATGAATAGAACAGCCACCATTTAAAGGTGAGTAAAATGTGATCTTTGTATTGAAAAATATTGATTTAAAATAAACATAAACATAAATGCAAAAGACAGATATGAACTACTGAAAAAAAATAGATGAAATGTTTAGGCAAAAATGTCCCTAACCTCTCTCTAAAAAAAAAAAAAAAAAGAACATGGCCTCTCTATAACAAAAAAGACATTATTAAAAATAATTTAATTTAAAAACAAATATGTCTTAGCTATTCTTGGCCTTTTGCTTTCCTACATCATTATTAATATCTGTGTGAAAAGTTTTATTCAAAAATAACTGGAGGCTGGACATGGTGGCACATGCCTATAATCCCAGCGGGTTGGGAGGCTGAGGCAAGAGGATCCTAAGTTCAAAGCCAGTTTCAGCAATTTAGCCAGGCCCTAAGCAACTCAGGGAGACCCTATCTCTCAATAAAATATAAAAAAGGGCTGGGGATGAGGCTCAATGGTTAAGCACTCCATGGTTCAATCCCGGGTGCCAAAAAAAAAAAAAAAAGAACTGAAAAGGACTAGGATGTAGCTCAGTTGTCAAGCACCCATGGGTTAAATCCACAGTACCAAAATAAATAAATAAAAATTAAAATAATTGGATCTTTTGTTTGGAATTGTATTGAATCTATAAAACAATTTGGGGATGTATTGGTTTTCTATAGCTGCCAAAACAAAATACCACAGACTGGGTAGCTTAAACAAAAGAAATTTATTTTTTTACAGTTCTAGAAATCCAAGATCAAGATGTCAGCAGACTGGTTTCTTCTGAGGCCTCTCTCCTTTGCTTGCAGATGTTAGCCTTCTCATGTGTCCTCACCTGGCTATTCCTTAGTCTGTTTCTCCTAACCTCCTCTTTTCATCAGAACCACTGTGGTGTTAAATCAGGGCCTACCCATTCAACCTCATTTTACCTTGATAATCTCCTTAAAGGTGCTATCTCCAAATATAGTCACATCACAAGATAATGGAATTTAGGGTGAGAAACTGATGTGACTCCATTTTAAAAAATAAATAAATAACAGCAGTTTCTACCTCAAGGCCTGTCCTAAGGAAGGGGGCATGACCACCCTTGTCCTTGGAAAAACCCACAGAGCACTCCTAGGAACATACCACTCTGCTGAGTTGTTTATCTACAAGTAACAGGAGAGATCTGTGGCGCCAGGTGTCCCTGACTCAGGCTAGGTGAGGGCCCATAGCAACCCCCTAGCACCTCCAATCAGCATGAGACAGGGAAATACGTGGAATGCCAGATGACCCCCAAGTAGTTTATAGTGGTTGATAAAATGTTGGGAAACCATGTAGTTTAGCACGTATACCCCTTGTGGCCTAAACCAATCAGTTCAAAGGAATCCCCCTCTTGTACTAACCAATCACCCCTACCCAACTTGTTCCTGCCATTGAATGTGCTAATCAATGTTAAGAGTTGTTGTTTGACTTTCCCGCTGTATGAAATGATTTGCTGTGTGATGTTGTGACTCATAGAGTATCCCCCCTAAACCTATAAAATCTCACTGAACAAAGGACCAGAACTCACTCCCTGGGACCGCTGCGTCGGGAACAGTTGTGAGTCCAGGCTTGAGCTTGCAATAAAGACTCTTGTGTGATTGCATTGGATTCGGCTCCTGGAGGTATATTGGGGTTCCACGAATCTGGCATAACAAGGGCTTCCTCATTTGAATTTGGGGGTGAGGGAGACACACAATTCAGTCCATAACAGGGGAGCATTCACATTTTTCAGTACTGAATCTTCCAATTTTTATTTCTATTTATTTATATATTTTCAATGCCTTTCAGCTAAGTTTATCATTCTACATAAAGATCTTAAAAATATTATGTTGAGTATTCTCCATATACTTTACCAAGTCTCCTTGAAGGAGGGCCCAGTCACTGACATAACCAACTCTATTTTGTCCCTCTCTGAATCCATGTCTCTTTTAACTTTTTTATTTTTTTCTTTTCATTCTTCTGAATCACTTTCTTCTGCAGTAACTTTGGTACTCAGAAATTACAGGTCTAGTTGATTAGCATCTTTATCACAAAGTACCAAAACTATTTCCAGACAACAAAGAGCCTCAAAGAATGGATTACCTTGATGAGAATGTCCCCCTAAGTGGGAGCAATTACCTCATGATAGAACTAAGCTACTGCCTAATCAGGAGTCAATCATCTCATAATGGAAACAAATCATCCCCTTAAGCAATAATGACCTTCTCACCTCAAGCAATGATGACCTTCTCAGAGCTTCACAACACCAGTCCTGAGATAATGATCAACCAAACCATGGCCTAACTAAGATGACTTACTCTGCCAGTGATGCAAATCCCCCATATTGGGAGAGGTGGCCTAGCCTGATCTGTTGGCACCATTGGAGTGGGGCCTTAGCCAAAGGGCTCTGAACACCCTGTCCTCCCTTCTGCACTGTGGTACGTGTCCTGTAAGTTTGATATATATGGACTCCATCAAAAGGCTCCCTTGCCATTCAGTCTGTGAATAGGTTTAACAACAGGGAGCATGGGCAGATTTACAGATATTCATTCCCCAGCTTCTACCTCACTGCTGGGATGATGATGGTTAACAGATTTGTCTTCATAACTCATTATCTCAGCTTTTGTCAAGGAGCAGCCTACTTCTGCAACTATGGCTCTTTTCTGTGAATTCAAGTTCAGATAGCCTTGTCCCTTTCAGCTAGCCATTCATATCTATGGTTAGTAGCTCATTTTCTCCCTGGAGTTCTTCACTATTTCTTTGTGGTTGGTTTTCATTTCTGCATTTCACTGTGTCATTTTTCTTTCTTTCTCTTATGTGGTACATGAGATTGGACTCAGGAACTTATGCATGGTAGGCAGATGCTCTACCTCTACGCCAAAAACCCAGCTCTTTTTTTTGGAGACAAGGTCTTACTCAGTTTCCAGGCTAGCCTCAAACTTGTGACTCCTGACTCAGCCTCCTGAGTAGCTAGAGTTAGAGGCATGCACCATCATATCTGACTTACATGGCATATTTTAAAATTCCATTTTTTTTATAGCTCAAGAGGTAGAACATGCCTGAGGTCCTGAGTTCAAGCCCCAACAGTCACCCAAATTCATTTTGTGTTTGTTATTAAGGTACAGAGATATTTTCATTATTTTTTTTAAATCCAGTAACCTTGCTAACTTTAATGAATTCTAGTACTTTCTACTAAACTTTCCCCCATTTTCTTTGTTTCTGTATTCCATCTTTTAACCTATTTTATAATCTCTATAATCCCAGATTTATATATTTCTTTCAACATTTTTGCCTTTCTGGGTTATCTAGATGTCTAATACTGTTTTGTATTGAAGTAGTAGCAGTAATCATTCATCTTGTACTAACCCTAGGAGAGAATACTTTCAGTGTTTCACTACAGGGTGTGGTGTTTCTTTCAAATATTCTTTTAGGATAAGGAAACTTCCTGCTATTTCTAGTTCCTAAGAGTTCTTATCATGAATGAATGCTAATTTTTACCAAAAACTTTTTTACACATCTATCAATGTGATTATTTTTTGCTTCCATTTTTAACATGGTTTATTATATTAATTGCATTTAACATCTCCTAATATTAAACTGACCTTGAAGGACACACAATTGGTCATGATACCTAACACTCTTAGCACTCAAATCTAAATAGGGGAGAATACATTCTTTAGAGCCAAAGTAGGAAACATAATTATAGGTTATATTTTTATCTATAGACAATGAGCACTAAATGAATATACACTGATGTCTAACTGTTCAGTTGTTGTTTTAACTTGAATGTGCTTTTATTAATTTACCTCCCTCAGTAATATAGCAATTCTATTTAATCAGTAAACAATCATTTGTTGAATACTTACTAAAAGTCATTCATTCTTCTTCACACCAGGGTATAAATGAAGTAAATCATTGACATTGTGGAGTTCATTACTTAAATGTGTAAGTGGTGTGTGTGTGTATGGGGGGGGGGGGAAGAATGGAGTGAGATTGGCTCAAAAAAGAACAAATGATAATGAAAAACATAATTCTGTACTGTAAGTGAATGAAGAAAGTGTTAAGGAAATAGAATGAAGACATATTCCAAAATCCCATTCAAGTTATTTGACTTGAATCTTGAAGGACAGATGTTAATCAGTAACAATACATGTTCATCTCAAAAGGATATTTGTGTTAAATATTGGTGCATACACACGAAATGTTATGGTCTTGGGAATAAAATAGTGAACAAACACAATAACCTGTTTTGTGTTTACTTTTAAACATTAAGGCAAGAAAGAAACAATTTGCCCAGAGTGAGTGTCTTCCCTGCTAAGGAAAACTTTGAGCTATCAATGCTCAGTTCTGCTTATACAGAAGAGTGATCCCCTCAGTAGGCTGCCTGCAGGCAAACAACACCAGAGTTTCTATTTACTTTTTTAGAGTTCTTAGTTTCTATTTTTGGTTTATGTATTATAGTGTACATATAATTTGCAAATTATCACCCAAATATTGGAGTGCGGGTTCAAAATTTATTGATGCGAGAATTTCATCAAAAAAAACTGAGGGTCCACTACTATAGTTCTCTGGGAGGAGAACAAAAGTATTTTTAACTGTATTTAAAACCACTAGCATTCATGCTTGAAACACTAACAAAAAAGGAAAGTTTCGAAGGGATGGCTAGGGAAATTATTTTCCTTAAGAGTCGCTAAGTTGTAGACAATCCCAGAGGAGCTGGCCCTATTTCTTTTAATAAGAAAAATCAAACAAGTTAAGCCAATGTGCGCTGGTTTGGGCCGTTTCTGGGTACTGCTCCGATTTCTGTACAGCAATTAGGAAGCCGGTCACAGTGGGACCGCTCTGCGCAGAGTCCACAGCGGCAGCCAAGTCCAGGAGACGGGCGTGGGAACAGTTCTGGACACCGCGAACTCCGCTCCAGGACAGCACGAACGTTCTCACTCACTGGAGCTTCGCAGCACCGACTGGGGTCCACTGCTCAGAACCCCTCCAGGTGCCTCCGCGGTTGGCATAGGGCCAGCGACAAGCGCGGCCCAACGCAGAACTCGCGCCTGCGTATTCCATCTTTGCTCTTTTAAGCCTTTTACTTGGCGAACCCGCCGTCTCGCCAGATCGTCACTTCCGGTGGACGCTGTGCGTCATTGGTATCGTCACTTCCTGCCGATACCGGTGTGGACGGTAAAGATCGTGGCTGGGCCGGTGTTCCGGTTCTCTCCCTCCCCTACTTTCCTCCCTCCCTCCCTTTCCCTTCCTCGGCCACTGTTGTAGCCGGTGTTTGACTCCCTGACCCCTCCCTAACTCCTTCCTGACCTCGTTGCCACCGGATTGGCCTCCCTTTCTTGTTCCCTGGTGTCAGGGCGGGGGGCCTTGTGGAGCCGGAGGCGCTGCAGCTGAGGAGAAGAGGACTACGACCCTCCACTCACCAGCCGGATCGCCGAGTGCGCCGCCGCCATGGCAATGAGACAGACGCCGCTCACCTGCTCTGGCCACACGCGGCCGGTGGTTGATTTGGCCTTCAGTGGCATCACGCCTTATGGGTATTTTTTAATCAGTGCTTGCAAAGGTAAGCAAGGCCACTAGCAGACGCCTAGGGCTGGGCAGTAAGGGAGTGGGGCTGGCATTCCCCAGGGCCTAATGATTGGTGGGGATATTAACGTTTGAAGTGGGAGCCAACGCTGGTCTGATAGGGAAAAGAGTTGTGTTATGGAATCCACAGTTGTGGCCCAGGGGCCTTCTTTTTGACGCCTCTGACTAGTATTACCCGCCAACTAAGCCCCTCGTTTTTATTGCTGTTTCTGGGGAAGCTGGGCTGCACCTTTCTAGGCTCTCTGGACAAGAACCACTGTAAATACATTTCAAGGATTTAGGGAAAGGGAGAAATTAGGCCAGAACGAGCGATTCCTTACAAAGATGTTAGCTCTTTCTCTGAATAGTTTTTCGTGGTATTAGCCTCATTTTTTCAAATGGGAGATGAGACGTTAAGTTCATTTGTCCAAAATAAAAGACTCAGATCTAGATTGTTTTTACTCAGATCCGTATTCTCACTCAATCACGTTTCCCAAAGAGAATGACTGATTCAACTCTTTAAAGTTTATTTATTTTTAGATATTTTTTAGTGACCCCAATGAGTTGGAATGAACAACAACAAAAAAACAGGTTTTTCACTTGCTTTTCAATATAATAATTTGATGTTCAAATCTTAGATTTCAAATAGTCTGAATTTCTAAAATCACATTTCTTTTTAAACATTTTCTAGATGGTAAACCTATGTTACGCCAGGGAGACACAGGAGACTGGATTGGAACATTTTTGGGTCATAAAGGTGCTGTTTGGGGTGCAACGTTGAATAAGGATGCCACCAAAGCTGCTACAGCAGCTGCAGATTTCACAGCGTAAGTGTAACCAAAATGGCTAACTTTGTTCCCTGTGGATTGTGTCCTGAAAAAAATCAAAATCTTCAACCTCAGTTATTCATGTAATACTGACTCATTACCTACCACATAGAGTACTTGGTGTTAAATTTTACCAAGATTCTATCCTGTTTCTATGTATTTCTTTGTCTTCATTGGTTCTCAAAAGCTTCATAGGCTTAGATGACTTGCTCTTTATGTCTTTGAACCCAGTATTCTGCATAATTACTAAGCACCCCAGATGAGAAATGTTGATCTCCTTTACAAATATATCTCTATATGTCCTCCTTAGTAATATATATTAATGGTCCCAGATTTTTATTTCATTTGCTTCGTTAACTAGATTTAGACATACTATGTCCCAAATTTAACTACTTTTTTATTTTCTAAGGTTTTTTAAAGATAGAATTCTTAATTTTCCTTTCTTTCAGATTATCATCTATTTTTTTATTTTACCAGTTGAATATCTGCTGACTATAGTGTTTCTCCTTGTCTCTCATAACTTTTGTTCTAGTTTTATTTTTTACTTGCCGCCACTAGTCTCTTAACCTTCTATTCATCTTCCATATCCCTTGCCGTTGACTTCCTAAGAACAAACTTCACTTGTCTACCAGATGATCTTGTTTTCCCTTTGCCATTTTAGCAGTTTGTGACTTTGGGTGTATATTAGCATAACTTGGAGAGTTTTTAAAATATCAAATGCATGTGTCCCTGAAATTTTGATTCAGTTGATCTCAGGATGGAGTCACCATTTGGTTCTTTTTCCTTTCATAACTTCCTCTAGGTTATATGTATGTAGCCTTAGAACCATCAGCATAAGGGACAAATTTTAGTTGTTAGCACTTTATGTTTTGGTCTTATCCTAACACATGAGCATCATTTCCAGGCACTGCAACTGTAAACTCTGCAGTCTAGCTATACTAAATGTACTATTACTGTAATGCACTTTGTTATTACTTTTTGTTTTGCACATAATATTAAACTGACTTGCATGACCTTCCTTTCTTTTGGACACATGTCATATTTTTATAATTTGGTACCTTTAGTTGCTGCCTGTGTGCGTGGACACTTTAGTGTTTGCTAATAATGAAGGCAATATCAAAAGCAATTGACATACATAAACTTCATTAGGCATGAAAACCTGGAGAGTAAAAGTGATCTTGTGATCTTTCTTTTTTTTTTTTTTTTCCCTCTCTTTAAACAGAATTTCACACTAAGGAGTAATTGTGAATGAGTTTACTCCTTTGTTTTAAGCAAATTAAACATAATAAGTTTAGCATGAAAAACAAAGATTTTGGTAGATACGTGACTGTGTACTTGGTTAAAACTCAGGACATACAATTTTATCGTATGTAAATTTTAAAATAAAGTTTTAAAGTGGAGAGTGGGTGAGAAAGGTAGTAGCGCTACACAGCAGTAAATTGAAGATGATGAAGAAAGATCAGTAAGAAAAGTTTTTCTTTTAAATGCAATTCTGAACTTTTTTTCCACTCTCCAATGAATAAATTGCTATTATATCATTACATATAACAATTATAATGCTTTATGCTCTGCCCTCTAGAATATATAATCCTGGTAAAAGAAACTGCTTGGTTTTATAGAAGTACTTCCATGTCAATATTTTCATGTCAAAAGTTGCGTTTAATGTCAGTATGCAATCTAACTTATCATATGTCAAAATACTTTGTTGATTATGGGAGGTGAAAACAGGAAGTAAAAGTGATTCTCACACAAGAAAGATGACTTATAGAGGATTGGAAGGTTCAAATAAAAGTGTCCCTTTCAGCTTTTGTCCTCATACTATATCTAGAATATAGCATATAGTTTATACTATATAGTAGGTTATAGTAAACTTCAGGTACTATTATAGCACTTTTTTTTTTTTTTTTTTAAGTGTCATTTTAAGGTCAGAGACCATATTCAGTATCCCCGGTTTGTTCACTACTTTTTAATTGCCAAATAAGTAACTTGAAAAAGTTTTCTAAAGCAATCAAATGGTTTAGTGAATTATAGATCTTGATTTTACTTATAGAATATTTGTGTCTTTGATTGCTGTAGGTTTAGTTTTCTTCTTCAAAGTTTGTTTTTAACTGAGTTCAATAAGAACATCATTGGAATGAATTTTCTTGATTTTATAATGAATGTAGAAAGTTGGATTAATATACACAACAATTTCAGATCTGGTAAGCAGATTTAAAATTTTTCATAATGGTGATTAGGTCCCAGACTGATGGTGATAAACTAATAGAGAATAGAGTGATATCTTATATAAAATATAATTAGGTTATAGGAGTGGGCGCTGCATGCAGAAATTAGCATTAAAAGAGGTGAGCTTTTGGATTCTAGTTCTGCCAAGATATATTTTTGTTGACCTAATTTCTACTATTTGGCCCTAATTACATTAGCAGAATGTTTTGTTACCTGCTTCATGGTCTTATTCTGATTTTTTATGCAAAGCTTGTTAGGAAAGATGCCTGTCTTTTGATAAGATCCATGAAGACTTTTTATGCATTTGACCAAATTGTATTTGTCACCCCCTAGGAAAAGAAATAAAGGACAATAGATAAGAATTACTGCTCATGGAATAACTTGAAATGAACAGAGAAAGGGAGTGCAGAAAAATGTGGCACTTTAAATACTTGTCAGAATCTTGAAAAGCATCCAGATTTTATCTTGCAACCAGAAGAACAGTTATATTTGTTTAGGTCATTTACAGGGCATTGTTAACTAAAAAGAATTACACATTTGAAAGCATGCCTGTGAATAGTGTTATTTTTGTAACACTAAATGTACTTAACATTTCAGGTCTCAGTGTTTGTGTTTATAAGCAATATTAAGAGCACAAACACTGGTGGTAGGAAGGTGGGCTGAGTTGAATCCTGGCTCTATCATTTAATGTCTCTGACCTTAGGCCATTTAGCCTCTTTTTCTGAGTTTTATCATCTGTAAAAATTAAAATAATATGCTACTTACTTCTTAGATTGGTTGTGAATACTAAATAAGTTAATATGTTTCAAATATTTAGAACATTGCTTGACTTTCTATGTAAGTGTTACATATGTAAGGTAACAATGATAGTTACATATTATAAGGTAACAATGATATTATCACCCCCATAGACCAAAATCATACATGTTATTTTGAAACTTCATGGCTAAAGCCATAAAACCATTTGGCTTCATGAAAGTAACTTCAAGTAGATTTAAATATCAAATAGGAAGTTTTTTTTGTTGTTCTTTTTGTTGTTGTTGTTTGTTTTTTAAGCCTTTTTCTTCATTAAGACTTTGGGTGCTATGATAGAGTGGGGGAAAAAAATCTAACAAGCATTGACATAAATAGATATGTGCTAGCTATGCTGTGTATTTCCAGTTTGATCACAGAATTCTTTTTTTAAACTTTAGTTTTTATTTTGGTAAAATGTGACTAAGACTGATGAGGTTAGTGGAGAGACAGGGACATCTTTCTCCACTATATCCCCAAAGTCTAGCATCATGCCTATGACAAAGTAGGTGCTTAGAAAATGGTAATTCAGACTTACTCCTTCATTTTTTTTGTCTGTTCGGTGTGGGAGTATGTGTGTGCATTTGTGTTTAGTCTGCCCATTTAATGACTTGTGAGGCTTGTGTTGATAGAACTTGAACTTTATCTAGCTAAAGAGTAGCTCCCCAATCAGCTTACCCAATTTGTCCTAATTGATCTAAATCATTTTAAGAAAAACCTTTTGTCCCATTCTTATATTTTAAAAAATATATTTTTAGTTATACATGGGCACAATACCTTTATTTAATTTATTTTATTATTATTTTTTTGCATGTGTGGTGCTGAGGATTGAACCAGTGCCTCATGCATGCGATGCAAGTGCTGTACCACTGAGCTCCAATCCCAGCCCCTGTTCTTATATTTCTTAGAAAATTCATAAATTTTGTTGTATTTCTTATAGATAAATTATATTCAGGGTAGGTCTGTGGATCAGTTTCTGAAACACCATCCTCTTTTTTCATCTTTTCATTCATAAAAGCTAATTTCAGCCTTCCTTCATATGCTTACTCTTCTGTGTACTTCTACTTTTCCTCTCATCAAAATTGTCTTTGTAGAGTGCCAAAATAAAGAAGATATCTATGTTCTATCCCAAGGAGTGCTTAAAATAGATCTGGAGTTCTGTAATAGATCCAGAAATCTATACATAATTACTATAGTTTGTCCCCACCAAAATTCAGGTTGAAGCTATGGTGTTGAGATGGTTGGGACATATAAGGGGTAATTAGAAATGCGGGCACTACGTTCACAAGTGAGTTGATGTCTTCTTTCTCAAGAGACTTGATTAGTTTTCTGCAAGAATGGGGTGTTATAAAGCAAGCCTGGCACCTTCCTGCCGTCTCTTTTGTACATATGCTCCTTCAGTATGCATCCATTTTCCATTTCTGCTCTCTGCCATGGTATGAAACAGCATGAGGCTGTCACCAGAAGCCAAATACATGCTGGCATCCTGCTATTCAGAACTCTGAGCCTTTTTCTTTATAAATTACCCAGTGAATAAATTAGCTTTCTAACGCTGTAACAAATACCTGAAATAACTTATATGATACTGTATAATATATACTTAATCAACTTATACACAGAAAAGGTTTATTTTGGCTCACAGTTTTAGAGGTTTCCATCTATGATCTGTTGGCCCTATTGCTTTGGGCCTGTGATAACACAGCATGATTGGGAAGTGAAAGAGAGGAAGAGTCTAGGATCTCGGAGTCTACTTCCAGGGCATGCATCTAATGATCTAAAGACTTCCTACTGTGCTCTACCTGTTCAACATTTCTACCACTTCCCAGTAGCATCAAGCTGGGGACCAAATCTTTAACACATGGGCCTTTGGGACTATTCCAGATCCAAAGTATAGTACCCAGTCTATATTTGTTGTATGTTATACCACAGAAAATGAACTATGACAATAAGGCTCTGATCTTTTTTCTTTTCCCTTGTGCTGGGGATTGAACTCAGACTCTTGTAAATATATGCTCCCTCAGTGAGCTATACCCCCCCCCCCCCGTCACTTTTTCCTATAAAACTAGTAAAAAGATCTGACTTTTCTCTGAATGAGGACCTTGATAAATAAAAAATAGTGTTATCTCTTTAATGACTTGGTTAACATATTATGGTAATTAGGCACTATTTTCCCTCTAAAATATTTTAATTGTTTCAATAGAGCTTTAAACAAGTGAGTTAAGCACCCCCTCTTTTGAGACATGTATTGTAGATATGTTCATAGCTGTTGAAAAGATACTGTTTAATGATGGTTTGCTGTCTTGATTTGAGTTGAACAGCTTACTTCATTGATGTCAGTTTCTTTCCTGATGATTAAATAATACATTGGAAAGTATTTATATTAGTAATTTGCATGTGTGGTGCTGAGGATTGAACCAGTGCTTCATGCATGGGATGCAAGTGTTCTACCACTGAGCTGCAATCCCAGCCCCATTCTTACATTTCTTAGAAAATTCATAAATTTGTTTAGGTCATTTACAGGGCACACTGAACAGACAAAAGAAATAAAGAAGTGAAGGAGTAAGTCTGAGTTACCATTTACCAAACATTCCTTTTAGAACTTTTATTGTAATGGAAATATGTCAAGAGTTAGTATACAAGTGTTTAGAATGTGATCTGTCAGAATGGCATGCCTCTGTCAGGATTTCTAAATAGGAGGAAAAAGACTATTGATACATTGGCTTTCTTGTTTGGTCACTCCAGTTCACTTTCCTCACTAGTAAATCCATGTGATCTGTGGAATATCTTAAGATTAAGAATTAATTAAGAAGTTTTTAGAAGATGATTTAATGTATTTGAAATTAACATTTCAAAGGACATTGCTGAAAGTTCTATTGAGAACTCTATTTCTATCCTGAATAACTAGGATAGGAATGTCAGATGCATTGACATTTTCTTCACTTTTGATGCTTCTGTCATCCTAATCTGTGTGCATTGTTACCATAAATGTTTAATCAGTTCTGCTGTGATTAAGAATAAACATGTAAACAAAATTTTTAAAAGCCAAATTAAGCATAGTGATCAGTGGAAGCTGAGTTCTATGGAAGAAGGAAATGGTTAATTCTTGGAGGTGAGGAAATACAGACTTAAGAGAATAATGTAAACAAGAACATAGAAGCCTGAAAGAAAATGCTTGGCCTGTGTGAGGGATGATTTATCATCCAGTATGGCTAGATTCACAGAGATAATGCAAAATGAGGTTGGGAAAGTATGTTGGGGTCAGGGAGTTGAATTGGAATGGGATACTTGAGCAGGTTTCCCGTATAGAGAAATGAATACCTGGGCTTTTCGTACTAGTCCTACTCAGAGTTGACATTATTTCTCTCAGAATATATTTTTCAGCCATTCATATGATTCACGTGTACAGTACACAGTGTTTGATGTTTTATCATCAGTTTTCATATATCAGCTATTCTGTATTTCTTAGCTAATGTACATACTGTGAATATTTGTCTAGAATAGTGTTTTCCTTCTTTTTCCTCTGGTGCATTTCTGCGTGCTCTTTAAGACCACTAGCTCTGTTGCTTTGATTTTTCTGGGCTTTTCTGGCATAATGAGAAGTGCATTTTTTTTCAGTGTTTTTATAGGTATATATACTTGTTTTTTAATTGTATTTAATGTGTTATTTAAAATACATATTTTTCTCCTTAGCTAACACTGTACTAAAGCAGGAACTCTGTGGGATATTTTTCCCTCCCATTTATGCTCTAACACTGAGCTTAGAAAGCATAATTTGTTTGGTATATTTATAGTGTGTTTGTTAAGTAAACAAAAGTAAAGATATCCTTGCTTTTCATTGCCCACTTCCTAAAAATTAATGTCAATTATATTAAAACGAAAATCTCTGAAGCATTTTTAGCAGTTCTTTTCCCTGTATACATAGATTCCTGGTTTATTTTTCACTGACTTCTAATCTAAAATTAACTCCTTTTTTTAAAAAAATCCCTCTTCCTAGCTAGGCGCAGTAGCACACAGCTGTAATCCCAATAAAGCAATAGGATTGAGAGTTCAAAACTAGTCTCAGCAACTTAGTGAGGCACAAAGCAACTCAGCAAGACCCTGCCTCAAAGTATAAAAATGGGCTGGGGTTGTAGCTTAGTGATTAAGCCCTTTGGATTCAATCCCAGGTACCCCAAAACATAAATAAATAAAAAATTTCCTCTTCCTTTTTTCCCTTTAGTCTTTTTTGAGGAAACTCCTTAGAATAGTTTTATCAAGTATTGTTCAACCATGACCCTCCCTTGATATATACACACATTTGTAGCATATATCCTATATTTGGGGTGAGTAAGTTAGGGAAAATAAATATAATTTAGAGATTTAAATCCTCAGTTTAGCATTGTACGATAAAAGGGTATTACTTTGGGAACAGTTAATTGGATTGACATTTGAAAATTTAGGTCAACTTTGAGGAAGTTATGGGGAGAATATTTTCTCCACTATCTTGATTTTACATTTTATGTAAACTATATCAAGGTCTTTCATTCTTGTAAAATTTTAAAGAATATCTTGGGTTTTTTTGGTTGGTTGGTTGGTTTTGTTTTGTGTACACATGAGTAAAAAACTGAAGAACAAATTGGCATGGTGAAACTGAAAATTGTTTGAAATGTTTGGCAGACTTACTAAAAGTCTAGTATAAGTTAAAATAAAAGTAGAATGGGTTGATTAATAAATCTTATTTACTTTTCAAATCTTTTTTATTGTCAAAGAAAATTTAGGATTATAAGGCTTTTATAGAGAAATTTCCTTGAGACTTAAGCAGATATTTTCTCAAATGAAGTCTAACAATGAGGGATATTACAAAGGAGACTTTTGTAAGGCATTTATATAGTTTTTGATATATTTAATTTATTTGGTAATAATAAAAATACTTATCCTTCCAATATATTAATGTTTCATAATGTCTTTTTCCCCCAAACTTTTTTTTAGCAAAGTGTGGGATGCTGTCTCAGGAGATGAATTGATGACCCTGGCTCATAAACACATTGTCAAGACTGTGGATTTCACACAGGTATTGGGAAATGGAAATTTGGGTTGGGGACATATGTCAGTGGTACAGTGCTTACTTAGTATGAATAAGGCTCTGGGTTCAATACCCAGCAATGCAAAAAAGGAAAAGAAAAAAGGAAGGAAGATAACATTTATTTTAGATACTTAAATTGTTGTTATAGCACAGTGTGATGATGATTTTAGGTTTGATTGGTTTATATATTTGGCTTATGTTTTTGTGGACTATTTGGTATGTATTAATTTGTATTTGATTTGGTTATACATTAAGCTGTAGAAACTAGTTTTTTTCTTAAGTTAATCCTGTGAGGTTTTTAGATACCACTGTTCTCTTAGTCTTCCAACAAAAGCAATAAATATCTAAAAAGCTCAAGTAATGTTTCTTAGTATTCAATAGGGAGAGGATAAATTGTAATCATCAAAGAAATGCTATGGGAGGGAGGGAAACAGGATAAGAATTTATGTGGTATAGTGTAACACATTTGAACTGGGAAGCTTAAAGGGCTTGACATTTATGAGATGGGCATTGTTCCACAGCATCTTCTCAAGTAATTGGTTGTATATTGCATTTTTTTTGTGATGTCTGTAGCTATATTTGGATATTATTTGGTATTGAAGACGTTTCCAAGAGAAGTAACTATTGAAGTGGTTTATTATTAACATGTTACTTTTTTGTTTGTTTGTAGGATAGTAATTACTTGTTAACTGGGGGACAGGATAAACTGTTACGCATATATGACTTGAACAAACCTGAAGCAGGTAAGCATAATTTATGTCCAGTTTGTGGGGTTTTTTTTCTTTTTTTTTTAAATAACATTACTGACTTCTAGATGAGTACTCCAATTTGGAAAATATAGTCACAATTAAAAAAAAAAAAAACACAATTATCCAGTATTAATTATCCAGTATTAATCACTGTTAATATCTCTTAATTTTTTTTATATAACATCCCAACCCCTTCTAGATTACTGTTGGATAGCCTTGCAATTTAAAAATTTTATTACAGGCAGTTTTTTCATGATGTTAAGTATTTATCAAGGTGCAGAATATTACTACCTTTTGGTAATCTGTAGAAAGTAAAGATGGTGTAAATTCTCAGTTGTTGCATGTTAGTCTTTAGGTTTATGAACCATGTGAATATGTTAACTGTTCAAAAGAATCTTTTAAAATCCATAGTAACAGTTTTATTTTTTATGTCACTAGGTGTTCTCTGAGATGTTTTTAATGACTATGTTTTCAGCTGTGATACCTATAAGTGAATTAGCTAATTTCTTATTATGGCCTATTTGGGCTATTATGTTTTAAATTTTGAAAACAATATTACGTTAAATATTCTTATATTTGACAGTATTTTCCATAAGTAACTGAACAAAAATATAATTGTTAGAACAAAGAAGAGCAGACTTATTGGAAACCATTGGTAGATTTCAGCAAAATATATATAGTTAATCTGTTTTAGTGTGCACTGACACCTAAATTTATCTTTGGCAATTTAGTAGAAGGAAATGTTTCTGTTACAGTAGTATGGACTTGTTTTTATTTTTGTTTTGGTACTGGGTATTGAACTTGGGTATTCTACCCACAGATCTTTTATTTTTTATTCTGCAATAGTACCTTGCTAAATTGCTGAGGGTCTCTTTAAATTGCTAAGGCTGGCCTTAATTTTTGTAGTCCTCCTGCCTCAGCCTCTTGAATGGCTACAATTATAGGCATATGCCACCATGCCCAGTTTGACACAGACTTTAAAACATTATTCTGTCATTACCTTGGTGAATTCTCTCATTGTACAGAAATGTGTACATCTTTTCTAGTCCACATACTTTGTAGTACTTTAATGATTTCCTATGCACACAAAGCTATCAAAACATGATAAACAGACTTTTAGAAATTGATTGCTTATTAGTTGGCTGTGTGTGTGTGTGTGTGTGTATGTGTGTGTGATGCTGGTATTGAACCCATAGTTTGTATCTTTCAAACTTAATCAGGGGCTTTTTATTTATTTATTCATTTTTTTATGTGGTGCTGAGGATCAAACCCAGCGCCCCGTGCATGCCAGGTGAGCACGTTACTGCTTGAGCCACATCCCCAGCCCCTTTATTTATTTTTTTAATGAGATGAGCATCTGGCTTATGTTGCCCAGCCTGGGCTCTAACTTGGCAATCCTTCCTCCCCAGTCTCCCAGGTAGCTGGAATTACAGGCATGCACCAACCACAATGCTCAGCTTTAGCATGGTTATTATCCATAAGTCTATAAAATTTTTAAAAAGTAGAAAAGTTTAAAAGAGTAGTAAAAAAGTAATTTGAAAATTAAGCACTTATTTTCTTATGATACCTTCTCTTTGAAGAAGCATTTCTAAAGTGAGGAAACAAACTGCTTTTACAGATTTCTTATTCTCCATTTGCACCTAGGAGTTTTATTTATTTTATCATTGCATTGGAATTATACATTATTTATACATTGTTAAATATTCATACATTCTACATTCTTTTTGGTAGACTTACACTAAAACACAACAAAGTACATTGACCTCAGTCAATGAGTTTTGTTCAGTGAAACAAATTCAGGGCTTGGATGGACATTTTTCATCCTCTCTTACTGCTTTTTGGAAGTTGCTATACTATACCAGAAATAGAAATGATAGCAATTTGTAGAGTTTTTATCATATGCCAGATGCCATATCAAGCACTTTAGATGCATATTCTTATCTGATTCTCAAAAACTGAGATATTCTATCTATTGTTATCTTATTTTACAGGTAAAGAAATGTACTTTTCAGAAAAGTTAAGTAATGTGCTCAAAGTCCAAGTAGTGTTGAATGGCATTGTTGTTTCCATTTGTTTTTGCCCAGAGATGATAATGAAGGTTTTTTATTTGTTTGTTAGCTTGCTTGCTTGTTTGTTTTAATCTGTGGAAGGGAAAGTCTTCTACTGAGCCAGGTTCCCTTTTTTTTTTGAATGCTTTCCTGAATTACTTGTCTAATTTTTTTCAGTTTGCTTCTAATTTCTGCTTCCTAACAACAGTGATTTGAATAAGAGTCCCAAAGTTAATGATAGCACTAGTCTTAGATCAGACTACCTGTTTCCTGGGTCCATGTTATTAAATTATGCCTCATTAGTAATTCTTACTACCTATTTTAGCATTGTGGTATAATAATGCTTTTGAATATTATTAGTTGTATAGAAAATGAGCTTGAGGAAATGAGTAGTACATACACTCAGTTATGTATAGCAAAGATTATCATTTTGGGGTTCCTTGTCTTACAGTTAAATAGGGTTTTTTTCCAGAACAGAAAAGCTAGTGTGTTCTGGTAAACATCAAGTTTTAATTTTTCTGGGCTTTAAAAAGTTGCAGTTCAATTTCAAATGTTTTGGTTTTCTCATTACATTTTTTTAATTGTTCCTATAGTGTTCAGTTTAAAAAGTAAAATATTAAATAATTTTAAATTGTTTCATCTTAAGAACCTAAGGAAATCAGTGGTCACACTTCTGGTATTAAAAAGGCTCTTTGGTGCAGTGAGGATAAACAGATTCTTTCAGCCGATGATAAAACCGTTCGGTAAGTAATTTTCTTTAATAATTTAAAGTTTGAAAAATTATTCTACCTTAAAACTTGTATTTTAAATACTTTTTTTTGTGACTAGCATGTAGGAAAAATTGTCTGAACATTAAATTTAAATTCCACATAGGTCACATTTATTTGGAGCTATCCATTTACTATTAGATACATAGAGTTCAGAAGAAATAATTTAAATTATTAATTAAATATTTAATTAAAATTACTGACACTTATATAAGGAGATGTTCTTAACATAGGTCTATGGACAGGCTGCTTAAAGGGAGTTCATGAAACCCCTAAAATTCTGTTCAAAGTTTTATGTTAACGCTTGATATATTCTTCTGTGAAAAGATATATAACTGTCATCAGATTGACAAAAAAACAATTCTAATAAGCAATTTAAAACAATGCTGAAATTGATTAGGTTAGGACATAGATGTCTTAGTGGCATAGTGTTCCTGAGTTATTTGGAAGGTGTATTTAGGTATTTTAATTATTTCATCAACAAGCTACTAAAGACTTTGACATTTTATAGGAACTCAAAATTTCTCTAATCTGAAGTTTATTGTTTGGAATGAAAGTTGTTTTTATTATAATTATGATTGTCATTAGTTTATCTGCAGATGTAATTAGAATTTAAGCTTTTTTCCCCCCTTGTGAATAAATGTTGCCATATTTTCCCTTTTTTTGCAGCCTCTGGGATCATGCTACAATGACAGAAGTGAAATCTCTAAATTTTAATATGTCTGTTAGCAGTATGGAATATATTCCTGAGGGAGAGATCCTGGTTATTACTTATGGACGTTCTATTGCTTTTCATAGTGCAGTAAGGTATGTCCAAGGAATCTCTTAATTTTGTTTTTTGAGTAACAGAGGACAATTAGCTTACTTAAAAATTGTAAAGCACCTGTGGAAGATATTTAATTCTTTTAAAGTGAATATGAGTGGTGCACACGTTTATGCCCAAGCCTGAGGCAGGAGTATGACAAATTGGAGGCCTTTCTAATCAGCAAGTCCTTGTCTGAACATTAAATTTAAATTCCACATAGGTCTCAAGATTAAATTGGAGGCCTGGGATATAGCTTAGAGATAGAAAGCTCCTGGGTTAGATTCCCAGTACCACACAGACACAAAAAAAAGGGTAAATTATTACTTATACTATATGATATGAAAAGAAATGTTTCTTCCATTAATAATGCATTTTATAAGAATTTGACATACCTTAATCAAAGAAATTAAGCAAAGTCATGGTATTTAGGACATTTATTGGTAAATTCAGCACTTTTTTATATTACACTTAATGTTCTAAGACCATTGGGATCTCAAGCCTCTTTTTTATTTGTCATTTCAAAGAGAGCCAGGTGTGGTGATGCACACGTGTAATCCCTGCAATGGGAGGACCACAAGTTCAAACCAGCCTAAGCAACGTAGCTGGGCTAGGGATATAGTTCAGTTGGTAGATTGCTTGCCTAGCATGCACAAGGCCCTGGGTTCAAACCCCAGCACCACCAAAACAACAAAGCAACTTACCAAGGCCCTAAGCAACTTTAGTGAGACCCTGTCTCAAAATAAAAAGGTGCTGGGGATGCAGCTCAGTGGTTAAGTATCCCTGGGTTCAATCCCAAGTACCAAAATTTTTTGTTTTCTTTTGTTTTAGAGAAATGGTAATGTTTTTTCCCTATTTCTAAATATGTGCACACCTAATGATTCTTTTAAACAGAATCATTTGTGACTAGAATATATTAGAGTAAATGCTATTATAGGATTTGGAAAATATAACAATTGAAAAACATGTATCCACAGTCTTATAACCATAAATTCCAGAATGGTTATTGTTTTTTCTGCCAGTCTTTTTCTTTTCTTTTTTTTTTTTTTAATTTCCTGTTAAACACATGCATATATTTGTGTGCTTTTTGTTTAATTACTAGGACCATAGTGAATATTATTATGATGTTTTATTTTTGAAAAATATTCTTAGTCATCAGAATGTCCTTGAAAACATTTTCATTAGCTGTATTGCATTATAAGTTGTACTAAATTATGTATCAGTTCTGTTTTAGCACTTCATTTGTGTGTTATGGTATATATCTGTTTCCTTATGATAGAATCCTGTGAGTAGAATTAGTTTATTCAAAGGATAGAATGAGTTTAAAGTTCTTATTTATCGGGCTGGGGATGTGGCTCAAGCGGTAGCGTGCTCGCCTGGCATGCGTGCAGCCCGGGTTTGATCCTCAGCACCACTTATAAACAAAGATGTTGTGTCTGCCGAAAACTAAATAAATAAATAAATATTAAAATTCTCTCTTAAAAAAAGAAAAAGCATGTAATCATTTTTTTAAAAAAGTTCTTATTTATTCATGGTGCTTGATTGATTTCCATTCCACATTGCACTCTGACTACAGTGCTACCTTTTTGTCTAAAAAGCTACTTTCAGGGCTGGGGTTGTGGCCCAGCGGTAGACCGCTCGCCTAGCACTTGCCTAGCACATGCAAAGTGCTGGGTTCGAGCCTCAGCACCACATAAAAATAAATAAATAAATAAATAAATAAAGGTACTGTGTCCAACTACAACTAAAAAAAGAAAAGAAAACTAAAAAATAACTAAGTAAAAAATAAAAAGTTACTTTCATAGCTAATTACTTAATGAGAAAAAGAGAAGCCAGTAAAATTGGAAATTTTAATAATGTAAAGGAGGAGTTCATATATATATACACACACAGTAAAATTATAATCAAGGATACTTTTGTCTACAATCATTAAATTGTAAGCTACATTACCGCTCCTTTGGCAACATACAACACTGTTGTAGACTGTTAACATCAAATCCCATTTTGCGGCAGTGATGCGAACATTTCAGCCAGCAGGTTGCTATTCAGTGATACTGCATAAATCATGACTAACTTTAATTTTCATGCTTTCTACTATGTGTTCTTGGGAATAGGAGAGTGACCTTTAGGAGATCGAAGGTTATGTTCTGTATTTAAGGCATTTCATGATTTCAGGGTTAAACTTGAAAAGGAGCCAATGTCTAATTAATTTTCAGTGATACTATCATACATTGATTTTTTTAAACTATATAATTATAGTCTCAAATCTAGTTATTCTTTTATTGTCTGGTAATAAAAACAGCTGTTTATAGCTGGTTTATATGTTATGGTCTTTCTTGTTATAGAAGCTTAAACCCTCAACAATTGAGAATAACCTACAGTCCTTTATATTAAAGTAATTAAATGCCTACTGTCAAGCCTTTTTTCTGTCTACTGAGATAATACCTGCTTTTTGTAGAAAAATCTGAAAGTACTGAAAGAGAAACATTTTAAGGAGAAATTCTGGGGACTAAAAGTATAGCTCAGGGATAGAGTGCTTGCCTACCGTGTTCGAAACCATGGGTTCAATCCCTAGAACCACAAGAAAAAAAAATTTTTTTAAATTTAAAATTCTCAGAATATTATCCATACAATTTTGATTAGCCAACACAGTGATTTCCAGAAACTTTATTGCTAAAAATGTAGATATCTCTTCATTGAAGGGTCTTCATATTCCTGAGATGAACTCCGCTTGGACATAGCATCCATCTAAACTTTTCTTTGTTTGTGTAATGTGGAGATATGAAGATTTGTTTTGGGTTTTTTTTATATTATAATTCGTGTTTGACCAAATGGATATTTGTCCTGTGGGTTTCAGAATTTGAGAGCAGTTTAAATGTAACTTATTTCCTTGTATTATTTATACAATATTAAAACTTTGTAAACTACCTTTTTTTTTTTTTTTCCAGTTTGGATCCAATTAAATCCTTTGAAGCTCCTGCAACTATCAATTCTGCATCTCTTCATCCTGAGAAAGAATTCCTTGTTGCAGGAGGTGAAGATTTTAAACTTTATAAGTATGATTATAATAGTGGAGAAGAATTAGGTAAGTTGTCCTTTTCTCCTCCCTTAATATAATGTTGTTACCTTTACCAGATATTGAGTTCCACTAATTAACTCTCATTTATGTATATAACATGTTGAAAGTAAATTTTTCAGCTAACTAAAGCTTTGTGCTTATAAGTGCAAATTTTCAGTTGTTTTATCCATTTTTGGATAGAAATTGTTATAGGCCTGTGAACAAAATATGCTGAACTCAATTTTATCTTTTCCCTTTTAACTTATATTCATCCTTATGCTGATGTTTGGTACTATTGTGTAGTAGTTTTCAGACTTCATTGGGGGTGACAACTTTATGTCAGTCATATTAAGCAGACATAAGGAGATTTATTCTTTCTGAGATGTAGTGCATGTGTGTAGCTCCATTTATCTGACCTCCTTTTCTTTCTGCCAACTTAATTAATTGTAGAGATTCTGTAGAGGGTAATGTGGGCAGAATCACTATGGCTTATTATAAAGGTACCTCAGGAATCTGACTTGGAGAGTTATTCTGTTCATTTTTATTCTTTTTTGGGGTCTTGAGTTTTGCTGCTTTTCATGCCAATAGTTTTTAATAAGGGAAACAAGTAGGGTTAATTTGAAGATGTGTACAGTCTAACTTTATACTTAACTGATGAACCAGATAGTTCAAAAAAGGTACAAGTGATAAATATTGAGTCTTCCCAAATAGTTTTTGCTTTTAGTTCAAAAAATCTCTCTACACACACACACATACACACACACGTATATATGTATGTATGTATGTACGTAGTCTGTAAGTTGTCTTTTTTATTGTTGTTCCTGTTTTTGTCCTGCTTTACCACCTAAAGACCTAAGAAAGAACAAAAGACAACTTCACGTTTTGTTTCTTGGGAAAACTGATGGATTTAGGTTGTATATATTTTTATATGTTTTGATCACATGTTACATTCTTTGTAGATGAGAGAACTCAGGCTGGAGATGAAGCCCAGTGGTTGAATATGTGCTTAGTATTAGTGAGGAGACTATGGGTTTAATCCCTACTGCATGCATGTGCATGTGCGTGCACACACACATATATGTATAGAGTGAGAGAGAAAAAGCTGAACTGAAATATCTTCTGAGATCCGAGGCCACTATTAATGAATTTTAGACCTTGGACCCGGCCATTCTCATTCCACAATTTCATGTTCTTTCTACTCCCATAATTATTATTTTTTTTCCAGTAGTAGGGATTGAACCAGTGCCTTGCACATACCAGGTAACTGCTATATCACTAAGCTATGCCCCCAGCTCCTCTACTCTTAATTTTTTTTTATTCTCTTGTTGGACAAAGATAGAAGGAAAAAACAGGAATATTGGTTATTATATTTTATAGATTAAAATATTTAAGGATCAGTATTGATTGTGTATCTGAATGTTTCCTGTGGTGATATCATTAGTGGATTCTGCATAGAGCCTGGTAGGAAATTAAGAGGCAAAATGTGTAAAAGAGCTCCATCTGGTGGCTCTCCACAATCATGAATTAGTTCCATAGTAATAGGCAGAGTTTAGGTTATGGAAATTGGGATTACACTGATAGACTTTAGATCTACTTTCTGTAGAATTTATGGGTTTTTTTTTAATCAATCCTTCTGCCATCCTTAATACGACAAAAAATATTCATTTTCTTTTTTGAAAGACAACATAAAACTGGTATATGTTAGATATCTCTTAAGAAGAGATGGTATGATATAGCACTTTATGATGAGAATTACTTTATTTTCAATTATGTACAGTTCTTTGTATTTGCCCTTATGAATTTTTGCATATCTCCAGTAATAGAGAATCATCTTTAGTATATCAGTACTTAACCTAATAATTATTAAATTGTCTTAATAATCCTTATCTTCTTTTTCAGAATCCTACAAAGGACACTTTGGTCCCATTCACTGTGTGAGATTTAGTCCTGATGGAGAACTCTATGCCAGTGGTTCTGAAGATGGAACATTGAGACTATGGCAAACTGTGGTAGGAAAAACCTATGGCCTTTGGAAATGTGTGCTTCCTGGTAAGAATTTTTAGTCAGCGCTTTCAAATTAAAATGCATGGTTTTGTGTCATTTATTAATTCTGTTTCAGTGTTTCTGTCTCAGTAGATTTTAAATTATCCAGTATAGTTTAAGCCAAAAGAAGCCATGGTTATAATTGGCCACTGTGTTCTTCTGTTAAAGATTTTTTTGTTGTAAAATATATTTTACTCCTAAATTTTTAGCTCACTTGGTAAGTGGAATGAACTTAATTCAAAATTTGTTAGAAGGCAATATAAAGAATTTATAAGTAAATGTATCTAATCGCTAGATAATATTACTTAATCTTTACCCATAAGGTAGACATGGTTTTAATTAAAAACAAAAAAACTAGTTATTGATCCCATTATACTGATAATATGTACCTAAATGTAATTTTTAAAGAAAGACATTATTTTAGAATCAGTTACTAAAATAAGAATTCTTTTTTATTAAACATTGCTTAAAATAGGTTTATCTTGCTGTTCTTGAATATTAAATTGTAGAAATTATTTGTGTTATCCTAATTCTCAAAAACATTTGCTCTTTTGTAGAAGAAGATAGTGGTGAGCTGGCAAAGCCAAAAATCAGTTTTCCAGAGACAACTGAAGAGGAATTAGGTAAGAACAAATTAATTGACTTATTTTTATAAGAGTCCTGGCGTATTTGAAACTGAAGTACTATAGGTGAGTTTTGCTCACTGACAAAAGAATTTTAAAATGAACATATTTAATATGAACATATTTAATAATTGGAAGCTTAAATTTTTATAAACTAAATATTTAAATACCTACTGCATAATAGTGGGCACTGAGATACAATGTGGACATGACCAATGTGGTTAGTCTTATAGAATGTAAGAATCTGACTTAGATGTTTTAGCAAATTAGTTAAACAAATTGTTAAAATTATAAGAAGAGTCATAACACTCAGAAACAAAAAGAAGCACAGCATATGAGGAACTAGAAGAACTTCAGTATGTGTCCCAGTTAAAACCCAAGGCAAAAGAGACTGGACAGGTTAGGACCTCATTTGCTTTTTTAGAACTTGGAGAGTTTTAGATGAAGGTAATGAGAAACCTTTGAATTTCAAGCAGAGGAATACTAAATTTAGATTTTAAGTTTCTAAAGATTGCCTTGACTGTAGTATGGAAAGAAAATTGAATTAGGGAAAAGAGTGAACCAATTAAGTGGATGAGCAGTTATGTGGTTTTGAATGAGAGAATGTCAATAAGAACAGAAAAGGTTACATGGAATAGTCTTTTGTGGTAGAATTGATAAGTCATAATTTTATTAAGTTGGAAGGTGGAGGTGTATTAAGTCAAATTTCAGATTGTTGGCATGTGAAGCTGGGTATTATGATTTGGGGGCAGTTGGGAAGGGATTTGCCATTTACTCAGTTTTCTTTAAATTTAATTTTTTCCTGTTAAGCATCTTTTTGCTGAAAACTTAATGTTTCGTAGTTAGTGTTCTTATATTAATAACATTAAGTATTAGGATTTGAATCACTAAAGGAGAGAACCAGTTCTTTGAAATATATGACTTTAATTTAGTGTTTATTGGATAGCTGGAGTTTTAATGGAAATTCAGCTTGGAAGGAGAAAAATTTTGGTTAAAGCATGGTGTAAAAGAGTTAATGGATAATACATGAACTCTTTCTTGATTGCTGTTTCAGTGGCCAGAGTCCAGTTATTAATGGCACGTGCAGTTGCTCTTTCCCCCAACAAACATACACACACACACTATTGCATGTTTAAATTTTTTTCTTCATTCATTACACAGAAATATAGATTTGCTTCTTTTTTTTTTTTTATTAAATTAACTAATGTGACATTGTTTTTATTTGTAGAGGAAATTGCTTCAGAGAATTCAGATTCCATCTATTCTTCAACTCCTGAAGTTAAGGCCTGAGCATCAAGTATATGCCACAGATAGTATATAATTTATGGACTAAGTGACCAAGCAGAGAAAAGCATCAGCCTTCCAGAGTTACTCTCTGCTTACAGCAAACACAGCAGTAAATAATGGGGAATACGAATTAGCTCCAGTGCTGGAACAACTTACTTGGTGTTACCTGTGAGTGAAAACTTGGAGTATCAGATGAAGGCAGGTGGTGTTATGCTCTTGTAGCATGACAGCCTGTTGTCTTTTTAATGAATATGTGCAAGCCAACATCCAATTTCTCTTATTATAATTAAATTTCTTGTAGCTGTTTATGTTATTATGGAAAAGAAAAATATATTGGCCTATTTTTCTGACTTTTTCCCTTAAAGCAGGATGCCTTTTTTTTTTTTTTGCTTTAGTTGTAAAGAAGAGGGAAAACATGATAAAGTAACTGGTTTGATTTCTCTTTCATTGTACACTGCTTCTGAACATCTAATTATTTTTAGTTGTCTAAATAAAATGCCTCTAAAACAAGACAGTGTTTTCTTTCTTTGGAAAAAAAAACTAATAAAATTGAATTTTGTAAATGAAAATGAGAAGTTTTTCTACATCATGCCCATAGTAAAAGACAATTATAGAATCTATAGTATTAGTTTCTGAAATACGTTTGCTTATACAAAATTTTAGAAATTTTCATGTCTTTTGTTTGAGTTGAATTACTCTCCCCACCTTCCTGAGTGGATAGAAATGTTTGACCTGCCATTATAAATGATAACTTACTTAAATGATGCATGCTAGTTATAAGAAAAATAGAAAAGCAATTACAGATAGAAAAATCACTTAAAATCCCACCTCTTCCCCCCCAAAATTAATTAAAGAGTAACCATCATTGCACAGCACTGCATTGCTATGTGTATGTATAAATAGATATAAATGACTTCATGAAAGCAGAGTAAGTATAATGTTTAAGATGTTCCATTTTATTTTACCTCATGAAATTTGGGTAGCATTCAAGAAATATTTTTACTAAATTTCTAATAAATTGGATCAACTGAGTTTAGATTTTATTTTATAAAATGTGGAGGAGGATATTAAACTAGTAATTTAGAAATGTTTCAGACTAATATGTGCCAGTTTGCATTTTCTTTCCTAATTCAAAGGTCTTTTGAATGACCTTTGATGACTTTTCTTAGAAGAAATAAAAGCCAACCAAAGAATAGGTTAATTTTTGAGGACTTGTGATAACCAGAAGAAAGAAAGCACTGTAGTCCATGATAATCTTTGAGAGCCAAGAGAATTATGTTATGGGCAGAACTGATGATCCACATAAGGTCTCACAGGGTGGTAGTGTTTTTGTGTCAGCTCATTACATGCCTGATTCTGCTTTGTAGCAGCATTGTCAGTGTATCAAAGAGTTAGACTAATCAAAGTCCTTACCCTAAATAAAGTCGAGATTTATGTGTATCAAATTGAAATCAGAGTTGCTTGGTATTTATGAAATTAATGAACCAGTGAAATTTCTTCTTAGTTTTCATAAAAGGCCCTATATAGATGTAATCCTTTGTGTATTGGTTTCCTATTGCTAAGTTACTACAGATTTATGACTTAAAACAATTTTTTTCTAGTTCGTTTAATAATCCTGAAATAAATCTTTACCATGCTAAAATCAAGGAACTGGACTTTGATACCGTGGCCCATGCCTGTAATCCCAGTGACTTGGAAGGCTTTGGCAGAAGTATCTTGAGTTTGAGACCTGAGTTCATTCCCTAGTAACAAAAATAAGATGATAAAGTCAAGATGTTGGTGGTATTTTGGAAGCTCCAAGAGAGAACCTGTTTCCCTGCCTTTTCTAGCTTCTAGAAACCAGCTGTATTCCTTGACTCGTGGTCTTTTCCTGTATCTTTAAAGCCAGCAGCATAGCATCTGGTATCTCTGGACTCTTACTTCTTTACTATATTTAGACATGTTTTATTACATGGAATCCACCTGGATGATCTTTAGTTCAGGATCCTTAGTCATATTTGCAAAATTCCTGTTGCTATATAAGGTAACACATTTACAGAATTTACCATAACAAAAAGTTTGAGTATCAAACTTGTATTTCATGTTTTTTTTTTTTTTTTTTTTTGTCCTCATCTTACTAAACCTTCAGCAGCATTCAACAATTGTCCTCTTGTTTCTTTGCTTCTATGAAACAACATTCCTGGTTTTTCTTACACTTTACTGACTACTGTTGCATTTGCCAATTTCTTCCTTTCTTCCCTACCTCAGGGCTGAGCTGTAATTTCTAGTTCTTCTGTCTTCAAAGGGGCCACAGGGGACGGGGGGTGGGGTCATCATCTAGCATTACATTATCTTTTGATACCTTCCAAGTTGTATATCTAGCCTGCCCCTCTTCATGCCCAGAGTTTGTGCAATAGTTGATTGTTCTAACAATCAAAAGTAACCTATATAACACAAATCTTGATATTTCAACCCAACATGTTTTTCCCCTAGTTTGTTCTCTAGTAACTAGTATATTAACTAAAACTCATTTGTTCGAACTAAATGATGTAGTAGAAGTCTTTGACTCTATTCACTATCATTCCTATATTTAATCAAATTGTAAATCCTATGGGTTTTTGTGAATATATGCTTTGTCTCATCTCCATTGCTGCCACTAGAGGACAAGCTACCTTTCTCACTTGAACCCTTTGCATTGTCTTCCATGCTGCTCCCTCTTGCTCCTTACCTGGCTCTTATCCTATCTATCTACACAATAGGGTCATTCATTTAGGACCTGAAGAGACTGCCTTGTTTAAATCCACAGCAGCGTCCCATTACAACAAATTTATATTATTATCTGGCTCCTGCCTTCTGTGACCTTTTCATTTTTTTTCTTGATTGAACTGCTCTAGCCATGTTGGACTCATGTCTGTTTTAATTCATTTTCACTATTTCTGCCATTTGGTCTACTTTTGCCTAAATTCAGCTCTAAAACCCTTATATATATCTCTTCTCATCACTTCCTATTTTAGTCATAGTTTTAAACTTTATTAAAGAATCTTGTATATTTTTCATCTTCAGTACTATTCCGTTTGCCTAGAGAGGTGGTTGATAATGTAGGTTAAACCAAGTTACTACATTAACACTAAATTGTATTAGACCAGGAAGACTATTTTCCAGTTATCCCATATGCAGCAGACAAGCATTTCTGCTGGAGTCAACTGCCTCTCCAGTGAACCGATACATAGCTTTGACTGGTATGAGGCTGTCACACCACAGAAGGGAGCCTTGGATGATGCAATCTCTTCTATCCCTACTCACTCTGCCTCTAATTCCATTCTTTCTCTGTAGCCCACTCTAGGTCCTAATATACAGGAAGTCATGTGTATCCCAACTTCCTGCCTAATTTAGTAATGTACATTCTCAATTTTAATGACATCTACAGGTTTCTTTTAGGGATTTCTACAAGAATTGAATGAGGTTAGTTCTCTTGAGCATATTTTGCATTTCAGAAAACAAAGTTCAACACTTTTTGGTGGTGCTGGGATTTACTGCTGGTCCTTGCACATGACAGGCAATCACTCTCATCACTTAGCAACACCTTCATCCCTATTTTTTGTTTGTTTTGCTTGTGATTGAACCCAGATCCTTGTACTTGCTAGGCAAGTGCTCTACCACTGAACTATGCCCCCAGCCCCTTATACTTTGTAATAGCTTAGTAAAGATGTACCAAAATGGTGGGCATGGTGGCACATACCTATAATCCCAGTGGTGCGGGAAGCTGAGGCAAGAGAATCATGAGTTCAAAGCCAGCTGCAGCAATTTAGCAAAGCTCTCAGCAAGACCCTGTTTCTAAATAAAAAATACAAAAAAAGGACTGAGGATGTGGCTCAATAGTTAAGTGCCCCTGAGTTCAATCTCTGATACACAAAACAAAACCCTGATGTACCATAATGTATAATAATTTATAGGTTTATATTTTTGGTAGCATTTCAAACTCAATGAAGTAATAATATAACTGCATTTCTTCTTTGAGACCAAGTTTGGAGAGGCATTGAAAATTCAGTCTTTGTCCTGCTGTAACAAAATACCTGTGACTGGAGGCTGAAAATTCCAAGAACAAGGTGCCTACAGGATTGGTTTTCCCATGAGGGAAACCTTAAAAGGATCAACCTTTTAATGCTATCACACTGGCAACGTGAATTTTGGAGTGGACACCTTCAAACCATTGCATAGACCAAGGGAAAGTATTTCTCAAGCAGGAACCTTATTTTATACATGAGTGATTAATATTTTAAAACAAGAATTGATTTCTACCTGGTTACTATATAAATTACTGTGCATGTTGGTCTTTTACACAGGGGGATATCTGAACAAGAATTGTTAGAACAAGAACATTCTCAGAAGGAGATTTAGCTTTCTTTGCTGTCTATAGAAATCTTCAATTACCCATGTGACTTTAAGACCAGTCGAGTTCCCAGAGAAACAAATGAGGCATCTGACAAATTTACTTGTAGAAATAAGGCCTAAGATTGCATCTAAATTATAGCTAATTGTTAATAATATGTAATATGCGTAATCATTTTAATGAGGTAAAGGAAGTTGATCAAGTGGAAAATAACTGATTTTAGCTTAATGATGAGTATGGAAATAATATTAAGTATATTTGAATGTTAAGATATTTCTTACTCTTCAATATCTCCCAATAAGCCAATGAGGTAGGTTTGTAGATTTCCCATTTTATGGCAAACCCAAATTTCAGTGATGATAAACAGCTTGTTTAAGAAGTTTGGATTCAGGGGCTGGGGATGTGGCTCAAGCGGTAGCGTGCTCGCCTGGTGTGCGTGCGGGCGGCCCAGGTTGGATCCTCAGCACCACATACAAACAAAGATGTTGTGTCCACCAAAAACTAAAAAATAAATACTAAAAATTTGGGGCTGGGGATGTGGCTCAAGTGGTAGCGCGCTCGCCTGGCATGCTTGCGGCCCGGGTTCAATCCTCAGCACCACATACAAACAAAGATGTTGTGTCTGCCGAAAACTAAAAAATAAATATTAAAATTCTCTCTCTCTCTCTCTCAAATAAATAAATACTAAAAATTCTCTCTCTCTCTCTCAAAAAAAAAAAAAAAAGTTTGGATTCAAAGAGATAATAGGGAACAGTAAGCATATCATCTATAGGGTTATATTGCCTGGGTTTTAAACTATCTCTAGACTTATAAACTATTCCCTGTGTCTCAGTTTCTTTATCTGTACAGGAACATAATTATTCTCACACAGATTTTTTTTTAGGGAAATATAAATTTTTTGAAGTATCAAATTATATAAAGTTAACTCACAGGAAGCACCTAATATTAGCTAGTATTATATATTCTATTAGTGATTCCCAAACTTTAGGATTTCATGGCTAATAGATTAATAAGAAGAGGGACAAGATCAAATGGTCTGCTTCATATCTTCCCAAGTGAGGCTATTAAAAAAGAAAAAAAGTTATTATCTCAGTCTTCATAAAGAAAGGACATTTTAAAATCCAAGTTGGTGGTTAACAAAAATCTTAGAATGAAGAACTGTTCTTTAAATTGAATCAATTTAGCTTTGTAAAAGGCCAATATAACTCTTATTTTTCTAATTTTACCATGAAATTAGATGTTCTATAGTCTCCCTCCAGTTTTGAAATATTTTGACTCTAATATTCATGCCCTTCCCTACTCCTCCCTGCTTTTACAATTTTCTCCATCAGCCCTAGAAATACTGGCTGACAATCCACTGCCTTACGTGGTTAGTTATCCAAGGAATCTACCAACTACTGCTCTTGTAAACCGTAGGATAGGGAATCTATCAAATGAAAGTGAACTGGATATAACAATTGTTACTATAAGTAGCACATACAGCAACGTACATGCATTCATTCATCTAGCAAATATTCATAGCTTAGTACATTACGAAGTTCTCTTCTAGACTCTAAGCATATAACAAATAAAGCACAAATAAGTTCACTTCCTTCTGAGCTTAAAATGTGAATTACTTCTAACTCCCAAGCCAAGTAGATTCTTAGAAGCTTCAAGATAAAATATATTACACATTCCTAGAGCTTTAAGTTTTTTTGTTTTGCTTTTGGTATGGGGCTGGGGTAAACCCAGGGGTGTTTGTTTAATCATATCCCTGGCCCTTTTTATTTATTTTTTTCATTTTGAGACAAGGTCTTCCTAAGTTGCTGGGGCTGTGCAATCTTCCTGCCTCAGCTGCTCAAGCTGCTGGAATTACAGGCATGCACTGAGAGCTTCAATTTTTATTGAAAAGAAGAGTGGGGGTAGGAAGACAATTAATTTGGCAACTTAACATTTATAATAAAACAAACAGGAACAGCATGCAAAATTTATGTGGTTAAAAAGTACTTAATACTTTAAAGATAATTTTACTTTTTAAGAACCAGTTAGGACTGTGGATCCAAATTGACATACACAATTCATCTCTTATTCCCTAGGTTGGTGTCTCTTTAGAATTTGTTCACATAATCATTGAATAAACTTGTTAAAAATACTGATTGCAGTATCTAAAGATTCTGTCAGTAGGGCTACAGTGAAGCCTAGAATCTTCTTCAGAAAAATAGTTCAACAAAACCCATCATTACATACAGCTACAATGTGCCAATAGAAAAAAATGTTGAGAAAGAAAAAAAATAGAGTAAAGTTTTTGGCAATTCCAGTGTAGCAGTCTGTAGACTTTCTTTGAGAAGCTTTGCCTTAGGTATACTTGGGAAGTTTCAGAAAGTATTTATTTATTTATTTGTTTAGGTACTGGGGATTGAACCCAGGGGCACTTTACCACTGAGCTACTCCCCAGCCCTTTTTATTTATTTTGAGTTGCTTTTAAAACTTTATTGAGTTGCTGAAGCTGCTTCTCGAATTTGCAATTCTCTTGCCTCAACCTGAGTCACTGAGATTATAGCCATGCACCACCATACCCTGCAGGAGGCAATATTTAAATGGGGTCTTTACAAAATGAAATTTGAGAATGATTCTCTAATAATATATTTTTAAAAAGCCTTTTTACAGTCTACCCATTCTTAATTTTGTCGAGTTAACATACTCTTAAAACCATAGAGATTAATCCCAGATTGGCAGTGTCTACAGATCAATTTCAAAAATGTCCTTCAGAAATTCTCATCAGAACCAGTACATTGGTATATGCTCGTAATCCAAGCAATTCTGGAAGTTGAGGCAGAGAAATTGAAAGTTTGAGGCCAACCTGTCTCAAACAAAGGATAAAAAAGGGCCAGGAGTATAGCTCAGTGGTAAAGCTCTCCTGGGTGCTTCAATCTCTAGTATCAAAAAAGAAAAATTCTTATTAAATTTATTGACAAAATGCTAGCTTTTTATATGTTTCTTTTAGATATAGACAATAGGGTATATTTTTAACACATTATTCATATATGGATTATAACTTCCCATTCTTGTGGTTATATATAATATGGAGTTACACTGGTCATGTATTCCTATATGAACATAGGAAAGATACGTTTGATACATTCTACTGTCTTTCCTACTCCCATCCCCCCTCCCTTCTCTTCATTCCTCTTTGTCTAACCCAATGAACTTCTATTCTTACCCCCAAGCCTTACTGTGTGTTAGCATCCACATATTAGAGAGAACATTTAGCCTTTGGTGTTTGGGGATTGCTTATTTTACTTAACATGATAGTCTCCAGTTATATCCATTTACCAGTAAATGCCATAATTTCATTATTCTTTATGGTTGAGTAATATTCCATGTTGTATATATACCACATTTTCTTTATCCATTCATCTGTTGAAAGGCACCTAGGTTGGTTCCATAGCTTAGCTATTGTGAATTGAGCTGCTATAAATTTGGTGTGACTGAGTCACTGTACCTTTGGGTATACACCAAGGAGTGAGTTAACTGGGTAAAATTGTGGTAACATTCCAAGTTTTCTGAGGAATCTCCATACTGATTTCTATAATGATTGTACCAATTTGCAGTCCCGCTATTTGTATTCCTTTAATTTCTTTCTTCTAATTGCTCTGGATAGAGCAATGTATGAGTGTGCCTTTTTCCTCATGTCCTTGCTAACATTTATTATTACTTGTATTCTTGCTAATTGCCATTCTGAATGGAGTGAGATGAAATTTCAGTGTAGTTTTAATTTGCATTTTTCTAATTGCTAGTGATATTGAACATTTTTCCATATATCTGTTGACTGATCATGTTTCTTCTTTTGTGAAGTATCTAGGTCCTTTGCCCATTTATTAATTGGGTTATTTGTTTTTTGGTGTTGAGATTTTTGAGTTCTTTATATATCTTAGAGATTAACACTATCTGAGGAGCAGGTGGCAAAGATTTTCTCCCGTTCTGTAAGCTATCTTTTCACTTTCTTGATTGTTTCCTTTGCGGTGAAGAAGCTTTTGAGTTTGATACCATCCAATTTATTGATTCATGATTTTATTTCTTGCACTTTTAGAGTCTTGTTGAAGAATTTTGTTCCTAAGCCAATATGATGAAGAGTTGGGCCTACTTACTTCTAGTAGGTGAAGGGTCGTTCAATTTTAGTATATGTACTGCTGAAGCGAGCACTCCAAAAAAAAATTTTTTTTAGGCTACTGTGAATGAGTTAGTTTTCCTAATTTCTCTTTCACTTGATTCATCACTGATGTACAGGACCACAATTGATTTATGGGGTATTAATTTTATATTCTGCTATTTTGATAAATTCATTTATGAGTTCTAAAAGTTTTTTTATGAAGGTTTTTGGGTCTTCTAAATATAGAATCGTGTTGTTGGTAAATATGGATAGTTTGAGTTCTTCTTTTCCTATTTGTATTACTTTAATTTCTTTCTTCTAATTGCTCTGGTTAGAGTTTCAAAGGCTGTTGAATAGAAGTACTGAAAGAGGACATCCTTGTATTCTTCCAGTTTTTAGAGGGAATGCTTTCAATTTTTCTCCAGTTTGATTGTGTCAGCCTTGGGTTTAACATGTATAGCTTTTACAATTTTGAGGTATATTCCTACTACCCCTAGTTTTTCTAGGGTTTTGAACATGAATGGATGCTGTATTATATCAAATGCTTTTTCTGCATCTATTGATATAATTATGTAATTCTTGTCTTTAAGTCTATTGATGTGAGGAATTACATTTGTTGGTTTCCATATGTTGAACCAAATTTGCATCCCTGGTATGAACCCCATACTTGATTGTGGTGCGCTATCTTTTTAATGTCTTTTTGTGTGCTATTTGCCAGCATTTTATTAAGCATTTTTGTGTCTATGTTCATCAGGGATATTGGTCTGAAGTTTTCTTTCCTTGATGTGTCTTTGTCTGGTTATGGTATCAGGGTGATACTAGCTTCATGGAATGAGTTTGGAAGGGTTCCCCCTTTTCTATTTTATGGCATAATTTGAGGAGGATTGGTATTAATTTTTCTTTGAAGGTCTTGTAGAACTCAGCTGAAAATCCCTCTGGTCCTGGACTTTTCTTTGTTGGTAGGCTTTTCATGGCATCTTCAATTTCATTGCTTGAAATTGATCTGTTTAAATTTTCTGCCAGGCACAGTGGTGCACACCTGTAATCCCAGCAGCTCAGGAGGCAGAGACAGGAGGATGGCGAGTTTAAAGCCAGCCTCAGCAAAAGCAAGGTGCTAAGTAACTCAGTGAGACCCTGTCTCTAAAGAAAATACAAAATAGGGCTGGGGATGTGGCTCAGTGATCTATTGCCCCTGAGTTTGTCCCTAGTACTCCCCCCAAAAACATTTCTTTCTATGTCCTTCTGATTCAATTTGGGTATGTCATAAGTCTATAGAAATTTGTCAATGGCATCAAGATTTTCTATTTTATAAGAGTATAAATTTTCAAAATAGTTTTCTGATTATTATCTGTAGTTTAGTAGTGTCCATTTCATCACAATTTTAATAATTTGAGTTTTCGCTTTTTCTTTGTTAGCTTGGCAAAGGGTTTATCAATTTTATTTTTTTTTTCAAAGAACCAACTTATGTTTCATTGATTTCATTAATTTATTTTTGTTTGTTTCAATTTCATTGTTTTCAGTGTTGATTTTAATTATTTCCTATCTTCTACTGCTTTTGGTGTTGATTTCTTTTTCTTTTTCTAGGGCTTTGAGATGTAATGTTAAATTATTTATTTGGTAACTTTCTAATTTTTAATGAATGAACTCAATGCAATGAGCTTCCCTATTAGAACAAACTGCCCTCTTAGTGCCCCAGAGGTTTTGATATGTTGTATTTCTATTCTCATTTGCCTCTGAGTATTTTTTAAAATTTCATCCCTGATCTCTTTTGCTATCCATTGGTCATGCAATAGTGTATAATTTAATCTCCAGGTGTTAGAGTAGCTTCTATTTTTCATTTTATTGTTGATTTATAATTTCATTCCATTATGATCTGATGGAATGCAAGATATTTTCTCTATTTTTTTTTTTGTATTTGCTAAGAGTTGCTTTGTGGTCTAAGGTATGCTGAGAAGAAAGTGTATTCAGTTATTGATGGATGAAATATTTTATATATGATTGTTAAACTATTAATTTTATTTTCTAGTTCCATACCTTCTTTATTTAGTTTTTTGGAGGATCTATCCAGTGGTGAGAGAGGTGTTTTAAAGTCACCCAGTAATATTGTGTTGTGGTCTGTTTGATTCTTGAAATTGAGAAGGGCTTATCCAATGTACACAGAAGATCCATTGCTTGGGGGCATAAGTATTTACAATTGTTATGTCTTGCCGATGTGTAATTTCATAAGCAGTATGAAACATCCTTCTTTGTTCATTCTGATTAACTTTGACTTGAAGTCCACTTTATCTGATATGAGGATAGAAACCTCTACTTGTTTATGAGATCCATGTGAATGATATGTTTTTTCTCATTCTTTTACCTTCATTCTGTGGATGTCTTTGCCTATGAGGTGAGTCTCTTGGAGACAGCATGTTGTTGGGTCTTGTTTTTAAATTCAGTCTGCCAGTTTATGTCTTTTGATTGATCAGATTAGGCCATTTACATTCAGTGTTATTATTGAGATATGATTTTTATTCCCTGTCATTTTGATTTATTTCTGGTTTTAAATTTGTATTAGTTTCTCCTTTGATTGGCTGTTCTTCTAGTGTAGTATTTCCCTTTGCTGTTTTCACTTTTATTTTCTATTTACCTATTAGGGGATTTAACACTGATTGTGTTAAGACTCTCACAACCCAATCATTTTTCCTGTGAACCTCTTGCATTGTCTCACAAGTGAGCTTTTGGGGGCACCTCACATCCAAACCATAATAGACATCTGCAATGTTAATTGTCATAATTAACAGAAATGATATGATCAGTTATTGCCTACAATAAAACACAATATGTTTGCAAAAGGGTTTACAATTTTGAATGGTGAGCAGGGAGAGAACAGAAGTGATGTAGGATGTGATGAATATGAAGGAAGAGTAGAGAAGATATAAGTAAAAAAATTAAAGGAAGGGTAAAAAAGAGAACAATCAAGATTGGCTATTAGCAGAAGAAAACAGAGAAAGAGAATAAAGGGAAACATAAGTGAAAGAAAAAATTTATAAAGTAAAACTTAAAAAAAAAGTAATTAAAGAAATTGAAATACACTAAGCAAACATCTTAGTCCTCAAAAAACTGATCTTGAAAAATAACTGGCTTGAAAAATTCTAGAAATGAGAAAAAAAAAAGTGAATATGTATAAATGTCCATGAACCATTAAGGTCACAATTAAACAGAGAAAAGAAAATAGGAGAAAAGAAAAAAATCTCAATGAAAATTTAAAGAAAGAAAAAAAAAGAAAAAAAATTTTAAAGAATTATTTCTATTGGAGTTCAAAAGATTCTCAGCTTCCCTTCTCAGCAGTGTTAGGTAGGGTCATCTGGAGCATGATACTTGCTCCACACTCAGGGTGGAGTTGCTAGTGTGAGAAATATAATCCCAGGCTTTTTGCTGAATGCCAGTTGTTCAGGAGATTTAAATCAGCACCTCCAGGGCCTAGAGATTGTGGGTCCACATTGCAAGACTGCATCCCAGGGATCTTCCCTGGGTTCCACTTATGTGGTAGAGGAGCCACTTCTTAGTCCACTATGTCTCCTGTGACCCTATGTTTCCTGGTCTTGGGTTCAGCCTCCAAACTCAATCTATCCCACCTTCACCCTTTTGAATTCCCAGCCAGGAATTTGAGAGACCTGCAATTCAAGAGACTAGTGCCTCTCCCAGCTGGGCCTGTAAACAGCCAGATTGGAGGGGGAGGGGTGGAGCTGTGTGGGTTTCCATGACCAGGTAGTCCCCTATGTAAACCTCTCTCCATGTTCGATTTTCTCCTGGTCACTTAAACACACTCTATGTCACACAATGTGGGTTTGCCAGCTCTGTATTTCTGGCCAGACTAGGGTTTGCTAGTACTTAGCTCCCTCAGTGAACTATCCCTGCACCTCCACATGCAACCAGGAGAGATTTGCCTTCTTTCCAACATAAAGATATTGTGCAGCACACGTTTCAGTTTAGTCAGGCCGTGTCTTTGATCTCTAAACTCTCTGTACCCATCCATGCCTAAGGCCTCCTAAAAATATGTGTTCCTTTAGTTCCCTTATCCCTCCACTTTGCTCACTAAGGGACTGCTCTGGCTGGTGTCTCTGGCTGTGGCATTGGCTATGCCACTGGGGATTTCTTATTATGTCCAACCTCTCGAGTCCCCAATCTGCTTTGAATGTCCAGTATTAAATTCCAAAAAAGTCCCTCATTTTTTTGTTCACCCACCTTGCTGAGAATCTGCCTGTCTGCTTTCTTGGTTTCAGGCCACACAGTAGCCAGGAAAGCAACCATTTCTAATCCGCCATCTTGAAACCCTCCCAAAATATAATTTCAGGTGGCTTTACTGACTTTAGTTTAGGGTTTTTTTTCCCCCCCTGTTAAGCTAGGATATCACAGTTTAAATAATAAATTTATGTTATACACGGACTCATAACAAATGGCTTGGAATCTGGCTTGGAGTTGTATCTACCCCGATAATGGAATTCCATTTCTTGTTTTTGATTCTTTTAGGAGTGTTAGTGGTCTCAAGAGCTAAAATCCACCAGGAATATACCTGTGGATTGACAAAGTGTGACTTGTTCACCATAGAGAACCATTAGGGGTCTCTGTAAGATGGTGTTACAAACAGGATTTGGGTTTGTGTGGGAGGTTTGGGGAAGGTTAAGGGAGGCAGGCTTTCTCATGGATTGGATTTGGCAAAAAATGGTGATAATTGTATGAAGGGTTTCATATTTATCCAAAACAGGAAGAACGGGGTGAGGCTAAACTCATGGGAAAATAAGTGGCAATCATCTGTATTAGCTGGGATAAGAACTATTTGGTCATTTTTTGTGGATTGTACAATATTCACAGTTTTTCCGTGTTCAGATAGGATCACAAGTTGCCTTGTTTTTGATTCATGTTGGTCACAATGGCCTTGGCTGATGTTGGTATTTTGCTTATTATGTTCATCTAGGGAACAATGGTCTGGTTGTAATTTCTAGCCTAGCTCCAGGCTTTTCAGGGTCTGCTTTTCTCCCAGGATTAAATAAAAATAAAGGTAAAAGCTATTACATATATGAATCCAAAATATTCAGCAGTTGCTGTATGTGAATAAATCTGAAAGGCAGCTCAATGTAAGGGAGTAAAAGCAGGATTATTTTCCTTTTAGCTCGATTATAGCTAATATTAATGGCTTCCATTTATTGAACACTTACTATGTGCCATGCTATGTACTTGGTGCTTTACAGGTGTATAGTTTTGCAAATCAAATACTTTTGATCATCTCCATTTTGCAGATAAGTATTCCTAGAATCTTCTAATCATTAAGTAGAATACATGGCATTTTAATAAGTTTGGGCCTTTTTGGAGTCCACCATTTTTCCACTGTACTAGCATGCCTTTCTCTACAGAACTTGCTGTCTGTTAAGTGTGGCAATATAATATAGAACTGGCAGGATTTTCTTGAAACTCAAATGCTTTCATACATCTAAAAGGATCTAGAAAAATAATTGCCTCATGGTAAACAGGCCACAAATGAGAGTTTTTTTTTTTTCCTCCTCTTTCCATAGAACTCGATGCCTCTGATTATGAGGGCAGATAAATTGGCTAGTAACTTAAGATGAAGTTGTTGAGTGCCACCAGACAACCTTAGTATCACAGAATCATAGAATTTTAGAGATTGAAGAAGTTTAGAGACCAAAAAATTTGTCAAGATTATCTCTTACAGGTGAGGAAAAGGAAGGTCAGCAGTGTGCTTGATCTGTGCCCTATCACATATTTAATTATCATTGGAGCTAGGCTGAGAACCAGGTCTCAGTCTTAGGCCCTTGGTTTTTCAGGCCACATAGCTGTTCTTTCACGGATTTCAGAAGTCACAGTGTGCTTTGGTGCTCTGGATTGCTCCTTGGTTGCTCTCACGTGTATCTAAAGGATCACTGATGACATTTCAGATTAGAGCTCAGGGGCTTGGCCAGAATTTGAGGGCTATGTGTGTGTGTGGGGTAGGGGTTTCCTCTTCCCTATTGTCATGTAATCTTAGTTAAAAGTTCCTTTATACACATATATTTCAGCGCAGTTGGGCAACTTCAGCTAATTTATTTTTCTTCGGTTACTCTAGGTTCCCCGGGGGTGCTCTACCACTGGGCCACAACTCCAGCCCTTTTTATTTGGAGACCCGGGCTTGCTAAATTACAGAAGCTGACCTCGAACTTGCGATTCTCCTGCCCCAGCCTCCCGATTTCCTGGAATTTACAGGTCTACCCCAACGAGTCCAGTTTAGCATTTTAAACCTGTTTTGGGAGCAATGCCGGGGCAGTGCCGGGGGGCGCGTACCCGGGCGGGGTAGCAGGGCACCAGGGAAGGCAGGAACTCGGGGCAGGGAAGGGCAGAGGCTAGACAGTGCTGCCGAGGCTGGAGTCGCGGGAGCGGCGGGAGCGGCGGGGGCGGGGCTAGGCGGCGCGAGACGGGCCGAAGGCGGAAGGGCTGAACGCGAAGTGAGGCGGGAGCGCGGTGGCGGCCAGCGTCATGGCTGCTCACACTCGGGGCACCGAGCTCGGTAAGGGCCCCCGGGTCGCCTCCTTCCTTTTCCCCGCTTCCCGTTCCGCGGTGTTTCGCGCGGGGCCCGCGCCGGCCGAGCGTCCGCAGAGGTTCCCGGCGGCCGGGAAGCGGTGGCGCCGGCGGCGGCGACCCTAGGCAGAGGCGGAGCCCCGCTGAGCTCTGTGGCCTGGGCGCCCTCGCCTGGTTCCTGTGAGCGGGAGGAGTGGGGAAGGATTGGTTTGCATCTTTCGCCCTAGCCGTTCACCTCTTAATTCTCTGGTTGCAAACAACAGCAAAACCCCAAATAAAACCAGACAAAAACCTTGCTTTCCCCCTTTTAATTCAATACGTATGCGATTTAATGCTGGATTTCTAAAAATAATTTTTAACATAACTATCTCTAAAATGGCCTTTCTCCCCCAGGTGCCATGCTGGTTGGAAAAGTAGTCATGGCTCTGTGCAAAATATATAGCATCGTAAATTGTGTATGATCTTAGCTGTTTATCAAAATTGTAAAAGTGCCTGTATTCTTTTACCATTTTTCACTTATTGTTTTGCTGGTCCAAACCCAAGGCCCTGCCTAGCATGTACTAGGCAAGCATTCTACCACTGAGATACACCTCCAGTTTCCATCTTTCCTCTTATTGGTATTAGTTCAGATATTACTGGTTAGAAAGCTTATTTCATATTTCCTAAACGAAAAATTTGTAATTCACATAAGGTTAGTGGTTTGAATATATAACTTGGCTAGCTTTAATATTCTGAATCTTTAACTTATTAGCTATATGATTTTTTTTTACAGCATTCCAAGTTTCTTTATCTGTAAAATAGTTATTACAAAGGTATTTACCTCATGATTTGGAGATTAAATAAGAAGATACATGTAAAGGAGTACATTGTGGGTGCATAGTAAGAGCTAAATAAATAACAGTGTGTAAGAAAGTTCTGTTTTCAGGACTTATTTTTCGAAAATTCAAACAGGTACTTTAAAAATGATTATTATTAAACAATTGTAACTTTAAGAGTGGAATTTTTGTTGAGTGTTAGAGTCTAAATCTGCTTTTATAGACAGTTAATTTCTTCATGAAATGCATTCTGTTTTAGTCACTCCTCTCCAGAAGATTATGTTTTAAACTTGAAGTTCTATCTCTGGAATGTAAACTTTAACAACAAATGAGTATTTGCTAGATTGGAAGATCTTGAAAGATGGATGGGGGCTAGAGTTGTAGTGTTTTTGTGTCTTACTTTGGTATTTCCAGGATACTGGCTATGTGACTAGGTCACAATGAGGATATGCCATAATTTCCCCGAAACTTAAGTTTTAAGGTTTTTCTTTCAAGTAATACAATTAAACTATTGTTAGTTTTTTAGTTTGCAAAAATTAGAATCACTTTCATTTATTTGTTGAAGAATAATAGTATAGACAAAAACAATTGCTGTTTAGAATAAATGTGATTTTCATGCCCCTTTTTAAATGATCATAGCTTTGTTTTTATTAGTTTCTTCATTAAAATCAGATATATTGCAAAGGTGTTTTTCCTTAACTGGTATTTACCTTTAATTTAGAGAGATTTGGCCTCAAATACTAAAGTAAGCTATTTGAATTATTTATTTACTAGGGGAAAATCATTCAGTATTAATTTATGCATCGTATTGATTGATGAGTTTTATAGTGTTTTGAAATTGAAAGTGCTTTTAATTAACACTGCAACTAATTTTTTAGATGAATTAACTTTATTATAAAAAGAAATTGATGTTTATTGTAAAAATTTTAGAAAATACGGTTAGCACAAGAAAGACTAGAATTATTTGTGATCTAATTATTGTAATGTTTATTTCAGTGTACTATATATACTTCTAGTTCATGGACTTAAAAAAAAGAAAGATTTGACATGAAATCTGACCCTCATGATAAAAACCCTGCAATGAAAACATTTTTAGCATGGCATTTGGACATACAAAGAGGTTTTCCAAATGGGGAATAGACCCTCTAATCTTGATGTTAGAAGGTAGAGCCCAGCATTCTGAGATTTACCAAGTCATCTGAGTGATTCTAAGTTCAATTTTGAGAACCACTCTATCATGTCTCTGTGGCCCTCCTATTCCTATTACACCCTCTGTGGTCTATTAAAATTAATGGATATCTTCTCTCTTTTCCTAGACTTCTCTTAATTTTGCCTAAAATTTAGGTATCACAGGGGCGGTGATCTTCCTTTTGTTTGCTTATGTATCCCAGGCACTTGGTTAAAATAGTTTCTGTAACACAGATGACCCTCAGAAATATCCTTGAATGAAGGAATAAATTTAGAACTACTTCCTGCTTGGGGACCTTGGGTATCCACCTGGTTGCCCCAACATGGGGACAGGTTCAGTAAAGTACTGAACCTTCTTCCTCTTTCTGAATGTTGTTAAAATTCAGTTTTGTGACGACTTTTGTCTTAAAGGTGTGTCAAGAGGCTTTTAAAAGATGAACCTAGTGTTGCTTCTTTTCAAATGTTTTCTTAATAGTTTTCTTAGGAAAGTGGAATATCTCTTCAGTTGTACACAAAATGTAAACAGTTTAAGAAATCTGTGAATTTCAAGTGAGAAATGACTAATATAATCTTTCCAGAATATTCATTATCATAATTATTGAGATAGAGGACATTAAAGTTTATCTTTAGCTGGGTGTGGTGGTGCATGCCTATAATCCCAGCAGCTTGGGAGGTTGAGGCAGGAGGATCACAAGTTCTGAGCCTGTCTCAGCAACTCCAGGAGACTAAACAACTCAGTGAGACCCTATCTCTAAATAAAATCACAAAAGGGCTGGGGATGTGGCTCAGTGGTTAAAGACTCCTGGCTTCAATCCCTTGATACCAAAAAACAAACAAACAAACAAACAAACAAAAAAAGCTTGAGTTAAAAAAACCAATCTCTACTTAAAATTAAAAGAATAAGGTAGCATATTCTTTACTAAATGTGTGAAAACTTTAACTCTTCATTCATGTGGTCAAGTAGAATTGAAAATTTTTAGATTTCTACAAGGAATTTCTCAAGTGCAGTTAACTTGAGTTTTTTTTTTTTTTAAATAATGCAATCGATTAATTTGTTTTTGTTGAGAGCCACAGCCAGAAGGGGCCCCAGCAAACTTCCAGCTGCCAGCTGATGATTGGCTCACAGCGGCCCAGCAACTTCTAGCTGCCAACTGATTGGCTCCTCTGCGGTGATGCTCATTGGGCTGTTTCCCCGCCCTTTCAGACCATGGAGCTACTCATTGGGGGACTTTTTTGGCTCCGCCCACAGGACCCAGGTAATCGGCCTCAAGAGCAGGAGGAGGGGGGGAGGTTGAGATGCCTGTGGGAAGCTGGTGGTGGCAGTTGGGCTCTGAAGGTTTTCCTGAGGAGCTGTGTGGTTTGGTGTGTGTGTTCTAAAAATAAAGTTAGTTTCTTTTGACAAGTGGCTCCTGAATTGTGCCCAGCCAGACTGCGGCATTGTTTATGCCAATGTTTTTTCTTCTTAATACTTACAATATATATTCGTGGATGTGGTGGTGCACATCTGTAATCCAAGTGATTCAAGAGGCTAAGGCAGGAGGATTCTAAGTTCAAAGCTAGCCTCGGCAATTTAGTGAGTCTCTAATCAATTTAGCAAGACCCTGTCATAAAATAAAAAATAAAAAGAGTTGGGGGGGGCTGGGGTTGTGGCTCAGTGGTAGAACGCTTGCCTAGCATGTATGAGGCTCTGGGTTCAATTCTCAGCACCACATATAAGTGAACAAAATAAGGAATAAAGGTCCAAATAAAATAACATCAACTTTGTACAAACAGGCCAACTAAAGGCAATGTGCAATTCTGAACTTGATCTTTCTGAAAGATCCAAAACTGGACAACTGGCTACACTTGGAGTAAGCAGATTAGACAGTAGTAAGATACCAATGCCAATATTATCACTTTGACAGAGTCAAAGTACATGATTCCTAATGAGAAAAATGTCCTTATTTTTATGTGATTGTGATATTTATCTTGATGGATTTCTTTTTCTCTCATGGAGTAGTGATTATAAGCCATAATAATATTTTTTTTTAACTTTGAAACAATCTCAAACCTTTAGCAGAGTTTCATATACCATACAAAGAATTTTTCCCTCTGAACCATTTGAGGAAAATGCGTGATTGACATTGGGTTCCACCAACCCTGGATACTTTAGTATTTCCTGCTTATAAGCTAATATTTTTTTGTGGTTAGATGTAAGTTATGCATCTTTCCCAGGAATACCACAGAAATTATGCTGTTTTCTCATTGCATCTTGGTGGTAGCACATGATTTTGATTGGTCTCATAATTGGTGATATTTTGATCACTTGAATAAGATGGTATCTGCCATGCTACTCCACTGTAAAGTTAAGTTTTAGCCTTTGTAATTAATATGTATTTTATGGTAGGTACTTTGAAACTAGTTAGGTATCTTTTTCCTCTGCCAACTTTAATTAATATTTATTCAATTACAGTTTTTTAAAAAGTATTTTTTATAGTAGATTGACACAATACTTTCATTTTATTTTATTTTTTTAATGTGGTGCTGAGGACTGAACCCAGTGCCTCACATATGCTAGGCAAGTGCTCTACCAACTGAGCTACAAATCCAGCCCAGTTACTTATTTATGTTATTATGTATTTGAGGTTTCTTATCTTCCCAATTAATTATAATTGTTAACTATTATTATTTACTTTAATACTCAAGTCTTTTCAGATTTTGATAGTAGTAGCTCCTTCTAGCTGACTTCTCTTCCTTTTTTTTTTGGTATCAGGAATTGAACTTAGGAGTACTTAATCACTGACTCACATCCCAGCTCATTTTTAAAATTTTGAGACAAAATCTCATGAAGTTGCTTAGGACTTTGCTGAATTTGCTAGGGTTGGCTTTAAGCTTGTGATCCTCCTGTCTCAGCCTCCCAAGTTGCTGGGATTACAGACATATACCACTATGTCCCACTTTCTCTTTCTTTAATAATTTAATTAAAACAAAAAAAATTTTTTTTTTTTGTTAGTATTGGGGATTGAAACCACTGAGCTACATCACTGGCCCTTTTAATTTTATTTTTGTTTTGAGACAGGATCTCACTAAGTTGCTCAAACTGGCCTTGAACTTGTGATCCTTCTGCCTTAGCCTCCAGAGTAGTTGGGATTATAGTTGTGTGCTATCATGTCCAATTGCTACATTTCTTCTTTTTTTGTTTTTAGTGGTGCTGGGGCTTGAACCCAGGGCCTTGTGCATGTGAGGCAAGCACTCTACAAACTGAGTTATATCCCCAGCTCCCTCTTTTTTTAAAAAAAATTATTCTTATTATTATATATGACAGTAGAATGCATTTTGACATATTATACATTGATGGAGTGTAATTTCTCTTTTTTCTAGTTGTACATGATGTACAATCACACTGGTTGTGTAATCATATGTGCACATAGGATAATAATGTTTGATTCATCCTACTATCATTCCTTTTCCCATACACCCACCTCTCCTTTCACTCCCCTCTGTCTAATTATAAAGTACCTCTGTTCTTCTGTAGCTGCCCCTCCCTCCAACTGCTACTTTTCTTCATTTCTGTCTCAAGGGTGTTTCGAGCATATCTTAAATTTTCTGTTCCCATACTGGAGCCTGTTCGCCAAGGAACATTTTTTCAGTGGATAATGATATTAAGAAGCTAAGTTCTGAATACTAGGTATGCTGCAGTAACTGGGATGTCCCTGTTCCTAAGCCCCTCAGTTAGCAGAATTGAAAAATGTATGTGTGTGTACATGTGTGATGTGTGTGCACGTGTTCAGCAACATAAATTTACTTCTGTATCTACCTATTATTATTCTATCAGTATCTCTCTATATCAGGAAAGCCAAGAGTTCACTAAGAGATATGTCTAGTTCTGGTCCAACACTATAGGATTTATTCCATCGTTCTCCCTTTTCATATTTGAAACTCTCCTCACGCAGGGCCACACTTCTTCTACCCCTAGTCAAGTTTTTCTTAACTGTCTCAGACTCTGGCACCTGAGTTGGCCAGCTCTCCCCATCTTGCTTGCCCTCCACCCCCTTGCAGCAGGCTGCTGTCCGCGTGGATATCCATCCCACTTACCCTAGTCATTGTCTGTGGCCCTCTGTGCCAGGCTACCTTTCCATGTGGATAACCTCAAGGGCCTGCCTAGGCTTTGCTTTCCTTATCTGGCAGCCCCTTCATGCAGAATCTCTCCTTATGAGTAGACTCTGAGCTGCCCCATGTGCAGGCGTCCTCTTCCCTGTTTGGGTTCCTATAAACCCACTCTGGATATGGGGTGCCCCCATTGCAACCTGGCTCAAATGCCTGTCTTTTCACCTCCCTCATTTTTATCCCACTGGTTTAGAGTATTTGCTTAGGAAAGAAGGGAGAAAGGGGCCAGAATAAAATGAAAAATTTTACTTTTGTACACATAGGAACTTTCTATGTGGAGTGCCTAGTGTTCTGGCACTTGGTAATGGATACCAAGGAGAGACTAACCTGGTTTCTGCTCTCCCTGAGCTCATTCTTGTAAATCATTATATACACTATGATAAAGCTGACAATAGAAACATGGTAGGAAAGATAAAGATGAAGTCACTGACAGTCCAGGGGAGGTGTTTTTTTTTGGAAGGGATATTTCTGACAGGGAATAGCTTGTACAAGGACACTAAGCAAAAGCAGCCTGGCATGTTTCGTTAAATATAGGAAACCCAATTTTCAGATTTTTGATGTAATCTTTTCATTATATTATAGTGGCTAAGAATATTTTAGTGAAGAAAAATCCTTCTATATATGAAATACATATAGAGTCAACATAGTGACTGTGTACATTTTTACATTTTAAATGGTACATCCTTTTATGAAAGCTTACTTTCATTCTACTTTGAAGTATTTTACCTTTTGATTGTAAGCTATCTTTTGTTATTCTGATATTGCTTTGATAAATAGAAAAATTATAAAGAAATAATTTGAATTTGTTGTATAATTAAATAATTAAAAGTCCTTCATGGTGCCTGCTAAGTTAAAAAACATTGTTTAAAAGCAGCTGAGCTCTGTGGATTTTAATTATTAGGAAGGAAGACAAACTTCAAGCACTCATTTAAAATGGGATGCCTCTGCCAGGAAAGAAAGACTAGTAAATGAGACAGCAGACAGAGCCCTTGAGGATGTGATTTAAACATGTCACTAGAAATTGTTTAAGTGGAGAGTTCTGGCCCTTTTAAAACACTCTCTGTCACTTGAGGATTGGGTCACCTTGAAATGTGTTCATCTTTGAGTTAAAGGCATAAAAAGACACTTTGAAAATTTTCAGTCAACTTTGCTGTGTGTTGTGTGTCTACGGATGTACCGCTCCTCAGCCTGCCTGAGCTGTAACAGTCAGTTCCCTGGAAACCAAAGTGGTTGCAAGAGAAGGATAAATGTTTAATCTCAGCTCCGGCAAACTGTACAGATTTTTTAAAATGTTGAGACATTCGGGTTGCAACTTCTAGCTCTCTGTATAGTTAGGCCTTTCTCCCCCAAAGCAATGCCTGAGATAAAAGTAGCTGCTGGTAATTACTTCCAAAAAAGGTGCCACTTAGCTGGTGCCATGTTCTTTTAGAATGTGGTTAATGATGTCAAATTGTTGTCTTTAAAATCTGGAAAAATATCCTAATTAACTGCTCTTATCCCTGATTCTGATAAGCTTTTCAGTTGAACACTTTGTGGACACCTGCCCTAACATTCAAGATAGATAGGGGTGTATGTGTGTGTGTGTGCGCGCACAAGTATGTACAATTTGACTTTGAACTAGGTATCTGGCATGCTTAAGGTACAGAGACTCCTAAATTACTATTATTTTTTTCTTGGTACCAGGGACTGAACCTAGGGGTGCTTAACCACTGACTGACATCCCTGTCTCTTATTCTTTATTTTGAGAAACATAATCTCACTGGGTTGCTTAGGACCTTGATAAATTGCTGAAGCTGCCCTTGAACTTGAGATCCTCCTGCCTTAGCTTCCCAAGTTGTTGGGATTACAGGCACAGGCCGCCATGCACTGCAAGACCTCTAAATTCTAATGTAGAAATCCTTTAGTAAATATTGCTTCTTATAAACATTTCAAATGCTATTTTGTAAGAAAATTTAAGAGTGTCACATTTATAATGCTACCTTAAAAAATATTACAGAATTTTGTAGCAGAAAGGCATCTTAATTATCAGTCCTACATCCTTCTGTTAACAGAGGAGTAAACTGAAGCCTAGGGAAGTTAAATCTATGATCACATGACTGGAGACAATACTGAATTTGAAACTCAGCTCTCTCTGATTGACTTTAATCTGTTGCATTATCTCCTTCTCTACCATCCTTCTGTGTTTCTATATCAGAATCATCTGAGAGTCCTGTTAAACATGAAGATTCCTGAGCCCCCAAATAGCTTTAATTGTTTGCATTGTGGGGAGAAGGCCAGGAACCTGCATTCTACAACTCTGTCATGAACACTGCAGATTCAGAATTCTGATGTAAGCTGTAGTCATAGATTAATTAGAGATTCAGAGACTCTTTACTTTATATCATTTTGACAAATTCTGTCATTCTTATCTTTATATGTATGTATATCATTTTTCTATTTAGTAAGCAAAATTTCTGTAAGCAAATATGGGGAGAAGTTAATCTTTTATTTTCTGATTGAAGTAAGTGAGAAAATTTTGATAAAATGGACATGAAAACATATCAGAAGGATCAGGAGGTGAGGCAGTTATGTAAGTACCTATTGAGAGGTGCAGAGTATCCAACAAGAAGAATGCTTTATTCAAAGATGCCAATGACTGATGGAAATACGGTGTTCTTGATGATCATTTTGGAAATTGACATGGGAGTATTTAAGGATCTCCAATTAGCTGTAGATATGAGATTGTTTACCAGCAAAAAGTAATTAGTTTTCTGGGAGGGAAAATATTTTTATTTTCTCTGAATTTTGTGAATTAAGTTTGTGTTGTAGACTCTGGGGAGGGAAAGAAGTCGTAATGATCCTCACTGCAATGGATGAAGGAGCTCAGTTGTACTGTGTGTATTGCAGTTTTGAGGGAGATTATTTCTTTCAGTATGTATGGAGAAACTTCAGCGCTTCTGTTAATTTTCCAAGGAAGAAACCCATTTATTTTAGTTTTGTATCTCTACAAAGTTTAGTTTCCCTGACCCTCTCCTTACCTTCAAAAAAATTTTGGACTTGTCTTTAAGCAGTCATTACCAGTTTAGCATCCCTAATCCAAAAATCCAAAATTCAAAATATTCCAAAATTCAGAACTTTCTGAGTACTGACATGATGCCAGAAGTGGAAAATTCCATAACTGACTTCATGTGATTACTTGTAGTCTACACTGAGGTGCACTAAAAAATATTGCATAAAATTACCCTCACACTCTGCATATATGAAACACGAATAAGGACTGGGATGTAGCTGAGTGGTAGAACATTTGCCTAGCATGTGTAAAGCCCTAGGTTCACTCCCTAGTACTATAAACAAACAAACCCCCAAACAATAAAAAACCCCAAAACTATAGAAACATGAATGAATTTTATACATAGACATGGATCCCATGCCCCAAATATCTCATTATGTATGTGTGTATATGCACATATTTGGAAATCCCTAAAATTCAAAATCTGAAACACTTTTTGTATCAAACATTTTGGATACAGTTACCTTACCTGTGTTATATAACCTCAAACTTACTCATTGAACACATATATAGAGAACAACTACTACCCTCTGTGTCTTTTTTTTTTTTTTTTAAAGAAAAAGAGAGAATTTTTTAACATTTATTTTTTAGTTTTCGGCGGACACAACATCTTTGTTTGTATGTGGTGCTGAGGATCAAACCCGGGCTGCATGCATGCCAGGCGAGCGTGCTACCGCTTGAGCCACATCCCCAGCCCCCCTCTGTGTCTTCATCAAGCATATAAGAGCTACAGGAGTTGGGGAAACCTTGAGATGCTTTTTTCTCTCACCAAATTTTAAAATATTTTTGGAGAGGTAGCTCTTTTTAAGGAAAGCAAACTTTCCCACCAACAGGATATGCAGTTTCCCTGTTTGAAATGATTGACTAGTTAACTTTGTAACTCTTGGATACTCATTTAAAAGTACAGTAGTCCTCCCTTATCTATGGGATGTCTGACCCCAAGTGTCATGTCTGAAACCTTTTTTCCAGTACCTAAATACATACCTATAATAAAGTTTAATTTAAAAATTAGGCTCAGAAGGAAATTAAGAATAACAAATAGAGCAATTATAACAATATGCCATAATGTTATATGAAAGCAGTCTTTCTCTCTAAATATTGTATTATACTTACTCTTATGGTGATGTGAGATGATAGTTAAAGGAAGCACTTTATTGCTTGTCTTTGGCATTTCTGAATTGCCAACATCACTATTCCTGTGTTTTGAGGCTACTTTAAAGTAAAGTATGGGTTACTTGAACACAAGCATTCAGTACAGCAACAGTTGATCTGATAACTAAGACTGCTACAAAATGACTAAAGGGCAAGTAGCATATACAATGTGGATACACTAAACAAAAAGGCATGATTCATGTCTTAGGCATATAATAGGAGTTTTATCAGGGAAAACACCTCCATATTTCTGCCTCCAGGAAGAAAAAAATAATAATTTTAGTCTGCAGATGAATACTGTGGTTGACTGTGTGTAGTGTTATGCTAGTAATTACATAATATAGTGAACTTGTGGGTCATGTGAGTAGCATGTGAAGTTCAGAAAATAGGCTTTGTTGCTGATAATGCTCAAGAACATCTCAAAGTAGAGTTCTTTATATGTCCTAAAGTTAAATCATTTTATTTCTTGACAATAGTTACTTTCACAAATCAAGTTGAAATTAGACATCTTGTGGAAGGAATGCCAGAAAGTTTGAATGCATTGTGGTTTAACTGGGAGAGGTACAGGATTAGGACCAATGCAGGACTGGTACCCAGGTACAGGAGTCCTAGTTTTTGGTGGTACCTGGCCATTGACATTACACAGAAGACCTCAGTCCGCTGGCTTGTATTTTCCAAATTTGTCAAACAGACACATAACAAGTTCATCAGTTCTACTATGATGACAGATGTTGATAATGGCAGTTCGTGTGTGGGGACAAGGCATATGTAGAAATTCTGTACCTCTGCTTAGTTTTGCTATAAATCTAAAACTGCTGTAAATCAGTGTCCTCAAAACAAAAACCGGACAGATGATCTCGAGAATCCCTCTAGTTTCTGAATTTCTTTGAGTCTTCATATTACTTAGAATGGTCATCCAGTAGAATTGTAGATCAGGGGTGTTACCTGGTCTTGGAGTTCAGTTCTTTTTCTTCCTTCTCCGGCCAGCACAGTCCTCCGGATTTCAAGACTCAAAGTTCCAGTGGTCAGTTTATTTCCTACCCCCATTTTTTTATTGATTGAATGTGACTGAACACTTTGCTATGTTTTCCTTCTCTTGTTTCATGAATGTATCATAAATCTTTATGTGAGTAGAGCCTTTATTTTGTATTTGTTCATCTGCCTGGCAGAGTATTGATTAAAATCTTAATGTTTCTTCCATAAAAATATGTCGTTGATGCACCTCTTCCTCCTATTTCTAGGAAGGCTTATTCTGTCACACACGTAAATCATAATGGTGGCATCATAGCTAGTTTTTCTATATCTGGGTTTTATTATCCATCCTGGAAAAATCCTATTTTGTTAAATATTAATTTATTGTTGTTTTCAAATAGAACAAATTTTTATTTATCTTCTTATTTAGTAAAAATATGTATTTTTACTTATTATTATAGTCTGTTTTTAGCCAAAGGAAATGAATTAGTTGGTGGGAATAGCCAAATAATGTCAGCAAGTATATAAATTAAGTTAACCAGGTGGGAATTCTCAAGACTGGAAATGTTTGATAAGTTCTGGTAAAATTGTGAGTCAAGTAATCAGATTGTGTAGTATATTTTTTTACTCTCAAGAACATATATACAGCATTCTAGAAATAACTTGGGTCTTGGAATCATAGATACTTGTGTTTCTGTTATAACTCTGACAGGTACTGTGTGATCTTGAATTCTTAATTTAGTCTCTGAGCTATATTTTCCTCAATCTATAGAATGGACCTAGTCTCAACCTGGAAGAATATAGTGTGAATATTATATGAGAAACAGAGTTAAATAATTCTTGAGCAATAAATAGATGGTAGCCTTATTCATAATTCCAATTGCTTTTATATTGTCTTCTTGAAATAGTTACTTTCATTATTTCACCTTTTTCTTGTAGGTCTACTTGTTCTCTGCTAGATTTTCCACCATTGGTCTCCTAAGGTACCTTAACTTCTTCTATGGTACCTACTTATTTTGGTCTTATTGTGGCTCCCTGCCTTCTAGGTACCGTGCCACTTGTTCCAAATCTCATTTAATATTCACAATTGCTGGGCTGGAATTGTAGCCCAGTGGTAGAATGCTTGCCTAGCATGGGTAAAGCACTGGGTTGATCCTCAGCACCAATAAAAATCAAAATAAATAAAGGTTAAATTCTTTAGCTTTATTTATCACTTGTTTTTTGGTACCAGGAATTGAGCCTAGGGGTGCTTAACTACTGAGCCACATCCCCAGCTCATTTTTATTTTGTATTTTAAGAAGGTCTTGCTCAGTTTCTGAGGTGACTTTGAACTTGCAATCCTCCTCCCCAGCCTCCCAAGCTGCTAGGGTTACAGGCCTGTGCCAGCTTGCCTGGCTATTTGTCACATTTTTAAAGAATAAAAAGTCACAAATCATAAGTAGAAGCATGAGGATTTGACTTTAAAGTTCAATTTCAAGAAAGGAAAAAGGATGTATTGAATAGCTACTGTTACATATTATATATGACTTTCATCATTGTCTTGGTACCTTGTGATTTGCAGAAAAAAAAAAATCCTCTTCAGATCCCTGTTTACCAGTCTCATGCTGCTTTTCTAGGAACTTAAAATGGCCTTATAACTACCTGATGAATCAAGCCCACATACTTTGCTCACTCTCTGAAGATCCTGGCATTTTGACTCCATTCCTGTTACCACCTCTGTCTCTCCTCCACATATGTATACTCAGGTACTTTTGTTAGGCTGGCTTGGTCTTTGGTTTTATTTTTTGGGGCTGTTGCTCTGTTTGGAATGCTGACGGACATTATCTTCTCTGCTGTTGGAGATTATCTCTGACCTTGGAAGTCAAGCTTACATTCTTCCACTTTTTTGAAACTTTTTCCAATTTCTCTTGTCTTTTTTTAAAATTGCAGTTCTGCAGATTGAACCCAGGGCCTCACACATGCTAGGCAAGTCCTGTATCACTGAGCTACACCCCCAGCATCCTTACATTTAAAAATAAGAAACAAAAATACAAAGTGTTTAAAATTCAAGTGTTTATATATTTACCTTTTGGTTTGTGTGGTATACATGATATGGGTGTAGAGTTAGAACAGGAAATGGCTAGGGATGTGGATCCTTAACACCTGAATAGTTGAGTGTCAGCTGATGTTAGGGAGAGCCCTTAGGAAGTAGGGGGAATTCTGTCTCTGTGTCACCAGCTTCTTGCTGTATGCTGTCCCCACCCCTAGGAGTTAACTTCCAGGGTGCTTTTCTCTATTAAATACTGTCTATTAAATGCTGGAGAATAGAAAATTTACTTCCTCCTAAGGTAGGAAAAACTGATGGTATAAAGAGCTACTTTTCTTGGAAAAGAAAACTTTAAGAGGGGAATGATACTTTTAACTATTTAAACTATTTAACCAAAGGGAATATTTGATTGTGGGGAGCCTACTTGCTATCCCTGCAATCTTGCCATTTTGATTTGTGTTCACTGTTTCTTTGTACAGCTGACCTTAAGTACCTTTCTCAGCTTTCTGGTTCTGTAGCTGTTAAATTCTGCCCTGAAGACAGGAACAGGCTTCTCTGTGAAAATTGGACAAGATCCAGCTTCTTTAGAGAGCTACCCTGGTCATATGACTTCCGCCTCTGCTTGGGTTCACTTGGGTCATTGGAGCAACAGTGGCATATTTGTGTCCCTGTGGTGCAACACAAGGGAGAATGCCACAGAGTTATTGTAGAACTAACTCAGACTAACTTCTGAGTGGGCACATCTAATGACTTCTCTTTGGAAGAAGGTTGGTGCTTAAATGTTTTTGATAACTTGTCACAGAACATCTGAAAGCAATGGGAAAACCAGCCACCTTGTCAAAACCTGTGCCACAAAAGAACTTCCTGAGGAGAAATTGCAGGAGATCAGGTGCTGTGGGAAAGCAATGTTTTGAATCAGTACCCAGCAGGTGGCGATTTCCACTCTGATTCAGTTCAGAACAGATATTCCCAGACAGTGTTGGCAGTCATTGAGCTCCATAATGTAGCGGGGGTCTGTTTGTTTTTGGAGACAATGTCAACTCAAGCCCTGTCTGCTTACAGTTAGAGAATTTTAGCACATGTTAGATGCCTGCTGTTTAAGGGGTACACCTGCATCTCAGGCTCCTTCTGCCTATGTGTGTGCTTAAATATATATTTAAGCATAGTAAAGGTGTTGCTGGAGAGCATGAGACTGGTAAGGAGGGATCTAGAGAGCATTTAATTTTTTTCCGCAAATCAAAGGTTAGTGAGACGATGATATAGGCAAGTATAATATCTACAATACGTTTTTTCTCTTTTTCTTTCAAAATTAGCTCACTTTAGTTTCAAAGGATGTTCTCTTATCCCAGTTTGAGAATTACGTTATGTAGTTGTAGGATACCTCGATTAAAATTTTCTGCAAATAAATCTATATGGTGGCATGGTTATTCATTTGTTTAAACGTAGCTCTTTTTTTTTTTGAAAGGAAATTGGACTTTCAAGTTAATACCTGGGATTCAAATCCTATTTCTTCTAAGTACGAGTTTTGAGTTTTCATATTTTAAAAATATGATTAATGAAAGCTAGGTCATGGAGTAATTGTAAATATTAAATGAAGTGTTAGGTGTGGAACAACTGGCATGGTACCTAGAAGGCAGTAAGCCACGATGAGAATTTCTTCTCCTTCTCTTTACCCGCAATCTTGGAGAATTCTGACCTGTAAGCTAAAGAGTAACCGCTTGTGAACAAAGGTATTTGCAGATTGGAATGTAATATGGGTCTTGAGGGAGAAATTCAAAGGGTCTGGGACAGTTAAAGCCCCATTGTATGCTGGGATACTGTAGGAATTGAAATTAGACCTGTATTCAATACCTTTACATTGAGTTGCTGTCCATCATTTTCTACTGTAGGAATTTTTCAATCCCAAATTCTGTTTTTTTTTCCTGATATTTTTTATGATCAACATCTTTGAAAATTAGTCCATAGCCAGACCATAGTATAGGTGTTCATTTAGTAAGTCTTGTTAGTGCCATATTATGACTTTTAAATTATTAGAGGCAGGGGCTCCTACAGGACTCTTTTTTTCTTTCTCCTTTCTTTCGTTCCTTCCATTCTCCCTTTGAGGTACTAGGGGTTGAACTCAGAAGGGCTCTACCATGGAGCCGGATCTCTAGCCCTTTTTATTTTTATTTTTGAGACAGGGTCTTGCTATGTGGCCTAGGCTGGCCTTGAACTTGTAATCAAGTGAACCTTCTGCCTCAACCTTTTTCTGGATTGCTGGGATTGTGGGTATGTGCTGTCCAGCTGGGCCTCATATGTGATTTCTTGAGAATAGTAGAATTTTTTTTTTTTACTAAAATAAACTCATTTTTTTAAACTAAAAATTGGCTTTAAAATTCAAATATATAAATTTTAATAGAAAAAATTGCAATTCTCAGGTCATTTAAAAAGTGAAAAGGTTAGGTATTAGGATAATATGAACTTAACAAATTTTAGGAAATGAAAGTTAACAACCTTATAAAATGTTATTCATAATTTATATCTTACCCTATAGGTAACATTTAAAAGGAATTGTTCCTGGGAGAGAGCAGGTATTATATTAAATTCATAGTAAATATAATAACTTTTCCCTGAAATGAATTTAAATGAGATAATATATGGTGATAGTAGGACATACCACTAGATAATGGTAATGGGGGAATAAGTTTCAAGACAAATAGGCATAGATATTATATAATCTTAAATTTCTAATATTGTACTTAACCATTTTTTGGAGCTTATCATTTTTACTTAAGTTTAAATAAAATAATTTTATTATTAACATTTAGTTTGTTCCATTCTTGAGCATTTCAATAATATTTATGATGTTTTCACAGGATTAATTTTGGGCAATTCTCTTTTAGCATATAAGAATCCTTGCAGACTCTGATTTACGTGGCTAGTACAACATTCAGCAGAGGTAGCAGCTTTATGAATAATATCTATTGACTGATATTATGAATTCAGTAAGACAGCATTTTTGGACATTCTAAAATTTTAATTTAGGAAAGTCCTTCATCCTAGATTTTCATTGAGAGAGAAATTTTTCATTAAGAGGGAGGAGTTACATAGGATTTCTCTGAAGCTCTGGGCTCCTAGGGTAATTGATCAAAGTTTTCAAAGGGTTGAAAATTGAATCTTTACCCGACAGGGGGCCAGAGTCTTCCAGCACTGATGAATTTATCTGTGGTCTCATGACTCTTTCTGAATACTAGGCACATTTAGGGGCTTGGAGAAATGCTCATCAGAAGTTTCCTAGAGTCCATTTAGTTGAAAGACTACATGTTTGGAAATCTGAATGTGGTTTGGGAATTCTCTGGTGTGTCTTCCAGAGAGCATAGAGTAACAAAACAAGATCTTGACAGTGAAATAAATGTCTTGTGATGGAAACTCTTTTTGTTACTAACTTTATTAAACATATTAATTTTGCTGAAAAGCATGAAATAGACTGATTTTTAGATGACAGTTTTTAGAAGTATGATCAGATCAGGGATTGACTCACAACATTGTTGGTTATTTAAGTACGTTTGTGTATATGTCTTTTCTAGATTTCACAAACATGTATGAACCCATATGGATCCTAACGTTGTGTCTGGCACAGTACAGACATAGAGGCTGAAGAAATTTTATTTGACTTGGGCTGATAAAATGAGTCATTTCATAAAGGCAAAGGAAACCTAGGTAGAGTGTGAAAGAAATTGCAAAGGACTTTTTGTCTTCTGGCTTCTAAGATGCTGTCTTCAATCCTCACAGAGCAAAGCATCTGGGGCACAGTGAGATCACAGCCATGATCTAAACCCATGATATAAGTCCTTATTGTCTACAAGAGAAGGAGTTCCATTCTTTAGGAATATTCTAGTATATTCTCATATACTATATACTCTTAATAGTATATATTCTAAGGGAACTTTTGAAATGGAGGGAAAATATGAAATAACAGGATGGAGTTTAAAGAATTTTTGGGAGATATCATGGATCCTTAATTTTAAATGTATGCCTGGCATCAAATCTTTTGTGGGAAGTAGTAGAGTGAGGAAGTATTGTGCAAATATGAACACGAGGTGAAGTTGGGTTTTTAGTTACAGTCTATGACTTTAAACTCTTCATTCCTAATTGGTTTTGGTCAGCTGATCTGAGAATATCCTTTTGAGAAAAAAAAAAAGCGTGAACAGGTGGCCTCCCCCTTTTATGGAAGAACATGAGGCTTGCTTCCCTCTTCTCTTTGAAATTATTTTAATTTTTATTGACAATATACATTTATATCTTTTAAAAAGACATAAGTCTGTAAGACTTATGTACAGCAAGCCTTAGCTCCACCTTTCTATATACACAACACATTTTCTCCACTAGCAGCTATTTTTTCTAGTTTTATATCCTTTACTGGTATTCTTAACTTTTCAGTGTTACCTATTAACTTTCTGTTGTGGAAGATATTTAGCTCTCTGATAGTTCTTCTCCGTCCCCCTTGTTCTCCTTCCTATTCTGTCATCATAGTAATTAATTGTTATATAATTTCCAGTTAGATAAATTTTCATTGTTTTATAATTAGGACTATCAGTATCAATTCATATTTAAGCCATATCGTATGTGATTGCGTTGCATATACAAATTTTTACTTTCCCGAGAATGGTCTCATTTGCTTGGTTTTCTGTGTAGTTGTGTCTAATTCAGTGAAACTCTTTTTGGTGCATTGAGAAAGACCAGATAACTGATCAGTTTTCTGTTTTTCTTGGAGAAACATCCCTCCTCAGGTCCTCTACTCTCTTCAGCTAAGAACTAAGAATCCTTTGCCAAATACAAGGTCATGAAGTTTTTTTTTTTTTTTTTTTTTTTTATGGTGCTGGGGACCAAACCCAGGGCCTTGTGCATGCAAGGCAAGCACTCTACTAACCGAGCTATATCCCCAGCCCCCCTCCACTCTCTTCAAATCTAGCTGTTCCCTGTGCCTGCTGCTCTCTGGTGTTACTGGACATTCCCTTTGCCAGCATGTTGGGCGTCTTTCAGACTACTGTTTTGGTTCTCTTATTACCACATCTTCCTCTTGTTTCTCTTTCTGATTTTGGTGGAGCACAGTCATCAGTAAATCCTTGGAAGTGAAAGCTTCAAATATTAAAAAATGCTTTAATTCTTCTGTCACATTAATTTATAGTTTGGCTAAGTATAGAATTCTGTGTTGAAACATGTTTTCTTAGGATTTAGAAGGTGTTCTTACATTGTTTAGTTATTGTTCCTAAGGACAGATTTGATGCTCTTTTTTCTTTCTTTCTTTTTTTTTTTTTGAATGCTAGGGATTGAACCTAGGGGCTCGCTCATGCTAGGCAAGCACTTGACCACTGAGCTAAATACCCAGCCCTTTTTATTTTTGAGACAGGGTCTCACTAAATTGCTTAAGCTCTCCCTAAATTGCTGAGGCTGGCCTATAACTTGTAATCCTCCTGCTACAGCCTTCCAAGTTGCTGGGATTATAGGTATGTACCGCTGCACCTGACTTGATATTATTTTTATCTGCTTTTTGTAATGTGATCTCTTGACCACATTTGAAAATTTTCTTATCTTTAGAGTTCTGAAATTTCATAGTGTTATGCTTTGGTATATGTCTCCTTTCCTTTCCTTCCTTTCGTCCTTCTTTCTTTTCTTTTCAAAGAAGAGTGAATTTTGTAGAAGACAATAAAATGTTTGCTTTACCTACTCAATTAAATCGGCACAAGCCCATCAGTAGCTACCATATTTTTGGATGTGGTTTTGTAAACAAAATTGGTTTGTTTTGAACATAATGAGGTTGACCAGAAAACCAAAATCTTATAAAATGTGTTATGTAGTGATGAATACTTTTGCTATTTTTTTTACCTTCTAAACATATGAAAGGATTGGGCTTCTGGTTCCCCTGTGGCTGGGTAGGAACATATAACTAAATCTGACCAGAGCTGTCTTGGTTTCCCTTTTCTAATTGCCTATACTTTTTCTGTTTGTAAACCTAATACTCCTTTAGTTCTGGGAACATAAGTTTCTTTTCTTAAATGATTTATGTAATTTCTTTCCTTTTCTTTTCTTTTTTATTTATTTATTTTTAAATATTTATTTTTTTAGTTGGACACAATATCATCTTTATTTTATTTATTTATTTTTATGTGGTGCTGAGGATTGAATCCAGGGCCTCGCGCATGCTAGGCGAGTACTCTACCGCTGAGCCACAACCCAGCCCTGCTTTTCTTTTTAAATAATTTCTTTTTAATTGGCTAAGATTACATATATAGTGTATATTATGATGTTTGAAGTTTATGTACATTGTAGAATGGTTGAATTGAGCTAATTCACACATATACTACCTAACGTGTATATTTTTCTTGGTGAGAACACTTTAAAGTCTACGTTTTTAGTGGTTTCCAAGACTGTAATACATTATTATTAACTGTAGTTACCAGGTAGTACACTAGAGCTCTTGAACATATTCTTCCTCTCTGAAATTTTGTATCCTTAAACCAACATCTCTCCAATCCCTCCAGCTCCTAGTAACTAGCCTTCTATTCTTTGCTTTTGAGTGTTTTAGATTCTACATATGAGTTAGTATTGTGAGGTTCTTCCTGTTCTGTGCCTGTTTATTTCTCTTAGCATAATGTCATCCAGGTGCATCCCTATTGTCACAAATGACAAGTTTTTCTTTTCTGAGGCTGAATTATATTCCATTATATGTACCACATTTTCTTTGTTTCTTTATTCCCTTTTTTTTGTGGTGCTGGGGATTGAACCCAGGAGTGCTTTCCTATTGAGCTACATCCCCAGTCCTTTTTATTTTTTATTTTGAGACAAGGTCTTATTAAATTGCAGAGGCTGGCTTTGAGCTAATACTCTTTCTGCCTCAACCTCCTAAGTAGCTCTTTTTATAGGTGTATGCCACTTTTCTTTATCCATTGGATGATAATTAGGTTGATTCTGTACCTTGGCTTTTTATAAATAATGCTGCATTGAACATAGGAGGGCAGATATCTTTTCAATATACTGATTTGCATTTCTTTGGATATATACCCAGTAGTGGAATTATTGAATTAGTTCTATTTTTAGGTTTTTTTTGGAACCTCCATACTGTTCTTTTTTTTTTTTTTTTTTTTTCTTTCAACCTAAATGCTGAGGTCTTCTTTCTCAGCAACTCTTGATTTTATTTATTTTTTAAATAAACGACAGCAGAATGCATTACAATTCTTATTACACTTATAGAGCACAATTTTTCATATCTTTGTATATAAAGTATGTTCACACTAATTCATGTCTTCATACATGTACTTTTTTGCATTACAATTTTTATTTTTATTTTTATTTTTTATTGTTGGTTGTTCAAAACATTACATAGTTCTTGATATATCATATTTCACACTTTGATTCAAGTGGGTTATGAGCTCCCATTTTTACCCCATATACAGATTGCAGAATCACATCAGTTACACATCCATTGATTTACATATTGCCATACTAGTGTCTGTTGTGTTCTGCTGCCTTTCCTATCCTCTACTATCCCCCCTCCCCTCCCCTCCCCTCCCCTCTTCTCTCTCTGCCCCCTCTACTGACATTCATTTGTCCCCCTTGTATTATTTTTCCCTTTCCCCTCACTTCCTCTTGTATGTACTTTTGTATAACTCTGAGGGTCTCCTTCCATTTCCATGCAATTTCCCTTCTCTCTCCCTTTCCCTCCCACCTCTCATCCCTGTTTAATGTTAATCTTCTTCTCATGCTCTTCGACCCTACTCTGTTCTTAGTTACTCTCCTTATATCAAAGAAGACATTTGGCATTTGTTTTTTAGGGATTGGCTAGCTTCACTTAGCATAATCTGCTCTAATGCCATCCATTTCGCTGTAAATTCTATGATTTTGTCATTTTTTAATGCAGAGTAATACTCCATTGTGTATAAATGCCACATTTTTTTTTATCCATTCATCTATTGAAGGGCATCTAGGTTGGTTCCACAGTCTTGCTATTGTGAATTGTGCTGCTATGAACATCGATGTAGCAGTGTCCCTGTAGCATGCTCTTTTTAGGTCTTTAGGGAATAGACCAAGAAGGGGAATAGCTGGGTCAAATGGTGGCTCCATTCCCAGCTTTCCAAGAAATCTCCATACTGCTTTCCAAATTGGCTGCACCAATTTGCAGTCCCACCAGCAATGTACAAGTGTACCCTTTTCCCCACATCCTCGCCAGCACTTGTTGTTGTTTGACTTCATAATGGCTGCCAATCTAACTGGAGTGAGATGGTATCTTAGGGTGGTTTTGATTTGCATTGCTCTGACAGCTAGAGATGGTGAGCATTTTTTCATGTACTTGTTGATTGATTGTATGTCCTCCTCTGAGAAGTGTCTGTTGGCCCATTTGTTGATTGGGTTGTTTGTTCTCTTATTGTCTAATTTTTTGAGTTCTTTGTATACTCTGAATATTAGGGCTCTATCTGAAGTGTGAGGAGTAAAGATTTGTTCCCAGGATGTAGGCTCTCTATTTACCTCTCTTATTGTTTCTTTTGCTGAGAAAAAACTTTTTAGTTTGAGTAAGTCCCATTTGTTGATTCTAGTTATTAACTTTTGTGCTATGGGTGTCCTATTGAGGAATTTGGAGCCCGACCCCACAGTATGTAGATCGTAGCCAACTTTTTCTTCTATCAGACGGCGTGTCTCTGATTTGATATCAAGCTCCTTGATCCATTTTGAATTAACTTTTGTGCATGGCGAGAGAAAGGGATTCAGTTTCATTTTGTTGCATATGGATTTCCAGTTTTCCCAGCACCATTTGTTGAAGATGCTATCTTTCCTCCATTGCATGCTTTTAGCCCCTTTATCAAATATAAGATAGTTGTAGTTTTGTGGATTGGTTTCTGTGTCCTCTATTCTGTACCATTGGTCCACCCGCCTGTTTTGGTACCAGTACCATGCTGTTTTTGTTACTATTGCTCTGTAGTATAGTTTGAAGTCTGGTATCACTATACCGCCTGATTCACACTTCCTGCTTAGCATTGTTTTTGCTATTCTGGGTCATTTATTTTTCCATATGAATTTCATGATTGCTTTCTCTATTTCTACAAGAAATGCCGTTGGGATTTTGTTTGGCATTGCATTAAACCTATAGAGAACTTTTGGTAATATTGCCATTTTGATGATGTTAGTTCTGCCTATCCATGAACAGGGTATATTTTTCCATCTTCTAAGATCTTCTTCTATTTCTCTCTTTAGGGTTCTGTAGTTTTCATTGTATAAGTCTTTCACCTCTTTTGTTAGGTTGATTCCCAAGTATTTTATTTTTTTTGAAGATATTGTGAATGGAGTGGTTGTCCTCATTTCCATTTCAGAGGATTCCCTCTAAAATCTGGAACAAGACAGGGATGCCCTCTCTCACCACTTCTGTTCAACATAGTTCTCAAAACATTGGCCAGAGCAATTAGACAGACGAAAGAAATTAAAGGCATAAAAATAGGAAAAGAAGAACTTAAATTATCACTATTTGCAGATGACATGATTCTATACCTAGCAGACGCAAAAGGGTCTACAAAGAAACTATTAGAGCTAATAAATGAATTCAGCAAAGTGGTAGGATATAAAATCAACACGCATAAATCAAAGGCATTCCTGTATATCAGCGACAAATCCTCTGAAATGGAAATGAGTACAATTTTTATTACACATATATACCACAATTTTTCATATCTCTGGTTGTATATAAAGTATGTTGACACCCAGTTCATGTCTTCATACATGTACTTTTGATAATGATGTCTGTCACATTCCACCATCCTTGCTAATCCCTTGTACCCTCCCTTTCCCTCCCACCCCTCTGCCCTATCTAGAATTCATCTATTCCTCCCATACTGCTTCCCTCCCTACTCCATTATGAGTCAGCCTCCTTATATCGGAGCAAATATTTTGGCATTTGTTTTTTTGGGATTGCCTAACTTCACTTAGCATTATTTTCTCTAACGTTATCCATATACCTGCAAATGTCATGATTTTATTCTCATATTGCTGAGTAAAATTCCATTGTGTATATATGCCACATTTTTTTTATCCATTCATCCACTGAGGGGCATCTAGGTTGGCTCCACAGTTTAGCTATTATAAATTGTGCTGCTATAAACATTGATGTGGCTGTGTCCCTGTAGTCTGCTGTTTTTAAGTCCTTTGGGTATAGTCCGGGGAGAAGGATATCTGGGTCAAATGGTTGTTCCATTCCCAGATTTCCAAGGAATCTCCATATTGCTTTCCATATTGGCTACACCAATTTGCAGTCCCACCAACAATGTATGAGTGTGCCTTTTCCCCACATCCTCACCAACACTTACTGTTGTTTTTCTTCTTAATAGCTGCCATTCTGACTGGAGTGAGATGAAAACTTAAGAGTGGTTTTGATTTGTATTTCCCTAATTGCTAGTGATGATGAACATATTTTCATGTGTTTGTTGATTGATTGTACATCATCTTCTGTGTCTCTTCAGGTCCTTGCCCCATTTGTTGATTGGATTATTTGTATTTTTTTTTTTTTTTTTTGGTGCTTAGGTTTTTGAGTTCTTTATATACTCTAGAGATTAGTGCTCTATCTGATATGTGAGGGGTAAAAATTTGCTCCCAGGATGTGGGCTCTCTATTCACCTCACAGATTGTTTCTTTTGCTGAGAAGAAACTTTTTAGTTTGATTCCATCCCATTTATTGATTCTTGGTTTTAATCTTTGCGCTATAGGAGTCTTATTAAGGAAGTTGGGGCCTAATCCCACATGATGAAGATTAGGGCCTACTTTTTCTTCTGTTAGACACAGAGTCTCTGGTTTAATTCCTAGGTCCTTGATCCATTTTGAGTTAAGTTTTGTGCATGGTGAGAGATAGGGGTTTAATTTCGTTTTGTTGCATATGGATTTCCAGTTTTCCCAGCACCATTTGTTGAAGATGTTATCTTCTCTCCAGTGCATATTTTTGGCACCTTTAGCTAATATGAGATAATTGTAATTTTGTGGGTTAGTCTCTGTGTCCCACCCTCAAGAATATATATAATTATTTTAAGTTAGCCTGGTTCTAAATATCCTTTCAGAATATTCCTATTTTATTTATACCTTCATTTAACATTATAATTTAATATCACAGACAAAAGACTTCTATTTGGGCTTATTTTTTCCACCTGTTTACCTTATTCTTTTAACCATTTTCAGTTAATCTTTACAATTTTTCTTCCCAGATTTTCAAGTAAGTGTATGTTCATGATACAAAATTGGCAGAAATGTTACAATAGTTTCTCCCTCTTTTCATCCTGCCTTATACATTAATCTGGTCAAATTGATTGCTTAGTGGCTACTTCCTCCCCCTTCCCCTAATAATTCAAGTATAGAGTCCTCTGTCTGAACTTCAGGATTCTGACTTGATACTACTTATCTGTGAAACCCCATCTTTACTCCCAAACACAACTTTCTGCCATGATTATTGTTCTGGAAGCAGGCTATAATTGTTTCTGAATTGGTCTTCACACACAGATTATACTCAGTGTTTGAAGTGTCTTTCCTCTTCTTGACTGCTAGTTAATTTCTCTTTGTCTGTTAGAGCAGGTCAGCTTGTTGAACCTTCTCTGGCCAGCCTAGGCTTGTCATAGTAGTAAGAATTAGAGATAGAACCCAAACTCCTGCCTTGCTCTGCACTATAACTTTAGCAGTATTGCCCAGATCAATTAAAGGATGACCCTCAAACCTGTTGGCTGGTTCTTTTCTCCTAGTCAGTGATGGCCTTCTAACTCTGTGGTTAAGTTATCAAAGAGGACCAACAGTGCCAAATCACCTATTTCAGGATACAGTGTGGCTGGATAGCCAATATAGTACCTGGTCAGAGTCAGTGTTCCACGAATGATTGCTATGTCTTCCAGCTCCACGGATGACCCACATCATAGAACTCCAACCTAGAACATCTTTGTTGCATGTCAGCACTGTGTACCTGGTGCTGGGGCCTCACATGGTCCTGTGAATCTCTACCTGTGGCAATTCAGTACTAGGTCTTGATAGATGGCCTGTGGGTAGGGATGTGTCACAATGAGTGCTGTTTTAGGTAAGTTTACTCAGAACTCTAACAAAGTAACAATGAAGAGGTGGGAAACTATTGGATATTTTTTTTTTAAAGAGAGAGAGAGAGAGAGAGAGAGAGAGAATTTTAATATTTATTTTTTTTAGTTTTCGGCAGACACAACATCTTTGTTTGTATGTGGTGCTGAGGATCGAACCCGGGCTGCACGCATGCCAGGCGAGCGCGCTACCGCTTGAGCCACATCCCCAGCCCCAACTATTGGATATTTTAAGTGCCTCTTTTTTAGGCTTTTTTTTTTTTTTTTGGTGGTCTTGCCCTCATTCTCTTATTTATTTGTTTATTATCATATAAAAGCTGCATATTATATGTATATGGTGTGCTACATGATGTTTTGCCTATTGATTTTTCAACTTCCTTTCTTTGACTCCTTGATTCAAGACAAGATATACATTTCTTGAGCAGCTTTGATTTGTGGATGCTGAGAAAAACTGTATAGTTCCAACCTGGCAGGTTAGTAGTTCCTTGAAATACTTAATAAAGTGCTTCATACTAGGAACCTGGGAGAAGTAATTTACTTAGTTTCTAAAAAATCTTTGATAATGCTTCCCCTAAAAGTTTAAAGGAAAAGGCCAACAGAATAAAAAAATATTGCTATTTTTAGAGATTCAAACATATTTAAACAATAGCAAAAAGAAAAAACAAAGGAGTACAAATAAAAAGCTGCCGTTTACACTGTAGAGCAGTCTGTCCTTGGTTGACTGCAGTTTTATTATGACAAGAAAATATTTTCAATGCTAGCAAAAATCTTTGGAGGAAAGTTTAGAAAAACAGTTGATGAACATCAAATTAAAGATATTTAGAAAAGCTGAAACTATTAGCTTTGTCAAAAAATTGAGTTGAATTTACAGACATGGGCATTTAATACTATGATATGTCCCAGTTTTACTGTAATTTTAAAAATAAATATAATTAAGTTATAATATGTATACAGTATTTTAATATTCATTATATAGTTTTTACATATCTGTGAATTTCAGTGTAATTTGATTAACACATTTGTACTGGTGGAGTGCTAAATAATTACATTTTGATGTATGGGAAGAAAAATGGAATAAAATAACCCCTTGTCTGCCTTAAAAAAATGTTTTTTTCTGATTTTGAAAAAATACAAAGCCAACATTCAAAGGTCTTTAAAAGGTAGATTAGGACCTATGTAGACCAGCTTAGATTCACTGACTAAATATTTCTTCCTCTTCAAAGATCAAACGTTTCTGACCAGCAAATGGAGTTCTTGCCATGAAGAAGTAATTACAGTGGTCTCTTTAATTCATTGTTTCCTTTCTTTAATTTCTATTAACTGCAGTCAACAGTAGTCCCAAAGTATTACTATTTGTCTTGACTCAAAAGAATGCAACATATTCATATAACTTTTATTAGAGTGTATTGTTATAATTGTTCCATTTTATTGTTATTTTTGACAATCTCTTTGAGTAATTTATATATTAAACTCTATCATAGAAAAGAACATATATATACAGGAATTCTTATTGTTCATGGTTTCAGGCATCCACTGTGGGGGTCGTAGAATATCCCCTAGGGATAAGGGGCACTACTGTATTTTAATTCAATATCAGCTTTCTCAAGAAAGTTAGGTGTTTTATTTATTCTATGTATATAAAGTATTTAAAGTTTGACCACTATAGCTTGTACTTTGTTAGACTGTGGAAGTTTATTAACTACCCTCAGGTAAGTCTCTATATGGAAGAGTTCACAGGTTAGACTGTCACGGCTAATCTCTCTGCCTGCCTGCTTACTTCCATGCTCCAGGAGAGAACTGGAGTGAAATTCAACAACTCTTCCCAGTACAGTCCATCTGCTGAGCTTTTGGTCCTCATAAGGGAAATGACACCCTCCTGGTTCACCCAAAATTTGCCCAGTTCATGTCCCTATCCCATCTTTCTTATTTGTTTGGGTACAGATTTTAAAGATGAGAAATGCTGTAGGCAGCGGGCAGGTAGGATTTTGTCCTGTCTCCACTGCTACAGGGAGTGTTGCAGGTCAGTCTGTTCCCTATCCTGTCTGAGCCTCTTGGTTAAATTACAAATTGTCTATCACAATGGTATTCAAGTCCATTTCTTCTTCATAAATTTCTTAATAAGAATATTGTTTTTATCATGGTACTACCCTAACAAAATTTGTATCCATGTTATCACTGCAAAATCAAATAATTATATATTCAGTGCTAATCATTGACAAAATGATTTTTACTCCTCAAGAGTCAAATATTTCTAATTTCAGTGGGAATATTAGACCCTACTGACATGTGGCATTGTTTACCTGTGTCTCTTGCATGCTTGGGCTCAGGCCAAGGCACAACTGTGTGGTGTATCAAATGGCTGCAGAGACCTAGCAGTGTTGAATACTCCTAGCATCCTCCAAGACTGGAGAGTCTTCGCTGTCTCTAGCTGCAAATATTTTGAGTATCCCTAGTTATCAGTGAATGTTCTTTATTTTTTATTTATTTATTTATTTATTTTAATAGAAAGAATTTTAATATTTATTTTTTAGTTTTCGGCAGACACAACATCATTGTTTGTATGTGGTGCTGAGGATCGAACCCGGGCCGCACGCATGCCAGGCGAGCGCGCTACCGCTTGAGCCACATCCCCAGCCCAGTGAATGCTCTTTAAACTGAGAATGTTGGTTTTGTTTTCAGGGAGGTGGGGAAGAGAATCACGTTTTGGTCTCCTTTCAGAATGGACCATTTGGTGGAGTGAGAACTCTGTACTGGCCTCTCATATGCTGTTATTACTGAAGAGTGTGGAGTCTACCAAATCCATCCTGGTTGACTTTATGTGAAAAAATGGAATACACAAGACAAATGCTAAGCCAGATGGGATAGGGACATGAACTGGGCAAATTTTGGGTGAACCAGGAGGGTGTCATTTCCCTTGTGAGGACCAAAAGCTCAGCAGATGGACTGTACTGGGAAGAGTTGTTGAATTTCACTCCAGTTTTCTCCTGGAGCAGGGAAGTAAGCAGGCAGGCAGAGAGATTAGCTGTGACAGTCTAACCTGTGAACTCTTCCATATAGAGACTTATCTGAGGGTAGTTAGGGGTGGTAAGTAGAGGAAGCTCTTCCTTGAATTTTGTTCTTTGTGTACATCATAGCCACTTTGGGAATATATATTTTTCTTTGATTATTTATACTCCAGATGGGAATAATAGCACCAGATTGAGTATTTCTTATTTGTTTGGGTACAGATTTTAAAGATGAGAAATGCTGTAGGCAGCGGGCAGGTAGGATTTTGTCCTGTCTCCACTGCTACAGGGAATGCTGCAGGTCAATCTGTTCTCTATCCTGTCTGAGCCTCTTGGTTAGCCTTTCCACAGCAGCCAGAGGGATTTTTTTTTGAAGTATAAATTAGATCATTTCAGTGCTCTACTCACAGTTCTTCCTGTCTACATCCAGTGATCTTTCCATGCTGAAAAAGTCCTTCCCAAGGGCCTTTCAAACTCTGTTGGCCATGCCTCACAGTATGTGGTGTGTTTTATATTGCCCCAGAGTACCTGCTTCCTCACATATAATGGTAGATGATTTACCTGTATCACATGCAGCACATCCTGATATTTTCTATTTTCCTTTGTTTCTTCTTGTAATATACTGGTTGCAACTAGAAGAGTTGATTTCATGACATGTTCCTGGGTTATGACCCTCATTTTGTAGAAAACACCACATATGATTTGATCCATGCCTTCCTCTTAGACTGTATCTGAACCACTCCCCTCACCTGGCCTTGCTCAGGCCCTCCATCTACACCTGTGTCCCTACTTTGCTTCAGATATGACCTTAAGGACTTTGTACTTCTCTCTGCCTAGAAAACTGGTTTCCTAGACAATATTATTCCTCACTTTCCATTTCAGTTGGACCTTTGCTCAAGGTTTTATCAGATTTTTCCTGTCCTCACCATCCCTGCATTCTCCATTCTCTTATGTAACTTTTCACTGTAGCCCATATATAGTATATGATGTATTCAGTAGATGTTTATAATCTTTTATTAGAAGAAGCTCTATGAGAGTAAGGTTTTTGTTTTTTCATTCATCACTCAATCCCTAGAGCCTGCAGCCATGCCCAGCACCAATGTGGGTACTTTTTTATATTAGTTAAATGAATAAATGAAATTCATAGTTAGGATTGCATTTATCTAACTTCTCAGGAGGCTTTCTCTCCCTTTTCTTTCTTGTGTCTTAAATTTAAGCTGTTGACTTTGGGCAAAGTCCCTGTAGTCTCTGTAAGCAAGCTTGGAGTCATTAGGTCTAAGAATGCTGGAGTCCTGTGTACCTTGAATATGAACTGGAAGGAGAATGTGGTCCAGGGAAAGTCTATACCCTTGGCGCCGCAGGCTCTCTATCTATGGGGGAAAGCAGGGCTGTGGGTGGGCTATAGCAGAGTCTCACTCAGGTGTAGTGTTGGTGTCATTGGAGACATTATTGTTGCCTGGGCTACAGTGAAGCTGTCTGACTGGTACCTCCTGTAGTCTGCCTCTTACCGGTTGTGCACACTGCTGACTAGCCAGAGTTAAGTGTGTTTGTTTTTTCTGCTCAATAAGAAATATTATGCTCTTATATTTTACATTCATTGGGGGTACTAAATTTTAGAAATCTATGTGTTTTACACTTTAAACACATCTTAGTTTGAATTGTTTATACTTTAGAAGCTCATACAGGCACATGTGGCCAGTGGCCAGTGATGCAATAGCACAGGTTGAGATTTCTTAGGCTCCTGTACAAATAAGCCATCCAGTCTGCTCTTGCTCCTGAAACCCCCATATTCCACAAATCTGGAGCACTTCCTCTTTGTTTCTCCTGAATCCTACCATACTTCAGTTGGGATTTTTCAACCTTGGCACTATTGACTTTTGGAAGAGGTAATTCTTTGTTGAGGAAGAGTGAATTATGCATTGTAATGTTTAGCAGCATCCTTGGTCTCTACCCATTAACCAGGACCCTTCAGACTGCCAGCTGTGACAATCAGAAATGTCTCCAGAGATCGAGGGCTTTAAGATCAGTCTCAGATCTCTTATTTATCCATGAAGGGTTTTCATATCCAACTGCACAAGTCTACATCTGTGACCTGTCTTTCTTCTGAACCTGACTTATTATCTAGCCAGTATGGATAAAAGTTTATTTTCAGTCAGAAAAGTTTGAGAAATGTGGATTAAAGAAATTTCAAGTCTTTTTTTTTTTTTTTTTAAGGTGGAAGTTTTATTGATCTTTGTAACAGAAACTTACTTTTTTTTGGTTCTTCAGTAACCAAATCCCAATCCATCATTGCTGGGAAAACCTCTTGTCTGCAGAGTTAGTTGGAGACATGACAGAGGAAGGAGAAGTTCTTCTTCCTTCCTGACCCCACAGTCATGCATAGCACACTCCCTAGGTTCAGGCATCAGATTTGTTCGTACAGAACTTGAGGCCCTGAGTGAGTGAAGGAAGATGGCAGTGATGGTGTCAGGTGGCAGCTGCTGTGGCATCTTGGCCAGACCATTCCTGTTAAATGCTGGCATTGTGCTTCTAGTTTTTGGCTCTCCATTGTTGTCTTTGGTTCCCATCTGTTTTCTGAGCTTGGTCTTCCAATCTTGTCTCAATTTATGAGCCCTTAATATCCTTCCATTTTTGTTCCAATCACCCAAGTCAGTTTTCATTATTTTCAACTGAAAGATTCCTAACTAATAAAGCCTGTGGAACCATTTGGGAATTGCTGGTTCCAAGCATTGATTTTTGCCCTTATATGTTGTTTTTTATTTTGATTTTTCCAACTCCCAGGTCTGTGGCTTTTCTCCCCAGTTTTCTCCTTAAGGTTTTTCATGGGGGAGCTGTAACTTTTCTCACATCATTTAACACGTTGCTTGCATCCTAGAATGCTGAATGGAGAGGTTGTTGGACTTGCACATGGGCGTTTGGATTTAATCTGCTTCATTTTGCTAAGGAGCTCTGGCTGTCTAGCTCCATGACTATCCACCAACTGCTGCTGGAAACTCAGGGGACTATCCTGAGCATCCTGGGAATAATTGAGACCTTGGGTTCAGCCTAAAGATTGTGCTAAATAGAAAAAATTTAGATGCCAGAATAAGTGACTAGGTTCTTTTAGGGACAAGATTAACCTATTGGCAGTAGTCGATGAGTTGAGAAGTATAATTTGCAGAAATGGGAAATTGATTACTAAAGAGCATCAATAGTTGGAATTGACTAATATCTCAAGGATAATTGGCTAATATCTCAAGGATACTTGAAGGATAAAGGAAGGTGGTAAAACCATGTAATCATGATGTGATTCTACTGTAATTCAGGGTACAAAAATGGGGATATCTGGTAATGTGAACCTGAACTATCTTCCAATGTGATGAAGGAGTGTTACATGATGAAGTGTTATAATCCATTTGCTTGTAGATGCAAGACACACTGGAAATGAAAGCTATATGGAAGAAAAGTATAAGCAGAAAACAGAGAACATTGGTACTGAGGTGACATATTGGGAGATCAAGTTGGTCTTTGGCTTGGTGCTGAATTCATTATTAACCTGGACTTGGATTGATGCCCTAAAGAATGGGCAGGTGAAAGTCTGTGAGATGGGAATTAGAGATTAGGGGTAAGTGGCATTATAGCAATGTCGTCTGGGCTATGGCAGTATGTACTGTCAGGTTGCCAGTGTCTTTGTTTCTAGAACAGACAGATAGATACCTGTTTGGATTCCACAAACTGGCTTAATCAGTAGAATGTGAGGAGAGCTGGCGAATGCCCTGCAGGTGTATAGATGTCCTAGAACACTTATCCAGTGTTTATTCGATGCTGGATTTTGAGAAGAAGATTGTTTGTACACCCCACCTGCTGGTAGGAATGGGGCTCTCAGGACAGTTTTAGTTCTCTGCCTTTATGGGTTAGAAACTGGGCAAGTCTGTCTGTTCATTTACTGTATAAATTGAACATCTAATGAGCATGATTGGATTAAACATGCAGTGACATTTAGGTTTTTTTTTTTTTTTTTTTTTGGTCAGCCTACTGGTGAAAGATTAGACATAATCGAGTGATTTTTTTTCTTTAGTTTCAATATTTGATATAAAAAAATAAGTTTACCATGATGGAAGGGGCACAGAATTTATTGATCAACTAGTTTTGTGCTAGGCATTTGTATATATAGGAGGGTATAACGGTTTCCTGGGAGGATGCAAATTTGAATTGAAAACAAATACAATTTAGAAATAATAGACAAATGAATACAATTAAGAAGGGTACTGAGTATTATATTCTGGTAATAAAATATATACCTGTGTATACCTGGAAGTGACTGCTTAGAGACAACACTGGGAAAAAGATTTGGGTAGTACAGTTGGATATAAAAATACAGAAGAGAAAGTAGAAAAATTAATCTCCCTTATTTGCTCAATGCATTTTGGGAGAAAAGTCTAATAAATTATCATAATTTATTTTTGTATATAAGGAACAGAGTTAAAATCAAAATACAAAATGTATTTCCTTTTGATGTTGTGTGTTTTAGGAATATTTTGAAGAACACAATCACATCTGAAGAAACACAAATGGAAGAGATGACAAGGCTAGGAAGTAGATTTGCTGGGAAAATTATCTTTGTTTCTACTGAGTCTTGAACAGGAAAAAAAAAAAAAAGATCAAATTGTGAAACAAGTATTTGAGAACAAGTTTACAGCTGACAGAAGGGCCTGAAAGTCAACAAAATGACACACTAAGGGAAACAGTGGGAGTATTTTTTATCAGAAAGTTTTAAGAGTATTTATTGACTTCCAATTATGGTTTCATGTCTGTTCTTTCCAAAGGCAGGTGTACTTGAAACCCCTCTTGGCTCTGAAAGAAGATTCTGTGGTTCTGATGAAATTGTGTGCATTAGAATCACTTCTCTTGGAAAGGAGATGCTAAAGGGTACTCGAATGAAATATTAAAAATTATGAAGGACATAACAAAGGCCAATCAGTCCTTTCTTTTCCCTAGACCCCCTAAGATGAGAACAAGGGTTATTTGATGAAATTAAAGAGTAGCAAATTAAGTGCTAATAAAATGAGATAGTCACTTATATAATTCATTGCCATGGGAGGTCACAGAGGCAAATTCTGTGGCTAGATTTAATATGAAGTTGAATAATTTTATAACCACTAATGATATTTTTAGCAGTCAAAGCTGATACTGTGAAGGAAGTGATCTTATTACATTCCCCAGTAGATGGTTTGCAAAGACCTCTGGCAGGTGGTGTCTGAGAAATGTGAGCGGAGGCCTTGTGGGCTATAACTTTAGGTGGGAATTGTAACAAAAAATCTGTTTTAAAGCAAATGATCCCAAGCAACCTCTTCATACTTTTGTCCCATCTTTCTCTTACGGAGGTCCAAAACTCCTTTCCAATCAGGATCAATTGAGAAAGACATTGCCCAGAATTAAGAAAATTTCTGGAATCTCAGGTCAAGGGATTGCAAGTTTGAGGCCAGCTGCGACAAATTAATGAGACCCTGTCTCAAAAAAATAAAAACAATAAAAAAATAAATAAAAATGGCTGGGGTATAGCTCTGTGGTAGAGTACTGGGTTCAATCCCCAGTACCACAGGTGCTTCCTCCCCCGCCCCAAAAAAATGATTTTTGGGAACCACTCAACTTACTTATTTATTGAATGCCATGCTATTCACATGTCATGTATTCTCTTGGAGTTTTAAAAATCTTTTGGGGATGTAAACAATTTTTTTACATCAGTACCATTTCAAGTGATGGCATTGGGCTAAAAACAGACTGTAAATTTGCGTGGAAGTACAAAGCAGCAAAGGAATATTGAACCTGTGCGGTTTAGGGAAGACTCTCAGAGCAGGTGACTTTTGAACTAAATCTCAGTGCATGAGTAGGAGTTAATCTGCCTGCAAGGTAAGGAAGGGCAGTCTGGTTAAAAGGAACAAACTGAACACAGGGTTCAGAGATGGAATATGACTTGCTGTGTCAGGAAACTGCGTGCCATTTAGCAATACTGGCAGATTCAGAAGAGACCACGAGGAGCAAGCCAGATGAGCACGTGTCCTGGGTTTGCCTGAGACTTATTGCCTACAGAAGAGCTTCCAGCGGGGGCCTTAGTAGGGTGTGGGGAGTAGGGAAGAGGAGGGGAAGAACTTTGAGGAAGTGTCTCAGGACTCATTAAGGACAGCCAGTCCAGCTGCCTAGGAGTGATCCACTTCCCTCTTTTGACCACTGTCAGTAGTTACTTGGCAGTGAGTCTTGTAGGTCACATAACTTTGCTTCACTGTTACTCTCTGCCTGGAATGATCTTTATCTAGAACCTAATCACCATTGTTAGTGTTAAAAAATAAATAACAGAGATCCTCCCCTGTGTTTGAGAAGAGGGAGGTTCTTCTAGGCCTTAGATAAATTGGGATGAGCCCAGTGTGACTGTCCGGTCTTATTCCCTTGGACTCTGCCTAGAGCCAGCTCAGTCTTTGGTGGGAAAGAAGAGGCAGAAGTTGGCCTGACCCTAGCTTTTGCTTTCTCTCTGAAGTTGGCTCAAGAAACAAGCAGGAAGACGTACAGTATCTTTGAGAAGCAGAAGCAGATGGATTGAAATGTTAAAAATCTGTTTTATTAAATGATTTCAGCTAACAAAATAATTTAATTAGGAAAAAAAGGGAAAGCACACAAACTATTCCTTCTGTGTAATATTTAAGTGGAATATCATTAATCTTTGAGAATTTTTGCATGATTAATATTGATACTTAAGAAGAAGCAAATGGAAATGGGAGAAGTCTTTTATAAATATTGGTTTTCTGGTGATCTAATCTTTATGGTAAAGGGTTTTTTTTTTGTTGTTTTTTTTAAAAAATAAACTCAGGGGTGATATACCATTGAGTTATATCCCTGGCCCTTTTTGTTTTTCATTTTAAAACATAATCTCACTAAGTTGCTTAGGGCCTTGCTAAATTGCTGAGGCTGGCCTTGAAATTGCAATGTTCCTGTCTCAGCCACCCGAATTGCTGGGATAACAGGCATGCACCACTGTACCCAGCTTTTGTGGTAGATGCAAATACTTTATTGTTATTTGTGTTGTTGCATAGTACAGTATGCAACTGGCAGTTTTCTTTGTCATGTTATAGAGCTGTGTAATTAAGATGTGTTTCCTAATGAATAACCTTTTCCATAGTAGAAGAATTTTCTTCTGGGATCATTCTTAAAAAACAAGGAATTCCTACAGGGATATAGAGATGATGTTAGTTACAGAAGGTAAACAGAAACATGCCTAATTTACTGTGGGGCTACCTGTTATGAATATCAGTGGAAGACATTGAAATACAATGCATGACACTGTTGTTAGACTCTCAAAGGCAAATAAGGTAATGACTCACAATACAGTAAGTACAAGAAACAGTTTCACCATGGGTCCTTGGTGAATGAAATACAAGTTCTGTGGTAGAGGCACAATTAAATGTTAGCTTTGCCTGAGAGAGCCATGTCTTCCCCAGGGCTAAAACATGAGTCATTTGGAAGCAAAGAGAACAGATCAAAGTAGGAGAAATTACTTGAGAACAGAAGCAACACAGATATCTTCTGGAACTTTTAGTAGTTTTTTATTTCCCTTTTTAAACTTCTGTTATATCATTGTTGTTATCTCTGATACATTTTGAAAAATTCTCCTTTGATGGGATGTATCATATTGGTATCTAGTAGAAATTAATCTTGTCAGGAAGGGGGTATAACCAAGCATTGCTTTAAGCCCCAGCATTAATTCACTTAAGTATTTATTAATCTTGTTTGCTCCCTTGGACTAGACACTTACAAATAAGTTTTTGCTGTCAGAGTGAGGCATGTACGACGGGGAACACAATCCCACCCCCTCCACCATGGTCATTATAATCTATGCAGTAAATCAATACTAGTTCCTCTAATTCCATATGTACTTGATTTTATGTGAAGTATGCCTTGTGATGGCTGAGCTTCCTTCAACAAGGTTATATATTTGTTGTTGTAAGGAAAAAAGCAGAAGTTTTTAAAGAGTGTTTACATCAAATGGTGAATGTATCCTTTCCAGAGCCCTGTGTCTATAGGTGACTATATTAATAAAACTTTTCAGTTTCAAAAGTGTTGTTCTCTCCCCTTTAGACCTTAGCTGGATTTCCAAAGTACAGGTGAATCAGCCAGCAGTTCTGAGGCGGGCACAACAAATTCAGGCTCGAAGAACCGTGAAAAAGGAGTGGCAAGTAAGGTTCTTCTTGAGCATTCTGTCCCTGTGTTTCACAATGCATGGTCTCTTCCCTCAAGGCTACAATATTGAATTTCGCTCAAGATGCATCTAAACTTAAAAGATTGCAGCTGTCCAAGACTTATTTTAATAATTCATATATGATGATGATGGGTTGGAGAAAGATAACACATTTATCCAAACAAGTTAAAAATCTTATCACTCTTGAGTGGCAAAACCGCAAATGAATTTGAGGCATCTTTATTCATGAGTGAATTAAATGGAATATTTTCTCAACGAATTTATTCAGTTTCTTAGATGTGCCTTCTTTGGTTGTCTTCTGGTTTAATTTTAAAACCATAATGTCTAAACCTGGTGTGTCCACTGTTGAGGCCCTGAGGGGTAAGAGTTGACCTTCTTTGACCATCATGCTTATCTTACTATTACTTTTCATAAATCACTTTTCAAAATTCCAAAGGTGATGTTTTGCAGAGTACTTATGGTCAGCATATTCTTCAGTGTTTACCAACCAAAGACGTGCAATGCAGTTCTAAAAGGAATTCAGAGTTCATTTCACAAGGGACTTGGAATACTCCTTTAGAGTAATATTCCACATTTTGCTCCTTTGGAAATATTCTGATTGAAAACATAAAAGGAAGTTCATCAGAATGAATTGTGAAACAGGAATATTGTTTTTAAAAAGGAATTGGATTAAATTGGAAAAAAAACAACATGGAACTTACAGATTTTAAAAAACAATTTTCCTTTCCTAGAGTGGAAAGGAAAATTGAAATAGAAACCTTCTTCCTGAGTTCTCCTACATCAGGGTAGCCACCGCAGATTCCTTGTGGATGAGATGGAAAATTCCGAAGTGTGGAGACTTTGTCTACTGGGGGTTTCTGTTTGGGATATCAATAGGAGAAAAAATATTAAGGTTCTTCTTCTTCCTTTTCACTTTATTCTGAGTAATGTTCATCTTGTCAATGAATCTCGTTTACACTTGTATCATCATATGCTTTAGAATAGTGTAGACATCAGGTATTAGTATCTGTGTTTGTCTAATGAGTACAAATTGGAGATTAATTTTAATTTGCTTTGCCTTTTCTTTCTACTAGGCTGCTTGGCTCCTGAAAGCTGTTACCTTTATAGATCTTACTACACTTTCAGGTGATGATACATTTTCCAACATTCAAAGGCTCTGTTATAAAGCCAAATATCCAATCCGGGAAGATCTCTTAAAAGCTTTGAATATGCATGATAAAGGTAATGTTGTATATAATATATCTGATGTTTACCTGCTTGTTTACCTCTCAATTATGAGATCTAAGAGGTCTTAAGATTCACCTGCTAACAAGATGGTAGTTGTGAAATCTATGATGGGAGCTCTGATCATATGTATGGGAAAATAATTGAAATGTTCTTTTAAAAATGGCAAGAAGACAATATGAATCCTGTTTTTAGGTCACTTCTTTCTGTCCACAGATTGAAATTTCTGGTTGAGAGTTTTCTTATATTTTTTCTCAATTCTTAAGTTCGGAAATTTTCTATCTAGTGACTCTAAAATACTAATTCTGATTCCCTAGCCACATATGAAAAAGTCAGTCTCATTATTTAATAATGACATCTCATACATAAAAGTATTTTCTGTGAGTCAGTGAAATACTTTTGAGAATAAAATGCAAATGGGAAATATTGCATGCTCGTATTTTAGGTTAGATCTTTCAAAAAAAGTCATTCTCACTTCTTTAGTGTACATGAGAGAAAGACCTTTCTGCAGTTGCCGTTAGTTTAGAATTTTAACATTTTAGTAATGGAGGAGACTTGAGAGTTAGTCCCCTTATTTTCTAAGTGAAGAAACTAAGACCTGGAAAGATCTAAGGCATTTCCAAGACACTATGTCTTATTACCTGCTGGGCTGGTTTTAGGAGCCAGCTTTCCTCTTTGTGGGATATCCTTTATGGCTTTGGCATGCCTCAGTGCTAGAGAGATAGCCCAATGCAGATATCACAGATAATGTGCAGATAATTTATAGACCTAAATATCTCTGTAGTTTTTAAAAAGTATTTATTATATTTCTTTTGAGTTGACAATAAAAATTCTACCTCACTGGGGCTGGGAGAGCTCTTGGTAGAGCTCATGGTTAGCATGCAGAAGGTTCAGTTCTCAGTACCAAAACAAAACAAAGCAAACAACCCCACCAGACTCCATCTTATTAATAGCACTTAAAAGGAACATCTTTGAGGTATAGACACTGGTTGTTTTAATAGTGGCTATTTGGTCATTTTAATTATTTATTTTTAAAATTTCAGAGCTTATACCTTAAAATGAAGTCTCCAGGTTTAGATTTTATTATTTCTTGCAAAAGAAGGAGTGAATTTAGTTAAATGTCATTTTGCTGTTCCATTCTGTATATTTATTTCACTTATACTTTTTTCCATTAACTCTCCTGTTTCAATGCTGTGCAAACCTGCATTTTTTTATCTACACAAAATAAAATATTTTAACTGAGTCATGATGAACAAGTCTACTGTTTAAGAATTTAAAAAATGATGTTATGTTAACCTTAAAGAACAGTGTATCAAAATTATTTCTATGACTATAATCAGAACATGATCCATGTTTTCAAGAACTAGAAGGGACTGCAGAAAGTAAAAATCTTTTAAGTTTGTTGCAGCATCATTGGAGTATAGTTTTTTTTCTCATTTTGTTTTCTGCCAATGTTGTAGTATAAATATATTAGCATATTGTGTGAGTTGAACTTCATATAAAGAAGGCTGCTATGATTTCTTTCTTCAAAGGCATTACTACAGCTGCCATTTGTGTTTATCCTGCTCGGGTATGTGATGCTGTAAAAGCACTGAAGGCTGCAGGCTGTGATATCCCTGTGGCATCAGGTAAGATTTATTGTGGCTTTTGTTGTTATTTTTCAACATGTTTCCACTTGTAAAATGTTGATGCCATGGAGTATTATATATTATCTTAATTTATATTAATTTAAATTAATTTCATATATATAATTAGTTATATTGATTCATGATTTTAGTATTTTTAGTTATTTATTAAAGAGCAGACATTAAGGTCTACAAATAAGGACCTACATCACCATGCTTAAGAAAACTAAGTTGTGGTCAGGTCAAAAAAAATCATAATGTGCAATACAATTTTATAAACACAAATGTATGTGTATGTATTCTGTTATATATATATGGAAAATATAGAAGTAAACATGTAGAAGGTACTGTTGTAACTCTGAGAAGTGAATTATTTATTTTGTGAATGTCAGTGACACTCAGCTGTATGCATCATTACAGTGATGTAACTGCATTGGGTCTCAAAGGGTGCAGAGGAGACAACAGTGTTGATAAGGTAGAGAATGACTCTTAGAGAACTCATATTTATAAAGTCACAAAAGCGTCATCAGAGGACTGAAAGGGGTTTGCAATGTTGGGTCCAAAAATAGGACAAAGAAGGTGCTGTGGGAGTGGAAGCGGTAGGGGCAATTCAGAGTCAGACGGCACTGGGCTTATAAACTGGGCTTGTTGTGGCTACACTCTGATGATGGAATGGCCATGAAAAGTTTTAAGCAGAGGAGTGGCATGATTAGCTTCATGGTGTAGTGAGTTAACTGTGGTAGGGGTAAGCTAGAAAGGGCCAAAATGAAGTTAGAGAGACTCACCACAGTCAATGTGGGAGAGGATGAGAACCTTCCGAAACCCAGAGGATACAGAAAAGAGGGCACATGCAGGAATTAACTGATTTAAGGTAGACTTAGCAGGATTAAGTAGGTACCAGGAAGAGGAAATTCTTAAAAGCTTTAGTTTAGTGTGTGTGTATGTGTGTCTGTGTCTGTGTGTCTGTACAGTTGACTGCATGGGATGGATGGATAGGCAGATATAAAATTAGATTCTAGTTTTAAAAGACATCAGAAAAATATCCTGATACTTTAAAAAAGCAGTCTATAAACTGCAAGTTAGAGGCTAGTCTCAGCAATTTAGCAAGACCCTTAGCAACTTAGGGAGTCCTCCTCTCAGAATAAAAAATAAAAAGGCCTGGGGATGTAGCTCAATGGTAAAGCACCCCTGGGTTCAGTTTCTGGTACCAAAAAACAAAAACCTAGCAGTCTATAAGATCATTAATTTATTTTAGGAGAAAAGCATCAAACGAAACACAGTGTACTGTATTTATGAACAACGTGTTTATGAGGATTCCCAAAGTATTTGGAAGCTATACCTTTATTGACCTTATTTTTTCATCAACCTCAGTCCAATTTTTTCCTTTATTCAACAGGGAGATGTGCTTCCCTGTAAGGTAGCTGACCCAAGGAATTTAATAACACCAAGGGAAGACAATAGGTCATCTTTATAAACAGGGACGGAGTAAATGATGAGCATATAAAAAAGGTTAAAAACTTTTCAAAAGTATAGATGTATTTTTATTTTCCTCTTACTCGTTCTTGACCCTCCTCTTGCCAGCTCTGTCCTGCCCCAATTCTGTGGACTGGTTAGGTATTTTTCTCTCCTGTATCCCTTTTCCCTTTTTTCTCATTTGGCTATTTCCTCCTTCCCTCCCTGCCTCTTTTTCTTTTCAGTGGGAGGAACCTGTGTTACAATCTGGTTATTACAGCTAAAGATGTTCATTTGTAAGTGAGTAAATCAAGAGTAAATAGAGATAGATAACTTGATCCAGAGTAGGATCCAGAATTAACTAGTGTTGGTTAAAACAAGGCTACACCTACTATGTTATGATGATCACTGTGATAACATGTTTTCCTTCTCTCTTCTTTCTTTCCTTTTGTACTAATGTTAAACTCGGGGGTTTTCCCACTGGGTCATAGCCACGGTCCCAGCTCTTTTCCTTTTTTTTTGGTGGGGGTACTAGGATTGAACTCAAGGGCACTCAGCCACTGAGCCACATCCCCATTTTTTAAGATAAGGTCTCACTGAGTTGCTTAGTGCTAAGGCTGGCTTTGAACTCTGGATCCTCCTGTCTCAGCCTCCTGAGCCACTGGGCTTACAGGTATCCACCATGACCTCTGGACCAGCCCTTTACTTTGAGATGGTCTTCTTGCGAAGTTGCTAGGCTGACCTTGAACTTTTGTTCCTTCTGCCTCAGCCTGGGTTGCTGGGATTTATCTTTAAGGATTCACTCTCAGTTGCTTGTTACTTAGTGTGCACCCTCATATGCATCTCTGCAACAGCTTAATTTTAGGTCTGCTAGAGAATATGATGTTAATATTTGTCCTGACACCAATACAACATGAAATAATGTTATTTCTTCATCCTTATGTATAATATAGGATGTTCTTAAGTGTCATTTATACTTTGTTTTCTTAATGCTGATTATTTTTTGGGGGGACATGAAACTTTTTGTTGAGCCTCTTACCAACTGAAATTTGTTTTTCTTCCCTCTCTTTTTTCCTTCCTTTCTTTTTAATTACTATTAGTGGCCACTGGCTTTCCAGCTGGGCAGACTCATTTAAAGACACGATTAGAAGAGATCCGATTAGCTGTGGAAGATGGAGCTTCAGAAATTGATGTGGTAATTGACAGGAGTTTGGTGCTAACAGGCCAGTGGGAAGGTAGGTATGTGTTCTTGCCTAAAAGAAGTCCTAAACCAGTGTGGTGGTGCATGCCTGTAACCCCAGTAACTTGGGAGGCTGAGACAGGAGGATTGAAAGTTTGAGGTCCACCACAGCAACTTAGTGAGGCCCTAAGTAACTTAGTGAGACCCTGTCTCAGAATTAAAAAAAAAAAAAAAAGGGCTGGGATTGTGGCTCAGTGGTAAACCACTCCTGGGTTCAAACCATAGTACCAAAAAAAAAAAAAAAAAAAAAAAAAGATAAAGTGCAGGGGGTGTCCTAGTTTTCTTCCCTTTGGGAAAAAACAAGGTGGGGATCTGGTAAGACAGCATGTTTTGTAGATCATTGTTCTTAGTTACAAGTCTCTAGATTAGAGGGTAAATTTAGGAGAAAACATGGCTAAGATTGCTTGTCCTTATATCATTTATAAATCTAGGTAGATGCCAATCTGCATGAACTTTTTATATTCGTTTGGAATATTATAATTAGATTAATAGTTATTTTCACATAGTAGATTAATGCACTTAAAATTTTTTTATTTTACTAATATGTTTTTCTTATAGAAAGAGTAGTTACTACTATTCTGTACTGTTTTGCTGCTCAATACATGAATCACTTCAGGCAGGTTTTTTATGAAAATTTATTTTAATATGTTGGTGGAAATCTCATTTTTTATCCTAATCTTTGTGGACTTTGAGGATGTGGGATTATGAATAAGTGTACTAAATCTGTTTTTACTCCTAATATTCTGTTTTTTAAAAACTTTTTATTTGTTCTTTTTAGTTATACATGACAGTAGAGTGTATTTTGATACATTATACATACATAGAGCATAGCTTCTCATTCTTGTGGTTTTATACATGGTGTGCAGTTACACTGATGGTATATTCATATATGAACATAGGAAAGTTATGTCCAATTCATTGTACTGTCTTTCCTATTCCCATCCCCCCACTTCCCTTCATTTGCCTGTGTCTAATCCAAAGTACTTCTGTTCTTCCCTCCCCTGCCCTTTATTGTGTGTTAGCATCTGCATATGAGAGAGAACATTAGGCCTTTGGTTTTTTGGGATTAGCGTATTTCACTTAGCATGATAGTCTCCAGTTCTTTCCATTTCCTGGCAAATGCCATAATTTCATTCTTCATACACATGGAATGAATATAGTTTCATCTTTATCTTTAAGGATTCACTCTCAGATTGCAATAAGACATTGTCCATTTTAGTAACAAGATACTATTTTTATAATTAGACATTAAAGAATCAAATAGATTTTAACTATCTTAAATATATTTGTATACTAAAAGGAGACATCAGTAACTAAAGTACAATTCTCCCTGAAAAAGTCATCATAGCAAGTAATTTAACCAAAATCTTTTAATGAAACCACAAATTAAAGCCAGAATGAGGCCAGGTATGGTGGCACATTCCTGTTATCTCAGGGACTTAAGGAGAGGCTGAGACAGGTGTTGCAAGTTCAAGGCCAGCCTTGGCAACTTAGCAAGACCTGTCTCTCCTTTTAAAAAATTAAAAGGACTAGTAATGTAACTCAGAGCACCACTGGTTTTAATCTCCAGTACTGCACACATACACAAAAGCGAGGAAGAGATTTTTTGTTTAGATGTGTATATGTAAGGTAAAAGCTAAGTTTTGTTCTAATTATGGAAGTTCTACCCACTCACTGTAATGAACAGAAATTCCACATTGTAGTAAAGGACATGGAAGTTGTCCATACTCTCACTCCCTGGAAATCATCCTGACAGTACTGCAGTGTGACTTTCAAGACCTTTTTCTCTTTATATGAACACACATGCTACCCCGACCCTTTAAAAAAGTTTAAATGATACCTATAATGTTTATCTTCTTAACCTACTTATTGAACTTGCCAGCATTTCTTGGATATCTTCTTGTGACTTTTTCTCTCCAGCTCTGTAGTAGGCCTCCTTTATTCATGGGGGATATCTTCCAAGACCTGCAGTGGATGCCCGAAATCACAGATGGTACTGAGCCCTATACATATGATATTTTTTCCTCTACATACACAACTATGATTACCTTTAATTTATAAATTAGGAACAGTAAGAGATTAATAGCAGTAATAATGAAATAACACAATTATAACAATATACTGCAATAAAAATTGTGTGAATGTTGTCTTTCTCTTAAAATATCTCATTGTGCTGTATTCACCCTTCTTTTTGTGGTGATTTGAGATGAAAAGACACCTGTGAGATGAGATGAGATGTAGGCATTGCAATATAGTATTAGGGCTAAAGGCTTTCTGAACACAAGTACTTCAGTATAGCAAGAGTTGACTGAAATGATGACTGAAATGGCTGCTAAGTGACTAGGAGAAGGTGGCATATATAGTATGAATATGCTGGAAAAAAGGATGATCCACATTCCAGGCAGGACAGCGTGGGACAGCATAAGATTTTATTACCCTACTCAGAATGGGGTGCAATTTATAACTTAAGAATTGTTTTTTCTCTACTTCTCCTTTTAGTATTTTTGTACCACAGTTGACTCCAGGTAATAGAAACTGAAGAAAATAAGACAACTGATTAGAGTTGTCTTACAACTCTATTACAGTTTGGATGTGAGGTATTCCTCCAAAAGCTCACATGTGAGACAATGCAACAAGGTTCAGAGGAGAAATGATTGGATGGTGAGAGTCTTAACCCAATCAGTGAATTAATCCCTGATGGGATTGTTAACTAGAGGCAGGTGGAGTGTGGCTGGAGGAAGTGATTAATTGGGGGTGTGGCTATATTTTGTATATGGAGCTGGATCTCTGTTTCATGATCACGATGTTTCCCTTTGCCACACTATTCTACCACTATCTTCTTCCCCACCTCGAGCCCTGAGGAATGGAGCTAGCCTTCTTCTGGACTAAGACCTCTGAAACCGTGAGTCCTCAAATAAACTTTTCCTCCCCTACAGTTGTGCTGGTCAGATCCTTTAGTCACAGCAGTGAAAAAGCTGACTAACCCAAGGGGGACTACAGTATTTATCTTCAAACTCTTTATCTATCTGTTAAGCCTAATTTCATCTTTTATCAATTATGAATTGCTTTTGATTAGGATGCAGCAAAGATTTAGGTAGAAGTTTAATTGCTCAAGTATTTATTCTCTTATATGAAGTTCAGAGGGGAGGTAGTTCCAGGGTGTTGTGGCAGCCACACAAATTTCTTGGAGACCCAGGCTACTTTCATCTTCTGTTTCCCAAACACCTGATATCTGCTGTCTTACCAAGGACACTTCATTGTCTTAGATAGTCTCTGAAGTTATTTACATACTCTTCTTAGATGGCAGGAAAGAAGTCTTGTTCCTTCCAAAAGTCTTATACAACTCTTGCTTATTGTATCCTCTTGGCTTGAAACTGAGTTAAGTGGCCGCAATGATTGCCTGCAGTTGAAGCTGGGAGATGTGGTTTTTAGCTTGGACTATTAGCAGCAATCCCATATATTTCCATTTCCTACCTCTCCCCCCATCTATACTTGTCAACAATTTTAACCCTCGCCAGCTTTAAATTTTCCACAGTTCACAAATAACTTTTCACTCTTTTAATTCATGTTGCTTTGCTTATTATTGTTCATGTGTGTTTTGGGCAATTGTAATTACCCTGAAAAGATTAATTTTAAGTAGATATTTCTGTCCTTATGTATTAATTCTGCTTATCTGCTTTTAGTCACAGATTTCAGTTAAGATTTAAGGCTTAAGTAAGAGGAAAAAGTGAGTACACGTAATATTTAAAACAAATCTGGGGGCTGGGGATGTGGCTCAAGCGGTAGCGCGCTCGCCTGGCATGCGTGCGGCCCGGGTTCGATCCTCAACACCACATACAAACAAAGATGTTGTGTCCGCCAAATACTAAAAAATAAATATTAAAAAAAAAATATTTAAAACAAATCTGGAAATAAACTACATGAATTAGTTGGATAAAAACCTCTTTGTCCTTTATGTCTTTTTCTTCAGCAGGTATAGATATAGATGTACAGCTTATATTATAACTAGTGCTGTTCTCTCTCAAATACTACTAATTGGAATATAAAAATACAATAGGAGATGGATTTTGATGTAATTGGCTATTCCTTAACGAACTAGGGTGGTTGTTTTTAAAGAACTGATAATTTCCCAATAATAGACATTCACACAAAATATAATAACACATCTGTGTCCTAGACCATACTTTTCTATTAACTTTTTCTTATAGTGCTAATAACCTCTTGACCCAAAACAAATTGAAAAGAAACATTTAATACTAGAAATTTATTTCTAAATAGAAACCTGCAGTGACTTAGGACTTTTTTTACTTCTGTATTTTGTTTTAATTTTGATTCTCAACTTAATTACATAGTATATTTTTTACTGCCATGTTTTAATATCACATGTTTCCTAGAGTTAATGTTTTGGAATGTGCTGATGGAAATGCTTATCTATTACATTTTCAAATCCAGGTGCACTGAGATTTGTAGGATACTTTGTAAAGTGCAATAAAAAGAATCCACTTTTTAGATCTAGCCATTCAGAGTGCATCCTGACCATTTCTCATGGTTAGGCCCATTCCAGTGGAGGATGTGAGCTGAGAGAGGAGACTGGAGAGGGACTTGTATTCCTCTTTTTGCATTCTGCTTGGCAACCATTCAACATCTCTACTTTGCTCTTCTATGACCTTGCAGCTTCTTCATTGTTAGCATATGACCTCCCCGCTGCTTCTCCGAGGCCACAGACATCTTCAAACAGCATCTTCTTAGGGCTCTTGCTTCTGGTTTGCTTTCCTTTGCTTCCTTTTTTCCTCTTTCCTCCTAAAACAGTACTTTCACAGTGCTGTGGCTCTTGTGTCCTTCTGCAGAGGCCCTACTCCATGTATTGTACATCATTTCTTTTCTGTATATTTAACCTTTCTATTCTAGCTCATTCTCTCAAACATTTAAGCACACTTAAGGTTTTCTTACACATTTAAAAAAACAAAACAAACAAACAAAAACCCTCACATGCCAACATCCCCTTTGTCCTCAGCTAAACTTGACTTTCTTTTTTTCGTCTTTATAACTGAAAATCTTTTTTCTTTTCTCTTTTTGTGGTGCTGGGCTCAAACCCAGGGCCTGTGCCTGTTACGCAAGCACTCTACCACTGAGCTACAGCCTAATCTTTAGGACTGAAATTGTTGAAAGAGTCCTATTTCTTTGTTTTGAAAACTTCTAATCAAGATAATAATGACCTTTCATTTAACTGTGCCCAGTGAATTCTCCTTGGTTGTTGACTTAGCTTTATTCAGCAGTTTGCAACAGTGGACTCTCTCTTCCTTCTGGAAACACCATCATGGCTTTGTGACTTTATATCCTGAGATTCTCCTTTATGTTTCTCACTGGGTTGAAAGCTCCTCCACCTCCTCTATCATCCCTGCAATGTTCTGTCCCAGCACAACCTCTTCTTAGACTCTGCACACTCTCTTAGAAAGCTGATTTGAGTTATGTTCCCTATAACAAAGGCTGACAGACCTCTGAGCACTAGAATCTGGGTCCGTCTGACTTCGAACTCATATTCCATTTTTTCACTAAACCATGTTGCTTTTCATCCATTGTTGCTATAAATGTACACATTCAAAATTAGTGAATCCTGTTAAGAATCTCTTTTAGAGAGAAATCTATTAAAGTATTTATATTACCCTACTTTTTTTTTTGAGAGAGAGAGAGAGAATTTTTTAATATTTATTTTTTAGTTTTCAGCAGACACAACATCTTTATTTGTATGTGGTACTGAGGATCGAACCCAGTGCCGGGTGCATGCCAGGTGAGCATGCTACTGCTTCAGCCACATCCCCAGCCCCTCCCTACTTTGTTAATGATTTCTATTCAATAAAGTTTAAAGTTTTCTGATTATTTAGAATTAGTTTGTCAGTAATTTTCATATTATCTGGGATTATAATGATGCTTTCAGGAGCTACTGAAATCCTTGAGGTGATTCGCCACAAAGCTGACAGTCCAGACTGCTGTGTTTTTCGGTATATAGACCTTTTTAGTTGATATTGTTCTGGTCCTTTTAGTCTGGTCATTTGCAATTCAGCTTTTTCCTGGTGGGTCATATTAAGTTTGCTATCACATGCTTCCTTTTCTGACAGTACTTCTCTCACTTCTCTCCATCTGAAGGTAGACATGTACACATATAATTTGGACGGTGATTTTAATTGGATACACTGTGGGGTGTATTGATGGTTCTCAGAATCATTAGACAAACATTTTCTGAGTACTTTACCCAGCTCTTCCTCTCACAGAATCTCTCCCACTGCTGGGTGCATCTGCAAAATCAGAATTAAGAGTTGGATGTGAGCGAGGAACAGGCTAGACTGTGCAGACTGTGAGTTGTGGCATTTTCATTGAGTGTTACTCAGTTTCATTGAATGTTAATTTCAGTGAGTGTTATTCCTATGACTGGTATGTGTAATACCATGTGTCTTTATGGTAATGTTGAAGTTGGCATCTATGTTACATTTCTCAAACGTTCTTTGAAGAGAGCATTTGCCAGAAAGATTTGTCATCACATAAACCTTATTGAGTAGGTTTTGAAAATTACCTACATTCTATAGTGTGTAAATACATAGAGGTGGTTTTCCACTTTTTAAAATGACCTTTCTGTGCTGCGTATATGTACCTAATATATTTACCAATAACATGGAAATGCTATTAATTCAGACCTTACTCAGGAATCTTGTTCTTTGAGCTCAGGACCTAACCTCGATTTGGCATACCCATTCCACACTGGAGCACCAGCAGACCTGTTTAAGACCATCTGTGATATAGATGTATACATCCAAAATTAGTGAATTCTGTTAAAAATCTCTTTTAGAGAGAATCTATTTAAGTATTTATATTTCCCAACTTTGTTAATAATTTCTATGAGACCATCTGTGATATTTTCCCCCAAAGTACAATTAGCGTAGCAATTGAAAGTATTGTCTGTCTCCTGTACCCACAGCCTCCTGTGCTTTTCATCTCTTTCAGTTGCTCTTCCCTGAGTTGTTCTCTTAAACTTGATTTGTGGAGTATAAACCTCATAGCTCTCAAGAGTTTCAGGGTGAGAGAATGAAATTTCATGGCCAAGGCTATGATGTCTTTCATTTTCTTACTTGAAGTGGATCCTAAAAAGGTTGAATCTGATCAATAATCTATTTTTCTTATTTGCTTATTTTTACACAAGAAGAATGATAGAACATCTCTGAAAAGAAATTATTTTCTTTCTTTTATAGAGCTGTTAATTATATTATTTCATCAGAAAAGCATTTCTAAATCTAATATACTTTTTAGGGAGGAATCACATAATCTATAATCTGTGGTTTCTTGGTATTGAGGGTTGTTTATAACAGAGAAATTCTGTAGATACTCATGGCAGCTCTGTGCTTTTATGGTTTTTGTTTTTATGCTATGATTCTTCAAAACTTCAAATACTATTGATAAAAGTGTGTGTGTTTTATTTCTTGTAGGTTTTTTTACTACCTGGTATTTTAGCCCATCTCTATTTTCATCTTACAAGTTTAATTAGTTGCTTTGATGGATGAAGCTGTGTTCTTGAATATTTTGTGACTTTTTTAGTACTAAAGGTGGCTGTACAATTTTATATTAAGTGTTTTACTGTACATATAATTATCTTAAGAGTTATTTTAAGGCCATTTTTGTGCAGTGTTGAACATCTTTCTGGTACTCAAAAATAATTGCTTAGATATGTTCATTAGCAATTATTTTTTTAACTGCTTTTGAATAGCATGAAATATAAAAAGAATTCCGCTTTCTGGCTTTTAGATGGATACATGGTTTCTAAGTATACAGATTCTTGCATAATATGCCATTCTACACATGCAGACTTTATTTACTACGGTTACTAGGTTGTCTACATCTGGAGTAGTATTTTTCCAAAAAACTTAACGTATTCTCAGCTACTTCAAGATTAAGAATAGACTTTCCTTTTAGATGGAACCTGGAGAGAAACCCGGTAATTTTAGAGGGAAGTAAAATGCTATAGGTCCTGTTGGCAGCTGGGGGCAGTGTTGCAGAAGCTAGAGCCAGTTGCTAAACTATTGTGGAAGCTGAGGGAAAGGTTATCAGTGGGTGCCAAGTTAGATAGCAGCAAAAAGTTCTGGTGTTCACTGCATAGTAGGATGATTATAACTCTGTGTGTGTGTGTGTGTGTGTGTGTGTGTGTGTGTGTGTGTGTTTGTACATCTTTTTAAATGTTTCACTATAAAGAAATGACAAATGTTTGAGTAAATACATTTACCCTGATTTAAAAGCTTCTCAATGTATAATGTATTGAAAATGTATCAAAACAACACATGGTACAGCATTAATATGTATAATTGTTATGTTTTTATTTATCAGTTAAAAGTTAAATTGAAGAAACAAAACAGATGCAATATGACCTCCTTTGCTCCTATCCACTGCTTGGATCTATACTCTGATGCACACAGGCCTTTCCCAGTGAGGCCGAGTTCCCTTGACTCCTGTCAGCAAACGCTCCACCAAGGCAGCCTTACTTGTTTTTCAACTGGGAATGCTGAACAGAGGTCATGTTATGACATCCACTTCTCATCAGTGTGACAGTAGTAGGAGGGATGTGGGGGGACAGGCAGGAGACGAGGCCTCTGCAAGTTTTGCCATGATATTGATTAAGCATCTGCAATGTAATATATCCTGGATTTCTAGGACACCCACTTTTCACTACTCCTGAAAACCTCATTATAAGTCAAAACATTTATTATCAGGTTTTTAATATAACATCACTATGCCAGCCAATTCTCTGGTGTACATGTTTTGTTAAGTTTTGCATTATTCTGACTAATTTACAGTTGAGTATTTGAATTCCATTTTCATTTGTCAGCCATCTTTTATATTCCAAATTAATATTTTTCTGGTATGTGGCAAGAATTGTTCTTTCTTTTCTTTTCTTTTTTTTTAATGGAGAATTTTCAGTTTTATAATGTTTGAATTTTTAACAACGAACATATATTACATGAGTATGTGAGCAGAAAATAGTAATAAAGACTCTATGGAATAGGGCCATGATATATGCAAAGGCTTAACTGAAAGGACTTTCTTGAAGTATTATTTATAATAGCAAAAATCTGGAATCTGAAGTATTTAATAATAGGAAAATGCTTGAATTAATCTTTATGTCAATGTGATAGCAGATTGTATAACTGATAAAAATTGTGCTATAGACCTATATTTATAAATATGGAAAGTACCTATGATATATTGAATGAAAAAATAAAAACAGGTTACAAAATAATATCTCCCACATATAATCACGTTCTTTGAAACTTTAAGAACTGTAGAGTGGTTGATAGTCTCAATAGCCTTTCCATTTAAAAAAATGCTTAGATGCTAAACAAATTATAATAAACATGTCAAACATGTATATTTTGGTGTGGGGTGGGGTACTGGGACACTCACCACTGAGCCACATCCCCAGCCCTATTTTTTTTTTTTTTACTTTAGAGACAGGGTATCGCTGAGTTGCTTAGCACCTCGCTGTAGCTGAGGCTGGCTTTGAGCCTGCAATCCTCCTAATCTCAGCCTCCTGGGATTACATGTGTGTGCCACTGCCCCCGGCTTCAAACATGTATTTTTAATTTTTATTTTTGAGTAATTTTAAACTTACGGGAAAGATGCAAAAATTGTATATGAGACTCCAGTTTGCTCTTTATGCAGTCCTTTATTGTAGAAATCAACCTCATTTACCATTTCTGTCCTTTGCTTATTCTCTTTATTTGCATACACATATACACACAGTTTTTTTCGAACTGTTTAAAATTAAGTTTCAGACCTGTTGACCCTTACCCTTAAAATACTTGTATTTCCTAAAAAGAACTTGTACCAAGCCACAGCACACATTAAGTACAAAGTCTTTGCTCAGATTTTGCAGATTGTTCCTGTGGTGTTCTTTATTAGGTCTAGGATCAGTTGTTAAATGTCTCTTTATTCTTCAGTCTGAAACAGTTCTCTGTCTTTCCTTGTCATTGAAGATTAAAGGCCTGTTATTTTGTAAAATATATCTCAGTTTGGATTTGTTTTGGGTTTTTCTCATTATTAGCTTCAAATTATTCATTTTTGACAGGAATCACAGAAGTTTTGCTCTGTTCTTCTCAGTACATTATTTCAGGAGTCACAAAATGTTAATTTTTCCAGTTCTTAACAATTTTACTTTTTTATTTGGCTAGGATGATTTTTGCCAAGTTTTTAAATGTAAAATTAATAAGTATTTTGCATTTTAATAAGTAGTTAATACACATTATAAATGGAGATATTTTGAGACTATGTTAATATCTTGTTACTCACCTAGCTTTTATTCACTATTTTATCATCCATTGATAATTCTTCAGTTATTACTTTGATAGTTACCATATGGTGATTTTCTAATTTCATTATTTCATCTATACTTAGTTGGCATTTCCTTGTCTCTCTTCATTTTTTCCTTCTTCCTTCCTGCCTCCCGTCCTTCCTGTCTTCCTGACTCCCTCTTTTCTTCCTTCTCTCTCTTCCATTTGTAAGGATTCATATATTTCTATTTTACTTAATTGGTTATAATTCTTATATGATTGTTACTTATTTTGATACTCAGATTGTCCCTGATATGGCCAGTAGGAGCTGCTTCAAACTGGCTCCTGTGTGCTTTTGATGTTTCCATCATTCTTTGAGAACCTTCTTGCTTTATTGTAAAAGATGTTTCAGGCTTATCTTTGACTTTTTGTACCTCTATTATGGTTTAGATGTGGTGTCCCCCAAAAGCCCATGTGTGAGACAATGCAAGAAGGTTTGGAGGAGAAATTATTGGGTTATATCCTTAACCTAATCAGTGAATTAATCCCTGCTGGGATTAACTGAGTGGTAACTGGAGGCAGGTGGAGTGTGGCTGGAGAAAGTGGTTCATTGGGGTCATAGCTATGGGGTATATATTTTGTATCTGGAGAGCGGAGTCTCCCTCTGCTTTCTGATCATCATCTAAGCTGTTTCCCTCTGCCATACTCTTCCACCATGATGCTCAGCCTCACCTCGAGTCCTGAGGAATAGAGACAGCCTTCTATGAACTAAGACCTCTGAATTCATGAGCTCTCAAATAATTCTTTCTCTACAATTGTGCTGGTTGGGTCCTTTAGTCAGAGCTGTGAAAAAGCTGACTAAAACAACAGTCTTGGAGTTGGCCATTTCTCCAAGGAGCTCTTTTTCCTTTTATTGAAGAGTGTATTTAAAAACCAGGATCTGGATGCTAAGTTATTGAGATGTTCTTATTTCTAGACTCTCTTAGAGGATAGATCTAGGAAATCCACATGCAAAACACACACACACATACACACATGTAAACATATATACATCTATAGCTGTTTATTTATCCATTCATCCATCTATCCTTCTATCCTTCTTTCATCTATCAGTCTCTCTCCCTATGGATTTATATTAGTACCTATGACTTCATTACTGACAACCTCTATTACAATCCAATATCACAAGGATTAGTCTTCCCTTTCCCTTTTCTGTATTTATGCCCTTCTTTATTGCCAGTGAGAAATTTTACTTTTCTTACCTCAATGTATTCATCTGTTTGGTCAATATTTTTCTATTTGATCAATTGTCTTATATATGACAATGTCTAGACCCTGCAGGCTCTCTCCCTGACCCAGCACGGGTGGTGGTGTTCAGCAAGTTCTCCCTAATCCCAGAATTCCCAATCCTCACTGGTTAGGATGTCCTTGACTTTTTCTGACACAGTGGACTACACCTTATTCCTCGCCCTACCCCAACCCCTGATCGAGCAGCATATGAGCAAAGAGTTTCTCTAGACCCCAGTGATATGTCATTCCCTCAACCTTTATAGCAGTGAGTAGCTGAGAGTACTCTACCCCTCTGCCTCCCTCCAGCTGAGAGCTGCCACAATTGTCAGAATTGTCTTTAAGTCAGTAACTAGAGGCTGTTTGGTATTAGGTATGCAGCCTAAGTATTTAGAGTAAATCAATGTTTCTCTTTATTTTACATGTACTTATTATAAAGGTGGACCTGTGGGAAGCATAATTTATTGATCACCTTCATAATCATTTGAATAATTACATTTATTCCTAGAATTTTAGAAGTGTTTGAGCTATAAAGGTAGGGCTGTTTTGTGTAATCTTTTTTTTTTTTTTAAAGGTTTAACTTTACTTTTTAAAAATTTTTAAACCTTTTTATTTTATTTATTTTTTTTTATGTGGTGGTGCTGAAGATCGAACCCAGGGCCTTCCACGTGCTAGGCGAGCACTTTACCGTTGAGCCGCATCCCCAGCCCCTTGTGTAATCTTGAGGAGAAAAATGAAGCTTGGAGAAGTTTAGTAACTTTCCCAAGGAACACATCTAATTAGCAGCCAAGTAAAGTACTGGAAAATTCTGATTCAAACCTGTGAACTCTATTGCAACATGATGTGCCGGTCTTGTTTTTATCCAGAGGCTCACAGAACAATTTATAAATTGTTGTTAGTAATTGAATTATGCAAAATTATTTTATGTTTCTGAATGACTTTGGAACTTTTCAAACTATGCAACCTTTTTTCTTTATTATTTTATATTTCTGAATGACTTTGGAACTTTTCAATCTATGTAACCTTCTTCCAGATTGCTTTTCTAGTGTTGCAAAGAGGTTGCATTTTATATTCTTAAAGAAGCCTAGGTGGTGGTCTCTGCTTTTCTAAGTTCCTTGCTATTCAAACTTAATAAGGTCAGTAGTTCCTGTAACAGTAACACTCACTACCAGCAATAGGAACACAAGTAGCTGACTTTCCTAGATTACTATTAACTCTAGGTGACACTAGAGATTTTCCTTCCCTCTTTATCTGTTTTAACTTCTTTGGTGCTCATAATACCTCTATGAGGGTACAGATTTTGATTATCCCTATTTTATAGATGAAGAACCTAGAACAAAGCCTAAGAGTTAAGTAACTTGCTCAAATCAAACAACAAATTGGTGGTAGAGCTGGGGTATAAAATGTACACTATTGTCCATTATACCATCTTTCCTCAGTAAATATTTGTCATACTAGAATTACAGGTTGAAAATGACTGGATCCAGTTCTGATTAAGTTAAGATGAAGAGAGATTTATTAGGAAGTCCTGGAGTGGCTCACTGAATAAGCAAGAAGCCTGGAGAACTAGGCATTGAAAAAAAGGACCATGGAAGACCAGTTGGCAGAGAATGTAGCTCAACTGTACCATAGGAAGTTTGTCCGTAGTACCACTGATAGTGCTGTTGCTATGGCCAGCACTGTTCCAGAGAGCTGGCTAGTGGCCAGCCACTGGGCCACAGGACCCATGGGTCTGCTGCTAGGCTGATGCTGTAATAAAAAAGGAAATCTAACTCTTGTTTCATCTTTGCATCTTTTAGTAAGATTCAAAGGCCCTGGTAGAAGCAGTCACTCAAGGGAGACAATATCACATTTAAGAAAGGCCAGATTTGTAGATGTTTTGATTTAATTGTTCCCATATAGTCTGGCCAGGATGGTAACAGAATGAAATGATAACTTTCCAAATGTTGAATCTTAAAAAAAAAAGATATTTTCTGAGGGAAACTTGATCTTGTTATGTGGGTGAAATAGGTCACTAAAACGATTTGAGAAAAATCACCGGGAAATTGGCAGCTAAAGAATGAGAGGGCACTGATTGTCTATTTGTTAAATCCAGTTAAGCTCTAAGTGACCACTTTTTGGTTCACTCTGGGTCAGAGATAAAATAGCCTAACTTCCAAATGACTAATAACTGGACAAATCATAAATACATCTAGATTTTCTGTCTAATATTAATAGTAGGTAAAGAAATTCATTGATAGTACTCTTTAGAAAAAGGATGATAGTTTTGTTCATAAATATGATTATTATCAGTGTTTTAAGAATTTGTTATTCAGGCCAGAGTTCACTTTAGCCAATGCTGTAATAAAATATTTTCAAGCCTTATCTGATGACTCACTGATTTGTAAGTACTAATCCATATAACAATTTCTGTTTGGTACAATGAATTGGATCAGGCCACGAAATAAGACATGACTTTTATCACACACCACTTAATGGAAACTAATTTTATTAGAATTCTGAACTTTTAGTGATTAAAGTTTTGATTGCTTATAGTATGTCAGACAATAAAGTACTTTACATATATCTTCTTTTTTTTCATTTTCATAGTAACCCTTTAAACTACATATTACTATTGATACTGTAAGGATGAAACTGAGGCTGAGAAGTAACTTGCTTGAGGTCCTACAAGAAATGGTGGAGCTGGGTTTTAAGTGCACATTTATTTGACTCTAAAGCCTACTTTTAATGTTAATACTTTATTTTGAAAGAAAACCATTAAATCACAAGTCTACTATGGATTAGCACTCTTGAATTTTTAGATCAGGAGATTGCCTTGTCAGTTGTTCTTAGAAAACAATTTTCTCTTTTTAGAGTCAGTGGCTCAAGAAATGCCATTCCATCCAAGATTCATTTTCTGAGTTAAAAGAATGTAAATTGTTATTGCTGCATAGGCCATTACTGTTTATAACATTCCTGCACAAGTTGTCATACTGGATGTGTGGATCACACAACTTTCTCATGGGTTAGGATGAAAACTGACAGGGTCAGGCAGGCTATGTGGCATCTCAGATCATCTCTAGGACTTGAAACTACTCATTATTAAGGATTGAATATTTTCAGAAAAGGACTGAATGGTTACCATCTCTTGATGGTAACAAATCTCTAAATTTACCAAGCATCTTGTATAAGATATCTCCTTGTATAAAATATCTCCTTGAATAAAATATCTTTTTTTTTTAAATTGAGTTTTCACTTTCAAGCTTCAAATTAAGTTCAGGCTTTCTAGGATTGGGAAGGCAAGTTTTGTTTATTTTATTTTAACTTTTATGGTTTTGACTGAATTTGCTGATTTGAAGCTAAAGTGTAATCTTTTATGTGTATTAGGGTAAATCTCTAAATTATAGAATTCTCATCATGGCATTAAAAATGCTAATCCTAACCCTTATTGTGAAATGTTTTTCTCTTGCTCAGTTTAGTCCATGTGCTTACAAAACTGCTTTCTATGTATGACATACACATACACATGGGAAAGAAAAAGCCCATCTTAGTCTTGACAGTGTGACATTAGTCTTAAGTTCTATAAATGAAGGTGGCTCACTGATGTATAGGGTAAAAGCCCAGATCCACTGATGTCATTGAAAAAAGCCTGTAAAATAATTCTTCAAAAATTTAATACTCATTACATCTTATTTGTTTACTAAAATTCTGTTACTTTGAATATGAATTGTTTTAATTCAGTCTTATCTTGTTATATACATAGTTTTTTGGAGTGTGTGTGTGTGTGTGTGTGTATAATTTTTAAAAATCAAGATGCTTTCTGGGTACTGTATGGAGCTCTAGAAAGCCAGATGTGGTGTGGCTATAGACAAATAGATTCAAGGCTGCATCATCAAATGCCTCTGTGGATAGCCTTATGCATATACATCTAGTAATACGTGATCAGGCTCAACACTTTTTAGTCAGATATATAGATATAAACCCTTGTAGATAGTGGATCAAAAGGTTCTATCTTTGTTATTATTAGCAGGACTCTTAGGAAAGGTCTGCTTTATACTCCAACAAAAGAACCTATTATATGTGAATGAAAGAATTAATAGAGACCTACGGATTCTTGTGTTTTGTTTTATTTTTAGTTTGCAGTTTGGTGTACAACTTTATGTATGTTAAATTTTTTTTTCTGATAAGTCAACTATCATATGGAAGAGGTGGAAATTATTTATAATCTGCATGGCATTATAACAATATTTAAAAAGCTCCATGACTCTGGACCTGGGGCCAGGGCTGAGAAATGGTTTCCTAGTGGCAAACTAAGCATTCCTTGTAACACGATGTGAACTGCAACAGAATGCTCTAGGCAATATTAAATTGCGGTGATTTTTAGAAAGTGACAAATGTTTTATGTTTCCTAAATCTGAAATGGGTTCTACCAGCTCTAAACGGCTGCCAAGTTATGTTATCACTTGCCTGCTTTGTAACTGCCTCAATTATTTTCTTCCCCAGCTCTGTATGATGAGATCCGTCAGTTTCGCAAGGCCTGTGGGGAGGCTCATCTCAAAACTATCTTAGCAACAGGAGAACTCGGCTCTCTCACTAATGTCTATAAAGCCAGTATGATAGCAATGATGGCAGGTAAGTGTTTTATATTTAAATGATGTTTTGTATTAGATTGATGTTATTTAGGAAGAATAAATAAATGAAAGCATTTGTCTATTATTAAAAGTTCTAACCACTTAATTTTTTTTTTTTTTTTGTGGGAGGTGTGAGATATTTTGTGAATACATGTACAGTGCAAACTAGTCAAAAACTCTTGGCTTTCTTCCACATTTCCTGTGGCGTTTCATTGTTGCACTATTCTTATAAGGCAGTAGATGGCTCTCTTGTTAGTGAATTGCCTTTTGTGTTATTTGATTATTCATTCATCAACATATGTTAGACAGGACTTATTTCTCTGACTTATTTAAGCTTTGGATTTCTCTCAGAGATGTGTACCCATACTATTTAAGGCAGCTTCTGCTTTTGTGTCAATTAAAAAAAAATTAGTGTGGTATTGTTTTTCATACTTTCAAATGTAGATTGACTTATTCTTTATTTTTACAAATAGCAGATCTATCCATTTAGACATGCAATCTTGAAACCTCAGAGTTGTGCTTGAGATTTTTCTTACCTTCAGTCTTGAGAGTTCTTTTCTTTACTGTATCTGTCCTCCACATTGTTGCAAAACTAACTTTTAAAAAGTGTTAATTTGATTATGGTGCTGCTTGCTTAAAAATCTTTTGGTTGCTTCTCTTTTTCTTCTAGATAAAGTATAAATTCTTCAATTCCTCAATCATCCTTCCTAAGACTTCCAAAAAGTCCTTCCTAAGACCCTTCCTGTGTCTCTACCATCATCATCACCTTTTTTTTTTTTGTGGTGCCGGGGATTGAACCCAAGGTCTTGTGTATGCAAGGCAAGCACTCTACTAATGGTGCTATATCCCCAGCCCTCTACCATCTTCTTTTTCTTTTACCCCACAGGCTCCAGTAATATGGAATGATATATAGTCCTGTGGCTGATATCATCCAAGCTTTTGTATCTTTGTAGGTGCTGTGCACCTGCCTAAAATGACTTGAATAACTCCTTGGTGTCTTTGTATTCACAGGCATCACCCTTTTCAGGAATATTTTCCTGAAACCACTTCTTCCTCTACCACTTGGCCCATTTTCTCCTGTGTGCCCCCATATCTTTTGAAACTTCTTAATGTTACCTTATCATACTGCACTGTGATTAAAGGCTAAATTCTAGGGGCCAACCCTACTAGGGGCTCACATTTAGATGAAGATACCTGGCTTCCCTGGTCTTAAATGTGGGCCAGGGCTGGGGATGTGGCTCAAGCGGTAGTGCGCTCGCCTGGCATGCATGCAGCCCAGGTTCAATCCTCAGCACCACATACAAACAAAGATGTTGTGTCTGCCGAAAACTAAAAAATAAATATTAAAAATTCTCTCTCTCTCTTTCTCTCTCTCCCCCTCCTTCCCTCCCTCCCTCCCTCTCTCTCTCTCTCTCTTTAAAAAAAAATGTGGGCCATACACTGTAGTTACCCTTTTGAATTTTATACTCTGTATTTCTTGAAAGTTTTGTTAGACCTGGTAGATCATCTCTGGAACACTAATGAAAACCAGCCTGCTAGGCATTAATGGTGCTATTGCCCTCATCACTGCTACTGGACCAGAAAATATCTGTTCTTACTGTTCCATTTAGAGCAAATTTCCGAAAATCTAAGAGTAAGAAAGAACAGAACACTGAACAGTGGGTTGTTTAGTGGTGTTCATATTTCAGCGGTCCATAGTGAAAGGCTGCTGCAATTCTTTGGAACCTGGGAAAAATCCCTTTGAATCTTAGGTAGACTTATAGTTTCCCTTTCATGCTCTGTGCCAGCACAAGGGATTGTTAGCTCAGGCAACAAAGCAAAAGTTTAGAAATGAGCAACAGTAGCCATCCATTTGCACTACCCATTTTGTGGTGCCTTCACTATTGGTGTATACATGAGACTGATATACTCAACAGGTCACATCTGAGCCACTCTTGAAGCATCTGTTACCCTCGTATAGTTTATTCATTTTGAGAGGTGAGCCTAAGTCTATTCTACCTACTGAACATACTACTTACAGTAGGAACATGGTATTAGGTCATCATGCTTTGGAAGCCTTTGTTCCACTCTGTATCCTTCTAACCATAGGGAAAATTTGATTAGAAACTCTCCCTTCCTACCCTCTCTCTCCCTCTCCCCCACTCCCTCCCTCTCCCTCTCACTTCCTCCCTTTCTGCTTATTTTGCTGTCCATGTTGTTTATCCGCTTCAATTTTTTTCATTCAACCAGTGTCTGTTGTTAATGTACTATGAGTAATGACCAGTATTCATATTCAAGTCTTTCTCCTTCCTCTTCTTGTTTCTGTGGTACCAGGTGAACCCAGGGCTTTGTGCATGTCAGGCAAGCACTCTAGCACTGAGCTACACTCCAGTCCTACCAGATACTTTTAAATAATATATATATATATATATATTTAGTTTTCAATGGACCTTTATTTATTTATCTGTGGTGCTGAGAGTTGAACCCAGTGCCTCACACATGCTAGGCAAGTGCTCTACCACTGAGCCATGACCCCAGCCCTAAATAATATTTCTTAATCTTCACATCAGCCTTGGAGTTGATGAAGAAACTTGAGATAAAAGTAACTTAAGGTCACAAAGCTAATACATCTTCTATAGTTCTTATTTGACCCAGGTCCTCCTGCTCCAGATTTATTGTTTTTTTTCACTTTCATAACTGTTTCCCAAACCCATCATGCTAGTGCTTAGCATGAATGAAAGATACAGTCTTTGTGAGGTATAATGTATGAAAGCATCTAGCTCATTTCCTGGTCCATGTTTTATCCTGTTGAGATATATAATAGAGTTTTAAATATTTTTTAAAGACCTTTCTAAATTTAAAAATTTTTATATTATTTTAACTTTATATGTAACTCACCAAATAATCCTCTCTATTAAGACTAACTAAATTTACATTGTTTTCTACTATTTTTTTTCTTTCACTGATTTATTTTTAAAAATCAATTTTATTTCAGTAAATTTGCATTCTCTTTAATTCAGATGATAAATATATAGTGTGGGGATTTTTGACAATTTGTATACATGTGTAGCCATTACTCCAGTCAAGAAGTAGAATATTTATATCATCCCAGAAATACTTACACATCCATCCATCCATCCATCTATCTATCTATCTATTTATTTAATTATAGTTGTTGATGGACAGAATGCCTTTATTTTATTTCTTTATTTTTATGGGTGCTGAGAATAGAACTCAGTGCCTCACACATGCTAGGCAATCACTCTGCCACTGAGCTATAGCCCCAGCCCACTTACACATCTCTTTATAGTCATTTCCATACTTCTCTCCTGCTGTTCCGGGTGCACTCCCTTATCTGATTTTATCACCATGTGTCAGCTTTTGCAATTTTAGGATATTATATAATCATATAATACGTATGTATTCTTTTAGTGCGTCTGTTTGCTCCTCTTGCTCAAGATAATAGCTGAGATACTAAGGAGTTTACTTAGAAGTATTAAACCGAACAAATACACTGAGTTTCTAAAATTATTGGTAAAAAGTTGAATATTTTTCCCCTCAGTCTGGTGTCTGTAGGATCTGTAGTTATATCTCATTCTTCATTCATGATATGGATTATTTTTGTTTTCTTTCCTGTTGCTTTTGTTCTCCTCCTCCCCTTCTTTTTCTTTACTTTCTTCCTCTTCTGTCTTTCAAGTCTTATAAGGAGTTTTCCAATTTTATTAATCCTTCTTAAGAAACAGCCTTGTTTTTTTGATGTTAAGGTATTTTCTAATTCCCTTTGTGACTACTCTTGTCATATAGAGTGGAATGTTATTTTGATTGAGATGTATAATTTCCAAACATTTAGTACTTTTCTGGGTGTTTTATTGTTATTTTATCGTTTGAAAATTTTTTAGAGTATCTATTGTAAGTCCTTTTGTTTTTTTAAAATTAATGAGGTTTTGATTTTATAGTTTATTTTAGGTATCTTTAGGTAAATGGTTCAATTCACTTAAAAGAATTGGTATTCGCAGATGTTGGTGCAAATGTCAGATCAAGTTGGTTGATAGCTTTTTCAGATCTTTTTTGTTTTGTTTTTGGTCTATTGATTCTATTTATTACCAAGAGGTTATTTAAAATCTCATATATGATTGTGGATATGTCTCCATATTCATGTTCCTTTAGAATGTCATTTTTTCCTTTGTGTATTTTGGAGCTCTGTTATTAGGTATATATACTTTTAGGGTTGTTATGTTTACCTTTTGAATCATCAAATTTATTATGAGATGTCTGTCTTTATTTCTGTTAGTAGTCCTTGTTTAAATGTCCATGTTGTCTAATATTAATCCAGCCACACCAGTTTTCTTGTATTTACCATTTGCATACCTTTTTTCCCCCATCCTTTTATTTTCAACCCATCTATAGTTATATATTTTAAGTATATATCTCTTAAAAGAAGGAAATCTTATCATTTTTGACAACATGGATGGATCTGGAGATAATTATGTTAAGTGAAATTGGCCAGGCACAGAAAGTCAAGAAGAACCACATGATCTCACTCATGTTGGATTTAAAAAGTGTTGATCTCGTAGACATTGAGAGAGGAATGATGGTTCTAGAGGCCAGGGACAGGTAGGAAAGGGTTGCTCAATAGCTGCTAAGTTATAGTTAACTAGGAACAAGAAGTTCTGTTGTTCTGTTACATAGTAGAGTAACTATGAACAGCAATGTACTATACATTTCAAAGAGCTACAAGAAGTTTGAAAATTTTCATGTTAGATATGTTTAACCAGACTTAAATATTATACAGTGTATACATGTATTGTACTTTTATGCTTTTATGTATCAGTTAAAATTAATTTTAAAAAGTACATTTCTTATGGATAGCATTTTAAAAATTTATTGTGATAATCTGTACTTTTATAATCAAAGAGTTTTGTCCATTTACATTCTATATAATTATTGATGTGGTAGGATTGTCTGTCATCTTGCAATTTATTTTCTATCTCCTTTTTGTTCATCTTGTCCGGTTTTATTTCTTCTGTTTTATTCTTATTTACAGTCTCTTTATATCTTTAAAATGGTTGCTCTAGCAATTAGAATTTACATTCTTAATTTAGCCTAGTCTGCTTAGAATTAACATTGTTTTACTGTACACTTACATCATAAATATAAGAACTTTATTGTAGTTTCATTTGTATCCATCTTCATTGGTCCTTTGAATTATTTTTATTTTCTTACACATGTATTATAAACCCCATATTATAATGAGGCAATTTTAAGCTACATTTTTTTAAGGAAATTTTTTTTTGTGGTATTTTTTTTTATTGGTTGTTCAAAACATTACAAAGCTCTTGACATATCATATTTCATACATTAGATTCAAATGGGTTATGAACTCCCATTATTACCCCAAATACAGATTGCAGAGTCACATCGGTTACACATCCACATTTTTACATAATGCCATATTAGTAACTGTTGTATTCTGCTACCTTTCCTATCCTCTACTATCCCCCCTCCCCTCCCCTCCCATCTTCTCTCTGTACCCCATCTACTGTAATTCATTTCTCTCCTTGTTTATTTTCCCATTCCCCTCACAACCTCTTCTATGTAATTTTGTATAACAATGAGGGTCTCCTTCCATTTCCATGCAATTTCCCTTTTCTCTCCCTTTCCCTCCCACCTCTCGTCCGTGTTTAATGGTGATCTTCTTCTCATGCTCTTCCTCCCTGCTCTCTTCTTAGTTGCTCTCCTTATATCAAAGATGACATTTGGCATTTGTTTTTTAGGGATTGGCTAGCTTCACTTAGCATAATCTGCTCTAGTGCCATCCATTTCCCTGCAAATGCCATGATTTTGTCATTTTTTTAGTGCTGAGTAGTACTCCATTGTGTATAAATGCCACTTTTTTTTTTTTTTTTATCCATTCATCTATTGAAGGGCATCTAGGTTGGTTCCACAGTCTAGCTATTGTGAATTGTGCTGCTATGAACATCATTGTAGCAGTATCCCTATAGTACGCTCTTTTAAGGTTTTAAGGGAATAGTCCAAGAAGGGGAATAGCTGGGTCAAATGGTGGTTCCATTCCCAGCTTTCCAAGGAATCTCCATACTGCTTTCCAAATTGGCCGCACCAATTTGCAGTCCCACCAGCAATGTACAAGTGTACCCTTTTCCCCACATCCTCGCCAGCACTTGTTGTTTGATTTCATAATGGCTGCCAATCTTACTGGAGTGAGATGGTATCTTAGGGTGGTTTTGATTTGCATTTCTCTGACTACTAGAGATGGTGAGCATTTTTTCATGTACTTGTTGATTGATTGTATGTCCTCCTCTGAGAAGTGTCTGTTCAGGTCCTTGGCCCATTTGTTGATTGGGTTATTTGTTATCTTATTTAATTTTTTGAGTTCTTTGTATACTCTGGATATTAGGGCTCTATCTGAAGTGTGAGGAGTAAAAATTTGTTCCCATGATGTAGGCTCCCTATTTACCTCTCTTATTGTTTCTCTTGCTGAGAAAAAACTTTTTAGTTTGAATAAGTCCCATTTGTTGATTCTTGTTATTAACTCTTGTGCTATGGGTGTCTATTAAGGAATTTGGAGCCCGACCCCACAATATGTAGATCGTAGCCAACTTTTTCTTCTATCAGACGCAGAGTCTCTGATTTGATATCAAGCTCCTTGATCCATTTTGAGTTAACTTTTGTGCATGGCGAGAGGAGGGGATTCAGTTTCATTTTGTTGCATATGGATTTCCAGTTTTCCCAACACCATTTGTTGAAGATGCTATCCTTCCTCCATTGCATGCTTTTAGCCCCTTTATCAAATATAAGATAGTTGTAGTTTTGTGGATTAGTCTCTGTGTCCTCTATTCTGTACCATTGGTCCACCCGCCTGTTTTGGTACCAGTACCATGCTGTTTTTGTTACTATTGCTCTGTAATATAGTTTGAAATCTGGTATCACTATACCGCCTGATTCACACTTCCTGCTTAGCATTGTTTTTGCTATTCTGGGTCTTTTATTTTTCCATATGAATTTCATGATTGCTTTATCTATTTCTACAAGAAATGCCGTTGGGATTTTGATTGGCATTGCATTAAACCTATAGAGAACTTTTGGTAATATCACCATTTTGATGATGTTAGTTCTGCCTATCCATGAACAGGGTATGTTTTTCCATCTTCTAAGATCTTCTTCTACTTCTCTCTTTAGGGTTCTGTAGTTTTCATTGTATAAATCTTTTACCTTTTTTGTTAGGTTGATTCCCAAGTATTTTATTTTTTTTGAGGATATTGTGAATGGAGTGTTTTTCCTCATTTCCGTTTCAGAAGTTTTGTTGCTGATATACAGGAATGCCTTTGATTTATGCGTGTTGATTTTATATCCTGCCACTTTGCTGAATTCATTTATTAACTCTAGCAGTTTCTTTGTAGACCCTTTTGGGTCTGCTAGGTATAGAATCATGTCACTGTAAATAGTGATAATTTAAGTTCTTCTTTTCCTATTTTTATGCCTTTAATTTCTTTCGTCTGTCTAATTGCTCTGGCCAGTGTTTCGAGAACTATATTGAATAGAAGTGGTGATAGAGGGCATCCCTGTCTTGTTCCAGATTTTAGAGGGAATGCCTTCAATTTTTCTCCATTCAGAATGATGCTAGCCTGAGGCTTAGCATAGATAGCTTTTACAATGTTGAGGTAAGTTCCTGTTATCCCTAGTTTTCTAATGTTTTGAAAATAAAGGGATGCTGTACTTTGTCGAATGCTTTTTCTGCGTCTATCGAGATGATCATATGGGTCTTATCTTTAAGTCTATTGATGTGGTGAATAACATTTATTGATTTCCGTATATTGAACCATCCTTGCATCCCAGGGATGAATCCTACTTGATCATGGTGCACAATTTTGTTGATGTGTTTTTGTATCCGATTCGCCAGAATTTTATTGAGGATTTTTTCATCTAGGTTCATTGGAGATATTGGTCTGTAGTTTTCTTTCTTTGAGGTGTCTTTGTCTGGTTTCGGAATCAAGGTGATGTTGGCCTCATAGAATGAATTTGGAAGAGCTCCCTCTTTTTCTATTTCCTGAAATAACTTGAAAAGTATTGGTATTAATTCTTCTTTAAAGGTTTTGTAAAACTCTGCTGTATACCCATCCGGTCCTGGGCTTTTCTTGGTTGGTAGTCTTTTGATTGCTTCTTCTATTTCATCCATTGATATTGGTCTGTTCAAATTGTGTGTATCCTCCTGACTCAGTCTGGGCAAATCATATGACTTAAGAAATTTATCGATGTCTTCACTATCTTCTAGTTTATTGGAATATAGGTTTTCAAAATAATTTCTAATTGTCTTCTGTATTTCTGTAGCATCTGTTGTGATATTGCCTTTTTCATCCCGTATGTTAGTAATTTGAGTTCTCTCTCTTCTTCTCTTTGTTAGCATGGCTAAGGGTCTGTCGATCTTATTTATTTTTTCGAAGAACCAACTTTTAGTTTTGTTAATTTTTTCAATAGTTTCTTTTGTTTCAATTTCGTTGATTTCCGCTCTAATTTTAATTATTTCTTGCCTTCTGCTACATTTGCTGTTGTTTTGCTCTTCCTTTTCTAGGGCTTTGAGATGAAGTGTGACCTCATTTATTTGTTGGTTTTTTTCTTTTTTTGAGGAATGACCTCCAGGTGATGAATTTCCCTCTTAAAACTGCTTTCATTGTGTCCCATAGATTCCGATATGTTGTGTCTGTATTTTCATTTATCTCTAAGAATTTTTTTGATTTCCTCCTTTATGTCTTCTGTAACCCATTGATCATTCAGTAACATATTGTTCATTTTCCATGTGATGTAGGATTTTTCCTTCCTTCTTTTATCATTGATTTCCAGTTTCATTCCATTATGATCAGATAAAATGCATGGTATTATCTCCACCCTTTTATATTTACTGAGGGTTGTCCTATGGCATAATATATGGTCTGTTTTTGAGAAGGATCCATGTGCTGCTGAGAAAAAAGTATATCCATTTGATGATGGTTGATATATTCTATATATGTCAGTTAAGTCTAGGTTATTGATTGTGATATTGAGTTCTATAGTTTCTTTATTCAACTTTTGTTTGGAGGATCTGTCCAATGGTGAGAGAGGTGTGTTGAAGTCACCCATAATTATTGTGTTGTGGTCTATTTGATTCTTGAGGAGAATTTGTTTTATGAACATCGCAGCACCATTATTTGGTGCATAAAAATTGATAATTGTTATGTCTTGTTGGTGAATGGTTCCTTTTAACAGTATATAATGTCCTTCCTTATCCCTTTTGATTAACTTAGTCTTGAAGTCGATTTTATTCAATATGAGGATGGCCATCCCTGCTTGCTTACGAGGACCGTGTGCGTGGTATATTTTTTCCCAACCTTTCACCTTCAGCCTGTGTATGTCTTTTCCAATCAGATGTGTCTGCTGGAGGCAGCATATTGTTGGATTTGTTTTTTTAATCCATGTTACCAGCCTATGTCGCTGTATTGGAGAGTTTAAGCCATTAACGTTTAGAGTTACTATTGATATATGGTTTGTACTTCCAGCCATGTTTGATTATTTATTCTTTTTTTTTTTTTTAATTTAGTTTGTTTCTCCATGATTAGCTTTCCCCTGCCCTCTGTCTTAACTGAGGCACTTCCCACTGATGGTTTTGGTTATTGTTTTTCATTTCTTCCTTGTGTAGTGTTTTGCTCAAGATGCTTTGCAATGCTGGTTTTTTGGCTGCAAATTCTTTTAGCTTTTGTTTATCATGAAAGATTTTTATTTCGTTGTCATACCTGAAGCTTAATTTTGCTGGATACAGAATTCTTGGTTGGTATCCATTGTCTTTCAGTGTTTGAAATATGTTGTTCCAGGATCTTCTCGCTTTCAGCGTGTGTGATGAAAAATCCGTTGTTAACTTTATTGGTTTACCCCTGAATGTAATCTGCCTCCTTTCTCTTGTAGCTTTTAATATTTTCTCTTTGTTCTGTATATTGGATATCTTCATAACAATGTGTCTTGGCGTTGGTCTACTGTGATTTTGTATGCTCGGTGTCCTGTATGCATCTACAATTTGTATATCTGTTTCCTTTTTTATTTCTGGAAAGTTTTCTGTAATTATTTCATTCAGCAGGTTACTCATTCCCTTGGTTTGAATCTCTATACCTTCCTCTATCCCGATGACTCTTAAGTTTGGTTTTTTTATGTTATCCCATCTCTCTTGGATGTTTTTCTCGTGATTTTTTACCAGCCTTTCTGAGTTGGCTAGATTCTTTTCAAGATGATATATTTTGTCTTCATTATCTGACGTTCTGGCTTCTACTTGCTCCACTCTGTTAGTGATACTCTCATTTGAGTTTTTAATTTGGTTTATAGTTTCCTTCATTTCTAGAATTATTGTTTGATTTTTTTCATAATCTCTATCTCCTGATAAAGATGCTTAACTTCTTCTTTTATCTGTTTATGTAATTCATTTTCAATGTGTTCTTTCACTGTTTGAATTTGCCGTCTCATATCCTCTTTAAGGTTCCATTCCATCTGTGTAAGGTATTCCTTGAGTTCTTTATTTGACCATTTTTCTGATGACTCTAGGTCCTCCTGAATATTTAGGCTGTCCTGCATTGTTTGCACTCCTTTTCTTCCTTGCTTTTTCATGCTGCTCATGTTACTTCTTGTTCTGTTTGACTGCTGAGTTATTGTTTACTAGTATAAATTTATTTGATGCTTGGGAGGAAAGATATTAGAAGGGAAGGGAAGAAGTCACTAAAGAGAATGCGAGTAAGCAGGTAGAATTCAAGGAAGGGGGAATAAGAAAATTGAAAAGAAACGAAAAGACTAAAGAAAAAAAATAGAAAATAAAAAAAGCAAAAAAATTTAAAAAAATAATAAAAAATAAAAATTTAAATTAAAAAAAAATTTAAAAAACAGCAAAAACAAAAAAATGAAAATGAAAAAAAAACCAAAATAAAAAAAAATTAATAAATGCAGTCTTAGAGTTTGATTAACTTCTCTTCCAGTAGGTGGAGCTGTTCCCACCGGGCCAAGCTTCTCCTCTCAATACGTGGGAACCAGTTACTGTGCAGGAGCTCCTCCTCCCAGACTGGGCGGGTCTCCAATCCTGAGTACCTAGGGCCTTCTCTTTTGTCTAGTCACTTCCCCACTTTCCTCAAGCCAGGCCCCACTCACTGGTGATGCTCACCACAATACTGGCTATACACCAGGTCTGCTGCTCCCGGGAGCCCTGTTTTCATGAATGCCTGGGAACACTCTCCCTGTTTGCCATTCCCTCAGACCCTAAGTTTGTAGAGCTTGGGGCTGAGAACCCTCAGCGAATTTTGCTTGCCCTCCGGTAGCCACGCCCCCGGTAGCTGGTGCAAGAGACCTCAGTTGTCAGCACTGGTGGGAGCGGTAGCCAGGAGTTCTGCCCTGCGGTCCCGCGCCACTCCTGATTCCCTCGGTCTGGCTCTCGCGCTCACGGGAGAGCTGGGAGGGGCCCTTAAAGTTTCCCCGCTGTGTGGAGAGGGAAGGCTAGGGGATTACACACCTGTCGCCAGTGGTTTCAATGAAGTTATCTCCTCCGCTGCATTCTGGTGACGTCAGTTCTCTGCCATGGTGGTATCCCATGCAAATGGCGACAGTTCGTTCCCTTTGCCGGGTGACCAATGCAACGGGTGGGTCCTGACTGGCTGTCCCAAGCCCCATTTCAATCCTGTGGCCACTGCCTATGAAGGCTCGATTGGCATTTACCTCTTTAGGTGCAGAAGGGCCGACCAGTTGTTTCAGCGGGATCGTTTAGTGCTGAGTCACAGCATTTTGTCTGCGAGAAGCAGGTGAGCGGGAGCTTGAATTCAGCTGATCTGGGCTCGGTGTGTGTTCTGAGAGGCCCTGACTGTTCGCCCCAGATCCACGTCAGCTCAGCATTGCCTAGTGATCCTGAGCAAACAGCATTTATACGGTTTAAGACTCCCTATGCCCGCGCATCTGAAGAGGTCAGAGACTTGATCTCTCCGCGCCCGCCGCCATGTTGGATCTCCAGTTTAAGGAAATTAAAGGAAGAGAAAACTGAACTAAGTTATTGTTTCATATTTTCTATGCATATATTACTTCCATCATTGTTTTCTCTTGTAAATGTAAGTTTCCATCTTGTAGAACTCGGGATGTGACTCGGGGATAGAGTGATAGCTGAGTATGCATTAAGCCCTGGGTTCAATCCCCAGCAAATCCCCCTGTCCCCAACCTAACATTTCCCTCTCATATAATTCAGCCTGGGAAATTTGCAGTGCAAGTTTTTGGTAATGAAATCTTTTAGTTTTTGTTCATCTTCATGGAGATGTCTTTATTTCACTGCTATATTTCAAAGATAGTATGCTGGTTATAGAAATCTGGGTTAAGGTTTATTCTTTTTTGACCTTTAAATATGTTACTATATTCTCTATATAAATGTCACACCTTACACTGACTATGGTCAAACAATATTTTCTCCTTGTCTTTATTTTTTAACTAATGTCAGCATGATGTGCCTAAATATGGTTTTCTTAGTATTTACGCTGCTTGGAGTTTGCTGAGTTTATTGGATTTGTTCGTTAATGTTTTCCAACAATTTAAGACATTACCAAAACTATTTTTTCAAATATATTTTCTAGCTCATTCTGTCTTTCTTCTAGGACCCCAAATATATTGTGCTAGACTGCTTGATATTGTCCCATAAGTTACTAAAATCTTGTTTGTTTTAATCCCTCTCCTTTTTACAAATCTTTCTTCATCTTATTTTGTATCTGAAGTGTGCTTTAAGGCCACACAATGAAATTTATACTGTATGTTTTTAGCTTTTTTTTTCATTTGATTTTTAAAATTTTTCATTTTCTACTGAGAGCCCCCATTTTTTCACTCATTGAGATCATGTTTTCCTATAAATCTGAGCAGATTTATAATAGATGATTTGAATTTCTTTTTTGCTTCTTTGTACATCTAAATTTTCTCATGGACCATATCTTGATCTACTGATTTTCTAGTACCTGCAAATATTTCATTCAGTTTTATAAATATACCTCTAGGTATATCTAGGTATACCTAGAGGGCAAGACTGGAAACTTTTTTTTTTTTTTAATTTAATTTAATTTTTTTTAAAGTTTTTTTTTTTTTTAAGTTTTTTTGTTGGTTGTTCAAAACATTACATAGTTCTTGATATATCATATTTCACACTTTGATTCAAGTGGGTTATGAACTCCCATTTTTACCCCATATACAGATTGCAGAATCACATCAGTTACACATCCATTGATTTACATATTGCCATACTAGTGTCTGTTGTATTCTGCTGCCTTTCCTATCCTCTACTATCCCCCCTCCCCTCCCATATTGCCATACTAGTGTCTGTTGTATTCTGCTGCCTTTCCTATCCTCTACTATCCCCCTCCCCTCCCCTCCCCTCCCCTCCTCTCTTCTCTCTCTACCCCCTCTACTGTCATGCATTTCTCCCCCTTGTATTATTTTTCCCTTTCCCCTCACTTCCTCTTGTATGTAATTTTGTATAACCCTGAAGGTCTCCTTCCATTTCCATGCAATTTCCCTTTTCTCCCCCTTTCCCTCCCACCTCTCATCCCTGTTTAATGTTAATCTTCTTCTCATGCTCTTCGTCCCTACTCTGTTCTTAGTTACTCTCCTTATATCAAAGAAGACATTTGGCAGTTGTTTTTTAGGGATTGGCTAGCTTCACTTAGCATAATCTGCTCTAATGCCATCCATTTCCCTGCAAATTCTATGTTTTTGTCATTTCTGAATGCGGAGTAATACTCCATTGTGTATAAATGCCACATTTTTTTTTTTATCCATTCGTCTATTGAAGGGCATCTAGGTTGGTTCCACAGTCTTGCTATTGTGAATTGTGCTGCTATGAACATCGATGTAGCAGTGTCCCTGTAGCATGCTCTTTTTAGGTCTTTAGGGAATAGACCGAGAAGGGGAATAGCTGGATCAAATGGTGGTTCCATTCCCAGCTTTCCACGAAATCTCCATACTGCTTTCCAAATTGGCTGCACCAATTTGCAGTCCCACCAGCAATGTACAAGTGTACCCTTTTCCCCACATCCTCGCCAGCACTTGTTGTTGTTTAATTTCATAATGGCTGCCAATCTTACTGGAGTGAGATGGTATCTTAGGGTGGTTTTGATTTGCATTTCTCTGACTGCTAGAGATGGTGAGCATTTTTTCATGTACTTGTTGATTGATTGTATGTCCTCCTCTGAGAAGTGTCTGTTCAGGTCCTTGGCCCATTTGTTGATTGGGTTATTTGTTGTCTTATTGTCTAATTTTTTGAGTTCTTTGTATACTCTGGATATTAGGGCTCTATCTGAAGTGTGAGGAGTAAATATTTGTTCCCAGGATGTAGGCTCCCTATTTACCTCTCTTATTGTTTCTTTTGCTGAGAAAAAACTTTTTAGTTTGAATAAGTCCCATTTGTTGATTCTAGTTATTAACTCTTGTGCCATGGGTGTCCTATTGAGGAATTTGGAGCCCGACCCCACAGTATGTAGATCGTAGCCAACTTTTTCTTGTATCAGACTCCGAGTCTCTGATTTAATATCAAGCTCCTTGATCCATTTTAAGTTAACTTTTGTGCATGGCGAGAGAAAGGGATTCAGTTTCATTTTGTTGCATATGGATCTCCAGCTTTCCCAGCACCATTTGTTGAAGATGCTATCCTTCCTCCATTGCATGCTTTTAGCCCCTTTATCAAATATAAGATAGTTGTAGTTTTGTGGATTGGTTTCTGTGTCCTCTATTCTGTACCATTGGTCCACCCGCCTGTTTTGGTACCAGTACCATGCTGTTTTTGTTACTATTGCTCTGTAGTATAGTTTGAAGTCTGGTATCACTATACCGCCTGATTCACACTTCCTGCTTAGCATTGTTTTTGCTATTCTGGGTCATTTATTTTTCCATATGAATTTCATGATTGCTTTCTCTATTTCTACAAGAAATGCCGTTGGGATTTTGTTTGGCATTGCATTAAACCTATAGAGAACTTTTGGTAATATTGCCATTTTGATGATGTTAGTTCTGCCTATCCGTGAACAGGGTACATTTTTCCATCTTCTAAGATCTTCTTCTGTTTCTCTCTTTCGGGTTCTGTAGTTTTCATTGTATAAGTCTTTCACCTCTTTTGTTAGGTTGATTCCCAAGTATTTTATTTTTTTTTTTTTGAGGATATTGTGATTGGAGTGGTTGTCCTCATTTCCATTTCAGAGGATTTGTCGCTGATATACAGGAATGCCTTTGATTAATGCGTGTTGATTTTATATCCTGCCACTTTGCTGAATTCATTTATTAGCTCTAATAGTTTCTTTGTAGACCCTTTTGGGTCTGCTAGGTATAGAATCATGTCACTGCAAATAGTGATAATTTAAGTTCTTCTTTTCCTATTTTTATGCCTTTAATTTCTTTCGTCTGTCTAATTGCTCTGGCCAGTGTTTCGAGAACTATGTTGAAGAGAAGTGGTGAGAGAGGGCATCCCTGTCTTGTTCCAGATTTTAGAGGGAATGCCTTCAATTTTTCTCCATTCAGAATGATGCTAGCCTGAGGCTTAGCATAGATAGCTTTTACAATGTTGAGGTAAGTTCCTGTTATCCCTAGTTTTCTAATGTTTTTTTTTTTTAATTTTTTATTGTTGGCTGTTCAAAACATTACATAGTTCTTGATATATCATATTTCACACTTTGATTCAAGTGGGTTATGAGCTCCCATTTTTACCCCATATACAGACTGCAGAATTACTTCAGTTACACATCCATTGATTTACATATTGCCATACTAGTGTCTGTTGTGTTCTGCTGCCTTTCCTATCCTCTACTATCCCCCCCCCCCCAATGTTTTGAACATAAAGGGATGCTGTACTTTGTCGAATGCTTTTTCCGCATCTATGGAGATGATCATATGTGTCTTATCTTTAAGTCTATTGATGTGGTGAATAACATTTATTGATTTCCGTATATTGAACCATCCTTGCATCCCAGGGATGAATCCTACTTGATCATGGTGCACAATTTTTTTGATATGTTTTTGTATCTGTTTCGCCAGAATTTTATTGAGGGTTTTTTCATCTATGTTCATTAGAGATATTGGTCTGTTGTTTTCTTTCTTTGAGGTGTCTTTGTCTGGTTTAGGAATCAGGGTGATGTTGGCCTCGTAGAATGAATTTGGAAGTTCTCCCTCTTTTTTATTTCCTGAAATAGCTTGAAAAGTATTGGTATTAGTTCCTCTTTAAAGGTTTTGTAAAACTCTGCTGTATACCCATCCGGTCCTGGTCTTTTCTTAGTTGGTAGTCTTTTGATGGTTTCTTCTATTTCCTCAATTGATATTGGTCTGTTTAGGTTGTCTATATCCTCCTGACTCAATCTGGGCAGATCATATGAGTTAAGAAATTTATGGATGCCTTCACTATCTTCTATTTTATTGGAGTATAAGGATTCAAAATAATTTCTGATTATCTTCTGTATTTCTGAAGTGTCTGTTGTGATATTGCCTTTTTCATCCCGTATGCTAGAATTTGAGTTCTCTCTCTTCTTCTCTTCTTTAGCATGGCTAAGGGTCTGTCGATTTTATTTATTTTTTCAAAGAACCAACTTTTAGTTTTGTCAATTTTTTCAATTGTTTCTTTTGTTTTGATTTCATTAATTTCAGCTCTGATTTTAATTATTTCTTGCCTTCTACTTCTTTTGCTCTTCTTTTTCTAGGATTTTGAGATGAAGTATGAGATCATTTATTTGTTGTTTTTTTCTTTTTTTAAGGAATGAACTCCAAGCAATGAATTTTCCTCTTAGAACTGCTTTCAATGTGTCCCATAGATTCCGATATGTTGTGTCTGTGTTTTCATTTATCTCTAAGAATTTTTTAATTTCCTCCTTGATGTCTTCTATAACCCATTGATCATTCAGTAACCTATTGTTCATTTTCCAAGTGATGCATGATTTTTCCTTCCTTCTTTTATCGTTGATTTTCAGTTTCATTCCATTATGATCAGATAAGATGCATGGTATTATCTCTACTCCTTTATATTGTCTAAGAGTTGCCCTGTGACATAATATATGATCTATTTTTGAGAAGGATCCATGTGCTGCTGAGAAAAAAGTGTAACTGCTTGATGTTGGGTGGTATATTCTATATATGTCAATTAAGTTTAGGTTATTAATTGTATTATTGAGTTCTATAGTTTCCTTATTCAACTTTTGTTTGGAAGATCTGTCCAGTGGTGAGAGAGGTGTGTTGAAGTCTCCCATGATTATTGTATTGAGGTCTATTAGACTCTTGAACTTTAGAAGAGTTTGTTTGATGAACATAGCTGCACCATTGTTTGGGGCATATATATTTATGATTGTTATGTCTTGTTGGTGTATGGTTCCCTTGAGCAGTATGGAAACTTTCTTAATGTCTGGAATTTTACATCACTTTTTGTTTTTCCGTTAACTTAAAATCAGAGTCTCAAAAGGAGAAAAAGATGTGGTTTTCATTCATGATAATATATTTTGTAATTTTGGTAGCCATTTTGATTATTGCAAAAAAAATTCTGGAGAGAGTGGGTAGAGATATATAATTATGTTAATCTGGTGTTACACATCATTTTAAGTAAAAACTTATTTAGTTGAGGCATTTTCATTTTTGGTCAATCCTATGGTTTGAATATCCCCTCTAAAACTCATATTGAAACAACCACCAGTAAAATAGTATCAAGAGATGGTATTTTTAAGAGGTGCTTACTTAGATCTACCTTCATGAATGGATTAATGATATTATAGCAGGAGTGGGTTGGTTATTGCGAGAGTGGGTTTGTTATACATTTGGCTTCCTCTTTCCCTCTCTCTCTGCTTCTTGTATTCTTGCTTACCCTTCTGCCATATTATAATGCAGTATGGAGACTCTTACCACTCGGCAACAACTGGTTTTTGGATTTCCCAGTCTCTAGAATTATGAGGCAAATTAACTTTTCTTGTCTTTGATTTATCCAATCTGTGGTGTTCAGTAACATCAGCAGAGAATGAGTCTCACTGAATTGCTTAGGGCCTCACTAAGTTGCTGAGGTTGACTTTGAACTCCTGATCCTCCTGCCTCAGCCTTCTGAGCCACTGGTATTACAAGTGTGCACCACTGTGCCCAGCATCACTCCTAATTTTTGCACTCTGGAAGCTATAAAGCCACATCAGCTCTTTAGACACTTAGCAAAATAAAATAGCTTTATTTGCTTGATATACAGTTAAATGATATCTATAACCAAGTCAAGAACCCGACAAGAAATGAAAATATTTTCAATGGATGAAAAATATGTGATATAATCTATAATACAAGAGTAATATCAAAAATTTCTTGAATGTTAATTATGTAACAGAGACCCTTTTAAGGGCTTTGTGTGTATTTATAGTTAATCTTCATAATTACCTTTTGAGGTAGGAACTCTTATATGACAAAATAAAATCAGCTAAAAGAATCTTCTTGCTCCTGTAGGACATGGTCATTGTTGATAATTGGAAATTTCCAGGTATATCTGTCTTTGTTACATCATTTCTTTTGTCTATAATTTATTCCCTTTCCTTACCATTTTTAAATATTTAATAAAACTACCATATTCTCTCAAATCTCCCTTGATTATCTAGAGGCAGAATTAATTAACTGACAGTGCTGTTATACTTCTAGGACCCTTGTAAATACCAGTAGCATTTCCCAGGTAATATGGCCATCAGTTGTTTTACCTGGTTAGATTATTTGCAAAACTATGAACTTCCCTGAGGCCAAGGACTTACCTTTATTCCTCTGTGGTTACTATCATGTCTGGCATCTAGTAGAACCTAGGAAAATATTTTCAAATATACAAATGAATGAATGAGAGAGGAAAAAGAGATAAGGAAAAGTGAAATTTGAAAATCTAAATGCATCTTTCCAGATATGCCACAGTCTTGTAAGGTTTGAACATGTTATTTTAGAGAATAAACTTTTTTTTAATTGGACCAAAAAAAAAAAAATGGATAATTTATACTTCTGACAATGAGATTATATTTCCAAGGCATTTTTGTCAATGCAAGGCAGTGGCATGACAATATTAAGTGTGTGTAAGAATTCTGAGGAAATAGCTTTAGAGGCAAAGAAGATCTGGGAAGAACTTTTTGCTTTGTCTTTTGGGTTAAAGGAAAATGGAGCTTCTATTTACTTTAGTGGAAATAACGGTGAGAGAAATTCAAGTAAAGGAGGAGGAGGTAAGGTAGGAGTAAACAGTTTGAAGGGAATATAATCAGGTGAGCAAAACCAAAGCCTATTTTTTTTTTTCCCCATGAAGCAATCCAAAAACAAGATGATAGGAAGTAAGATAGGGAAACATGCTTACAGAAAAGAGAAGTCTAAAGCAGGCCAATCTACTGCTAAGGAATTTCCGCCTAGCAAATGCACACATTAAGAATAATGCCAGAAAGAAGAAAAGTGGGTTTATCTTTCAGTAGCGGTGGACTGTTCACACATACGCAACAGCTAACAAGCCCTGCTCTGAAGTTATTTTAGACCTTATCTTTGGAAATAATACAGGCATGATAAATAAGGTTGGAGTAGAAAAGCACTAAAGATGCAATCATAATGTCATCAGGTTTGAATTGCTGATGAAGATCTGTGGAAAGAGTACTAACACAAAAATATGGGGCTTGAAAAAAGCAGACCTTGAAGGAATGCAAAATGAGTTTTGAACTTGGCTAGAATTTTGCAATGTATGAGAAATTAAAATGACAAAAATAGGAACCAGGGGAGGGAATATTCGAAATTCAATCCAATAAGATCAAAGTAATGCAAAAACAATGAGATGAAACAGAAATAGGAGAAAATGTAAGGAAACTCATTAAATGATAAAATAATGGGGGAAATAGTGAGAAACTTGCTACCACTGTGGGAAACAGAAACATGAAAAATGTATAGTGATTAGCAGCAAATTAATAACTGAGGTTTTAAAATGTAAATGTGAGCCAAATAGTAAATGACACTGTAGATTTATTTTTCTAAAGTTTGACACAAGTCACACTGAGTTCTTTGTCTTAGGCTGTAAAGCTTTGTGTACTCAAGGAATATTGATCCAGATGGCATATCTAGACCCCTGTGGTGTTCCAGCCTGTTTTTTTTTTTTTTTTAATAAGATCTTGCCTTTGATTTAAAAAGGTATTTAATTTGTGAAAAGATGTGCCATAATTGAAAGTTCATCTTTGGAGAAATTTTAAGAATAGAGATGTATATTAGATAAGGCGTTAAAGGATTTAAAGTATGACTTTATTTACAGTTCCTTAAACTAGTCCTGGAAATTAAACCATTTATAGGGTGAAAACTAATTAACTTGCCATCTCATCCATGGAGGAAATTTAAATCAGGCCCCCAAGCAAAAATTTTACCCCCACTTGTCCCTTTGCTTTCCTTTGTTGAATGCAAAATAAAGAGCTGTGGAAAGGAAAGAAGTTATCAATTTTCTGGCCTCCCAGCAGTACAGCATCTACTGATGGTGCATTTTGGTGTGGGCATTATCACTTTAATGGAAAGGTTAAGTATATGACATACATTTAAACATAAAGTGTTTGCTTCTTGGTAGCTGGAGTGCGGGGAGAGAAGAGCAAAAGCTCATAAGCTTAGTTTTTTGTGTGGTGCATACTTGTTTGTGTAAAATTTTACTGTATGCAACTTTAAAAATATAACCCAACTCATTCCAGGATCACATCACCGCCTCTTCTGGGCCTAACTTTCCTAGAGGAATTCACAGGCACCAAGGCTAGCACATGTAAGACCCAGGAAGTGCTTATTGATAGAGTTAGGTGCCAGCTATATGTACAGGGGCAGTGACAGATGTTATTTGTAAACAACATATAAAAATCAATTTTTAATAAGGCTATATTTTCCTATTAAAAGAAATATGAAGGAATTTTCTTCTTTAAGTGAAATTCTGGATATAATACAATGATTGGACCCTGCTTATGTGTCTGAGGTTCTATTATTTATATGTCTATAATTTCTAACACTTAAGTTCTAGTTACTCATTCTTTCCTAACTGTGCCATGTAGTTGCAGATCTATTCACAAACTTAAAATGCTGGGAAATTAGAATCCTTGAATAGATCTCAGTATATTACATCAAGCAGATAATTAGTACACACAATTTGTTAAATGAATGAGTGAATGAATAAATTAAACCAAGTGAAGTTGGTACTTTATACATTCTTTTCATAAGAATCCAAGAAGGAGGTTGAAGAGGTATCTTATCATCTTTGAGTAGATGAAAACCTGAAGCACAGAAGTTAGGCGACTAGACCAAGACCACAAATGGAGTGTAAGTAGCAGAGTCCTGAAGGACTCATGGTTTACTATCTCACAGTCCTGCTTGCTGCACAAGGATATTACCTGTAAACTCTGTTGAACCTTTGGAATGCAGACTTGTTTCTAGAATCCCTGAATGAGATTCTGTGTTGCCCTATACTCTTCTACTTGAGACAAAAGACGTGAGACAAGAGAGAGGCACAGTATTTGGAGAAAAAGCTTAGTGGGTGGTGGATATGAAGTCAACATGAAAAGAAAAAATGAAAGTAAGCCCAGCCCAGGCCCTACAGCTGATAAGTCTACAGTAAATACTATTGAAATAAAAAGAAAGGGGGCTCAGAGGGCAAGGATCACTCAATTTTTTTTATTATTTTTTGTATTTACCTTACTCCATTGATGGCCCTGTAATGATGCACCTAGAAAATTAGCAGAGTCCTGCCTAAATTGCCACTTGAATTCTGTACTGAAGTTCATCTTTATTTTCAGATTCCCTTCACAGGGTCCTGAGAGTACAGCTAGGGAGGGACAGTGCAAGTGGTCCTTTTTCATTTCCACCTGATGAAGTGCAGGAAAGATGGTTAGAGCTCTTGGCAGTGTGAAACTAAAGGAAGAGTGGGTCTGATGAAGAGTCTGGGATAGTGGAAATGACACAGGAGTACATTTAGAGGGAAATCATAGTATAGGATGAGGGAAATAGAAACCTTCCAATGAAGAGCCATTGACAAGGAAGTAGATGTCTAGTGTAGGAAAAGAAAACTCACGGTTATGGTATTATGTTCAAATACTTACAAATCTTCCTCTTTCAGGGAAGTCTTTTCTCTATTACCCCAAGGAGATAGCATTGGGACCAGCTTTTAGAAGTTAAGGAAAGATAGACTTAGGCCTAATTGTTATGAGAAAGAATTGTGAAAGTCCAATTCATCCAGAAATTGAATGGGGCCCATCAAGAGATAAGATGTGTTATAAGCACTGGCTAGATGACAACAGGATGGAACTACTGTCAGACACACGATACACAGCAACCACTACAAACACCTTTGGTTTCAGAGTCAATGTGAGCCTCTGTTGTAGAAGAGAAAAGCATTTGTGTACATACACACACACACGTGAGCTCTGTGTGTAAAATTTTAGCATAGATCACAGTTCAGTAATCTGGACCCCAAAGTATGTGTGTAATGGGAAGGGAAGTATATTAGATATCTGGGGATGCTCTATCAAGATACCACAAACTGGGTGTCTTAGAAAAAGGGAAGTTCATTTTCATGTTTCTGGAGGGGAGCCACCCAAAGTCAAGTATGGTCAGGGCCCTACCCACACAGAGTGTTGTAAAGGAGGATCCTTCCTTATCTCTTTATCTTCTGGTGTTTTCTGGCAATACTTGACATCCCTTGGCCTGTAGATGCATTTCTCCAGTTTCTCCCTCATTGCATGGCCTCCTTCTCTTTTCTTCTTCTAAGGATACTAATAATATAATGGCCAATCTTACTCAGTGTGACCTCATCTTAACTGATTGTATCTGCAGTGACCCTATTTTAAAATAAGTCACTTTCTGAAGTATTGGAGGTTGGGATTTTGACATACTTTGTGGGTCACTATTCAACCCATAGCTGGAAGAAATAGGTTTCTTGCTTTCTAGTTCTATTATTTTCTATAACGACCTAAAGAAGTTAGAGAAAAAAAAATATTTTGAGTCAAACCAGCAAACTTGAATTCAGGTACAAAAGATTGATTTTTCCATCTAAGCAATGTTGTATGGGTTTGTGGATTGGGGAAATCTAGTAGATATTAAATATTTTTATCTGCAAAAAGCATTTGGTAAGGTTCTCAATGGGAGATTAATGGCTAAAATAAAGAATGAGGCATTAGGAGATAAATTTGCTTATGAGCAAGAGACAGAGACTAACGGTGGAAGGAAATACTTTTTAGATTGGAAAGGAGTGACATACAGCACAAGCCAGGAATCAGTTTTGGGACCTATGGGTTTTTCACTTTATTTTTATTGAACTTTGTAATAAAAATACAGATCTTCAAACAGCCCAAGACAGAGTGAGTAATACTACAAGCATCAGTAATCAAAAGTTATTCTCTATCATAAAGTAAATGACTGATAATAAATACTGACACAAGACTACACAATGTACCATAATATTATAAAATGGAGCAAGCAATTCTCTTGTGTTCTCTTTTCTTCTGCATGGGTGAATATTTCTTTATTTTCTTTTAAAAAAATATTTGCAGTTTTCTAGGTTTACTTTATAAACCAAATAAATGAAAAAATATATTTTTTTAAATTTGGAAAGATATATTAACTGAAGGAAAAATTGGTTGAAACAAGACAAAGGTTATATTGCCATTGTTAGAATAAAGAAATGAAGGGTCCTGTGTGTTAAATTGCTCAGCAAGCTATTCAGTGAAAAGACTTAGGAAGTGAGGGGATGTTATTGAAATCATCAGCTTCTTCTGTAGTCATGACTTTAATGGAAGCACATACAAAAAAGCCATTGTTGGAATGATGAAACCGCATATCCGAGGGAGTGAAATATAGCTTGGAACTTTTTCCTTTCCTTTTTAAATTTTAACATTGCTCTAAAAAATCCATAATATTCAGTGATTGTATGTGTAATTTTTTTCTTCCTAGGAACTGGTTAAGTATGTGGGAAATATACTTTTCAAATTGGAATTTAGCCTGCAACTTTGTTAAGTCACTAAAAGGTCTTTACAAATTCATCTGTGTTTCCCATTATTTGCCAAAAGAAGTGGATCAAATATGGGATAGTAAAGTAGCACAATCGCTATGGAAATGAGTAAGGACATCCCTCAAAAGACTAGGCATGGAACCACCATATGATTCAGCTGTATTAGTCCTTGATATTTATTTTAAATAGTAAAAGCCATCATATTATAGCAGGTACCGATGTTTAGAGCAGCACAATTCACAATAGCCAAACTATGGAATCAGCCTAGGTGTCCACCACCAGATGAATGGATAAGAAAATATGGTATATATACACAATGGAGTTTTATTTGGGTGTAAAGAAAATGAAATTATATTATTTGCAGGAAAATGGATGGACCTAGAGACCATTATGTTAAGAGAAATAAGTCAACTCATGAGGTCAAGGGCTGTATATTTTCTCTCATATGTGGAAACTAGAGAGGACAAAGGAAAAGAAAGGTGGGGGCAGATCTCATAAAAATCAAAGGGAGATCAGTAGAGGAAAGGGATCACAGTGTGGGAGGCAGAGAGGGAAGGGGGAAGTGCTGGGAGTGATGCTGGCCAAGTTATATTGTGTGCACGTATGAATATGTAACAACAAATCCTATCATTATGTACAGTTATAGTGTACTGATAAAAATGTGGAGAAAAAAATAGACCAAATAAACACTCAAAAGTTAACTTGTAAAAGGTAAAATGCCTGGAAAATTATAAGGGTTATGAAGTATTTAAAAAGTTCATTAACTTCAAATCATCATTTTATAGATGAGAAAACCAAAATCCAGAAAGATTAAATTTATAAGGAACTAAAATAAACACATAAACTAAAACAAATAACTGAAGTCAAAAGCACAATCTAGAATAAGGTTCTCTATCTGGACTGCACATTAGAATTTTCTCAAGGATTTCTTAAATGAGCTGTTGGAAAGATCCAAGATTCAGCCACCAGAAATTCTGGTTTTAAATGGTCTTGCATGGATCCCAGGGAATTAGTATTTCCTAAACAATACTTTGTAAAATTCTCCAGGTACTTCTGTTGTGTGGGCAGGAATGAGAACCTCTGCTGTAGAATCCAGCTTAAAGCTGGAAATAGAAGTCTTAGAAAATAGAAGTCTTTCTATTTATACTATTTATAATTTAGAAATTATTTAGAAAAATTGCTTCAAATTCTGAGGGAATCCTTAAGCATAAGCAGTCCACAATTAGCAAGCCAATTGTTCTAGTAGTTATTTTACAAGTTTCTTGTTCAGTGTGCTGCACCTGTATTCCTGGAAAAACAAGAACACACATGAAAATTTGGTCTCTAGGCCAGGTGGGCATCAATTGTTCTATAGGTCTTAGCCAACACAATTAACAGTACTTTTGTAAGCACATGAATTTTTTATACACACACACACACACATTTTTTGGGGGGTGGGGGGAGTAGCGGGGATTGAACTCAGGGGCACTTGGCAACTGAGCCACATCCCCAGTCCTATTTTGTGTTTTATTTAGAGAGAGGGTGTCACTGAGTTGCTTGGTGCCTTACTTTTTACTGAGGCTGGCTTTAAACTCACGATCCTCTTGCCTCGGTTTCCTGAGCCACTGGGATTACAGATGTGTGCCACTCCACACAGTCCATGAATTTATATTTTTAATTTAGGTCTCTAAGAACATTATCCTTCAGTGCCATTAAAAGAGCACCAAGGTTTCTCCTTCTCTCTTCAGACTGCCCAATTCTAAGTTTTATTGGTGAGTGGAAGGAAATGAGGGATGAAGGGCTGACATGAAGATTGAAGAGTGGGAGAGAGGAAAGAAGGCTAGTTAAGAAGAAAAGGATAGGATTTCTGCCATCCAAATTCTAGGAATATTTATTTCCCTTCAATAGGCTCATCCATCAAGTATTTAATGAATATATTGTCTTTATCGGACGTTATTCTAGGCATTGGAGAAGGATTATGAGAGAGAAAAATAAGTACAACATAGCCCCTGAAATTTAAAAAGTGACATTATCACTTAGTCTTGTGAGGATATAAAGAACAGATTATATGATTTGCCCTGTTGTGAATAGAGGAACTGTAGGAACACCTTTTCCAAGCACTACAGAAACACAGGTAACTGTCTCTGGAGGAACATTAGAAGAATTCATGAAGCAAATGATTTATGAGAGAGATGCTAGGTGTAGATGTAAAGAAAACTTTTGGGAGAAATCACTGGTTCTTTTTCACAGCATTGTGTAAGAACATGTCATGATGAGAAAACTGCTCTGGTTGGGAGAATAAATGCAGAAGTGGCCTAAGAGGATGGGGGATGAAGTAATTTGGAGCATAGTGCCCTCTTAAGGAATGCGTTTTCTTGTTTGGGAGTATGAAAACTTTTCAGCCTGAGGAAGGAGCAATAAATAGACTGAAATGAGTATTTGCTCCATCCATGTATTCATTCATTCATTCATTACTGTTTATGGGATATCTGCTGCATGTCAGACACCAGTGATTTAGTCAGCTTTTTCACTGCTGTGACCAAAGAACCTGACAAGAACAATCGGAGGAGGAAAAGTTTGTTTGGGGGCTTACAGTTTCAGAGTTCTCAATCCATAGATGGCACACTCCATTGCATTGGGCCTAAGATGAGGAAAACATCATGGTGGAAGGGTGTGGTGGAGAAAAGCAGCTCAAGACATCACACCAAGAAGCAGGGTCACTTGTCCACTCACAAGGACAAAATATGAACCCCAAAGGCCTGCCTCCAATGACCCCCTCCTTCAGTCATACCTTATCAGCCTATAGTTAGCACCTCGTTAATCCCTATCAGTGAAGTGAAGCACTGATCAGGTTAAGGCTCATAGCCCTATCATTTCACCTCTGAAATTTCTTGCATTATCTTATACATGAGCTTTTGGGGGACACCTCCTATCTTCATCATAACAAGGAAGAAAGATTGCTATGTCACCCTTTCTCCAGACACTTTGCAGTAGTGAAACAAAGATTAGATTTTCATCTTTGGGCAGAGTGTCAGCTAGAAATGGGAAACCCATGAGGAACTTGTGGGATAACCATCTGGCTGGCCAGGAAGAGAGCTGAATGAGGCAGTACAGTGGGAGGGAGATGTGTGGGTGGCTGTGGGACATGCTAGGGAGCACAGCTACAGAGCTAATACTACCTGGGCCAGGCAAGATGACGGTAATGCCTGTAATCCTGGCTACTGAGGAGGCTGAGGCAGGGTGAGGCAGGAGAATTGCAAGTTTGAGGCCAACCTGTGAAATTTAGTAAGACCTGTCTCCAAAAGGGCTGGGCATGTAGCTGAGTAGTGGAGCACCCCTAGGTTCAATCTGGGGGACCCCCCCCCAAAAAAAAAAAGAATAGGGAAAAAGTATTTGAGAATGACCTCATGCTGAGCAGGGGAACTAATAGGCCGCAAGCTCATAATGGTACCATTTCTCAGGATAGGGAATTTAAGAGAAGCAAAGTCCCCACACCCCGCCCACCAGCCCAAGAATCAGAGCCTCTGCTTCCCTTTATAAGACGTTCACGTGTTCATTCTATTCCTGGTTTATTGCAGAGTGCAGCATAGTCTCTCCATTTCTCTCTTCTTTTATTTCTTGTAACAAGGAAAAAATAACATTTTTAAGGAAATCTGATTAAGGCTATGAAGGTGAAAAAGAGGCAATTTTTCTGTTTAGAAAGCATTAGCAAGACAAAGCATGTAAATAAAAATGAAGAACTAGTAGAGTCATTTCAGTGATTTAGGAGGAAAAAGGAATTCATGCTTTTACTTGAATTATCAGGATGATGTTTTACTTGCTGGTGACCCAAGAATAAGTGTACTAGTATGCTTTTTGTAAAAAATTTATCACCAACTGGGGCATTGAAAGTAAGTTTCCTATGTTAAGAAGCTGCTAAATTGGGCAGGGACAACAGAGGAGGCACTGAATAGTCAATGAAATTGGAAAGAATTTTGATCACCCATGTCATACAAAGCCAGCAAAAGGCTGTTTGTAGAGTGTTAGCTGCTATCACACTGGTTTGATATTAACATTCTAGTGAATAATTAAAATAAGCCTGTTTATTTTTTAATAAAAGAAAAGCATATAAGTTATCTCAGAGTTTGCAGTGGTACCTATAGTTGCATCCATCAACTGTTGAGGTTTTTACTAGGATTGTGTATTAGGTAATTTAGAAAATTCCAAAGAAGATGTTCTTTTGCCTCCCTTTTCATTCTTACTTTTCAGTACTCACTATTATAATGCTTTCAAAAATATAAAGTAAAAATCCTCAAAACTGCTTTGAGGTATTTTTCTTACAGTTGATATTTCCTAAATTGTGTGCTTATTAAATATATTTTCCTTCTGGAATTATTTTTGAATTGTATTTCTCATTTCATTTCTTCTCTATGAGCACATACCCAGGCATGGCTGATTCTGCTTCATCCTGCCTTGCTTTTTAAAATCCAGACTCCCATGAAGTGAAGTGCTTCCTTATAATTGAATTTACTTTTTCTTTAACCCAACCCCTTTCCACAAACTGTTTTTATTAGGCTCCTTCAAGACTGGAGCAGGGAAAGTTCAGTTTTTTAATTCAAGACAGGTAATTAGAAAAGTATAACTCTGACCAACACCAGAAAGGGATTCCATTCCTGTTCTGTAACAGGGAGAGACATAGTCTTATGTGACTGCTTGTGAAGCCCTCATCTGATGGCCTTATGTGACATGTTTTATGATTTTTAAGAGTGATCAGTGTTTTAGTAACTCTAGATATGTGGGATTCTGAACTCCACCAACTTTTTTTTTTAATTTTTAAAATTTTATTTTTTTATATTGGTACTGGGGATTTTACCCAGGGACAATTTAATATTGAGCCATACCCCCCAGACCCTTTTTTTCTTTTTTGAGATCGGGTCTTGATAAGTTTCTTAAGGCCTCAATAAGTTGCTGAGTCTGGCTTTGAACTTGCGATCCTCCTGCCTTAGCCTCCCAAGCTGCTGAAATTACAAACGTGTGCCACCACACCTAACAGTGACTCTATTTTCAAATAAGGTCACCTTCATACATGGCTGACATTTAGGACTTTGCCCTAATTTGGGTTGGATACCATTCATACAGAACAAACGAGTTCAAAATGAGGAGAGTAAATCAGGAATTTAGGCAGAACCTTTTGCTCCAATACTTAAGGGAAGAGGCTTATCTTAGGAATGAAAGAAACTTCAAAATTGTAAGTCTCTATTATTGTGGGCTTCACACCAATCAAAAACAACCTTAAAGCGGCCGTGGAACTGGAAGTAGACTATGGGGCTGATGAACGAAAAGCAGGTGAGTGTGGTTGTTGGGGAAATACCAGAAAGCAAGAGTAACAAGACCTGACTCACAGTGAGAAGTGTTTCTAGTTATTTGTACCCAAGAAGTCCCAGCTTTTGTACAATTTTACAAAAGTGGACAATTTTAGAAAACTTCCTTTACAATCTTTTAAAATACTACTCCCTCCTCATTCCTGGGGCTTAACATTCCTTATCCAAATTTTTAATCCTTGGTACCAATATTTAATGATTGCAGCAACCCATTCTCAACCTGGTAGATGATAGTGGTTTGATGGATTGTAGAGATGGTTAGTCAGATGTGCACTGGCCTTTCTGTGTCCTAAGAAAAAATTGTTATGCAGAGTGCTTAGGAAGGCTAGTAGGATTATACATTAGGTTCACTAAGGGTAAAATATGCTCTTCTGGCCCAGCCTGGGATTTCCTACTTTGAGAAATACATTTTGATTTCCAGCCAACCATGAATTTACAAACTTTTGGAATACAATTCATTTCTTGGTTGGAGAAATGCATTATTAAACCGTTTCAATTTAATAATTAAAGGTAGGGAAATGTAATTGGTTTATCTGAGTAGTCAACTAGCAGTTTAATATATGCAGATCATTTGAATCTGAGTCTAAAACCAAGTATTCAAAATACAAATAGATAAAAAAATAAACAGCACATATAATTCCCCCCGAGTCTCTGCATAAGGCAAAGGAAACCTCTGTAGAAAACAAAACAGAATAATGGAAGCTTTTATCACTGTCTAAATTTGGCTCCCTACCCAATCTAGTATTTATTTTAATTTATAAATCTAGAATTGCGTTTCTTGAAATCTTTAATAAAAGGTTACTTGTAAATGCTGCAACTCTCAATTTTTGTGAATGCCATAAAAAAAAAAAAAAAGAAAGAAAGTTGATGAGGAAAAGGGGAACTCCCTCTAGTATTTTCTGATATAAAAAGAGACTTGTGGGCTGGGGTTGTGGCTCAGTGGCAGAGCGCTTTCCTTATGCATGTGAGGCACTGGGTTCGATCCTCAGCACCACATAAAAAGATAAATAAAACAAAATAAAGATATTGTACTCATGTATAACTAAAAAAAAAATTTAAAAAGGAGACTTGCCACCTTTCTAAATTTTTATCAATACTCATTTTATGAAGTGATATACTCTCTTCTTAAAAATAAGGTGTTTGCACATGCATCTTTCGTACAAAGACAAGTGACTCAGTGGGCCTTTCCTTCTTTGTTCATGTTCTTATTTCAAAAATTAAGGTGGATTATGTTTATTCATTTTTTTAAGAACTAAATAAAATTCTGTAAATTAAGATAGTTAAGAGATATCTTGGGAGTATCTAAAATCAAGGTTAGGAACCACTGATTTATAAAAATCATCTGTGTATGTGTGTTTCTTAGTGCAGGGGGTTAAAGAATTTTTGGTAATTTAATGGGATTCATGAACCTACTTTAAAAATTAGAATCTGTGAATAACTAGATAAAGAAGAAACAGCAGCTGAGGATTTGGTTTCTTGCCCTATAGAGTTCAAATTGAATTTTGCTAAAAGAGAGTTTAGAAGTTTAAAAGATTTAGGTTTCCTTCTTTTCATGAAGTGTACTTCAAACACATTTTCATTAGCTAGTCATCCCAGTGAGCTCAACAGCACATGCCCTGGGATGATCTGTAGCACAGGACAAATAGTGTCAGAATTGAAAAGGTTACTCTGAAGACTAACTTGCCTCCAACCAAGTGAAGAAAGATTTTGTATTTTGGTACTATTTTCAGTTAAAACTGTGATTTCTGACTATTCTTTTTTTTTTAAACAATATTTCAGTGAAAACCTTGACAAAGGGGTCTCATAGTCATTAACTTAAACTTAGGGGAACACTGTTCCCCTAAGTTATACCCCTATAAGCCATTGTGCACATACATGTTAAAAAAAATAACTTGCAAGCTTACAAAAAGGATATCTGTATACTTTAGTTTAAGCCTATCACATCAAACTTATTTTAAGTTTGACAGAGTTTTCTCATGTATTAGTATTGAACCAAACAACAGAGCAAGTGCATACTTACTAGGTTCTGGCAGGTCCTGTAGACACAGAAGATTATGCTCTGTGGAAGTTTAAATTTTTAAGCAAAAAAGATTATAATGAACATATAACTAAAGGAGCATAAGCATGCAAGCATAAGTGGACAATTTTAGAAAACCTCCTTTACAATCTTTTAAAATACTACTCCCTCCTCATTCCTGTGGCTAATGTCTGAAATTCCACTATTAGATCCTCATGCTTTAGTTTAAGCCTGTTAAAATTTAAAACTATTTGGAGGAGGTAATATGTTCAGCAAATTTGCCACATTACCTGTGGAAAATTAGTTGATAGATGAAGAGAACTAGATGTGGACTTTGTGAAAATAGTCAATTAAAAAAAAAATCCAGTAAGAGTTGAGGCTAGGTTACAGTTGCTTCCTCTCAACAAAAAGAAGTCAGGAAGTTTGCAGCCAGAACCACAAACTTCGTGTGTGCACACACACCAAAAAAGAAAAAAGAAAAAAAAAAGAAAAAATGAAAAAAAATAAAAGGGAGAAAGGGAGAAAATTTTTCTTCAGGCTGAAAACTGTTGTAAATGAAGATATTTTGTATTTATGCTTTAAATAAGTAGCTGAGATAAAAGATAGCAGAAGAAATTTAAAACAAATTTGTTCAATTAAACTGACTGAAAGTAGGACTAAAATTGAGAAAACAAAATCAGAACTTTACCCATTAGCAGGCCTAATTTAGAGTGTGCTGGAACCACACTGGCCTTTGTCCATCCACACTCTGCTTCTCCAGCTCTGCCATCTGAAGTCAGAAATCTGTCCTTCCTTCCTCATCCATGTGCTGTGGATTCCATGCCTGTCTTGGCATTCTGATGGGGCCTCCTGACTGTTCCCATCCTGTCCAACACTTTGTCCACATTTCTTAGCCCATCTTTCTGCCCCATTCAACATAGAGCATGTCTTGTCAGGGAGAGAGGCTTATTTATCATTACTAACATAGTAGTTTTTACAAATGTCTCAGACAGGACCAAGAGGTCAAGGAAAAGTTGTGGGAGCCAGAAAGTATATAAGCCTGTATGCCATCAAGTAGTTCTGGAGATTCCTTCTTGGGTACTTTAGCTTTAAAATATGTCATATTCCAGTGGTACGTCACACTTTCTCAGCAAGATGATTTCAGCCAGATCCTGAAGTGTATGTAACTACTTTATTTTTCAAGATATATCAGGTTATTTATAAAACTCTTAAAACAGTGCCTGGCACTTGCTAAGTGCTGTATATAACTTCTGAAATGGAAATGAGGAAAAACACCCCATTCACAATATCCTCAAAAAAAAATAAAAATAAAATACTTGGGAATCAACCTAACAAAAGAGGTGAAAGATTTATACAGTGAAAACTACAGAACCCTAAAGAGAGAAATAGAAGAAGATCTTAGAAGATGGAAAAATATACCCTGTTCATGGATAGGCAGAACTAACATCATCAAAATGGCGATATTACCAAAAGTTCTCTATAGGTTTAATGCAATGCCAATCAAAATCCCAATGGCATTTCTTGTAGAAATAGAGAAAGCAATCATGAAATTCATATGGAAAAATAAAAGACCCAGAATAGCAAGAGCAACTCTAAGCAGGAAGTGTGAATCAGGCGGTATAGTGATACCAGATTTCAAACTATACTACAGAGCAATAGTAACAAAAAAGCATGGTACTGGTACCAAAACAGGCGGGTGGACCAGTGGTACAGAATAGAGGACACAGAGACCAATCCACAAAGTTACAACTATCTTATATTTGATAAAGGGGCTAAAAGCATGCAATGGAGGAAGGATAGCATCTTCAACAAATGTTGCTGGGAAAACTGGAAATCTATATGCAACAAAATGAAACTGAATCCTCTTCTCTCGCCATGCACAAAAGTTAACTCAAAATGGATCAAGGAGCTTGATATCAAATCAGAGACTCTGCGTCTGATAGAAGAAAAAGTTGGCTCCGATCTACATATTGAGGGGTCGGGCTCCAAATTCCTTAATAGGACACCCATAGCACAAGAGTTAATAACAAGAATCAACAAATGGGACTTACTTAAACTAAAAAGTTTTTTCTCAGCAAGAGAAACAATAAGAGAGGTAAATAGGGAGCCTACATCCTGGGAACAATGTTTTACTCCTCACACTTCAGATAGAGCCCTAATATCCAGAGTATACAGAGAACTCAAAAAATTAAATAAGATAACAAATAACCCAATCAACAAATGGGCCAAGGACCTGAACAGACACTTCTCAGAGGAGGACATACAATCAATCAACAAGTACATGAAAAAATGCTCACCATCTCTAGTAGTCAGAGAAATGCAAATCAAAACCACTCTAAGATACCATCTCACTCCAGTAAGATTGGCAGCCATTATGAAATCAAACAACAAGTACTGGCGAGGATGTGGGGAAAAGGGTACACTTGTACACTGCTGGTGGGACTGCAAATTGGTGCGGCCAATTTGGAAAGCAGTATGGAGATTCCTTGGAAAGCTGGGAATGGAACCACCATTTGACCCAGCTATTCCCCTTCTTGGACTATTCCCTTAAGACCTTAAAAGAGCGTACTATAGGGATACTGCTACAACGATGTTCATAGCAGCACAATTCACAATAGCTAGACTGTGGAACCAACCTAGATGCCCTTCAATAGATGAATGGATAAAAAATAAAACGTGGCATTTATACACAATGGAGTACTACTCAGCACTAAAAAAATGACAAAATCATGGCATTTGCAGGGAAATGGATGGCACTAGAGCAGATTATGCTAAGTGAAGCTAGCCAATCCCTAAACAACAAATGCCAAATGTCATCTTTGATATAAGGAGAGCAACTAAGAAGAGAGCAGGGAGGAAGAGCATGAGAAGAAGATCACCATTAAACACGGACGAGAGGTGGGAGGGAAAGGGAGAGAGAAGGGAAATTGCATGGTAAAGGAAGGAGACCCTCATTGTTATACAAAATTACATATAAGAGGAAGTGAGGGGAAAGGGGAAATAAAACAAGAGAGAGAAATGAATGACAGTAGATGGGGTACAGAGAGAAGATGGGAGGGGAGGGGAGGGGATGGGAGGGGGGATAGTAGAGGATAGGAAAGGCAGCAGAATACTGCTGTATGTAGTATGTAGTATGTAAAAAAGTGGATGTGTAACCGATGTGAATCTGCAATATGTATACGGGGTGAAAATGGGAGTTCATAATCCGCTTAAATCAAATGTATGAAATATGATATGTCAAGAGCTTTGTAATGTTTTGAACAACTAATAAAAAAAAGATATATCATGTTATTTATAAAACTCTTAAAACAGTGCCTGGCACTTGCTAAGTGCTGTATAAGTATTAAAAAGAATAATTAAATAAAAATAATTTTTATAATAGGCAGTTGCATGTGTAAAATCATTAAAAACAGTAATATCCGTTATAGATACTATTCTTTATTACAGCTTGCCTAGTACTGAATTCATTTATATTTCGTATGTGTTTGTTAGGTTTATACTATCAACAGGACACTGTGTTGGCTACCAATATCTTGACCCAGGCAGCCACAGCCTTCAGAGACTCTAGTTACTGGGGTTGGGGGTTCAGGGGCAGCCATAAAGAGAAATTGCTCAGCTCACTCAGGCCCGTATCCTTTCTAATTAGCTTTTCTAATTAGACTAGTACGAAGTTTCTTCCTCCATTTGCTGCTACTGCTACAGCTCCTTATGTTCTTCTTTCTTTGATAACATAGTTCCTTTGTCCCTGTTTCCTCAATAACTTGTTCACGCGGATCTCTGGTCTCTTCAGATGGTGGTTCTCCAGTAAGAAATCTGCTGCTCCATGGCTTCTAACTTGCAGCTATTCCTAATAAGTCTTAACAGTTTTCTCAAGTCCACTTTCTCCTGCTTTTTCCTTCTACATTTCTTGCAGCTGGATCCAACTCCTGTCTGATTTACCCATGTAGATGGAATGGGGAGTTAGGGCATGGCTAACTGTGGGGGCAATATCACTGGAAATGAACAGATGTAGTGTAGCACTGAATTTCTAGGTCAGCAAAGCTAAAGTAAACAGTTCAGGGACTGTGTGTCAGTTAGGTTTGAGTGTAGCTGCAAATAGCACCGAACCTGACAATGTTTTGAATACTCCCTGTATAATTGCTCTGAGTAGGCATTTATTCCTTGGCTTGAAGTACATGAGAGTCCTCTGTGTCATAGATGTAATTTCTCCATGCACTTCAGGAGTTATTAAATATCAAAATTAACTAAATAAGGAATTTTTTTTCTCCCCATGTATAACAAGAAGTCTGGAAATGTAGGCAGCTACTACCTTTGATTCCTCATGGCGTTTGGATTGGTCCCTTTTTGATCTTTTGGTGTTTTTTTTTTTTTTTTTTTTAATCTGTTTGTATTTTGTGGGAAGAAAGCAATGGCAATGCCATTTTATACATATAAAAAACAAAAACAAAACAAAAAAACCTGAAGAGTAGAATTGGGCCAGATAAGATTTTGACAGGGAGAGAGAGGATGCAGGGTACAAGGTATTTCTGCAAAAACAATAAATAGGCTGGTTTAGGAGATGGAATACATAGCAACTAAAAGCCTTGGCTTTGTGAGTTAAATAAACCTGGATTCAAATTCTGTTGATAAAACCAATGTGTTATTGTCTCACAGGAGCTACCTAATGTCTAAGAGCCTTGGTGTCTTCATTTCTTCCTCTTCTTGTTTGTTGCCTTCAGTGGGGACAGTGAGAGTACCTGCCTTTTGAGGTTCTGTGAAGACGAAGATGAAGTGAGAGCAGATATGTGAAGTGTGTAGGTGGAGCCAAGCATGGAGTGATCTCAGAAAGAGAAGAGATTTACTCTATGGCTACCACTACTACTCATGCTGCTACTAACCTATTGTGTCATGTCATGGCCATCATCAGAACAGCTAGAGTCTAAGATGCTTTCATGAGCAGCTGAATAGAATAGTAGAACTTATATTAAGTTCAAATCCTGGGTAGGGGGAAATCCTAGTTCCTATTCTTTAAGTAGCTAGAGCTTTGTGAAGAAAAAAACACAGTCAATCTCATCTGTCCATCTTACTCTTAATTTTTCAGATCCTCATATTTAAACATTTTTGTAATTTTTAGTTTCCATGTATTTAGGATAAAAAGCTGGGCCAGAAAGCCTTCTTCTCAAGAGTAAACTTAAGATATTTGTGATAGAAGCACAGATCAGTGGGCCTCTGGTATATGCTGGTACTGTCAGCTGTCTCTCCCGGTTTTCCAAATGCCTCTTCACTTTATAGGTTATCTCTATGAATCTCATTTCCCATTTTGGTGATAAACTTAACAGCTGAATTTTTTTCTTCACCAAGTTTTATATTTTTAGTTATCCATGCGTTCACTTCGGATTTTGACATTTAATAACTCCTGAAGTGCATGGAGAAATTACATCTTATGACATAGAGGACTCTAACATGTACTTCAAGGCAAGGAATAAATGCCATACTCAGAGCAGTTACACAGGGAGTATTCAAAACATTAAAAATGCATCAGAAAGTTAAAATGCAGATTCCAAAGGAAGGTCGATTAAAAACCTTGACAGTGTACATGTTAAGAAACTATACTCTGTTTTCTGCTGTGAGCAAGTTGCCTAAAAATACATGGCCTTTTAATCAAACCTATTAGTTTTGTAATAGAAAGTTCTGTGAGAGACAGATAAAAACCTCTATGTTAAGTATGTGGTTTAAGTTATTTGCCTGAAATATATGTGATTACTGTATGGTCATGTATCATTTCTATTTAAGTTTTAGAAAAGAAACTGATGGCCCTTCTGCTAGGAGGGAAATATAAGAATGAGCCTATATATTCATGGGAAAGACAGTGCCTTGGGGGTGGGGGTGGGGAAAGCAGGTGCCATCCAGGGAGATCCTTGATTAGTTCTAGTTAACCTGTAAAGTAGCTCCAGCTTGTGGCCTGTTCAGTATTAACCCATGACTGCCGAAGCACCAGGTCAGGGCCTCTCTTCCTGCCTGGTCCTTACCCCTTTTTCTCCTTGCCTTCTTTCTCCCTCTTTCAACTTGTCTCATGTATCTTCAGGGGTTTGTGACTGATTTCATTCCAGTGATACATAACATGACCTGGCAAGAGTTGGTGGCTTTTTTCTTCCTGTATCTAATCCCCAGAGGATTAGATACAGGAAGAAGCTCTCTCCTTAGCCAGCACATACCTCTTTTGTTGAGGAATCAAGGTCTCTTGGTGGTAACTGAGTGAAAATGAAGAAAGATAAAAATGAAGATGTGACTAGTTGAAAAATAGGGAGAGAATTTTAACATAAATTGTTTGTGAACAGAAAGTATGAGGCAGTATTGTCTCTGTAAGTGGTTGGTAAGTGGGAGCTGCAGGAGCCCAGATGGCCAACCGGAGAGCCCCTTGTGATGAATGCTTTCCACTCAGAGCCTTTCAAGGTCCACCCATCTGTAGGTCTGCTAATGGGAAACAGGAGTTCTCCAGGTACAGCAGAACAATCGCCTCGAGATAAAACTCCCTGCAGAAAAATTAACACAGCTCCTTTTATGAAAGGACAGGTCACAGTAAAAAGTAACTCTACATGGTTATCATTGGTTGTTGAGGAAAAAAGATTTATGATGACATTGAGGTATGATAATCTCAAATATGTTCTGCATTGTTTTTAAAAGCTTTGTGTTTAAAATTCAGAGCACTTTCTAATCCTGATAAAGTAGCCTAATTTTCTAGCTTGCTTTGTTCAGTAAAATGTATTTCTAAATCCATTTTAAGCAGCTATTTCTTCAATTTGAGTAATTTTCTCTCAAGTTAATAGATTGCACACAAGCATACCTGACTTTTAATGTTAATATATGCTATATGTTCCAAACTTGCTACTGACAATAGAAAGCACAATCAAAATGAAATTCAGTTGTTTAAAGCATATCTTGCTTGTTATTTTGTTAAAATATTTCTTCATTTTACTCTTCTTTGCCAAAGTATAGTGATACCAAATCATATTTTACCTTGTATTGAGGTTCTATTTCCTTCTTCCCTCATCACAAAAATGAAGGAAAAAAGAATGTGTTATATAGGGTTGTGTCATTTTTAAGATGAGGTGACTTTAAGACTAGAATATCAATAGAGGACATTTGCCTAACAATGTAATAAATCCCTCCATAAATTAGTTCAGCTATAGGATCTGGCCAAAAGGAAAAGCTTTTGATTTTGAGGTATTTGGTATCAATAATTTGATTTATAGATAGATTTTGCTTTATAGTGAGTCTGAAACACTTTAATGTTTTATCCAGAATATTATACCTGTATAATAACAATGCCTCTGGGTATTTCTGGCTTTTTGGCATTTTCTTTTGATCCTAGGGGACTAATCTAATTGCCATGAATCTTATTTTATTATTATTTTTTTTCCTTTTCAGCCAATGCCACCAGCTCTCTGAAAAACAGGGAGCAATGTGGTAGAGATGGATAAAGATTTTTTCCTAATTTAAGTGGTCAGTCCAAGAGAAAACACATAATTTATATAACGGAGTTAATGTCTCCTCATGGGGCACAATTCCATAAAGAACAGCCTCATGTGTTCCTATTTCTGTGTCTCCAGTTTCTAGAAGAATACAAGCACATATTAGGTGCTCAGTAAGTATTAAAATGTACTTTGAAGGATTGGGAAAGAGTGGGCACAGAGATGTGAGCACATGTTATACCTGCTCCCGAGTCTTTAAGTGTAATTTTAGAGTTACCCCTGTGGGTCTGAAAACCAAAGAAGACCTTTTTCAGAACAGGATTAAGGGGCCAGCCAACTAGCACTTTTCTAGGGTGCTAATCTATAATAGGCACTGAAAATGTTCAAAGCAGAGAAAATGTATTTACTAGAATTCATCTACTATTTGTGAATTGGGATTAGACAGTGGCATTCTAGGGACATGCTCACCTGTTCCCTGAACAGATAATTTTGCTTTCTTTGCAGGGTGGATCGAGTTGTTCAGAGCTTTGGTTTGCTAAGTGAAATATTCAAATTTTGGGGCAGAGCCGAATTGTTTGGACAAGAGAGAATAGCCAGGGACTGTCAACTGGGATCTTCTTATTCTATTTTATGTCTATTTTTTCCCTCAGTATGTTTTAAATCAACTTTTAAAGAATATTGGCCTAAGACGGTGTCAGATCATTAGCCTATGCAGATTGATTACATGTTTAGCTGTCTCACTGAAGCCCTAGACCAGTGCTGTCTAATAGAGATATGCAGTTTCATTTTTTTAGTAGTTACATTAATCACTTAAAAAGAAACAGATGGAATAGTAATTATAGTAATATATTTTATTTAACCTAATAAATCCACAATCTGTCATTTCAGAGTGTAATTGATTTAAAAATTACTGTGATATTTTACAATGTATTTTTTTGTACTAAATATTCAAAGTCCTGTGCATATTTCACACTTAGAACACACCTCAGCTTGGACTCAACCACATTTCACGTGCTTAGTAGCCCTAAATGGTGTGTGGCCACTGTATGAGACAGTGTAGCCCTTCAATGACAGAGATGAGCCAGGGACTCCCAGCTGACATCACTGTACCACTCCTGAAAAGCCCTTTACCCAAAGTGGCCAGCAGGAAGTTCCTAATGTTGACACTGCTCTGTTAAAGTTTTTGTCAGGAACAGTAAATATAAGTTTGTTGAAGTATTTTTCTTTAAAAATAATTCTTTAGTAGTTTAGTGCTTGAATATGAATGCTATTCATTCGGCTAAACTTACTTACTGAGTAAAACATCATTTGTGGATAGCCACATCTGTTTAAATAAATGATGGGCTACATTTGGATGATCAGAGGAGGCCTGGATTATGGATGTCAAGTATGGGAGCTAAGAGGAAACTACTTACCGAGGAGACTAGAAAGAACCTTGAAGTTCAGGAAAAGGGTAAAGATACAGGTGATTATGTGTGCTTGCCGTTGTCAGATAATGGATAATTTTACTTAAAGTTTATTTTACTAGATAATTTTTCTTTGTCTTCTTTCTCCCTTGTGAACTCACTCCCTCTTTTTTTGTTTCTGTTTTTTTTTTTATTGAGACATAATTCACGTACAATAAAGTTCACCCTTTAAAGTGTTCACTTCAAGGGGTTTTAGTGTATTCACAAAGTCCTGCAGCCATCTATCTAGTTCTAGGGCCCTTTGTTTTTATTATAAATCTTCTAGGGCACACTTACCCCTAATTCTCCTTTGACAATGTACTCAGAAGACGACAGTGGGGAAGATAGCAACTTTTTTTAGAGTCCATATTTGAACAATTGACCGTTTACAGATTTTTACGAATATTTTCTGAAGAACTAATACGTATTAAAAATTATAGAATGTACAAAGCTGAAGTTTGGAAATATCTTCATATTTCCCAGTTAGATTGTTGATCCAAAGTGCTGACCAAGTAACCTTATAAACACATGAATTAATATATTTTTTCCAAATTTAAAGAAAAAAAACCCTTAGAGTTTACAAATTATATTTAGATGCATTATAAAATTGAAGGTATTTGTATTTGATCAGTAGCTCATTTCCGGAATTACTACAGTTCTGAAATTCATGTTCAGTCACCTAAATTTTATTTTCATTTTTGCTTTTTAAATTTTATTATTCATTTTATTTCACTTTGTTTTGAGATGCAAAATCAAAGGAAGAGGGATGAGGGTCTAAACATCTTTATCCTCTGTACTCTAAGGACCGTCTGTCATTCACACACCAAGGTAATGCAATGAATTATTCAGGATCCCATTGGTTCAGAGGGAAACTTAGACCAATCAAACCATTCTCTGGCAGCTTCTAAGTACCAGACACAATAACCTAAAATTTAAAAGTGAAAGAAAACTTCTGGCATATGTGACATAACTCAGTGACTCTTATTTGTATATCAAGAGTTCACCACATGTCTTTGAATGGTTAGCATTATTGTTTAGAATATTCTTCCAGCAACATTACTATCAATTACCAAGGATTATAAATCTTGTAGTCCAGTTGAATCATACTAGTTTGCATTCTTTGAAATGGTCACCTCTTTACTTTTACTGAGGGGAAGGGAACTGCAAGGAATGTGGTTATCATGAGCTAATCTTACCCTTAGGGTATTGGAGATATTTTCTCACCCTGAAATTGCAATTGCTTTTTGATTGCCATCTCCTTGAATATGCCTTACTGCTTAATTATGATGCTGTGTTTCCCTGCTCACATGATGGACTGGACCCACAGAGAAGTATTTCCTTAGCTCACTATTCAGATTGAAGGAAAGAACTGGAGAGAACAGTTGGTTTTTATTTTTCTTTCCTTCTTATACCTTTCTTCTTTCTCTTAGAAAATATTTTCCCTTTTCTCACATGGGTAGCTGTTATCTCTGGACCAGGTAAGCGGACCTTTGTGGAGTAATTATCTACAGATTGAGTATGGTACTCTATTGGTACCCCATAGGAACTTTTGGCTTCCTGCTTTACTCTGGTCAATTCTTCAGTCATGAAACTGGATTTTATATCCTACCCCAACTTATGTTCAAACCTATGTTGAGCAAAAGAATACATACTTGAAGGCTATGTTTTAATTTGGGGCTTCATATTCTTGTATACGTTGTTTATTTCTCTAAAAAGTATCTCATTGCAGATTGCAAGTATAAATTAGTGTCAGAATTACCATACAAAACTCTCTTGCTAACTTTGATCGGTAATTTCTTAGGGAGTGCTAGAAAACATGGGGCTAATGAATAATGTGCCCAGAAGCTCTTATTATAGGGTTGGCATGAATTCCACTAATGACAAGCTTTCTCAAGCAGCAGTTGATTTTAAATCCTATTTTTCATTAGTAAAGTATAAAATGTTAATAATACCTTCCATTGTGCTGTTCTTTTGTAGCATAGTAGCACATATCTTCCATGTTCACCAAGACTCTTTTTAAGATCTTACTAGTAACTTCCTATGTCATAAATAAGATTTGTTCAGGAAATAAAAATGTATGTTTTCCCATTGTTAGCTATATGTTTTTCTAATAATCACATCTGAAGCTTATTATGCAGTAATAGCCTTAAGATATTATTTTTTTAAATGTACTACTTTGGTCTTAATACTAGTTTTTAATCTCTTCTTGTTTCTATGAAGTCTGAATGAGATTTTCAAAATTGAATAATAATTTGATCCGTTAATCTTTTGAAGCTAGTAATTTTATTTTCCTCTCTTTGCAGTCTCTGAGGTTCGCAAATGAATAGAGCTTCATTACTGCAGTCTGCATTTAATAACCATTATCCATTATCTTGTAATTAAGACTCCCTGTAACGAATCATGAGGACAATGCAAAAATACATAGTACATTTCTTTAATGAACTGGAAAATGTTCATCTTGTTCTATTTAGTAATGAGTTGCTGAATAGTCATTAAATCCACTGGAGAATAGAGCTAGATGGATTTTGAAGACTGTCTTGAGTTTGTGGTTAATCTATTAGAATTAAAATTTCATCTTCTATTTTTATCAACAGCTGATTAGAAGTCATTCTGTTTGACCAAATTGATTAGAAGACCATATACAAGGGCAGCTGTTGTTTAATGAAAGTTTTTAATGAAACTGTACCACGGAGACTTGTAATTATAGGCCATAGAAAAGCTTTGAGTAGCTTTAGACCACAAAAAAACAGTATTAAGCTAAAGATTTCAAATAAGGAAAATAAAAAGTACAATTTAATATAATACTGTAACTTTATTATTAATTTTATTTCAACTAATCACAGTTGAATTCTAGTCTATTTAGTGTTTTTTTTTTTTTTTAAGGATTCTCATCTCCTAGTTTAGTCATTTTGTTGATTGTGAGCATGATGAAAAAACATTTGAATGGATAGCATATTTTAATTGTGAGGTATTTTCTCATAAAGTTTTCCCCCAAGCTGAGCACAGGTAGGCTTGGCTAATGTTGAATTTGCATGAGCTCTGAGGAGGGTCTTCAGTGCTCTGTGGTAGTGGTAATTCAGAAGATAACATTTATTTCTCTAAGGTAATTTTATTTTAGCAGAGGGGCAAGGGCAGCAATATTAAAATGAGAAGTGAAACAAAAGAACATGCCTACTAGGTCTCATTGGAAAATCCATTGTTCTTTTGACAGTGGTGAAGTACCAGTGTACTTTCTAAACTTAGATTTTTTTTTCTGGATTTAAAGAAATAGCCAGTGAGTGTATACCTGAATTATGTGTGACTTTATTGTCTTTCCTCAATGTATCCAATATAGTCAGTAAAGTTAACATTCCAAAATATGGGTTTTACGTTATAAGACCTCATATTGCCTAAAGAATAGAGCGCAATTTATGTTTGCAGGTTCAGAGTCTTCTATATGATGTTTTACATAAGGGACATTTATAGTAACATATTCTGGAACGTGCATTCATATACTGCCTCCCCCAACACAGATTCCTTAGGGGTATACATTCTTTATTGTTTGGATATTCCTTATTCTTTTGTACTTTGGGATTTTTCTAAGGGAGAGATTCTTCCATGTGCCCCTCTGATTTTTAACATTTATCTTTTCTTCAAGGTCTATGGCAAATCTTACCTGTTCCAGAAGTCTTCTTGTATTATTCTGGCTTATGTAGATCTCTTTGAACCTTTCTAGTCTTACTGATCATACTTGGTGTATGTCCAAAATACCATACACACCATGTGTATTCTTATTTCAACCCATATCTGATCTCTGGATGATTAAGGCTTGGCTTGGTATTTAATGACTTCTAATTCCAACTTTGATGTGTGAAGAACTTGGAAGTTCTACTCCTGTTCTCAGAGGGAGAAACAGCTAAATTAACTGAAAATCAATCACTTTTCTCAGAAGCTACAAAGAATTAAGTTTGCAAGGTAAACTACCAGTTTTTCCGTCAGTGGAGGCACATGAATCCTGAGAGTCACAATGTAAATCTGCTTAACTGGAATGGAAGCTGCTAGAGCCAAAAACTAGTAGGAAAGCTGAAATGGCAATTTTGACAGTTTTTGGAGACTAACTGTGGCCCTTACACTGTTGTGGGTTTTACCTCTGGGTATTCTACCAAGTTTTCAGAGTGAAGAGTTAAGTAAGGTCCTTTCTTGGCTATGGAAGGAGAAAGGGTTAGGGTTAGGAGAAAGGGGAAGATAATTATTATGAGATATGACCAGAGTGTTCCACATAACAAAGCCCACTTTCCAGGGCAAAGACTTTACCAGATTCACTCTTCTTGCCAAGGATTGCTTTCGCTACTTTGGGTCACTTATTTTTCCAGATGAATTTCATGATTACCTTTCTACTTCTATGAGGAATGTCATTGGTGGAATTACTCTTCAGACCCTAAACTATACTACAGAGCAATAGTAACAAAAACAGCATGGTATTGGCACCAAAATAGACTTATATACCAATGGTACAGAATAGAGGACACAGAGACTAATCTATATAACTACACAGTTATCTTATATTAGACAAAGGCACCAAAAATGTACATTGGAGAAAAGATAGCCTCTCCAACAAATGGTGCTGGGAAAACTGGAAGTCTACATGTAACAAAATGAAATTAAACCTCTAACTCTTACCATGCACAAAATTTAACTCAAAGTGGATCAAGGATCTAGGAATTAAACCAGAGACCTTGCACCTAATGGAAGAAAAAGTAGGCCCAAATCTCCATCATATCAGATTAGGCCCCAACTTCCTTAATAAGATTACTATAGTGCAAGAATATATAAACCAAGAATCAATAAATGGGATGGATTCGAACTAAAAAGCTTCTTCTCAGCAAAAGAAACAACCAGTGAGGTGAATAGAGACCCTACAGAATGGGAGCAAATCTTTACCACAAGCACATCAGATAGAGCACTAATTAAAGCACTCAGAAACCTTAACACTAAAAAACCAAATGACCCAATCAATAAATGGGTCAAGGAACTGAACAGACACTACTTAGAAGAGGATATACAATCAATCAACAAACATATGAAAAAATGGTCAACATCTCTAACAATTAGAGAAATGCAAATCAAAACTACTCTAAGATTTCATCTCACTCCAGTCAGAATGGCACCTATCAAGAATACAAACAACAATAAGTGTTGGTGAGGATGTGGGGAAAAAGGCACACTCATAAATTGCTGGTGGGACTGCAAATTGGTGCAGCTAATCTGGAAGCAGTATGGAGATTCCTTGGAAAACTTGGAATGGAACCACCATTTGACCCAGCTATCCCACTCCTTGGCTTATACCCAAAGGACTTAAAAACAGCATATTACAGAGACACAGTCATGTCAATGTTTATAGCAGTACAATTTACAATAGCTAAACTGTGGAACCAGCCCAGATGCCCTTCAGTAGATGAATGGACAAGAAAACTTTGATATATATACACAATGGAACATTACTCAGCATTAAAAGAGAATAAAATCATGGCATTTTCAGGTAAATGGATGGAGTTGGAGAATATAATGCTAAGTGAAGCAAGCCAATCCCAAAAAACCAAAGGTGGAATGTTTTCTTTGATATGAGGATGCTGACTCATAATAGTGATGGAAGGGAGCATGAGAGGAATGGAGGAACTTTGGATAGGGCAAAGGAGAGGGAGGGGGCAAGGGGGTTGGAATGATGGTGGAATGAGACATCATTACCCTAAGTACACGTATGAAGACACAAATGGTATGAAAATTCTTTGTGTAAAGTGACTTGAAAAATTGTGCTCTGTATGTGTAATATGAAATGAATTGTATTCTGCCATTGTGTATAGCAAATTAGAATTAAAAAAAAGAAGCCAGTCTAAAAAAATTAAAAAAAAAAAAGACTTTACCAGAGTCTTTTCCCACTAGGGATCCTTATCCCTTGTAGTCCTCTTGTCCCACCAATGTAGGGGGAGAAGTTTTAAAAAGTGTGTGAAATCACAGTACAGGGATATAGGCCCATCTCTTATGTGATTTAGTAATACTTCCCCTTCCTCTTTATTATCACCACACCAACATGGCCCCAGTGTAATAATGGCAAATTACACCTGTTAGAGCTGATACACTATCACTGAGGAGGAGATTTAGGGAAGCCCAAAGCAAACAGGGGAAGCAAAAACAAGGCTAGTATGGGAATTTGAGGACTGTGGCATCTATAGTTACAGCAAAATTAAACATAGCCCAACTCCTAGCTAGATTAACATAAAATCTCACAGAGAGGCCTGTTTTGTTCCTCTTACCCAATACATCATATGTGGCTTTCAACAAGACAAGATAAGCATCAGAACAGATTCAGATATAACATAGATGTTGAAATTATATGATAAAGGATCTAAAATAACTATGACTATTAGTAATGGGTTTACTGGAAAAATAGACAACATGAAAAAATACAGGTAATATAATCAGAGATGGAAATGCTAAGAAAGAATCAAAAGGAAATTCTAGAAGTTAAAAATATTGGAACAAAAATGAAGAATTTCTTTAATGGGCCCATTAGTAGACAGAATACAGCTGAGAATCAATGCTCATGAAGATAAGTCAACAGAAACTTCCTAAACTAAAATGTAAGCCAAAAAAAAAAAAAAAAATGATGGGGGTGGGGTGAGCAGAAAACAAAACATCCAAAATCTTTGGGATAAATTAAAAAGTTATATATAATTGGAATACGAAGAAAGAATAAACAGAGCAACAATATACTGGAAGTAGTAATAGTTAAGAACTTTCCCAAAATACTGGACACTAAACCAGTGGTCCTGGAAGCTCAGAGAATGTCAAGTAGGATATATATGCCTATATATTCTAACTTTCTCTCTCTCTCTCTACACACACACACCCCTACACCAACCTGCATCTAGAAATATCATACTTAAATTGAAAAAAAAAATCAAAGACAAATAGAAAATCTTGGGGTAAAAAAAACTACAGAAAGAAAACACTTATAGAAGAAAAAGAAAATAATTCTAACAGTCTTCTCATCAGAAACCATGTCAGCAAGGAGTGGAATGCAATTTTTTTAATATTTATTTTTTAGTTGTAGTTGGACACAATACCTTTATTTTATTTTTTAATGTGGTTCTGGGGAACGAACAGAGAACCCCACACATGCTAGGTAAGCGCTCTACCACTGAGCCACAACCCCAGCCCACTACCAGTGTTTAAAGCAAAAATATAACAACCTATAGTTCTATACCCAGTGAAATTATCATTCAAAATTGAGCTCAAACAAAAGCAAAGGGACTTCACTACTAGACCTTTCTGTAAGAAATGTTAAAAGAAGTTCTTCAGGGAGGAAGAAAACAATATAAATCAGAAAGTCTGGTCCATTAAAAAAGGAAAGAAGAATATCAGGGAAGAAAAAAATGAAGATTAAAATTAATTTTTCTTAATTGACTTTAAAGATAACTATTTAAAGTAATAATATAACTATTGAGTGATTTATCATATAAGTAACTGAAATGAATGACATCAGTATTATGAGATATAAGAGAATGAAATTAGGAATATTTTGTTAAAAGATGTCTGCAGTACCCATATGATAGTATGGTATTATTTGAAGGTGAACCTACATTAGTTAGAAATATAAGTTGAAAACTCTAGGGCAATCACTAAAAAATTTACTGAATAAGTATAATTGATATGATGAGGGTAGATGAAATGGAATCATATAAAATGCTTAAGGCCAGAGAAGGCAGAAAAATAGGTATAAAATTCAAGAAAAAATGCAAAAGTTAAAGACACTGTAGATATTAATGGCTAAATATGCTAATTAAGAGATAGTAAAAAAAGCAAGCTGCTACTATATGGTGTCCATAAGAAATTCACCTTAAATGTAGAAGATTAAAAGTAAAGGGTTGGAGAAAGATATACCAAGCCAACTTATATTAGTTTCAGACAAAGAAGACTTTAGAAAAGGTACATTATCAAATATTATAAAATATATATATATCAAATATTATAAAAATGATATTACATGCTGAGAAAGAAGTCATTTCTTCAAGAAAACAGAACAATCGTAAGTCTGTCTGTGCCTAGCAAGAGCATCAAAATATATGAGGCAAAATTCAATGCAACTGAAAAAAAAGTATAGATAAGTCTATCATAGCTGGAGACTTCAAAACCCTTGTTTCAGTAAATGGTAACTCAAGCAGGCAGAATAACAGCAAGGATATGTTTGACCTGAAGAGCAAAAAGTAGGATATATGTGCCTATATATATAGGCATATATATCCTACTTGACATTCTCTGAGTTTCCAGGACCACTGGTTTAGTGTCCAGTATTTTGGGAAAGTCCTTCAACATGATCAAATTGACACTCAGAGAAAGCTCCATCTAACATCAGCAGAATACGTATTCAAGTTGACATGGGACATTAATTATGGTAGGCCATATTCACGCCCATAGACCATACCCTGACAAACTTAAAGAATACAAATCATATAAGTGTTTTCTGAGAGCACAAGGAATGGACTTAGAAACCAATAGCCCAAAGATAGGTGAAAAATACCTAAGTGTTTGGAAATTAAACAACATAATCCTAAATAACAAATGGGTCAAAGAAGAAGCTTGAAATTTTTTAAAAATTTGAACTAAATAATAATGAGAATTATCATTATTTATGGGATGACTCAAAAGCAGTTGCTCAGAGGAAAACTTATTGGATGCATATATTAGAAAAGGAAAATTGTTTTAAATGAATAATGTAAGCTTTTACATTATTTTACATTAAGTAGAGAAAGAAGAGCAATTAAGCCTAAAGCAAATGGAAGAAAAAAATAGAAGTTAGAACACTACTTAATGAAATGAAAAGCAAAAACAATAAAAGGAAAAAATAAAAAAAACAAAACAAAAAAAACAAACCTAAATGCTGCTGCTTTGAAAACTTAATAAGTTTGGTGACTCTGTAGCTAGGCTGATCAAGAATAAAAGAGATAAAATACAAATTACCCATACCTGAAAAGAAAGAGGGGTTATCACTACTGTTCCCATGAACATTTAAAGGATAAAAAGGATTATATGAAAAACATTATACCCACAAATTGGATAATGTGGATGAAATGCATTAATTCCTTGAAAGACATAAGCAACCAAAACTCACAAGGACAAATAGTCTTGTTGGCCTATATCTATTAAAGAAATTATTTAAATTTATTAATTTTATATTTACATAAAGTATTTTATGTGAATGTTTATATGAATTATATAAGTTGTTTATATAAGTCATGTGAACATCATTATTTATGTAAATGTTTTATAAAATGTTTAGCTAATAAATATAAAGTGGTTTCATATTATTAATAATTTAACCTTATTAAAGAGCAGTAATTATAAGCTTCCCAAAGAAAGCACCTATATAGTTTAACTGATGAACACAGCTAAAATTTAAGAAATAATACCTCTTCGCAATCTCTTTCAGAAAATAAAAGAGAGAACACCTATTTTATGAGACCATTATTACTCTAACACCAAAACCTGAAAAAAGACACTACAAGAACAAAAAGTTATTGAATAATATCTTTTATAAATATACATATAATCTACAAAATGTTAGCAAAATGAGACTGACAATGTATGAAAAAGAATTATACAATATGACCAAATGTGATCTACTCCAGGTATGCAATTCTGGTTCAACATAGTTTAATCCACCATATCAATAAGCTTAAGAGAAAAAAAAATAAGCTTAAGAAGAAAAATCAACCCCACTCCAGTCATGAGAAAAACACCAACCATCAGTCAAGAGGCATTATACAGAATACCTGACCAGTACTTTCAAAACTGACCAAATCTTCAGAATCAGGAAAATCTAAGGAATTATTGTAGTCAAGAGGAATCTATAGAGAAATAAAAAAATGTAGTATTCTGGATGGGATGGAATAGTGAGTAAAACAAAAGAAATTTAAAGTATGGGCTTTGAGTAATAATAATTCCTTAATTGTAATAAATCTATCACACTAATGTAAGAAGGTAGTAAGAGGGGAAACTGCATGTGGGGTAAACTCTGTATTACCTCTGTAATTTTTCTGTAATCCTAAGTGGGTTCTAAACTTAAAAAAAAAAAAAATAATATTTTATTCTGAGCCCCCTGCCCAGTTTTATTACTGGGACTGGAATGAAACACAAAATTGTTTTTCCTTCCTCATTAATCATTTAAAGTAAGAAAATATTGTAGTTTCCTTTTTATTGGTCCCTGTGGCTGGCCATCCGTCCATCCATCTAGAGTTCCTCCTGTGTGCCACCCTCTGGGACATAGAAGTGTATAGGAAGGTTGTAGCATATGAACCAGACCTGCATACAATACAGTCAAGAAAATGGAGCAGACAAATAAACACTTGAAGCCACTGTTGCCATTCTGGGCAACTGTTGTTACCTTAGTAGATGCTCTGGCCCTTCCAATATATTAGGAAGAGTTTTTCCAAACTTACCCTGCCAAAGGAAGTTGGCTCTTTTGAAAAACTGCCAGGTAGTGTGATTTTTTAATGATCATGTCCCACCCCTCTTTTTTAATAGCCCTTCAAATATGGCCTTGGTCTTTTATCTTAAAAACTTCTCTTCTAGGATGCTTAGTATTTTGATGCTATTCAGTGTTGTACTTCAATGGCTTCTAGTAAATCAAAAGATGATGTCAATATTAGGAAAATACATTTGGGTCTCATTGTGAATTCTTTTGGGATGTTTCCCTTAACTGCTTACATGGAGGCTTTAGTCTCTTCCTTTTTCTTTTCTTTTGTTTTTCTTTCTTTCTTTTTTTGGTGCTTAACCACTTAGCTACACCCCCAGCCCAGCCCATTTTATTTTTTTTATTTAGACATAGGATCTTGCTAAGTTGCTTAGGGCCTTGCTAAGTTGTTGAGCTAGCTTTGAACTTCTGATTCTCCTGTCTCAGCCTTCTGAGCTGCTGAGGTTACAGGTATGCACCATTGTGCCTGGCTTCAGTCTCTTCCCTTTGCTCATCTTATTTTTATGTTTTAAGGGCCAGGCTTTAGGCACTCACCCATTCATGTATCAATGGACAGATATGATGAACTCATGAGGTAACTATCCTAGTAACACGTGACTACTGCAAGGCCTTTGCACTTTCTTTTTCCCTGGTTGTAATGCTCTTTCCCTAGATTTCCTTCATTCAGTATCTATTTGAGTTCCATTGATCAGAGATGCTATCATGATGACTCTTTAAACAAAACTGCCTCTCCTCAACTTCATCACTCTGACTCATTACATTGTGTTACGTTTCTACAGAGCAACTATTTCCATTTGACATTTATATTTGTTTATTGCCTTTCTCTTCTAGAACATCTCTTCACAAGGACAGTTTTTTTTTGTTTTTTGGGTTTTTTTTTTTTTGGTCTATTCCAAGCATTTAGAATGAGTTCAACACTTAATAAGCACTCAGCAAGTATTTGTTGAATGACTGTCTGTATGGTAGGCATGCCTCCATTCTTCCTAGTAACCTACAGACCCAAAGAAAAGAAGGCTTCCTGTGACCTCTTCTGATATGTCAAGAGTTTCCCTGGTATCTACACAGATTGCACACCTACCTCAGGTCTTTGCTTCATTTATATTTGTATAATACTTGACAGTTTTTTTCATACAGATTGTATCTTTTGATAGTCTTGTATAACACTCTGAAGCAAGTAGGAATTTTTTAGACCTATTTTATAAACGAGGAAGGTAAGGAAATTGAATTTGCAAGGTGACTTCTAGCTCACTGAGTGATCTGTGTTTTTCCTCTACCTGTATCTTGAAAATATGATTTTAAGAAAAGAGCCTGAATTATTTGTTTTGTATTTTCCATGTGCCTGTTCACAGTATGTTTTATAAAGGGGTATCTGCCTGAGACTTTTAGTGCACAGAACTGTTGTGGAAGTAATTTTGTTCAAATGAAACTAGAGGGGAAAGTTTTGGCTACTTTTTCCTATAGATTCTGTCTTTCATGGACCTTCAAAAAGACTCTCATATTAGTTTTAGTGTGGTTTCACAGATTTGGTGGACTAGGGCTGTGAATTTGTGCATGAATCACCTGGGAACCCTCTTTATGTTAGAGTCTGAATCAGTTGGTCTGGTTGATTTAAATTTACATATAAAATTATACATATTTATGGAGTACTGTGTGATTTTTTTTTTTTTTTTTTTAGTACATGTATACATTGGTTAATGTTCAAGTCTAGATAAACATGTCTATCTCCTGAAACACTTATCTTTTCTTTGTGGTAAAAACATTAAAAAACCTAACCATTAGCTTTGTTTGTTTGTTTAATATACAGTATACTTCCATGATCCACAGTCACCCTGTTGAACACCAGGTCATATTTCTCTAGACTATAACTTAATGTCTGTTGACCTTTCCCTGTCCCCTTCTTCCCTACTTTCTATAGTGGTCCTGTGGTGCCTGCGCATCACTCACATTTTGAGTATTTCAGGGATAGGTATCCATATGAAAGATGGATTCTTTATTTGGGTGACCTTCATAAATGAGGAAGTTTCTTAGACACATTGTATGTATCTAAAATTCTACATGTGCACATATTCTTACTATGTGACCTCATGTGAGTTACTTCACTTTCCTGTGCCTTCATTTTCTCTTTAAAGATGGAGCTCCTAGGTGAGATAGAAGGGAGGTACCGGACAATGAAATTGACCAAATTATATTGCGTGCATGTATGAATATATAACAGTGAATCCCACTATTATTTATAGTTGTCATGTACCAATTTAAATATTTTAAAAAAATAGAAAAAAAGATGGAGATGATATTAGTACTTAGTAAGGATTGACTGAGCTAATAATTGTAAAGTACCAGATTTATAATGCATAGCATGCAGCACTCAATGCATCTTAGCTATTGTTATCATTTCCTTCTGTCCTTGTGCTATTCTGTTAAACTACATAAACAGATTTAAGATATATTTGAAAGAAGGAAGTTGTTAAAATATTTGCAAAGTATGCAATAGCATGGTGTCATTCATGAAAATCCTAATCTGGTTGGAAGACACCATGCTTTCAATAATGAACAATGCAGTAGGAATCAGCTCTTGGTGATCATTATCATAACTGTGCTGTGTACTTTCTATCAAGCATGGGAAAGTGAATACCCCAGCTTTATGGTAAAGTGTCATGATATGTGATCTTAAACATAGGGCATAAATTGTTTTTATTCATCTCATACATTAAACAGACCATACTAATTTTAATTGTGGTGTGGAAATATGGAGGCAGGAGTTCCAGAGGTCCCTGAAAATTTATTTGGCACCTAGATTAATTCATTTGACGGTAAGAAGGGAAAAAAAAATACAAAAGTATTTTAAAGGTAGATTTTAGTTATAGTTTTTCAGTTAATTAATGAAAAGTAAAGTTGTGTTCCTCAGGGGAAAAAATTTACACAATTCATTTCTTTCACTGACTTAAAATAAAAAATAAGTTTTTAATTAACATGGGAGTTTTTCTTTTGTTTTAGGATCAGATTTTATTAAGACCTCTACTGGAAAAGAAACAGTAAATGCCACCTTCCCGGTAGCTATAGTAATGCTACGGGCCATTAGAGATTTCTTCTGGAAAACTGGAAACAAGGTATATTATTGCCAGCAAATCTTTCTTCAGAGTAAAGATAATGTTATTTATAATACTCGTTACAGCTACCACGATAACTGTCTTTTTATGCAGAAGGTGTGAATGAGTTACCTTTATTAAGATAAATGTTTAATTTACCTTTCATTATGAAAGAACACATTTATAGGGAAAATGTGCGATTAAAGAAAGTGAGTGTGAGTGTGGGAGTAAGTATGTGTGATCAAGATGTAAACTTGCTGCGTGTCCTTTTATTAACCGAAGACAATTTTATCACTGACAAGAGATTCCTAAATGGGTTCTTTAACGAACTAATTCTGCTGCAACACAGAGCTTTCTGGCAAGGCGTTGGCCAGTGAAAACAGGTTAATGCAGAAATTAAACTTCCTTGAGGAATGGAAAGAATTGCAGAGTAACATTTATTGAATGATAAGCTGTGGTGGTGATATGAAAAGTATGCAATATAATGGGAAATAATCTTTTCCTGTCATTATTGAAGGACACACATAAATTGGTTTTTCTGTTGGGAAACCCCCGGTCCAGAAAAACTTATTACTTTTAATAATATGAGGTGAAGAGAAAATTCTCGAGGAGATGAACTTATTAAACAAAATAATGAAATGCTGTGAAACAGCAGGGAAAAGGTAGCTAGACGTTATATAGCTCTTGAATTAAATATCCATTTTTGCGTTTTATGGCAGTTGGATGTGCTCTTTGGAAGACTGTTAAGCTGAGGAGGGTATATGCTAGCTTTTGTCAGCTTTTCGAAAAATAATACATATTTTTTGAAACATATGAAGTTAAAAGGGAAAATGTGTATGAGGTGTTTTTTAAAAATGAATTTGGATTTTCCTTTCACTTCAAATTACTTGTGTAGCTGCATATTATCTCAAAGGATTTTTTACATCATAGGAGAAAAAGATGGAGAGAGAATGTGTGTGTGTGTGAGTGTGTGTGTGTGTGTGTGTGTGTGTGTTTAATGTGACTTTCCCTTCCTGAGGGGCATCTTTTAAAAACAGTCTCTTGATTTCTGCCAAGTAGGACCCCCCAAAAGACCTTTAATCCTTCACCAACTGGATACTATGACTGTATATGTGACTGTAGTTTATTTTGGAATTGGATTTTTTTTTTTAATATACTGGTTGTAAGGGGAAATAAACCCCCTTTTCTCCCTCAGAATAACCTCACATCTGAAGTACAAATAGAAGAAATATTTATTGTGACCTACATATAACAGCACTTCCAATTTGAATAACCTCTACTTGAAAGTCTTTCTGCAATGATAAGTTAAAGAAAGTAAGTTAAAGTTATCTGCAAATAAGTTAAAGAAAAACATGTGTAAAGAAAGAAAGAAAGAAAGAAAGCTATAAAAATGAAAAATCTGTCTTTGGTCCCTCAGTAGAAACTACCACTACTCATTAGACCAGTAGTTCTCAATTTCAGCCAAAGAACATCAAAATCAAATGTGAGGAGCTGGGGATATAGCTCAGTTGGTAGAGTGCTTGCCTTGCATGCACAAGGCCCTAGTAGGTTCAATCCCCAGCGCACCCCCCCGCCCCATCTCCACCATACACAAAATCAAATGTGAGATTTTTTTATGCATATTGATGCCTGGACTACCATCCCTGGATATTCTGGGGTATTCTTCAGGCATATGCATTTCATAAACTCCATTGTCAGGGTTTAAACATGCCATTTAGAACCCAATTCTGTTTTGCTCTCAGTGAGCAGCTATTGAGTAGTTAACCATGTGCCATGTTAACCTATCTTGGAATGCAAAAATGAACACGTTTCTTCCCAGAAAAGCTCTTAGCCAACATGCAGAATATTTCAAAGAAAAAGTTTTTAAGTCCTCAGTGTTCTAGACCAGGTTTCAGAGCGGGGGATATTTTGCTTTTTCAATCCTCTCTTAATTGCATTGCATTTCCCCCTCAGTTTAATAAACTAAGTCCAGCTGGTTTTAAGAAAAGGACACAGGTACAAGTCAAACCATTCTCATTAATCATGTTTGACTTCAAACAAGGAGGATCTGTGTATGTGTTTGCAAATCATGGTACAGCTTTTGGGTTGCTGACAAGTTGCACTAGCAGCCCTTAGATGGTAAAGTTTCTACTTCATTGATTTAAGCGGTGTTTTACAATGTCATCAGCTGCCTTCCAGACCATGATTAGTGTCACTCCTGAGAAGCAGAGGTTTAATATTTCATAACTGATTTCATTACAGATTTATGTTTTCCATATTCTCTCCCTCAAAAAAAAAAAAGATTAACTTATATAAGAACCTTCCTTTGGAAACATTGCCAAACAGACTTGCTGACACAAATTGAACTATATAGAAAATCTATATGAAATACTGCCTAATTGACAGAAAGACCCCTGTGATTAACATGTATGCTAATATCAGCTAATTGATTTTTTTTCTCCTTTCCTCAACAAATAACCTCATCCTGCAGCCCCCACCCCTCTGTCTTACCAAGTCCTGGCTTGGGCAGGGGAGTAACAGCAAATTTGGTTAGAAATGCTGCTGTTTGAGGTTGTATGGCAGAGGTAGGGAAACCAGGGAAGAGACTGACTGATATTCCATATGAGGACTGATGAGGATCTAGTCTGAAATGTAGACATGTGGATAGAGGAAGGTGTGCATGACTAGAAGTTAAGTAGGTAGGATTGGCAGGACTTGACTGTTGAGGGATATTTCCTAGTCAGGGATGGAGTTCAGGTTCACCATGTTTCCTGCTTGGGTTGATGATAGGACAATTTGTTTATTGTCTCTCTTCTTCAGCATTCTGTTAGCAATTGTTTCCCGCTGGTGCTGCCTTTCAAAGAATACCTCTGAGTGTTAAAATGCAATAATTTTATATCTAGGCTATCAGGGGTATTGTTTGATTGTTTGACTCCATCTGTAGATTCTCTACTCTGCTGGATGTTCAAGCTCCTGGACAAAGTAAACCAAGATGATGAGGCTCTTACTGTATGTGGAACATATTTTTCCTTTCCTAATGGATATGGAACATTATTTATAAACAACAGTTTGGGTTGAATTGGGCTGTTTTATAGTCAGTCCTTAAAAATTTATGAAATATGAAGATCCCCTACACTGCCTTTCTTTTGTCCTTATGTAATTGGTCTTTCTGCATGATAGAACTTTGAGTACCTACACTTCTGAGAAAAAGTCCCTGCAATTAAGTTGATTAAAACAACTGTCAATTCTTCTTGGAATCTGCCTATTTGGTTAGAGTGACCATGTGGCCTCACTGATTCTGTCCTTTTTTTTTTTTTTTTAAGTACACATCTGCTTTTGAACCTTGTGAAGTCTTGTTTAAATTAACACCCATAAATCAATGCATTCCTATATACCAATGACAAATCAGCTGAAAGAGAAATCAGGAAAACTATCCCATTCACAATAGCCTGAAAAAAAAAAAAAAAAGTACTTGGGAATCAATCTAACAAAAGGGGTAAAAGACTTCTACAATGAAGACTATAGAACACATTGAAGAAAGAAATTGAAGAAGACCTTAGACGGTAGAAAGATCTCCCATGTTATTGAATAGGCAGAATTAACATTGTCAAAATGGCTATACTACCAAATGCATTATACAGATTTAATGCAATTCCCATTAAAATTCCAATGACCTTCTTCATAAAAATAGAAAAAGCAGTCATGAAAATCATTTGGAAAAATAAGAGGCCCAGAATAGCCAAATCCATCATTAGCAAGAAAAGTAATACAGGAAGCATCACTATACCATGTCTTAAATTAGAGCTGTAGTGACAAAAGTGGCATGATATTAGCACAAAAATAGAATTGAAGACCAATGGAACATAATAGAAGACACAGAGACATACCCACATAAACACAGTTATACTAGACAAAGGTGCCATAAACATACATTGGAGAAAAGATAGCCTCTTCAACAAATGGTTTTGGAAAAATTAGAAATCTGCATAAAATTGAACCCCTATATATCTCACTCTGTACAAAACTCAAAAGTAGACAAGGACCTTGGTATTAGACCAGAGACCCTGTGCCTTCTAGAAGAAAAAGTAGGCCCAACTCTCCATCATATCAGCTCAGGAACAGACTTCCTTAATAAGACTCCTTTAGGAGTCTTGTGCTTTGGCACAATCAGGAATCAATAAATGGGATGGCATCAAATTAAAAAGCATCTTCACAGCAAAGGAAACAAGGACATGAACAGAGAGAATACAGAATGGGAGAAAATCTTTGCTACCTGCACCTTAGCGCATTAATCTCCAGGATAGACAATGAACTAAAAAACTTAACACCACCACCACCAACAAAACAAAATAAAACAAACCCCCAAATAACCCAATCAATAAATGGGCAAAGGAACTGAACAGACACTTCACAGAACAAGAAATATGATCTGTCAACAAATATATGAAAAAAATGTTCAACATCTCTAGCAATTAGAGAAATGCAAATCAAAACTACTCTGAGATTTCATCTCACTCCAGTCAGAGTGGTAGTTATCATGAATACAAGTAAATAACAATAAATGTTGGCGAGGATGTAGGGGAAAAGCTTCACTCATACATTGCTGGTGAAGACTGCAAATTGGTGCAACCACTCTTGAAAGCAGTATGGAGAGTCCTTAGAAAACTTGGAATGGAACCACCATTTGACCCATCTGTCCCACTCGTGATCTATACCCAGAGGACCTAAAATCAGCATACTGCAGTGCTGCAGCCACATCAATGTTTATAGCAGCTCAATTCACAATAGCTAAGCTATGGAACCAACCTAGATGCCCTTCAACAGATGAGTGGATAAAGAACATGTGGTATATACACACACTGGAATATTATTCAGCCAAAATAATAATGAAATTATGGCATTTGCCAATAAATGGATAGAACTGGAGAATATCATGCTAAGTGAAATAAGCCAGTCCCAAAAAAACAAAAGCCAAATGTTCTCTCTGATATGTGGATGCTAACCCATAACAAGGGAGGGTTGGGAGGAGAAGAATAGAAATCACTGGATTAGACAAAAGGGAATGAAGGGAAGGGAGGGAGGATGGGAATAGAAAGGCAGTAGAATGAATCAGACGTAACTTTCCTATGCTCATATATGAATACATGACCAGTGTAACTCCACATCATGTCAACCACAGGAATGGGATCAAAATTGTAATGGGTTTTACCCCATGTATGTAAAATATGTAAAAATACACTCTACTGTCATGTATGTCTAAAAAGAAAAAAATTAAAAAAATATGGAATGAATGGGCTTTTGTGGTAGGTTATCCTGTTTATTGACACCTTTCTTTTCTCTTCCAAGCTCAGCTACAATCTAGGTGGTTAAGGTTTATGACTTTCCAAGAAGTGAAATGCTAAGGAGGATTATTAGCCCTTATTTGTGTCTCCTTAGAAGCTGGGGCATTCCTCCTGATATAATTTTGGAAATTTCTTTGTAGGTGAGTGGGTGTGAGTAAGTGATGTGTGTTTTTTTTTTTGGTTGTTGTTTGTTTGTTTTTTTCTGAATGAAGTGAAAAGAGCTAAAGTGAGAGAGAATATCAAGATTTCTATAAACCCAATACCATCTTTTAAATCCACCCAGTAACAACAGTCATCTTCCCTTTTAGGTGGGCTTTAAGCCAGCAGGAGGTATTCGCACTGCCAAAGACTCCCTTGCTTGGCTCTCTCTTATAAAGGAGGAGCTTGGGGATGAGTGGCTGAAGCCAGAACTCTTCCGCATAGGTGCCAGTTCCCTGCTTACAGACATTGAGAGACAGGTGAGCAGTAATGCATTGTCCTTGGAATGAATTGACAAGAGCTTTTGAGAAACTGAGGACTAGAGATGAATACTTATCTGATTTACCTCATCATACCCAAACCTCTACCTTCCTCCAAGCAGACCTCCATCTGAAGTAGGTTGGGCAGAGTCTGCTGAAATGTATTCATTATGTGATAGTATAATTATTATGTAGTTATAATTATATAATGATTACTAATGAACTGAACTCTGGTTTTCCTCACAGATTTACCATCATGTGACTGGCAGATATGCGGCATATCATGATCTCCCAATGTCTTAAATTGGCGACCTGACCCAGAAAAGTTATTTGCAACAATGTTTAAATTTTTATCCTGCCAAATTGCTAAAATTATGTAATTGAAAAACAGGGAAATAGCTAACTAACTTTTTTCCCTTAAAATGCCCACTGATCTTAGAGGACAAATGAAAAAACAAACTAATCCACATGTGGTGCTCGTTTCAGGCATGTCTGAAATGGTCTTAATTACCAGATGATCTACACTCTTAATTTTGTGAAGGTTTTACCCTAAAAACTCTGAGTAAAATGTTAATGATAGCTTGGACAACATCAAATTCTAAGGGGGGAATGTTAAACTGTCCACATGTGCTCCAGAAAAAAGAAAAGAAAAAAAAAGCAACATCCCTGAGCTGCTGCTGTAAAGACTCCAGGAGTGACTACTGATTCAGCACTAACTTTCCGCCACAAAAACCCGTCTTCAGTTTTTGCAATGGATGTGCTCTTTTATTAACTGTTTTACTAATGAAATTTCTGATACTGTTTTATGGAATTATGAATATCATTGAATTTTTAAAAATAAAAAGTCCCTGTAGTTGTTTCTTTTTTTTAAAACCAGTTTAAATTACAGCACTACGTATTGAAAAATTAATCCATTCAACATATAAAGAGGTTTCATCAACGACTTTCTGAATCTCTCTAATAGATTCCTTGAGTATATGTATCAGATAAAGCACCTTAGTATATTGTGAATGAATGTAACTCTTAAGGTTTTCTGGTATAGTGAATGAGGTTCAGAAAGCGGCAAATGCTAACATAGCACCTACTGTGTACTAAGCTCTTTACCTTTATCAATTTATTTAATCCTCATTTAATCATAATGCTAAGGTAAGTACAGTAAAACTTTTTAATCCTTTCAGTAGTAAGTACTGATGTTATCCTTTTAGGCAGATAAGGGACTGAGATCAGAACTTAAGCAACCTGCTGAAAGTTGCTAAGAGTTAGCAGAGTCAAGATATGGAGCCTAGGTATGCATGTGGGCTGCTAGTCTGTGCAGTCACCTCCATGTGTGACCATTGTACAGCTGGATGCACAGGAACCGAGCCCACCATCAGCTCCAGGGAGTGGTGATCTGCCTCACGCTTCACTGGCTGCATTACCCTCTGTCTCTCCCTTCCTTCCATTTCCAGCTTTGTTGCTTGCTAGCATCTCTACCACATTACAGAACCCAAGTTCCTTAAATGGTGATTTTTCATCAAGTCTTTTTCCTTCTCTGAATAATGTTCCAGTTACTCTTAAGCAAAAATCCTAGACTGGGAGTCAGCTTTGGTCTCCTCTCATCTGCCAGGTTCCAGCACAACCCCTGCCTGTCTTGCTTTGGGACCTTGATCCAGTCTGTTCACATCTCTTCACCTCTGCTTCTTCATCTGTAAAATCAAGGGTTTAGGGCCGTGATATCAGACCTAAAATTATACCACCCCAAGGATAATTAGAACAAATCCAGGAAAACATTTTATGGCTAGAAAGAGAAAACATTTTGTACCAATCTAAATTAGAATTTGCCTCTTGGGAGTCAATTAAGCAAGTCCCTCAAAGCACCTCTCTAACTGGAAAGGAAATGACTAAAATAAGAATGGAAAAGAAATCCTGCTTTCCTCCAGTGCCTTAGCAGAATGCTGACTCTTGACTTGTGCCTTTGGACATGGTCTGTGGCTCTGAATGCCATCTCCAGCTTCATAATATGCTGGCCCAGGTGCCCACCAGTGCAATGGCCAGTCACCTTTGGAGAAGAAACATTACAGAAAAATAATTACATTCTATCACCTTTGAAGCTGTTCTAATTTCACTGGGGTTTCTCTTTTCCTCCCATTAAACCCAGCTGGTCATTTTAGTTGATCAAGTGAACAGGCATCATTATCTTCAATTTTAATTTATATGAGGCATCCACTGAAATTGACCTCTGCGGACAATTATAGATGCACGTAGGAAATTAAGACTGGTGAATCCCTCAAACCTATTAGAGGCTGATGAGCGTGGCCTGTAATGGTAAGTAATGTTACATTTTGAGGGACAATTTATTCCAAGGACTGTGGGGCTCTTCATCAGGAATGTCTGCCCCTTCTTACCTGGCTCTTGAAATCAGATGTAGCACAGATGACTTTAATGGGAACACCATATTTAATGTTGATTGCTATGAAAACATAAGAGGAAGAGGTCATTTTTGAGGTGACTGTGATTTACTACAAGCAGATTTGTGTACTTCAGAACATTGGTAGCAGATGCTTTATGCAATCAGAAAATGAATTGCTGTGTTCTGTATTTACAGATTCTAAGTTAATGCAAGCAACCTTCCCATTGTTGGAATTGTTCAATAAAACATATTAGGTCCTAAAGTTATTTTTTAAATCAATCACATAATTTGGGGCCTTAAATGGACTGTAGAGAATATCTAGTTCAACCCTGCCATTTTTTTACATGGGTAGAGAAACTCAGTCGAGAAGTCATTTAGATCAGGTCCTATAGAAGTTCAGAGCTGAGGCTAGAACCCATATCCCCAACACAGGCTGAAATATTTTACAAGACATAGCCAGATCTTTGCAATTGAAAGTTTCTTGCTTGTTTTTTTATAACATGCCATATATTCTTTTGTTTGTCAGCATGTGAAATTCAGTCTGAGACCTACTTTTGCCTCTAGGAATGAGAAGATCAATTGTGTCACCCTCACCCAAGTTATAATGTGGTTGATTTCATCCATTAGAATTTTGTAATTTGGGGTGGTCTCTCATTCTGTATTTTTTTTTTAAAGTTGAGTTTTTAGTTTAGGGAAAAAAAGGGAGACTCGTTTGGATTCTCATTTGTATATACACAGGGAAAAAATGACTTGTGTAATCACAGGACAATTTTTAAATGACATATTCCTTTTCTCATTCTGAAGTATTTCAACATGAATGAGAATATCAGATGAGTTAGTGCACATGTGAAACAGCTTCGAAGGAGACCTATGCAAAAGTGAGAACTGTCACATATATCAGTGTGTCCATACAGTAGCATGGCACTGTCCTTATCAAGCAGAACACTTTGCTGTGTTATACAGAGATACCTTAGAGAAACCAAATCAGGTTCTTTAGAAAAATCAGCTTACTTTTACAGTGCAGAGGGAGGCTAACACTGATTTTTCTTGCATCAACCGGACAATTTTTTTTTTTGAGAAAACAACAGGGTCAGAGTGCAGAGATGTAAAGAAGAAGGAAGAATTTGAATAGATCTTACCTTAAAGAGTATGAAATATTTTGCCTATTTTTGGCACTAGGAAAAATGTATGAGGTGAAATCAATTTCTATATTTATTTTCCTGATGGTGCTCAGGAGTCTTGTCTCCCAAAGGAAAATATGTGTTTTATAACCACCACCAAGTGATCCTTTCCAGAAATGACCACAGGTAACATCTGGCTGATATATGAAATATGTAGTAAAAATAATCATTTTTAATTAACTAAAACCTGCTCAGGAGAGAGAGTAGAGGAATATCCATCTGGTCAATTCTTATTTAATAGGGCAAAGGAGGATCAGAATGTTCAATCCAATATATGGTGAAATACTCAGTGACCTTATAATGAACTAAAACTTTTTAAGGGGGGGGAAAAAAAAAGAAAACCAGCAATGAGAAGAAGGAATCAGAAGATCTAGAAAGGACAGACGGAAAATTTGTTTTTTATTTAAGAAGTACAACTTGTATTATAAAATATGGAGAGAATATTGGAAACCTAGGTTTTGTGGCATTAATCACAGGGAATGTTTTCAGTTTATTTAAAAATAAGTATATTTTATTCTGGAAGTACATAAGGATGTTGAGTTTTAAAAGGTGATTAAAGATAAAAGAAACTGGGATTATTTAGCCTCAGGAGGTTGGAAATTACTTAATATCTGACCCACCATCCCAGGAAGTTATGCCTGGGATTTTAGTTAGCAAGAGACCCATATTTCCTTAGTAGAAGAAATAAGGTCAGGCCACACACAAAGTTTAGTTTTAGGGAAAAACTCCTTTAGTGCTCTGAAATACGTTATTAAGAGGGTATATCATGCTATTAGCTTCTCCAAAGTTGATTCTTTGTTTGCAGTAGTTTTGATTTTCTGTCAAAGAAAGTGGTCCTCAAACTTCAATATACATTAGAATTAAGGGAGAACTTTATAAAACAACATTCTGGGTCCCACCTGAAGAATTTCTAATCAGTAGTTTGGCTGGGGCTGGAGAATCTATTTCCAAGTGCCCTAATAGTGTCAATGCTGTCCAAGAGCCACACTTTTTGGACCACTGGACACGAAAGCCTTTTACTCAGTTCTACTTTCTAGAATAATGCATTCATTAAGTAGTAAAACCCACCATCTGTAGTACTTCTTTACCATGAAACTCCAGGATAAATATGCATATTTTGCTGCTTTTCCTAACCAAGAATAGGAAAAGGAGTAAAGGAAATGACATTACCCCTTAATAATACTTTCACAGTAGGCAATGAATTTGATTTCACTTTGAGCTTAAAAGCAAGCATTGGAGCCTAGAATAAATGCCTTAGACAAATTTAGATCATCCATAAAATCTCCAAAGGATTTCAGCTAACCAACATAGTAAGATTCAAGTGTATTTGATTTTACCACTTTGGAACACTTTAACTTTTGGTGATTCAAGTATAATAATGTACTTGAAATCAAGACCTATTTTAACAGAGCTCATGGTTTAACTTTGATCTGGAATGGGTCAGATGTTCTAGGAAAAGACATGTCAGAAATACTTGGCTTCTTAGTCTGAAGGTTCTGAGTAGACAATCTCTAGAGCTAATGAAAATATTAGTTCCTTGGCATTTTCAACACTGTAAATGTTTGAAATTGTCTTTTGTCTTTTCAGTATGTACTCTGCCAGTATTATACATAGTTAAGCTCAGTTCTTAGTTGTAGACAGCATAACTCTTTTTAGGATAAGCAGAAAAGATACTTACTTTTCAAAGCTTGTTGATATCCAGGGAAGACCAGATAGTTGGACGTAGGTGCAGCCAGCTCTGAACATGCGCAAACCACTCTTAAAACTTAGCAGTGAAGACTCATTTGTTACTGGAGCCTTTGTCACCCTTGAAAGCTGGATTTATCACAGCAGTGATAGGAGGATTCTTCACATTGCTCTGTTGGGTATCAAATTCCTGGGCAGTATGTCTGAGTGTAGGGCCTTGGTCATGTCCTTCTGTCCTAGCAGTCAGCTAAGAAAACAAACCAAGTCTGCCTTGGGTAGAGCATATATTATTCAAAAGATGCTGGATGGTCAAGGAATCATGACAGTTGTCAACTACAATATAACAAAGTGGAGCTGGAGAGAAGGCTTACACTTTTTGGTAGGAAAGGACTCTGCCCTTTAGCTGTATTTTCATTTTCAGTTAGTCTCCAAAGATGACCTCTGCAAAGTCTCCCCTCACCTCTTGGTCTCATACAAATAGATGCAGAGAAGTATTATGGAGCTTTATGCTCTACCAGCAATATTTAGTGGCTTTTCCACTAAATACTTAAAAGTTCTGTTTAGATAGCTGTTTGTTGACTTTCTACCAAGAGTAATGACTGTTTTTTTTTCTAATTCTTTCCCTCCTCTTCCACCTAAACTCATCTGACTCAATGATTATATAATTTTTATGACATATCTTTTAGACTTTGAAGTACACTTACAGCTGTACCATATGGTTTATTAGCTTTAATAATCTTTCTGTTCTCTGTTCTACTAGATGAGAAATTCAGCGTACCCAGCCACACCTTGTCCTTTTTGTCTCCAAACCTTTTCTGTGTTATTTCTGTAATGTTGGAGATTATAACATTTAAATTCTGTTCTGTGACCATAATATCCACACTTGTTTATTCTTTTTAAAAATATTTTTATTCGTTGTTGATGAATTTTATTCATTTATTTTTTTGTACATGGTGCTGAGAATCAAACCCAGGGCCTCACACATGCTAGGCAAGCACTCCACCACTGAGCCACAACCCCAACCCCACACTTGTTTATTTTTAGTCCTAAAGTTAGGTGGAGTCAATACTCAGGACCTGTTCTCCCCATTTATCTCTTTGATTTTCAGAGTTTGGCCTCTAGTGGTTTCTTCAAGAAGGGTTTCGGGACTACATTCCCTCAGTTTTTCCAAGTTCAAAATGTTTCTTGTCCCTACACTTTAATGACTATTTAGCTTTGTACATTTCTTAGATCACACCCTTTATTTCCCTAAGGATTTCATCCCATTGTCTTTGAGTTTTGAACTTTGCTGTGAAGAGTAGCATTCAACTTTGTGCCTCATTTCATAACTGATTTTTCTCTTAATTCCAGTAACGTTACTAAAACATGAATCAAAGTTGAATGTTTTGTGTCAATTTTTCCTGGGTTTCAGCATGCCCCCTGAAGTCTATAGATTCATGACTTATTTTTCTGAAAAGTTACTTTGAAGTATACCTTTGATCTTTTTCCTGTTTTCTTAGGATTTTTTAACCTCTTCTTCAGGATGCTGGTTGTTAAATACAAAGTCTTTTTTATCTGTCCTTTCTAGCTATTATTTTATCCAGTTCTTTTGAATTATTTTTTTCTACTTCATTTTGCACTCTTTTCCATTCCTGTCATCCTTGTTATTTCCATATTTCCCCCCACAGTCTGGTTGCTGCCAATATAATGTTTATGTCCTGGGCTCTATCAAATCATGTTTCATTTCCTATTGTCTTGCAGTATCTTCCCTGAGCCCTTGTATATTTGATATAAACTCTTGCTTTATAGATAAGGTAGTTTTGTTTAGTTTTTTTTTGTTTTTAAATTGATGGCAATAACTTTGGTTCAAATTTTTATCTATTCCATGGAAATGTCTTTCCTGGTGAGTAATCTTTTTTTCCCCATTTTTTTCTCATCTATTTCTTATTTTTTCACAGTAGTTTTATATAGGTGCTCATTTCTTAATGAAGTCAGTTTTTTTCTGGGCCTGCTACAGACAAAAAGTTGTATGGAGATATGTCATACCCATGCTTAGTGGAAATTTATGTTATTTGCAGACACTTAAGTTCCTTATGACACAGAAATGAGTATTTGTTTTTTATTTGGGCCTTCATTCTCCCTAGCCACTAGTGATCAACAGGTTTTAGGGCTACTCACTATGCCATTCTTTTCTTTGGCCCTTCCTCAACAACAGGATGCTTCTGGCAAATATAGTTTGCTATATGATTTTTCTTTTAACTTTACTTCTCCTCCTCCTTTTTGATGCCAGACTGGGTCGTGAGCAATGTCTGGTGCCAGCCCATGAATATTCGTAGAAGATCTAGGTTCATCTTCCTGGTTTGTGCCACCTACTTTGATCTGTTGCCTTGGTCTGAAGCTAAGGAGTTAGAATTTGTATTAAGTGTTACATTTGAATAGGAAGAATTGTTATGTTTGGAATGAATATAAATTCTAATTCACTTTGAAATAGTAGAAGCAACAGCAACTCTAAGACCGAAAGTGCTAAGAAATTGGGGCTGAAGCTGCAATGCCTGAGGCATCTGTTACTATTCAGTATCTCACCCTCAGATAAAATTCATCTTCCCCACTGGAATGTGGAGGGGAATAATAAATAAAACTGATTCTGAGAAGCGCCTGGCATGTAGAAACTGTGCTAAAATTCCAGTTATTCTCTACAAAAAAGGTGGAAAATCAGACGTTTAAAAATAGACTTATTTGAGCAATACAAGACTAATCTTTTTATATGCATGAACATGTGCTTTCTGTTCCAGTTCTACCTACTGGGCACCCTTTAAGCTCATTCGTCACTAAGCAACATCAGAAAAGAAGGTTCAAATCAGAAGCCATTTCTCACTTTTTTTACTTACTGTAACAACTGGTTTCTATCATTCTTACAATAAAATTATTGCATTTTGTCTTTTTCTGAGTCTCTTTCTATGGCAGGCAGGTTGCAGAAACAGGAGGAAGCAGTGTGGGGAGGGGTTTATGCTATGTAGTGTCAGCATTACAAAGCAGTGCTAGTAGAGGGATCTCTAACCTGTAGCTTTGCAAGTCTGGGACTCAAAGAATCAAGTGGAGAGAAATCTGTCAGTAAAAGGCTCTCAGTGCATCAGCAAAGACATAATTCTGGGATGGATATAGGGATCCAGACTTTAAACTAGGAGATTGCAGACTAAGGACATGGGGGCTGGTGGCAAACAAGTGAAACAGGGATGGTATAGGTCAGAGATCTGATTGGCCAGAGTTTTCTTCCTTCATCACGATAGCACACTATACCTGGAACTTGCATAGGGGCAGTCTTATGTTTGGTTTGTCCCTTGAGTGGGAATTCTGAAGGGTAACCTTGTAACCAGCTCTGAGCCCATTATAATATCCTGTGCAGCACCTTACAGTGAACGAATGCTCCAGTTTTACTTGTTTATTTACAAGATAAGTATTGATTTGGATAAATACAGATGTTTATAAAATGAGACCAGTCCATAAGTTAATCATACAGTCCAAAATACAGATAGAGCATATACAACATTGCTAGGGACCTAAGTTCCAATAGTAATTTTTCATAAAATAACCAGCTCAACTTTGATATATTTTAACTTTAGGGCTGTGATACAGAAATGGTACATTTTCCACTGACTTTTCTAATTTCGGATGCTGAAACTTGCTGGATAAGTTGCAAATGTATGAAAAAGGGTTTGGGAAAACAATTTTTATTCATTAAGCTGTTTGTTTTGATAGACAAAAAAGCACATATCTTTTTTTAAATGATGTTTATTTCATGTTTTGAGTGGCAGCAAAAAATAATTGAATGTTTGAAATCTTTGAAATCTGTTTTAATGCTTTTAAAATGACTTGAGAGCTAATGTGCCAAATTTACTTACTGTATAAGCCATTCCATGGTTGAAAGTCAGTTTCACTTTCCAAACTATGGAACTACTTAATATGTTATTATATTATGTCCTTTAAACTGCAGTCACTGTATCTGGTAGACTGATTCAAACATTTGGCACACCTGGAGCAAGGTTTTACAAAGGAAGAGAGATTATAGTTGTATGAATGCTTGATTTGAGCTTTAAAAGTGCATATGAATATTTTTGGATATAATATAATAGAATTATGTAAACATTGCCTTATAATAGGATTTCAGTTGGTAGACTCAATATTTATGCTGAGAATTAGTTTTCAAAAAAGACTAACTGCCTTTATAATTTGAAAAACCTTTTGTTTTGATGAGTCTGTGTTAAAAAGGTTTGGATAAGGTCCGTTAAACTCAAACCTAAGAACAGTCTCCAGTGTTTCTTTTGTGCCTACTAAATGTGTATCTCAAGTTATGGTGGATTCAGAATTCCTTGTACCCATATTAGGTAGGTAGTAATTGATAATTTATTGTACATTTAGTATGTGGTGGGCACTGTGCTATATGCCTAATCTATATTAAATGTTTGATCTTACAACAAGCCTATGAAATAGGTATGATTGTTATCATCATTTTACAGATGCGTTGATAGATGAAGTCACGGAGAAATTAGTAATTTGTCTTAAGGCTACACAGAGCCAGGATTTGAGGCCAATTAACTGCTCCGGCTCCAGTGCCTGTGCTTTTAATAAATATCACAGACTGTGGGCTAGACACTCTGGGAAAATGATGCCTTCATGCTAACCTTTCAAGAATTTCAGGTGGGTAAGAATACACCCCAAAGTCATTTAATCTAGCCATCTAGCCAGTGACCATGTTCTCATGCAGTTTGTGGGCTGCTGTAGAGATAGGGGGAAATAGCAGTGCAGTGGAACCTCTGTAATGAGCCGCTTAGGGACAAAACAGTGCCCTCCATTAGGTTAAACATGCTATATGAGGCTCTATTATATTTACCAGTGGTCTTAAGTTCTGGGATTCAGCCCATGTTATTTCCAAATCCTTAAACGATGAACTGTGACACTACAGTTTTCTGTTATTATAGCTATAAATATGAAACACACAAAGGCATCCACCCCAAGAATAAGCTAAGAGGAAAATAAGAAGAATAAAACACACATTTTTAGGTTTAGAGGATAATTAGATAGCATTGGTCTGGCTAGATCTAGATAGGAAATGAGGGTAATTTGTAAAGATTTCAGGGCGAGGGTAAAAGTTGGATAGATTTGTGAGGGTCAAATGATGCAGACAGATTTCAAATGATGCAATGACACGTGTAAGTTATTTTGCAGTGAAATAAGGATGTCTGTGTGCATGGTGCTTCAAAATTTGTTGAAAGAAAAAAAATGTCAGGAATAAAAACTCGGAACTGTATCAGAGATGCTGTCAGATATCTTTTCCCCTATTTTTTGAAGGTAGATATAGCATCTTATTTGTATTTTTATCCTTGGAACCCTGTATAAAATATCTTAATATCACTGAAATTTGTTTTATGTAAAACAATGCCATGTGGCAGAGGGGAGACTACATTAGGAAGTTAAGTGAAGTTTCACGCAGGAGGTGATGCTTGAGAATGAGTAGAGATTTTGCAGGTGGAGAATGTGGGCTGGGCTGTGGGAGATTGTTGAATGGAAGATAGACTTTATCCCCTTCCCTGTTTTCTATGAAGAGAAGTCCTTAGTGTACCACTCCTGGTTTCTTTTTTTCTCTCAGTCCTCCCTGTCCAGAAAGATGGAATGCTTTTACCTTGTTTGGGATATGGGATTAGAAGGATGAGGAACTGGGTATTTGTATGTGGCTCCAGTCTTTCCTTGTTCCTCCCCTTAGGAATGAGCCCTTTCTCCATTATCAAAATGTAATTGTGGGGTAGGCGACTGTATCTGGGAAGTCTAGTGCTGCCTGCAGATCTAGGGGTAGAATATTAAGAAGCCCATTGTTGCCATACAGTAAGCTCCATTCTTCAGAATCAACTCTTAGGCAATTAGAATGATACAGGGTTCTCTCCCTGTGTGTTTCTTTTGTTCTGCCTCCGTTTATTAAGAAGTTGGAGGTTGTTTATATTTTTATTTTTTTATTGGGTAACCCCTAAAGCCCCAATCTCTATAGGACAGGCATTTTTGGAAGACAGAATAATATGTGTAAAAGCATGTAGAACTGAAAATTCATAATGTATTTCAGAAGGAATCAGAATTCAGAATGGCTTTAAGAAGAAATATGCCAGAGAAGAAAACCGAGGAAGATTTAGGGTTGAATCATGAAGGAATTTATATATGACATGTCTAAGAATTATATGTCACTCTTGGATTTTATTGTTCCTAAAGTCCAGACACCTCTAGGGGATACAGTAACTTTCCAAGAGATTCATAAAGCCAAAACTATATCCAAATAATACCAAGATATTATTATTATTAATTTATTCTTGCTCTGATGAGTATATGAGGGGGGCCCAGAAGCTACACAATTATAGGAGATTGAATGCAGAAGTAGATAAGACCTTTCAGCTTCTTTCAAAACAGAATGTCTTCTTTTAAGCCTGTTACTAAAGGTATAATGCAATGCCACATGCCTCACTAGTAGTTCTTTTTTCTTTCAATAGGTATCTTTCATTAAAAAACTTATTTGTTGGGCTTGGGATGTGGCTCAAGTGGTAGCGCGCTTGCCTGGCATGCGCGGGGTGCTGGGTTCAATCCTCAGCACCACATTAAAATAAATAAATAAATAAAGATGTTGTGTCCACCAAAAACTAAAATATTAAAAAAAATCGTCTTTCTCTCTCTAAAAAAAGTTATTTGTCTTAACACAGAATAGATAAATGATTTCTTTGAATTGTATATGTTAGCATACATTAAAATATTAATATATCATATATTAAATATTAGCAAATATAATCAGCATGAACAAAAGCTCTTATTATGAGGTCCTGATACTAAAAAGTTTGAGGATGGCTAGCATAGACAGTGGGGAGACATTTGGGGCTTCATAGAATCAACAAAATTCATATTGATACTTAATTCTTCAAAAGTCAGAGAGACTGGCTGTGTCTGGTGTTGGCAATGGTGTGGAAAGTGAGTGTTACTCTGTTCCACTGCAGGAGTAGGAATTGAAACAGCCTTTAAGAAGGGTCTTTTGGCAACATGGACCAAGGCACTGGAAGTGCATACTCTGACTTAAAGATTTGCACATTTAGGACTTATCCTAAGGAAATTGCTGGACAGATGTTAAAGATACAAATATCATATATAAATGTTATGATAATAGTGTTTATAATAATTAAAAACAAGAAAACAACTTTAATGCCCATGTTTTAAGTTTTGTTCATTGTGGAATTCATTCCACTGCCTGGGACAGGCTGTGACTTGATATTTTTAATTATAATAAGATGGAGAATTCAGCATTTCAAGAAACAGGCTGGTCAAAGGATCCATGTGCCCTTTATTCTTTATCAAATTCAGCACCCAAATAATATTCCAAACTTACCCACTCTATCACTGGCTATTTGCATCAAGATGAAAGTATTTAAAGTCCAAAAGGTTCAGATTTCTAGAGTTGGTATTGTTTTCTCAAGGACCCAGGAGGCTGTAGGGATGGAGAAGTCTGCAGATTTGACTGGAATACCCTTCCTGAGACAAAATTGTCTACAATAAAACTCAATTATATCTTCCTATTACCATATTTGGGATATAAAAAATTAGGTTTTCACAAAACTTATGAAGACATATTGAAAATTACAAAGTAACATGGTTTATAAACTAATAGGGTCTAATCAAAAGATTCACAGGTGTGACTCATTTCCAATAGTGCAAATGTTTAGATTCCTCAAGGTGTTAACAGTATGGTGACTCTTAACAATATTAGATTTTTTCCCCAAAGAAGAAAAAAAATGCTTAGTTGACCAGAATTTTTAAGCCCTCTTGGAATTTCCCCAAGAATCCCTAACAATAATACAATAATAGGGCATTGGTAAAATAGTGGTGTGTGAGTAAAATGAACTTCTACTAACCTCAAGAATGAAGATATAAAGGTGATTTTTAAGATGTGGGAAGAAGTTTATAATATGTTCAATATAGGAAAATTGCTTATAATAATAAGAACATGCTGTATGATTATAAAATGATTATATCAATCTATCACAGTGTATTCTTCTGGTTATAGAGAGCAGAAATCAGGCTAATGTGGGACTTTATTATTACTAACTGGTAAGACTAGAATAGCAACCAAAGCCATGCAATCAGGCTTCACAGGAAAGCAAGGAACTATGGTTCTGCTGGGATTCACGGAGCCTCTCCAAGCCATCATGGCAGCAGTGTTGGTCATTCCTCTTGTGCTCTTAGCAGAATTCAGTTTCTGCCCTTCCTGGTATTTGCCATCTGTCTTAGCTCTGTATCTTCCAATACTTGTTCTTTTCCCAACTGCATTGCTCTCTTTTTATCTTTCTAATTTAAATTCTTTAGAGAAAATCTGATCATGCAAGTTAATATTTGTTTTCTTCATTTGAACCATGCCTTTGACTGGGTTGTCTGGTTGGCTCCTTTACCCAACACTATCAGTCACATTTAAGGAAGCAGAGTTACATGGTGTAGAGAATGGGGACCTACTTACAAGGAAGGACTTGGAGCTACTTTCCTCAACAAGAAGATGAAGATACAGTGCCTTAGAAGAAAGGCATGGGCATGGTATAACATGATGAGCCTTGCCCTGTTCAGTAAAAAATGTACTTACCTGTGTTTTTCAGTGTAGAAAAAACTCTGGGAGATTACTTTCTGAAGTTTCACCAGCAACAGTTATCTTTAGGTTGAACAATTACAGATATATTTAAAAATTTTCTTTTGACCTATTTATTATCTTGAGTTTCTTTCATTTAAGACAATGTCTATGAGATGTATCCATATGGTTGCTGTATCAAGAATTTGCTCCTTTTTATTGTTGAATAGTATTGCATTGTATATCAAGAGGTTTATCCATTCACTTGGGGATGGGTATTTGGATTACTTCCAGTCCAGGATTTTTATGACTAAAGTGGCTAGCTAAATTCCTGTATAAGCCTTTTCAAAAACACATTTTAAATTTTTCTTGGGTAAGCACCTGAAAATGGAATTGTGGAGTCATTGGGTGGGCTCTGTTAAGCTTCAAAAGAAGCTCCCAAGGTAGATATGCTACTTCACGTTCCCACCAGCAGTTTTTCTGTGTTCTGATTACTTCATCTCTTCCCCAAGAGAATGGGAATATCAGTCTTTTAGTTTTGTCCATTTGACTGGGTATGTCGTTGTCTCATTTTGATTTTATTTGCATTTCTTTGATGACTCAGGATGTTGAGCAATTTGCCCTCATTTCTAGTCCTTTGTGCTGAACTTGATGTCCATGATCACATAGGGATGTTACAATTTAAAATCCACATCAACTGTGGAAACTACTTGGTGCAGTTTGCTTATTGATTTACTTTATTCCCACCCGGTTGAAGTATAATTGTACCTACACCTTAGGACATTGTGTTAGTTTCTATCTCTTCCATGCATTTTTTTCTTCCATTATTTAGTTGGATTTAACATGAAGTAACTACTTTCTAGGTAAAATCCTCTTGATAATTTATATGATAATCATGAAGTGGAGCCTTTCAGATTACTTAATGCCTTGTATTTGGAGCATGTCTTTCTTCAGGAGTGCTCTAAGCCCTTTGAAGTTAATATTCACAACATCTTTGTGAGGTGGGTAGGAAGCACTGGGAGAAGAAACTGAAATTCCAGAAGGTGAAGCAACTTAGCCCACATCTCAGAGTAAACCAGCGAGATTCAGACTGTCACTCGTATCACAGTCACTGGACGTGTCGCCAGACTCCAACCTAGCAAAAAACCAAGTTACCTCTCCTTATAGGGCAATAAAAGTTTCAAATAAAGTCAAGCAGCTTCATCTGCTGATGTGAAGTTAATATAGCTCCCCCCAAGTCTTTCAGAACAAGAAAGTGTTCATGATCTGTGCCATGCAGAGTCCCTGTGGATTTGTTCACGATGGTTATAAAGAAAACCAGAGTCATTCTGCCCACAGAAAAAGATGTGTGAGAATGCAGTAATGCAAAAAGCAAGTTTGAGAGAACAATGCACAAAATCTATCGTCTCATGCACACATAAATATTTTCAAAAAAAGAAGAGTCTGTGTTTTGAGGGAAAAACAACAAAGGCAGGCATAAGACCTCTAGCAACAAAGAAATAAAACACACCGGTGTTCCAGGTTTGCTTTTCCTGTATCTGAACATATTGCATATTTAAAGAGTCACTCAAAAGTAATATGTCTGATGTTTAACAAACATGTCAGAATCCACACACCCAAATAGGTACTTTTTTTTTTCCCTCAAAGGAGGCATCTGGGGATGTTATACACCTACTTCAATGTCACTTTGTCACTGATAAAAACATTTTTGGAATTGCTGCTTTGGAATTGCCTTCAGAGCCTTAGGAACACGTGAATATCTTCAGGATTCTGTAGTTACATAAAAAAGATGCTTCAAATATTCTCTCACAATTTTATTCCCTTAAGTCTTAGGCTCCTTATTCTTGGTTTCTTCTTACTCTAGAGCTCCACCCAATTGATTCTCATCCCCAGTTTAAAAATTTTTATTGACACATAATAATCACATACATTTATGGGGTACAGTGTGATCATTTGTTACATGTATATAACATGTAAATGATAGAATCAGCATAATTTGCATTTCATCTGCTTAAACAGTTTTCATTGTTTTGGAAAATCTCAAACTCTTCTAGTTTTTATAAAACATGCGATACCTTGTTGTAAACTATGTCACCCTTCTTGGCTGTAGAACACTAATACTTACTCTATCTCCCTGTGTTTTGGTATCCATTCCTGATCCCCTGCCCCACCTTCGTTTTTCATTGGCACTGGGAATTGTTCCTAGGGTCTCACGCATGCTAGACAAAGAATCTACCACTGAGGTACATCCCCAGCCCATATTTTCTGTTTTTTGAATCTATTACTTAATGTCTTGCTAACTTCTCATGATTCAGACAACAATTAACCCCACAATTTTTACTTCTTTTATTGACCATAATCCTGATTTTTCTTCTGCCCAATGTACTACAGGCTACTTTAGGTAAAAATCTTGGTGCAGCCTGAGCCTGACACCTAGAGTTCTTAACTGGTCCCACCCTAGACATATTAGGACACACCTACTGCACACATCATCTCCATGAGCTATGGCTAGTGACTTGGTGTCTGATGATCATCTTCTAAGAGCAATAATAATTTTTCAAAATAGCCCAAACATTTAGTACCAAACCTGGCGAATGGCATGAAGATTTGAATTCTATAAGGAAAATAAAGTATAAAATAGTGGCTACAAAGCCATGAGGCTGGAGTACCCTATGGCTCTAAGTGCTGCATTGAATCACTTGCTGTGGACGAGGGAATGCTGCTTCCACCTGCAGCCAAGGTTCATATTTGCTCTCACTACCTGCAGGTCAGCTGGCCTGTGCTTCCTGATGACTTCATTCTGCATCCCATGCCAATGGGACTCATCTCCCAAGAGGGGAAAATGACACACAGTGAACCACACAAACATTTGGGGATATTGATGGTAGACTAGGAATAAGCATAGATGGTTGAAGGAAAACTAATTTTGGTGTTTTTAAAAGTGTTTTTGGTTTAGTTTTATATATCTTTATTAGGGGAGAGTGCTCATGTTTGATATGTCTCCAAAAACTTTGAAATATTCATTTATCAGTAATGTATGGTTAAATAAAAACGACAATAATAAATATACATTAGTATTATTTTGGGGATAGTGCACTTTTATATTGGCATTTTCAATTTAATTTCCTAATTGCATTTTGCCTGGGTTAATATAAAAATGAATTTATATTTCCCAAGCATGGGAGAATAGATTACCCCAAACAGAAACAGGCAAGCCGACTGTTTGGCTATGGTCATCCCTCATGCTGGAAGATGACATACTTGTGGAATCTCTGGATAGTGTTTATGTGTCGGCTTAAGTCAAAAAGTCCGGTGCATCATTTGCAATGCTTCTCAGGTTGGATTTACCTGAAGAATTTCATTTAAAAACAAAAGCAACTCACCTAACAAAAATGCTAAAGATTAGTGCCAGGATTCACAGGAATGAATAAGAGAAGCTGGTAGTTCTCCAAGCCCATGTGGGAAGGAGGGAATCATCAGAATTGGCACTGAGGGCAGGTCAGGCCAGGCAGGAGGAATGGGGAGGCCTAGGCAGCAAGGCCCTTTTCTCCACTGGCAAGGCTGGAACCTAACCTCATGAAGGGAAGAGGAGACACGTGCAGGCAGGAAGTTATATCTCATTTTGTCTTCCCTCCATGCACTTAGCTCAGGGTTTCCGACGTGCAGGGAGAGGATAGAAAGGGCGCTCTGTCAACGCTCCATCATACAATCCTACAAAGGAAACAGATTTTAAAAGCTGCAAGAAGGATTTATGACTTCAGGGACCTTTGTGAGTCCTTTTATTAGCCTAGTACATCACCTCTCTCCCATCTTTATGCTGACAACACTTCTCAGCCCTTCTCTGGATTTCTTGTCAAACTGGGCAACTATAAAATGAACAGACAAGAGCTGCTGCACAGAGCTGATTGATTCCAGTGTGCGCCTGCACCATTAGGAGCAATCTTATTCTGCTAAGAGGTTCTCTTATGCAGTCTTCCAGTGGGGGAATCTTGGATTGTTTCTGACAACTATGTGTTTTTAAGGAGTTTTATTTTTTCTTATGGTCTTCCTAAGAGCATAAGTCAACATGTAAAGAGTATAACACACTAGCCTAAATAGTTCTACAAAAGTTGTTTGAAAGTTTGGAGTTGGCTCTGATGAGTTTGGCTTGGTCATTAAGGTCAGTTAATGGTGCAGGCCTCTTCAAGCCTGACTGCCCCCACCCACCCTTTCCAATTGCTTCACTTATGAATGTGAAGTTCAGAAGGGGCAGCCCGATTGTAAAGCCCTTCTCTGTAAAGCCTCCCTTGATTCCTCCAGATCATTAATGTCTTCTCCCTGTATTCCAGCAACAAAAATTAGTAGCAAAATTCATAGTTATAAAAATTGGATGGACATCTACATGTTCTCTTGACCTTAGTCTAGGTACACAGACTCACCAGTTCTCTTCAACAATCCTAAAATGACTTTACGGTGATTTTATGAGGCCCAGCATAGTTCAGTGACTTGTCCAGGATGATACAACAAGAAAGTGGACTTTAACCTAGAAATAGGCAGATGACTCCAGAACCTGCATTCTTAACCTTTTTTCTGTGGCTTCTGTTTTAAATTCTTAATGGCACAAAACTTCAGGAACAATTAGAACCCCAGTAGCCATCATTTTCCAAATGCCATGCAAAGCTAACTTCAGTGTTTTCATTTGACTTAGTGAGATGTGAACATTCTGTTCATGCTCTCTACTTTTGGATTACTGATGAGTAAAGAAGGATAGAAAAGAAGTGAAACCAAGTGTTGCCCTGTCTTTGCCTTTCCTTCAATGCCATCATTTTCAGCATAAGAAGCAGAAAAGTAGGAGAGGATCTAACAGGCTTCCTTAGTTGTTCATATTTCTTGGAATGCAATTCTCTTCTTTCTCTATTTTGAATAGTTCTGATTCAAAGGGAAAGAGTGGCCTCTTGGGCTGTCAGTCCTTGCCTCATCTACTAGTCATAGATGTAATGCACCTAGTGTTTGCTTTCAATCTCTCTGACCTTCCATCTGTGTCAGGTCCACTGGAATTGTGTGGGCATGAGGCATCTCTAGTGCTCTGCAGTAATGCAGTGGCAATGGACTGAGGCAGACTCGCTACCTGTGCTATTGCTTCTGCTCAGTGCATGCTCCAGGCTCTCATTGGGCTTTGCCGCAGTCTGGCTGGGCACAAAATCACGAGCCACCACACAGCTTGTAGATTCAAACAGCAACTCTTTATTCCCGAACTCACACCAGCCGTCTACACACGTTCTGGGGAAATCCACGTTCTCTGCCCAAATCCACCCCCACTGGGCTTCTGTCTCCCAAAAAATACTGTCTGAATCCCGTGAGAACTCAAGGGGAACTCAGGCAGCAGGATACGCCCTATTCCCAGCAGGAATAATCTTAAACCTGGAACCACCCTAAACTCGGATCATCCTAAACCGGGAACACCCTAAACCCGGATCCGCCTTGGTCCTTGAGCAAGGTCACCTACATGCAATGTCACTGCAAAATGTCCTATTTCCACGAGTCCTTCCACTAAGCAACATGGGGTACGCTGGCAAGGAAATTGTCATACCTACTTGGCTAATGGCTCCCAGCAGGGCTTTACTTACAAAATACAAGTTCAAAAAAAATTATTGTGAAAGTGACAACAGAGCATCCAGCCAAGTGCAGGGCCCTCTGAACACAGCTTTGTGTGACCTACACACAGGTTGCATGTACATGAAGCCACCCTGGCTACAAAGGAATTAGTTACTTTAATTTTCATTTTTCAGAAATGGACTTGGTAACTTAAGTCCAATAAATGGTAATTGCAAAAGTCTGGATTTGAACCCAGGTCTGTCTATCTGAACCCAAAGTTCACACTCATAACTATTTAGTACAGTAACTCAGTTATGCAACTGTCTAAATTTTGATTGATTTTAGTTATCTAAAAATAAGCATTAAAATGTGAGTTATAGAAAGTTCAAATTTTCTTCCTTTGTAGTCATTCTCCATGTAGCATTTGACTAATGCACCGTGCCTTGTATTGCAGTTTATATTTTTCTAAATACTTTGCCAATACATTATTTCATTTGATAACCAACACAATCTTAAGAGAACCAGAAGCTGTTATTCATTTTGTAGGTGAAGAAATTGAGGATCAGAGGCAGAAAGTGACTCCTCCAGGTAGCATGCAGCAACAAAGCAGTTTTCTCTAAAGGAGAGAAAACCAGCCCTTACCAGATGCTGAATCTGCCAGTTCCTTGATCTTGGACTTTCCAGCCTCTAGAACTGTGAGAAATACATTTTCATTATGTATAAATTATCTAGTTTTAAATATTTTGTTATAGTACTATGTATTAGTCCATTTTGTGTTGATTTAAGAGAATATATGAGATTGAAAGTCCAAGATTAAGAGGCTCCATCTATTTGTACTCTGGTGCGGGCCTCGTGGCTGCATCACAACATGATAGAGAAGCAGAAAGGGAACCAATTGTGTGCTGAAGGGTGTAGGGTAAACTCGTTTTAAAATAGTCCTCTTCCTGAGAACTTGCCCTGTGGGACCATCATTAATCTCTCTGAGGATGGTGCCCTCAAGACCTAACCATCTCCTACTACATCCCACCTTTTACACATTTTACCACTTCAGCATCAGAACACTGGAGAACAAGCCTCCAGCACCTGAACCCTTGGGAAACAAACTACATCCAAGCTTCAGCACAGCAAAAACAGACTAAGGCAACAAACCACTTCTTGAGTCGGAACTGAAATAAATACCGTAGGACTTGTACACAAATGATAGGAAAGGAAGAACACTGGGTCATAAAGCAAAATGAGGTTTTTATACAATTCCCTTTATGTGACAGAGAGCATGGTTAGTGGAAGGAATCTGTGAGCTGAGGTCTCAGACTGGGTCCAAGTACAGCTCTGCCCCTTCATTGGGAAAACTTGGCTACTTTCATTTCTGAGCTTCAAAGTCTTCATATGCTAAAAGAAACATTAGTATTTACCTTGAAGGACTATTGCATCAGATGAGAAAACAGCTGGGGCCCGTAACAGCGAGTTTCACTGTCCTGTGGATCATGATCTACAGGTCATTCCAGCAGTGGAGAGCTCAGCATCCTCTACTGCAGGGAAGCTCACTGCCAGACATGAACTTGGTGAAGGAAAGCTCCGAGGGTCTTGCATTGATTCTTCTTCCTCCCAGTCTCTGCTTCTGCTTCTATCATGTCATCAGCATTTGGTTTTGAAGAAGAAACACCGTCAGGTACTGTGATTAATACATAAAGATGTGCAAAATGTGCTGGGCTGTGAACATTCCAGTCTTCCTGCAATACTAGTTGAGAGATTTCATTGTGAAATCATTTTAAAGGATGAACTAATGGGTAGTTTGGCTGTACTCATTAGATTTGAAATCATTATTAATTTTTTTAGTACCACAATAACATTGATTCAGATGAACCTTTATAACACAGAAAGTGTATAGTATTTAGGAGTAATTAACATCCTTTAATTAGGAGGAATTGCCAAGTAGTTCTCTCTCTTGGCTCTGTTGTAGCTAGTGCAGCTGGATAAAATTTAATCACAAAGGAAACAGCTTGTGTTTTATGTTATATTTGCCTTTAATGAATTAAAATATTCATTGGTATTATATTTTATCATAAAAAGGTACGTTCGAATCATCAATGTTACAAAATGTGAATAGTCCAAATGCCATAAACGTTATGGATAAAACCTTTCACCTAGATATGCACACACAGGGTATAAGTAAGTTTAGAAACTTGATCTGTCTGTCCATATGCTCACTGAGTTGTGTAGATCTTAATACTGGCTTTGCTATTTTTATTCCTCTAGGATCACAATATAAAGTTTCATATTTTCATGTGCATTTAGAGTAAATGTTACTTCTTGCTAACCAGAGAGGCATTTAGGCAATCACTGGGTATGAAAATTGCTGACATTTTCTGAATTTCAGATGACAAATGAAATGCTCCTGTCAGTTTACTGTGTAACTCCAGAGCATATGGTGCTTCTGCTGGTGGGTGTTATTTCAAAGTTTGCAAATCACACCATGAGAAAGTCCCTCTGGTGGGCTCCTGGAATACTTAGCAACTGTGAATCTGAAGTGACAGTACAGAGAGAAGGGACAAAAAAAAAAATACATAGCTTTTTACCCCCCTTTTTTTTTTTGACAAGGAGAAGGCAGTACGAAGTGAATGATAAGTTAATTCAGGGAGGTGGAGGGGTAGAAGTACTAATCTAGCAAGAGAAAAAGAAGCAGTTTCTCCTTTTATAGGACAAACTAGGAAATCATCTAAATTCTTAAAACAGTGTTTAATATCAGATTTCAGAGAAAGAATAAAGATTTAGGCAATGACTAGAATTAGAGGAATTGTCAAAGACCCTAACAAAAGCTTAGAAAAAGGAGGAAAGCGTTGTTTCAAGCAGTAGAGAATGGTGACAAAATTATATCTCTCCCTGAAATCACAAAACAACTCCAAATAATGAAAACTTGAAAAGAAAGCCTCTTGCCATTCAAGCTGGGGAAGTTTATTTAAATCTAGTTCCCAGCAGAGCCTCATTTCTTTCATTGTGTCTATTTTAATGGGGCACTTTGTTTTGTTCAATAATGCCTGCATTCAAGGGCATTTCTGCAGTGGTCAAGCAACCAGTCAATTAAATGGAAAAGCCAGTGAAATTGGTTGCTGGGACTAATTGATCAGCCAGTTCCACTGCAGTAGTTTGCCAGCTGTCCTCAGGACACTGTCCAAGGCTTGTGTTTTCTTGTATATTTATTCCTCCTTGGAATCCAAAACTTTCCACTGGTCTTCCACCACACACATGATTTTTTTTTTAAATTTATGCCTAAAGGGTACAGAAGAGATGTGAGTGACCTAAAATGATGATATTTCTCTAAAAGTTGAAAGTAATTTTACCCCCAAATTAATGGAACCCTAGATTTTTCATATGGGAAATGCAGAATCTTTAGTAAACTATGCAAGTGTGCTGACTGGTCTTGAATCCCTTCAGGTATTCTTAAACCTTCAGGTATTAGGAGTAGACCTCAGATAATAACAACAATTAATAAATAAAATGCATTGCATTCTAAGTATGACATGTGAATTATATCATATAATCCTCACAGTCACACACAAACTTACTATCGCCATTTCACAGATGAGGAAATTGAGGACTGGGAGACCAAGCATCCTACTTAAGTTTCCTTGGGAAGTAGTGTAGCATTTACTTCTCTGTAGTATTGATGTACAGGAAAATTTGATTAGTTTTCCTTTAAAACCTTCAGGCCCTCCAAACTCCCACACACTCACCAGCCCTACGCTGAGTCATTACAGACCCACATTTGTGTTTTATGACTCTGACTTTTCTTCTCAGGCTATATAGGTCATTGGATCTAAGGGTGGATCATATATAGGCTGCACTGGGCCCATCGTTTCTTTTTGTTAATCAAAGCTTCTGGACTTATCTTAGGTTTGGGGTAGCACAGAGGTACCTGAGCAGGAAAAAGAGGCTAGCAGGCTGACAGAAACAAGAATCCTAGTAGAGATCAGTGGGCATGAGGAACCATGTTAACCTTGGAGAGAAGGAAAAAGCAAACTCTGTTGTTGGTGCTTTCCTCCCCATTCTTAGCTACAGATTTGATGGACTTCTTACAATTGAGTTTTGTGGGAAATCCCTCTGATCTTCTGCTGAAACCCTTTATTTATTTTTTATTAACCATGTTTGAGTGAGTTTTTGTTATATATCTATATATCTATCTATATCTATATCTATATCTATATCTATATCTATATATCCAAATGATTTGTTATAGTCAGGTTTTTCACTGCTGTGACTAAAAAATCTGACCAGAACAATTGTAGAGGAGGAAAAGTTTATTTGAGAGCTCACAGTTTCAGAGGTCTCAGTCCATAGATAGCTGGCTCTATTCTTCAGTGCTCAAGGTAAGGCAGAACATCATGACAGAAGGGTGTGGCAGAGAAAAGCCACTCATATAATGATCAGGAAGCAGAGAGAGACTGCCTTTACCACATACAAAATATATACCCAAAAGAATGGCCTCGGTGCCTCACCTCCTCCAGACACACTCTACCTGTCTTTTTTTTTTTTTTTTTGTGAGGGGGCGGTACTGGGGATTGAACTCAGGGGCACTTGGCCAGTGAGCCATATCCACAGTTGGCCAGTGAGCCATATCCAAATTTTATAGTTTATTTAGAGACAGAGTCTCACTGAGTTGCTTAGCACCTTGTTATTGCTGAGGCTGGCTTTGAACTCATGATCCTCCTGTCTTGGTCTCCCAAACTGCTGGGATTATAGGCATGTGCCAACATGCCCAACTCTACCTGTTTTCAGTTACCACTCAATTAATTCTGTCAGGGGATTAATTCATTGATTGGGTTAAAGCTCTCATGACCCAATCATTTCTCCTCTAAGCCTTCTGGTATTTTCTTGCATAGAAGCTTTTTAGATACCTATGGTTATCTAAACTATAACATGTTTCTTAAGAAAATTATGACTCTTCTTGGAGGAGCTTATGTTCTACCTAACCCCAACCACTCTGAATAGTTACTCCAGACCAGGTATTCATTTATGGACTTCAAAAATGCCCTTCTTCTTCCCAGTATTGATACTGTTATCAGAAGACAGGACTGACAGAATGAAAATAAAGATGCTAAGTACCTCTTATTGCCATGAAGACTATGAATGAGTTTTAACAATATAGTTTGTCAGGTAACCCACTATATGTCTCTTTCATTTAAAGAGACATATTGGTCTCTTTAAAAATGTTTGTTTTCCTCAATTCCATTTATTCAGTAAAATATAGCAAGTATGGGTTTTATCATTTATAGGTTTTGCCTCTGGAAATCTGTTCTTCCATAAATATGTTAACACACATTAAAGTGGATGTCTCTATTTTCAATTGGGGACATGTAAGTGGCACAGTACATTAAAAGTGGAGTCAGGCTGGCCCATAATAGCTATAGCTACTTTGTAGGCTCAGAAGAGTGCATGGCTCACCAAAAGAGTTCAGAGAATGCTAAGTAGCATTAATTATCATTTTGGTAACATCATTACACTTTTGGCCTCTTTCCTTTTTCAACTGCATTATTCCTACACTCTTTTGATTGGTACTAACCAATATTGTTCTTTAAATTCAGTGCAAGACATCATTGATGAGTAAATTTGATTTATAGTAGCTGTTTTTCCTTTCTTAAAAGTAATGGTCATTAGCTTTCTGTATCTTATTTGCTTGTGAATCTATTTTTTTTCAGTATGTCTCCAAAAAATATAGAAAAACACTCAAAGATTCTCTGTAGATTTTTAGTTTGTGTTATAGTTTTATAGAATGTAAAAATTGTTCCTTCCTTCCTTTCTTCCTTCCTTCCCTCCCTCACTCCCTCCCTCCTCACCTCCATCTCTCCCTTCCTCCCTCCTTCCCTTCTTTCCTTCTTTCTTTTTTAAAAAAATAGGATATAAGAAACTACTGATCAGAGATGTCTTACCAGAACCAAATTAAATGTACTTTCCAACTCTTTCCTTTGTCTATGATTCTTTAGTAATTGAGGATGTACATCTCAAGGGTGGTTTGTAGTGATAACCAACAAAATCTAGAACATGGATTTTGATGCAGCTCTTCCAAAAATATCTTCTTGATATTTTATTTAATATCAAAATATAAGAGAAATAGTGTAAGAAAGAGTTTAGTGCAGAGAATCCAACAGGAAGCCATGACAGAAAATAGTAGGTTGTATGTTACTTTAGGATATATCTTCTGCTTATAGCTTCACTCTCAATCAATGTCGACTAAACCAACTGATTTTTAATTCTGCTTTAGTACACTGGAAGTAGAATGTTTTCATCCATCATAAGTTAGTGTATTTCTTCAGAGCGGCAGAATGAACAGCTTGGTGTTTACGGCAATACTATCATTTCATTTATAGAAAAATAATACATATAGGAAGAGAGGAGAAGCTGTAGTTTTATGCTGTGTATCTCTATGCAAGTATCTATTACTATTATATCCCTTTTAGTGAAGATACTGTTGTGACTTTGTATCACAAAATGTTACCCCTGACAGGTATTAGACCAAGCTGCTTGGATGAGCCACTCATCCTAAAAATGACAGAAGTCCTGTGTCCTCATCAGATTCAGCATTGGGGGAGCATACATAACATCTGTTGCAAGGACCACCTTTGTAATAACAAGATTTCCAGGTGTTCTGTGGACGCCAGGGCTCAGAAAATATAGGCTGCTGTGTCGTTGTGGGAAAGGAAGCCTCCAGGAGTTGTCTGTGTGTGAACTCAGATGTGAGCCATGAAGGAGTGCCAACTGGATAATGAGTTCAGATTGACGGCGTGGTCAAGGAACTAACTGAGATGACACCTGCACAAACGATCTCTGAGAAGCAGCAGAGCAGCTGCCAAGAACAACCAGACCAAGAAAAGCTTTGAACACCAGGTGCCCCATACTCCATCTCATGGCTCTTTAAACAACCACCAGGGCCATAGAATGCCTCTGTGTGAGTCTGAGAAAGGTGTCCCTCTGGATGGACAAAGGAGAAGAAGGCCACTTTCTAGCTGGATGTGGCAACTATCAAACAATTGCTTCTCTGCCACAGATCAATACTTTGTGACCCTGATAATTGGTTCTGTAATATTTCTTCCTTGCCAAATGCCACTAAGCTAGGTTTGTCAATAGGGTGTGCTGGCAGGGACAGTGGAGAAGAAGGGGCTCTTCCTTGTGATTGCAACGTGCATTCTCTTATGGCATTTGTGGCAGTTATGGGGAAGACTCAGTTGGTCTCTTCCCCCAGCTCTGCAAACAATGGCTTCCCAGCAGGTCATGCTCTTGCTGCATGTTGTCTCTGACATTCAGTGGACCCCATTGTGTTCTGTCCCTCAGCGCGGTAGCAGGGATCTTTTTATAGACTTACTTCTTATTTGGATACTTTGCCTCCGTCCTATGGGTAGTGGCTCTCTCCTATGTCTCTGTATCGTGTGTCTGGAGTTCCCTCTCCCTTACTGGATGACCCTCGACTACCTCTATCTCCCCTTGTAGCTATTTTTTCTACTACATTTTCCCTATTCAAATTATGTGTGGATTTTGCCTCCTGCATGAACCCTGACTGACACAATGAATGCATTAGAAAGGTGGCCCTTTGACAAGATTTAATGAATAAAAGTGCCTTTGTGCAAAGTAAAAAAAAAGGTCTTTCTTTTCCAGAGGCAGCATCCCTCACCAAGGCTTATTTGGTGACAACTGGACTTCAGTCTCTATTTGCTCCAGCACACTGGGCAGGCACATGTGAAGAAGTGCATATCATGTCCAACCATTAGGAATAGTCCTTGTCCAGATCTCTGAAGCTCTGTGAACTCAAAGTTTCATCGCTGTGTTTCTGATCTTAAGATTATCTCATGCTGGTGGAGGAGATGAGTAAGTAGACAATTGGAATAATTTTGATGGAAAGAAATATAGAGTACTAGGGAAAATGTAGAATAGACCCTGTATCTATTGTTACCTACCAAATTACTCCACAACATAGAAGCTTGCAACAATATTTGTTGTCTTTCACAGTTTCTGTGAGTCAGAAAATCGGGAACCGCTCAGCTGAATGATCTGGCTTGGGATCTCTCATAATCTTCTAGTTAGGATGTCAACCAGGACTTCTGTCATCTAAAGACTTAACTGGAGCTGGACAATTTGCTTCTAAGATGGTTCACTTACACAGCAGGCAAGTTGATGCTAGTTGTTGGCAGAAGGCCTCCTCATTGACCTCTCCAAAGGGATGGTAAATGGCAGGTGGTTTCCCCCAGAGTAGATTGTTAAAGAAAGAACAAGGTAGACTAATTTCCTTTTATGGCCTAGTCTCAAAAGTCACACATTTGACAGTTTCCCATAGTTTATTCAGAGTGTGAATATCAGGAGGCAAGAATTATGGCCATTGTAAAAGTGGGCTACTGTAGACCCCCCCAGAACAAGCTGGAGGGAGGCAAGCTCTCTGTAGCAGAGAGAGTTGGAAGTGAGTCTGGAAGTCCAAGTTAACAAGCCAAATGCAGCAGAAGAAGTTTCCCAGCAAGACATCAGTATGTGGAAAGGGAGGGAGAAGAAGTTACAGATCATACTCTTGTAGGACTCAGAGTTTTGAGGTAGGAATGGTGCTGAGCATACACAGTGCAAAATAGTAATGTAAGGCTGAATAAATCACCCAAGGTGAAGCCATAAAGGTTAGCATTTATTTTTATAAGATATGGGTATCCATGATTCTTAATACTTGCATTTCAAAAGGCAGCCAAAGAGATTCAGTATTCTTGGTGCTATATTAATTTCCAACTCTTAGAAGTAGAGTGGAATGCCTTTAGAGGGCATCTCCTGTCTTCTTCACTTTTCCTTCTTCTGTTCACTTCTCCTTAAGCACATTTGAGGGGCACAGCTGGCATGAACTGAGAGATTATATTAGTCAATTTTTTTACCACTGTCACCAAAATACCTGATTTTAAAAACAACTTTAGAAGAGGAAGAGCTTATTTGGGGCTCAGGGTTTCAGAAGTCTCAGTGCATAGACAGCTAACTCCATTGCTCTGGGCCCAAGGTGAGGCAGAACATCAGAGTAAAAGGGTGTGACTGAGGAAAGCATCACAGGACCGGGCAATAAGGAAACACAGAGAGAATTTCACTTACCAGGAGCGAAATATAAACCCCAAAGTCACACCCCAGTGACCACCCCCTACCTGCCTGCAGTTACTACACAGTTAATCTGTCTACAGTTACCACATAATTAATATTCTACTTTCTGTTGCTCTTACCTAACAGACCAAGAAGAACTTTTTTTTTCTTCAAAATCTTCACCCTAATATTAGTAAAGAGGGATGGATCTCCATCTGAAAGCTTAATCAACACACTTATTATTAATGGGAAAACTTGAAAACTTGCTTTTGATACAGAAGAAATCCTAGGGAGATAGATTCTAATGGAACTGGACAGGCATGTGAATGAAATTTTGAAGGTGGATAGAATAGGAAGGTATTTTTGTCTTAGTTTGCAGAGCTTTAACTTTTACTGTGCTATTTGATGCCTCTAGATAACAATGTTAACAAAGAAAACCTAAAGCTAGTTGAAATTGTGAGTAAATATAAAAAAAGTCATAATACACATCAAACTTATAGATACAAGAAATAACTATAGCAATATAATTGTAAAAACACAATTACTTTGGGAAATTATTCAATATTCCAAGTGTTTAAAGAATTAACATTGGATTATGGTCTGGCATTGTTTTAAGTGTTTTACCTGTTTCAATCCATGTAGTTATCTGTAATCCTACTTCTCTCATTTTATAGATAGAAATTATGACAGAGAGACATTAAGTAACTTGCCAATAATCACACAGCTCTAAGAGGCAGAGCTAGGATTTGAATTCAGATGTTATGGTTCTTAAACTCCCCTCTACATTGTTCGTAAAAACATCTGGATTAAAAAAATCCCTTCAAATCATATTATAAACCTTAGTTTCCTTATCTGTTCGGAGGGATAATAATGCTTGCATCATAAGATTGTTGTACATTGTAGTTATTACATTGTAGATGATACAATATTTGTTAGAAGTTCTAATACAGTGTTTGTTAATGTATGAAGCCCTTAATTAATGACAGTTATTTAAAATTCTGATTATCTTCACTGAATTAGGTAAAATGTCAGTAGTCTGGGGAGTAAAACAAGCAAATCTGTAACCAATATTAATGACTGAAGGAAGAGATCATATTGGTCACAAATTCAGCGTGATAAGGAGTAAGATGTTCTGTGAAGAACAGTATGGATTTTCTTATCTGCTTTCAAAACTGTTTATATAAAAAAAAAATTATCTGAATAATCATCTTAATTTTTAAAGCCCAAATTTACTCAGTAGATGAAGAAGCAACAACAATAATGACAAAAAACCATTACCAGCATCGCTCTGTACCTTTTGGCCTGCCCCATTAGCCTACTCAATCTGCACTCAAGAAGGAAAAAATACCATTTTGGGGACTGAAATAGAGATGGGTCATAAGGTGACTGTTTTTTCCATTTGCTTTTAAGAAAAGGGAGATGAGAGTATAATATGGAGTAATGGCTGTACCCTATGATTATAGGTAAATCGAATATAATAATGTGCTATTCTAGCACAAAACAACAACTGATTCATTCTCATTGTTCTAAAAGTCCATGAACATGTGCATACACGTGTTCTAAATGAAAGCTCTCTCTTGCAGGCTTATTTATTGTAAAGACCTCACAAAACTATCCATATAAGACCAGATCTCTCTGTTGGTTTAAACTAACTTGGATGGGCCACAGAGAAGAAAATAAAAGAACGCAACACTTTGCTCTTGGGGGATTTTAGGAAATTTAGAAACATGGCTAAAACTGAAATACCGCAGCATCTCAGGTTTGTAACCAAGGCAACTCTTCCTGCTCTGCATTCAGGCTTTCCTGTTGATTATCTATTGTAATGCCAATAATTGCAGCTGAGAGGAGTCTCTGTTTGTTGTGAGAGACAATTAGCACTTGAAATAAAATAACAGATTCAAATAAATTGGGGGACTCAACAGTGTGACCTGATCTCTTAGGAACAAGCAACAGCTTTGGAATAGAACTGACTCTTATGTTTGCAGCAGTCTCCAGAGGGAGAGAGTCATCATCCAACCTTACTGAGGTCTTACTGGTGATTACTCTAGTTGTTATGATTGAAAACCATTTGTTTCTTCTCATATTATATTGGAAAATAGCTTAATAAATCCAAATCTGCAAGAAGGTGATACTGAATTTTCAAGGATAGACTTATTCGAACAACTTGTCTCTATATGTAATGTTTCATTAAAAATATTTTCCCCAATTACTGCTATAATCACTCTTCACTTTTATAATAGACTGTATTTTAAAATGCTGTTTATTTTAATTCATATGTGAATGGAAAGCTTACAACTCTTGATCTCCCTATCTTTGCCTCACCTATAATTTTTGCTTCCATAATGAAAATCCCCATTAGCATTATGACCATTTCCGGAAACCATTGCAAGTTACAAACTCTCAAAATCCCTGTTAATTAGCCTGTAGACCCATGACTCCCAGAGAGTTTTCACAAGTTGCAGTAAATCTTTAGTGTTCCAAGGACAAATAGGTTTTCCCTGATTCAGCTATATTTGTTTTCAGAGATTCATTTATTATTTGCATAATCACCCTGGTCTTGGTTTCCATATGATGGTATTTCTGCTAGAATAATATTCCTAACCCCTCCTGTCACCTATTTGATTTGTTCAACAGAAGAAACTGAACAAGCTGGACATGTTCAGGCCCTTCCTAGACGTTTCTTTCTCCGAGTGAACATGTCCACAGGATTCGTGCATTCTTGTCAGCCCTCTGCCATGTGGTAAGGGGTCTGTTTCTAGGGGGGATGGCCTGCAGCTGTCAAACTAAACCCGTGAACAAGGAAAAAAGTATTTTAAATTCAGCGATAAAGGCAGATCTAAAGCCACATTCTCCAATCAGCTTTAACAGTAATAAAGCTGTTGGTTTGATCTCCATCTGTCTATCTTTTCTATCTCTAAATTGGTTCTGAATTCAATTGGGACAGAGGGATCTTATTTACTGGCTGTTCCCGAACACCTAACATATGTTTTCCATATCAAATGTAGTCGATAAATATTAACTAATGACAAAGTCATGGAATATAAATTCCTTGAGAGCAAAGCCTTTGCTTATCTCATTCACTGACATTTCTCTAGCACATAAAAGTTGTTTAAAAAAAAAAAACCCACACAGTTCAGATCACAAATATTCTCACTCCCATTTCAGAATAAAGCTTTGGGAGTACTTCAAGTTTTTTTGTAACGCCCAAGAGATTAATGAAAGATGATCTCAATGTGAATGAAAGGAACAGAATCACTTCAGAGTCCCTGAATTATTCACATCAAAGATTGACAGTGTGATGTGCCTCAGCCTGCTATGTGGGCTTACTGAAGGCTTGATTTTTGCTCAGGACCATGTACTGAAAAATCTCAAGAGATTAGAAAAGGAACAAAGAAATGGACACAGGCCAGTAGTAAAGCCCTCAGGAACACAGGAAAAGGATCTGAGGATGTGAACGGTGGATCCCAAAGTAGATTTGGAGCCCAGTGAGTACTGTCTATGAAACAATCGGAAACTGCTTCCAATAGAACATGTAGACCGACAGAGGACATTATGCCACGAGATGCTGGGAAATACGTTTTCCAAATGTGAAGCCACTCTTGTCACTAATGAGTATGGTCTCTAAAATCCACACTGTGATTCTGTCTGCTAAAGAGACAGTCATTGGCAAGGGGAACTCCTTGAGGAGAACAAGCATCTACATGTTGGACGGGAAAAGTCCCAGGGGAAATCCTTCAGTGGGGTGCCCAAGGACAACCATGGACATTTGAAGTTGAAAAGAGCAAGAATTTGTCCCAGGGACCCCCCAAATGATGAGAAGATGATGAATATTGCTCTCATTCTGTGTGTGGAATTCAATTTTCCAGAAACCTCTTAAGGAAATCTCAAAGCTACATCCTTCTTCTGGTTATTGTTATATTTAAGACACAACTATTAGAGTTAACACCATGGTGCCTAGCATTGGTCAGAATCTGCAAACAGAAGAGCATTATTTTGTCTTAATAAGGCATATTATGTAAGCATCAGGGGCCCTGGAGTTCTGCAGTAGTTCCTAAGTGTAGGCTTTGGGATTGGAGTGCCCGGGTTTGAACTCTACCTAGCCATTCAGATAGCTATTACAAAAACCTTGGGTTAAGTTATTTGTCATTTTTAGCCTAAGTTTCTTCTTTGTATAAAGGTACAGATGAGGATTAGGCCAGTACTTATCACATAGAACTGTAGCAAGAATTTGAGAAGGTGAGTCATATGTATTAAGTAAATATATATGTAAAATGAATCAATTACCCATTTATATAAATTTAATGCTTTTCAAAATGGGCAATCCATATAAAGCCCTTTACACTGTGACTGGCATATGATCAGGTTCATGCACATAGTAAGATATTGCTATTAACAGATCCTGCAAGCATGTATTGAGTTCCTGCTGTGTACTGACTGTCAAAAATGTGCTAAATATCCTATGACAGTTATCCAACCGTACTTTATATTTCATCTTTATTCTCAGTCTCTGAAAGATGAGAATTTTCAACACTGATGTTTTTTCTTCCAAAAAGCATAAACAGCATATAAGTGAATTACCATTCCCACTATCTTCCTCTTTGCTGCAGGAACTTCAGTGATAATAAGTTGGTGAGGTGATCAGAAAGCCCTGGATCTCTGCTTTTACCATCTTGTGTTCCTTAAGGAATCTTATTCCTATTGCAATTTCCCCATTTCCCCTCCCCTTTCTCCTTCTTTGAATATTTTAAAGACCCTAGTATGTTTATTGTATAGTGCTAAAAGCTGTGGAAATCTCAAGAGGTGTAACACATACAGTCTCTGTCTCTGTCTGTCTCTTTCTCCATATTTTCAAGCATTTAGAATCTTAGTAGACAAAGCATTAAAACCTAAATATAATAGTTGAATGACAACACAAGACCCTGTTGTGAGACATGAAAGTTGACGATATACAATTCCTTACTAACCTAGCATATCACACTATCAACTTCTGCTGTGAATAATTTAGGGTTTTTTTTTCTTTCACAAACAGATAACTTTACTTTACAGATTGCAATGTAAATATTACCTAATTCCAAGTTGTTAGATGAACTTACTACCTCAATCAAGAATAAGTTAGAGATACAAATGACTATACAAGGGGAACTCATTATCAATAACATATTTGGAATTTGACTCAATTATTTATTAGAGGAACTTGAAAATCATCACCAAATCATATTGGGTGAGCATAGGCGATGGGCAGGGAAGAAGGTGGTACAGGGGAGGTACTGGGGAATGAAATTATGCAATTTGTATGTATGGATATATCATAATGAACCCCACTTTTATATATAATTATAATTTACCAATTAAGAAAACAAATAGAAGGGAGACCAGTAAAATAGACTTAGGGAATCAGGGTTGAGGGAGGAGGGGAAAATATAATATGAAACACAGATACTTTTAAAAAAGGGGAAACTTGGAAAGTAGCAAAGCCAAAATGATTGGGGTGATCACTGGTAGCAAATTAACGTGAGCATGTAACTATAGTGAGTGCAGGGATAAAAAAGGCAACATGACTTTAAACTAAGCAAAGAAATCACATTAGAAATCAAACTATAGGCAAGTCTGAATCTATCTCCTTAGTGAAGACACTTTTGGAATAATACACATGGAAATGAAGACTCAGACATGAAAAGCACAAGTGATTATAAGGACCTGCCAGATTGATTTATGAGGTCTGAATGGCACAGCCACCACCTAAATAGGTGCATATACGTGGATATCTCTCACAGATACCAAATGATTATCAAAATAATTACAGTTTTCTTTGTAGCTCTATTGTGAGGGACAAGTCTTTGTTGGCTTAAGTACAATTCTTTGCCTTGCAGAAATAATTTAAAAATGTGTCACCAGGCAGTCCCTAACCAGGAAATAAAACTATATGCAGTTATCAGACACTGAAATTCAAGCTCATTTGTAATAAGCCAAGGAGACCATAGTTCTATAAACAGATGGTTCTAGAGGCAATATAATGGTAATAGAATTAAAAAACAACCTTAGCTAAAAGATAACTAGTAGTTATTGCTGGACTTGTGTTTTGGCCAATCGCCCAAGTGCAGAGCTTGAAATTTTATTTTATAACTATGCTAACATTGTAAGGGGAGAGGTGACTGACAACTTCAGGAGAGGAAAGGTAATAGATGGAAAAAATTGTTTTTAAATGGCTAAAGGATGGAATGTGTCCACTCAGTGACACCTTAGAAACAGTGAGAGTTTAAACTAACTTAATTATCATCAGGAAGGTGCTTCAAGTTACCTTGTTTATGTTAAAAAATAATAACTATTATAAGCCATAAATTACTAAAATTTTTAAATGAATATATGAAGAAAACATTAATGTTTTAAGTATAGGATAAAAATAGTCCTTGTTAGAGACACTATTTGCTCAAAAAGGCTGACTATACATTTATAAATGTAATGAAAGAAATAACTTTAAATTCTTTATTGTGATCAATTGACATTTTGGCATTTTACAGTGATCTTCAAAAAATTCAACAGAAAATGTAAAGAATTTTAGAATATATATGTCTCAAAAATGATTGCTTTCTATTTAAAAATGGACTTTGGAATATATTCAGCATGAATTATTTTCCATTTGGAAATAATTGCCTATAAGTGGTATTAAAAAAGTTATAGCAAACACACAACTTATAAAACTAAAGTATTTTAATGATTGTGGTTCCACATATATTTATGCTTGAGTTTATGGGAAGTATTTTGAAATTCATGAAGAGCACTGAAAAAAATTATAAGACAAATGATTCAAATTGAGGTCAACCAAGTTATAAATCAAAACATAAATGTACTTCACAGTACATTTAGTTCCAACATAGTTCATAAAATAACCTGTTTACTTGCTGAAACAAAGCATATAAATTTGAAATTTATTTTAGTCAGAATTAACATCTTTTGAAAAAGCCAAATTAACTCCAGTTCATCACTCCTCTACACAAAAAATTTCCATTGCCTGCTATTGTTTACTGACTCAAATTCACAACTTAAAGCTTATAGGCAACTCAATTATTTTCTCCACAGTGTAAGTGATTCGATCTGCGTTTCCTATTTCATTAATTCATGGCTTTATAAACCTAACAGCCAGTCACTTATTTGTGAAGCAAACAGTATAGATAATTTTAAGTACTTTTCTAATCATATTGAAATTATTTCAAATTTTCAAATTAACTTATCTTAGAAGATGTCTTATGTGTTTCTTTTGAGAGAATTATTGCAAACTCAAAGCCTATGGAGGCCACGTAGGTAACAAAATGGGTACAGTGGGTCTGAAGGAGACCAGATAAATGGGAGCCCTTACCCTCTGTTTATGTGTTAGTCGCTATATAGCCCTAAGAATTGATGTGCAGTAACGGCACCTCTGGTTGCTAGCTCTTCCAATTCTTTAAGAGAAGTCAAATATGTAACTTTCATTTTTTATCTTCTAACTTTTGGATACTGTCAACTGATTGAAATTGATTTATTGTAATTTTTTTTTAGGTGCTGAGGGTCGAATCCAGGGCTTTGCACATACTAGGCAAGTGTTCTACCATGGAGCCACATCCCCAGCCCATGATTTAAATATACCAAACCAAAACAAACCAAAACAAAAAAACTGTGTAAACCAAAAAAGAAAATAAAGTTTTTAGGCTCAATATTGTCCTTGGACTTCTAGTTTTAACCTCTATGGCAAACTACAAACCAATTAAACCTTTGGGCTCTAGTTCAATTTTCTACCCAGCTCTCCTAATTCATTCAAATTCCTGGGCCAGGACAGCTGTCTTTCTTCTTTTTTCCTGTCAATTCACTCTGTCTGAAAATTCTCATCTCTTTGCTGTGGCCCAAATGTTTTTGTCTTCCCCTGAGTTCCTATATTGAAATGCTAAACCTCAAGGTTATGGAATTGGGAGGTGGGGCCTTCAGAGGTAATTAGGCCGGGAGAGTAGGGCCCAATTAGGTCCAGAGAGTGGGGCCCTCATGAATGGGATTAGTGCACTTTATATAAGAGGCCTGGAGAGGAACAAAATAAACAAGTAAATAAATAAACATAAACAGACATCTGATTTTCTGTATCTATGGCTTATTGAATACATTTTCTAAGCCAGATTCTGCCTGTATCATACTCAATTGTTCTAGGTGTTTTATTTGTACTGTAAAAATATAAACTATCTGGAGGCAGAGATTGTTTTACTATACCTGATACTTAAGAGTCACTCAGTGAATGCTTGTAGAATTGGATGGAATGGGATATGGAGGATATCACTTGCAGATGTCTCAATAGCAATATTTTTCATGGAGATTTTCATCTGAGTTGAACATACAGAGTTAATATTTACAGGGCTAAAGTCTAGTGAAAAAAAAATCTGTTAAATCATGTTCCTTAACAGATGGTGCATTTGTTTCCTTAATGCAATATCCTGACTGTGTAGAGTTGTCATAATTAAGTAATAGCTGCCTGCACAATCTTTGGTAACTGAAGACTTTCCTATGTGTCAACTCTGTGTGTTCCAAGCTTGATGTGTAGCTACTCTTGAATTTGGCTCAGTGTGAACTGTTTCTGGGTGAATTTTCTTTTTTGATCTCAAACAGTTATTGAAGTCCTTGTTGGTTTTAGTTTGAGAAGGTGGTGAACTAGACCTTAATATGGTTTATTTCTAAAATGATCCTGGAATTCAGGACACAGAATTTTTTGTATGTTTGTTTTTGGGTTATTCACAGCTTGGACTGATGCTTGAGTTAATACCATGGAGGTTTCAATAGGGCTGGAGAGTGTTGATGGATTTTCCTCCCACTCTATTGAGTACTCCCTACTCCTGTAGAAATTATCACTCATCCCTTTCTGTTTGATCTGTATAAATAATGTATTCTTTACATGCCAGCTGGGTGTGTGGTAGAAAGAGCATTTAAACTGTAATCAAGAAACCAGCTGTTTGACCTTGAAGAGCAAAGAAGTTACCTGATGTCCTGCAGGGGTTTATACCATGGGAAAAATGTTTGGAATTGGAGCAGCTGAAAAAAGTAGTGAGGTACAGTTGGGATTGCAGACATGCTTTATTTGAAGGCAGCAGCAGGTGCCTGAGTCTTTCCAATAGGCTTTTTTTCTATGTGCAAACCAAACAAAGAAGACCTGGTGCCAACAAGGTACATAAGTGAGCTCATGCTCATAAGCAGATATTTATTACCTTGAGTGTATATGCTGAATCAAGGTATTTATGACCTTGACTACACACTAAATCATAGTGGGCCAGAAGTCTCAGGGAGGGAGCCCAAATCTAGCCATCTTGGGTCTGTCCCATACCTGAGCACCTCAAGTCTTATTTTCTTATGTATAAGATCAGAAAATGAGAATGCCTACATCTCAGAATAATCCCTATCTATGATTAAATGAAATAATATATTTGAAAGCCCTTTGTGAACATGCTTTTCTAGGGTTATTGTTTATTTAAACAACTTGTGCACTTTTTCCTTGGCGGGAGATGTTTAGTTTCTTGGGAACCCTTTGGAGTCAGCAAACTATGGCTGTATCTATGGATTACTGAATCCTTTCCTAAACCGAATTCTGCCTTGTGTCATACATATGGCTAGACCAAATCTGACCAAGCCCACTGGTTTGCATCTTGTCTATGGCTGCTTCACTCGACAATCAAGAGTCAAGTAGTTTCAACAGAGAGCTTATATCCTGAAAAATTGAAAATATTTAATATCTAGCTCTTTAGAGTTTGCTGACTCGGGCACAGTTTTTCACTCACAGGAAATATTCAAACATTTGGCTTCAAGTCTGAACTTGAAGAGTGCCCCCAACAAGACCTTCTCAGGCTTACTATTTATTTTTCCTGTGGTCACAGGGCAGGAATGAAAACACCTGTGGGATTTGGGACCAAGACAATAATTACTTCTCAGTCTTATCTCCTGCAGCCAGAAGAAAACATCTGCTTTTTTAATTCTTCAGAGAAGGGCAGAATTAAAACTGTCTAGGGACTTCCTCTGTATCTCTGAATAGAGAAGGAAGGGTGGAAGGCAGGCAAGAACATTTCCGGTTTAACCAAATGAAAAGTTGAGGAAAATCAAAGGAGAAGGGTGAGTGTTGGCTTTAAAGTTTAAATCTAAATAAGTCTCATTGCCATTCTTGTACCAGTGGATAGATAGATGTTGGCAATAGTCCCACTAATTCTTTGATTTGCTTAATAAAAGTCATTTTAAAAAATCAAATGGATCACCGGGCAGGAATTTGACCAGAAACACCTTCCAAGTGATAATTAGCTTGCCAATTTTTCTCCGAGTTTTATGTTAGCATAAATATTCATGACACATTCCCCATCAAATTGTAAGTTCTTCAGGAAACACTGTTATCAGTTTAAGAAGAACATGAATCAGACTGATAAAGCTAATTGGTTAGGGTTCTTTTTTCTCCTTCATTTTAAATAAAGCTGTCGAAGGTTCCCAGGGTAATGAAGAGCTTTGTTGTTATGACAACTGCTTATTCCTTCCCTTTGAAGAAGCTTGTGATGTGATAGGCAACACATCAGGAATAATTAAAACAAATGATAAGCGAGACGCACCCACGTAGTTGAAGAAACCAGCACAGGCTCAAACCGTTTTACTGGTCTTCAGTTACTATTTTCTTGGTAGGAAATTCATATAAACTGAGATGGGCATTTGTACAATTTCCACCATTTCTATAACTGAGGATGATACTACTCAAGGAGATTTAGATACAGACTGTGGTCTCTTTTGCCTACTGTGTCTCACTGTCCAACCAACTCTTCTCCAAGAAGTGATGGTTTTTCAGGGTGATGGTGCACTCTGAACTGATTGAGAAAGCTCACTTAGGTATACCTCAATTTCTTGCAGTAAGTAGGGCCCATTGTACAACACTGCAGAGCTCACTGCCTGGAACCACAAAACACTTGTCTTTTTCCAGGGCTCTTCCATTTCTTTTCTCTTCTAACTGTTCTCTCAACAACTCTGTGAACTTGTTGGCATTATACCTACCTCACAGTGAAAGAATGCAATCCCTGAAGAGTGTAAAGGACACATCCAAGGTCATCCAGCTGGAAGTAGTTAAGTGCTAATTCCTGCTCCAGTCTTTTTATTCCAATAGATCTTTACAGGATGCTATAGCTGAAAGAAAAAACCAGTTTGAATAATTAAAACATAGCAGATAATTCTCTACTGAGGAATGCTATTACTATTACTTTATTTCCTTCTCATTTCCTTGCTATACTCTTAGCCTAGCTAGACAAATCATTTTATCTCCTAGCTTCAGGTAATGAACCTTTGGAAGTTATGAAAATTTTATGCTTAAAACACAGATTCTTTTCTTTTTTTTTTTTTAAAAATGACACAGACTAGGATATAAAATATCTGAGTTTCTTCACACATAGTAAAGACAAGTATGGTTTTATGAGATGTTTATTTCTTTTTATATATACATGGGTACACTTGGTTATAATTTGTAGTCTACAAAGTTTGAAAGCCACCTCTCTGACACAGTTATTGACTCTCATTTGATTCTCTAATTTCATTTCACTTCTCTTTTCTGTTTTTTTTTTAATGCCAATAGACATGAAATACACTAGGAGATGCTTGTGTTTAATAAATGGTGACTGTAAAAACAGACTTGGATATCTCTTTCTCAATAATAATAATAATAAGTATACTGTCCTTCTTACATAAAATTAAAATTCTGTTGTCATTGTCGTAGTCTGTTCTGACTGTTGTAGCCAAACACCTTCTGTTGGGTGTTTTATCAAAAACGGAAATTTATTTCTCAGTCCTGGAGCCTGGGAAGTTCAAGATCAAGGCCCTGGGGGTCAGTGTTTATGAGGGACCACTTTCTCAAAGACAGATGACTTCTCACTGTGACCCGATACATGGAAGAGGTGTGTGTGGGGTTCTCTGGGATCTCTTTAATGAAGGTACTGATCCTATTCCTAAGGGCTTCACTCTCATGACCTAAATCACTTTCCAGGACCATCCCTTGGGGCTTAGGATTAGAACATAACATTTGAGAGTCACAAACATTCAGACCATAGCAGCCAACCAAAAAAAAAGAGGTTCAGAGAACTGGGACCTCAATGAAAATGGTGCTGTGGCCAACTGATGTGGTGTACATTGGACAAGCTTTTCTTCCTCGTTTCCTGTCAACCTTCTCAATCATACTGAAGGGTTCCTGCTTGAATCCTTGCTGGACCACTGCTGGAAATGTTCATGGAGAATGGAGAATAAGTTTTATGAAAAGAATGGGTATGAAAGTTTATCGATCAGATGTACAGACAGAGTGTCCTATGAAGTAATTCTTGTTCCAAATATTTGACTGAAATTCACCAAACCTCTGGACCTAACACCTAGAGAGGAAATACAGGTGACAGAGGCAAAAGTAAAGTACCACCATAAAGAGGTGGACAAATACAAAGTGTGAAAGATACTAAAAGACAAGTTGGTTGGCATTTCCCAGAAAGAAAATGTCATGAAGAAAAAAAGAAGTAGGGTTAATGTCCTAAATTGAATGAGTTTGAATATTGTATGAAAAAAAGTGTATAAAAGTCATTTGGGGCATAATTGAAGAAAATTGAATATGGATTGAATATTCAAATAACAGATATATTGTTAATTTTCTTAGGTATGATAGATAATATTATGATTATATAGAAAAATGGCTTTATTCTTAAGATATGGATGGTGAAGTATTTAAAAATGGATGTCATATCAAAAATCTGTAATTTATTCTCTAATGATTCAGCCATGTATCATCTCTCTGTCAAGAAAGACATAGATAAGCAAGTGTAAACCAATACAATCTAGGTAAATCTTCGTAAATTTAGGTTTAAAAATACATGAATTATTTTATATTATTCCTTCAACTTTTCTGAGTTTTAAAAGTTTTCAAAATTTTGTTACGGTAGATTGCAGAAAAAAAATCTCTGACATATAGGGTTTCTATTTTATACCATTTGTCTTCATTTTAAAAACCACTATAACTTAAAACCTTTTTCAGTGTTCTTGACTGCTAATTTCATCATTGTGTTATTTGTGGGCAGAATTATATGATGGAATATGTTTCCTTTACATTCTAGGGAGACCCAATGAAGAGCCCCACAGAGCTTTCTCTGAAGCCTTCTTTCTGGTACACTCAGAATTCCAACTGCCTTGATCTAGTCAGACTTCCAGCTCGGCTTCCTCTATAGGAGTACATCTCTAAGCTTTTCCTTTCCTGTTCTACAGACTGGGAATTCTCTCCAGTTAATAAGATAGGGCATTCATTAGGCTCACCTAATTTTTTTTTCTCCTGAATTTCAGTGGCATTGCTATTAATTTTCTGATGTTCAAATTCCTAAAAACCATTTTTTCCATATATATTGTTTTGTTTTTCTGCTTTTTAAATTTTGTTTTGTTTTAGGTATTTTAGCCAGGGGTAAATCTTGTTTCTTTTTTTTTTTTTTTGGCTAGAAGTGGACGCCTCTGTCATTTGTGAGGCCCTAGCAGAGAATCCTAGGAAATAAAGTGTTAAGAATACTGGTGAAAAAATCTAAATTCTTTGGATGAAATGGATAACAAAGGTTAGTTACTCAGATTAATAAGCAAAGTACTATGTTTGGAGGAGATAGTTTTGAGAAGAAAAGCAGAGGGGGAGATCAAGCAGGATTGCATACGGGCCCTCTTCAAACCATATCTCACTGGATGACAGAAAGAGGGTCTTCAAGATGTCATTGGCCAGGTACTTCTTTCTACAAAGCCACAGTGGCAAGTGTAGATGCCAGGGAAAAGAAGCATTACTCTTTGGCAGGACACTTCAATTTTTCATGCTAATGTCTTCACAGAAATAAAAGAAAATACATTTCAACAGATTCTTTAAAAAAGTGGATGAAAAATACAGCATCTACATTATAAAATATCTTTGGATTGAGATATCCAGTTTATAAAATGAAGTCACAGCACTTCAAAAGACCAGTCTCTTGCTGCCTTGATCCCACTCTGAAATTTCTTCTTTCTTCACCAGTGAAACAATGTCTTGCATGAATGTAGTGATATTTGGGGAGAGCCCAGTGTGTCAATGTAGAACATTATCCCAGCTGTGTGTAATGAGGAGTCCTGCGGCCTGAAAAAATGGGAGACTGCTGTGCCTACCAGCATTACTGTGAGCACATTATTCTCCACATAAAGCCAGGGGCCACTGGGAATTTGAAAAGAAAAAACATGCACTAAGCTGTCTGAGAATTATGTAATTCTTGAAATACAAACTGTCCTTCGCTTTTCTTTTAAATCCACTTAAGTACCTGCAAAGCTTTGAAGAGGGATTTTAATGACTTAATGCAAAAACTGTGTGTAGATTTGGTGTGTCTGAAACTTTTTCCTCTCCTTTTTAACTATTGAATAAAGGACATGAGAATTTCTGAGGTTGAGATATATGGCTTATTGACATGCCCAAATCAGAAGGGCCATTTTAGTCCAGTGGAATGCAGCCTTGTTTTTACCTCTCAGGGAGTGGCCACCTTTCCACTGATTAGCACACACAGTCCATGTTACTGAGAGGGCAAATAAGAGGATGAGCTAAGACCATGGTTTCCATATAGTCGATGACGGAGTTGGAATTTACCCTAGTCTTTTTTCAAACCAAAATAAGTTTAGTTATTGTTATATCATGTAGGGATTCTATCTCTGCTATACACAGGCAACATGAGATGGCTGCAAAATTCTTTGATAAATCCCATAATGCCTTTTACTTGGCACTCATTTGTTTTGATTAAATTATGCTCTCCCATTGGCTCCTCAACAGAAAAATATTTTTAGGAAAGCTGTTACACATCGCACAGTGAAAGTGTTTAATTAGGTCATTTCTTCATGTAACAAGAGAGAAGGACCCACACGAAAGACCTGAATACTTTGGAGGAAGGAGTAATAGAAGGGATGTGGAAAAGGAAGGTGGAGACCAAAGATATACTTCCTACTTCAGAATTTGGCCAACGAGCATGATGCCATCATTCATTCAATCATTTATTCAATTCAACAAATTTTTATAATATGAAAACAAATAAGTAATTTATCTCTTTCATCTTATCAAATAGGATTTTTGTGTTATGGTCTGGGAATAGAAATCCAGTTCCCAGTGTGGACATGACATAGACTAAAAGATCATAGGATCATAGGTTATAGAAAGAAATAGAAAGTATGAAAGTATGAAAAGCCAATCATAGTTCAAAGCATAAAGTGCTACATAAAGTGCTACATAATTAACATCGTGCAAGTTATGACATTCACAGCTCAGAGGGAAGAAGAACTCTAAGGAAAAAAGGGTTAGGACTTGATGGATAACTAGAAGTAGAGATGGCACTAAGATTTCTAGCCTGGACAACAAGGTACTATCATAGAGTCATCATAGCTGAGGTATAAAATGCAGGGAAAGGAACAAGTTTTGGGGAGAAGATCATGAATTTGGTTTTGGAAATAAAGAGTTTGAAGGCAATGTCCACTGGTGTTTGAATGTAGTGGCCTGGACAAAGGAAATCATTTTTAGACTAGAGGTAGATAGAGGAGTTATTTGTTTTGAAGTGTTTAATATGTCATTGATGAGATTACCCAAAGACAAAAATCCACTGAAAAAATAGGTTAAGGATAGCTTAAAAACTTTAACAAGAGGCACAAGCAATGTGGAAAAAACTGATTTGGAAGGTGGAGGCATACAAAGACCAGGATGAATCTAGGGGATGGTAATATGATAGGGAAAAAAAAGCAGAGAAAGTGTTATGGGGGTAAGAAGGAATTGTTGATGGTGCCACATGTTTTAGAAGAATTGGTGAGACCAATCTAGAAACCTGACACTGGAGGACACTGCAAATCGATTCAGTAGCACCGTGAGAATGGAAGCCAGTCTTCAGTGAGCTGAAGAGTAAATGTCAGGGAAAGAGGTATAGATGTTGAGTGAACTCTTCCAAAGCAGGTTAGCTGTGAATATATTAAGCCTATCCACAATGGGGTCTCTGGTCAAGAATAGCTTTGGTTATTAAAGACAGTATCAGAGAAAGGCACGAAAGAGTACATATATAGGTACTCAACATGGCATTTTTTAAAAAAATGATTTAAAAGAAATTGGAAACAACCTTAATGTTCAACTTAAGGTATTAAGTAATTGATGATTCAGTTCTATGATAAAAAAAATCACCTTTAAAATTATGATGAAGAAAAATGCAGACATAAAAAATGCCTGTGAAACATGTTTTCTAAGACTTTTGCATGGAAACTGTAGTCATTTTTTTAATTTTAGAGAAAGTGGTTAGAAAGGCCACCTGCAGGGCTGGGGATTTATAAGAGTGCTTGCCTGGTATGCACAAGGCCATGGTTCAATCCCCAGCACCACACACACATACACAAACACACACACACACACACACACATACACACAAAATAAAGGCCTAAGCTGCATTATGCATAGAAAGCAAAGAAAAGGTAGTTAGTGGAGGAGACTCAATCCATAACAGATTTTTTTTTCTTCTTCCTCCCCTTCCTTCATTATCTTTCTTTATCTTTAATTATTTAGACAATCTTGAACATACTTATTTGTTCTGAGGAAGTAGCTGATAAAAAAAAAAGGTTTAAAATACTGATTGTTGGGCCTGGAATAGGGAAGAATAAGTGAAAAAATAGGATTTATCTGAATGAGAAGAAAATCAGATCCATAGAAGTTATATTAATTACACACTTCAAAAAAAAAGATGGGGAAGAAGAAAGATAGACATACAAATGCATGTATCGTGACATTCAGAAGAGAGTTTGAGAAATGTTCCTCCAATGCTTTTACTTTCCTGTAAAAAGGAAAAAAAAAAAGCCTGGTCACCCATCTGCAGAATATAAGTTGGGTACAGGTGAGACTGTAGAATTGAGAAAGGTTGAAGTTTAGGAGTAGGGAAAGGGAAAGGACACATGAGCTTTATGGATGCAAATTTACAATGTGTTACAATGTGCGCCTTGCTTCTTTTGGCAGTAATTCCATAATAAGCCACAATGGGTGCAGGGAGGAAGCAGAGTGCTGGTGTATTAATGATAGGACTTTGCCTGTTTAACTGTGTGAGTAAATAAGGTCCTGCTTCTCCATCTTGTCACAATCCTTAACAGGTATTTGTTGAATTCACATGATCAAGACACTGAGGAGAATGCAAAAATGATGAGAGATGGTACCCAGCCTGATGGAACTTACACTCGGTTCGGGAGATGAATCATAGCCACTTGAAAAGTTAACTACATTTCAAGGTAATTTTGCCATAAGTGATGAAAGTAGCATAAAGAATCAGAGAGATGATTAATCACTTACAACTGGAGCAGTCAAGGAAGATTTCATATTATTTTTACATTGCCTTTGTGTATTTATTTATTTCTCCTTTCCAGTAGGATAGGCACTGCCATATTCATCTTCAACCCCTATCACACTTCCTGGTATGTGACATGCACTTAGTAACCATCACTGATTAAGTGGACTAATGAATAAATGAATAAACAAATCAAGTCAGATTTGAATAGGTGGAAGGGATAGAATTTCATTCCAGTAGGATTATGGTCATATATAAAAATATAGAAGAAGGGAGAAAAGAAAATAATTTTCACTGAGTATGTATATTCTGGGCACTGGGTTATGTGTTTTCACCTACATTAACAATTTTTTTAATTGTTACAACAACCCTCTGAAATAGATCTAAATATTCCTACTTTAGAGGATGCAAACATGGTAAGAACAGTGGTGCATTCCTGTAATTCCAACTATATGGGAAACCAAAGTAGGAAGGCCACAGTTTGAGGCCAACCACAGTAATTTAGTGAGACCTGTCTCAAATTAGAAATAAGCAAAGTGCTGGGGATGTCACTCAGTGGTAGAGTACTGACCTACCTAGTGTATGTGAGGTCCTGTTTAAAATTAAAAACAACAGCAACAAAAAAATAAAAACACTCCAAGTTTTAGTCAGTTTTTGCATCACTCTCACCAAAATACCCGACAAGAACAATTTAGAGGAGTAAAAGTTTATTTGGGGCTCACAGTTTCAGAGATCTCACTCTCAAGATGGATGATTCCATTGCTCTGGGACCAAGGGGAGGCAACTCATCATGGTGGAAGGACCCAGTGGAGAAAATCTGCTCAGCTCATGGTAGGGTCAGGAAATAGAGACAGAAGTGGGGAAAGGGGCCACAGAGCAGATGCACCCTTCCAGTACATGCCTGTAGTGACCCACCTCCTCTAGCCATGCCCCACCTGCCTACAGTTACCACCCAGTCAGTCCATTTAAACTTGGATGGACTGACTGAGTTAACAGCTCTCACAATCTAATCCTTCTTACTTCTGAATATTCCTGCATTAACACAGGAGGTTTGGAGGGACACCTCATACCCAAACCGTAATAGGAAGTTTTAAGGCGATTAGACAACCTGTGCACATAGGGAGTAAATGTCATTGTTCAGACTGGAAGCTCTGGGCTCCATGCTGGGTTTGGGACAGTGAAGACTGTTTCATATACTTCCTTGCAAGGAAATGGCTGGCTCTAGCTTGATGGCAGCACATGTGACTTCTAGTTATATCTCAGTACATGGTTGTGGTGGTTCCTTGAATCCACCTAAGACATTAAGAAAAAAGTCTTCAGTGTGGTAAAAAGGCCTTGCAAGGCCTGGCCCTGCTTCCTCTCTCCAGCCTCATTCTCATCTAACTATTCCTATTCACCAATATCCATGCTCTGTTTTTCCTGACCTATGCTTGCTCATTTACCCTTTTGGCCTTCTTTCTTCCTATTTTTATGTCTCTAGTGCCCTTTCTCTTTTGGGTACCTATTCACCTTTTTAAACTTAACTCCACAGTTACTTCCTCTTTTCCTCACTTGTAAATAATATTGGTTGCATAAATTGATCTTTTGTCTTCCTGGGGCTCCATCAAATTATCTTCTCTTTTCCCCAAACAGCTATGCTAATGGATTTTTGTCTTCTTTTTCCTTCCCAAAAAAAGGCCCTCAGTCAAAGGGTAGTTTAAATATTTCTACAGTTACATGTAGCCTTCTCTACTTCAATCTTGTGAAACACAAGGGAAATGTAGGTACTTGTCCCCAAGGCTATGGCTTTGAAATTTTGTACCTTCTGTAACTATTGAAACTTCTCCCCTTACCCCGTGGGATAAAGAAAAAAGGGAAATTGAAGTTATGCATACATGTATACTGATCCATTCAGAGTCCATATAATTCTTTAGTTTTATCAAGTTGTGAAATTCCTGAACTGTTTCCCCTGAATCTTGTTCTGCCTCCACTTGCTTTCTATTCATTTCAGAGCTATGTGCTAAGCTGCTGGAGAGGAATACAGAGAAATTTTCTATGGACTTTGTCCTGGGGTGGCAACCAGAGAGTAACTGCATAGGCCACCTCCAGAGAACTTTGGAATCTCAGAGACTGGAAAGAAAATGTTGGTGCCCCCAGAGAGGTTCTTTCTCAGGAACAGCATGAAACAACACTCTCAACTAGCTCTGGGGGTTAATTAGCACTGCTCTAATATAAATCCTTTAGAGAATTTTACTTCTCTGCAACAGAAAGCTATTTTCAAATTTAGATCATTTTGCAATTATTAAATGAGACTAAAGATGGTCTCCTTGTGTATCCCTTTTAATCTGTACGCTGCTGATGTCTCCAAATCTATATACTACCCTTCCTCCCATGGTGGCCACGCCTAACTATAGGGCCTGGGTGCAAAATATCAGTGTGATCCTTGGTACAACTGGGCCTGGAGTTAAATGGCCACGGAGATAGGGATTTATGCACAGTTTAGCCTAACTTAAGTTCAAAGATATTTAGAGACAGCTCTGTAATTCACCAGCAGGAAAAGGAGGATTGTTCCAGGAGGTCTTAGGAGATTTTGCTACTCCCCTTCTCTACAGTTAGACTGCAGGTGGAAGAGCTGAAGCAATCACAACTGCACCCGCCTTGTCCAGTAAGCAGGGGTCCCAGCTTGTTCACTTCTCCTCCATCATCAGAATCTCTCCCCCATGTGTGCTCAGCAGCTCCCTGAGGGACCTTAACCTTCACTTTTCTGTCAACTTGCTCTGATAAAGTAGTATCATAGAACATTGGTCTGTGCCTTCTTCCAAAATCTGATAAAACTTCTCTTGCTTATCAAAGAGAACAAATGTCAGATGCAAGATGAAATTAGGGTGGGAAATTAAAACACAGGTCAAAATTTTATCTTTAGGTATTCATTTATGCAGTTGCTAAAAATGTAGGTGTAGTCCTAAAATATCTATGCATTGATAACTTCTAAAAGCCATACAAATTTCCAATCTTTGTTAAAGGGTCAAATTTCATTTCTTTTTGAGTTTTTAAAATGAAAATTTAGGGATCCTGGAAGCAGTTTTCCTCTGTAGAATGTGTTCCCTAAGCTAAAGGAAGTACACTGAGTAAATATAATACTGGCCACCCAAGTTTCCAAGAAGCATCACAGAAATAAAAAGAAAAAACTCTTCAATTTCTTTCTTTCATGTTCTGTAGTTTTCATTGTGGAGGTCTTTCACCTCTTTCATTAGATTGATTCCCAGGTACTTTTTTTTGAGGCTATTGTGAATGGAGTCGTTTCCCCAATTTCTCTTTCAGTGGATTCATCACTGATGTATAAGAATGCATTTGATTGTGGGTGTTGATTTTATATCCTGCTATTTTGCTAAATTCATTTATGAGTTCTAGAAGTTTTCTGGTGGAAGTTTTTGGATTTTCTAGATATAGAATCATGTCATCAGCAAATAGTGATAGTTTGAGTTCTTCTTTTCCTATTTGTATCCCTTTAATTTCTTTCTTTTGTCTAATTGCTCTGACTAAAATTTCAAGGATGATGTGAAAGAGGATATCCTTGTCTTGTTCCAGTTTTTAGAGGGAATGTTTTCATTTTTTCTCCATTCAGAATTCTGTTGGTCTTGGGTTTAGCATAAATAGCTTTTACAATGTTAAGGTATGTTCCTACTATCCCTAGTTTTTCTAGTGTTTTGAACATGTAGGGATGCTGAATTTTGTCAAATGCTTTTTCTGCATCTATTGAGATGATCATATGATTCTTGTTTTTAAGTCTATTAATATGATGAATTACATTTATTGATTTCCATATGTTGAACCAACCCTACATCCTTGGGGTGAATCCCACTTGATTGTGGTGCGCTATCTTTTTAATATTTTTTTTTTTTTTTTGAGTTTAAATGCACTTTATTTTTAGACAACCTACATGACATGTTTTCTTAAAAAACAATGCCTCCATTCCAAATAAATCACGGTCAAAATAAATTGCTCAAGATGACATCAATTCCATTTGTCTTAAGTCCTGGTGTTGTGTGGATGACAAGCAGCAGCCAGTTATGATGACAGATGATAGGTCCAAAGTAACTGCCAAGTTTGTTAACATTTCTCCATTTCTAAACCATCCTTAAAGAAAATCATATATGGGGTCACACCATCCTCACGGTAGTCCAGGAGAGCAACCATGCCATCTGGATTCATGTTTTCACCAATAAAGAACTGGTAATTTTTGAAATTAGCTAGGATATGCTTGACTTGTTCTGCAGCCCCTGTCATAAAAGGTTTTACTCTCTCTGGTCTCTGTTCTTCAAGTTTGCCTTTGATTGATTTCATGTAATCTTTGATGTACTTCTTGTATGCTTCTTTTGTGAAGCTGATTTCCTGCAAGTGATGGTTCATGACAATATCAACACCAGAGATTACGGTGCTTTCAGTACCTTCGCCCTCGTGTCCTTCAGCGGAGGCATTTTCACCAATGAGCAAGTCATCAATGTTACCCTGGGTCCTAGGTCCTACTGACCATCTTGCCCTCCACCTCCAGGCAGAGCCTGTTTGTGATCTCCCAGATCTTGTAAATGTCGGAGAACATCTCATTGTAGCTGATGAGGTCCAGGTAGATAATCATGATGGCGACTAGACTGAGACGGCAGCAGCGCTAGCTTAGCAGGAGCCTGGAGCTTGGAGTGAGCACGGTGGCGCTTGGGGGTAGGGGGAGCGGGCAGAAAAGCTTTAATATGTTTTTGTATGTGATTTTACAGAATTTTATTGAGAATTTTTGCATCTATTTCATCAGGGATATTGGTCTGAAGTTTTCTTTCCTTGATGTATCTTTGTCTGGTTTTGGTATCATAGGTATCATAGCCTCATAGAATATAAGTTTGGAAGGGTTCCCTCCTTTTCTGTTTCATAGAATACTTTGAGGAGTATTGGTGTTAATTTGTCTTTGAAAGTCTTATAGAACTCAGCTGAGAATCCATCTGGTCTTGGGCTTTTCTTGGGTGGTAGGCTTTTGATGGCATTTTCTATTTCATTACTTGAAATTGATCTGTTTAAATCATGTTTGACCTCCTCATTCAGTTTAGGTAGGAGGTCATTTGTCTCTAGAAATTGAAGAAAACCTCAGAAAATGGAAAGATCTCCCATGCTCCTGGGTAGGCAGAATTAATATTGTCAAAATGGCCATACTACCAAAAGCATTATACAGATTTAGTGCAATTCCTATTAAAATCCCAATGACATTCTTCATAGAAATATAAAAAGCAATCATGAAATTTATTTGGAAAAATAAGAGACCCAGAATAGCTAAAGCAAGCCTTAGCAAGAAAAGTGAAGCAGGAGGCATCACAATACCAGACCTAAACTATACTACAGAGCTATAGTAGCAAAAATGGCATGATATTGGCACCAAAATAGACTTGTAGACAAATGTACAGAATAGAGTATACAGAGACAAACCCACATAAATATGATTATCTCATACTGGACAAAGATGCCAAAAATATTCACTGGAGAAAAGATAGCTTATTCAACAAATGGTGCTGGCAAAGCTTGAAATCCATGTGTAGCAAAATGAAATTATACCTCTATCTCTCATTCTGCACAAAAATCAATTCAAAGTGGATCAAAGGCTTAGACACTAGAACAGAGATCCTGCACTTAACAGAAGAAAAAATAGGCCCAAATCTTTACCATATCAGCCTAGGATCTGACTTCCTTGATAAGACTCTGAAAGTGCAAGAAGTAAAATCCAGAATCAATAAATGGGATGGATTAAAATTAAAAAGCTTCCTCTCAGCAAAGGAAACAATTAATAATGTGAGGAGAGAACCTACAGATTAGGAGAAAATCTTTACCACATGCACCTCTGATAAAGCATTAATCTCTAGGATATGTAAAGAACACAAAAAACTTGACACCAAAAAACCAAATAACCTAGTCAATAAATGGGCTAAGGAACTGAACAGACACTTCACAGAGGAAGAAATACAATTGACCAATTAATTTATGAAAAAGCATTCAACATCTCTAGCAATTAGAGAAATGCAAATCAAAACTACTAGAGTAGTTTTGATCTCACTCCTGTCAGAATGGCAGTCATCAAGAATATAGGCAACAATAAATGTTGGTGAGGATGTGGTGAAAAAGGTATACTCATACATTGCTGGTGGGACTGAAAATTGGTGCAACCACTGTGGAAAGCTGTATGGAGATTCCTTAGAAAATTTGGAATGGAACCACAATTTGATCCAGCTATCTCACTCCTTGGTTTATACCCAAAGGACTTAAAATCAGCATACTATAGTGGCGCAGCCACATCAATGTTTATAGCAGCTCAATTTGCAATAGCTGGACTATGGAACCAACGTAGGTGTCCCTCAATTGATGAGTGGATAAAGAAAATATGGCATAAATACTCAATGGAATATTACTCAGCTTTAACGAAGAGAGAAATTATGGCATTTGCCTGTAAATGGTTGGAGTTGGAGAATATCACGCTAAGCAAAATAAGCCAATCCTACAAAACCAAAGGCTGAATGTTTTCTCTAATATGCTGATGATAATTCACAATAAGGTGGGGTGCACTAGGGAAGAACAGCATTACCTTAGATTAGGTAAAGGGAAGTGATGAAAGGGGAGGGGAGGGAAAAGGAGATAGAAAAATAGTAGAATGAAACAGACATTATTACTGTATGTATATATGTGACTTCATGACCAATACGGTTCTGCAACATGTACACTCATAAAAATGAGAAATTATACCCATCTATGTATATCAAAGTGAATAAATGTATTATATTATCATGTATAACTAATTAAAACAAATAAAAATTATCAAAAAGAAAAACTGAAATATGATTTTAGCTACATATTTATATGTACATTAAAAATTTTTGGAGGGATAAATTCTTAGATGTGAATGTTTGTGTTCAAGTGTATACAAATTTTGTAGATATTATCAGATTGCTCTCATGAAAGGTGAAAACAATTTATATCAGGTCTCATTTTCGTTATTACTAGATGTTACTACAGGAAAATTATTTGAAGCCAGTGAAATTTAATTTTGAAATTTTGAACTCACTTCTACTCAATTCTGATAGAAATGCAAAACAGCTACTTTAATATTAACGAGGGCAATTTTTAAATTTCATGCACATATCATATAGCAGCGCATGTCCTCAAGTTTAATTAATCTTAACACACTTGTTTAGCATGCTTAATTGATTGTGTCTCTCCTAAGTCCAAGGGACTGCATTATGGCTGGTAACAAAAATGTATATATCATATGGGACCCTACTCTGAAGGAATTCCTAATAGCCTATGAGCCCCAGCATGCAAATCATGACAAGAGAGCTAGAGAATGGCAATAATGATAATAAGCAACATTTTAAAGAGAGGAGTATGTTCCTTTGTTCAAGTGCCATGTTTAGGCTCTAAAGGCAGAAATGTGAAAAACCCATGGAGAATCAAACCCCAACACATGACCATTTATTGATGTAAAATAATAAACGACACAAAATGATTACAAAAACAGGTGGTATTTCAGTCAGCTTTTTGGCAACTCTGACTAAAAGACCTGACAAGAACAATTTTAGAGGAGGAAAAGTGATGAAAGGGGGGCTTATTTGGGGGCTCATGATTTCAGTGGTCTCAGTCCACAGCCAGCCAGCTCCATTCCTCAGGGTTCAATGTGAGGCAGGGCATCAGGGCAGAGGAGTGGTAGAGGAATGCAGGTCAGGACATGGCCTCCAAGAAGGAGGGAGGGAGGGAGGGAGGGAGGGAGGGAGAGAGAGAGAGAGAGAGAGAGAGAGAGAGAGAGAGAGAGAGAGAGAGAGACTCATCAGATACAAAATATATACTCCAAAGACACACCCCCAATGACCTACCTCCCCTAGCCACACCCTACCTGCCTTCAGTTACCACTCAGTTAATCCCTATCATGGGATTAATTCACTGATTAGGTTAAGGCTCTCATTTCCCAGTCATTTCACTTTATGCATTGCTCACATGAGATTTTGGGGGACACCTCACATCCAAAACATAACAGGAGGTGTTATATAAACTCACAACACTACAAAGGTATCCTAAACAGCGTCTTGAATTGCTATCTAAAGTCCCTGCTAAATTCTTTAGGCGAAAATCTCAAATAGATATCAAGTTAATGAAGCCACATAGCCCAGAGAAGAAATGTCACAGAAAAATGCTGATATATTATAGATTTTTCAAGGATGGCATAATTATCTCCTATGGCATTCATCACCAGAATGGAGGTGAACGGATGACTCTGAACATGGGCAGAATGTCATTATGCAGAATTGAACAACATTGAATAATAAGAGAAGACAGTAAACTTTAGGCAGAAAGGGATTCTATCTGTTCAACACCATGTTTCCACTGCTTTGGTTCTAGTGCTCAGACCTAGAAAGCATTTAGTAAATACTGGTGGAATGAGTGAACAAGAATGTTGTGATACTAGCAATCTGTTGCAAGCTTTCACTCAAATTGAATTTCAATATATGTGGAAAACCTTTTAAAGGCCAAACTCCTAGACATCTTTGAAACTTTGAGGCAAAATTCTTCTTCAGAACATGAACTCCAAAGACTCTGAAGTGGCAAGGTGAAATGCAAGTTTGCAGAGACTAAGTAAGCTTGCTGCATAGATTGACTGAAAAGTGGAATGGTTGAATTGCTCTCAGTAGTGGATGCTTTGGCAAGCTGAGCAGTCCCTCCTCATTCCATGATGTCTGTTAATGCCAGAAGTCGACAGTTTTCAGCTGAATGGGGCTCCGGGAATTGCCCTCAGGGAGAATTCCTTAGCTTGAGGTGTGCTTCCCCTAGAGCAGGCCAAACATGTGACTGGCTAGTGAGGGCAGGGTGGAGTGTGTGTAAGTGAGTCCCATGCTCTTTGCCTCATGGTGGAACTACTTGAAATAACTATCTCAGCTCCAGTGCCTTCTGTGGGATTGTTTGAGATGTATATTTTGCCTGCATCAGTGTTCCATTCTTCTGTCCACAGGATCCGTCTTCTTCCACTTGCTCACAGGTCTTAGTTCTCATAGGCACTCTGAAAAAAATGCCACACATGCAGGTATGTTTCAGAACGGCTTGTTAGGGTGTCTGGCAAGACATTCCATGTACCTATTATTTATAAACAGAGAGGAGACACTCTAAAGCTAAAATATCTCAGAGAGATTTGGGCTTAGTGCTTTGGTTTAAACTCAAGGCTAGGCAACCATGTATCTCCAGAATTTAAAAATGATCATCAGAGAATCAGAAATGACTGGATTGGGTTACAAGAGTTAAAATAAAACTTTGTTTTCTTACACAGAGATGCATCTCCTTTACACTGAATGTCTGCTGAGTGCTACATGTCCATACTTTTTAATACCAAAATACTTTGCTAGAGTTTTGATTTTCTTTACCCAGTGTTCCAAAGTCTATTCCTTTTGATATTTTTTTCCCATAGAACTTACAGTTTATTCTTTCCTTCTTTGAACAGTTGTATTTCTGATAGGATAGGTAACTGTCTGTTTGGACCCAGGAAAGTATCAAAACAAAACTTTTTCATTCTGTATCTTCAACTATAGTCAGTCCTCAAGATGAATGCCAAATAGAGGTATTTCCTGAAATTTTCTTAGAATGTCTTAATTTTGAATCCCTGTTTTCTACCATGGCTGCTTATTATGATGTTGTGATATTGGAAAATATTTTCAATTTAATTTTTAAGTATGGTTAATATTTATTTAGCATCTATCTAGTCATTTGATAATTTTATTGTAAAATAAAATGCAGATCCAGTCAATCACACAGAATCATGTAGATTAATTAACTAACATTTGTGGTAACCACTACCTGGATTTAGAAATAGAATTTTTCAGTATTGCAGAAGCTCCTCCTGATACTTTATCCCAAACTCAACACTCCTTCCCTTAGAGCAACCTCTATCCTAACTTATAATAACCACTTTCTGGAATTTTTTCACAGTTTCATAAAAAAAAATGTGTATCCTCAATGGAGTATTACTCAGCCACAATGAAGAATGACTTTATGACATTTGCCGGTAAATGGATAGATCTGGAGACTATCACACTAACTGATAGTAGAGTGGAGGAAGGGAAGAATAGAAGTTCAGTGGACTAGACAAAGGATGATAAAGGGAAGGAAGTAGGAGAATAGGAAAAGGAAAGACGGGAATGAATCCGACATAACTTTCCTATGTACATATATGAATACACCACAGTGAATCCCACCATGGTGTACAGCCGCAAGACTGGGGGCCTAATTAGAATAAGATATGTTCCATGCTTGTACAATTGTATCAAAATGGACTCTACTATCATGTATAACTAAAAAAATAGTAAAATAAAAAAAATGTGTATTCCCTACTGGCTGTAATTTTGTCTTGCCTATTTAAAATCTTTTACATTTCTTTTCGTCTTCCAATTTTCCTCCTTCCTTTTCTTTTCCTTACAGATTATCTGTTGAAGAACTTAAGGGACTTGACCCATAGTTTCCCATGGTCTGGATTGTTCATTAACACTTTTTTCTGACTTCTGCATTCCCTACAAATTGGCAACTGGATCCAGTCAGTCAACCAAACTCCTGTATGCTTCCTTTTGCAAGATGAAGGGATGTCAATTCCCATCCCACCCTTTCAGACATCTCAGTGAAAACCCGGATTGTCCTGTAATTGGCTTCTGGGTCTTTTAACACCACCTTTGATCACTTTTTCCTTAGTTGGCATGACCAGGGCTTTGCAGGCTCATCTTGTATATTTCTTGCCTCAGATGTGGTCATAGTCACTTCTTCAAGAATCCCTGGGTGGTTTTGGAGGGAAGAACCTCCCCACAGATGTTTCAATACGGCCATCTATCTGTATGCTGGAGATGGTCATTGTTTCTAGGTGTCTTTGGTAGACAAAATTACTTCATGAGATCATCCTGGTAGTTCTAATTTAAATTTGGGAACGCAGGGTTTTTAACTTTTGTGTTGCGGCTGTATTTCCTTTCTTGAATACCAAAATCTTAGTTCTCAAGGATATAGTGATAGAATCAGAACACCGCCTAATTACTTATTTACCCAATTCCGATGTTATATATTCAAACAACACTAACACCACCAGCAATTCATTAGTGAAAAATAACTACATTTTTTGCATATACTTCCCTCATTCTCCCATTTGTTTTTATAGCTGCTATACATTTTCTAAGCATATAGCCACTAATATTATACTTTCTCCTGTTAATGCTTGTTTGATCTCTATTCTATAATAACTGCATGTTGTATATATTTAGCTCTTGTCATCAGTCCTTGTGTCTATATCTCTCTAGTGACTTTGTTTCTCTGAAGCTCATTTTTAGTATATTCCCTAGGAGGGGCACATGGGAATAATGTTCTTTGAGTTCTTGCATGTTGATAACTGTTTGTTTATGCTCTTTGTATCTAAAAGTCAGTTTTACTGGATAAAAAAAACTTTATATTTCCTTTAGACATTTCTTTCCTTGAGTATATTAATTAGGTTACTCTATTTTCTTCTGTCATAGAGCAGGGCTGCTGTAAAGTCTCATAGTAACCTATTTTTTTCCCTTTGTAAGTCATTTGCTTTTTGTTTCTGACATGTTCCAAAAATTTTTGTTAGCATATGCCTTGGTGCTGGACATTTTGAATTGATTTTCGCAGATATATTTTAGTATATGGTTTCAGTTCCTTTTTAAATTCAGGAAAGTATCTTCGCTTTGTTGTTTTTAGAATTTGCTCTTTCTGTATTTTCTTCTTCCTCGGGGATTCTTTATATTGTGTGGTGCACATTTTCTTTGTCAGTTTCTCTTTAATACTTCTTATTTCTTTTTTGATTTTAAAAAGTCTCCTCAATTTCACCTTGTATCCTCTTAAGACATATTCTGGGCTTATTTGCTTTTGTGTTCCTTCTAGTTTACTCTTCATTTCCAAAGTGACTTTTTCATTTATTTATAATTCTTTCCCGTGTTCTGTCACCTGGTTTATGAGTTTTTCCTAATTCTGAGGTATGCTGTTCTTTTACATTTTGTATCATTTTCATAATGTCTTTTAGCTTGTTTTGAAATAAGTTACAGTTTTGATCTGTCTCTTTCTGATATGCTTTATTATCTATAGTGAAGTTACTCTGCTCTTTCTTCTCTTTTATCTTCTAACAACTTTGCAGAGCATTTGACGTCAGTACTTTCTTGTTGCTCATTTTTAGGTGAAGTCAGTTCTCTGAGATGTCAGAAGCTGGTTTGAAGTAGTTTTGGAGAATTCCCTCTTCTGTTGTTTCCCAAACCTTCCTAGTTCTGTTCTCTACCTCCACTCTTAACTGAATTCCAGCTTTTCTTTCCTTTGTCTCTATTGGGATATGCTGATAGATCTCAATTCCACTCCAGTAGCTTCTCCTCAGGGCAGGGACTTTTCCTGAAAGGGAGGCCTGTTCTGGAAGAAAGTTCATAGAACGATGCTTTGTCTCCCTTTTCTCCTGCACAGACATAGGCACCTCTCTGGTCTTGGGGCTATTAGTGGATTGTTCTCACCAGCTCATGTTCTGGGTTTACAAAAAAAAAAAATCTTTAACTGTAAATGCCAGCCATAGGTTTTTGGTTTGCTATAGAGATTAAAAGACAGAGATAGATATAAATATAAATGTCTATACACATACCATGTCCACTGCTACCATCTTCTCTTGAGCACAAAGAATTTGCTAAGCACTCTCTCTATATTTTTTCTTTTTCAATTTTTATAATATCTCAGTGGGGATAGTAATAATTATTATTCTTATTTTACACAGAAGCAATCTTGGGTTCAAGAGGCCAAATAGTTTTTTAAGTGATAGAGAATTTGTACCTATGTCTGATTGATCACTAAATCTGCTAATCTTTATGTCAAAAATATTTTTAAATCAGCTCTTCAAAATATATATTACAACAGAATGTTTTCTTACCAAAATGTTGTAATTTCTAGTTAAGAAAATATTAGAAAATGTTCATCTTTGGTTGTTTTTTTTTCCCTTTTCTCTTGTGCACATTCTCAAAAATTTCTAATGAATAGATATTAACTTTGAAATGAGATAACCAATATATTTTACTTTAAAAATGAAAGGATGTAGATCGTAGCCAACTTTTTCTTCTATCAGACGGCGTGTCTCTGATTTGATATCAAGCTCCTTGATCCATTTTGAATTAACTTTTGTGCATGGCGAGAGAAAGGGATTCAGTTTCATTTTGTTGCATATGGATTTCCAGTTTTCCCAGCACCATTTGTTGAAGACGCTATCCTTCCTCCATTGCATGCTTTTAGCCCCTTTATCAAATATAAGGTAGTTGTAGTTTTGTGGATTGGTTTCTGTGTCCTCTATTCTGTACCATTGGTCCACCCGCCTGTTTTGGTACCAGTACCATGCTGTTTTTGTTACTATTGCTCTGTAGTATAGTTTGAAGTCTGGTATCGCTATACCGCCTGATTCACACTTCCTGCTTAGCATTGTTTTTGCTATTCTGGGTCTTTTATTTTTCCATATGAATTTCATGATTGCTTTCTCTATTTCTACAAGAAATGCCATTGGGATTTTGATTGGCATTGCATTAAACCTATAGAGAACTTTTGGTAATATCGCCATTTTGATGATGTTAGTTCTGCCTATCCATGAACAGGGTATATTTTTCCATCTTCTAAGATCTTCTTCTATTTCTCTCTTTAGGGTTCTGTAGTTTTCATTGTATAAGTCTTTCACCTCTTTTGTTAGGTTGATTCCCAAGTATTTTATTTTTTTTTGAAGATATTGTGAATGGAGTGGTTGTCCTCATTTCCATTTCAGAGGATTTGTCGCTGATATACAGGAATGCCTTTGATTTATGCGTGTTGATTTTATATCCTGCCACTTTGCTGAATTCATTTATTAGCTCTAATAGTTTCTTTGTAGACCCATTTGGGTCTGCTAGGTATAGAATCATGTCGGCCGCAAATAGTGATAATTTAAGTTCTTCTTTTCCTATTTTGATGCCTTTAATTTCTTTCGTCTGTCTAATTGCTCTGGCCAGTGTTTTGAGAACTATGTTGAACAGAAGTGGTGAGAGAGGGGTCGGGCTCCAAATTCCTCAATAGGACACCCATAACACAAAAGTTAATAACTAGAATCAACAAATGGGACTTACTCAAACTAAAAAGTTTTTTCTCAGCAAAAGATACAATAAGAGAGGTAAATAGAGAGCCTACATCCTGGGAACAAATCTTTACTCCTCACACTTCAGATAAAGCCCTAATATCCAGAGTATACAAAGAACTCAAAAAATTAGACAATAAGAGAACAAACAACCCAATCAACAAATGGGCCAAGGACCTGAACAGACACTTCTCAGAGGAGGACATACAATCAATCAACAAGTACATGAAAAAATGCTCACCATCTCTAGCAGTCAGAGAAATGCAAATCAAAACCACCCTAAGATACCATCTCACTCCAGTTAGATTGGCAGCCATTATGAAGTCAAACAACAACAAGTGCTGGCGAGGATGTGGGGAAAAGGGTACACTTGTACATTGCTGGTGGGACTGCAAATTGGTGCAGCCAATTTGGAAAGCAGTATGGAGATTTCTTGGAAAGCTGGGAATGGAGCCACCATTTGACCCAGCTATTCCCCTTCTCGGTCTATTCCCTAAAAACCTAAAAAGAGCATGCTACAGGGACACTGCTACATCGATGTTCATAGCAGCACAATTCACAATAGCTAGACTGTGGAACCAACCTAGATGCCCTTCAATGGATGAATGGATAAAAAAATGTGGCATTTATACACAATGGAGTATTACTCTGCATTAAAAAATGGCAAAATCATAGAATTTACAGGGAAATGGATGGCATTAGAGCAGATTATTCTAAGTGAAGCTAGCCAATCCCTAAAAAACAAATGCCAAATGTCTTCTTTGATATAAGGAGAGTAACTAAGAACAGAGTAGGGTCGAAGAGCATGAGAAGAAGATTAACATTAAACAGGGATGAGAGGTGGGAGGGAAAGGGAGAGAGAAGGGAAAATGCATGGAAATGGAAGGAGACCCTCAGAGTTATACAAAAGTACATACAAGAGGAAGTGAGGGGAAGGGGAAAAATAATACAAGGGGGACAAACGAATGTCAGTAGAGGGGGCAGAGAGAGAAGAGGGGAGGGGAGGGGAGGGGGGATAGTAGAGGATAGGAAAGGCAGCAGAATACAACAGACACTAGTATGGCAATATGTAAATCAATGGATGTGTAACTGATGTGATTCTGCAATCTGTATATGGGGTAAAAATGGGAGCTCATAACCCACTTGAATCAAAGTGTGAAATATGATATATCAAGAACTATGTAATGTTTTGAACAGCCAACAATAAAAAATTAAAAAAAAAATGAAAGGATGGCCAAAAGTTACTTTGACTAGTTTTCAAAATTTATTCAATCCATGGTGTACCCAAAATACAGTAATTGTATGTGTGTGTGTGTATGTGTGTGTGTACTTTAATTAAAGCAGTAAATCACACAGCTACAATATTACATAGTTGTTAAGGTGTATGAAGACATCAGATTTCTGTTTAGACAGACCTGAATTTCAATACTAGGTCTTTGTATTTTCTGGGATTTCTGTGGGAAAATTATTTAGCACCTTCAAGTTTTAGTTTCCTTATCTGTAAAATGAGAATAATTTAATAGGGTTGACCTGAGCAGGAAAAATTACTTGAAACAAAGTGCTTGAGGAAGTTCTTAGAAATAATTGGCGTGAACGTACTTTATATACAAAGATGTGAAAAATTGTGCTCTATATGTGTAATAAGAATTGTAATGCATTCCGCTGTCGTGTATTTAAAAAATAAAATCAATAAAAAAGAAATAATAATTATTCACTAAATATGAATAGCTGTTAAACAAGTAAATAAACAAAACAGTATAGGAATTGGGCCTTAGGGGAAGTAGATGGAAGATTATAGACATCATGAAAATACGTTCTGTGTAATATCAAGCCTTTAGAAACAGATTTTTATTTTTTGGTTTGTTTATTAGTTTTAGAATGGAAGATTTTCCCCAAATTTATCAAAAGTCAATGATTGCCTTTTTAAAAGAATTGATAATGGGGGGAGACAAGAGTTACAGTAAATAGCCTTAGATTAGGTGGTCTGGTGTGGCCAGGACGGCTTACATTTCACATAAAAGGCATATATAGATCAGATACTTGTCGTAACTTGGAAATTGACTTCCTGTGGTGTTCTGGGGCAGCCTGGAAATTGCCCTGCTGGGTTAGTATATGCTTGCCAGAAAACTTTGTCAGGTTTCCCCAGGAACTGATTTGGAAGGTCATTTATAACCATGGTAATTGTAAACAAATTGTACTGAAGTGGTAACTTCAAAGGTGCATTGGTGAGTATTGTTAGAATATTCAACTGCAATGAGTTTAATTGGTTGTAAGATTGTGAACTTTTTTTTGCACAATATAATGCACTCCTTTCCTCTACCATTGAGTTTGCAGTTTTATCATGATGGCCGTTGAGATCATAGAAGCGTTTAGTTTTATGGCGCACAAATGAATGACTTGAAATGGCTCCCCCTCTAACTTCTGACTATAGCATCATTTGTTCAGTGATAAGATGCCTGTTGTATCCAGAAGTAGTACAGAGGTTGTTTTCTCTGCCCAGACCCTGGAGGAAGACAGAGAAAGGTTGGTGCATTACTTGCTAGGGACATCTCCTGGTACCTGGGCCATGGTGCTGGCTGAGATACATTTCTGCCCATTAGTGACTGCATTCATATCCCTGCCTTCCAGAGTCCAGCTCCCCACCCTCAGTGAAACCACCTGGGAAGTCTGGGTAGTGCTGACAGTAAGCTTCAATGAGAACAACTTCAGCCTTGGCGCCAGTGAAGGGAAATCATGAAGTGAAAAGAATCTGTTAGCTAATGGAGGGATGTAGTAAATGCAAAAAATAAAAGTAAATCTTTTTATATGTGTTTGCAACTAGTTGTTTCTTCCTAACTATTAAAAATAATCTATCAAAATCAAAAGGCAAAATACAAATTATAATGAATGTAAATTTTAAATGTTATTTAAATAGAGATGACATTTTAAATTTATTTTAAAATATTGAATTAAATCTTGTTAAATATTTTTATAAAGATAAAATTGCTGAAGGTTCTAGTGTTCAATACCCATCAGGTTGGGAGTGCAAAGAAATAATAAGCTGCTTTGTGAATGTTATGCCTAATTGTCTAGTTTAATGGTTCTCAACCAGTGGACCAGTAGGAATTTTGCCTCCTTGGGGAACTTTGGTAATGTCTAGAGATATTTTTGGTTGTCAAAAGTGGTAGGAAAAAGGAAAATGAGGGGAGAGGTTCTACTAGCATCTAATGGATGCTGCTTCATATCTTATAATACACATGACAAAACTCCCCCCAATAAAGAATTATCCTACTCTAAATGTAAAATTTGAGAGTTTAACACACACACACACACACACACACACACACACACGTACATAGATGTGTTGTATGAGTAGTTTAAGATTGCAAGGTTACCCCCAACAAAGAATTATCCTATCTTTGGCTACCATATGCCATGGTTGCATATATTGTACTAATTTGTGAGTACCTCTGGAACCACAAATTGAAACACAAGGAAAAGAAAGAAAACATGCAGCATCACTGGGAAGCAATACTTGGCTTTGCAATAATCTATTATGTTCATGTTATCTCTGAAGAAAGTTTTGACAAGTTAATTAATTTGTCTCATCTCTTAAATGCCTCTGCCCAAGATCTTCCTACTCTAAAGTAGTGCCCATTCAGGAGGAGCACAGCCCACAAACTTTTACAATGAAGTGAAGTTGTATGGGGGATATAGGACAAGCCCTAGAGAGTGTTTCTCTGGGTCTTCCCAGTGTTCCTCATGAGGGTGGATGTTTGCAGTTGTGTTTTGCCAGCTCTGCTCCTGAGGGACTGAGGCACAAATGTAATGTACATGCAGCCTTTAATGTGTGTGTGTGTGTGTGTGTGTGCACATGAGCGTGCGTTTGCTCCATAAACCCCATGGCTACAGCACCAACCTAATACAGAGGCCTCATGTACACAGATGTGCAGACAATAATGACATAAATATTTTAAAAAATTGTGTGAATCTTGAGGCCTTGGATTTTCAATTTGAAACCAGAAAGTATTTAGCTGAGAATCAAGTCAGCAATAAGTGAAGCATATGTTAATATTAGAATTCACTTTACAGTTATACTTGAATACTGCAATAAAGGACAAGCATTTCTGTTGGCTATAAACTTTCAGTAAAGGGCAGTGTATGTGCTTAGAGCAAGTTCATAGGTGAAGAAGCTGGATGTGGGTGAGTCCTGGGCTCAGGGGCCTACTCTGGCAGCTGCCATTGCTTGATTCTACCCTGGGGATCCCAAGTGAAAGAAAACTTCCCTTTAAATACTCTCACTTTGCAGGGTCTTATTTCCCTTCCCCACTCCAATTTCCCTGGTTCATTTTCTCTTAATTGGTCCTGATTGGAAGTCATCATAAATCAGAATAATTTCTCTTTCATGCTCTTCAAATTTTAACTTACCAAAAAAAGTCTTTAGCTGGAAATGTCCATAAAAAATGAATGTCAGTGGTTTCATCTTTAACAGGGAGAAAATGAAACTCAGACATTTTGGAGTCACAGTCAAACTACCTCAGTATGATTGTGAATTGATTTATATAGGGCCTTTAAGAAACTTCATGTCCTTTTTGGAATGTACTAAGCAGGAATCACTCTTTCACAAATCTAGAAATTATAGTCACCCATGAAGTCAAATGCTATATCTGTCTTAGCCTGGGTCTGTACTGGGCTGATAATTTACTTCAAGACTCAAAAAGGCGATTTGACTCTGCTGTCTAGTTCTCAAAATGACTTATTCAATACTGAGTATTTAGATAAAGACTTAAAATACCTCCCTCCCTCCTTCCTGCTTTGCCTGCCTTCCTTCCTTCCTTCCTTCCTTCCTTCCTTCTTTCTTTCCTTCTTTCTTTCTTTCCTTCCTTCCCTCTTTCTTTTTTCCTTCCTTCTTTCAATTTATAACTCACATGCTGTGAGTGACAGCCTGCTGTCACCAGGTAGGAAGCCATGTGGGGAATGCAATTTATGTATGGATAGAGGTTCCTCATGTTCCCTTAGCTCCAAGGTTGCAAATGGCAACAACCTGCATTTCAGCAACTGGTAATCATTTTTGAGTAATTTAAAATCTTCCATATTAAAGAAATTTGTGCATCAGTATTTGTGAGTTTGTTAGAGGTCAACCACCAAATGATTGTGATTGGTATGTGTAAGTTATTTCATTTTGAATAGCTGCTGAAATTATTTTATCTAGTCTATTACTGTGTTCAAGTAGTAGAGTCTGAGCATGAGCAGCCTCAGGGAAAGGCTGAGAAGACATTTTGGAGAAACAAGTCCAAGAACCCAACTCAAATCAAAGGCTAGCCTACTTTGAGTATTCATTTAATTTTTAAGGTTCACTGTAAGAATGCTGCATATGTTGGGCTGGGGATGTGGCTCAAGTGGTAGCGCGCTCGCCTGCCATGTGTGCGGCCCGGGTTCGATCCTCAGCACCACATACAAACAAAGATGTTGTGTCCGCCGAAAACTAAAAAATAAATATTAAAAATTCTCTCTCTCTCTCTCTCTCTCTCCCTCCCTCTCTCACTCTATCTTTAAAAAATAAAAAGAATGCTGCATATGTTAGTAGGAAGGTCCAGATGTCAAGAGAGAAGAAGATTCATCTTGGAATTGTCTTGCTCATTCCCTGTGGTTCAACAGAGACACTTCCTACCAGAGCCTGTCTCATGTCGCCAGCTCAAGAAGGCCAATAGGAAGGCTGCCTTGCATTATTTTTACTTTGGGGCCATATGATCTTGGAAAAGTAGTGAACTTATTTTTCTTTTTTTAAATTAATGAATAGGTTTTATTATTTAGAGCAGTTTAGGTTGGCAGAAAAATTGAACAAAAGAATAGATTTCCCATATCCTCCTACCTGACATCCCTTGTTGTTAACATCTTGCATTAATGGGATATTTGTTACAATTGATGTATTAACTTGGATACATTGTTATTATCTAAAGTCCACAGTTTGCATTACTGAACTTTATTTTATCTGTTCATAAAATGGAGACAGCCGTTTTCCCATATTCCTAAGGCCCAAAGGTGGTAAAGACCAATTATAACCCTGTTGAATCACCAAAACTTCATACTGACTCAAGACAGTGTAAGAAGACAAACACCAATAGTTTCAAGAAGAATGAAGAAAGGGTCGTTGTCATTTTCTGAAGAGGAAAGAGTGTAGTGTGGGATTCTAGAGATCAGGCAAGGGGCCCTGTCCAAGGAAGGCTGAGACATATACATTTTCCCTTCAAATTTTGCTCAGTCTTCATTTAGCATTTCATCATTCCTCTTAACCATCTACGGAAGGAAAAACAGAAATTTTGGAGTGTTCAGATTTTCAGAGTGGCACCAACATGAGATCCACAACGATTTTCTCCTACAGTATGCACTAAACTCTACTTAACCAGAAAACCATGTCCATACCTTTAGCTTTCCAATACCCCTTTGAAAGAAGTTGGAAGTAATGGTGTCTTGAATGGGATTTTTCGTCTCACTTGTTGAGCTAACATAAAGTAATCATGCTCCTAAGATGCTCTTCTGCCTATTCTATGTCTTGTAGTCACATCCGAGAAGGTAGGAGTGGAGAAATGGAAAAAAATAAAGGACAGGATGAGAGAAAGAAGGGGAAAGACCGAGGGAAAGAACAAGACCTTCATTAAACACCTATAATGTGTCAACCACAGCATCAGGCATTTTACATGTTAGAAAGTTAAACCGTTTATCTGGTACTTTCTTTACCCATTCCAAAGACTGCTGGGTATGTGAGATTAACTTACTGTTTTCAGATCAAGTAGTAATAACTTAACAATTACTTGCTATTTCCCTGAGCCAGGTGGCATCTTTAGATGGGGAAAGAGAAAGGCTCTTTTCCTTACTAAATAGATCATGCATAAGCCCATACTCAGAAACAAGAGTTTTTGTATTCTACAGATCCCCTGGGCTCTGACAGTATGCTAAAAGTCCTGATGAAGCTACTCACATCTGTTGAGGGTTTTTCTGTGTTTCCTGAGGAGCAGCAAGTTTAGTGATAAGAGATAGATGAATAAAGCCTAGAGACCAATTAACAGGCTAGATGTGCCTTATCTAATCAGACTGTGACATTCTCACAAAAGCTTTCCTTGAGTGGCTGCCTAGAAGGTATTTTGTGGAGAACACAGATACTTAAAATGAGCACCTGCTTTTTAGGTGAACACATTGGGATTATAGATCTGATTTTTTCTGAGTTGATGAAATCCTTCCTTCCTTCCTTCCTTCCTTCCTTCCTTCCTTCCTTCCTTCCTTCCTTCCTTCCTTCCTTCCTTCCTTCCTTCCTTCCTTCCTTCCTTCCTCTCTATTTTAAAGAGTCCTGTCTTTGGGCTATGGGGATTTGAAGTGTTCAGTGAAATCTTACTCTTTTTTTTTTTTCCAGAACTGAGACAGACTTTAACTTGACTCTGTTAGCCTGCTGGAATTCATAGGCCAAGGGGGAAAAATAAGGGACAGATGAGGAGGGATCAAGCTGAATTTGTTGGTCCAAAGAAAATTTTCCAATAAGCATTATGTGGTGCTTTTGCATATTGTTCCACCTGGTCTGTTATTAAAAGTATCTGCTAAGACCCACTCTCTCTAGACTAAAATCTCCTACATCTCCTCTTCTTGTATGAAGATGAAGAGCTTCTGTTCAAGAGTATAATCTGAAGCAGTAATCACTTTGACTCTCTAACTTTAAAAGGCCCCTGCTCCCTGTTAACTAAAATCAAGAAGGCAAAAGATGGAATGGGTCAGGTAAGGAATGAGTTGAAGGAGGGGCATGAGCAATGAATTCTGTTTGGACATATTGACTATTAGATAGCCATTAGCAGAGGTACCTAACAGATAGAATTAGAGATAGTCCTTAAACTCAAAAGAGAGATATGGGCGGAAGGTTGAGATTTGGTTTATCTGGACATAGTGATATATTATTAAAAAATTTTTTTTCCCAGGGACAGGGGTGCATGCAGTGGGAAATAAATTTTGGGTAGGGGTGTTGACCAGATACAAAGCTCTGTGGCATTGATAGCAAAAGACAGTCAGAAAAAGAAAATTACCACCAGGATTCATGTTACCCAACTGAGGTTGAAAAGAAAACCTCTGGCAGTCTAAACCATGATGAGAAACATCTTCACAAATTGCACTTTGAAATAGATGGTCCAATAAGTGGTGGGTGAGCACAAAACAAGGAATTTTTCAGAGTTCAAGATTACACAAAGATTTGTTTGTACAGGGGACCAGTGTGTGGAAGAATGTGAGAGGTAGAAATTTCATGCTTAAAATGAGGGGAAAGTTATGTGTGTGAAGTTTGAGCTGCAGAATATTCAGAGTACCCCTTTGTATTTAACAGAAATTTATGAGACTAACAGTAGAAATATACTCCAGAAATAACTAATATTTACTTGACTTTTTCCGTACATGCTTCATCCACCCCGTAAAAACTTTAGTATGGAATTTAAGATTCTATACTAAAAAAAAAAAAAAAAAAAAATCCAAGATGTGAGGGAACATAGCCTTCCTTGAGTTCATTTATTAATTTTTAAATTTGTTCAGCAAATGTGTTGTCTTCTTTCTGTCAAACACTATTTAAACAGATATAGGTTCAGGGAAAATGATTTCTCCTCTTGCTGGGCAACAGAGTCACAGAGCAAAGTGGTACTTCAAGAGAAGTAGGGTGGGGCCTGTCTTGAATCCAGCGTGGCTCTCTTCAGAGACCTCCTCAGAAAGGTTGCTCTAGGAGTAAGAGGGCACTGCCACTGTCTGTTTGTGTTCCTATAACAAAGTACCGGAAGCTAGGTGCTTTAAAAGAGGTTAATTTGGCTCACAGTGTTGATGGCTGTTGATGGGTTCAAATAGCACGTGTCAGGTTTCCTGGTGGCAACACAGCATCATGGAGAAGCAGAAAAGAAACTGGCCATGTGCAGAAAGGCTAAGCACAAGCAGTGGCCTCACTTTCTAATAATCTGCTCTTCAGAGAACTCACTCTATGAGACCAGCATTAATCCCTTCCAGAGAGGTGTCCCCATGACCCAGGTACCTACCACGAGGCCTCTTAAAGTTTCCATTACTTCAACACTGCCATGCAGGGGACAGAGCTTCCCATGTGTGAGACTTTGGGTTTCACACTCAAGCGTAAACCACAGCAAGAACCTTGATGTTTTGGTCACAGAATAGCCCGAAGAAAAGCAGCTGGATAAGTGTTAGTCGCACCACAATTGAGAAGTAATGTGTTTAAAACTCAATTCTTCATTGTCCCTTTTTCCCTGCAACTTCTCTTTCTGCATTTAATTCTCTTGGGACAGCATCATCATCTCCTCAGTAAGTGTTTCTCTAAGTGCTTTCTAAAATGTGACCCATTAATGAGTTGTAAAACCAATGTAATGGGCTGTGACCACTATTTAAAAACAAAAGTAGAATAGAAAATTATCAGAGTGCCTTGCACGTAGTAAGGCTGAATTTTTTTAAATGAAACTTTAATCTCACTTACATGTAGGTGTGTGCGTGTGTATCTGTGTGGGGTGTGCATGTGTGTACATAGGATCTTCATGTAAAATATTCCTTAGTGTCGATTATGGTCAAATTTTTTTGGAAGATGTTGCTCTCTGTCATCTAGCTGAGAAACCTGGGGATGACATTTGCTTTCTCCCTCTGGTTAAATATGTCTCATTTTCAGCTTGTCCTCTGTTGCCTTCCTTCAAGTCTTCGGTGTCTCAGTGAGATTTATTTCACCAACCTCTTAACTGCTGTGTCTTCAGTAGTGCCTTTCTCACACTCTCCTGCACTTAGCTGCAGAAGCCATCCTCTGAAATATGCAAGATCTGCTTTGAGCCTACCAACTAGCCCAATCTCCTTCTACCATCCTTCAACTGCTCTTACATAAGTCATACTAAAAGAATTTCTATGCCTTGGACTCTCTTTCTTACTTCTTCCAAAACCCATGTTTTTCTCTCTGCTTGAATGGAAGTCCTTTGTATCTTTCTTATCCCTTGTTGCTATGTACAGTTCTTTCTGGGATCTGAGAGGGAGTGGTTCTAAGGCCCCTAATAGATACCGGTTCCCTTATATACATTGGTGTATGTAGTCTTTGCATCTAACCTACCCACGTTTTCCAGTATACTTTAAATCATCTCTAGATTACTTACAATATGTAATACAATGCAAATGTTATGTAAAGGGTTGATACACTGTATTATCTAGGGAATAATAATAAGAAAAATGTCTCTATAGATGTTCAGTACAGATATATTTCTTTTCTGAATATTTTTCACCTGCAGTTGGTTGGATCTACAGATGTGAAATCCACAGAGTTGAATCATTTAATTTCCCCCCTTCTTCAAGGAGTTAGCTCAAGGTTACTACTTCTGTTAAATATCTCCTGGCCCCTCAGTCTGATATCTCTGCTCTTTGTTGTGCTTCCAAAATACTTTGTGTGCCCTTCTCATACAATTATATAACTATATAATATATAACTATGCTATGGCTCAGTTTGTATTTTGGGGTACCATTATCCCAATATTATTGACAATAAATGTCAGTCAATTTAAGGCTTAACCTCCTTCTTCCAGAGGTTGATTTAAGGAGCTTGCATGGTGCTAAGGCTTGGTCAAGGGAGGTCTGTGAAGGGGAACATGTGATCCTTGATGTTGTCTCTCAAGTTAAAATGCTCTGTACATCCATTATCCCACATTGTAGCTTAAGTTGTGTCTCTCCCGGCAAAAAATATGTTAAACTCCTAATCCTGATGCCTGTGAATGCAATCTTGTTTTGAAATACGGACTTTGAAAATGTAACCAAGTTAAGATGAGGTTGTATTAGATTAGAGTGGGCCTTAAATTTATATGCAGAGAGAGAGAGAAAAGAAGATACAGAAAAGACACAGGAAAGAAGGTCACAAGTCTTCAGAGGGAACATGGTTCTGCCAACACCTTGGTTTTGGACTTGTGTTCTAAACTGAGAACATGTGTTTCTGTTGGTCTAAGCCATCTAGGTGTGGTGTTTTGTTATAATACACCTAGGCAACTAGTCCACTCTGTCACTCATATGGCCCTTTCAGTCCTCCCCAGGTACCCTGACTTGCTAGGTAGGAAATCTTCCTGATTCCTCTGGCACTATGCAGATTTACCAGATAAGACCCAAGCTGGCCTTGAACTTGTGATCCTCCTGACTCATCTGAGTAACTGGAATTATAGGCATGTTCCACTGTGCCCCTCTTCTTATTTCTTTATGGGCAAACTCCCAATAATTTTAATGACCACAACAACATGAGGTCCCCAGTAAACTCAAACTATAGTTAGTTGTGAAAGGAAAATGCATATTTTAAGTTTTTCAAGATAAACTGACTTTTGCAAGCTTCTACCTACTGGATAGTGGCAGGGGGAAAAGCAGTTTTGTCTATAATGTGTACATAGTCTCTTTATGTTAATTGAAATCTGTGTGGATGACTCCAGTAAAATGTTCAGTCTTCTGGAATTCTAACCCCATGCCCACTGTCTTTGTTTTTAAAGGCCTCTTTAACAATGTACCACAGACTGAGTGGCTTAAAACAGAGAAATTCATTGTCTCAGTATTGGAGGCTACAAGTCTGCGGTTAAGTTTCTGGTAGGGTCCTGCTCCATCTGAAACTTCCAGTGAGTCCTTCCTTTTTTTGGGTGGGGGGACTGGGGATTGAACTCAGGGCTACTTGACCACTGAGCCACATCACCAGCCCTATTTTGTATTTTATTTAGAGATAGGGTTTCATTGAGTTGCTTGGCGCCTTGCTATTGCTGAGGTGGGCTTTGAACTCGAGATCCTCCTGCCTCAGCTTTCTGAGTTGCTGGGATTACAGGCATGTGCCACCTTGCCCAGTGAGTCCTTTCTTGCTTCTTCCTAGCTTCTAGGAACTTGGTGGTTTGCTAGCAGTCTTTGGCGGTCCTTGGTTTGCAGCTGCGTAATTCTAAAATATGCCTTTGTCACAGTGTGCATTCCTCCAGTGTCTTCATGTGATCCTCTTCTTATGAGACTACCAGGCACTATAGGTAAGGAACCCACTCTAACATGATGCCATCTTAACTACTTATGTCTATGATTAAGGTCACATTCTGAGGTACTGTGGACTAGGATTTCAACATATTTTGTGGGGAGGGGACATGATTCAAACCACGAGCGACGATGTTTTGTTAAAGATGGCATCAAGGTATATGAGGGAGGGTATGGCTTACCTGGCCACGGGTCACTGCTTTCTGCTGGTCTCTGCTGAGGGGCGGTTGTTCTAAGTTGTTCCTAGGGCTGATTGCTGAAGTGCAACTTGCCCTCGTCCTTTGTTCTAATAGTATTCACTGCTGTTGTGCTGCCTCACCCATGGTCCATTCCCTCTCTGCTTGGTCAATTCTCAATGAATAGCCTAATGTTCCTTTGGGAACATATGGGAAATTCCACTAAAATTTCTCAATTGTGTCCTGCTGTCAGGAACTGAGGGCTTTCAGGAGAACTAAATCTAGCTTCCTCTGCCGAAGGTGATAAGCCAGTCAGATTACATTACTGTAGCCTCTTCTAGATAAGAGATGATGCATAAAACCACCCCACTCCAGAGTCATTAATAGGAGGCAGAGTGAAAACCTCTCATCTTTTAGGCTCTTCTCCTTATGACTGTGGGTTTCTGCAACTTTTCATGAATCCAACTCTATTTCCATGTTGGCCTGAGCAGAGGGCAGGGGAAGAAAATAATAATGAAGGATTCTGATCTCTGTCTTCCTTTTCTACCTCTGTCTTCCATCTTCTTTTCATAATCTCTCGGACTGAAAGAGGTGGTGTTATGTTTAGATGTGGTGTCCCCCACATCTCATGAGTGAGAAAATGCAAGAAGGTTTGGAGGAAAAATGATTGAGTTTTAGCATTAACCTAAGTGGTAACGGGAGGAAGGTGTGGTGTAGCTGGAGGAAGTGGTTCACTGGGGGTGTGGCTATGGGGTATATATTTTGTATCTGGTGAGTGGAGTCTTTCTCTCTGCTTCCTGATCATCATGTGAGCTGCATCCCTCCGCCACACTCTTCTGCCATGATGCTCTGCCTCACTTCAAGCCCCAAGGAATGGAGCTAGTCTTCTATGGACTAAGACCTCTGAAACCATGAGCTCTCAAATAAACTTTTCTTCCCTAAAATTGTTCTAGTCAGTTTTTTAGTCACAGCAGCAAAAAGGCTGATCAAAACAGGTGTTTTTTTTTTTTTTTTTTCCTCTTCGTGTCAAATGAGCCTTCTACCTCAGGACGACAAACCTTCCTGCCAGATCATCCTGAAAGAAGGGGAAGGCCTTTTTCAGTTTGCAAGAAACTGGAATCCTATACATATGGGAATCTTAAGCTTATAAATTAGGAATAAGCAGATAATCATAAACTAGTATCACAGAAATTATCTTACACATTAATAAACAGGATTACATTGTTATATAATGTATAACATATATAATTCGCTATAGTGTATTAGTTAAAATACCGGGCTTCCTGGTGATACTGTCTGGGTTAGATCCCAATTCCATCACTGTTTGAAATTGGAGAAGTCACTTAATCTTTGTGAGTCTCTGTTTCCTGATTTTGAAAACAGTAATAGTAACAATGCCTCCCTTGAGGTTTGTTGTGACGATTGAAAGAAGTTATAATGTCTTCCCAAAATGCCGGACATAGAGTGAGTGCTCAGTGAACGCTGGCCAGTGTTACTAGCACTATTTATTTGGCATTATCTACTTTATGTTATCCTATGCGCTTCCTTTTTTCATCCAGCAAATTGCTGTACTCTTTCTTTGGCATTTTTTAAAATTTATTTTGACAAGACACTGCCTATCACACAGCAGTTCTTCCACGTTGACACAGGTACATTTCAGACTTGGACCAGAAATTGCTAAGGTAACGAGGTGGGTTTGCAGTCCATCCATATGTGGTAGACTGTTTAAGACTCATGAATTCAGTGTTGAATAACTCCTGCCCAGTGACAGGCATCAGCTTTCTAAGCTCAAGAGGACAAATGGTCAGCACCTTAAATGTTAAAATAGAAATGACATTGTTTGCTTTTTGTTTGTTTAAGTAGTGCTTTTAAGTAGTGCTTTTCTTTGTATTTTGCATATAGAAAAGATCCTATTGTAGGACAATTTTCATATTTCTGTGTGATACATGCATCAGTTTAAAATAAATATAATAGAAAGTGTTATGAAACAACCCTTATTCTTCCTGGTGGAAAGGGGATACTTTGATGTCTGATGTTTAATTCATACTGCTATGTGGAGACCACCCCCTCCCCTGATGATTTATTGATTTTTGAGAGTAAGAGCTCAATTGAAAGGGAAAGTTCTATAAGAACAGAAGATGAAGACTGCCATAACCACATTTGAATCTTGCTGATTAATTTTGATGAAGGACTCTTTTGCTGGGCTTGTTTTATTCTATGGAACTCGGCATAGCCAACATCCTTGCAGCCTATATCAAGGAGCACTGGAACCCAGTTCACAAGAGCTCCCCACCTGCTTTGTGCCAGTAAATGCTTATTTAAATCTGACTGTGACTACCAGTTTTCTTTCTGGAAATTATAGGGCTTGGAAATGACGGAAGTGGGACTTAGTGAGGTTCTGCTCTATTTAACCCGAGTTTTTTTTGAATACAGCTTAAAAGCCATTAGTTCTTATTCTGTGTTCTTGACTAATGAGAATAATTGATTCCTGTCTTCTTTTTACATTACCTGTTCATGTATTTTTGTCCATTAAGCTTTTCCCTTTAAAGTGATGTTTTTAAGAAATGCCAGATAGATGAACTCTGAGTAGAAGTTGCAGGCTATACTAATATAAGAGTGGAGTTACCTTATTTCTGGGTCATTAAACTAATTGGGTAGAACTGGAATTAGACAAACAGTATTTTTCCATCTTTGACTTTAGTATGTCTATCAAACTGGGATAAAATGCTCTGCTTAATGCTATTCATTTACCTTCTTACTCACTTATTACTTGGGTTTGTTCTTTGTAGAATTTTAGAGCAGGAAGTATAATTTGAAGCCATGTAGCCTCATTTCATATCTCACAGATGGCCTAGGATCATTAGGTTCTTTCCAGGTGAGTTTTCTCCCAGGCTTGAAATGTCTTTCTCCTTGTTCTTTATATGGCCATCAACCTCTTACCTTTCAGGTCTTAGCGGAAATCTTAAATGTTAGATGTCATGACTTTAAAGAGACCTCTTCTGCTTTCCTTTCTGGAAAGCATCTTTGTCCTTTCCTTATCACGGTGCTTTTTTTTTGATTTTCTTCCCAGAACTAACCACACCAGTCACAGTGTGTTGCATTATTACTTGTTCACTTTCTGCTTTTTCTGCTATACTATGAAATTCATGAAGACGAGGTTGGTGTTATGTTGCTTTCCATTATATCCCCTGTGGCCCAGCAAGATGCTTGATACTGTGTAGGCCCTTTATATGAGGACTGGGAACACAACTTCAACTTCTCTGTTTTCTTGTTTTGTTTTGCACATACACACACACACACACACACAACCCTAATACAAACCAGCATCATTGTTTGCCCCAATACCTGATCTTGTGACTGCCATTAGGCTTTTTTTCCCCCTGGGAAGTGGGGTGTTTACTGGGGATTGAACTCAGGGGCGCTTGACCACTGAGCCACATCCCCAGCCCTATTTTGTATTTTGTTTAGAGACAAGGTCTCACTGAGTTGCTTAGCACCTCACTTTTGCTGAAGCTGGTTTTGAACTCAGGATCCTCTTGCCTTAGCTTCCTGAGTTGCTGGGATTACAAGGATGTGCCACTGCACCTGATGCTATTAAGCTTTTGCAAGTAGTTTTGCACCCTGAGTCCACATAGATTTCTTGGTTTCTGTTATGTGGAAGGGGCGAATACAATCATGCAAAAATTATTTAGCTGTAGGATCTGGAAGTGGAATGGTCACTAGTCTTTTTTTTTTTAAATTTCCACAATGGAAATATAGATTCTGAAAATGGAAAACGTATGGTGGGCTAAAGAACCATTTTTCTAAACACTAGCTAGACACGCTTATGTAATAAGCTGATGCCAGTTATTTTGAAGACTTGGCTGCAATAGGACACTGTGCTGTTTGTAACTGTAGTGCAAGTTAGGGTCACCTGTAGCATTTTGGAAAAACATTGATGCCCTATATTTACCTCCTGATCCACTGAATCCAAAACTCCACCCGTAGGTCCTGGGTGTGTGTATGTTTCAAAATTCTCATTTGTTGTTCTGTTGTGTGTCAGAGATTAGAACAAAGTAGAGGATGAAGTTGGTCCAGGGTAACCAAATTTGTGTTATGTGTTGACTGCTTTTTTTTTTTTTAATGGAAACCAATAAGCCAGTTACTACAGAAGCTGCAACATTATGTGTAATACTTCATTTTCTTGACTGAAGATATTTTACAGCTAATCATTAGTGTTACTTTAGGCTATTGTCTGCATATTTGGTTACAGAACAGTTATGAAAATAGTTCTAACTTGTTTTAAATGTGTTCTATCTACATAGTTTTTAATTCTGTTGGAGTCATCAGTGTTCCTGGAAATATGCCAGCTGAGCCTTCTTGTAGATTTGTCACCTCCCTCCACCCACTCACCATATGGATTCCTTCTCCTGCTTGAAGTCGGGGTTCAAGGCTTGTCCCCTTCAGCAAGGTTTACATAAACAGTCCCATGTGCTCTTCTTGAGCTCAAGGCTTGTCCAGCTACTCCCGGTTCGCCTTTATAGAGCACAGTGTTTTGTGCACATCCTACTCTGAGGCGCACATTAGTCACAACGGCTCTTAAAAGCAGTTCAACAACTTTTAATATGGATTGCAAGGGCCTGAAGACATATGGACCCAACCAATGACTGTCCAGTAAATATTTGTTGATTAAACCAGTGACCAGGCCTGCTCACTTCATGCAAGTCTTTTCACAAGGGCAAGTTAAAAAAAAAAAAAAGGAGAGGTGGGAAGGGGAGAAGGTTTGTTGGCAGTTTGTTCCTGTGAAATAAAAATGAAATAGAGTTTTCTTTTTCTTGTGGCTGATTTCCTTTCACAGGTTTCTTCACCACTGGCTAGTGGCCAACTTTGTCAGAGCTGAAACATCAGACAGCTAGAAAGAGGTTCTCAGTTGATAAATATTTGATTTACAAGGTATGGAGAGGTTTAAAGAAATGGAAGGGAGTTTGCCTAATGGGAGTTGTGTTTAATATAGTGAGAAAGATCACCAATAACCAGGTCTGTTTTTATTCACAATGGCCAGTGGGTACCTAACTGTATTAGCCTTGTTGCTCCACCAATTGGGCAGGACAGAGCTGACAACCAGGCAGAACCGAGGAGGACGGGGATGCTCCTGGTTCCACAACAGAAATACAGCTGAAGGGAATACGCTTAGATTTTCTTTTCTTCTTTTCTATAACCTGTGATAAATATTGTATGTCTCAGCAGCATAGAGAAAAAAATGATTGATCCTTTCTCAGTGATATAGATATGTGGCTGTATAGGTTATATGCAGAATGAATGATTGAGAGAGAGTGGGGAGGGGGGCCAAGAGAGAGATGCAAGCCACCATGTATAGAATTGCCAATAGCAATCTATCAAAGGAATGGCAGGAGGACTAGACTGAATGTTGAATTTTATCTCTAATCATTTGTTGTTTTTCTGTTACCAAAGTTTTGTTTCATTTTATATTTTAATTTCTCCTCTCCACCACCAAAGATCCAAAGAAATAAGCACAATTAGAGAAGAATTTGAATCAAATGTTTAAGAGAACACAGTGATGCCTTTTGTATATGCTGTGAATCTTATGTACAAAGATAACCCTACTTTAAGAACATTTTACTCCAAATTGTCTCCTCTCCTGTGCAGAACAGTGCAGACCATTCATTCTCAATAGGGGAAATATTGCCACCAAGGGAGCAAAAATTTTTTCTTAGGGGGTGTGTGCAAAATTATTAAGTATCATTATGGTTTATGACCCTCCAATGGGCCATAGTACATAAATAGATACACAGTATCTGTCTTTTAGTTCATCTCTACCTTGTAATGGGCAGCTTTCACTAATGAAATTTTTTTCTTCACTGAATGTGTTATTTTGAAGATATTTAAGCAGGAAATTTTACAAAGACTTTGCTTTCTGTGAAACTTGATTTCAAAATGAACAGCTGAACAACAAAAACCAACCAAACAAACAAAAAAACAAAAAGTGTAGACTTGCAGGTGTAAGTCCTAGTTCTTCATGGATTATTTTACCTGTTAGTTTCCTCAAACTATTGGAGAGACTGAGAATGTGGGTGGAAGATGTTTATTGGCATTTTGGAAAGACATGCTGTCCTCTGATTATGAATACTATACTGTATAACTGCTGACCTGTAGTAACTAAAATCCTTGGGTCTGTTTATACAAGCAGTGGAGATGGGTTTATGAGTTCTTATCAGAACATTTAAGGTTTCTCCTTTCCCCATACAATGAACATCACTCTGTGATTCATTATTAAGTGCCTTGTTTTGTTCACAGAGGCTATCTATACATGCTTATCTTGTCTTATCATCTAAATTGTGTACTCTGAAAGAGAAGAGATCATATAGAACCATGAAATATTACAGGAAAAAGAAGGGAATTCATTCTTCAAAGCCAAAATTTCACTTCTTAGATCATTCATACATTCATCATTCCACACATATTTACTGTATATTTATTACATGGCAGGCATTATGCTAGAACTTTGGGAAATTCAGATATAAATTCATCATCAGTTAATCATGACTTGAGAGAGCTTAAAGCAACACATTTTTTGCATGCTTTACAATTTTTTTTTTATAATTTCTAATGGTTGCAAGTTGTGTGAATAGACCACGATTTGTTCTATTTTTCTCTTATCATTGGTCTTTTAATTCCTTATTGTAATAGGAACATCCTCATATGAAAAACTTAATTCATAACTTGTTTCCTACTTTAAAATTTGTAAAAGTGGAATTACTAGGCCCAAAAGTGTGGGTACTTTAAAATATCTTGATTTTAATGCTACTTTTATATTTCTTTCCAACAGATTCTTACCAGTTTTCACTCCTGGTAGCAATGTGTGAATGTGAGTGTCTCACTCTAAAACTCTTAGCTAACAGTATAAAGGAGAAAAAATGTTACTTAACACAAAGAAATGATTGCACCAGCCTTTGCTTTTTAAGGAGGTAGGATAATTTAAAATAATGAGAAAACAAATATCTATTCTATTTTTATTTTGGGGATTTTTGGAGTTGATACAACAGCAGAACAGGAAATTTCAGTTTCTATCAGTTCAGTTTTTCTGGAGGTGGAACACAGAATAGAGATGTATTATTCAGGGGGAAATATCAGAGACTCAGGATTCCTTGGGCCATTTAGAGGGTAGAAACTGTAGCATCAAATGACAGAGTTGAGTTTTGACACAGGTGGGAGACTGGTGGTGGGGAGATGGTGGTGGTGAAGATATGTCTGAGAGAGAGAGAGGCATTATGACAGGGAGGACCAGTCTCTAAGGAAATAGGACTTGGGGAAATAGTAGCTCAAAACCTTCTTGTTACCTTCAGCCTTGAGTAAGTCTATTTTATCTATGAATACCAAGAAAAGGATATGTTCTACATTGTGGCACATGGCTTGCGAAAAGAAATGGTAAGATGCTCCATCCGTGTGCTGAACTCATGGACCCAAAGTGGAGTAAGATTTAGAAAGAATTGTAAGTGATGCTGAAGAACTCCAAAGGCATTAGGAAGGATTTAGACTTTCTACTGTGAAGACAAAATTAGGTTATATTTCACGGATATTTAAAGTTGGATTTTTAAATTAGTTATGAGGATGAACATCTTTCTCATATGGTTTTTAATTTTTTTTTGCTTGTTCAATTTTTCTTCTGTGAATTGTCTATTCAGATCTTTTGCTACTGGCATTCATAACTTACATGAAAAGATGTATCTGAGCTATACAGAATGGGACAAAACAATTTCTTTTACATCAAGATCCAAATAGCCTTTATAATGGCAAATAATATTCAGTTAATAATGAAATTCTAGATGGTCTTCCTTGAGGACAAGAGCTTAAGAATACCTCTATCACTGAAAGTCTCCAACAACTATTTCTTGAGTAAAAAGACTATTTGATTCTGCTGAATTTCTCTTTCTAGGAAAAATCTAGGATTATTTCACTTATATTTCAAGAGCAACATGAAATTCCTTCTCTACCAACTGTATGTATTAAGATTCTCCAGAGAGTAAACCAATAGTAAATGTCAAGGGCTAGATGGGCAGATAAATAGATAGATAGATGGATAGATGGGAGGGAATTAATCAGGGTAATTGACTCATGTGGTTATGGAGGCTGGAAAGTCTCACAATAGTCCGTCTGAAAGCTGGATACTCTGGGATGTGGCTTAGTCCCATTCCCAAAGTCTCAGAACCAGGGAAACTGATGGGGGTAATTCTCAGTACAAGGCTAAAGACCTGAGAAGCCAAGGGGCTGCTGGGGGTCCTGAAATGCCAAGGTCAGAGAGCCTGGGGTTCTGATGTCCAGATCAGGAGGACAATAATGTCCTAGCTCCAAGAGAGATGGGTGGGGTGGGGGAGAGGGAGAGAAAGAGTGAGAGAATTTTTCTTTCCTTTTTTATTCTTACTGGCCCATACCCGATTTGATGGTGCCCAGACATGGTAAGGGCAGATCTTCCCCACTCAATCTCCAACTCACTTGCCAATCTTCTCTGTAAACATGCCCATGGACACACCTATAAGAAAGGAATTTACCAGTTCTCTAGGTATTCCTTAATCCAGTCAAATTCACACTTAAAACTGACCATCACACTCCAGCTAAAAGTGTTATCTTTTAGCTCCAAACTGGCCACATGGGTTAAGAGATAAAATGAACATTTTTTCTCTGCAGGCTGAGCTATAATATCTATTTTTTTTTCTAGAGAGAAGTGGATGAGGAAGCACAGGAAGTATCCCAGGACTGTGGCTCACATCATGCTGAAGTCTGGAAGGTGGCTTCAGGAAGCTCATGGGAGTCAGCCCAGACATACCAGACTTTGGAGCTAAGTGCCAGCCCACCAGGTTGGTCTCTTCTCTCCATGGTAATGAGATGTTAAGTTTTCAGTGAAGTACACTTCACAAAAAAAGAAATTCAAAGGTGACTTTGTTTTGTTTCCCATTTGAACGCTATCAGAATATCCTTAAAAAAAAGGCCAATCTCGAAAGGGCTTATCATCATAATAGCAATATTTTAAAAGTGATAAACTTCAAAAGCAGAAAGGGCTTTTGTTTATATTCATGCTGGGACAGATAGTGTCCCACAGGATCTTCCTTTGGGAATCCTTGTCAGAGGATGAAAAGAACAAGGTTTATATAGGCAGTGCCAGCTCCTACTTCCTTCAAAAAAATGAAAACAAAACCAAAAAAACCCGAAACAAATAATCAACAAAAAATGTTACCTCTTATAGTAGTTTGCTGCGTACAATTTCAGCTGACCTGGCTATTCACTAACCCACGTAAAAAGAATTATTTTAAAAGCTTATTTGATCAACATATTTCATTAAGATTCTGCTGAAATGGGAAGAGGCTGAAGGAGGAAAATATTGAGATTAGAGTACTTTGGCCCCAGATCATTGACAAATTGGTTTATGACACTAGTCAAACCCCCAAGCAGAAGAACAGAAACCTTGGGGACAAGTTTATTAGGTTTACTTAAATAAACATAGGACTTGGAATGGCAGTGGCATTACTTGTAGCTAAAACTTATTCTAAGGAGCAGGACTGAACTGGACAAACTGATTCAAAGTGTCTAGCAATCTCCAGGGAAACCCTGATTGTGTACTCCTTGGGATTGTGAGACCTAGACAAACATTACCTTTACTAGATGGGAAAAGATTTAAAAGTACCAATTTCCTTTGAAAACGATAAAATGAACTTTGTCTACCAACTTTCCCCAAAGAAACATAACCAGATTCAGAGTTCCTGGGTAGCCATGACACACAGGGAGCTGAGGACAGGTTGCAGGGGTTTTTGTCTTCCCACAGTTCATTGGCATTTGTGTTCTGGGATGTTCTTCATAAGACTATCTCAACCCAGACAATCTTCTCTGTATTAGTTAGGCTCTTTGGCAAATGACAGAAATACAACTCTAATTGCTTTGGCATTAAAAAAAATAATTCATGAATTTGGGAACTTGCAAAATGTCAAGCTAGAACTACCTTTCATTGGGTCTTGTTCTAGAAGTTAAAATGATGCAACCAGGACCAATTCTGTCTTCATCTCTTCACTTTGCTACCTTCACTGGTTTCATTCACTGCTCTTTTTGGAGGCAAGTAGGGAGCTTGTAGCCATAGCCCCACATTCTCTAAGGCTCATGTCTTATAGGGAAGTAGAACACCACTCCTAAATTGTTAAGGCATGGTTTGGGGGATTAATTGTCACTGTGATAGTGAATGAATCACTGTGACCAGAAGGATGAAATTTTCTTCTTATGTAATTCTGAGTCATATGCTCATTTCTGGAGCTGGAGGTGGTATCCAACTACTCCAGAGTTCCATGGTAGGAGAGTGGAGAAGGGTGGGTGAACAAAGAAAATAAGAGAGGCCCCGATACCATGGCAGTGGAGGGTTGCCATAGTTTGGACCAGAAATATCGCCCAAAGGCCCATGTGTTTAAGGCTTGGTTCTAGCCAGTGGCACTATTGGGAGGAACCTTTAGGAGGTGGGGTCTAGTAGAAGGAAGTGTGATTATTGGGGGTATGTCACTGACAGAAGTATTGGGATCTTGACTCCTTCTTGTCTCCCTCTCTGCTTCCTGGTCACCATGAGGAACAGGACTCCTCTGCCACATGTTTCCTCCATGGTGTACTGCTTCACTGAAGGCCCAGAGCAAGGGACCAATAAACCATCAACTGAAACCTCTGAAACAATAAGCCAAAATAAACCTTTCTTTCTTACAAGTTTATTGTCTCAGTTATCTTGTTACAATGGCAGAAAGCTGGTAACACAATGGTGCATGGCCAAAAGACAAAAAATCTGGTCCATAATTCTGTAGGTTTACTAAGCAAACATGCAGACTCCTTCCAAAGACTAAACACAGATCCAGTTGGAATAGGAATTAGCACACTGAGCTTTCAGTGGAAGACCTTGTGCTCTATGCCTCATGAAAGCAACTGGAGGACAGTCACCTCTCTTTCCATCCTCTTGGAGAAGAGAAAGTTCACCTCTGGGAAATGGCATTCTGACCTACAAAGAAATACATCTGTGAAACTTGATTGTTTCTTGTAACATGACTTTCTTTTTTGTTTTGTAGCTAGCATAAAAGTTAACAATCTGATATCAGCTTACTGGGAGGTTGTCTGTGAAGGGAATTAATCAAGGTTTCAGAGCCAGAGTTGGATCTAAGTAAATGTGATGCTCCTATAAAGATATTTTCAGACACAATGAATACCATTAATTTGTCACCAATATTAGTAAACATTTGAGTTTCTTAAGACTTTTAGTGGTCTTCTTGTCATGCTTTCTTTGTAGGAGACCATCCACGTCTAAGATTTTAGATAGTATTCCCTGGCAAAGCTTTTGTAAACTCTTAATTTTTCTTTTCTTTTTTTAAATATTGGGGATTAAACTCATGGGCACTTTACCACTGAACTACATATCCTATAGTTTTTTTTTTTGAGACAGGATCTCACTAAGTTGCTGAAATTTGCCTTGAACTTGTAATCCTCCTGACTGAGTTGTATCGGGGTGGGGGGGTAGGATAGAATTAGGGAGACCTGCTAAGAGGTTACTGTGATGATCAAGATGATGATCAGATATTTGTAGTAAAAATATTGAGAAGGAGCTGGAGTTTGAAATATTTTGAAAGCCAAGAAGAGGAATTTGCTGATGGGTTAGATTTGGCCATGAGAGAAGATAACTCTAAGATTCTTGGCTGGTGCACCTGAGTAGAGATAGGTACTAAGATGGCAAGATTGTAAGAAAAGTAGGATTGGAAAAATCAAGTGTTGGGTTGATTAGACATCTAAGTAAAGTAAACAGGTCATAAAAAGAGATAAATATATGAATTTAAAGTTCAAGAATATTATTATAGATGTCAAGTTCTGTGTGTAGTTGATATTTAAAGCCATACATCTGGTTGAACTATCTAGAAGAGTTGAGGCTTACTGCACTTCAGTGCTTAGAGGTCAAGGAGATGAGGAGAGACCAACAAAAAAGATTGAAAAGGGGTGCCCAGGGATGTAAAGGGAAAGCAGAGAGATAGTTTCTCTGAATATAAAGAGAAGAATGTTTTAGGAAAGATGAAATGGCCGATTATGTTGATTGTACTTGAAACTGACAGCCAAGCAGCAATGCTGAGACCAAGGTGCCCTTGATCTAGTGGTTTTATTAAACTGGAGTGAATTGAAGAGATGATGGAAGATGAAGAAGTAAAGACCTAACATGAACACTTTTTAGAATAATTTGCATAGAAAGAGGAGTATAGGAATGAGTAGTGACTTGAGGGAGACTATGGGAACTGGAGAGGGTCTCTACTGTGAGATATTAAAACAAGCCTTATATTTATGGGAAAAAATCCAGTAGAGAGGAAATTATGTTCTATAAGGGGAAGAGTTGTTAGAAAGTCCCCTAGAGGTGAGATCTAGTGCTTAGTGAGGATCTTCATCTTATAGGGAAGGCTGCAGCTCATTCATTCCAGTGAGGAAAGCGTAAATGGGTCTAAACAAGTGAGTTGACAGACACGACAGTGAAGCAAGTGGGCATTCTCCTCTGAGGACATCTACTTACCAGTGGTGTAGGATGCAGGGTGATCAGTTCAGTTCAGAGTGAGGACCAGGAGAGGGTTGTTGGAGGGTTGAGGAGAGATGAGAAGATGTGGAATTGTGGTCTAGAAGAAGGGGGAGTGAATGTGGTAAATAAGTGTGGTGTTGTTGCTTGATATCCATGATAATGGGTTTAGGGTGAGGCAGGCAGAACTGAACAATTTTATCCAGCCTCGTTAGCTTTGAAGAGGTGGAGAGAAGACAGTGTTGGCTTAACCCACATTTAGGTTAACCAGGTGACTCATTCAAAGATAGGAACCAGGCTGGTAACTAGGACAGGGAACATTTAACATAAACAACAGTACCTAGATGAAAGATGGCTAGCTACTCTAGATGGTAAAAGAGAACTTCACACAAAGGTGGCAACTGCAGAGAGAGGCTACATGCCTATATCCCAAGGCACTTTGGGCAAAGTTGTAAGTACAACACCAAAAGAAGAAAGTCTCTTCCTTCCCTTATAGCCTTGTGGTCATTCTCCAATCCTCTCTATGGGCACACCTGACCTAGAGGAATTTCTCCGGAATACAGCTCCAGTATTTCAAAGCAGGACGTAGAAGGATGTGTTTGGATTTGAAAGACAAAAACTTAATATCTGATACAACTAGTGAACACAAGGTATGCAGAGAGGACTGTGAAAAGTGGAACTAGATAGTGATTTTTATAATGAATATTGTAATCTAATCTGGATAAGAATGGGTGGGGGGAGAAAAAGGAGGTGAGAAGCAGTTAACAGAAGTAGAATTCAGGGCCACCTTGTAGTGGCAGTACGACTTGCACACCTGTTGGTCAATGCTCTGGAATCCACTGAAGGACCCAGTGGGATCCAAGATAAGTTTGGAGGGCTCCAGGCATGAAAAAAATCTGATTACTCTGCCACTGTTAAAAATCATCAAAAAGGTCTTCCAGACTGATTCTGGTGAAGAAAGTAAGCAAATTCTCATTAAGGCATTTTCTTTTATTATAAAAACCATGGAGAAAGCAAAATTTCCCCTAAGCTATGATTGTTATTATTATTATTTTAGTTGTTGATAGACCTTCATTTAATTTCTTTTTTTATTAATGTGATATGTCAATTATTATTTATATACATTTTTATATTGTCTCAAAGTCTAGTGTGCATAGTATACCTATATAACATTTCAGTTCTGACTAGCCACATTTTAGGAACTCATTAGCCATTTACAGCCATATTAGAAAGCAAAGCTCCAGGCTTAAGTGATAATAACATGAATTTTACCAAATGCTTGCTACATCTCAGGCATTTCTCAAGCATTTTGTGTGCAAAATTTATATAAGCCATGCCACAGCTCAGTGGATTAGTGCTGTTATTGTCCCCATCTTATACAACAGTGGGGGTATACCAAAGCCCTTTTTATTATTTCTCCAATATAAAAAAGCCCGCTCCAACATAATCCTTTTACAATTATTTTTTTATTGGTTATTCAAAGCATTACAAAGCTCTTGACATATCATATTTCATACATTAGATTCAAGTTGGTTATGAACTCCCAATTTTACCCCAAATACAGATTGCAGAATCACATCGGTTACACATCCACATTTTTACATAATGCCCTATTAGTAACTGTTGTATTCTGCTACCTTTCCTATCCTCAACTATCCCCCCTCCCCTCCCCTCCCATCTTCTCTCTCTACCCAATCTACTATAATTCATTTCTCTCCTTGTTTATTTTCCCATTCCCCTCACAACCTCTTATATGTAATTTTGTATAACAATGAGGGTCTCCCTCCATTACCATGCAATTTCACTTTTCTCTCCCTTTCCCTCCTACCTCATGTCTCTGTTTAATGTTAATCTTTTCTTCCTGCTCTTCCTCCATGCTCTGTTCTTAGTTGCTCTCATTATATCAAAGAAGACATTTGGTATTTGTTTTTTTAGGGATTGGCTAGCTTCACTAAGCATAATCTGCTCTAGTGCCATCCATTTCCCTGCAAATTCCATGATTTTGTCATTTTTTAGTGCTCCGTAATAATCCATGGTGTATAAATGCCACATTTTTTTTATCCATTCATCTATTGAAGAGCATCTGGATTGGTTCCACAGTCTAGCAATTGTGAATTGTGCTGCTATGAACATCGATGTGGCAGTATCCCTGTAGTACGCTCTTTTAAGGTCTTCAGGGAATAGTCCCAGAAGGGCAATAGCTGGGTCAAATGGTGGTTCCATTCCCAGCTTTCCCAGGAATCTCCATACTGCTTTCCATATTGGCCGCACCAGTTTGCAGTCCCACCAGCAATGTACAAGAGTACCCTTTTCCCCACATCCTCGCCAGCGCTTGTTGTTGTTTGACTTCATAATGGCTGCCAATCTTACTGGAGTGAGATGGTATCTTAGGGTGGTTTTGATTTGCATTTCTCTGACTGCTAGAGATGGTGAGCATTTTTTCATGTACTTGTTGATTGATTGTATGTCCTCCTCTGAGAAGTGTCTGTTCAGGTCCTTGGCCCATTTGTTGATTGGGTTATTTGTTATCTTATTGTCTAATTTTTTGAGTTCTTTGTATACTCTGGATATTAGGGCTCTATCTGAAGTGTGAGGAGTAAAGATTTGTTCCCAGGATGTAGGCTCTCTATTTACCTCTCTTATTGTTTCTTTTGCTGAGAAAAAACTTTTTAGTTTGAGTAAGTCCCATTCGTTGATTCTAGTTATTAACTTTTGTGCTATGGGTGTCCTATTGAGGAATTTGGAGCCCGACCCCACAGTATGTAGATCGTAGCCAACTTTTTCTTCTATCAGACAGCATGTCTCTGATTTGATATCAAGCTCCTTGATCCATTTTGAATTAACTTTTGTGCATGGCGAGAGAAAGGGATTCAGTTTCATTTTGTTGCATATGGATTTCCAGTTTTCCCAGCACCATTTGTTGAAGATGCTATCCTTCCTCCATTGCATGCTTTTAGCTCCTTTATCAAATATAAGATAGTTGTAGCTTTGTGGATTAGTCTCTGTGTCCTCTATTCTGTACCATTGGTCCACCTGCCTGTTTTGGTACCAGTACCATGCTGTTTTTGTTACTATTGCTCTGTAATATAGTTTGAAATCTGGTATCGCTATACTGCCTGATTCACACTTCCTGCTTAGAATTGCTTTTGCTATTCTGGGTCGTTTATTTTTCCATATGAATTTCATGATTGCTTTCTCTATTTCTACAAGAAATGCCATTGGGATTTTGATTGGCATTGCATTGAACCTATAAAGAACTTTTGGTAATATCGCCATTTTGATGATGTTAGTTCTGCCTATCCATGAACAGGGTATATTTTTCCATCTTCTAAGATCATCTTCTACTTCTCTTTTTAGGGTTCTGTAGTTTTTATTGCATAAAACTTTCACCTCTTTTGTTAGGTTGATTCCCAAGTATTTTATTTTTTTTGAGGATATTGTGAATGGAGTGTTTTTCCTCATTTCCGTTTCAGAACTTTTGTCGCTGATATACAGAAATGCCTTTGATTTATGCGTGTTGATTTTATATCCTGCCACTTTGCTGAATTCATTTATTAGCTCTAATAGTTTCTTTGTAGACCCATTTGGGTCTGCTAGGTATAGAATCATGTCATCTGCAAATAGTGATAATTTAAGTTCTTCTTTTCCTATTTTTATGCCTTTAATTTCTTTCGTCTGTCTAATTGCTCTGGCCAGTGTTTTGAGAACTATATTGAATAGAAGTGGTGAGAGAGGGCATCCCTGTCTTGTTCCAGATTTTAGAGGGAATGCCTTCAATTTTTCTCCATTCAGAATGATGCTAGCCTGAGGCTTAGCATAGATAGCTTTTACTATGTCGAGGTAAGTTCCTGTTATCCCTAGTTTTTCTAATGTTTTGAACATAAAGGGATGCTGTACTTTGTCGAATGCTTTTTTTGCGTCTATCGAGATGATCATATGGTTCTTATCTTTAAGTCTATTGATGTGGTGAATAACATTTATTGATTTCTGTATATTGAACCATCCTTGCATCCCAGGGATGGATCCTACTTGATCATGGTGCACAATTTTTTTGATGTGCCTTTGTATCCGATTTGCCATAATTTTATTGAGGATTTTTGCATCTAGGTTCATTAGAGATATTGGTCTGTAGTTTTCTTTCTTTGAGGTGTCTTTGTCTGGTTTCGGAATCAGGGTGATGTTGGCCTCATAGAATGAATTTGGAAGAGCTCCCTCTTTTTCTATTTCCTGAAATAACTTGAAAAGTATTGGTATTAATTCTTCTTTAAAGGTTTTGTAAAACTGCTGTATACCCATCCAGTCCTGGGCTTTTCTTGGTTGGTAGTCTTTTGATTGCTTCTTCTATTTCATCCATTGATATAGGTCTGTTTAAGTTGTGAGTGTCCTCCTGACTCAGTCTGGGCAAATCATATGACTTAAGATATTTATCGATGTCTTCACTATCTTCTAGTTTATTGGAATATAGGTTTTCAAAATAATTTCTAATTGTCTTCTATATTTCTGTAGCATCTGTTGTGATATTGCCTTTTTCATCCCGTATGTTAGTAATTTGAGTTCTCTCTCTTCTTCTCTTCGTTAGCATGGCTAAGGGTCTGTTGATCTTATTTATTTTTTTGAAGAACCAACTTTTAGTTTTGTTAATTTTTTCAATAGTTTCTTTTGTTTCAATTTCGTTGATTTCCGCTCTGATTTTAATTATTTCTTGCCTTCTGCTACATTTGCTGTTGTTTTGCTCTTCCTTTTCTAGGGCTTTGAGATGAAGTGTGAGCTCATTTATTTGTTGGTTTTTCCTTTTTTTGAGGAATGACCTCCAGGCGATGAATTTCCCTCTTAAAACTGCTTTCATTGTGTCCCATAGATTCCGATATGTTGTGTCTGTATTTTCATTTATCTCTAAGAATTTTTTGATTTCCTCCTGTATGTCTTCTGTAACCCATTGATCATTCAGTAACATATTGTTCATTTTCCATGTGATGTAGGATTTTTCCTTCCTTCTTTTATCATTGATTTCCAGTTTCATTCCATTATGATCAGATAAAATGCATGGTATTATCTCTACCCCTTCATATTTACTGAGGGTTGCCCTATGGCCTAATATATGGTCTATTTTTGAGAAGGATCCATGTGCTGCTGAGAAAAAAGTATATCCACTTGATGATGGTTGATATATTCTATATATGTCAGTTAAGTCTAGGTTATTGATTGTGATATTGAGTTCTATAGTTTCTTTATTCAACTTTTGTTTGGAGGATCTGTCCAATGATGAGAGAGGTGTGTTGAAGTCACCCATAATTATTGTGTTGTGGTTTATTTGATTCTTGAACTTGAGGAGAATTTGTTTTATGAACGTCGCAGCACCATTATTTGGTGCATAAATATTGATAATTGTTATGTCTTGTTGGTGAATGGTTCCTTTTAACAGTATATAATGTCCTTCCTTATCCCTTTTGATTAACTTAGTCTTGAAGTCGATTTTATTCGATATGAGGATGGCCACCCCTGCTTGCTTACGAGGACCGTGTGTGTGGTATATTTTTTCCCAACCTTTCACCTTCAGCCTGTGTATGTCTTTTCCAATCAGATGTGTCTGCTGGAGGCAGCATATTGTTGGATTTGTTTTTTTAATCCATGTTACCAGCCTATGTCGCTTTATTGGAGAGTTTAAGCCATTAACGTTTAGAGTTACTATTGACATATTGTTTGTATTTCCAGCCATATTTGAATATTTATCTTCTTTTTTTTTAATTTAGTTTGTTTCTCCATGATTAGCTTTCCCCCCGCCCTCTGTCTTTACAGAGGCACTTCCCACTGATGGTTTTGGTTATTGTTTTTCATTTCTTCCTCATGTAGTGTTTTGCTCAAGATAGTTTGCAATGTTGGTTTTCTGGCTGCAAATTCTTTTAGCTTTTGTTTATCATGAAAGATTTTTATTTGGTTGTCGTACATGAAGCTTAGTTTTGCTGGATACAGAATTCTTGGTTGGCATCCATTGTCTTTCAGTATTTGAAATACGTTGTTCCATGATCTTCTCACTTTCAGCGTCTGTGATGAAAAATCCGTTGTTAACCTTATTGGTTTACCCCTGAATGTAATCTGCCTCCTTTCTCTTGTAGCTTTTAATATTTTCTCTTTGTTCTGTATATTGGATATCTTCATAACAATGTGTCTTAGCGTTGGTCTACTGTGATTTTGTGTGCTCGGTGTCCTGTATGCATCTACAATTTGTATATCTGTTTCCTTTTTTATTTCTGGAAAGTTTTCTGTAATTATTTCATTCAGCAGGTTACTCATTCCCTTGGTTTGAATCTCTTTACCTTCCTCTATCCCGATGACTCGTAAGTTTGGTTTTTTAATGTTATCCCATATCTCTTGGATGTTTTTCTCGTGATTTTTTTACCAGCCTTTCTGAGTTGGCTAGACTCTTTTCAAGATGATATATTTTGTCTTCTTTATCTGACGTTCTGGCTTCTACTTGCTCCACTCTGTTAGTGATACTCTCAATTGAGTTTTTAATTTGGTTTATCATTTCCTTCAATTCTAGAATTATTGTTTGATTTTTTTATAATCTCTATCTCCTGATAAAGAAGCTTAACTTCTTCTTTTATCTGTTTATGTAATTCATTTTCAATGTGTTCTTTCACTGTTTGGATTTGCTGTCTCGTATCCTCTTTAAGGTTCCATTCCATCTGTCTAAGGTATTCCTTGAGTTCTTTATATGACCATTTTTCTGATGACTCTAGATCCTCCTGAATATTTAGGCTGTCCTTCATTGTTTGTACTCCTTTTCTTTCTTGCTTTTTTATGCTGCTCATGTTACTTCTTGTTCTGTTTGACTGCTGAGTTACTGTATACTCTTATAAATTTATTTGATGCTTGGGAGGAAAGATATTAGAAGGGAAGGGAAGAAGTCACTAAAGAGAATGAGAGTAGGCAGGTAGAATTCAAGGAAGGGGGAATAAGAAAATTGAAAAGAAATGAAAAGACAAAAGAAAAAAAATAGAAAATAAAGAAAGAAAAAAAATTTTTTTAAAATTATAATGATAATAAAAAAATGAAAATTAAAATTAAAAAAAATAATAATAAAATAAAAAAATTAAAAAAATTAAAAACATTTTAAAAAGTTAAAGAGCAACAACACCAACAAAAAATGAGAATGAAAGAAAAAGAAAAAAAAAATAATAATAAATGCAGTCATAGAGTTCGATTAACTTCTCTTCCAGTAGGTGGAGCTGTGCCCACTGGGCCAAGCTTCTCCTCTCAGTAGGTGGGAACCATTCACTGTGCAGCAGCTTTTTGTCCCAGACTGGGCGGGTCTCCAATCCTGAGTGCCTAGGTCCTTCTCTTGTGTTTCCTCAAGCCAGGCCCCACTCACCTGTGACGCTCACCACAATACTGGCTACACACCAGGTCTGCTGCTCCTGGGAGCCCTGTTTTCATGAACGCCTGGGCACACTCTCCCTGTTTGCCTCCCTCAGACCCTAAGTTTGTAGAGCTTGGGGCTGAGAACCCCCAGCGAATTTTCTTGCCCTCCGGTAGCCACGCCCCCTGTAGCTGGTGCAAGAGACCTCAGTTGTCAGCACTGGTGGGAGTGGTAGCCGGGAGTTCCGCGCCACAAATCCCGCACCACTCCTGATTCCCTCGGTCTGGCTATCGCGCTCACAGGAGAGCTGGGAGGGGCCCTTAAGGTTTCCCCGCTGTGTGGAGAGAGATGGCTAGGGGATTACACACCTGTCACGCTGGTTTCAATGAAGTTATCTCCTCTGCCGAGTTCTGGTGACGTCAGTTCTCTGCCATTGTGGTATCCCGTGCAAATGGTGACCGTTCGTTCCCTTTGCCGGGTGACCAAGGCAATGGGTGGGTCCTGACTGTCTCTCCCAAGCCCTATTTCAATCCTGTGGCCACTGCCTATGAAGGCTCGGTTGGCTTTTACCTCTGTAAGTTCAGACGGGCTGACCAGTTATTTCAGGGGGATCGTTAGTGCTGAGTCACGAGAAGCAGGCGAACCAGAGTTTGAATGCAGCCGATCCGGGCTCGGTGTCTGTGTTCTGAGGGGCCCAGACTGTTCGCCCCAGATCCACGTCAGCTCAGCATTGCCTAGTGATCATGAGCAAACAGCATTTAGACAATTTACGATTCCCTATGCCCGCGCAGCTGGAGAGGTCAGAGACTTGATCTCTCCGCGCCTGCCGCCATGTTCGATCTTCATTTAATTTCTTTATAGGTAGTGCTGAGAATTGAACCCAGTGCTTCACACGCATTAGGCAAGTGCTCCACCACTGAGCTACACCCCCAGCCCAACTATGATTATTAAGCAGTACAAAACTCAAGCATCTTTCGTGCTTCTCCACTTTATTTTCCAGAAATAAGAGGTTTAATTCCATTAATTTGTTTGATAAAACAATGTATTAACTATGTTTTCCAAATTACATAAGATACTCATATTCATGGCCTCCATCTCTCCTTCCTCTCACCCTCTTGAGAACCTTTGACTCAAACATATAACTGTCTAATAGGAGAATTTTAGGTATCAGCTGGAGGCCAGGAAGAAGATATCTCAGGCGGGAAGCGTTTTACCCCACTACAATCATACTAGTAACTGACAGTCAGCTCTGCCTGCCAGTAATTATAGCCTGTCAGAGTTCACAGACACTTGCATTTCACATGGATGTGTGAATTGCACATCTTCTATTTCTTAGTAGGGGCCCGCCCTACGGCCACATTTTTACAAAATGACAGTTTTCAGGAAGGTATGGGATCTTATTTAAGTGAAAAAATAAATAATAATAATAGTGATTCTTCACCATAGGACTACACGTAGGGCAGTAATTAATGAATTTACAGAGTCAGCAACATAGCTAAAGCAATTAGCACAAGTTTGGTTTTGAGCTGTTTATTTACTAGTCGGTAGAAGACCCCCAGAGTCATCTGGGGTAACAGGTAGGATGGTCTTCCTTTATCTGCTTTTTTTCTTCCTGAAACTATTTTTTTTATTGCAGTAAGATAGACATAACATAAAATTTACCATTTTAACCTACTCATCCAGATCTCTCAAGGGTAAGCTGCCTCTTTTTAATCTACCTATGCAATATAAAATTAAGAGCCAATTACACCACCATCAAATAGAGAAGGGCTTTTAAAGGATAACTGGAGAGTGATATACAAGGTTTCCTAATCACTACACCTAATTGCAAGGAGCAGTAAAGAATTTTTCATGAGTATCTGAACTATAATTAAATACAAATAATCAAGTATGAACCTTCCATTATTTTAGCAGTGTGCTCTCTGAGGCAACAAAACTTTTCCCAGAGGAAATAGATTACTGTTTGCGGCAAGTCAAATGTGTATGGAAAATAGAGGGCATATAATAAAGTAGTAAATAAGAGAGAGAGAGGACTGCAGAAAAGTAGCTGAGGAATCATTGAGTCAGGAAGGTGTAAGAGAACTTCAGGGAACAAAGTGGAGAAGAATGAAATATAAAAGAAAGACCTACATTGACTTGAAGGACAAATGGAGAAGCAGGGTTAAGAAGGTAGAATATGAATCATGTATCTAACGCACCAGGGGAAGGTCAACCAAAAGCAAACACTTCTGGCCCGGACTTTACTGGGAAATTCCTTACGGAATAGGGACAAGTTCAGCATCCAATTTCTTTTCACGTGGCTGTTGGTGACTGGGTAAGCAAGGGACCCTGAGAATGGGTGCCCTCCCCATTACAGAGAGGAAGGATTCTAAGAGGAAGCTGGTGGGGTCAGTGTGAACAGGGGAAAAGTGTTCTCACCCTTGAGTTTAGAGAATATACTCTTCATCCATCCATCCACCCATCCACCCACCTCCTCCATCCACTCATGCACTTCTTTGTAATTCAACATTTGACATGTTCTGGTTCCCAGGCAAAAACACTTTTTTTTTGTTTTTTTACAGTTACAAGCAAGATGAACACATTTTTACCTTTCATTTTAGCTAAGGAGAAAGACAATAAACACACAGGTAAATATCATTTAATAACATCTTCTTTGAAGAAATTGCAGTAGAAAGGAGGGAAGGAATATACATTTTCTTACATGGAACAAAATCATTAGACTCTTCTGTCTTTCCTCCCTCTTCTGCTGCTGTATTTTATTCTTCCTTTTCTTCCTTCACACATTTTATTGAGCCCATATTATGTACCAGGTATACCTGGTTTATATCTTCATGCTGCCCAAACTCCAGCCAAGAGAAAAAGTACAGTGCTTTTCACATTATAGGTCCTCAGTAGATTATTTGGAAGAGTCAGTTCACAAACTTAGGCTATACAAAATGAAGAACATGAGATATCAAAAGAGAGGAAAGAAAAATATTAAGCATAATTAACAGAGAAACAGATTAAAATTAGATGACAGTGAGCCTTATTGGCACAAATAATGACTATATCAATATGGCATTTGAAATAGCAGGATGCCATCATTTATCTCACTTCTGTGTCTCATCTGTCTTATGAATTTGGAGAAAGTAAGGCATTTTGCCAAATTTAGAAGTAATTCAAATGCTACATATTAAGAATTTTGACTGAAACTTGTATGTGTCTGTATTTGAGCTCTGATTGCTGCAAGATAAAATTTCCTAGTTAAAAGAAAATCATTTCTTAAGATTATGAGAGAGAGAGAGAGAGACACACACACACACACACACACACAGAGAGAGAGAGAGAGAGAGAGAGAGAGAGAGAGAGAGAGAGAAAGATATTTAATGACCCAATGTGTACAGTTAATTGTAAAGAATCATAAACAGCATAAACAGATTGGGTGGACTGATGTCTTCTTAAGAGGTGGAAGGGAGGACAAAGGGAAAATAATGAGTGGCAGAGTACAGGTTGGGAGTTGTCGCCTTTGATCAAGAGCCTCAGCACCTTGGTGACCAACAAGCTTAGGCTGATTTTCCCTGGTGAAGAAGCTGTTGATGACAGAGGCCAAACATTTCACTATTAGTTCTCCTGGTAATAGCTGTCTCTGTGTTTCAAGCTGTGGTGGAAATGGAGCAATGCACATGAATGCACATGCTGGACTCTCTGCCCACCTCATATGCAAATATTACAGGATTTACTTGACTTACCAGCACAACACAGTGGAAGCTCCCTGAATTCATTCTGATTCCTACTCCTGTTCACAAAGGCTATATGGGCTTGTAGAAAAGATGGGCGTTAAGCAGAAAAAAATCACAGCCACACTGACACTTTTGGGAAGTGTGGTTTACCATAAAATACAACCCGTCTGAAAGCCTAGTAAGAAAGTTATGGGTGTCTTAGGGTGGCAGTGGCTTCTCCACAATTGACTTGGGCAGATGTTGCAAGTGGTATTATCTTGCATTTCCACATTCATGAATAAATTCTCTCAACTGAAGGCATATAAATATACATTCATGAAAGAACCCACACGACTCTTATTTTTAGGAGATCACATAAAATATTTATGTCCCTCTGTCCTCTTAACCAATTACTTTCCTAAAGGAAAAAAAAAGTACAAAAAACGTGATTAAAAATTTACCTTGTTACAAATAACTCGCAATTAACTCATTCATTTCCACATTTCTACATTCTCAGTTATAGTTAGGGTGTATTGTAAAATAATTATCACTTTTGAACCTTTCAAACTGGGAATACACCATATCAATGGTGGCAGGCAAGTCAAAACACAATGTAGATTTCATATCAATCAGAATGTCAAATGATCTCATTAGAGTTTCAGGTCTATCTGTGGGTACATTTCAACTATTCTGCTTTTCCTGCATGAAAGTTTAGCAAAGATTAAGTCATTTACCCACGACAGTTGGCTAAGGCAGCTGAGTCGAGGCTTTGATGAAATGTGTCAGTCATTTTCCAGCAACTCTGCCTTTGACTACTAGTAGGCTATCGGGAGTAACCACTGTCACAGAGCTATTGCCAATGTGGTTGGATTTCTTTTGACAGAACATTCTTCCTCTAAATTTTGCTTAACTTGTTTGTGAAACTTTTCCTCTTTGATTGTATTTACTGTTAAAATTAACTTTCTGAACATCAAAGCCTGGAATTACTTTTTGGAAAAAATAAGACTTTTAGAGGTAATAAATTGAAAAGATGAGCTTTAGAATTTGTTTAAAGAAATATTTAATTTTGTGCATATATAGTACATAATTAAATAATGTATGTTACTTCCTATCCTATTTATATAATATTTAGTTCCAAGTGTCAATTGACATTTGCCACCTACTTTTTTTTTTAAAAATATGCTTGACACTTTCATAATTAAAAAATTTTTTAGTTATAAGTGTACATAATACCTTTATGTTATTTATTTATTTTTATGTGGTGTTGAGAATTAAATCCTCACACATGCCGGGCAAGCACAATACCATTGAGCTACAACCCCAGCTCTGCCACCTACTCTTATTTAGCTTAGTTTTGAGAATCAAATACAGTTTCTGGTCTTGTCCCCCCCAAACTTGAGGCAAATTCAATTGTCTAGCACTGCTAATACGTAGCATACACTCTAATATCTGCTTGGGGCAGATATAAAGCTTCCAAACATGGCTACTTCTCTGAGGAATTGGTGGTGACCAAATCCTAACAAAATGTGTGTACCTAAATGTCACATAAAATGATAAGCAAATTTAATACATAAAAAAATAAATTTGAGGCAATGACCATCTGTTATTAAAAGAGTGATGTTATGTAATCTTTAGATGTTTTCTTAAACTAAAAGAAGCTACTTCATGTTATATAAAAAATCAGTAGAAGGCCCATGACTTTCATTTGAAAGTGCTTCATGGAATTCTTAGCCTCACAATACAGTTTTTAGCTAACAATTCAGCAATGGTTGAATAGAGTGACCTTTTAAAATGAAATGGATTAGCCTGTGTATCAACCAAAAGCAGAGGATCTTCTAATTCAAAACTGTTCTGTCAAATTAGCTTGTGAGTATTTTCCAAAACCAAGTATTCATCTTAGGATTTTATGTGTTGATTTAGGACTTCAGTGAAAGACATGTATTAAGGAAATAGAATCAAACAGTGAAAGCATCATTAAATATTATGATAAATATAATTAGGAACTTTATTTGGGGTTTATCTTTTAGAGAGGAAATTGTGAGTTGTATTTTGAGGTCTTGAAAACTTTTAGTAGGTAAATTATCAATTGGCATTGATTTGAGGAGGGAAAAAGAGAAGTCAGTGGATAATTGCAATAAAATGAGATTTGTGCCAAGTCTTCCAAGAAGGCTCTTCTCTTTCCATATGGGAATTTTGGCAATGACAGAATCAGGGTGTTGGTGAATTTGCTGAAGTGATTTCAATCAGGTTAGAGGATTAAAGAACTTTTGAAGAAAGAACTTAAAATAGTCTTCCTACTGATGATAGGTTGATTAGAAGGAGATAATGTGAAATAGGATAAAGAAAGGACATTATTAAGATTATTCAACAACTTACTGTGGCCTTATAATTGAAATTAAAATTTCACCTAAAATCAAGTATGGTTTTAATGCATAAAATATATGCAACACCTTGTATTTTCCAGAGTAATTTCTCATTGCTTTAGCATTGCCTTAAAAGGTAATTTTGATTTTAATATATTCATTCATTTAACATTCATTCACTCAACAAATATGTTCTGTGCCAGATACTCTCAAGTGTTGGAAATTAAAAGATAAATGACATTGCTCCTGTGTTTACAGGACTGTATTCTTGCTAGTCTGTGAACATCTTTGAGGGCAAAGTTTCTGGTAGCATATAGATACTCACTGTCTGTCCCCTGAATGAATGTTTAAACTCATGTTTTGATCAAATTGTCAAATAAAGGAATCTTTCACAAAATAGAAGTTGGGGCATGATAAGATCATAGGTCCTGATATCAGAAACCCTGGTTTTAAGTATTAGCTTGGGTATACTAGTATGATACTAGAAAATTCACTTAACTTTTTTCCAGTCTCATTTTCCTTATCTCAAGGATAAAATAATATTTGCTTTATGAGGTGGTTGTAAGGGTGAATGTGAAAATGATTTCTAAAGTACTACTTACTTGTTAGTCATTATTACAAATAAGATTCCAATATTCTACAATATAGTAGCATGTTTTAGAGGGAAGTGGACTGTTTAGTAGCACAGCAGTATATTCGTTCCAGAACGGATAAATCAAGAATGTTAGTCTTGGCAGGATGCCAGTTACCTTGGAGGAAATTGCTTCAGTGATAAGAATCAAAAGCCAAGACAGAAGACTCTCCATAGATGAACCTACCTGGGGGGACTGGAAGTGCTCTGACTTGGAGGTAGCTCAGATCCCATGAGGTTGTTACAGAGGGTCCAGCATTCTAAATCTGACTGCAGCAAGGCAAGCTTGCTCTGTGGGCAATTAATAGTCCCAGCAATCACCACTCAAGCATCTGAATTCTGGTTCTGGCATTCTGACATTTAGAACTTCCATGAGTGGGAGTTAAGAATTGGATGGTTTTTATGATAAAGGGTATCATGGATGCTGCTAAAAATATGTGAAGACAGAAATAATTGAAATGAGGTGGGATTCATAAGCAGTGGGCTGATGACATGGGTTATATCATATTGCCACCACCACGAACAACTATGTGTTGACAGTTTAGCAAACAAGATCCATTATCTCTGTAAAAACTCATGAAAAACTTGTAGAGCACTTATTCTCACTTCATTTTACAAATAAAAGGACATATTCAGATGCATCTGGTGACTTGTCTAAGGCCATATTTTAAGTCAATTGACTCAGCTCCTGGGAATTCAGATCTACTGCTGTTCCATGTGAGATGCCTACCTCTTTATCCTCTAAAAGCCAGGATACTGGGGAGTCATGCAGTATGGACTAAGGGAAAAAATTGTTCCCAGCAGCTAACAGTATTTTTTTATAGGATGCTTTGGATTGTTTTTACATATGTATATTTCCTCCATTATGAAGTGAAAACTCAAAAGGAGTAAATACAGTCTTATTCTCCCTTTTCATTCTAGACAGCTCAAATAGCTGTAGATGTACCAAGTAGACTGGATAAATACATTTTAGCAATTATTAATATTGTTATATCTAATAAAATTTCTTTCTATTCAAATATCTTTATCATGAGCTGTTAGCCCTCCTTCCCACTCTTATACAGATTGTTACACACAGAGAGCTTTCACTGCTGAGCCTGTCTCATTTCCATATCCAGAAAACTAGGACAACTAGCACAGCATGGTAGGCCTATGCAGGCAGGGGCGTATCTGAGCATGCCCCCTTGTGGACCTGTTTTGCAGGACTGTGATCCTCTTCTCCAGAAATGTAGCATGAGACACTTTCAATCTGTAATATGTTTCTTCATTTTTCCCCCCTTCTTGTTTGTTTCTTCATTCTTAAGACTTCAATATTTGATTCAGTTTATTGAAGGAAGGGGTGACAGAAGGGAGAACAAAGTAAGTTGGAGTGGAATGAATGAATGAAAAAATGCTAAATATATGCTGGACTTTAAAACATGATTTATATTCTTAATTCATCTGCGTAAGTGTCATCTTCAGCAATTAGACTCTAAGCTGATTTGTAGGGTAGAAGCGTAGTTGAGACCAAAGTGTGAATGAAAGCTGCTCCTATGATAAGGGGTATCATGGATGCTGCTAAAGATCTGTCTGACGCTCTTTGGCACTCTAAACTCTTTCTCTCCTGGTCTGGTCTCTTTAGAGAGTAGCAAGCAAGGGCTTCTAAGAGTGGCCAGCTGAAATCGATCATGCTGTTAAGGTTTGTGACCACAAAAAATTTCCACCCACTGATTCTCAACCAGCAGGACATAATAGACATAACTTGGAAATTTCTCGAACTATCTGAGTCACTCATTCTCCCTCCAGTAAGGTATCAGAATATCTAGAAGGACAATGTGCATGTGCCATTTGTAAAAACTTCCTACTTGGTTCAGTTCTCTGTATCTTTGCTCTAAGAATTGATGGTTTGAATCATTTTAAAAACATGGTTTTTGGATTCAGTCACTTCAGGATTCATATCCTGGTCCTATCATTGGTGGACTTCATGCCTTTGGAAGAATTATGTAACTTTTCTAATGTTGTTGTTTTCTCATTTGAAAAATGTAGTTAATAATTTCTCAAATACAGACAAAACCATAAGCTTATTGACATACATAAGTCTTATATATTGAAAACTAACAAGCATTGATAAAAGAAATTAAGGAAGACTTAAGGAAGTCTGTGGAAAACATATCATATTCATAAACTGGAAGACTAGATATGGTTAAAAGTACTCTTTACAAGTTGATTTAGGGAGACAGTCCAGTGTCAATGAAAATCTTAGTGCAAGTGTGATTTTTATAGAAAATGACAAGGTGATTCTAAAAGTTATAAGAGAGACACAAAGGATTTGGAAGAGACAAAAACAATTTTGAAAAAGAGAAATGCATATAGAAAACTTAAACCACCTCACCTACCATGGTAATCAATACATATACTGTCATAGTAATCAATACAGTGTAATATTGCCATAAAGATAGACATACAGGTAGAGGAATGGAAGAGACATCCCCCAGACATAAATTCTCCTTTGATTTTTGACAAAGGTGGCAAGATTACTCAATGGGAGAAGGAATAGTCCTTTTAAAAAATGGCATTGAAAGACCTGGTCGAATGGGAAAAATATTAATCTCAACCCTATGATACAACATATATTAAAATAAGCTGGAGATGGATCATATACCTAAAGACAACTTATAAAACTGAAGAGAAGATGGGAAAAATTTTTAATGTTGGTGTACAAAAAGGTTTTTAGGACACAAAAGTACTGAACATAAAAGAAATAGTTGATAAATTAAACTGCATCAAAATTAAAACCTTCTGCCTTTTTACAGTACCATTGAGTAAACAAAAATAAAGTAATACACTGATGAAATGTATTTGTGATATCTAATAAAGAACCTGAATCCTACAACTAGATTAATAAATCCTACAACTTAATAAGAATAAGAAGACAAACCACCTCCCAAAATGAGTAAAAGATTTGAACAGATACTTAAAAACAAGAAGACAGGTTGATAAACATATGAAAAGACATGAAAAGATTCTTAACGTCATTAGTCATTCAGGAAATTCAAATTCTAACAAAAATTAAATTCTATTTCAAACTCATTAGAATAATTCAGATAAAAAAAACTGACAATATCCAGAGCTGGGGAGGATGTGGAGCAACTAAAATGCAATATATGTACATATTATGCACGTGTGTCCAGGTGCATATGAAGTTTTCACAGCAACAGTTAACTATATTGAGGTATAATTTTATTTTAAAAAATGTTTTTTTAGTTGTCAATGACCTTTATTTTATTTATTTATATGAGGTGCTGAGAATTGAACCCAGTGCCTCACAAATGCTAGGCAAGTGCTTTACCACTGAGCTATAACTCCAGCCCTGTGGTCTAATTTTAAATGATAAAATGTACTCGTGTGTAGAGTTTGATGAGGTTTGAAAAGCAAATACATCATGTAATTACCACCTAAGTAAAAATCTTTCCAAAATATTTGCTAGGAATATATATGCATGTATTCCTTGTCAAGTATCTTGCACATAGTACAAGTTCAGTACATTTTATGCACTGTTATTTTTGGCATCAGAAAACTTTGAGTTTAATGGTAGGATATATGGAAGTATGTAGCCTCAGCAATTAAATTTTGGTCAGACTTCCTAAAATTCAAAAAACTCTTAAATTCCAACTTTAAAAAAATACAAACTTGAAAATATATTGGGCTAATTTGATAGATCACCAGTATCTAAAATTGTGTATATGAAATATAAGAATAAAATATAAGACATGAAATGAAATATAAATGAATTAAGTATGGTCATGTAAACATGATTATTAAGTACTACAGTAATTTGTAGACAAAGTTGTTGTTAAAAAAACAAAATAAAAAAACACAAATGAAGAAGTAGAAATTTGGCTAGAATAATAATCATTTAAGCTTCTCAAATGAAAATTGGTCAATATTAGTAAGAGAAAGTCTTGCTGGTCCTTCAGATGCCTCCTTATGAAGAATCTGGGAGAAAGCTTCACTGTGGCCGGGGCTGTCATATGCATATAAGAGTATAAGTATCATGACTTGAGGATGTAGACCTGGGAAGGGTCATCATGAGAAACAATGCTGGACACCTGGAAGATTCTGAACCAATGTGAAAAACAACCCATCTGGAAATATGAGGATTTGCACCATTTATTGAAATGGTTTATATAAAAATGCTTTGAATCTGGTCATGAAGCTTACTTATGTGCCCTCCCAGGCATGAACTGGGTCCTCACACTGAGGTGAAGAAAATAAATATAAAACTGTGTATATAGGGTAGCTTGAAAAAGATTTGTCATTTTTGTAATTCAAAGTTTGATATAAGTTTTCTGATTTACTTTTTCTTATTTAAAATAATCTAATCAATCAACCAGCTAGCCACACGTAAAAACCAGATGCTAGCTTCGACTGAAAAGATGGCTAGTCTCTGCACTGGGATGGTAAGATAAATAGCTAGGAGGCTGTAGAAATCTCCTCAGGTTAGTGAAGAACAAGAAGATCATGTTAGATGAAGAATGGATGAAAAGGGAAAGGTCAATGTTTTGAAGTTCTATCTATTTAAGTCAGAACAAAATTTTGCTTTGCAGTTCTAAAGACTGGAGAAAAACCCACTGGGTAGAAATTACAATGTGAGATCTTTGGGCTTGAATCATATAGGTTTTCAGATGTCTCACCTTTGCAGGAGTATTTCTGAGGAAGGAAGAGAACCCACCTCACCAAAGGGTAGCTCACTTCTTCAATAAATGGCTTTAATTGTTAATCATGAGAAATCATACCATAGTTAGGTTAGATTCTGGAGAGTTTGAATTCTCTCTCTGCCATTTTCTTGCTACATGACTTTGGATATGCTGCTTAAACTCTGTGAGTTAATTTCCCAAACCTTTAGAACTGGTATTTACCTCAAGGTCATTTTTTTTATGAAGAATTGATGTATAGATGATATCTAGAGCAACCTAGGAATTAGTAAGAGTATATTCAGTGTTAGCTATTTATTACAATTTTTACCTTTCAGAGGCATTGAGGTAGAGATTTCTGTGTGTGAGTGAGGGGTTGTTCAAGACAGTCTCTAATTTCACCCATTTTTATGTTACAGTGTGTTGAGAAACACTTCTTCTTAGATATCATTGGAAGGCGATATTGAATATTGATTGTAGAATTATTTTCCATGCATATTTTGAAATGGTGAACGTCATCTGGGTATAATTTCACCTGAATTTTTCAGGCCAGTTAAAGGAATTGAAGATGAGATGACTTTTCTTTCCAAAAAGTCCTTCATCCATGTTCCTGGGTCACCTTTCATGTGAGATATTCTTTTTGATGTGAGAAAAAGAGTAGGACACAATGTTCTTTTTTGTTTTGTTTTTTCTTTCTTTAAGAATTATACTAAAGTTTGAGGGCCCAGTAATGTTCTTTGGGAGTTTATTAGGCAATATTGAATAATAGTCTTAAATAGGTAGATAAATATCTACCCAATAAACTACATCAATATGTATTTACTGAATATATATTATGACATAGCACTGTGCTGAGCTCTGGAAATCATATTCATTTAAAGTCCAAATCATGTACTACTTAAAAATATCTGGCCCAAGTATATATTATTATACATTTCCATGTAACAAAGCACCTCCGGAATTAATGGTTTGTTGTGTGTTGGGATCAGCCAAACAGTTCTTCTGGACTGAGTTATGGTCATGGAACCTTGGCTGGACAGCCTTGCTTCTGTGGGAAGGTAGGATATTGTGGTGTGACTGGGCGACCTACCTTCATTTGTCATCAGACTAGCCTGGACATGTTCTCATTGCAGTCAAAAATTCAAGAGGAGTTGAATGTACAAGGCCTCCAGAGGTTAGGCTTAAAATCTGCACATCATCCTTTTCACCAAACTCCACTGACCAAAGCAAGTCACAAGTCAAGCCTAAATTCCCACTTCTTTTGGGGATGCCCTGCACGCTCTTGTTGTGAAGAGCATAGATACTGGGAGGCCAATAACTGGGGCCACCAGTGTTACCATCTACCATTAGACACAATCATCAAATAGATGAGAAATGTTAATATAACCTCCTCAGACACTGCAAGACCCTGTAAGAGAAGAACCATATTCAGTGTATAAACTTCTTGAAAATAATGAAAAGGGGAATCAAAATTGGCCTCTGTCACTTCTCACTCATTTGTTTTATTTAGGCAGTGTTCCCAGCAGACATACAATAAGTTAACAAAGGTGCAAAAATTTTAAAATAGATGATGATATTAATTATAAAACTGTAGTGTCCAGAGTAATTTAACCAAAGATAGCAGAGAAAATAGCCAGCCAAATGAATGTTCTAGAGGTATGAAGATTAATTATATAGTGTGAGAACCAGGGACTTCTGTTTACAGACAAGGAGTTAAATTCTCACAGCAGCTCTAGAGAAGACTTTTGAATTAATGGCTAATTTCAAACAAAGCATTTAATGTCACCACTTGAAATGTTTCAGTAATAATTCAAACGGTTTAATTCTAAGCCACTTATGATTAAATTTCAAATATGCTAAGGTATTATTAGACATTTATGGGAAAAATCATTTTTCCCCCTGCAAATTAAATGTTCTTCTTTGACAATTATTCAAGTTATGATGGGGGTTCTTGTTTCCTTTTAATTATAGCCCAAACACTTATATGGATAAAGCAGCAATATGATCACTATTTCATTTTGGAGCCATTATTACCGAAATGCAAAATATCTCAATCTCTAGCCCTTTCCCCCTCCCCCTAGGTTTTCTTTTTAATCCCATAAAAGCATCTGTCTTTGATTTCAAGTGGAGTACCTGCTGTGCAGGATGCAATGCAAATCCAATTTGTGTGTAACAAAACCAAATGGGCTGAAATGAACTCTGCATTTTAAAGATGTTTTTGTTTAATCATCGCCATCACTCCTCTTTAATGAATGCATAATCAAGTTAAACTTCAGGCAAGAAATGGAATGGCTCTTCTTAAGAAAGGGAAAGCAGATTCTTGTGATATTCCTCATTGCTGATCTGCCTCCCATCCTGGATTGGTAGAAAAGGAAGAAGACAGATTTTCAAATGCTTATTATGGCAAACTATTGAAAACTATGGCATGAACAGTATTACCACTCATTTCTTTTCCCACTTTCTTCAGAAATAACTATAGTTAGTGTTTAGTAGGAAGCGAGGATGCAGGATTCCTGGTTCTCATACTCCCCTTCTCTGTATGTCACAGAAAATAGGAGGTATGATATGGTACTTGGGGACTTTATGGGGTATGTGCCTTGAGGTATTTCTGTGCTACAAATATGTAGCCTAAATGTTGGTATATAATTTCCCAAGTGAAACTTCCATGAGTTTCTTTTTTTTTGGGGGGGGGGGAAGAAAGAAGATCTCTATTTATTAGATGACTTTTGTACAGTCATATGCTGTTCAGATAGATCAATTGCAAACAAGGAAAAGAGATAAGAGACTATTTATAATGGTAGGCCCTTATAGATGGTGTAATTGGCTTGTTTCCAAATGAGAAAGTCAAGCACAAAATGTGCATTGACTAACATGAGATCAGATGGTCAGTGAGTTGGAGAGTCAGTGTGATCCTCAGTCTTTGCAAAGCAACATGAAAATAAAACATTTGTTACTGCAAAACAGAGTTGGCAGACCTCCAAAAAGAAATATATTCCATAAGAATGGTTAGCTGATGAGCTGTCTGTGCAAGCTTTGTGTTATTCAAGGTGAGTAATGACAACACTGTTGGATATGATATGTGCACCTCAAAATATTGTTCTCAAGCAAAAATCTAGGGATTTAGGTAGGTGCCAGAATGTGGGATTTTATTTCTTCTAATTACATTTAATGGATAAGAATTGGGATTGGTTTTATTTATAGCTGAGATGGGATTTGCAAAACTCTAACAGCTTGAACACCTGCCATTATGCCTGAAATTCCAAGATTGCAAGTTATTTTTACATGGTAAGGTGTTGTTATCTATTAGGGGAAAATTCCTCTGGAGCAGTAACACTGAATCAGCATCTGTCCTTTACCCTTTAATTTCAAAAGTCTCATCAATTTTCTTTCTGATTAAGAACAAGTCATTGGGAGCAAGGTCCTGGATTGGACACTACTGTTAAGATTTGATGATTGGTGGAAAGGTTAAAGAAGGTTGGAGAAGGGCCCACCGGTTCTGCAAAAAGGATTGTGAAAAGCAAGTGGATGGGCCCCTCGGGAGAAAGCTTCAAAGCCAGATGCATGTATTTATCACTTGTTAGAAGGTGGCTGCCCCTGGGTTAAGTGGCTTGGAGAGCAGATACACCAATGAGTGTTCCAAAGGTTTTATTTTTGGAGTCCCCTCGCCTTTAATCTGTTTAGGTTGTCCTTTACATTTATCTGCCCTAAAAATTTTCCATGTGATGGGAAGAAAAATTGTAATCATAACAAAGTACATTCTAGGTGAAGAACATTTGCATATTATTTCATCTCATTTCACAGCACTACCAAACAACTTTCAATAATTTCATTCAAGGGAGGCTTAAAAACATGTGTGTTCTTTCGTTACTCAAATATTTCCATATCCAAATTGCACTAGCCAGTCATTGAGACTTCTTGGCTTTTCAATATTTTTGTTTTTCTTTATACTGCTATTAGGACTCCTTTTAAATGTTGGTGTAGAAGTTTACCTATGTAAATAGATTGAGCCAACAGTCTATTTTTTAGTTATGTTTAGATTTTTTTGTGGGGAGGAAGTTAAAATTATTATGTACTTTGCTTTAATACAGTGCATCATTTTGAGCAGTGGACCATGCATGACTGAGGTGTTTACAAATAGAATTATTTGGGAAAATACACTGGACAACAGGACACAAATATGTTGGCTACCAAAGGATCACTGTTGCAATAATTTACAAAATTGGATCCAGAAACCTTTTAAGACCTTTTCAACACAAAAGTCTGTATCAAAATCCTAACACATCTTTGTATTGATAATTCAGTTGTTATCAACCTACGTGGCCACTGGATGTCCCCACTCTTCCTCAAATGCAGCTGAGGTATCACTTAACTGGCAGTTATAAAAACAATGCATTTGCAGGGAACCTTCGGAAAGATCCTACAAGAGTTCTGGGTGCGGTGCGTGTGGCAGCATCACTGCCCCTGGTAATAGCAGGAGGGATTAGAAATGGGTGATTTAAGAGACCGAGTTTGGTGGGAGGAATTCTTTGGGTCCTGCCACTCTGTGTCATTGCATCTTTACTTTCATGAATCTCTCCAGCGCTGTTTTTCTAAAGTGCTCTAAGAAGGAAGTAAGTCTGAGTACATTGCTATTAGAATTACTGGAATGAAACAAGTATGCATTGGGAAGGGTGAGAATATGGGAAGATGACAAGGGAAACCTTGTAAAATACGTGGAAAATTGCCTCATGGAAGTATGGGATATAAAATATATGGCATTCTTTAGCATGAAAAAAGGTCTGAATTTGGACAACTCATTTGTTCTCAGCAGTTATACCTAAGAAGGTAATTTTGCAACACAGGACAGAACACTGGACTTATAGACTTAGAGTCAGGAAACTAAGATTTAACCCTACTTCTATTAAGTAATGATGGAACAAGCATACTTTGTGTCTCTGAACCTCAGGCCCTTGTCTGCAAAATGGGATAACACAACTTTCCTCAAATTTGTTGAGAAGCATATATATGCTATTTTATATATGAAAAAGCCTAGGACCTAGTGGTTACAGAGAAAAAAAAATGCCAAATTTTTTAAGAATTTGGGAGAAACTCAAAAATTAGAAAGGATTTTCAATCTTCAAAAGATTTTTTTTTTTAAAAGTTGTAGATGGACACAATACCTTTTTTTTTTTTTTTTTTAATGTGGTGCTGAGGATCAAACCCAATGCCCCACACATGGTAGGCAAGTGCTCTACCACTTTGCTACAACGGCAGTCCCTTCAAAAGATTTTTGATCTAGTTAAATGGGAGGATTTAGTATTACTTATAATGTATTTCATTATCTACTAAGTGTTTGTAAAAATTGTTTAACTATGTCAGCCTCCACTTTTCAAATGTCCAAAAGGGAGAATTATACACAGCTAGTAAATGCCTTACTTAAGAAAGCCCCAAAGATTAGGAAAGTGGAGTCTTCTCAAAAGAATAGCACTCTAGATAATTAATTCTTAGAATTTATAGAGAAACAAAGGAAGTGCAAATAAAGTGAATTTCTTTACTGATGAGAAGCATGAGCGCAGAGCACCGTGAAAAGTCAAAGCAGAGAGCCTTTGTGCCATCAATCACATTTCAGGGCAGAAGTCAAATTGAGAGGACACAGTGGAGTAGATTTTGTCATTTGTTCTTCAGAGACTATGGAAAACTGGGGTTTTCCCTTCCTGAATAGTTCTGATCAGCCTCCTGAATGAAGTCTCATTCCTCTAATTCCATTCTACCACTCGACTATTTTATTTCCATTTAGGGAAAACAATAAAACTTGCTTGTAACTAAGGAGCAGTCCCTGCACACAGTTCCTGCTGGGAAAACAGTATAGGAGCTCATCTACTGGGAGAGCGTGCTTCCTCACTCCTAAGCACCAACTACCGGGCTACTAATTAGTATTTCTCAAAGGAAGAGGCTGACTTCGCTTTTTGGTTATGCATTCTTTACAACAGCATCCATGTCTCTATATTCTGTTACATAAGTAAGTAAATAAATAAAAACCCAGTAGTACTTCTGGCATTGGCAGCTTAAATAAAAGTTAAGTCAGATGCTGTCTGTTTAGAATGACTATCAGTAAGATTCAAAGGCTCATATTAGCATTGGCTTGGTTGATTCTAACTGCTGGAGGTTTGGTAGTTCAGGGGTAGGGTGGATGAAGAAGTCATGTAATCGGAGCCCATGGCCAAGGTATAACTCTTTGTAAATTGGTATATGAAAGCTTTTATTGACCATATTTTGTAAAAAGAATGCCCACAGTGCAACCATGCAAGAGACTGTATGTAGCAAATTATAGTCTCTGCTGCCTTTTAAGATCTGTGGACCTAAGGCATCGATTTGAATTTATCAAGAACTGGGGTAAGGTCTCACAGATGTTTCCCATTTTTGGAAACCAGTCCTATATATTGATTGTAAGTCAAGCACTTTTAATAATGTCAATGGGGAAAAAAATTCCTACTGGGAATAAAAATGATGCAGTTGAAATTCACTTTCCCATTTGGGTAATAAGCCTGACTTTATTTGTCCAGACTGTCTCCCTATGTCCCCATGTTGTCTCGCTGTTCATAGTTTGGAAGATAACTCAACAAATAAGGAGAAGGGTAGGAGTGAAACTGCCAAGTGAAGTTGGCCCTTCTGTCTGAGAATTGAACTGTAAACCTAATTAGTTCTAAACAGCTGAGTTACCAATCACAGAAGTCTAAACTGAACTCAAACTTTTGTGTGTTCTGGAGTCACTCAAGAAGCTTGTTTAAAGCATAGAAATTTGGGTCTCCCTCCTAGATATTTTGAATCAGTGGATCAAAAAATAGGACCCAAATATCTATATTTTTTAAAACATTTTTATTTTTAATTGACATGTAGTACTGGCACATATCTATGTTGTGCCATTTCAATACATGTATACAAGGTTTAATGATTAGATCAGGGCAATGGTGTAACTATCACCCCAGATATTTATCATTTCTTTGTGGTGCCTGTTTTAGTACTAGATAAAGGTGAGATATGTCTACTCTCATTTTTAGTTCAGTGCTTTTTTGGGAAGGATGATGACACAGGTGATACTAGAATACAAGGCACTGGGATAGAGCCACTCAGAGTAGAAGGAAAAAAAAATGTAGAGCTTGTGAGCCCTTAAATTGTGCCAGCCCAGTTTTGTAGATAGATTCAATTATTTTAAGATATCTCTATCTTACAAACTTGTCTGTATTTGAACTTCTACATTTTCAGATTTTGTTTTAGGTTTTGTGTTTCCTTTAGTTATTTGGAAAGCCAGTATGAAATTTTTTAGCATCTATGTAAAAGAACCAATGCCCCCCACCACTGCCCCCCGGCACTTACTCTTTGGCTTCAGAGGATCTTTGAGGTAAATATTTGTCTATAGATATTGAAGTTACATTAGCAGATCCCAGGTGAAAATTTTTTCCCATCAAATTCTGGAAGAGTACAGAGACCTCATAAGATTAGAAATTCTGAGCTTATTTGGGGCTTTCTCTTGAATCTATTTTCTATGACCCCCTCAGATGAGTAGTGTTCAGCCAAGTGCAGTTTGTTCCAGCCTCCTGTGGGAGAAGTTGGCAATGTCTTGAAATATTTTTGGTGATCACAAGTAGGTGGTGCTAATGGCATCTACCTGGTAGAGGTCAGGAATGCCACAAAACATTCCATAATGCACAGGGCAGCCATCTACAACAAAGAATTTTCTAGTCTGAATGTCAACAGGTTCGAATTCGAGAAACCCTGCCTTAGAGCAATAACTGCCAATGGAAATAATATTGCCCACTGGGAAGAAAAACAATGCCATTGAAATTAGTTTTCTAGTTCTAATAATAAGCTCAACTTCCTCTACCCAGAATGCTTTTCCATGTCCCCTTGTTGTCTAGATGTTTGTAACAGCAGAAGTCCAGGTAGAGTTCTAGGGAAGCTGGGAACTTCCTGGGGAGAGGTAGCAGAGCTGGGGCCAAGGGAGATGGGCATTCATTCCTTTCTTTCTGGGCTGTTCTTTAGCAATTGTGTGGACTTTAGGCTCCTAATGTTGATTTGTGGAGAGGACACTCCTGCCAAACTCTCTATGGGTCTTTATGACTTGGTTCCATGGGATACCCTCCTACCATGTTGAGTCATACCACTTATCCCCCTTGTAGGTCAGATATTAGGTTCACTTAAGATTTGTATGCTTGATTTAAAAGCATCCAATTTAAAATTTCTTTTCCTGTAGCATAGACTTTATCAGGGGAGACATTTTCTCACTTGGGCAATGGAGTCCCTATAATAATTAGCACTAATTGAGATCCAGGTAGGCAGCTTAAGTAGAAAGGCTGATAACTAAATCACTCATGGTGGTGACCTATGGGACTAGTCTCACAGGTCCTCATTTAGTCACACAAATGAAGAAGGAGAATTTAATGACATTAGTAAGTTAGTTTTCAGGAAGCATTATTATTTGTTACAAATAATCAGCCAAATATTTCTTTGGGCTAAATGCCACGTGCCAAACATACACACACACACACACACACACACTCTTCTCTCAATCTCTACCTAACAATAATAGAGATCATAGGGCCAGCAAAATTATTCTTTGAATAATATATAGGTCTGTCTGGTAGCCTGGGGACAAGATCACATGCATCCCAGTCATGTCCCTGGAGTGTCTTTGTGTGACTCTCACTTAACTTTTCTTCAGTTTCTCCATTATTAAAGTGACCTAAACCTTTATTGTTTTCTCTTCTGTGAAAGTCCTTCTATACCTCTAGAGAACTACATTGGAGGTGAGGCCAACATCAGAGAGAGCTATGAAATTTAAAGAGATGTGAGTTCATTAGCTTTCTAGAGTTATATCCTAGCTTGTGGGTGAAACAGTGTGGCAGTGAGAGAGAAAATCATACCTGCCATAGAAAATAAGATGTGCATTGGCAAGACTCTGGCTTTGTTGTATAGACCCAGTGAATAGATGCCATTCAAAGTTCACTGGATTTTGACAGTTTCTCTCTAATCTCTTTTTTTTTTTTTTGGAGTACAGAATAAAAAGTGGTTTGGGTTATATGAGGGTAAATTTTTAATAATCCAGGAAAAATGTGTCAGATGCCAAGCTATAAGAGTGGCAGTAATCTTTATACTCTTGCTTGTTCTTTGGATTTTTCCATAAGAAGAGAAAAGAATTATCTGGATTCTAGTTCTAGTTTTGAACTAGAAAAAAGAGAGAGAGAGGGAGAGGGAGAGGGGGAGAGAGAGAGAGAGAGAGAGAGAGAGAGAGAGAGAGAGAGAGAGAGAGAAGGAAGAAAAGATCCTCCACATGCCAAAGGGAAGAGATTGAACTAGATAACATTTAAGTTCCCAAAGATGTTTCTGAACTCCGTGATGTTCAAGAGGACTAAGTTCGGTCCAAAACAACATTCTATGAAAGAAGTGTCTGTGAGAAGGAGAGTGACATTTCTGTGATCTGTAACCTGGAAGTTCCTCAATCCTGAATGAGATCTGAAGCTCAGATCTTACCCTGGACAAATTCATCACCACACTTAATTACTGCTTATGAGTTCCAAGCTTGAGTGTAAGCTGCTGTCACCCCCAGACAACTGAATGCTTTTCTTATTTTGGCAAAACCAAGCCAGTGAGGTCACCTACCAGGAGACTATTTACACAAGAGCCCTGCAAACTCTATGTATTATTTGTCCAGGGAAGAAATTCTTAGAGAGGGCTAGACACAGCCCGCTCTTAACCACCTGTGGGTGGTTAAGAGAAAGTTGAATACGCAGTAGTGTCCAGTTTTTCTATTTTCCTGTTTACACTAATACCTCCACAAGACCTGAGAGTTCTTGGCTACTCTGCTTTGGTATTGGTGTGGCAGAGTGGAGCACAGAATGAGGCAACTCTAATGTGGCATTAGAAAACTGAGGGCTTCAGAATACAAAAAAAAAAAAAAAAAAAAAAAATCCAAAATGTTCTAGCAGAGTAACAATAACTAGAACAGTCAAGATACTGAGCAACCTCTTTCAAGAATAGCTGGTGATGATGGTGCTTGAGTGATTTTGGGAGACCTGGGAAGCAGAATCCTTATGATTTAGGGTCTCATTGTAGGTACATGCTGCAGCTGTGCTAGTGGGTTCTTCTTGAGTAACTTTTTCGAAAATGTGTGTGTTGGGGAGGGCGGGGAACTAACACAACAATGATGTGCTCCATCTGGAATGAGGAAGGCTTCCCTGTGAGAAATTGTGAAGCATCCTGGGTGAGAGCTGAGTAGGGAAAAAAAATCTCATAATAAAAGGTCCAAGGAAGAACTGGACCAACATGTTGTATAATGTAAATGTGACACCCCCGCCCCCCTCCCCGCCTCCCCGTTTTCAGTTCTCACACCTGTAATGCTCTCTTCAACCTCCTTCTGATAATTATTCCTGACACCAAGATGGTATCCTAAAAATTACACAGTTAAAGGGGAAATCTCCTGGGAAGTCTGAATAGAATAGAAAGAAACCACTTGCAGTGCTGGGTACTGCAATGTTTGGAAGCCACTCCTGTATAAAACGTTAGAAATAGAAATGATTTAGAGGGTACGACAGGATGATTTGATGGTAAATTTGGGATGATGGTAGCTAGACTGCAGGAGAAATGCCCCAAGAAGCATTCAAGTGGAATATCTTGGAGCAGCAATTTTATACCTACCCTAGGAGCTTAAGGTGTAACCCTACACCCACATTGCCTGCTGGATCTACCTTAGAATGGAATAACAGTCAACATGAGTTCTAGGACTTTTCCAGCTTCAAAATTAAGTACAATTTCTTAGTTATACTAAGTCTCCTACCCTGACATTTCAGATCAGGTCCTCTGTAATGGTCTCCAAAATTTATTTTATTTTTGTTCCTTGGCATCCATTTACCCTACTTGTGGCAGCTCTAGTCCAATTTTCCTCTGCTAAGGACTCTAGTCCAGCCTTATCCTCACATGTTTTGTTCCATTGAGTTGTTTCTGTCTCCAGCTTCAGAAGGGATGGACAGTAGGATAGGGTCCTGGGTAACTAGAGAATCATATTGCTTTGACTGCAGTGATTGTTTTGGAAACATGCATGTGACCCATTAGAATCAATGACATGTACTGAGACAATTACTGGAACTTCTGAGAAAAGAAGTTGTACCTAGCTTCTTTTATGCAGCTATCTGTTGATCATAAAACAAGAGTCTGATTTTGAGTAAAACATGGAGGAGAGTAGATGTAGAGAAGAGGCATTGGATTTTGATGTTTTCATGAGATTTCCATCATCAGGACTGACTTCAGGGACATACCTACTGTGTAGTTGTGCAAGGCCCAATGAGCAGAAGGACCCTGTCCTTGGTTTAATATTCTGCTATTGCTGGTTGGAAGTGAAATCCAATAGGAAAATGGAGCAGGCATTTGAACAGAGGAGAGTGTGTAATCTGCATGCCTGACATTTCTTGCAAATAGCATTCATGATGAACCATAAACACAGAACTCCAGTGAGTCCTACAGTGTGTCCAGATTTAGTGAGACTTGAAGTGAGTACAAGGTAAGCTTGTTATGTCTACAAGTAGTAAACAGGGTGCTGATATAGGAGAGCCAATTTTCCTTTTGAATTAGAATTTACTTCTAATGCAGGAAGTAATGATGTTCTAGGAAACACAAATGACTAAAGAACATGTTCAGATCCTTTCTTTTGTTATTTCCCATTTGTCAACAATTTTCACTAAAAATGATGATATAGAAGGACGGAGAAAGAAAGGATAACCACAGTTGCAGTTCCTTTTAATCTTTTCTTACTCATCAAAAAATCTAGGATAGAACATTGGTAGAGTGTGCACACATCAAGAAGTAAAATAAATGCAGCAGTAAAAAAAATGTGGAAAAAAAAGAAGTGAAATAAAAACAGTTGAATTAGTTTTTGTAGGATTCCCACTGCTCAGGGAAGAATAATACACATGTACACATGTGGGTATAAGTTATGAAATATGAATTGTGTGATTTTGGTGTTCTGTATGTGAGTTAAGTGCTCTTATTATTTGTTTATTCTTATTTTTTATTTTTAGGTGGACACAATATCTTTATTTTTATATTTGTGTGGTGCTAAGGATTGAACCCAGTGCCTCATGCATGCTAGGTGAGCACTCTACCACTGAGCCACAACCCAGCCCAAGTGCTCTTTATTTTTGCATTTAAAAACTGGCAGTACGTGACACAGAGATGAATGGTAAAATTCATGCTAGTAATTTAAAATTTTAATTTTTCTTTACTTAGAATCACTTAAATAGCAGAAACAGACACAAAACCAAAATCAAACCAAAACAAAAAAACAACAAAATCACCATTACAAATCAGAAAGAGACAATAGTACTGGGAAATGAAAACTTATGTTTTAGGACCATTAATGGTTTTTGGAACTATGTAGCCAGCTATACAAAGAATTTCTAAGAGTTTGCTAGGATAACAACATACCACAGACTAGATGGCTTAAACAATGGAAATTAATATTTTCACAGTTTTGGAGGCTGGAAGTCCAAGATCTAGGTGCTGGCAAGGATTGGTTTCCTCTGAGACCTCTTTCCTTGGCTTGCAGGTAACCAACCTCTTGCTTTCTCCTTCCTCTATGCATGCAGGACCCCAATGTCTCTTTGTGTGGCCAAATTTGCTCTTCTTAGGGATATCAGTCAGACTGGATTAGGACTCCTTGAACTTTGTCTTTCTAAATGCCCCAACTCCAAAATAGTCATGTTTTTAGGTAATGAGGGTTAAGGATTCAACATAGAGTAGTTTTTCCTTATCCCTAGGGTTCTAGAAACCCTGAAGCCACGAATAGCACTGAATCCTGCAATTTAATGCTTTTTGAAATCTTAATTAAGCACTTATTATGTACTATTCTTTGCAGTTGGAGGTAAGTCAACAAAACTAGCATAGATTTTTTTCCTTCTTCACCATTTCACAGACAGAAGACTTTGTTAGTAACCTTAGCAGATGACTTCTTTTTGTTTCCTCAAGTTGAGAACTTCTACCTTTTCACCTAAAGAAAGAACTCTGATTTCTTTTCATATATCAGAATTGCCAGCTTCAATACTTTTGTGCTTTGAGCCATTTTTAAGTAAAAAAGGGCATTTAAAGATAATCATGGAGACATTACAACTGTCCATCTGTACGGCTAGTGACCGACAGACAGGTAGCATGTAGAGTGAGGACACTTCGGACAAAAGGATGAATCCTGTCCTGGTAAGGACACAGTGGGATGGTCCAAAATTTTATCACACTGCTCATACAGCACCTGATTTAAAATTTATGAATTGTTTATTTCTGTGATTTTTCTATTCACTATTTTGGAACATAGTTGACTGTGGATAACTGAAACCATGTAAAGTAAAACTCTGGAGAAGGGAGAATATTATATACATGGGGGTGGGTAAAATTTAGTCCATAATAAAACTTTTCAATGGTATGATCCAATAAATTTCCTTTTTCTTTATATCAAGTTAGTCTTTTTTTTTTAAATCAATCTGAATTTGAAAGGGTTGAAGACAGTTTCCCAGTACAACCTCTCAGTATCTACTCTGTATTCTACTACCAATGGTCAGAATATATATTAAAATTGTTCTTTAGCAACTTGGAAATGAGGGAAAAGAGACAGCTAAAGTTGTCATGAAATGGAAACAAATCCTTGTGAAAATATATCTTTATACCTCATTCAGGAAACTTCACTAAAACTGGTTTTAGTGAAGATAAAGTATTAGCTCCTTCATTTTCACAGATAGTAGAATGAGGGAAAAATTGGAGAATTCAAATTAAATCCACGTAGCTCAGGAATCAAATACCAGAACCCACAGTCCCATGAAGACTGGGTCAGAATTCTTTCCATTCTACTTGGTGGTACTTACCCCAATTTTCCATAGTAGAGATGAAAGGCAGAATTTTGATCCCTGAGTTAGTTCACTTGTTTGATAAAAATTCATCTCCCAGGTTGTCTTTGTGTATTTTTTAAACAAAGGATCATCTGAATAAAATATTTACCAATATATTAAAATCTGTGGCTAAGTTCAAGCCAGCAAAACAATAACTGCAGAGGGTTTTTTTTCTCATTAAAATAACTTTTAAAAAAACAGAAGTTATGCAAATAAAGGCATTTCTCATTCAGGAAAAATCACAAATGCCACAATCTAAGCTGAGATTTTTACAGATGTGACTTCAGTGGCAGTATGTATAAAATAATAATTATAGAAAGCAACTTCTCTGGGACAATAATGGGCCTCAGAATCAGGATTGAAATTTAAAATTTAGAATACACTCCACCCATCCTCTGGAGTTAATTCCACATGCAGGGCATAGACTTTTGGTCTTAAGAACTAACAGGGAGCAGAAATACTATTTTACTTGCACAATTTTCTAAAGAGGAATCACGTACAGGGTGGATGGATATTTTTTATTTATTGGATGTTCTCAGCATTTCTCATTGGTGTCTCTAAGCAGCAGAACTAAGATCAATAGAAAGGCATAAAGTTGTAAGATGGGAATGAAAAATGAGATTAAGAGTAATGCTTGTAAAAATGCAAAGATACCTGCTGGAGACACAGTGGGGGCTGCATGACCCAGGCTCTCTTAAGCTCTCCTTTTTTCTTGCATGACAGGCCAATGCTGTGGCTCCTTGGAAAAGGTTCTTTCCAAACTGTGGAGAAATATAAGGCACTGAGGAGACAGAGGCAGTGATAGATAGCATGGGACTCCCAGGGAAACGACTGTTCAGTTAGAGATGAGGTGTTTGTCACTGCCCTAAATACACATGACTGCAAAGTAATGTGGCTGTCTTTTGAGTTGTTTATTGTTTCCCACAAATATACTAATGCATCCAAATGGGTGTTTTCATTCAAAATAGTCACCTTGACAATACATGTATTATAACACAGTAGCCAATACTTAAACCATTTGGGGGGATGGCCTTTATTCTTTTAATATATTCAGAGCTAATGAACTTTTGTTGAATTTCAGAAATTGCCAGAAGTCAGCAAGTGCCAAGTTTGGTGGATAAAGCCATGATTTAAGTGAATCCTGCCATTCACTCCTCCCTTCTTTCTTCCCTCCTTCACAAATGCTACATCCAAACTGAGACCTTTGCAGATATGACTTCAGTTACGGTAAGTACGAGGTAATCAATAGAAAGCAACTTCTTGAAGGCACAAGACTGGGTCATGCAGCCCCCACTGTTTTCCCTCCCTTCTTCCCTCTCTCCCTCCCTTCTTAACTTCCTTCCCTCCTCCTTTCCTTTATCTCTTCTTTTCTCCTTCCTTCTTTTCACAATTTGTAATAAAAATTGAGACTCAACACAAATTCATGGAATTGATTTTCTTACATGGTTTATAAAATGATGCTGAAGACTAAAGAGTTTCAACAATGGAAACATCATAATGGGTGGTTGTTCTGGAGGCTGCTACATTCAGGTACATTCAGATTCTTGTAAAACACACAGCTTGGATACAGGTTGTGATATTTTCAAGTATCTTGGTTATGTACAAAATATAACTTTATTTTATATAGTTCAACTAAATGTACATTCAGAGGTACTCTTATTCCATGGCTATAAACAACACAGTCTAAGTCAATTCTGAGTTTTCTTTCTGTGCTAAGTTCCATCAAGTCATAGTTTTTCTCCTTTTTCCTGGAGTTAATCTAAGCTGTGAGGTTTTCACATGTCACCGCAGTAATGAAGAGAAGAGAGAATCTGTCCTTGATCTTTACCTGCCTGCCCTGGTCTCTCCTGAGCTTACAGTTCTCCCTTTGGTCCTCATGCTGCTTCCCACTGCCCTGCTCTCCACTGTGACCACAAGGCCCATACAGGGACACTTGTTCTTTGTCTTTGCTCTTACTCTCAGTCTCCCCTCTTTCAGTGATAGCCTCGGTGTCCTGAACATGGAGGTGCTGGGGACTGGGTCTTGGGTCCTCTGTTACATGACATCTCATGAAGTCATTTGGCTCTATTGCTGCCTTGTTGTTGTGGTAAGGAAGAAAAACTCAACCCTGTAAGGGTCTACCTGGCATACAGCAGGGTTTCTATGAAGATCTATCCATTGGCTGATTGAATGAATCAGATGCTGTTTCCGAGAATTCCAGAAGAGAAGTGGAGTGTATGTTTTCTCTTTTTTTGGGATTCCCCAAATTATGCAAGCATTCTTTTCTTTTTTCCACTATCCTTCAAACTACTCCTGGATGAGAGTGGGGACAAGAGGATGAAACCTCTTCTGAGAGATTCTGCAAGAATAATTCCAGGTCTCTAAGGACACCCTACGATAGCATGATCACCCAAGAAGTTGCCAAGTGCCCCACCTTGTTTGGTTAAGTGATACTCTTCTTTGAAGTGTTAGATGAGACCCGCTTCTGGATTCCTGTCAAGACTAGATGCTCTGTCCTCATCCTTTTGTGTTATTAGGTACTGTACTTGGCATATCAGGCACACAATGCAGATAAGTAGTTAATGTAATTTTTTATATGGTGATTTTTTATATGGTGATTCACATTCATAGTTGAACTATTTTGAAACGTGCTATTTTGACATTTCTGAGTATTTCTGATGTTTTCTAGACTTTGTTAGTTATCCCAGAAGAATGAAAATATTGTTTTAGGATTAGCTGCATCTTTGTAAACCTCTTAAAGTTTGCAAAGTGGGTTAAGACCAAAAGGTTACAATTCCCAAGTAAACATTCTTTATAGTGTCCAAATGTTAGGGAGCTGACGTCCTTTTAAGAGATTGTTTATCTAACTTTTTAGATACTTTCTCAAAATAATTTTTTTTTGCCCAAATTCAAGGTCTGTTCAAGTGCTTTGGGACAACTTTCGAGATAAGAAAGCCAGTAATCATATGTAGATTTTTGGTTATATAACCAATAGTCCATTTCTTATAGTTCAGATTCCTCAGTGGCTATAAATGACTTTGAAAGAAGGAGTACTCCTCACCAATAATACAGAGAAATCTCCAATGCACTCTTTGCACAATGAAGATTAGGAATGGCTGGTAAATCTTTAATGGACAATTGGCTCCATTCTTCATGGGTTTATGAGAGCAGCTGCACCAAACCCTCTAAACTAAAGTGTTCTGCATTCTGCTGAGAAGGGTTAGCTTTTCTCCTTCTCTCCCATCCTCATACCTTTTTTCCTTCCCTTTTCTTCTTTTTATTTTCCCTATTATATTTCTAGATAGCATATCTTTAACCTAGTTAACTAGATTTGCACAGAAGTAACTACGTATGATTGGCCTGGGTGTGTGTGTGTGTGGAGAGTGTGTGTGTGAGAATATTTATTTCTAGTTGCTTAAACCTCATTCTTATCCAATTCAGCTGTATATTGAAGCTACTTTTCTTTTTAAGGAGAAAGAACAAAATCTAAAGAAGATGCTAGTAGCCTGAGTTTCCTTTCATTTGATTCCAAAACCAGAAAGTTATTATATATCTTTAGAAGCAAGACAAAATTTTATCAAATGCATTCAATACTTGATCTTTATTTTATTTATTTATTTATTATTTATTGGTTGTTCAAAACATTACAGAGCTCTTGACATATCATAATTCATACATTAGATTCAAGTGGGTTATGAACTCCCATTTTTACCCCAAATACAGATTGCAGAATCACATCAGTTATACATCCACATTTTTACATAATGCCATATTAGTGACTGTTGTATTCTGCTACCTTTCCTATCCTCAACTATCCCCCCTCCCCTCCCCTTGATCTTTATTGATTTGGGTTCATTACAGTGAGGCACAGCCGATAGGAAGGATGGGAGTTAGAAAATATTGTTGCTTAATCTTAGACTTAGGACAGATTGTTTAACTATAGTTTTGAAATCTGGAACTTCTTAAACTGGGGCAAGTACATAATTCAATGTTTTTTATATGGTATTTTTCTTGTTTAAGTTTTGACATTGGATCTTCCAAACATTAAATGAAAAAAATTGGACTATCAAGAAGAATCTGTTAAGCAACTAATTGTATATATCATAGATGCACTGATAGCATTTGTAACACATTTAAAATTTTTTCATTATGGAATAGTTCAAACACACAAAAAAGTAATATGGATAGCATGATAAAATTCTATGTACTCAAATCCCAACTTTGATATTTATCAGCTCATAGCCAGTTTTTATTTATGTAAACTCTCATCCATTTCCTTACATTTCAAACTATTTTGAAGCACATCTTAGGCATCATGGCATTTTTATGCACCAGTATTTCCAGGTAGCTATCTAAAAGATAAGGATTCTTTAAAAAATAATCACTATGTCTTTATCATACATAAAAATTAACAATAATTCCTTAATATTTTCAAATATTATTAGTGTTCTTATTTACCTGATCTTAAACATTCATTTACAAAATCAAGATTTAAATAAGTCCCAATATTGGACTGGATTAATATCATTTTTAACCTTCTTGCAATCTAAAGGTGGATCTTCTCTCTTTTTTTTTCTTTCTGACAGAAATTGAACTTTTTATCCTGTGAGTCTCCTTGTGTCTCGATTTTGCTGATTGCATCCCTGTAGTGTCACTCAACATGTTCCTACATCCCCTGTGTTTTCTCTGCAGTGTTAGTTAGATCTAGAAGCTTAGTCTACAACATAGGTGTGTGTCAGATGAAACCTAATGTCTAATATTCTTTCTTTTATATACATTTTAACATTTGATTATGCATATTATGTTTGACTTTGTTAATTAATGAATATTCTATCTGCCAAGAGATTTTACATGTCTTTACAGTGAGTTTGGCATCCCACACACTTCCTTTTCCAAGGCTGGGCTCGCAGTAGGTAGCCTGTACTCTGTTTATTGACTTGCTTTCTGCCTTCCAAATGAGAATGTAGTACATAACCATTAGCAAACATGGTGAATCAGCAGACTTCATTTTACTCTTTATTAAGATGCTAAGGCAGGAGTACTGGTGAATTTAACAACTTCTGTTCCTTAAAGAGGAAAATAAGTTAACTCTACCAGGATTCCATTGTTTTAAAGAACAACACTATATAAAGATTTCATGTGTAATCCAGACCTATTTGTTTCTTTGCTTTTTATATGGTGATTGTCTATGGGATGCTCTAACTCCATCTACAGTTCAATTATGAAAGGAAGGAAGAATTCCAAATTCCATGGAGTGAAGACTTGTTATGAAGAATCGAGAACTTTTTGTTCTGATAAATGAAAATTCTGCCTCTTTATCTCTTTTGGTCTCAAAATGGATGCATTAGGGTTTGATATCAAGGTGAATCTTACTAGTGGGTAAAAATTTTGTTTGGCATAAAATAAATGGGAAAGACAAATGATTTTCATTTTTCTGAAGTAATGATGAGAAATATATTAATTAGTATACACCCACGAAGAATTTGAGAAATTAATGTTTGGAAGATCCAATGTCAAAACTTAAACAAGAGAAATACCATATAAAAATCATTGAATGTATGTACTTGCCCTAGTTTAAGAAGTTCCAAATTTCAAAACTATAGTTAAACAATCTGCCCTAAGTCTAAGATTAAGCAACAATATTTTCTAACTCCCTTCCTTCCTATAGATGATATCCAATAAATATTTGCTGATGGAGGAGGAAGGAAAAATAGGTGGTGATTCATTGGCATTGACCATTTCCATGTCTGAAGGTCTGCACCATATATGTTAGTATGTGTGTTAATGTGCAAAGTACTGGGAAGAATATAGTCTTACTCTTATTTTGCAGATGTGGAAATTAATTTAATCTCAGTGAGATTAAAAAACATGTTAAAGGCTTCCCAGATACTCTTTGGTAAATACTTAGTTCAAATCCTGTCTTATCTGATTCTCAGGACTATGCACTTTTCACCCTACTAGCACTTACCCAGGGTCTAGTAAACACCAGTGTTGAAAAGTGGTGCAGTGAATTTAGAAGACTCTAAATACCAAGTCTTTTTCTTTTTAGCAATTTACAATGCACATAATAAGGCTGCTTGAGAAGTCCTACAGAAATCAAACCAAATTAAATTTGTTGAAGCCAATATTTGACTATTGATACTTTTCTTCTTCCCTAATAATTCTTTAGGAAATACACATTTTACTATGCTGGACTGAGGAAAGCTGAGGTTTTACTAATTACACAGGTGTTTACCTATGGATAGGTCACATTGCCTATCTGGACTTAGACTTCCTCATTTATAAATATAAAAATTTGGCTAGATGTTCCCTAAGGTTCTTTTTAAGTGTAACTGTTTGATGACTGCAATCCATTTCTGTATGAACTTTGTGCTTTGTATAGATCACTAAACAGGGCAGAGTAAATCACTATATTTTCAACAGACACCTTAAACTCATTATGTACAAACACATTTTTTTCACTTCCCGGTCTTTCTGATTTTATTTAGCTAGTTAAGTGGCATGGACAGTCTCTTAGTTGCTTCATTTTGAAACCTTGTAATATTCCTGGACTCCTTTTCTCTCGTCACTAGTACATCCAGTCAGGACATCTTTGTGATTAACTGTGTGGCCTTCAGTGCTAGGCTCCATAGATGTTGGCTTTCCCTGGGCAAGCAGCCTGACATCCCTGTGTTTCAGTTTCCTTACATATGACATGAAAATAATAAGAGGGATTTATTGACAAAATGACATGCGATAATTAAATGCTCAGTGGAAACCCAAAATATGGTTTATTCTGATTATTCTTTGAATCTCTTCTTTTTTTCCTTCTCATCTCTGTTCTATGTTCTATCAATCTAACCCCATACCTCTTTACCTCTAACTGATATTGCAGTAGTCACCTAACTAGGTTCTTTAAGGCTTATTTAGTCCCTGCCAGTTTATCCTTGACATTTTGACCAGGTGGTCTTTTTGAAAATACAAATCTGTCATCCTACTCTGCCATTGATTCTTGTGGTGCAGTCACACCAAATGATCTGCCATTCCCAGAATAAGCTATGCTGTTTATTTCTCACTTTGGTCTTTTGCTTATGGTACTTATTTTTTTTCTTAATTTTTAGTTATAGATGGACACAATGACTTTATTCTGTTTATTTTTATGTGGTGCTGGGAACCGAACCCAGTGCCTCGTATGTGCTAAGCTAGCGCTCTGTCACTGAGCTACAACCCCAGCCCTATGCTACTTCTTAAGGTTACCTGGAATGCTTCTGTCCCTACCCTTTATTTGTCTAGCAGATAACTATCTATCTTTAAATTTAAAATGTACACAGAAACATTTCTGTTGTAGATGAGATTCTAGAATCTTGCTACTCAACAAGAGATGGTGTCTATTCCTTTCCCTATACAGCATGACTACCCTGTAGTCATGGGAAAAGGAGTCCAGGAATATTACCAGGTTTCAAACTTAAATCTAGACAGAGCTTTATGATTGCCTTAATAAATACAGCAGGGTAGTCATGCTGTATAGCTCTGAATGAAGCATAGAAGGCAATGAGTTTTCTGCCTGGCTTTCTTTCTTTCTTGCATCACTTGCCCATGAATGCCAGCCACCAAGCTCTGAAGAAACTTGAAGCTGACCCAGTAGAGAAACAACATGAAGATTCCCACATGGAGTTTTCTAGTATAGACGGTTTATCTCTCTGTACATATTGCTACAAAAATCTCTGACTTCAAACAGCCCATATTCTCTATAATCTCAAGGTCAAATATAGGAAATCAGAATACTAGTGAAAGAGGTGTCCCTACCCAGACAAGAAAAGAGATTTTGGGAAAGTAGACTTACTAATGTGAAGACTCACTTATTATTTAGCGTGAATTAGAGGAGAAAGCTTGTGAACTAGCCAGTGAACTTCATGGCCAGTTGTACGTTCGAGCTCCTTTGTAACTGAAACCTTCTCCAGGGTGTTGCATATGGCAATCTGCGCTAGCCGTCTGGGATGCGACTCCTGCTTCAAGAGTAGTGATAAAGTTTCTCGCACTCACTGTCGTTGCGGGAAGCAGACTGTTGTTGAAGTGTTATTATTAATGAGAATTACTGCTGGACAGCTTGAACTAGAGGATAATTTATTCTCCGTGAACTTCTAATTGCAGTAAACCGGTTCATTCACTGCCACACTTGTCCATCTTGTTTGTTCCTGTCTTTCAGCCACGGTTGGCTGCAACGGAATAAGGCAGAACTGCACTAGCTGCATGAAGAAAAAAAGTTTGCATCTCTGGACACACCATGGAAATGGGTCAGAACAGTCTAACTCTAAGAGAGGCTTGGGAAAGGGAAAAAAATCAGTCTGTTATACACGAGGGGGTCATAATCAACTCATGCAAATCAAGGCACCTACTATGTGCAAGGCATTGCACTACAGTTGAAATCCATGTTTCCAGATGGCTACTGACTACACTCACATTTGATGTGTGCACTTTCCCCTCTGGCATTTCTGAAAGAGAACTCTTTCTCTTATTTTAAAATTCAGCATGTCCTCTCCACTCACTTTCTCATTTTACTTCGATAGATTGCTTGGGGGAAATTAAAACTGTTCTTGATGTTTTCTTGGTGGTATCTTAGATGATAAAACACCCTCCCCCGATTTTTGCTAAATTCCTGCCTCCCATGGATTTCATTCTTCTCCTTCTTTTTTTTTCCCCTGATAGAATCATAAAATTGTTGCCTTGCTCTTTGCATAAATGTCATGAAATATGTCCCTGACTTGCTGCTACCATGGTAATAGACACTTGTCGTAGGCTATTGACTCATTACTCTATTTACATGCGATTTGGTCACTTGTGGGTTGGCAGGCTTCAGAACAACCTGATTCTCAGCCAGTAAATGGATTCCAAACTGTCTGTGATGGATGATAGATTAGAGTTTGGGTGCTGTTATTATTTAATAGTAAGGTCTCTGAGTGGGCTAATGACAGTGCATCAACTGGGGAAATGATTCCGGGTATTGATTAGCATATATTTTACTATGGATGACCTTAGTGGGACACACAGCCAGAGAGAGGGACTGGGGAGTCTTGTCATCCAGATCCTTGAATGTCCTAGATCATTTTATACTTGGTGGAAAACAGGGCTGAAAGGATCCTGGGGAGTGCCTGTGTAGGTGCTAAGGAAACAGCCTTGTTGACCTCCACTTCCCATCTTGACTAATGATGACTGTTTTATGCAAGAAACAGATGGTTTACATTGAGATTTGTGGGACAATGGAAAAATACCCATCTAACAATTCTTAAGTAAATGTACCTGCTCACTGCTATAAAGAGTTGTGTCTTTGTGTATAAGTAAGAGACAAGTCATTATTTATGAAAGGGGAAGAAAGGGCACACCCAGGGAGTGTTGAGAGTCATCATTTTGATTCAGTAATTTTTCATGGAGTAAGTCATATTCTTATGTGTTGAGAGATAAATAATGAAATCCATTGTGCTAAGGTGTCTCCCTTAAAATTCCACTGAGCATATAATATCTAAAAAAAACTGTTGTAGACAAGAGTTATGCTGAGAGGCAGCTAGGTGGAGGGAACTAGCTCCCAGATTTTGCAGCTAGAGCCTTGTGCTCTGGCTTTGTCCACCCAGCTTGTATAACCTGTGGAATGTTTTTAACACCTTTGTGCTTCAGTTTCTTATCTATAAGGTGGAGCTAGTAATTGCACTTAACTCAGGGTTATTGTGATGGCTAAATGAGCTAAAATACCCAACAAGAAGAACTGCATCTCAGGCTTAGTATGTAGTATGAGAATTTTCACAACTACTAATTATATTTTGGAATACATATATTTCATTCAAATTGTTCTTTATCAAGGTACTTTGGAACCAACTGTAGCATGCCCAGGTCATTTTGATGAAAGGAGAGCTGAAAGAACAGTTTTGTGTTGGGACCCATCTCCGAATGTGGCCATTTTGAGTGGGTTTTCAATGGGGTGAATTCACAGGAGAATGGTGCCTGGCTCCAAAGGGCAAGGTGAGTGGGGGAAAAGAGACATTAGACAGATTATTTTTTTTAACGATTTTATTAGTGTCTCTCACTTTGATGTGATCTTTCTTCCCATTCTCGTTCCCTTTTGGATGATGTAGAGAGAGTTGCTTTGAAGTGGTTGCAGATGATCCAGTACTGGTGACATTATGAATGTTGTTTGTAGAAGGAGCTGGCCCTTGAGGGGCAGGCAGACCAAGGTTCAGGTCCTAACTGGGTCACCTGCTTTCTCTGTAACTCTTGATAAATCACTTACTGTCTCAGAGTTGCAATTTCTCATTTACCAAATGGGCATGCTAAAATGTGCCTGCCTCCCCGAGTGCTGGTGCTAATCAAACGTGATAATATGTGTGTGACAGCAACTTGTAAACTGTAAAGGGTGACATAGATATGAGCTGCTGTTATTAGTGATTCCTTTAATTTCCTTGCTCTCTACAAGCAGACCTGAATTTAGCAGCACCTGTGTGCTGTCATCACTTGGTAGCTGATTTTATTTGAAGCTTTTACTCATAAGCCCGTGACCAGTAATTGTACACTGGCTTCTCTTGCAGTAAAGATGGTATATGACCATTGCCGGATTGATCCAGGGGACCAATGCAGAAGCTCTGTTCTCATAGAACAAGGAATTCTGACAGTTTTCAGAAGAAGTTGTTCTCTCTCCTTCCATTTGTAAATCACATATTATTAATAGGAAACTTATTGGAATCATGAACTGTTTGGTGCTATTGTTACTCTGAGAGTTGATAAAACACTCAGAAACCAAGGGAATTAGAGGTTGGCCAGGGTGGAATGAATGCTATAAATCCAGATTACCTGAAGGGGATATGAGAGATAAGGGATTAAGCCGAGTACAGAGATAACAAGGGGGAAGTATCCAAAGAGCTTGGGGGAAAAAAAAAAAATCTCCCACCTTCCAGGAACAAATCTGAGTGTTATTTTGTGCTCTTAAGAAAAAAGTCACACTGATAGAAACATTTTCACTGATAAATTCATGTAATAAGAATATGTTTTTCGTCATTTTGTATGCACAGGCTCAATGCAGTAATTTTTGGCTGCATCGAAGTATTACAAGAAAAAAAGGAAGAGGAAAGAGATGTCACTGTCAGTTGTGGACAGGATCCCATGGGGTCAGACCTGTGCTCTGTGGGTCACAGAACACATTTTCAAAAATCTTGCCTTTCAGGTCTCACTCATGGACAGAAATAGAGCACAGAAGAAGCTTCTTAGAGAAGACTGCATTTTTCCAACCTTTCACCACCACTGAAAACTGGAGCAAATGAGTGGCTGGTATAGACCCTTGGCACCAAGTGGCTGGAGTAAATGGAACACTGCAGGGACACAGAACTTTGCCGCCACTGAGCATATTACCAGAGAAGTACAGTACGGAGCCCAGCAGGCTTCTGCAAACAACGCATCCCTTTAAGTTAATTGGTGTTATATAGAAGCTGAAATGCTCCGCTTATTTACAAAGCTACAGATTTATGTAAAGCAAAACCAATTACACTTAATGCCTAAACTATTCCAGGTGCTCAATGATAATGTTGCTAGGCACTAGAGAAGAAACTGCTGTGTGAATGCATCCTGTTCCGAATGGAAGCATGTGTAGTTACCGCAATTTAGCTAATCACAAGTGTCAACCCCAATGTGAGAATTCTAAGCTCTTTTGGTGTTTGCTTTGGGTCAACTTTATAATTCTGTAGATCTTTCATCTCAAAGGGCAAGTGAAAGCATAATGAGCACTTTTTTATTGTAAAAAAAATAAGAAATTAAGGTGATGAAGGCAAATTGGGGTGGGGGAGGGGGTAACAAAATAAGTCAGATTCTTTTTCTAAGAGGGAGTGAGACTGTTAGAGCTTCCCATTTGTACTGAGATGAGGTGTCCAGAGGTTTCTTGATCTTTTGGGTGTTCATTAAACCCAAATTGCAAACTTGGCATTTAACCTTTTGCAGTAAGGAAAGCTTCCAAGGCATATTAGGGGTCTGCCTCATTGCTTAGCCAGGGAACAAATGCTAAACAAAGAAGGATTCAAAAAGCAAGGAAAGAATTTATGCCTGCAAGAGTCTATTTGCTTGTCCTCAAAACAAACAAGCAAACAACAACAAAAAAATAATTTGAGTAAGAGAAACACCTGGTGCTTTACAGCTGCTCTTTTGCAATTAAAAATGCATATCATACCTAATCAAGTTGAATAAATCTTTTATTCTACAGATTTAAAATATTTTATGTATACACAGGGGAGGTGCTTAATTGCAGAATCATTTGCAATCAGCTGACAGACCCTCCTACTCTATCCAGCATGAACCATCCTGGAAAGCAGTGCCTCTCAAACTTTAGGGAGCATAAGAATGATTTGAGTGTTTTTGCCCACCAATTCCAGGACCTCAATCTGAAGAAGACGTGAATTAAAGCAGTCTGTCTAGGGCCAAGAAATATTTACCTGAAGCAGGCAGCCTTCAACCAAACTTTGATAAACACTGTGACAAAGAGGAGAGCCATTTTGATTAAAAGAAGGGTGTCCAAATTTCTTTGATTATTAAAAAAAAAAAGAAATCCTTTTGGAAGATGATTTTTCCAAATGCATTTGATTTGTAGTAGTGGAGACCAAATGATGTCATTTGGGTCAGGGAATCCCTGTAAGTGTCTCTACTTGGTTTGGTCATTTACCCTCCTCTCAGCACTCGTTTGACCTTCCATAAATTCTCTTTTCTTTAATCCTAATAAATTCTATCATCTATATTGATCTTTCAACTTCTTCAGTGTGTAGATAGTCTCTCTTTGTTAAAGACCTCATTTTAGCAACATTGATTTTGAATTCAGAGAAAATTTCCTTAAGTTTTATCTTGAAAGTGTTATATCAAGATCCAATATAGCAGAAAAACACATAAATTTTACTCAGTCTTATATAGTATATGGTCATAACACCTGAACAGCAATAAAGGCCTAAAAAATGTACTGAAAGAAAGAATATTAACATACTATTATTTTGCCTCTAATGACTTGTTAAAACTCTAAAAATATCTTACAGGTTGCTTTTAGTGGCTGAACCATCGTAAAAAGCTATAAAATATTATTGGCATATAGGAAATTGTCATTTTCTGATGAGAGGAATTATCTATACTTTGAAATTACTTTATTAATATTAATGCATAGCATGTTAATGCACAAGCATACTGGTTAACTTCTATAAGGGTCATAATTGTTTTTTAAATAAAGTACACAGATAATATTCATAGATTTGTTCTCCTACATATTATCTCTCATACTAAAATGCATACAAATGTTCAACTGAAGAAAAAAACAACAAATACTGTGTTCATAAGACAGGTAGAGTCAAATACAGTTTCATAGGGCTGTCTCCCAAAGATCAATACTTGAAGAAATTTCCAGTGTGCTGCCATAAAATTTCAGAGACTTTTCATGGAGGAGAAGTGTTTCTTCAAGATTACTTCCACTGATGTTCTGGGCATTAAAATGATTTAGATTACAATATCTAAAAAAGAAAGAAAGAAAGCTTTTCTTAGGACCAGATGTAGATGACTTGATAAATCATTTGCTTTCCTCCTGTACTTGTCTACCTTTTATGACGGGTTCGTAGATACTGGCACAACGGGATGATTATTTAAGAGTGCTGTTCACCAGAACAGTCTTTTTATAAAATGGCAGGAGGAGTTTTAGTACACGTTAAGGCTCTCATAAGGACCTTTAGGTGGTGCTCTCTCTTTTTTTTTTTTTAATTTTTTATTGTGGGTTGTTCAAAACATTACAAATTTCTTGACATATCATATTCCACACTTTGATTCAAGTGGGTTATGAACTCCCACCTTCACCCCATACACAGATTGCAGAATCACATCAGTTACACATCCATTGATTTACATATTGCCATACTAGTGTCTGTTGTGCTCCGCTGCCTTTCCCATCCTCCCCCCTCCCCCCTCCCCACCTCTCCCCTCCCCTCCCCTCCTCTCTACCCCCTCCACTGTATAACCCTGAGGGTCTCCTTCCATTACCATGCAATTTCCCTTCTCTCTCCCTTTCCCTCCCACCTCTCATCCCTGTTAAATGTTAATCTTCTTCTCCTGCTCTTCGTCCCTACTCTGATCTTAGTTACTCCCCTTATATCAAAGAAGACATTTGGCATTTGTTTTTTAGGGATTGGCTAGCTTCACTTAGCATAATCTGCTCTAATGCCATCCATTTCCCTGTAAATTCTATGATTTTGTCATTTTTTAATGCAGAGTAATACTCCATTGTGTATAAATGCCACATTTTTTTTTATCCATTCGTCTATTGAAGGGCATCTAGGTTGGTTCCACAATCTTGCTATTGTGAACTGTGCTGCTATGAACATCGATATAGCAGTGTCCCTGTAGCATGCTCTTTTTAGGTCTTTAGGGAATTGACCAAGAAGGGGAATAGCTGGGTCAAATGGTGGCTCCATTCCCAGCTTTCCAAGAAATCTCCATACTGCTTTCCAAATTGGCTGCACCAATCTGCAGTCCCACCAGCAATGTACAAGTGTACCCTTTTCCCCACATCCTCGCTAGCACTTGTTGTTGTTTGACTTCCTAATGGCTGCCAATCTTACTGGAGTGAGATGGTATCTTAGGGTGGTTTTGATTTGCATTTCTCTGACAGCTAGAGATGTTGAGCATTTTTTCATGTACTTGTTGATTGACTGTATGTCCTCCTCTGAGAAGTGTCTGTTCAGGTCCTTGGCCCATTTGTTGATTGGGTTGTTTGTTCTCTTATTGTCTAATTTTTTGAGTTCTTTGTGTACTCTGGATATTAGGGCTCTATCTGAAGTGTGAGGAGTAAAGATTTGTTCCCAGGGTGTAGGCTCCCTATTTACCTCTCTTATTGTTTCTTTTGCTGAGAAAAAACTTTTTAGTTTGAGTAAGTCCCATTCGTTGATTCTAGTTATTAACTTTTGTGCTATGGGTGTCCTATTGAGGAATTTGGAGCCCGACCCCACCAAATGTAGATCGTAGCCAACTTTTTCTTCTATCAGACGGCGTGTCTCTGATTTGATATCAAGCTCCTTGATCCATTTTGAATTAACTTTTGTGCATGGCGAGAGAAAGGGATTCAGTTTCATTTTGTTGCATATGGATTTCCAGTTTTCCCAGCACCATTTGTTGAAGATGCTATCCTTCCTCCATTGCATGCTTTTAGCCCCTTTATCAAATATAAGATAGTTGTAGTTTTGTGGATTGGTTTCTGTGTCCTCTATTCTGTACCATTGGTCCACCCGCCTGTTTTGGTACCAGTACCATGCTGTTTTTGTTACTATTGCTCTGTAGTATAGTTTGAAGTCTGGTATCACTATACCGCCTGATTCACACTTCCTGCTTAGCATTGTTTTTGCTATTCTGGGTCTTTTATTTTTCCATATGAATTTCATGATTGCTTTCTCTATTTCTACAAGAAATGCCATTGGGATTTTGATTGGCATTGCATTAAACCTATAGAGAACTTTTGGTAATATCGCCATTTTGATGATGTTAGTTCTGCCTATCCATGAACAGGGTATATTTTTCCATCTTCTAAGATCTTCTTCTATTTCTCTCTTTAGGGTTCTGTAGTTTTCATTGTATAAGTCTTTCACCTCTTTTGTTAGGTTGATTCCCAAGTATTTTATTTTTTTGAAGATATTTTGAATGGAGTGGTTGTCCTCATTTCCATTTCAGAGGATTTCTCGCTGATATACAGGAATGCCTTTGATTTATGCGTGTTGATTTTATATCCTGCCACTTTGCTGAATTCATTTATTAGCTCTAATAGTTTCTTTGTAGAGCCTTTTGGGTCTGCTAGGTATAGAATCATATCATCTGCAAATAGTGATAATTTAAGTTCTTCTTTTCCTATTTTTATGCCTTTAATTTCTTTCATCTGTCTAATTGCTCTGGCCAGTGTTTCAAGAACTATGTTGAACAGAAGTGGAGAGAGAGAGCATCCCTGTCTTGTTCCAGATTTTAGAGGGAATGCCTTCAGTTTTTCTCCATTCAGAATGATGCTAGCCTGAGGCTTAGCATAGATTGCTTTTACAATATTGAGGTATGTTCCTGTTATCCCTAGTTTTTCTAGAGTTTTGAACATAAAGGGATGCTGTACTTTGTCGAATGCTTTTTACGCATCTATCGAGATGATCATATGGTTCTTATTTTTAAGTCTATTGATGTGGTGAATAACATTTATTGATTTCCGTATATTGAACCAGCCTTGCATCCCAGGGATGAATCCTACTTGATCATGGCGTACAATTTTTTTGATATGTTTTTGTATCCGATTCACCATAATTTTATTGAGGATTTTTGCATCTAGGTTCATTAGAGATATTGGTCTGTAGTTTTCTTTCTTTGAAGTGTCTTTGTCTGGTTTAGGTATCAGGGTGATGTTGGCCTCATAGAATGAATTTGGAAGTTCTCCCTCCTTTTCTATTTCCTGAAGTAGCTTGAAAAGTATTGGTATTAGTTCTTCTTTAAAGGTTTTGTAAAATTCTGCTGTATACCCATCCGGTCCTGGGCTTTTCTTAGTTGGTAGTCTTTTTATGGTTTCTTCTATTTCCTCAATTGATATTGGTCTGTTTAGGTTTTCTATATCCTCCTGACTCAATCTGGGCAGATCATATGACTTAAGAAATTTATCTATGCCTTCACTATCTTCTAATTTATTGGAGTATAAGGATTCAAAATAGTTTTTGATTATCTTCTGTATTTCTGAAGTGTCTGTTGTGATATTGCCTTTTTCATCCCGTATGCTAGTAATTTGAGTTCTCTCTCTTCTTCTCTTCGCTAGCATGGCTAAGGGTCTGTCGATTTTGTTTATTTTTTCAAAGAACCAACTTTTAGTTTTGTCAATTTTTTCAATTGTTTCTTTTGTTTCGATTTCATTAATTTCAGCTCTGATTTTAATTATTTCTTGCCTTCTACTTCTTTTGCTGTTGTTTTGCTCTTCTTTTTCTAGGATTTTGAGATGAAGTATGAGATCATTTATTTGTTGGTTTTTTCTTTTTTTAAGGAATGAACTCCAAGCAATGAATTTTCCTCTTAGAACTGCTTTCAATGTGTCCCATAGATTCCGATATGTTGTGTCTGTGTTTTCATTTATCTCTAAGAATTTTTTAATTTCCTCCTTGATGTCTTCTATAACCCATTGATCATTCAGTAACCTATTGTTCATTCTCCAAGTGATGTATGCTTTTTCCTTCCTTCTTTTATCGTTGATTTTCAGTTTCATTCCATTATGATCAGATAAGATGCATGGTATTATCTCTACTCCTTTATATTGTCTAAGAGTTGCCCTGTGACATAATATATGATCTATTTTTGAGAAGGATCCATGTGCTGCTGAGAAAAAAGTGTAACTGCTTGATGTTGGGTGGTATACTCTATATATGTCAATTAGGTCTAGGTTATTAATAGTGTTATTGAGTTCTATAGTTTCCTTATTCAACTTTTGTTTGGAAGATCTGTCCAGTGGCGAGAGAGGTGTGTTGAAGTCTCCCATGATTATGGTATGGTGGTCTATTAGACTCTTGAACTTGAGAAGAGTTTGTTTGACGAACATAGCTGCACCATTGTTTGGGCCATAAATATTTATGATTGTTATGTCTTGTTGGTGTATGGTTCCCTTAAGCAGTATGTAGTGTCCCTCTTTATCCCTTTTGATTAACTTTGGCTTGAAATCTATTTTATTTGATATGAGTATGGACACTCCTGCTTGTTTCCGAAGTCCATATGAGTGATATGATTTTTCCCAACCTTTCACCTTCAGCCTATGTATGTCTTTTCCTATCAAATGCGTCTCCTGTAGGCAGCATATTGTTGGGTCTTGTTTTGTGATCCATTCTACTAGCCTGTGTCTCTTAATTGGTGAGTTTAAGCCATTAACATTTAGGGTTATTATTGAGATATGGGTTGTTCTTCCAGCCATATTTGTTTATTTCTGTTACTAAACATGGTTTGTTTTCCTCTTTGATTATTTTCCCCCCTTTACTGTCCTACCTCCCACTGTTGGTTTTCATTGTTATTTTCCATTTCCTCTTCCTGTAATGTTTTGCCAAGGATGTTTTGAAGAGATGGTTTTCTAGCTGCGAATTCTTTAAACTTTTGTTTATCGTGGAAGGTTTTAATTTCATCTTCCATCCTGAAGCTTAATTTCGCTGGATACACAATTCTTGGTTGGAACCCATTTTCTTTCAGTGTTTGAAATATGTTATTCCAGGATCTTCTAGCTTTCAGAGTCTGTGTTGAAAGATCAGCTGTTATCCTGATAGGCTTACCCCTAAATGTAATCTGCTTCCTTTCTCTTGTAGCTTTTAAAATTCTCTCCTTATTCTGTATGTTGGGCATCTTCATTATAATGTGTCTAGGTGTGGATCTCTTATGATTTTGCACATTCGGCATCCTGTAGGCTTCTAGGATTTGGGATTCTGTCTCATTCTTCAAGTCTGGGAAGTTTTCTCGTATTATTTCATTGAATAGACTGCTCATTCCTTTGGTTTGGAGCTCTGTACCTTCCTGTATCCCAATGACTCTTAAGTTTGGTCTCTTAATGTTATCCCATATTTCTTGGATGTTCTGCTCATGGTTTCTTAACAGTCTTGCTGAGCTGTCTATGTTCTTTTCCAGTTGAAATACTTTGTCTTCATTGTCTGATGTTCTATCTTCTAAGTGTTCTACTCTGCTGGTAGTATTCTCCATTGAGTTTTTAAGTTGGTTTATTGCTTCCTGCATTTCTAGGATTTCTGTTTGTTTGTTTTTTATAACCTCTATCTCCCTGTATAGTTGATCCTTTGCTTCCTGGATTTTTTTGCATAATTCATTGTCGAAGTGATCTTTCATTGTCTGATTTTGCTGTTTAATGTCTTCCTTGATACTCCAGATCGTCTGAAGCATGTATATCCTGAATTCTTTATCTGACATTCCATCTGCTGCAGATGTTACCTCTTCTAAAGTTGCGTTGACCTGCATTGCTTGTGGTCCTTTCTTTCCTTGTCTTTTCATACTGCTTGCGTATCTTTCCTGCAGGTGCGGTCGGCGGCTCTGCTCTCTCCTTATTCCAATTGGGGTGTCGTGGCTACCACGCCGGCAGGTCACTGGGCCTGTTCTGGGCGCTGGTGGCGGCTCTGTTCTGCCCCTACTCCAATTGGGGTGACGAGTGTACCATGCCGGCAGGCCACCGGGCCTGATCCGCCGGTCGGTTGCAGGTTTGCCTACCCTGCAGGCGCGGGCGGCGGCTCTACTCTGCCCCTACTCCAAATGGGGTGACGTGTCTGTCGTACCGGCAGGCCACTGGGCCTGTCCCGCTGGTCGGTCGCAGATCTGCCCACCTTTCGGGCACGGGTGGAGGCTCTGCTCTGCCCCTACTCCAATTGGGGTGTCGTGACTACCCCGCCTGCAGGACGCTGGGCCTGTTCCTGGCACGGGCGGCGACTCTGCTCTGCCCCTACTCCAATTAGGGTGGTGTGTGTACCACGCCGGCAGGCTCCTGGGCCTGATCCGCCGGTCTGTCGCAGGTCTGCCTACCTTGGAGGCGCGGGCGGCGGATCTGTCCTGCCCCTCCTACCACGCCTGTGGACCCCTGGGCCCGATCTGCAGGTTGGTCACAGGTCTGCTCACCCTGCGGGCACGGGTGGCGGTTCCGCTCCGCCCCCACTCCAATTGGGGTCACGTAGCCACCACACCGGCAGAGCCTGATCCGGGCGTGGGAGAAGGATCTGCTCTGCCCCTACTCCAGTTGGGGTGACGTGTGTACCACACTGGCAGGCCACTGGGCCTGACCCGCCAGGCTGTCACACGTCTGTTTACCTTGCAAGTGCGAACGGCGGCTCTGCCCTGCCCCTCCTACCACGCCCATGTACCACTGGGTCGCGGGTCTGCCCACCTTGCGGGTGCGGGTGGTGGCTCCGCTCCGCCCCCTCTCCAATTGGGGTCACGCGGTCACCACGCTGGCGAGCCGCTGGGCCTGCGCTGGCGGCGGCCCGGCTCCTCCCCTCTGGCTCGACGACAAATTGAGGAGACTCGGGTGTCTGTGCCTCACCCCCCCTACCAGGAGACCAACTGTTTCTGTCGCCGCTGGTATTGATGAAGTTCTCTCCTCCGCCGCTTTCTGATGACATCAGATCTCTGCCATGTTTTTATCCTATGCGAATGGCAGCATTTCGTTCCCCTTGCCGGGCAACCAAAGCAACGGGTGAGTCCTGACCGGCCCTCAGCAGGACCCGGACCGAGAAGCAGTTTCCGCGGGCTCCTAGCCCCGGGCCAGGGATGTTCCGGGAGCCGGAACTCGGCCGCTCCGTGCTCGGTGTAAGCTCCTATAAGGGTAGGCTCCAAGAAGCAGTCCCCGCGGGCTCAGTTCCGGGAGCCGGAATTCGGCCGCTTAGTGCTTGGTGTATGCTCTGATAGGAGCAGGGTCCAAGAAGCAGCCTCCGCAGGCTCCGCAGCTCTGGGCCAGGGTGGTTCCGGGAGCCGGAACTCGGCTGCCCCGCGCTCGGTGTTCGCTCCGATAAGATCAGGTTCTAAGAAGCACCCATGCACTGAACCCTAGCAATCTGTCTGCAAGCCGCAGGCGAATGGCAGCCTGAAATTACCTGTTCTATGGCTGAATGAGCTGCGGTCAGTCGAAAACAGGGATGGTGACGTCAGCTTTCCAACATGGTGGCTGCTGGCCTCCTCTGTGGTCTGACCGGTGTGGAGAACCGAGATGGACCGCTTCCTTCCCCCGTCTCGAACCCAAAATTCAGCCCTGAGTACGGTGCTTGCACGGCTGGCAGAAACTGCATCGCTGTATCCCTGCGTCGCTATCTCCTCGTTTCCCAGCGTGCGCTGCAGACTCTAGCTGCTGGGCGATTTGCTGAATAAGCAGTGTTACCCTCCGTGCGACAAACCTCTCGCGTTTGAGTCCCCGTAGCCGATCCTCGTGCGATGGAAATCCTTCCTCCAGGTTCCGGAGCACCCCACTATTGGTGGAAATTCCTAACAAGATAGCCTTTAGCCGTCCTGACTTGTCATACTCCCACACAGTGAAGCAGCACACGGGGGCAATGCACTCCCCTCGCCGCCATCTTCCCTCTCCAGATGGTGCTCTCTTATAACCTGCACTGAGTCCCTTCAATGCTGCCAGTGAGACTGTGGAACCCTGTTGACCTTATGGATTTGGCATTTAACATTTTGCAGCAAGGGAAAAAGTTGCCTGCATCCATAAAGACTTATGAGATGCACTGAGGACTTGTAGATATGGTGTTGAGACTATTTGACTATTTTAGACCATTGTCAAAGAAGGGATCCATAACTATATTTCTAGAATGTTCACTCTTCCACCCTCAACTCCTTGCCTTTCCTGAGTGTCTTGTAAATACCAGACACCATGCCAGGGAGGTATGGAATCATCCCCACATCACAGATTGGAAAGCTGAAGTTCTTAGGGCTAAATAGATTTTTTAGGGTTTATATAAATAGCAGTAGGCAAAGCCTGGCTTTAAAACCATTACTTGATTATTTTAAATCCTCGACTTTTTCTATGGCATGCTGGTCCTAAAATTATCTAAAATTATCCACTGTATTCCTAGTGCCTAGACCAGGACTTAATATGCTGCTGATGTTCAATAAATATTTATCCAAAAAACAAAGAAATATAATCTAGAAGTTCAATTTTATCAAATATACATAGGATTACCAAGACCAAGACCAAACAGAAGATCGATTTTTGATACTAGAAGGTTTCAGAAGCTAATTGTACCTTTGTTTCCTTCTCAATATATTGCTAAAAATAACTTCAGGAGAACGAATACCACCTGAATAACTGATTATTTCTCTCTGATTTATGTTGCTTTCAATAATTGTTACAGGTTATGCACAGATAATTACTTGTTATCATTGACAAAATAAGGGCAGCAATAGCACCTTTAGATGTATTTTACAACACTGGAGGGACAGTGGCATTGTTATAAAAATCAATGCTCTCTTGCCCCTTGCCCCCAAACACCTTTATTTTTATTTTAGCATCCAATATGGGATACATTTTTACATTAAGCACATTAAGTATATTTACCTAATATTACTTTTCAGCAGGGAAAAGACATTTCATCTGCTTCATTCCTTCACCCCCAAACAGGCTAGCTTCAAGTATAACATGTAACCACTGCACTGTATCAGATGTGATTGAAGAGAACTCTAATATAGATAGCAGGAGGCCAGAGGCTGTTTTCCCTTTGTCTTTGGTTTTGGTTCATGTAAGAGGTAATTCTGGTCTGACATTCATGATAATTTCTAACTGTATTCTGCTGGGGATTTGAGGTGATGTCCCAGTGACCCTGACAAACTTACTTGGGTTTTAGGATTAACACTAGGTTTGTATCCCATGGATATATGTGGGAGGAGCACCTTTTGGTACTAATACAGACCTAAGGTCACCTGAATATTAGTAAGGATGTTGTTTCATAATTAATTCACTAACTTCAGTAGGACTGCTCTGTTTTTGATAGATTTGCCACAATTACCTGGCTCTGAACAGGTAAATCCTTGGATTTGATAAAAATTGGATTGTGATAGGAAGTGTCCTGAGATCAATCCTGACTTATAAACAACATATTTCAATAATACTGTCCCTGGGACTGCTGGGAGCCATTAGCCAAGTAGGTATGACAATTTCCTTGCCAGCGTACCCCATGTTGCAGTGACATTGAATGTAGGTGACCTTGCTCAAGGACCAAGGTGGATTAGGGCGTTCCCAGTTTAGGTTCCAGGTTTAAGGTTTAAGATTATTCCTGCTGGGAATAGGGTGTATCCTGCTGCCTGAGTTCCCCTTGAGTTCTCAGGGGATTCAGACAGTATATTTTGGAGATAGAAGCCCAGTGGATGTGGATTTAGGCAGAGAACGTGGATTTGGGCAGAGAACGTGGATTTCCCCAGAACGTGTTTGTAGACGGCTGGTGTGAGTTCGGGAATAAAGAGTTGCTGTTTGAATCTACAAGCTGTGTGGTGGCTCATGATTGTGTGCCCAGCCAGACTGCGGCATGGGACATGGTGAATCTCCTCATTCTTTGCATCCTCTGATTCATTAGTGCTTGACAATAATAGTATAGAAATAAGTTGGAACCATGCCCTCCTCACTGTGGACACTCATCTCACCCCCTTCCATTCCGTAGGGCTCTTGGCTAACTTCTGACTTGGTCTGTGCAATCACAAAGGCCAATAGGTCCCCAGGGAAGTGCATGCTTTCACACTGACATAGTTGGTTCTACCTATTACTCTTTGAGCCAAATTTTCTGCATTCTCCTTTCTTCTTGTGCAACATCCATTCTTTTCCTGTGGGGCTGCTGATCAACAAGTGGCAATGAGTGTCGTTACTTTAATTAAAGGGACTAGTTTTCCCCCAACAGACAAGAGTTAGGGGTTATCACCCTTGTCTGGTACTTAGAAGGAGTTCCTATACTCTTAGGAGTATAGGAGAATGGGCTTTGGAGACAATCAAATTTGTGTTTGAGTTACTTTATTAATATTAATGCATAGCATGTTAATGCACAAGCATACTGGTTAACTTCTAGAAGGGTCATAATTGTTTTTTAAATAAAGTACACAGATAATATTCATAGATTTGTTCTCTTACATATTATCTCTCATACTAAAATGCATAAAAATGTCCAACTGAAGAGTATGAGAATGTGGTAAATTTGATTATTTGTCTTTGCATTTTAGTTTTTGTATTTACACAGTGGTAAGATCTATGTGACAGGGAGGTGTTGGAAATTAAATGAAGTTGTTTGTATGTATATAGCATGCTAAGACACCATATGCTTGATACATGGAAAATTAATTGTCCTTCATTCTTTGTTTTCTACTTTCTCCCCTCCTCCCCTCCCTCTCCTTTCCTCCTCCTCCTCCTTTTCTTCTTCTTCTCTCTTTTAACCACACCCCACCCCCATCTCTTCCCTAAAAATATGTAGGAGAAAAGAAAGTAGACAAGAGATGGAGGTGATCTTGAAAGAATTCGATTTATTTTTGAATAAACTCTACATTATTACTTAGTACTTTAATGTTAGTTCCTCCAATCTCCAGTGCCCGGTATATTTTTATTCTTATCTCCTTCTCTATCTCTCAATTCCTTCCAGGAATTCATTTGTTGAACAATCACACTTGAATATTTTAATTTGAGCACTCATGTTAGCTTCATGTAGGCTGGTACTTTGCTTGGTTTAACTCTGTTTCTCTGATACATGGAACAATGCTTATCATTTTGGTTTAATGCATGAATGGATGAGTAAATCCCTGGGCTAGTAGATTCTGATTCCAGTGCAAGTTCTATCTGAACTGAGTCCAAAATCATGGTCCTCTTTGTCACACCTCAGTATAGGTCTAGGAGAAGAATAAAAGGGAGGAAGAGGGGATCATAAGGCTAAGTCTGAGTCTATTATTATTATTATTGCTAACATTTTACATAACAGCTGTATGGACCAATTACTATTCTTTCTGTTTCTATTTTACAAACAAAGAAGCCCAGGCTTAGAGAGGTTAAACAGTTCCTGAAGTTCATACAGCTGATAAGTTGTGGAAGTGGATCTAACTAAGCTGACTCTGGAAACCACCTTCTAAACCACTTCATGGAAGACAAGGTCAAATCGTATAGAAGGGTAAAGAATGAGAATTTGAGAGACAGTGCAGATTTGTGTGAGTTGACAGATGGACATTCCTAATGAGTTTGGAGAGGTGGATGAAGAGGAAAGAGACTTTGCCTTCAATTTCAGTTTCCATTACTGAATCTGGTTTGCTGCAAAGCTGAGGAAATTCCTGTCAGATCTTTCTGTAACCCTCAGATTCTCTGATTTCATTTTCAATCTAAAAATGAGACTGGCACTTAAGGAAATTATATATTCTGGAAGAACAATTTGAGAACTCATATACTTTGGAGGGTAAGAAATGCAGAAATCTAGGGAGCCTTAGGCTTTTAGTTTTGCTGCCCATTCCACCTTGCATGGGGTTTAAGTACCTCTCACCCTGGACCATGAGCTCCACGAGAGCAGAAGCATGGACGTTATTCTATGAGCATTCATTCCCTTACTGGCTTTGCATCACTCGGTTGACTATATTACCTCCATGAAGCTAATGTTCCCAAAGAGATTTAGGAATGAAGGATTTAGGCAAGGGAGAAGTGATGACAAGTGAGATAATTTATGACTCAATAGATAAATGGAGGAAAGTAAGGAAAGTGCTTAGTTCCTGCTATATGGCAGACATTGTGCTTAACCCATTTACAAAATTCATTTCCCTAAAACCCGGAAGCGATTGATATTATTGTTTCTATTTCACATGTGTGAAAACAGACATCCAGAGAGGTTAGAGAGTACACAGTCATCCAAGAATATGTGGGATATGGAATGACAATGACCGGATGGTAGATGATACATATGCAGTCACTGAATGGTCTCAGGTGACTGGCTAAGGGATTTTTGCACCATTTTCAATTGACCTTGAAATGGTCACTGCTGATTTAAAGGCCTGAATGGGATCCAAATCTCAAGCATCATTAGATTCCTAGCTATTTGTTTAATAAAATTTGCTTTTAATGGTAATGATTTATTCATTCTTATTATCAGTATGATTATTTCTAATTTTAAAGTGTTACTATGTAATGAAGAACAAAGTCTTATTTTATAATGCGTTTTAGAATTGAGTAAAGCACTATTTTATTAGGAGGATCGGTGGGAAAGTGAAGTCTAAAGTGAAATTTCTTGCTCTGAACAATCTGTTAAATTTCTGTAATGTGCTGATATGTCCATTCATGGCCTGCTGGACTCCCATTGGCTCACTGATGGTTCCCGGACTAATATTTCATGGACTCAGAAATTGTTCATCTTACCACACACTTACTTACCTTTGCGAAACACTCCAGAATCCCAGGACGTTCAACAATGTTAATGATGCCAGCAAGAAGAAGAAGCTTTCTAAATTGCCTTTGTTTAATGTGTTTGGAAACCAATTGCCTGTTTGGAACAAATGTAATTGTTATTCAACTGCAGAGTTGTACGTTTCTGTGAATATTTTATCATTCCACAATTCATAGAGCTTTATTCGCTTCAATAATATCTACAAAGCAAAAAGCTCATCTAAGACTTTATTGTCAACATTCATTTAATTCTGTAATTAACAGTAAAATGATAAGCAAAGCACCCCAAATATTTTGAGGTAAAAAACCAAACCCTGGGTTTGGAAAGTAATCCTGATTATGCTATTAATTTGTAGGAAGCATGTTTGTCTTATTTATCCGTATACTTTCAGTATCTAGAGCAGTGTCAGGCACATGTCAATTGTTTAGTAAATATGTATTGAATGAATGCAAAAAATTTCCATGATTAGAGAGTCTGTTGCATTTGCTAATTGTTAGACAGGTGAGATAATGCAGGTAGATGATAGGTGTTACATTGTTTTAACAACTTAGATAAATCGAGGGCTATTTTATAATACAATGTCCCTATTAGTCAAATTACTTCAATTGCTGATTGACATGGAGATTTTCTTTTGACTCAATGAGTAATTTCTTCAATTTAATACCCCCCAATAAAGTATCCCCTCTTGCTTATGAGGTCAAATTGAGTATATACAAACTTATTCAGGATTCAAGGCAATTGCTTTAGTTTGCTCTTAAATATTGAATATTGATTTAAATCATTGCTATAATTTTCTTTCCATTTTCTATATCTACATGTATCTATATACACACTCAACATATCTTTAGTGGTTTCTGATACATTACTATTCAATATATTATATATATTACATATGCAACACTCAATTTAAAGCGATACTTCAGAAATAGCAATGACATCTAGTATTAACAACTATACTACAGATATATAATATTATAGAATGTTGAAGTACAAACTTTATCCTTACTGAGAGAACTTAATTCAATTATAGTTCTGAATGGGTGGAATATTTTTTTAAAAGAATTATGCATTAGGAGAGCAGAAACAGGTCAACCTTGAACATTGAAATGCCAACACTTTGGCATTTTGTTGCCTTTTTAAAGGAAAAGCTCCTACAATGGGTGAGGAAGGGGAGTCCGGGACCACAACAAACAGTCTGTGCCTAAAAGGTTGGACCTTCAGTGCCATCTTTGGCAAATGGGTTGTGGATTGCTACTTGCGCTGTAGCAATTGAGAGGCCATTGTTTCTTCGTCTTTCCCTTGACAGTGCAAATGTTTGAGTGGGATTTGAGTTAAATGCTCTGTTCAAGGTTGATAGCCAGCAAGTGCATAAGCACGACAGCTGTGATTAATTGTGCCATTTCCCATTTAAAGCTGTTTCTCTTCTGTCATTTAACTTCCCAATGACCATTATTGTGGATCAACCATGAAAATTATCTTGTGTCCATTATAGTCTTGGACCCATAAATAAAAGTTGGTACTGAGTTTAGAGCTATTATGCAAGTTCTACTTCCCCATTTTATTAATTTGGTGCCATTACAAAGGAAATTTATGGTTTTATTGCCGTGTTGACATGATGCCTTCATCTGGTGTTTAAATGAGCAGTTTGAGTATTTCCCTACATACCTGTGTATTGGATATTGGGTGGCTCTTGTGTGTGTGCCTGTGTGCGTGCGTGCATGCACAAATATTTGGAACCAAATATTTGGTTGCACTTAAATGGGGAGAGTTGGAGTAGAGGTCAAGATAAGGTGAGATAACATTCCACTTATTTTCAGGAAGAACTAAACTATCCTGCTAGTCCTATTCAAATAGTCCTATTTTCTTTTTCTCTTGAATTAATATCCCAATCATATTTCTGTCCTTTTCATTTCACATCAGCACTTTGCATGTCATGCGATTATACCATTTTATCACCGTGTTTCTCTGGCTAGAGTAAGAGGAGTTTGCACAGAGTATGTGAAGCTTCAGAATTAACATGACATTAATTCTTCTTGGAGCATGAATTTTGGTCCATAATAAGTAATTGAAAAGACTATCTTTATAATATAACAAAGTCAGATGAGGGAGAAGAATATAAATTTTGTAAGATCTTTAAAGGTAAAACATAATATTTCTAAGAGATTGTGCAATTACAGCAAATACCAGCCTTTCAGGAGACAATACCAGATCCACTGGCATGCCAACATTCTTGCTTCTGTCACTGAGGGGACACCATGGCAGGCACAAATGAGAAGCACTGTGACTTGGTATATGAAATGTGGGGTGTCAGGACAGAAGGATGTAACGCTAGCAAGGTTAGAGGAAGGTGGTAGAAATTTAAAGGTATACACAAAACAATTTTGAGAAGACTTATTTAGGAAATAAAAATGGAAGACTGCCATATCACCTATTCAAATTCCTGATAATGCTCTTGTGTTCCTTCTTTGATATCATTTTTAGTGTTCAGCTGTCTTGGCAGTGCTGACCTTCACTCTGGTTCCATATTCTTTACTTATTTAGCTATAATGTGACATTGTCTACAGAGCTAACTTACATAGTGAACTCCATGGTAAAGAGAACCATTGTTTGAATTAATTGCATGGGACAAAAACTAACAGCAAGATGGACAGAGATTTTTAGAGCTTGGCTTTACCTATATGGATATTATCTATGTGAAGAGGAATATGGGGTATAAAATGGGGTCTCAGGCAGACAGATTTTGAAGTCAAATCTTGCTTCTATTATTGGGCAGTTTTGTTACTGAGCAAGTAACTGGACCATTTGAGCCTCCGTTTCTCCTAAAATGATGACATCAATACCTCCTTTGATGAGTTGCTATGAGAAGTAGAAGAGATGATGGTTACCAAGGGCTGGACCCAGCAGATGCACTCCATAAACTTAGATTATCACCCCCTACCCCGTCCCTTTTAGAGGTAGCTCACACGAAAATCAGATAATCAGAGCCCGATCTTGGGCTTGCTTTCTGTTGGATCTTTCCTCATGTTCTGTGTGCCTATTTTTTTTTTTTATCATTATCTCAGGACTGGTTGTAAAATGTTCCATTTAACATTGTCAGTTGACTCAGCTCTTAGGTACTATAACTTTATTTTAGTAGCTTATAAACTTTTATTGTCGTAATTCACATTTGTGCCATTTTTCATCTGACATTTCTAGTAGCTGATTGAAACCAGGAGCATCCCTGCAAAAGGAGACAAAGACTTCAGGTCTTGAATGAGACTAACTCAACTTTCTAGGACTCTGCTCTTGAGGACAGGAAGGGGACAGCATGAGAAAGAAGGGCCCACATAAGAGTCTGGTGGCTCATTCATCAATGCTCACAGCAATCCCTAGTTCTGTGTTAATAATGTAAACTGCTAGTTTGTAATGAGTGTTAGACTGTTGAGGTAGCAGAGCACCGGTGAAATACTTGGCATTGGGTGAAATACTTGGCATTGTTCAGAATTCCCCCAAATAGCACTTACTCAGCTTTATCTATGTGTTCATTGAAAATCACTTTTTAGAAATTTCCATGCGCCAGGAAGTGGACATTCCAAGTTGCTTAAGAGAAGAAATTAATTAGAAAGGGACATGATACTAATACTCCGGAGCATTAGACTAAATAAAACTAAAATGTTTCTATTTATTTTAACTTATATGGCCATTTTAGTAATAAACAGACCATAGAATCCTCTAGACCAGTTCTTTTATTTTATAGACTGACTCACAGAAAGGTAAAGCAAGGTAGGACTCAGCAGAGCCCTCATCTTCCCGCCCTTACAACAAAGGTCCTGTGATAGTCCCTTACTAAGGGAATTGCCATTGTTATGACTTTTCTTAGCTCCACAGTTAAAAATGTCCAGGTGGCAGTCTTTGAAATAGCTTTACCCAAGTTCTTTCTTAAACACCCAGTACAATACAATACAAATCCTGGGACTCACATTCAACCAACTGTGTGGGCTTTGAAGAAATTTACATTACATTTACAGTTGTTAAAACTTTATTGAGAAACATATATACATGGAGGCCCACACATGCTATGTTCCTGAAAAAACATGACGTTGCTAATATGAAAGGGAAATACATTGTATTCTACTCCGATTGTATGCCCTATATTTGAGGCCATAAATTTCATGTTCTGCTTTGAGTGTCTCAGCCTCACAGAGCCCCAAAGGCCTAACTGTGTGTTTCCCAGTTCTCGTTACATATGCTCCCCATCCCGAAGGAAAAGTTCCCACATGATTAGTTCCCCTCTTAGCCAGATCAGCTGCAGTTTACCTAGGCCACAAGCTGACAGATTTCACTTCCCTGCCAGCCCTCAAGATCATTCAAACAAACCAATCATGTCCTTCTGTAGGAATCAGGGCTCACCACATTCCTTTGTTACTGCAAAACCTGCACCCTATGCACCCTGCTTTTTCACTCTATTGTTGGGCACCACCCCTGTGGGATCCTGCATGGCAAACTGAACCCTCTTCTCCCTTAATGTAAGTATATATGACCAGTAAACTGCTGTAATTCATCTATGTCCAGTTCAGAAGTATGTTTTCAGCCACCTCATCCTATTTGGGGAGCAGTGGGGAGTGCCTTCCTTACCAAGTTGACTAATAGGAGGTGACCAGAATATGCTCCCACCACAGAAATCAAGGTCAGTTCTAGAAAGAATATTAGTAGCCATGACTCTGGTGCATAATTACTGATTTTTTTTTCTGATGGAAAGGAGGAAGGAGTATTCCTAGCTCTTCCTCTACACCACTACCCAGTACCAAATATTTCTACATCAGGGAGAGCAACTCCCATGAAACCACAGGACAAGAAGCAATGAGAACAGAAGACAGGCAGGGTATGCTCCATCAAGGAGGTTTTATACTCAGAATTAAAATGTAGGTATGAATTCTGGGTGGATAAGATAGCCAGTAATGCTTGACACTGTAGTCTACAATCATTCTATCTGAGCAGTGTTAGGGAACCTGAAGGTGCTATGGTTAGACTTCTCACTTTAGCCAAGCAGTCTAGTTGCTACAATAACTTGGGCTTTAGTGGCACACATTCACTGTAGACCAACAAAAATATCTACACACACTTCCAATTGATAAACTTGGCCTCAGTAAATCTCTCCTTTTGAAGAGGAGTAAATAGAAACAAGACCAATATGGGAAATAAAAATGATTATAATACATATAATTATCGCTGCTTACAAGAAACAACCCTAGCACAGAATGGCAAAGTTAAAATAATACTAAAAATGATAAGGAAGAGGAACTCATAAGAAAAAGAAGGGGAAAAAAAACTAGTATGTTTTCATTGCTGTGTCAGAATTCCAGAGAAAGTAAATTTAAGGAGGAAAGATTTATTTTGGCTTATAGCCTTAGATATTCCAGTCCTCGGTCAGATGGCTCCATCTGTCAGCTCATGGCAGCTAGAAGCAGGAGGTACATGAAGGTGGGGGAGAGAGAGAGAGAGAGAAAGAGAGAGAGAGAGAGAGAGAGAGAGAGAGAGAGAGAGAGAGAGAGAGAAGGACAGGGCCAGGAACAAGATATAACCTTATATCCTTCCAAGGCACACCTCCAGTAACCTTTTTCTCTAACTAGGTCCACCTCCTATAGCTTTCAGGTAAAGTTTAATTCAAAGGGACCCCAGGGAACTTTTTATATTGATATAAAGCACAATCTGAATTGAAGATTTGTTAATGGACATATCTTAAGTAATGAAAACAAAACAAAATCTTTTGGAAATATAGGATAGAATAGAAAAGCAATTCTTATGAATAGTTATATCACACTTGTCAGTTTTTTGGTGGAACAGGCAAAATAGCTAATAACATGGAAAATCAGAATAATGTGATTGATAAAAGTTTAAAGAGCACAACATTGTTTAATATAAAGAATATACCCTTTCATAAAATCTGAAATAAATCAATAGCAAACAAAAACTCCTAGAAATTAAAGACATGGCTCTCCAATAACAAATTGGTTAAAGTATAAATGTATAAATAAGATCTATAATCACAATGTAGTTAGAAAATGAGAAAAGTAGATTTACAAATTTAGAGATGAAAATTTTGCTCAGATATACATTTAAAGGCACATAGGTTTTCTTATTTATTTATTGTGGTATTGAAGATGGAACCCAGGATTACTCTACCATTGAGTTAAATGCCCAACCTTTTTTTATTTTCTTATTTTGAGACAGGGTCACACTAAGTTGCCCGGATTGGCTTCAAACTTGCTATGTTCCTGGTTTAGCCTCCATAGTCACTGAGATTATAGGCATGTGTCACCGTACCCAGCTCAGGTTTTCATTTTTAAAGTAAGAATAATGATGAATGAACTAAATATTTAAGATTAAAAATTTAAAAATAAATATTATAGATCTAAAGAAAGTAAGAGGAAGGAAATAAACATGAGGGAAGCAAATCAATATATTAAAATAGATTTAATAGTTTTAAAAGCTAGTGAATCATTGAAAGAAAATATAACAAAATACATAAAACTGGTGCTCGCTTCGGCAGCACATACACTAAAATTGGAACGATACAGAGAAGATTAGCATGGCCCCTGCGCAAGGATGACACGCAAATTCGTGAAGCGTTCCATATTTTTATATACAGAACAAAGAGAAAATATTAAAAGCTACAAGAGAAAGGAGGCAGATTACATTCAGGAGTAAACCAATAAGGTTAACAACGGATTTTTCATCACAGATGCTGAAAGCGAGAAGATCCTGGAACAACGTATTTCAAACACTGAAAGACAATGGATGCCAACCAAGAATTCTGTATCCAGCAAAATTAAGCTTCAGGTACGACAACGAAATAAAAATCTTTCATGATAAACAAAAGCTAAAAGAATTTGAGCCAGAAAACCAGCATTGCAAAGCATCTTGAGCAAAACACTACACGAGGAAGAAATGAAAAACAATAACCAAAACCATCAGTGGGAAGTGCCTCTATAAAGACAGAGGGCGGGGGGAAAGCTAACCATGGAGAAACAAACTAAATTAAAAAAAAAAAAAAAAGAAGATAAATAATCAAACATGGCTGGAAGTACAAACCATATATCAATAGTAACTCTAAACGTTAATGGCTTAAACTCTCCAATAAAGCGACATAGGCTGGTAACATGGATTAAAAAAACAAATTCAACAATATGCTGCCTCCAGGAGACACATCTGATTGGAAAAGACATACACAGGCTGAAGGTGAAAGGTTGGGAAAAAATATACCAAGCACACGGTCCTCGTAAGCAAGCAGGGGTGGCCATCCTCATATCGAATAAAATTGACTTCAAGACTAAATTAATCAAAAGGGATAAGGAAGGACATTATATACTGTTAAAAGGAACCATTCACCAACAAGACATAACAATTATCAATATTTATGCACCAAATAATGGTGCTGCGACGTTCATAAAACAAATTCTCCTCAAGTTCAAGAATCAAATAGACCACAACACAATAATTATGGGTGACTTCAACACACCTCTCTCACAATTGGACAGATCCTGCAAACAAAAGCTGAATAAAGAAACTATAGAACTCAATATCACAATCAACAACCTAGACTTAACTGACATATATAGAATATATCAACCATCATCAAGTGGATATACTTTTTTCTCAGCAGCACATGGATCCTTCTCAAAAATAGACCATATATTAGGCCATAGGGCAACCCTCAGTAAATATACAGGGGTGGAGATAATACCATGCATTTTATCTGATCATAATGGAATGAAACTGGAAATCAATGATAAAAGAAGGAAGGAAAAATCCTACATCACATGGAAAATGAACAATATGTTACTGAATGATCAATGGGTTACAGAAGACATACAGGAGGAAATCAAAAAATTCTTAGAGATAAATGAAAATACAGACACAACATATCGGAATCTATGGGACACAATGAAAGCAGTTTTAAGAGGGAAATTCATCGCCTGGAGGTCATTCCTCAAAAAAAGGAAAAACCAACAAATAAATGAGCTCACACTTCATCTCAAAGCCCTAGAAAAGGAAGAGCAAAACAACAGCAAATGTAGCAGAAGGCAAGAAATAATTAAAATCAGAGCGGAAATCAACGAAATTGAAACAAAAGAAACTATTGAAAAAATTAACAAAACTAAAAGTTGGTTCTTCAAAAAAATAAATAAGATCAACAGACCCTTAGCCATGCTAACGAAGAGAAGAAGAGAGAGAACTCAAATTACTAACATACGGGATGAAAAAGGCAATATCACAACAGATGCTACAGAAATATAGAAGACAATTAGAAATTATTTTGAAAACCTATATTCCAATAAACTAGAAGATAGTGAAGACATCGATAAATATCTTAAGTCATATGATTTGCCCAGACTGAGTCAGGAGGACACTCACAACTTAAACAGACCTATATCAATGGATGAAATAGAAGAAGCAATCAAAAGACTACCAACCAAGAAAAGCCCAGGACCGGATGGGTATACAGCAGTTTTACAAAACCTTTAAAGAAGAATTAATACCAATACTTTTCAAGTTATTTCAGGAAATAGAAAAAGAGGGAGCGCTGCCAAATTCATTCTATGAGGCCAACATCACCCTGATTCCGAAACCAGACAAAGACACCTCAAAGAAAGAAAACTACAGACCAATATCTCTAATGAACCTAGACGCAAAAATCCTCAATAAAATTATGGCAAATCGGATACAAAGGCACATCAAAAAAATTGTGCACCATGATCAAGTAGGATCCATCCCTGGGATGCAAGGATGGTTCAATATACAGAAATCAATAAATGTTATTCACCACATCAATAGACTTAAAGATAAGAACCATATGATCATCTCGATAGACGCAAAAAAAGCATTCGACAAAGTACAGCATCCCTTTATGTTCAAAACATTAGAAAAACTAGGGATAACAGGAACTTACCTCGACATAGTAAAAGCTATCTATGCTAAGCCTCAGGCTAGCATCATTCTGAATGGAGAAAAATTGAAGGCATTCCCTCTAAAATCTGGAACAAGACAGGGATGCCCTCTCTCACCACTTCTATTCAATATAGTTCTCGAAACACTGGCCAGAGCAATTAGACAGACGAAAGAAATTAAAGGCATAAAAATAGGAAAAGAAGAACTTAAATTATCACTATTTGCAGATGACATGATTCTATACCTAGCAGACCCAAATGGGTCTACAAAGAAACTATTAGAGCTAATAAATGAATTCAGCAAAGTGGCAGGATATAAAATCAACACGCATAAATCAAAGGCATTTCTGTATATCAGCGACAAAAGTTCTGAAACGGAAATGAGGAAAAACACTCCATTCACAATATCCTCAAAAAAAATAAAATACTTGGGAATCAACCTAACAAAAGAGGTGAAAGATTTATGCAATAAAAACTACAGAACCCTAAAAAGAGAAGTAGAAGATGATCTTAGAAGATGGAAAAATATACCCTGTTCATGGATAGGCAGAACTAACATCATCAAAATGGCGATATTACCAAAAGTTCTTTATAGGTTCAATGCAATGCCAATCAAAATCCCAATGGCATTTCTTGTAGAAATAGAGAAAGCAATCATGAAATTCATATGGAAAAATAAACGACCCAGAATAGCAAAAGCAATTCTAAGCAGGAAGTGTGAATCAGGCGGTATAGCGATACCAGATTTCAAACTATATTACAGAGCAATAGTAACAAAAACAGCATGGTACTGGTACCAAAACAGGCAGGTGGACCAATGGTACAGAATAGAGGACACAGAGACTAATCCACAAAGCTACAACTATCTTATATTTGATAAAGGAGCTAAAAGCATGCAATGGAGGAAGGATAGCATCTTCAACAAATGGTGCTGGGAAAACTGGAAATCCATATGCAACAAAATGAAACTGAATCCCTTTCTCTCGCCATGCACAAAAGTTAATTCAAAATGGATCAAGGAGCTTGATATCAAATCAGAGACATGCCGTCTGATAGAAGAAAAAGTTGGCTACGATCTACATACTGTGGGGTCGGGCTCCAAATTCCTCAATAGGACACCCATAGCACAAAAGTTAATAACTAGAATCAACAAATGGGACTTACTCAAACTAAAAAGTTTTTTCTCAGCAAAAGAAACAATAAGAGAGGTAAATAGAGAGCCTACATCCTGGGAACAAATCTTTACTCCTCACACTTCAGATAGAGCCCTAATATCCAGAGTATACAAAGAACTCAAAAAATTAGACAATAAGATAACAAATAACCCAATCAACAAATGGGCCAAGGACCTGAACAGACACTTCTCAGAGGAGGACATACAATCAATCAACAAGTACATGAAAAAATGCTCACCATCTCTAGCAGTCAGAGAAATGCAAATCAAAACCACCCTAAGATACCATCTCACTCCAGTAAGATTGGCAGCCATTATGAAGTCAAACAACAACAAGTGCTGGCGAGGATGTGGGGAAAAGGGTACTCTTGTACATTGCTGGTGGGACTGCAAACTGGTGCGGCCAATATGGAACGCAGTATGGAGATTCCTGGGAAAGCTGGGAATGGAACCACCATTTGACCCAGCTATTGCCCTTCTGGGACTATTCCCTGAAGACCTTAAAAGAGCGTACTACAGGGATACTGCCACATCGATGTTCATAGCAGCACAATTCACAATTGCTAGACTGTGGAACCAATCCAGATGCTCTTCAATAGATGAATGGATAAAAAAAATGTGGCATTTATACACCATGGAGTATTACGGAGCACTAAAAAATGACAAAATCATGGAATTTGCAGGGAAATGGATGGCACTAGAGCAGATTATGCTTAGTGAAGCTAGCCAATCCCTAAAAAAACAAATACCAAATGTCTTCTTTGATATAATGAGAGCAACTAAGAACAGAGCATGGAGGAAGAGCAGGAAGAAAAGATTAACATTAAACAGAGACATGAGGTAGGAGGGAAAGGGAGAGAAAAGGGAAATTGCATGGTAATGGAGGGAGACCCTCATTGTTATACAAAATTACATATAAGAGGTTGTGAGGGGAATGGGAAAATAAACAAGGAGAGAAATGAATTATAGTAGATTGGGTAGAGAGAGAAGATGGGAGGGGAGGGGAGGGGGGATAGTTGAGGATAGGGAAGGTAGCAGAATACAACAGTTACTAATAGGGCATTATGTAAAAATGTGGATGTGTAACCGATGTGATTCTGCAATCTGTATTTGGGGTAAAATTGGGAGTTCATAACCAACTTGAATCTAATGTATGAAATATGATATGTCAAGAGCTTTATAATGTTTTGAACAACCAATAAAAAAATAAATTAAAAAAAATACATAAAACTGAAAAATCCAATCAGGATACATGACAAAAAAACACAGAGGAAACAATAAGGTTTGGTTATGAATATGCAACATTACTGTCAAATATTATGGAAATGGAGTGATTATTTGTGAAAATATTTATTGCCAAAATTAAGCCAAGAAGAAATGAAAATACTTAATAGTCAATAAGAATGAGGAAAAGTCATAAAGAATGATCTTCAAATGATACATTAGGTCAGGAACAATGGCACATGCCTGTAAATCACAGTTATTAAAGAGACTGAGGAAAGGAGGATCGCAAGTTTGATACCAACCTAGGCAACTTAGGGAGACTGTGTCTCAAAATAAAAACAAAAATTAAAGGGCTGGGGATGCAGCTCAGTGGTAGCATATCCCTAGGTTCAACCCCCAGTACTGGGGGATATAAAAAAAGAAAGTCTGTTGACAAAAGATGTGTAAGTATCATCGTAACTCCAATGGTATTTTTTTCACTGAAGTGGAAAAAAACAATCCTAAAATTCATTTGGAACCACAAGACTCCAAATAGCTAAAGCAGACTTGAGCAAGAACAAAGCTAGAGGCTTTGTTCTAAATATACTACAAAGTTAAAGTAATCCAAACATAAGGTACTGGCATAAAAACATTTACATAGACCAACAGAGCCCAGAAACAGAGCCCACAAACCTGCACATTTACAACCAACTGGTTTTTAATAAAGGTATAAAGAACATGCAATAGAAAAAGGACCGTCTTCAACAAGTGGTTCTGGGAAAACTGAATAACCACATGCAGAAGAATGAAATCAGACTTAACCCACAAAATATCAACTTGGAATTGATTAAAAACTTAAACCTAAGATCTGAAACGTAAGATTAATACAAGGAAACCTATGTTTTCTTGTATTAATAAGGGAAGGGAAGCTGCTTCAGGGATACTGATCTGGACAATAATATCTTGGATATGATCTCAAAAGCACAGGCATAAAAGCAAAAAATAGACTAATGGGTTCATTGTACTAAAAATCTTCTGACCAACCAAAGAACACAAAAAAATGCAAACAAACAAAAAGAGCTTAGCAGAGTGAAGATACAAATCCACAGATCCACAGATTGGGAGAAAATATTTGCAAATCTTATGTTGGATAAGGGGCTAATATTTAAAATACATAAGGAACTCCAAAGTTCTCATAAATACAAAAAACTGAATAACTCAATTTTTAAAAAATGGGCTAAAAGGCTGGGGTTGAAGCTCAGTGGTAGAATACTTGCCTACTATGTGTGAGGCCCTGAGTTTGATCCCCAGGGTCCGGGGGTGGGGGGGAAGCAAAGGATAGATATTTCTCACAAGAGGTATACTAGCCAACAGATACAAGAAAAAAGGCCTGTTGTCACAACATCAGGAAAGATAAAAACTGAAGCCCATAGGAGATATCATTTCAGATGTGTTAAAATGGCTATTGCTATAGTTTGGATCTGGAATGTCCTCCAAAGTTCCATGTTTTAAAGGCCTGGTTACCAGCCCGTGGCACTATTGGGAATAGGTAGAACCTTGGGAAGGTGGGTCACTGGGGCGTTTGCATTAAAAGGGATATTGGCAAGCAGATATCTTCTCTCTCTTTGCTTCCTAGCTGCCATGAGGTTAACAGGCCTCCTTGGATGCTATGCGTTCCCACTAGGATGCTATGCGCTCCCACTAGGATGTTATGCTTTGCCACAGACTCAAAAACACTGGAGTCAAATGACTGTGGACTGAAATCCTGAGACAAAGCAAACCTTTTCTCCTTACAAGTTGATTATCTCAGGTATTTTGTCACTAATTCAGCTATTACCAAAAAGATGAAAGATAAGGGTTGGTGAGGCTGTGTTGCAGCCATTACTGAAAATTGTAAGGGGGTTCCTCAAAACACTAAATATAGAATTACTAAGTGATCCAGAAATCTCAGTACCGTGGATATAGCTAAAGGAATTGACATTAGTATGTTTAAGAGATGTCTGTACTCCCATGTTCACTGTTGCATTATTTGTAACAGCCAAGACACAAAAACAACTAACCTGTCCATGAACGAATTAAAAAAAAAATGTGTTACACATTCATAACACAATACTATCCAGCCTTAAGAAAATTCTGATATTTACAACTACAAGGTTGAGGATATAATATTGTATTAAGCAAAATAAACCTGTCATAGAAAGACAAATATTCCATGATTTCAGTTACATATAGAATCTAAAAACGGCAAACTCAGAAGCAGAGAATAGACTGGTGGTTACTAGAGGCTCAGTGGGAGACGGAAAGATACAGAAAGATGGACATGTTGGTCAAAGGGTAGAATTTCATTTTGACAGGAAGAGTAAGTTCTGAAGATCTGTTGCACAGCATGGTACTATAGTTAATAATAATGAATTGAATATTTAAAAATAACTATAAGAGGGAATTTTAAATGTTCCTAACACACACACAAAATAACTATGTGAGGTACTGGATAAGTTCTTTAGCTCGATTTGATCATTCCACTGTGTCTACATGTATCAGAATATCACTGTACTCCCTAAATACATATAATTATTATTAATCAATTCAAAATAAAACAAGGAGACATTAGGTCCTGAATGTATCTCTTAAGTTTCATGGAAAAACTGGGTATTTCATCTGGATTTGTTCAGAACACAGCAAAAGAATCATAATTGCTACCACATATTACCCCTTGCATGTACAAAACAATGATTTAATATTGGAAAAAACTATTAATTAAACATACAATAATGATAGATTCAATAATAAAAACAATTAGGTGATCTCAAGAGCTAATTAAGAAACCTCCAAGAAAATTTAACTTATTTAAATCTCAGAAAACAAGAAATTTCTTATGATAAAGCACATCTTTTAGGATACCTTTATAAATCTACAATATACTTCATAGAAAAATACTAAAGATGCATATTAAAGTCTTGAAGAAGATAAAATGTGACTGCTCTGGAGTTTTGAATCCTGATAGCAGAAGAGGAAATATTGTAATAAGGAGGGAGGTGGGCAAGGAAAGATGAAATATTGGGGAATGACACTGGCCAAGTTATATTGTCCTATTGTGTGAGTGTACAAATATGTAACAAGGAATCTCACAATTATGTATAACTATAATGCACCAATAAAATATGGAAAATATATTAGAAATAAGGATAAAAATTATATCTATTTAAAGATGAGAAAATTTTGCTGAAAACTTGAAGAGATCAACTTATATACCCTTAAAATTTGATAAGAAAGTTTAAAAACTTTTGTACAGATGAAGACATGAACATTAATAATTTTACTATATAATAATGATAATCCCAGCAAATTGTAGTGAGGGGAAACACTAATTGCAAAAGAAAAAAAAAGATCATAAAATTCCTGCAATATTATCAACAAGAAATTCTGAGATACATATGAAAAAAAGAAAATTTATTGAACTGAGTTGAAGAATATTGAATAAGGGCTGGGGTTGTGGCTCAGTGGTAGAGTCCTTGCCTAGCTTGTGTGAGGACTGGTTTCGATCCTCAGCACCACATAAAAATAAATAAATAAAATAAAGTTATTGTGTGCATCTACAACTAAAGAAAAATATTATAAAAAGAATATTGAATACATGATAAAGCCATGTAGATGGGGAATAAAACTCAGTGGTGGAGCACTTTCCTAGCATGAGAAAGGTCTTGAGTGCCAACCCCACTACTTCAAAAGAAAGACACAGGATATATATATATAATATTATATGTAAATATAATATATTATATATATATATACACACACACACACACATAACATTGTAAAGACTTTAGTTTTTAAAAAGTAAAAAAATGTTTTTTTTCATTTTATTGAAACAAGATAAGTTTGGGTAAAACTGATAAAAATAATTCTAAAATTCATCTGGAAGTATAAACCAGATAGAATGTGGTATCAATAATTGAAAAATAACCATAAAGAGAACTGTGATTAGTAACACCATTTGACCCAGCTATCCCTCTCCTCGGTTTATACCCCAAAGACTTAAAAACAGCATACTACAGAGACACAGCCACATGAATGTTTACAGCACCACAATTCACAATAGCTAAACTGTGGAGCCAACCTAGATGCCCTTCAATAGATGAATGGATTAAAAAAATGTAGCATATATACACAATGGAATTTTACTCAGCAATAAAAGAGAATAAAATCATGGCATCTGCAGGTAAATGGATGGCATTGGAGAAGATAATGCTAAGTGAAGTTAGCCAATCCCCCCAAAACAAATGCCAAATGTTTTCTCTGATATACGAGGTTGATTCACAGTGGGGTGGGGTGGGGGAGCATGGGAGGAATAGATGAATTCTAGATAAGGCAGAGGGATGGGAGGGAATGGGAGGGCGAAGGGATTAGCAAGGATGGTGGAATGTGATAGACATCATTATCCAAAGTACATGTATGAAGACACGAATTGGTGTCAACATACTTTATATACAACCAGGGATATGAAAAACTGTGCTGTATACCCGTAATAAGAATTGTAATGCATTCGCTGTCATATATTTAATCAATAAAAAAGTTCAAAAAAGTAATACCATATACAAAATATATCATAAAATTATAATAATTAAAAGGAATATGATATTAAGCTAAAGTCAGGTGACAGCTAAAGGGAATAGAACAGAATAGTCCTGAAATAGTTCTAAGATAACATGGGAACAACATGTTAAAAGATATATTACTAATTGCTTAATTTAATTCCATTCATTCTATAGTTATGGGATATTTATGATGTAACCAACTTTTCACAACATATACCAATTACATTGTAAAACAAGTTATTTGCTTTAACATCACAATGAAATTCACTTGGAAAAGAAAATTAAATTTAAAATGTTAAACCATTAAAGTTCCACAACCAGTGATGAATGAAATAAAATTAATCACAGTGAAAAATATTGACAGATTTTATGACATATACCAGCAGAACCTGTGTAAAACAAACTTGTGTATAAAATTACAATATTGAGTCAAAACCAGAAAACTACTAGCAATAAATATGACATAAGACACACATATAAACCATAAGAAAAAAAACATGAACAGTCCAAAAGAAAAGTGAGCAAAAGACATGACTAAGCATTTCATGAAAGAGGAAAGATACAAATATTCTAAAAAAAATAAAAATTTCAATTATGCATTTTAAAGAATACAAATTAAAGTAACAATAGAGTATCATTTTTGCCAATTTGATGACAAAGATCAAAACACTACTATGCTCACGTGAAACTAATACCTCGGAACAAGTGTTCCATCAAAATGGCAACATAATTGATGCAGACTTTAAGAAAACAATTTTGCTTTACTTCCCTATCATCTGACATTATTATCCTCACAGAGCGAATAATCCCATTGCTTCTTAACCTAAGGAAAAAACAAGTGAGGTACCCAAAGACAATATCAAAAAAGGCTCACCTAAGTAACATTATAAGATTGAAAAATTGGAAACAACCTAAACTTTCCATAAGAAGGGATAGGGTGTGTGTGTGAATGATGATATATACAACACAATTATCAAAAGAGACCTTTTTTCTCCTTGTAGTTCTGAATGTCATGACTGTATGCTCACAATATTATTTAAGGGAAGAATGAAAGGTGGGGACTTGATATAAATTTGTTGAATGAGCATTCAGCAGGATTTATGTAGACCCTGATTTAGTTTAAAATCTATCTTCACAAATATAAATTTAATTACTACACACATGCACACATACACAAATAGAAATATATTGAAAGAAAATTTACCCAAATCATAATTTGGCCTTTATCTTTTCAAAGTCTTCCCTCTCCTCTTTTGTTATTTGGATATATTTAGTCATATATTACATTTACAGCAAAAAATAAATTTAAAGCCAATTCGTCAAACATACTGGAAAAATTTGACTTCCAAAAATCGTTTCTGATTAATTTTGAAATGACAAAGAGGGTTGGTTTCCCCTACCACCAACCCTAACAATCAGTGATTCACTAACATCAATGAGACACTACTCTGTATAAATCACAGATTTACCAAAAACCTCAAGTATGCATGGCATACTTTTAAGGGATATCCCGTTTAATTTTTGATTCAAAACAAATTTCTGCTCTTTTTTTTTTTGAGGAAAATACAATATTTCCTCCTTTTCACTAACTACTACTTAATTTTGAATGTAATATAACTTAGAAAAATCTTAAATTATATCTCTTAGAAAATCTTCAAATGATAGCTGGACACATGTGCAACTATTTCTCACAGATCTATTATTATTATTATTATTATTAAATATTTATGTTTTAGTTGTAGTTGGACACAATACCTTTATTTTATTTATTTATTTTTATGTGGCACTGAGGATCAAACCCAAGGCCTTGCACATGCTAGGTGCGTGCTCTGCCGCTGGGCTACAACCCCAGCCCTAGATTATTATTTTTTAAAACCAGAGATTGAACCCAGGGTGCTTAAGCACTGAGCCACATCCCCAGCCATTTTTACATCCTATTTTGAGACAGGGTCTTGCTAAGTTGCTTAGGACCTCGCTTAGTTGCTGAGGCTGGCTTTAAACTTCTGATCCTCCTGCCTCAGCCTCCGGAGCAGCTGGGATCACAGTTATACACCATCACACCTGGCCCATTAGATTTTTTTAAAAAGTAATTTCATGGTGCTGGTAACCTTGCAAACGCACAAAATTGTTGACACAAAATTGAAATGGGTTTTATATCCTGCTTTATTTTAAGCACACTTTCACTTCACTATTGCTTTTTGCTTGGGAGCAAAGAAGTGTGCAATTACAAAGAAGTACTAGTCATTCTCCAGGGTGGATATACTTCTGCACCATGGGAAATAAACCTAGGGTAGTAAAAAGAGCTTTGGAATCAGGAACCCACCATTGCTATATAACTGTGGCAACTTATATAACTTTCTGAGCTCATTCTCTTCTTTGATATATTGGGGCTACAAGTATCTACCCCCAAAGAATTGTGACGATTTAATGAAATAATATCTTTGTGAAATGCATATAGCAAGGTCTGCATATAACTGACACTTAATAAATGTTAATTTCTTTCCTTCCTCCTTTCAGTAACCTGATTTAAATGCTTCATTTGAGATTCATAGCTCTCCTACCTGAGTTAATTTTTAAAACACATTAATTTTCATGATACCTGAAGGAAATAATACCTAACAACTGAATTCTAACTTGACTTTTCTCCAATTTTTCATATTTATCTAATAAGAACTCACGTTATTATTACCTTTAATTTACAGACAACGAAACAGAGGCACAGAGCAGCTGAACTGTTTGCCTAAAGTCATATAAAGGAGACAGAATAAATATTTGTTGAATGAGTGGATGAGCTGAGTTTGGGCCTTAGATCCACACATGCTCAATACTTTGCTCTGGATCATAATGTCTGCATTTTGACTTCAATTTGCATTTTCAGTTCTTGGGAATTGTGGATAAAAATGCAGTCAGGTTGCTGTTTCCAGGAAGGGACACTGTGTCTTTCAAAATTGGACAGAAATCACTAGGCATTGTTCACCTGAACTGCAGAGAGAACAAGCGTGGATGATATTTGCCATAACAAGCTTTCTTGTAAGGGTGAGTTCATTCTTTTGAAGAGCATTGGGAGGGAAAAACCCATCAAGATAGTGTGTTCTCATGATGATTTCAATGAATTATCATGGAAATGAGTTTTAGAAGAGAGGTAATGCTTTGTGATAATAGCCCGATAATGCCATTAGCTATGAACTGTAATTGTAATAGCATTAGTCAAATGAATATATCTGATATTAATTTGAGTGTCAAATATTTCTATAAGGTTCTTCTTGTTAATTAAACATCAGCCTTGGCATTATTAATTCAGTATCTAGTCAGTGCTTGCACATAGTAGGAACCCAATATGTATTTGTAGACTGAATTAATAAATCAGTCTTTAAGTGGAGTTATTTAAAATAGTAAAATATTAAATTTGAATAATTTCATGGACAGAACTAAAATTGATTTTTTGCCTAGGAGCTGCTTGTTAGTACAGTCTGTCCTTCATTTGCAACTCTACTTAGTTAATAGCAAAGACTTATTAATTTCAGAATTTTAGAAGAAAGCCTCTCTCATCTTTTGCATATTTGGAGGGAAATAGCCTTTTTTTCTCAAATGATTTTAATTCAAGTATAGAGTTCATGCCTTTTATCCTGTGTCATTTTAAAATCTAGAAGACATTTTCTGGCTTGCCTCAAGCACCTGAATATCAGTGAGCGTAATCATGCTTTTAGTAGTTTGGAATCACTGTTCATGATTACCAACACCAACTGGGCTTTCAACACTGACAGTGATCTTGACACCTGGCTTCTAAATCATCTTTTCTTGCTCTCAGCAAGTCCATCACTCTCTGCTCTCTCACTCCTCATCCTCATCCCCTTTGCTCTCACAGGTAGATTACTGCATATTCATAAAGGGAGGTGGGGGTTGGGGGGCTTCAAAGGGAGACTCCAGCCTCTTCCCAGTATTAGAACTATGTATCTCTTTGCATTTGTACCATCTTCTCTGTTGTCTTCTGTTTCAGTGCAGGAAAAAAGATAGAAATCAATCTCTCTTGGGTAGTTCCCAACAAAACTCCCTGTCCACTTTCTTAGGTTCCTGCTTTCATCAGTTCTCTCTTCTTTCACCTGCATTTTGAACTTCTCCATATATATCATGTATTATCATCAGTTAAATACACTCAGGCATCTCCCCAAAATAAAGAAGTATCTTCAACCCACACATAAAGTTCCCAGATAAAATACAGGATTCCCAATTACATTTGAATTTCAGAATAATAGTGAGTTACTGTGGATTAACATATTTAGCATGTCTTAAATACTTCATAAATAGTTTTTTTGTATATGCTCCCAATATTGCATGGCACATGTTTAAATACTGAAAAAAAAAATCTTTCACTGTTTGTCTTAAATTCAAATTTAACCACTCATCCTCTATTTTTATTTGCTAAATCCAGAAGTCCTACCCATATCCCTTTCTAACCACCACTCATTTCTTAAGTCTTCTGCAGCCCCAAGTTCTTCAGAAGAGTTACTTGAACATGATGTCTTTATCTCCTTACTACTAGATATTCTTCAGCCTACTGCAATCTTTGCATTTCCATTTCACCATTGAATGGTTCCTATTAAAGTTATCAGTGACCATAATGTAGCTAAATTTTATGGACACTTTCTTCATCCTACTGATTTCAAGTAGTATTGACACATGTACCATGCCCTGCTTGAAACAATCTTCTTTTATATTTAGTGCACACACATACACATTACCTGTGTGAATGCATCATGTGCATATATACGCACATGCGTGCACACTCACATACTCATGTAAATATACATATGTGTGTATGTAACATATAGGATACGCCCTCTCCCCAGCTGCTGTCTTTCTTTGCCAGGCTATTTCATCTCCATTCAGTCTCTAATGTCGAACATTTCAGATCTAAACCCTGGGCTTCTTTTTTCTTCATTCTTAATATCCACACTAGGTAATTTTATTTAGTTTTATGATTTCATTTTTATGTCAAAGGTTTCCATGTTTATGTATCTAATCAAGGTCTTTATTTCTGAGCTCCAGATATTTCTATTTAGATGTTCTGTGGTTATGCCAAACTTAGCATGCGAAAAAGTGAATGAGTGACAAATTTTAAAATCCATTCTTCTTCTAGTCTTCATTTAGTAAATGGAATCTTTGCCCACCCAGTGAGTTACTCAAGGCAGCTGAGATGCTTCTTTGGTGCCACCTCCTCCCTCCTGCATCCTACTGCATCCTAACTATCAAAACCATCACTAAGGGGCTGGGGTTGTGGCTCAGTGGTCGAGTGCTTGCCTAGCATGAATGAGGCACTGGGTTACATTTTCAGCACCACATATAAACAAATAAAGGTCCATCAACAACTAATAAAATATTTTAAAAAATCACTAAGCACTTTTTATTCTACCTTTAAAATAGAGCTTATCCCCATTCACTTCTCTCCACATGCCTTCTCCCTCTCAGGTTTATCACTTAGATTTGACTAAATTGCTTCAATTACACCCTTCTTGCTTCTCCCAAATCATTCTTTTTTTTTCTTCCAAATTATACTACCTCCACAGATCTTAAAACACCAATCGAACATATCACTCATCTAAAATTTTTTTATGATTTATTATTACATTCAAAAATTTTAAAAAATGCCTGTAAGCCGGACATTCTACATGATTTTTTTCTTTAACTCTCCAACTTGACTTCATGGCATTCTCTCCTTTTCTGGGAAAAAAAACCAGCCTTCTCTGATTTTCCCTTATGCATCTAGCAATTCTCTACCTCTGGGCCTTGTTAAATGTGCTCTCTATCAGAAATATATCATACCTAGGCTCAACACACTAAATACCACACATCCTTCTTGTTTCATGTTCCATACCATTTCTAGGCACTCAGTGTGGATATGCATGTGTATCTAAGCTACCTAGACTTATAAATTTGCCATATAGAGAAGGAGGCTCTACTAATGACATGGGTCCGTGAGGCTCTGAAGAATCTCAGAGTACTGCTTCATAGCATCTCATTCCAGTCTGGACCAGGAATTAAATTTGAGCAGGACAACTGAGCTTTGGATTTATAGAATACATTCTTTTTTTCTGAAGAATTTTAAAGTGTCACGCCAAAATACAACATACCAAAACATCATGCCTATGACATCATTGTGTGTGGAAGACTTTGCATCTAATTCTGACTGATGGTCATGAGCAGAGTTTGCCAGTGGGAGTTGGTGGGGGCCTGTCCAGTTAGCTACAGGAATGCTGTCACTGAGCCAGTTGACAAACAAATAGGCATGTTCCTGGCTCAATGTGGGTTACTGGGTAGCAGGCCACTGCTTTTCTTCTCTGAACCTAAAAATCTGCAGTCTCAAAACCCATAAGAAGTTGGACCTGAGTGATAGATCTGAATTGGAAGAAACATCTCTCTGAGAAAATAGGCATGGGCCCATGAAATTCATTTTTTTTTCTAGATGCATAAATATTGTCTTCTTTCAAGTTAACTGCAACTGCAAATTTCTGTTTCAAGAGTGACTCAGTGATTCACGCTGACATGGCTGTCACTGGCCTTAATACTCACAGATGTTAAATGAGCATTTTAAAAGATCTCATTTTTAATTTAAAATGTTCTTTATTTGAATTAAACAGTGAAATTCTTTGTGCCTCTCCTGAATTCCAAGGAGGAGGGACAAGGAGATCTACAACTTGACCTCTTGATTTTTGCCCAATTTTCCTTTTTCTTTTAAAAATTTTTCTTTGGATGCTTCCATCATCTGCACGCCCATAACTAAGATGTCATTTTTCACTGAGTTCTATTTTGTTATTTTTGTCAAAAGGTAAGTTTGAAGTCATGAGTGTAAGAAAATTGATCGTGCTGCTAATGGGATACAGTCGAAATAGGCAGTTTGACTGACTTCTTCACTCTCTATATTAGCATTGCTACTTTTAGATAAACTATTCCTGAAATGATTAGTGTAGGAGGATGGGTTTAGTCTTGTATCTTCTCCTTTAAAGCACTCAGAGTTAGAGATCCCAGAAGGATCAGTTTTCTCACTTGTACTGAAAATGTCACTCTAACAGTTATCTGTCTGCACAGTCAAGTTTTGAGAAATCTTTTGAATTTACCGCATTCACACCATTCTCCATCATGGTGCTAAAAATGACTAATGTAGCTTGGAGACTGGGAGACTGTGTTAGCTGATCTTCCTTTCCACTCATACACCAACACTCACACACACTCTCAGGCAGACATGCTCAGCTGACATAAATCCTTAAAGGTTGAAAATATCCTAAATGCTAAATGGAATGCTGAGGGGGTAGGGTGCCTAAATATAGACTTGTAGTGTTTGTTTCATTATGATCAGTTCTGTTTAAAAAATTGGGCTGGTGGTTTGACTGAATAGGCTGTTTTAAGCGAAGTGGGCCATTCTAATGTATGACTTAATTTTATATTAAAAAAGTTTGGCATTGAAGTTTTAAAATACTTTAATGTTATTCTTTTATCATTTCTGAAAAAAGTAAAGAGCCTTGTCCCCTTTTTTTTCATTAAGAGGAAACAACCTTAGAGAGATGATGACCTACCCCAAAGTGATATTTATTGTCAAAGGTTCACTCTCTTTTAGGGATCCTAATTAGTCACTACAAGCCAGTACAGGATCATGAGAATCAGATTATTGAAATGAACCTCCTTTCCTTTCTTGAGGAACAATATTGTGATGGCTAAAGGGACTGTCACAAACACAGATATATTCCAATGCCAGAAAAATATATGACAAAGTCTCCTGTGATGTCATTTAGGGAATGATTGAGAAGTGTGTGGGCTGAATGAGAGTAATTAGGTGAGTTGGGAGTTGATTACAACCAAAAGACGGGAATTAATTGATTGTCATTAATTTGCAATGAGGTCTGTAGGAATTTTCCATAAGGTTCTATTTTCAGTCCTGTCCAATTCAACAATTTTATCAATTACCTGGAAGAAGTCTAGGGACTTGCTTACTAAATTTGCAGATAACACAAAGCTAGCAAAGAAGATTAGTAATTCACTGGATGACAGAATCAAGTTTCAAAATGTCTGTTATTTAGTTTGATGGGTTGACATTTATTAAGGAAGAAGATAAAGTCCTGCATTTAATTAGAAAAAAAACATTGTGATGAGTGGAGCTGAACCCAGAACAGCTGCAAAATAATAATAATAAAACATTTCACGTTTTAATTGACCTGATGGTGTGATGTAACTACGGAAAAAATCAACATAATCTCTGTTGACATTCTGAGAGACAGTGTGTCTGTGTGTCCAGGCTGATAAAAGTTATACATCTATCCTGTTTGTACCTATCTTGAGTATTGTGTTTGATTTTGGAAACCATATTCTAAGAAAGATACAGGCAACTTGTTTGTTTAATGGATGGAGGGGCTTTGAGACTGAAAAATGAGGAAATCATGCAATATGAAAAAACAAGGGTGACTTTGTAGAATAGATTTCAATCTTGACTGAGCAATTACTATGGGCATTAATCACTGAATTAGGAAAACACAAAGTGAATTATATATTATCACTGGTTACATGGAAACAGACTATATTGACATTGAGGTGGTCTGACTCTAGAACCTATTCTTTGAACCACTATACCATGCTATTTCTAAGAACAGTTATCAAATGTTTGAAAAGTTGCTATGTGGTAAAAAAAATTAGATTTATTCTAATAAATATTATCAATAGAAGGACAGACAGAGGTTATATCTTAGCATAAAGAATTTTTATGGATGCAAGAGGATGTTAGTACATCTTCTATTTTTTGGTACAGTGTTAGACCAGATGATCTGTAAGGCAACAACTATAACATTGCAATTTCCTGGGATATGATTTGATGTTACACAATTTTATTATGAACAGAAAAAAAAACATAAAAGAAGAAGTAAATCCATTAGTAGCAACTGAAATGGTGTTCTTTTGAGAACAATGTTAGAAGTGTCCCACATTCTTTTTTGGGAGGTATCAGGGATTGAACTCAGGGGCACTCAAACACTGAGCCACATCCCCAGTCCTATTTTGTATTTTATTTAGAGACAAGGTCTCACTGAGTTGCTTAGCGCCTCGCTTTTGCTGAGACTGGCTTTGAACTTGTGATCCTCTTGTCTCAGCCTCCTGAGCTGCTGGGATTACAGTAGGCATGTGCCTTGGTGCCAGACCCACATCCCATTTTCTAAGATGTCCTCACTGTGTGTCCTTGGTAATCTTCCTTTCATGGGCAACGAATTCTGCGAACGTTATTTAAACTTTTGTCTCTCCAACTTGATGCTATATATCTAGATAATTATCAATGCTATGTCATGTGCATAAGTCTACCCCAGGAGGTTATATTGTAGAAGTAACAAATGCCGTTTTAACTTGAGGACCTCTAATAGTTGCCTGATTTTGGTGTGCTGAGGGAGTCACACCTGTCAGATACTAGTTGGGATGAGTGGAGCACTTTATTATTTTTTTCTGCCTTAATTATTATATTGAAAAAACAAGAATAACTGTCTTATCTCTACAAAACTGTTGTCATAAACACAATAATGCCTGTAAGAGCGCATTACCATACTGTGCAGATTCTCAATAAAAATTTAGATTTTCAATGAAATGTTTTTGCAAGAACAAACTATATGTAAGAATTTGCCAGACCTGGTTCCTGGAAGGTAAATGCTGGATCTTTTGAGTTTCTTGAAGGATTAGAATGTCTTTGTTATTTATCATAGGTCCCTTAGACCCCCAACTATTAATTTATGCTAGTGAGCCCTTAGTTCTAGTTTATGCTAATGAGATGACCTGAAATAGGGGCAGTTCAGACAGAAAGGCTGATCATGTGATTTTAGAGGGTTTGGACTTTGAGCCTAATGATATCAGCTCAACTTCTGGGGAAGGAAAGGAGCCTGGAGATTGAGTTCAACCATGTGGCCAATTATTCGATCAGTTGTGCCTATTCCATAAAACCTCAACAAAAGCTGGACTCTGAAGTTCAGTGAGTGTCCTGGTTAGCAATATTCTCCTTATTGTCACAAAGTGATGTGCCAAGAGGGTACTGCATCCACGAAAATGAAAGCTTCAGCTTTGGAGCCCTCCCAGGCCTTGCACTGGGTGCTTATCCATGTGGCTTATTCCAATTTGTATTCTTGTGCTATAATAAAATTAAATCATAATTATTGTGCTTTTCTGAGTTCTCTGAATTATTCTAGCAAACTGTCTAACCTGAGGGGGTCTGTGGAGGCACCCCAAACACAGCCAGTTTGTCAGAAGTGATGACTGCCCTAGTGTAGCTATGCTTATGGTGATCCTTTACTAGAAAAAGATAGTGCCACCTTGAGTATGCAGCTCTCAATCCTTCAAACTAGTAGCACAAGATTGTTTTTACCCCAGACTCTCCTGAGTTCTTTCCTTCACCTTCAAGACTGATGCAAACTGGGAGATTATGGGTTATCAGATTTTCTCAATCATTTCCTCCTTGGGATAAAAAGAGCTTGGAACCAGGGTTAGGTTAAGAGGGTCCTTCCAGAATGCTAGTCCACCATTCTTGGTTTTGCTGGCTTAACAAACAAATCTTTTTCCTTTTATTAAAGTGTTCTCCATGTATTGGACACTTGTGAGTGATGAATAAATGAACTTAGGTTCACTAACAATGGGGACTTCCAAATTTATGTCTAATGGCTAAAGTGAAGGTAGTTTTGGGAAGGACTTAACCTATGAAGTGTCTAACTCTGGGCAAGTTGCTTTTGGCATACTGATAAAAAACTTAGATTTATATAAAGGTAAACTGGTAGTAATATATTTGACTTTTCAGTTCTTTTAGAATATGTCAAACAAACATGATTTGATGATAGAAAAAATTTTAAGATAAAATTTTTGAAAATATCTTTGTTGAGTTATGAAAAGGAAACATGTTCAACACCTAAAATGTTTTAGATATAGATATAGGTGAGATCTTTCTAGGTTATTTTACAAAATCTTAATGCTGTGCTTTGTCCCTTGTTCATATACAAAGGATCTGATCATCAGAGGCCAGAAGCTTGCTGCAGTTTCCAGTTAGTTATGACACTTTGGGTTTGAGAGATCTTTGAGAAATTTCAACAATATATTACACCATTCTGTGTAGCAGAGGGCTTGGCAATTAATAAATATTAAATATGTAAATTTCTCAGATAATTAATTAAAAGCCAGGGTTTGATCTCAGACATCAATCAAGATTGCTAGGTTTCTCCCCTGAACTGTACTGTACCTACCCATATTCAGCACTCTCAATTTTATTGCTTCCTTGCACTCCTGGGAATATATTATGGGTTCAGAAATTTTTATTTTGCTTGCCAGCGTATGCCCTATGCCCAATATGGTAGCAGAAAAGGAGTGAGTCCCTGATAAAAAGTTTTTGAATGGAGACTTAACATTAGGAGCCTTAAGAGGAGTTTCTCATGCACAGAAGTTATTTTCTTCCTAATTTGAAAGCAGGGGTATTTAATTAGTTTGTTCTAAGAGAACACAAACCAACACTTTCTTTACATTGTTCTAAGTGCACAACCAGAAGTATTTTTGAACGTAAAAAAGAATAAGTTTGTGATATTTTACATAAAATAGGCAAAAGTAAGTTAAAATAAAATGCAAGCTACAGTGACATTTTAAAACATTTTTTAAAAAAGTCTTTGAATTTAAAATACAGCCAAAGGCATTTCACTGTGACTACTAATCATTATTGTCATCATGTCTGAATTATTTTTTTTCACCCACATGTGTAATTAAGAGTAGAATTCAAATATTTGCATCTGAATTTTTCCGGTTGGTTGTTTCTGTCTAAAAATCTACCTGAAAAAAATTTCCAAGATCATTTGTTATTTAACTCATGATTTCTCTTTGGTGATACAGACAAAGTTTGCAGCTAATCACGAGGAAAATATCATCCAAGTACCCAACCCTCCTACATGTGCACAGATGCTGACTTCTCTGTGGGTTGCCTGTGACAGCTATGAGGCATGGTTGAATATGGCCTCATTAAAAGACCTAATACGAATACAATGACCAGTTTGTTTTAGAATACACTAAAGAAAGACAGCAGACAGGGTCTCATGGGAAGTGACATTCTGTAATTACCTCCTCCTATCAAAAGAAAAACAATTCCCAGAAATTAATGAATACAGCAAGAGTCTATTCCCTATCTTAATTCTATCTTAATTGCAAAGTGGATCAATTAAAAAAAGACCACACTGGCAAAGCTCCCCTCTTAAGGTTTTGTCTCCCAGTTCCTTAGTCATCAAATCAATGTACATACACATACTATAAACCTATTTTTTACCTTCTGAGATGAGATAAATCAACTCCACCAGCAGTGCCCCTGTGAAACAACCAAATCCATTGAACAGTGTCAAAAAATTCATAGAAGTTTCTCTGATGGTTTTCGGAACAAATCTGTGTGCTATTATGGAGACTGAGAGAAAAAGAGAAGATCAAAATTTAGAACATTCTCCCTAAAACACTTTCATAGGTACTGTTCAAATTAATATTGATTGTATATCAAAGAAAATTTTCTAATAAGATTAAAACTTAGGTTGGACTTTAAGATTACTATTGTAAAATATGATACAGCTTACAAACGTCTTCAATGAATAAAATATGGCAAAAATATTCCCTTATACAACTATGAGGAGAATTTGATAACTTGGTAGTTGTGAGTCCTACTATATTTACCCAATTCTCTCCAATTTAAATATTTCTGATAAATTTTGGATTGACATGAGATCTGTACTAGGTGGTATAACAACAATGTATGAGATCTATGATTCTGTGATTCTATATAAACCATTGGATTCTATATAAACCATTGGATTCTTTGTGGAAAATTTGAATCTATCATATAAAATTTGCATAGAGATTAAAAGAATAGGCTCTGGAATAAAAAAAAGAATTCACTAAAATCTCATGTCAGCCATTTAGTATCTCTGTGATTTGAGTAAGTTAGTTGAACTTTCCACGTTTCGACGTCATCCTCAATGAAATGGGAATAATGTCATTACTCATTTGGCGAGGTGCTGTGAGACTTACCTGCTATCAAGAGCTACAGAGAGCACTTAGTACAATGCTAACTTGTAGATAGTGAAGGAGGATTAAAAATATAACAATATTAATCTTAACAAATCAAATAGCTCTTGCTTGTGCTAGGCACCGTATGTTATCCCATTTAAGAAGAGGGTATCTAGAAAGAGACGATAACTTAATCATTAGGTCTCCAAATGGTTATCTCTTCTTCTAAAATTATGGTTGGGGTACTGGTAATGGTGGTGGCAACTGACTGAAAGAAAATTATGGAAGAAAGTTTTTTAAAATGTGAACTAAAATTATTTTTTAAAATCAGAAATAGACTAAATAAGTATATATGATTTTGTATATACCACATTAACATAACCATATTAAAATATGCACGGCAATCTTTGGGATGCAAATTTAAAAATTTATTATACTATGACAGCTGAGATTTGCTTTAAAATAATACAACAGAGAGGAAGGAGGTATGGAAATGAGGATAGAGATAAAATAAGTTTGACCATGAGTTGAAAATAGTTGAAACTGTAAAATGTATATATGGATTTTATTTGCTAATCTCTCTCTATTGTATCTATGCTGAAAAATTGTAAAGAAATACATTAAGTAACATTAACAGTTTTAACTTTAAGTGTTGAATGATTGGATTTCTAATTTTCTTCTTACTCTTGTGCTTTGCAAATTTTCCTACAATGAGATCATAAATATTAAAGCTCATTTTAAAAAGAAAAGATAATAGAAAACAGATGTACTGTAAACACCAAGCCTTCAGTTTCCTTGTCTATAAGAAGAAATAAGCCTTATTTTCTTTTCCCTTTCCTCTCAGGAATATCTCATCCCTGGTTTACTTGTCCCTTTCCCTAGGAAAACTCCATATTTGCCCAGCACTTTTAAATGAACGTACTAATGCACAATCAAATGTACTAATGTTCCTTCTTGCATTGATGGAACATTTCTGATTTATTTTGTGTGTCCTCCACATGTATTTATTTTACTCATCCCAATAAACATTTAGGGAAGTCCCTATCTGGGATCCAGGAAAAGTGCTGGGCACTGGGCTGAGCATGGAAAATGTTATTAGTTTATCTTTCCTAGATTTTAAGCTCTGGAAGGGCAGAGAGCAGAAGAATGCACCTTACACAGGGCAGTGCTAAGAAGGCATTCAATCTCACAGCGATTGCAGATGAAGGTAATAAGGGTGATGCATAAAATACAGTGGAGAAGGTCTTCTAATCTTGTGGCAAGCCCCACAGCTCTTGTGTAGTGCAAATCACCAGCAGGAGCCTAAAGCCAAGCCCTGGAGTATTTTCAGGAAGGTCCAAATGGGACTATGACAGTATGCTGAAGGGGGCCTTGGAAAGAATTGATTCACAGCTATAGAAAAGATGTGGCTTATGAACTTTCCTCTCTATAAATATGAGGAGACAAACAATGGACAGAAAGAGTAAGTAGGTCTATTTCTTTCTCTGAGAAAAAGCAGAACGTACAAGCCCATTATTACTCTGCTGGTTAATTATTAATCCTATGCTTTTCTCTTGCTAGAACTTCTGGTGCGGTGTATAATTCATGAACACACTTTGCCAGCTCTCTGCCTGCTGGTTAATCTCTCTTTGGTGTCATTTTAGTCGTTTTTGAAAGTCTCCAGTTCCCTTTTATAGGACTTAGTTTTTCAAGTCTTCAAATCTCCATTTTCAGGCATCTACTTGCATGTTCTGATCTTTTTCAACTTTAGTGATCATTAACTTGATTTTTTAGGCTACAAGAAACTTCTTGCAGCCCATTAGAATATAGATATTATCAACAAGTCTGTCACTGTTCTGAAATTTCTATTCTACTATGAGGACACAAAAAGAAAAATTCAAAGCATATGTGAAAGCTGTTTTTCTTGCCAACAGGAGCTAGAAATGTGCCTCCAGGTGGTAGCTGGTTACTGTTTGCAAGGATGCCATATAACAGTATAAGCAGACCACAAAATATAGGGCCATAACTACCTTCCTAAGGCACCTGGTGCTGGGGACTCATTGCTGGGATTCTTTTTGACTCCAGTTGTTCTTAAACAGTAAAAATATGTTTATTGTGCTCATGAAGTTATTTTGAACATGTAGAGGAAAAATACTACAATTTTAGAAAATGGAAGTTTGTCCTTTATCACTTTTGGACTCTTATCTCTAAAAAAACTCCAGCTTTAAATCTTGTGTTATCAAAATGTATTATGTATTACCTTTCTTTTGTGCTGTCATTTACCATCTGGGACATTTTCCTCTATTTCTCAAAGTTGCCAGACCCTTTCTGTGTCTTGTGTTCTCTAGTATTGCTCTGGCATTAATTCTTGGCTATTTTAATATATATAGAAATCATCTAACTTTCAGGCTTCCAAGTCTTGGTTCCTTGGTTCTTTGACCTCCAGTGTCACTGTCTTCTACCCCTTTAGATTCCACTCCATTTACACGCATAATTACAGACTGTACCTTGTGCCCCAGATTAGGGCCAGCCAACTTAGCCAAGAAACGTCCATCCCACCACTTATTTTTATAAAGTTTTGTTGGAACACAGCTATAGCAATTTGTTACCCATTGTCTATGGCTGCATTTGAACCACAATGACATAGTTGAATACTCATAATAGAAACTGGCCTGCAAAGCCTATTTATTATCTGACACTTTACAAAATATTTGCCAACCCATGTCCTGAATTAGTAACTGCTCACTCCATAATCTCAATTTCTTCCTGCCCTGATTACCACCTTCTATCTCTCCAACTACTCTCCACTACTTAACCATTAAAATATCACAAGCTCTACAAAATTTTTTTGTTGCTTTCTTTTTTTGTTTTTGTTTCGTTGTATTTTAGGGATGTGTTTAAGGCTCCCACAGCAGCGTTAAGCACATTTTAGTATTTTTCGAATAAGCAAGCACGGGTAATGAGACAGCTGGAGTACAAACTACAACAAACAAAACACATAATTTGAAAAGTTTTCTAATTTTTTCTCATTTCTCTTGTAGCTTATCTCCAATGACCACATGGCTTGGTAGGGCAGTCCACTGACATTTATGGACTGATCCACTGTGCTTTCTTTCTCAATGCCAACGGTGTAGGACATTATCAATAGTTTAAAAAAATATAGTACAATATAGAAATTGCTGCAGATTTCATTCATTCATTGGCTTATTTAATAAAAATATATTTATTGATAACCTACTCTGTATGTGTAATTTTCAGGAAAGAGAAACACAAAGAAATATGAGTACAAGCCAGGAGGACAAGCATCCTGCCTTCAGGGAGCCTTGGTGAGAGGAAGTAACACAGCAAAAGCAAATAAGGTAATTTCAAATTTTGATAAGCACAACTAAGGTATAAAAGAAAAAAGGAAAAGAAAAAAAAGAAACAGCAAAGGGTTGGAAAGTTATAGGATGATCATGTAAAAGATAATAATAATGACTCACAGGACAACTGGTAATTACCAAGTACTGTTTGTATATAAGGCACTGTTCTTTTTGCTTCATATGAAATATTGAACTAGTCTTTTGAATAGCTCCTCATTTTATGGATGAAAAAGGCTCAAGAGTGCAAAATAATTTTCCTAAGTTCATACCACTAGTCAGTGGCAGAATTGAGTTTGAACTCAGGTTTGTCCAACTTTAGGACCAAAGAGCTTAGCCATTATACTGCACTGCCCCCAGGAGAGTAATTGTATTTGTATACCATTTGATTTCCAAGGAATGGCCTCTCATTCCCATGGACTTTTATCCCATGATATAGTTCAAGGCCATGCCCCCAGTGACATACTTCCTTCAGCCATGTTCTACGTACCTATAGTTACCACCTGATGTCCATTCAAATCATTAATCCACTAATGAAGTTACAGTCCCATGCTCTAATCATTGTTTAAAAGCTGTACCTCTGTACCTTGCTGTATTGGTGATAATGCTTTCAAAACATGAGCTTTTCAGAACACTAAAGATCCAAACATTACAGCTGTGATATTGAGGAAGAATTGTCATTATTTGTATTTTAAAGATCTGAAGAAGAACCTCGGAGATTAAGTGAGATCCCAAGGTCACGAGGTAGTCAGTAAAAAGCTGGAAATCAAACCAAGACTTCCTTACTCTGGCTCATGTCCCTTGTAGCAGAGAAATATATGACAGAGTTGGCTCAGTTTCCTGATGTGTAATTGAAAGAGGATGGACTGAGTGACTTGTATTATATGATGTGCCTTTTAACTGGCAATGGTTGTGAGTATGCTGAGCCACTGTTGCTAAGCTGGTTAGGATTTTCCTCCTGTATTCATTCACTCCCTACCTTACTCCACATGTAGCCCAGAAAATCTTGGCTGACTACTTCCAAGAGTCTTTTAGAAACAGCATCAGGGAAGATCACTAAGTTTGCATAGTGGCAGTCAATTACCCTCCTTTTGTATTCCTTGCATTGTTAAAAAATGGTGTTCCTATCATAGACTGTCACAAAATAACTTATGCAAAACATATGGAATAAAATGATTTAGCATGATAAAAAGAGGGTGATGCACCTATGTATTTGTGACTACAGTTATACAAATTTAATTTTATTTTGATTGTTTAAAATGAATTGTTTGGTGTCATATACATGCATATCTGAATGTAAATACACATTTATTAAATATATGTATTTAAGGCATTTGGAAATAATTTTGAAGAAAATAGAACCATTGAAGATTTTAGGCACAAATGAAATGATTAGAATTGTCGTTGTAGATGATTATTCTAAAGGTTGTGAACTGGTTATAGAAGGAGAGAGTTACTGGAGGTAGGAAGACAGAAGTTATAAAAATATTCTCAGTAAAGTATAACATGGGCTTGAGTTACAATTAGGGAAATATAAATATAATATAGAAACACAAGTCATGATAGGTCACACTGGTAGATGTATGTACACACACACACAAACACACATAGACACATTTTGCTGCACATTTTAAAACAGGAAGTTACTGAAGCACTGTGACAAATTTTAAAGTGGATACTTTAATTAATATAAGCAATCTAGATAATACAGAAACCCTTGATATTTAATAAACTTATTTTATTAAACTAGTGATCACATTTAATCTAGTATAATTTAATTTAAAGACATTGAGTCATCAAGAAAATTGGGTCAAGTATTCATTTCATTTGCATGTTTATACACTCTCAAAATACATTAAATGTCATTTTTAGAGGGAGTCTGTGTATGAGTTTATCTGTGAATAAGAGGGAGGGAAGAGGGAAGTGGAAAGAGGGAAGGGTTGAAACAAGAGTCTTCATTTAAGCCTGCCAAGGTTGTCTCCTAGGTTTTAGCAGTTTGCCTCTTCCTGTCCTGTATCTGACCAAATGATTATTGCCTCTAATCAGTTTAGCAAATCTTTCATTCCATCTATATCCAAGCAGAATAAATAACTATTATTTGTGTGATAGAGGAATGAAGAAAAAATATATATATTTTTTTCAATGAGGGTGTTAAATAGGCTTGTTTGAAGCGCTAGGGGAAATCTCTAGCAGTGATAGATCACCTGCCACTTCAGTTGTTCCTGTCTCCAAGTGCTTTGTGTAAAGGTCCAGTGTTTTTGACATGAGTTGATAAAATTGTTACTCACGGGCAGGGTTTACCAGAGTTTCAGCCACTCCAAGTAAAACGTACTGAAGAACCAGGTGGAAACAGGGCATGGAGGAAACAGGCAGAACTTGGCCTAAAAGAGGCTGCTCCAGCGGTGGAAATTGTTTTCTGTGTATTTCGGAGAAGCCAGCTACCATCACAGACAACGCAGCAGAAAGATTTCCAGCAACTAAAGGAAAATAATTTAAAAAATTAAAGAAGAGATAGAAATCTGTGTAATAGGCCATAGTGTTTCTTACATGTTGACACCAAGGGATGTTTCCTCAACACTTTCCCCCCTCCCTGGGGAATGTCCTGACTCAGCTAACTGTTGTATGGTCGGTCACCTAGTGCTTAGCATCTGGCCTCTGAAAGGGCTGAGTTCACTCTCTGTTGCCTGGCTCACTGGTTATATGACCTCAGGCCAGCTATTTAAGGACAGTATCATTTTCCTTGGCTCTGAGATGGGGCAATGATGCTTTGCTTTGTAGGGTGGTTGTGAGATTTAAATAAGATGATGTTCTGGTATTATAAGGGTTCCTGGTAGGAATTAATAACCATTATGATTGAAGGTAAAACAATAGTTTTAAACCTTTATCCCCAGGTAAAATATATTATTCTAGATTTAAAAAAATAGATATATATTTGAATCAAAATGATTTTGGGAAAATTTAAAATAAAATTATCTCTTCACATAGTTTTAATATTTAAAAAATGATTTCAAAATAACATGAAGGCATATAAGTCTTAGTTTTCTGTCCTAAGAAATATTTGCAGAAAAAGTAAAGCAGCTAATCCAGAATTGAGGGCTAGACACTTTTGTTTAGAAGAGATTTTTAAAGAGGATAATTAATGAAGAGAAATGTATAAATGCAGGCAGTTACTCATACAGTGGTCACACCCTTGCTCTTCCCTTTATTTTGCCTTTAGGTATTATATAGGACATTTTGGTTGCAAATGAGTAGGGGTTTTGTTACAGAGTTTGTATCTACTCTGACCATTCCATTTCTCAATTCATCATTCATATTACTGGACTTAATCCTATGATTGGAGCAGAGGCAATCTTTGGCTTGATGGAATTTACTTGAAATTTAGAGATAGTCACATTTTGCTAAGTTGCATAAAATTTTAGATAAGGCAAAGCTTTCAATTCAGAAAAATCAATCTAATGTTTAAATAGCTTCTTGTTTATTTTGGTTGATAGAGAAACTGGTAGGTAAATTTTTGATTATATCTCAGCATTTAAATGTGTCCACAAAGACTGCTTTTTACTGGGTCCCCCCGAAATGAAAGATATTTAAAAAAAGAATATCAGTTAAAAACTGTTTGAGGGAATTTTTACTTATCACTATTTTAAATTTAGTTCTGTATAGGCCCATTCATAGAGAAGCAGACATTTGGGTTCTTCTGTAAAGGATTCATAAAAATATCAGTCTCATAAATTATCACCTTTAAGATAAAATTCCTCACAAATTGCATTTATCTTCATTACTTAACACTTTATAAACTCATCAGAAGGAATACTAATATGTCACTTCGTATTTAATATTTACTCCATTGCTGCTACACGCAAGGTAGTATGCTGGGCACAGTGGTGTTTATAAAAGGAAAGTCTGTTCTCAGTCATTGCAGACTCATATACTGTTTTGGGGAATATATAAAAAAAAGGACTCATTTCTAGTTGGAGAGGTGAAAAACATCATTTTGCTTTAAGGAAAGAAGGGTTTCCATATGAAAAGGTGAAGGCATCATAGATGACACAAACAAAGACGCAGAGCTGTGAAAGTATCATACAAATTTCCAGAATGGTGAGAAGCTCAAGTTATTTGGGAATCAGGGGAGATGATAGATTGAGGTCAGATCATAGAGGCATTTAATACACTTTGGAGGAATTTAAAAATTACTCTGAAGATAATAGAATCATTGAAGATTTTAGACACAAGTGAAATGATGAGCCTTGCCATTTAGGATGATTACTCTCAAGGTCAGGTGCTGGTTGATAGAACGGGAATGACATTGGAGGTGGGAAGACAGGAGGTTATAAGAATAATCTTGTAAAGTATAAAAGGGGCTTGGGATACAATCAAGACTTCCACGTACTTCAGGGACACACAAGGAGGTGGAAACAGAGTGGGGGAGAGTCCACTTACGAAACCATAGGAGTGAAGCAAGGAGCAAGGAGGAGGCAGATGCTAATATTGGGAAGAGTCCTGGTGACTGCAGAGGTGGTACTGACAATGTAAATGAGATCCACAAGTAGATAAAGAGAAAGGAATTTAATTTGGGGTTTAACTGGAGGTACAAAGGGGTTCTCTAGATAGAAATGCTTAGGAAACAATTGAAAATATGAACCATAGCTCTGGAGATGGCTTGAATCAAAAGAAAGGTTAATTATATCATTTTCTTAGAGTGGAAGTTTAGAAGAGTTTGGGCGTATTCAGATGGTATGGCCAGAGGCTACAGTGAGACTTTAGGATCAGGTGAAATCAAGAGAGGATTGAATTGGGGCTGGGGATGTGGTTCAAGAAGTAGTGCGCTCGCCTGGCGTGCGTGCGGCCCGGGTTCGATCCTCAGCACCACATACAAACAAAGATGTGTCCGCCGAAAACTAAAAAAAAATAAATATTAGAAAATTCTCTCTCTTTCTTTCTAAAAAGAAAAGAGAGGATTGAAAAGGTAGAGAGGAGAATATCTAAGCAATTGCATTTGAGACAAGCAAAAAGAATAAAACTAGTGAAATAAAACATCAGGAAGGTTTCAAGGAGGAAGACATACCAAACAGAACTTTTGAGTGCTTCTCCTTCACTCTTCCCAGACTCCTTCACATCCTTTAGATTTGCTATTAGGAGTCCCTTTTCCTTCCCTCCATCTCCAAATATATCATTAAGTTGTGTAGATTCTATTTCTAAAATACATGGAAAATTGACCTGATTCTCTTCATGGCCACTGCCAACATTCTAAGCCAAATTATTCTCATTTTTAACCCAGACTATGTGCCATAGCATATTAAGTGCTCTTCCTGCTTCTACTCTTGTCCATGTCTAACCTATCAAGCACCCAATCTGAGTGATCCCATGTAAATGCAAATTGAAACGTAACTCTTCTGCTTAAATCCCTTCTATAGGTCTCCATATGATTCAGAGGACACCCTAATCCATAACATGGCCTACATGATCTTGCCTGTGCTTGTTACTTCTTTCTAATTGCTTGCCACTTTCTCTTCTCTGACCATATTTCAGCCTCATTGATCTTCTTTGTCTTTCTTGTGTATCTTAGACTCTTCCGACTTTAGGGACTTTAATTTGTTCCTACCTGTAAAACATTTTCCCCCACTCTTCATGGGTCTAATGCCTATTTGTCCTTCAGATATGCACTTCATAATCTAAATTAGATCCTGCTTGTTATTCTCCCCATTATATCCATCTTTCCACCATATTTACCATAATTTGAAATGAAATGTTTTTAATGTGTTCATGTATACCATGACTGTTTCAGTTACTTGTTTGGAAGTTTCCTAGAAGATCAGATAACACAAATTGGAAATGATTGGATTTGATTGGAAATGATTTTGTTTTGTTTACTACTTTACTACCAAGACAAGTTCCCTGGTCTACCTTAGGTAAAACACACACACACACACACACACACACACACACAAGTAAATGACCACAAAATTCAAAATCTGGAGAAACAGAAGATAAGAAAACATATGACAAGCCAGCTGTGCTGATGAATGGACTATTGGTTACCATTTACATTCAACAGGACTCCCATGATGAAATCATAAAGCAAGGATTTGAATTAAGAGTGGGGGTGAATGTGTATAAGTTTGTGTCATCTAATCTTCTAGGAAGTTAGATGTGTAGAAATGGAGAACACTAAACAATTTGCTTAACAATTTAGCAGGATGACAAGAAACTGTTTTGTAAGAGGTGAAGACTCCTTTCTGTTTCTATGCAGAGAGGAAGAGCCAGTAGAGATGAGAAAAAGTTAAAGATATAAGAGCAAGAAACAAATAATACAGAAATGTCGTAAAGAAGACAAGAGAGAAGAAGAAGGATAGTGAGCTCCAAGAGGATGATGAAAGCAAGGAATAAAACAAGCTCCTTAAAAGGAAAATATACATATATATTCAGAATATATATTCAGAATATAGAGAAAACTGAGGAACAGAATGGTGAATGTGAGGCAATATGTACTATATGATCTTGATTTTGCAACTTAGATAGAGTAGTTAGATAGATAGCAGAGAACAAGTGGATAGGGATGAAATAGAGACAACAGAGGGGGAATATTTTGACAACCACTATTGGGTTTAGCCAAAGACAGGAAGTCTGGTGAAATTAAAGTTGTTGTCTTGATTTGTACTTATGTTACTGAGGCTTTTTTTTCCCCTCTCAAAGTGCAAGAGCTGAATGATCCCAGACAATGGATATACAACTCAATACTTTTCCAATTTATACTTATCTTTTGACATAAAGTAAAACAATTAGAATGATAATGCATTATATAATTTGTTTACAAAATTTAGAGGCATTTTAAAAATGTTTTCACCAAGAGAATGAGACATTGGAGGATTTTTATTTTTAGTTTAGAAAAGGGAAAAAGTTCTCCAACAATTATATTCTTCAATTCATGATTAATCAGGTTTAGGACTTAGAGAATGGCTAAGCATCTCTCTGACTGAATTGTCTCTACCACCAGAGCCAAGTATGACTCACGCTAGGTGTGTGGCTGTCAGTGGTCAAGTCACTTTACTTCATAGTCCTTGATATCTTTTGCAAAGTTTGGTATGAGCTGAGATGCAACGGTAAAGGTTCTCTGCAGGTTGGAAAGAGCTATGAAAGTTTAGGAGAGTTTCAAGATTCTGCTCTACAACAAAATAGATTTTTATGTCTATTCCAATATTTAAATAGATATAAAGACTGCTAGTTAAGATGGCTGAGTGATCATGCAATTTTGTCTCTTTCCCCTAATACCAGTTAAATGATAGTAGAGAAATTTTAGAAAGGGAAAATATCAGAGAAAGAGAAAACACTGGACAGGAGATTAATTTTTTTAAATTAGGAAGAGAACTGATTTAGCAATATGAATGGAAGCTACAACCTAAACTGCTGAAAGAGAAACTTAAAAATCATAATCCTAGTTACCTTAAACAATCATTTAGGAGCTTACAACTTGGAGACCCTGGCTACTTCAGAAAGTAGAGATAAGAATCTCTCAGTCTCTTTCTCTCTCTCTCTCTCTCCCTCTCTGTTTCTTTTTCTTTACTTTTTTAAAGAAAAAGTAGTTAATTAGTCTTTATGTGTGATGCATGATAGCATATGAAAAAATTCTTAAAAATGTAAAAAACAAATACTATTAAAAGTAATAGGTGAATTCAGCAATGTTACAAGTTGCAAAGTCAACCTACAACCTGAATTATATTTCTATATAGTAGGCAATGAACAACTGAAAATACTTTTTAGATGCCATTTACACTGGAAGGGAATAACACACTTAAGGAAAAGTGGGAGGATTGGTTGAAATTCTGCATACTGAGCAGCAAGATTCCCAAATCTCTACTTCTACAGTGAAGAGACTGGAAGTTGCAGAGTTTAATTAGGTGTGACCTTAGACTCAAGGAGGAAGGGGTAGGCTGAAAATGGGGAACAAGAACAAATTATGATTCTGAATGTTGAAGAATCCCCCACTCTACCTACAATGCCTCACTCTCAGCACTAGGGAATATTCTCAGATCAGGAGATTGAAGGGATCTTCTCTCAATAAACTGAATGACTCCTTGAAAAGAATTCTTCATATATTATTTGAGGAACAGAACTGATTTAGCAAAATGAATGAAAGCTACAACCTAAACTGCTGAGAGAGAAACTTAAAAATCATAATCCTAGTTACCTTTACAATAACATGACTGGTTCCCTGAAAAATGATTTTACAGGGAAGCCCACCTTTTGATAATTTCTACCTCTGTACATGGACATACTATCCACAGTAATACAATTATCCTCATAGTCATATTATTATTGGTCATACTATTCTGTTATAAACCATATGAGTGGACAACTGAAGATCATCAGACACTTGAGAAGAGTTTTCAATATGAAAAAGACAAACAAGAAGTAGAGATAATCTGTAGTTAATATTCTCAGAGAATTTGAATATAAATAAATTTCCATGAAAAATGAATAATAAGAAAATTTAGAAACCAAATATGACTGTTCTAATTAAAAATTTATAGACCATTTGGAAGATCAAGTCAAAGACATGTAAGAAATTAGATCAACAACCAAAAAAGAACAAAAGGAAATAAAAACAACCAATTAACCAAAGAAACAAAAAACATACGATTGATTGTAGCCATTTGGAAAGAAAATGTTAAGAGACTTGGGTTATTTTAGGAAGGTCCAACATCTGATCAATAGGAGTTCAAAAAGAAAATACAAAATAGAAGGGAGGAAATTATTTTTATAAAATAATATATATGTTTTTTTCTGATTGAAAGAGTCCAAATGAGTCAACAGTATGGTGATTGAAAAAGATCATTATCAAGGTACAATAACATGCAATTTTAGAACATCATGGATACAAAGAAGAGACTTCCAGTTAGGAAAAGAGTTCATAAAAACAGGGATCAGTATCAAAAGAGGGCTGGAGTTCTCAATAGTAATTTAAGTTTCAGTCTTTGGATTCCTCTTTAGATTTTTGAGGACCAGGGTTGTAGCTAAGTGGTAGAGTGTATACATAGCATGTGTCACACCCTGGGTTAATTCCCATAATGGAGGGGAAAACTTTTTTAGAATTTAGATTATATGACTGTTTTCTAAGTCAGCCCTCAATCTAAATAATTAAAGGCAATCTAGATTTTTAAAAAATCACACATTTTTGATTATCATCTATGCTATATAAAACAGCTTATATTTTGTCCCTGAAAGTTTATAGCATTTTTAGCAATAGCTTAGATCTGGGTCTATAATTTTTGTTTTCTATAAATGACCAATAATAAATATTTAAACTCTGTGGGATGAAAGGTGAAATCAATCAAAGATAGGCAGGTACTTCTGTATTAGGAAAGAACATAAATTTCTCAATTTTTTATGAATTATATTAAAAATAATAATTTATTTGAGAGGATAATGCCATTTAGTTGGGTTTCAAAGTTAATATTTTCTATCACCAAATAAATAGCAAATGTTCACTAATGAGAACCATTCTTTGCTTATAAATCATACAAAAACAGACAGTAGACCAGAACTGGTCCATGAGTTACAATGATTGACTACCTTTTGGTTTAGTCATTGGCTTTATGACTGTTATTGAATTTTACCTCTGGCCTGATAATAGTGGGGTTTTACTTGGGCCACTGTTGCCTGAATACTTGTGTGAAATCCACGAGAGCAGAATTCTGCCCTTTTCCTCCATTCTTGAAATTCGTTGTGTTTTGAATGACCAGACTGTAGGTATGACCTGACAGCTTGTTAGACATGCAGAATCTCAGTTCCTCTTACCTCCTGCAGAACAACTGAATCAGAATCTAGATGAAAACTAGATATCTAGATGATTTCTGTACACCTTAAACTTTGAGGACTGCTTTATCATAGAGCATTATCAAACCTGATAGAGCAAAGTCCAATAAAAGATTGTTCTCCAATTTCAAGCAAAAAACATATGCTTAAATTATTGTATTCTATTTGTGCTACGAAAACAAAATGCCTGACTATTTTATGAAAAATACAAATTTATTTCTTATAGTTTTGCAGACTGGGAACACTGTTCTCTGCTTCCAAGATGGCCCCTGGAATGCTGCCTCCTTCTCCAGAAGGCGAAGTGCTCTGTTCTCACATGACAAGGTGAGGAGCAAAAGGAATAAACCTTCAGGCCCCTAATCTGATTAATTTACTTAGTAGATACACAGATGTATCTCTCTCTGTAAGTCACCTCCTGAAGGCCACAGTTCTCAATACTTTTATATTCCGGATTAAGTTTCAACATGAATTTTGGAGGAAACAAAAACATTTGAATCAGCACTCATTTACCCAGATATTTTAGGGCAAAGAATATTGAAGAATCTAGTTAACAATGTTTGCTTTTTATTTGCTATTGTACTCTGGTGCCAATGAAAAATGACTTTTTAAAAATTCAAAGCAAAGTTTTCTTCCATCCTAAATTTAATATAACCCATTTTTAATTCTTAACTTGTATGCGATCACAACACATCCAAGACATAGTGCAGTTTATCAGAATGCAAGCATTTTAAACCTCTTACAGATCTGTATTTACAAGATAAAGCACAATGGTTCCAAAGGATACATTATATTCAGATAAATAATGTATGTTTTAATATTGGCTAGGTGGTTGCAGACAAGCCTATAAGAGTCTTGAAGCTTTTATAGTTTACTCTATCACCCTAACATGCAATAATTTTTCAAATTAGACCACAATGAAATAAAAGAAAGTCAGAATTCAAATTCATTCAAACATTAAGGTTGCGCTTGCCATTTTGTATTGAAGCAAAATCTAATACTCAAAAGTGGATATATTAAGATTCTTTAGATATTGGCTAAACTTGTTCACTGAGAAAACTAAGAGGTTTTTATGAGTAGTCTGATGTATGAGTCTCTGATACGTAAGTTCACAAGTGTATATATGATATTCTGTTGAGTACTCGAGAAATTCCCTTTGGATCTATAATTTTGGAAAATTTCTGGAATAGGAAATTGGCTTATGTAAGAACACACTGTTGTCTCCAAGTCACTCTAAAGAGGCAGTTAAGATTTTATTGTCACATGCATTTGCTGCCTTTGGGGAAGATATTTATCGTTCACTGTTAGAATGGCCTATGTTTTTTTAAAATTTTTTTTTCCTATTAGCAGTGTGTTTCTATATTTGATCTGAGCTATTTACTCTTGTTTGTTTCTTGTTAGATCATTGGAACTTACTTCAGGAAATTTAGCTTCACTTAGTATTTTAATTTATGAATGTAGAACAGGTAGCTCATTTACCTAGAGATTAGATACACTGATGTATCTCTATAAGGAATCAAGTACTGCTTCAGATGCTATGTGAAATTGTCTACTTCATCTCAAATTTAAATCCAATTTGATGTTAACTTTTAGAACTGAGAACATTAATGTGCTTTTATTTAAAAAGGGATAATTAAGATGAGTAACTTTTGGGGGGCTAAATATTTATAAGTTACTATTTTTTCTTGATAGTTTCTTCTATCAACTATTTTGCCATGGGTATAAACCTTATATAGTTTGAAAACTATATAGAAATACATAATTTTGCCTGAAATAATAATAATTTCAATGATCCCTGACTCAGTTTTCCATCTACAATCATTTTGGTTTCAATCCAAAGTAGTAGGATGTGTAGTAGCAGTCATGTGTAGATATCAACATCTTGACTAACCTGGGTCATAAAAGACTTTTAGTTAGAATTTGAGTTTTCAGGTTATTTTAAAGAAGGTATTGAAGATATTTGAATATATTTCATCTTCTTTTTAATTTAAATGATGTTTAAGAGCCACAGTAATTGCTACCCACTGTGTTGTACATTTCTGCTTTGTGTAAGACTTAATAACTGTCTTAATTAGGCTAATTTTAGTCAGATTAATATTTGCGTATGTCAGCACTAGCTGCTGAATGCCACATGCTGCAGGATTTTAATTAATGTTAAGGAAAGGAAATACTCACGGTGTAAACATTTTTTAATTGAAAAAGGCTAAAATGAAGTATGACCAATTATGACAAAGGATAAATCACAATGGTATCACTAATTCTATATTTTTAAATTGAGGTTGACCTTAATTCTATGTAAGCATAGTATTAAGAAAATAAAGTTTGGATAAAACACTTCGAGTATATCAAATCTTTGGCTTCATAGACCTGGAAGGCTGTAGAAATATTTTTAATAGTTGGTATTTTGACATACTTTTGATTTATTAGATGAAGAACTTGGGAATGTTTTATATTTTGAATCAGAAACCCCTCTTTCATTGCATTGTTTATGAACTATATAAAGAAAATAAATGTTAGTTTTTCTTTTGTGAAATTTGTAGTTTGACCAACTGGGTGAGATTTCCTCATCTCTCAGGCTTGGTTTGAGCTGGGCTTCCATATGTCAAACTTTAGCCTCTGGCATTGTCTTTACCATCTGCCTCCCTTAAATATGGCAGTGCTGGAAGGGAATGACTGAATATGGAAGGTCAGGAAAGTATAAGGAGTAACTGTCATTGTGCTAATTGGAAAGGGTAGTACAGAGCTCAAGTAAACATTGATAACTCAACTTCTAGAATGTAACAGTAAGGTATAGCTGGTGGTGGACTATTTTTTAATGATGATGATAAAATGGCCACAGGAAACTAGAATGCCTGAATTCAAATGACACTGTGTTTGTGATCCTTGGTCTATTAAACGATGGTTTATCATGAGGTTCAATATAATATGCATACGAAGCTTCATAGGTTCAAACCAGGAACTCCTAAATATATGTTCATTCATAATTTATATACTTCTATACTTCACCCACATTTTCAGGCACTTGAGTTCAAAGTGAAAGGAAATTTTAATATTAGACTAATTCAATTATGTAAATTAGTATCAAGAAGTACCCTAGGTTTGTACTTTCATGTCCTGATAAAACTTGTTAATCTTCTATAATCATAACCAGAATATGGAAAACTTAAGCAAATATCTAGTTTAAAAGATGCATATCACCACACTTTTATATTCCCATAGCAAAATATTATGCAAATAAATGAACAAGTATGCAAATGATGAATGAATCAAGTCAGGCTTAGAAACAACTGAATTTAGTATTCAGTACCCAGTGGAACATAGCTTAATTTCTTTGAAGTGAGTCTAGTTTTTCTTTTTTCCTGTGCAACAGGTCTTATTACCAATTTTGAAGGGGAATATTTAGTTCATCAACAACATTGAACAGTATACTAGATAACTCTAACTTTATCCAGAAAAAAATACCCTCCTTTAAGAATAGATATTATTTTAAATATGCAGAAGTGGGTGTGATCTGGAATATCTTGTTGATAGCTTTAATAAACACCAGGAAGCACACACCCTAAAATGTAACTTCTGTAAACAGAAATAACAGGAAGTATATGTAACCAGAAGACTGTATGGACATCACAGTAGAGTAAGGGGCTGGGGATTCAGTCCAGGGGTAAAACATTTGTCTATCATGTGTGAAGCCCTGGGTTTATTCCCCAGAACTGAGTATGGGTGGCGGGGAGACGGAGAGAGGGAAAACAGGTTCTGGGTATAACCATAAAGATCTAGTAGTAGTAGTAGTAGTAATAATAATAATAATAATAATAATAATAATAATAATAATAAAAAACCAGGTTAACCAGAAGAGAATCTTCTACATTCCCAACCTTGACTTTCTCAGTGGAAGTATTTCTCAAGTAGAGGATGTTTGGTTATCACTGCAAGATGTTTCCTAAGAGTTTTCAAACTCCCTTTGTTTTCTGCTTATGCCCATCAAACAATTAGATGAGTCCCCTGCAAATGATGGCTCGTAATAATGGCTAACATTGACAGAGCTTTCACTATGTGTTAAGGACTATTTATGGGCACTAATGTCTTCCTGAGTGCCACAAGGGAAAAAATAAGCAAACTAAATACAGGAGAGATTCAAAGTCATTCAAAGTCACTCAGTGGCAGATCAGTGGTAAAGTAGGGCCCAAGACTCAGATCCCTGATTCTGGTTTCACTGAACCAGCACTTGTGCCTGAGGAAACACTGTTAGGCAGAGGACAATGTGATCAGAATGGACTGAAGTTCCTTCTTTCCCACTGCAATCAGAAAATTTTTTCTTATAATTTATTGATTGTGAGCTAAGATATTCTGTCTTCAATTATTTCACTTAAAAATGAAATTTATTGCTGTAGATGTTACTATTTTGAGAAGCACTATATTGAAGTTGGGTATCACAATGCTAAGTTCTGTTCTTTTCTTGTTTTTAGTGGTGCCAGGGATTGAACCTAGGTCCTCATGTATGCTGGCAAGCACTTTACCACTGAGTAAAAGCTCCAGTCCCATAATACTAATTTTTAATAAATTTTGTTAGTGGCTCAGAAATTTTTTTAAAAAATTGAATCCATTGCCTGTGTTCATTTTTAAGAACATATTTGGCATTGACTTAGGAGGAGGAACTACCTTATTGAAGAAGGATAGGCCATTTAGTGATACTGGAAATTTTACCATCTCTTTCTATCAATAGTGAATTCTGAGGAGGCATAAAAGGATGGTTACAAGAGGAGATGAGATTGTCTGGTACAGATTTGGTAAGCTGCATGTTATCATTTATAAATTTACCTTCTTTGCAGTTTGTGAAAATCTGACTGTACTCAAGAGCATGTAGCTAGTTTAGATCTCAGCAGAGTGCTTTTTTTCTCTTTTTTAAAGAAGTTGCAAACAGTTTACTTGAAATGGGAAGCTGTACTTACTAATGCATGCTGACAGAAATGGTCCATCTCTCTTAGAGGGAAACAGGCAGGTGCTGAAGTACTCCATAAAAGGAGCCAGAACTAATAATGGTAGGATGCTGATGGCATTCATTACTGCAATTGGCAGAAGAAATCCATCCAGATTCAGGTTGGAATTCATGGTCTGCAGATAATATGCCGAAGGAATCTACATTGAAGGGAGGAAGCAGCCGTGCATTAAGACAGTGGTTTAATTTTGAACAAAGCGTAAGATGCCTGTCCCTTGCACGTACTCTGTGACAGATGAGTTGGATGTTCCCCTGTTTTTCATGGTCCTAATTATGAGCTGATAAAGGGTCTTCATCTGTGACAGTAGGAGCTCTGTTTAGTCAACTGACAATACTACTGATTCTTTATGGAAAACTCTTGTCACTTAGTTTATCTTCTTAATTCTCCTATATGAAGTTCTGGTGGACCTAATTTTGTGCTTAGCATGACACATAAGAAATCAAATCACTTAAATTCTACAAATAAGCAGAATAAGTTTTTATCACAAACATTAAAGCAAAAATATCATAGAAAGTATTAATGATGTTAATCTTCACCCTGACGGCAAAAACTGGAGTCTAGAATAGATTCTTTAACCTATAGTTTAATAGTAAAATAGATTAGAAAGGGTTTTCCCAAAAAGAAGGAACCAATGTGGATATACATTATTTCTTGTAGATTTTCTTTATAGGATTCCTGAATTGAACTTGTTTCTAATTGTAAGCCTAATGACATTAGGATAAAGAAGAGAAATCCTCCTGCATTTGTGATCTCCTTTTAAATGAATTGCATAACACTAGTAGACCACAAAGAGGACTACATGAAAAAGGTCTGCATAATAAAGTAACAGATATATTTTTTAAAAAACACTACTGCTCTATCCCAGCCTTCCATGTATTGTGAGTTTTTTTTTTTTTAATTTAAAATAGTTCCAATGCTAACTGAATCCGTTAACACTAATTTAGAGCCTCTTCATGTATGCCAAGCCTCATGGTAAGTTATAATTTCAGAACTAAGGCACTGTGTCACATGAAAGCAAATCTCTTATTTTCTGGTTCATAAGTTAGTGGCACATGGTGTATCTTTAGTTCCTGACATCACACAAAGATCCTAAGTGGCATGGAGAAAAGACAACCAGGTCTTCTTGAGGAATGGATTCTCAAAACTGTTCCTTTTTTTTTTTTTTTTTTTTGAGACAGGGTCATAACTTTTCCTTACAGTGTAGGAATTGCGTTTGGACTCCTGCCTAGTCCAAACTCCTTACCCTGGGAGAGCAGCCTTTCTCAAACACCCAGATCAGAACTTCTCATTTGAAGTTCTGTCTAATCAATTGTGCAGTTCGAGAGAATTTGAGGAAAATCAGAGTCAGAGGCAATACAGCTGTTTAACATGCCACCAATTGTAAAATGAGTCTCTGGCTATGTTAACTGCCCAGACATGGGAAAGAGCCTCATTTTCACTGATCTTTTTTTCTATCTACATAAAACATAACCTGGTGATAATTTATCTTCGAAGTTTTAATTTGATCCTTGGGATAATAAGCAAAGATTGTTTTGGTGAGGTACAGGAGGCAAGAATGAAGGGAATATCAGCTAGTTCTGGCCTACTTCAGGAAAATTATTAAGCATGTGTCCCTCGATCAGAGGGAAATGAATGATGTGTTTTTTAAAAAAAAGTGTTGGCAGCACACAACGTTAAGACTGAAAGGCTCCCAGCATAACTTGGAAGTTTCTGTTACTGATTTCAAATGAGAATTATTGTTAATAGGAATAAAGTTATTATCGGCATGAATCACAGACACAGAAACCTGGTAACTTAATAATGTGGCAAATGTACTATTAATCTTTAGTGAAGCAATATTAATATATTGCCTAATCTAAGAAAAGGCTCCAGTGTCTTGAAAGCTTGAAAGCATTTCTGCTTCTGCCTCAAGTTCTGAAATCATCCCCTTTTAAAATTTTAAATACTTTTATTTCATACAAGCCTTTGACTATTCAGAAATAATTGCTGTCAATAGAGATTCATTTTCACCTTTGAGTGGCCAGTAATGTCAAATGGCAACCTCATTGGCCTTAATATCAACATATTTTAAATGTATGCCTTGCAACTGAAGGTCAATAATGGCTACTAAATTTAAAATATGGAATTCTCTGATGCTTTATTCTTGGTAGTTTGATTGCCTTTGTACTGGTGATTATTTCATCTAGGGGCAAAGTCTAGTATCAGCCTATCCTTGTAGAGCTTCCTCTGCAGAAGTAAAGTCTAACATTTTCCTTGAAGTTTCTAGCATAACATTACTGTATATAATTTTGGAACCTACAGAGTTTGTGTTGGGGATTTTTAACCCAGTGTAAGAGAGCCACTGTGGGTAGTAGCAAAGCACAGGCTTAATACCAGCCCCAAGTGAGGATGATCATTCTGATATATGTGCAAGTTATAAGTTACTTAGTGTTTCTGAGCCTCAGATTTATGATAATAATTTCAGCCAGGTATGCTGGCTGTGAGAATTAAATTAGATATTAAAAAAACATCTTTGGAATCTATGATACATACTAGGTGATCAATAAATATTAGTGGTTGTCCTTTGCAATAAACTGGAAATCTAGATTTGGTGAGATGCTTAAAGTTAATTTATCAAAGTTTATTGTATCTATGTAAATAAGAAAATATGTAAAGGTTTACAGAGAAGGCTCAACAGTAGAAAAAATATTAGTTATTAATAATGTAGATAAGGAATTAGTTATTTGTGCTATATTCAAAGAAGGTTTTGAAGCTAGCTATGAGCCACTTAGTAACCAGTTATTAATTTCTTCAATATAAGCTGTTTTTTGATATAAATGTACATGGATAATATTTTTGCTATATTCTACTCTTGTCTCTGCTCCTAATATAGAATCCGGAGAGAGGTTGAATTCTCCTAAATCAGACTAGCTTTCATGCATTGTTTAGACCAAGGGTCAGCAAACTTTCTGTAAAGGACCAGATGGTAAATATGTCCACATATGGATTCTTTGGCAGCTATTCAGTTCTGCTGTTTTTGTGCATGAGCAGAGAAAGATACAACAAATCAATAATGAGTGTGTCAATGTTCTGATAAAACTTTATTTACAGACATTGAAATTTAAATTGCATATAATTTTCACATGCTAAAAAACATTCTTTCGATTTTTGCCAACCACAAAAAAATACAAAAACCTCATTAGCTTGCATGATGTACAAAAATAGGCCATGGACTCAATTTGGCCTGAAGGTATCAGTTTGCACACCCAGTTTAGAGGAGCAGGCATTGTTCTGAGACTCAGAGGGTCCCTTCTGCTGTTCCTTCCACTACTATTCACTGTAACTTAACATCCATTTCCCCATCAAAAATCACTTAATTTTTCTGAGTTTGTTTCCTCTTTAACAAATGAAGCAGTTAGTGCATTGATTCTCTAAGTTTCTTTGCAGCTCTACTGTTCTATGATTGACACCTATAGCTCCCTTTTAGCCTTCTAAATTCCAACTGGGGGTCAGCAGTGGAGAAAGTCCCAAGTTGGTTCAGAAACTTTTGTAAATCATCTATTTTTCTACATAAATAACTTAGCCTTTGACCATAACTACGTTAAAAATTTTAAAAAATCACATGGATCTATAAAAGATACTTTGGGCTTAGTGTTTTCTCTTTGATTTCCTCACAGCATAGGCACTAATTCCCCCATGGAACTAACAGAGTGGGTGGGGAAAGCATCCTTTGCTCATTAGTCCTTCTACTTAAGAGAACAGTGGAGGTGGGACTCAAATCAGTCAGTTTAGCTCCTTATTAGTGCCACTTTTTAAAGATTTAATGAAGGAGGAAGGCAAACCTTTGGCTAAAGGGAAGCTTGGTAATTGCTTATGGATCTGTTTTTTTCTTGTGCGTCTCTTATGCCTTCTGACTATGCCCTCTGCAGTATTGTCTGCACCTACTGACAAACGTTTATAGTTCTCCAGAAGAAGGACATGCCAAGGAGTTCCTCAGAGATGCTTCTGCTGACCCCACCTAGCTCTTGAAATCAGAGCCTTTGATGAATAGAAGCTTTTGTGGAATTACTGCCTGATGCAGTGTAACATTACAAGTAGTACATGTCTAGTTGTAATTGTAACAAGCAATCAGTTTATTATTATTGCATTAGTATTCATTGTCCTTCCTTACCTGCATAATGCACACTCTGTATATTAGTTGAAAAATGAAGAGAGGGAGAAGGGCGAAGAAAGGTTTTGTGTCTTCCACGAGGAGCTCACTGTAGTGGCCGCCATTTTTTTCCTTGGCATGGTCTAACCAGTCTGTCACATCTCTACCAAGATGAAAATATTGCAGGCAGCATGTTTTCAGTGCATTAACAAACACCCCAAATGTTGCCAGGAGGGAGCAACCTGCAAATAATTGGAGATGTTATGTAACAGCATAGTAATTGTTCTTCAATCTTCCCAGATATCAATCAGAAAGTTGACAATTAGAAGGATGAAGGGCAAAATGACTGAAAAGGTTTCAGCACCCAAGGGGTTTCATTCAAAGGAACAAGCTCCTGACAAGGATTCTGGCATCCTGATGACCAGCCCAGGGTGGTGCCTGACAGCTGATGTAAAAAATGAAAAAGGTAAGATCAATGGGAACATATTAAATAGGGAAAAAAGGTGACAAAAGAAAACACCAAAGTAAAGGATTTCAGAGTCTCTCAGAAGTCTCACACTTTAACTCATTAATGAATAAGATAACCTGAACTTTCTTTTACATCCTCAACACAAAGAACCAGTACTGTTTTTTTAAAATATAAATCATTATATAAATAATCTTCATTTTACTTGGCAGGTAGAGGGTGGTTCTTATTTTGACACAGAGATGAAGGGAAATGTATTCTTTGCTTTGACTTTATCCTTGAATATCAGACACGAGGTTAAACTTTGAACTCTTTAACAACTTTATGAATGTTGATAGTGTTACTGAAAGTTCAGATAGGATAAGTTGGCTTTTGACTTTTCCAGTAGTTTCCCCTGGGTTTATATTGCTGTTGCTTTAGTACAGAAGCATTTTATTGCCTCAGATGTTAGCAGTTACTGCTAGTGATTCGAAACTTAATTGTTGCTTCTTTTATGATCTTTCAGATTCTGCTTTTTTTTTTTTTTTAATCCATTCGGACTTCCTAATACAATGATAGATAAGATACCCCCATACGGTTAGCAGTTCAGCTGTGTCATTGTGATTGTTACAATTTTTCACAGCACTCCCTTTGACCATATAAATCATTCCACGAACTACAGAGACACCAAACTATGGTTCCAAGAAAAATAGTATAATAAATGTGAAAACATTTGGATTTCCCCAAAGAAGTCTGATATAGGAGTTCCAAATATAGCTTGATTGTCATTTTGACTGCTTTCAGATTTCCTATAATAAAATTCTTGATAAAATATATTCTAACAAGATCCCTAAATACCATAGAGTCTTGGGGTTTGTATTCAAATAAATAATATTGGTTAATGTTTCTTTTTACAGTTAGGAAGTTGGTTATGTTGATTTGATCTGATCTTTTCTTTAAGAGTTGTAATAGACTCATTATGTCAGTCTTTGATTAATTGAGGAAGCTGGGGGCCTGGTAATTGAATATGGAGCCTTTCACCTCTAAGTCACTGAATCTAATCCAGTCCAAATTGGTAGTGACCAAGAATGATTGCAGTTGTGGCTCTTCAGTGGCCTTTGTGAGGTGTGTCTAGGTAATATGGAAGTATGTCAGAATAATTGCTGGCAGGAGATAGGCTTATATCTATGGTTGTCTTTACTTCTTCTTAATCATGACTGCCAGACATAGATGAAGGCCCAGGGACTGATATATTCAAGGGGATAGAGGTATCTGTGAATGACTGAGATTTGTGTCTCTTAGAAAAGAAGTAATGGGCAGCTTTTTATTTTTGCAGAAAGAACTGCTTTGAGACTTTCCTAGCTATTACAATTAGTTTACTTAAGGTTTAAGAAAGATGAGAACTGAGAACATGTTGATGAACAGTGGAGAGACTAAATCTGAACAGACCTGGAATAGGAGGCTTAACTTCATGACATTTCCTTATAATCTTGTCTCTGTTGCTCATCAACCCGTTCTCTGCTCCACTCTTGCAAAACAGTGCCATAGACAGTAGGGTTATTATTAGAATTGATCCAGATTACTTTATATTTTCAAATAGGCTTTATTATTAAATGACAGTTATTTGCAATAAGGATTATTTCTAAAGATATTTTCCCCAATTCATCCTCCATACACAATTTTTTAAAATCCAGGAACTTGGTCCAGTGCAGTGGCATATGCCTGTAATCCCAGCGACTCTGGAGGCTGAGGCAGGAGGATGGCAAGTTCGAGGCCTGCCTCAGCAACTTAGCAAGAGCCTGTTTCAAAACAAAAAAAATCAAAGGGCTGGGGTTGTGGCTCAGTGATAAAGCACTACTGCGTTAAATCTCCAGTACCCCTGCCCCCAGCCACCGCCCCACCCCCAGCCAATTCAGTGATTTATATTGACTATAATGTTTTAACCACACATTTTCTTGTTTTGTGTTTTAAAAAAATCACTATTTTTGCAAGTTAAATTTGGATCTATCCAGGCATGGTGGCACACACCTGTAATCCCAGCAGCTCAGGAGGATCATGAGTTCAAAGCCAGCCTCAGCAATGGCGAGGTGCTAGGCAACTCAGTGAGACCCTGTCTCTAAATAAGATACAAAATAGGGCTGGAGATGGAGCTCAGTGGTTGAGTGCCCTTGAGTTCAATCCCTGATACCATCTCCCCATCCAATTTGGATCTAATCCTAGTACATGCTGAATCAATATAATTTATTAAAAATAATTAAATATTACAAATGTTATTTCTAAAGGCAGATAGATTAGTGCTTCTTAAGCTGTGTTAAAAATAAGATATTGGACTGGGAATATAGCTCATGGGTAGAGTGCTTGCCTAGCATGTGCACAGCCCTGGGTTCAATCCCCAGTACTGCAAAACAAACAAATAAACAAACAAATAAATAATAAGTTTTTTAAAAGTTCTCAAGCTGTAATCAATATGTTTGTGAAATACAATGAGAATGAAATACCCTATATTTTATTTTGAGATTTGGAAGACATAAAATGTAACTTTCCATAAGTATTTCTATGTATTTTCTTTCAAAGTTTGTTATTTACGAGTTACAAACAGTTTATAGATCAGCCCTGATCCATTGACTAGGTTTTGAGTAGCACTGGTATTAACTGACTATCCACTTTTAAAAAACTTATTTAAACAAAATGTATCTGATGTAGTGTCATGAAGGAACAAAAATAAAATGGTCAAGAAAGAGGAAATTATTAAGTATGAATGAGATTTGAAACTCCAGTTGGCACAACTACTACACATGATAGATGCCAAGGAAATGTGAGTGTGATAGCTCAATTGTTCAACAGAGTTATTGAGCATCTACTATGAGCCAGGGACTATTCTAGGCCCTGGGAATATAGCAGTGAACAAAATGTGTAAACTGCTGGTCTCCTCTGTGGTGGGAGAGACACTATAAGTAGGAAGATATTAGGCTAGTTCTATGATGAAAATAAAATGGGCTGATAGGAGAGACCTCCTGTGGGGTAAGGATAGAGGAAACCTCTAGGGAAATGACACTTGAACTGAGGACTGAATGACTAAAAGCAGTCAAAAGGTCTGGAGGGACATGTGTCAGGCACATCATGAAGGAGAAAGTATCTGGAAGAGGTTCTGGAACAGTGAAAGTGAATGGGGTAGTAGCTGAGATAGAAGAAGACTGGGGAAAAGATGAGTCTAAGAGGGGGTGAGGTGTTAGACCATACAGGCCAAAAGGAGCTTGAATTTCACCCTCAGTTTATGGGAAACCATTATGAAGGTGCAATGAGAATAGAGATATCATTTTTGTGTGTGAAAACATCAGAAATTTATTAGTTGCTCAAAACATTACAATGATCTTGACATATCATATATCATACATTTGATTCAAATGAGGTATGAATTCTTATTTTTCCCACGTGTACAGATTGCAGGATCACATTGGTTATACAGCCACGTTTATACATACTGCCATACTAGTGTCTGTTGTATTCTGCTGCCCTTCCTATCCCCTTCCTATCCCCCCTCCCCTCCCATCACCTCTCTCTACCCCATCTACCATAACTCATTTCTCTTTCTCTCTTTTTCCCCCTTTCCCCTCACATCCTCTTATATGTAATTTTGTATAACAATGAAGGTCTCCTTCCATCTTCCATGCAACTCCCCTTCTCTTTCCATTCCCTCCCACCTCTCGTCCCTGTTTAATGTTAATCTTCTTCTCATGCTCTTCCTCCCTACTCTGTTTTGAGTTGCCCCCCTTATATCAAAGAAGACATTCAGCATTTGTTTTTTAGGGATTGGCTAACTTCACTTAGCATAATCTTCTCTAATGCCATCCATTTCCCTGCAAATGCCGTGATTTTGTTATTTTTTAGTAATATTCCATTTTGTATACATGCCACATTTTTTTATCCATTCATCTATTGAAGGGCATCTAGGTTGGTTCCACAGTCTAGCTATTGTGAATTGTGCTGCTATGAACATTGATGTAGCTGTATCCTTGTAGTATGCTCTTTTTAGGTCTTTTGGGACTAGTCCGAGAAGGGGAATAGCTGGGTCGAATGGTGGTTCCATTCTCAGCTTTCCAAGGAATCTCCATACTGATTTCCAAATTGGCCACACCGATTTGCAGTCCCACCAGCAACGTACAAGTGTACCCTTTTCCCCACATCCTTGCCAGCACTTGTTGTTGTTTGACTTCATAATGGCTGCCAATCTTACTGGAGTGAGATGGTATCTTAGGGTGGTTTTGATTTGCATTTCTCTGACTGCTAGAGATGGTGAGAATTTTTTCATGTATTTATTGATTGATTGTATGTCCTCTGAGAAGTGTCTGTTCAGGTCCTTGGCCCATTTGTTGATTGGGTTATTTGTTTTCTTATTGTTTAATTTTTTGAGTTCTTTGTATACTCTGGAGATTAGGGCTCCAGAATAGAGATATCTTAACGTGTACTTTTTAACAGTTACTCTGGAACTCTGGTAGCTGTGTGGATGTTGGATTTTAGGGGACAAGAGAAGAAACCTGGAGATAGGCAAGGGATGGAGGTGACATGGACGAGTGCAGTGGTGGCAATGAAGAGAAATGGACAGAAGAGGAGGCACTGGTGAACCATCGGTGGAATTTTCTGATGTGGGAAGTGGTTGGAGAAATGAGACTATTTGAGGCCGACTCCTTTTTTCTCCTTAAACAACTGGGTGTTCAGCTTATATTAAGGAGTAAACCAAAATGGTGCCAGTTTGCAGTAGGGTAAGTTAGGAGTTTGGTTTTGGTTCAGTTTTTGAAATTATTAGATAACCAAGTCAAAATGTCAAATCAAATGTGGAACATATGTTTGTCAAGGTGACGAGAGAGGTCAATATGAAACAGAGCATATGGTGTACAGATGACACCAAATGCCATCTGACTCGGGTGTGTAAAAGAGACAAGATTTCTGAAACGAGTACTAGGTATCCATATCAGTTAGCAATTTATCAAAGGAGGAAGATGAGTCAAGAGACTGAGAAGAGATAGACAATGTGCCGGATGGGTCATATCAGGGAAAGGGATCGGTGAAGTGATAAATCTAAATTGATCAGCTAGACTGAGAGGGAACCAATAAGCCAGCCAGAGAGTGCAAGAAAGGGAATGAGACAGTCATCTGTCTGCCAAGTGGAGTGACAGCTGTCATGTGTAACTGTAGTTACCATTGAATGTCAGGATGGATATTCTGTTGAAATCACCTACATCTAAGCATTGCACCACCTCCTTGGATTAATCCATTAGACTTAAGAGAAAATCATGCCTTTATACAAATAATTTGGGGTGTCATATAGACTCAGCCTTAAAAAAAATCCACTGTCATTATAATTCTCAAATTACTTTTGTGCATCAGGAGCAGAAGTGGGAAGTCGGAAAAAAAAAAAAAAAACTGGAATGAAAAATTCAACTGAGACTTCAAACCCTGGTTTAAATATGCACGACAAACACACCAGGCATGCACATTTTAAAATAAAACAGATGAGCTATTTTAAATGTTTTATTTCGAAACTTAAAGATTGTAGCTATTACTATTTAAAAAAACTTTTAGAAAGCCATTTTTCTATTCTTTGTACCTTTAAGTCCTTGGCTCTGATGTTCTGCTCCTCTGACCTTGATCTAATCATGAATATCTATGCTACTTAATTATAATAAAAAAGCCTACATTGCACTCTAGATGGTAGATGCACATTTTTTCTCCTTTGGTCACCTGCCAGTTCTCAAAATTATAGCAGTGGGAAGAAATGCAAATGAAGGCCGTGCTTGACAGCTAAACATAATGGAATGCATGGTCCACATTTGAAAAGTTACCTTAAAATAAAAGGTAGCATATAAAAAATCATTTCTTTAAGGTCACCTATGGCTTTGAATTACAGCTTTGAGGAATTTCCAATTTAGTCATCAGAAAAGAAGAAGCCAAAATAAGGATCAGATACTTTGCCAGAGGGAGGATAGACTTTTACTTCATCATAGTTGGGTGATCTAATAATTTGGAAATAGTAAACAAAACAAAACAAAGAAAACAAAAATAGTCATCCCAAATATTCATCGGGTAGAGAGACTTGTGGAACAAGAACCATGGATGAACGATTTCTATGCTAATTATTCCCGCAGCTAATAAATTTTTTTTTCTTGTTAAGATTCAAAGGATGTTTACCTTATCATATGATAAAAATGTAATATATAGACTATAACCTACCGGCAATAAACAGAATTGGTTATATAGATATGTACTGTTTGAACAAGACTTAGATTTATTTATTCAGATGAATATATTTTCAAATAAGATATTGGGAAGCAAATGGATGGATGTAAATAGTGCTTTTGAAAATTATAACCTAAAAGCAATGTATATGCATAAATGTGTGTTTGTGTGTATGCATCTATATTCACAAAAAACCTAAACTACTTGATAATTAGACACTCTGGAGAATGCGTAAATGATTTTTTAGCCAAAGAAAAAAATGTTTTACAGTTTTCTGTATTTTTGCTGTCTGTGGCAGGCAGAGACAACTTTTTGCATTTTGACCTGGACTGTAGATTAGTGAGAGGACATGTATGGCTAGGTGATGGCCTGCAGCACAGAGCTCTGAGAATTGGGCAGGGGCTTCTGTGGATGATATTTTCCAGTGCTTCACTGCCTCAATAGGTGGTGTAATAGAATGAGTTCAAGCCCAGGAAAAATAAGGCTTGAGTTCTAATTCCACTATTTTCTATGAGTAAGTCATTTAATTGAATTATGTCTCAGATTCTGCACTCAGTTTAAGAAACACAAACACTGATTGAGCTATTTCTGTATTCCAACTATTTATGAGACACAGGATTTCTAATTCCTAAAGAGGCACTTTCAGCATTATATGGTAAATGAAATGGCAATATAGGCTCAGGGTGCTATAGGAGCTGAGGCCTATCACCCTGTTTCTCACCAGTTTGTTATACTCTATGGAGTCTCTCTGAAAGAAGACACAGTGCTGCCCTTCCCACCTGCCTCACAGGTGTGTAGCAGAAACAATGTGACACTGGTGAATGGCACTCATGAAAGCTCCGAAGCGCTGCATTGCTCTTGGTGGTAGTTGTGCAGGTAAGTAGTAGAGATGATGGTAACAGTGAAAGAGAAATAAGTCATAAATTAAGAGGAGAGTTAAAATGAATGGAAAGACTGACCAAGGGACAATGGAAATTCCAGAAAGGCAAGTGCAAGTGTGGAATCAAGAAGGCATCTCAAATCACCAGGAAACACACAGACTTAATAAATGAGATTGCATAACTTGATAGTGATTTGGAAAAAGAGAGGCAATTGGGTTTATTCTTAAAACCTATTCTTTAAAAAACTTTTTTGTATTTGTTCTAATTAGTTATACATGACAGTAGAATGCCTTTTGACACATTATACATAAATGGAGTATAACTTCTCATTCTTTTGATTGTACATAATGTAGAGTTACAGGGGTCCTGTAATCATATATGCACACAGGGTAATGATATTCAATTCATTCTACTATCAGTCTTAACCCCCTACCCCTTCCCTCCTTTCCCTCCCCTCTGTGTAATTCAGAGTACCTCTATTCTTCCCTAGCAGCCTCTGCCCTTATTGTGAATTAGCATTCTCTTAGCATGATATTCTCCAGTTCCATCCATTTACCTGCAAATGCCAAATTTCATTCTTCTTTATGGCTGAGTGATATTCCATTGTGTATATATATCACAATTTCTTTATCCATTCATCTATTGAAGGGCATCTAGGTTGGTTCCACAGTTTAGCTATTGTTAATTGAGCTGCTATAAACATTGATGTGGCTACATCATTGTAGTATGCTGATTTAAAGCCCTTTGGGTATAAACCAAGGCGTGGGATAACTGTGTCAAATGGTGGTTCCATTCCAGGTTTTCTGAGAAATCTCTATACTGCTTTCCAGATTGGCTGCACCAATTTGTAGTCTCGCCCGTGATGTATGAGTTACCTTTATCCCCACATTCTTGCCAACATTTATTGTTGCTTGTATTCTTGATAATTGACATTCTGACTGGAGTGAGATGGAATCTTGGAGTAGTTTTTATTTGCATTTCTCTAATTGCTAGAGATGTTGTACATTTTTTCATATGTTTGTTGATCAATTTTGTATCTTCTTCTGTTAAATGTCTGTTCAGTTCCTTAGCCCATTTATTGATTGGGTTATTTAATTTTTTGGTGTTAAGTTTTTTTGAGTTCTTTATTTATCCCAGAAATTAATGATCTATCTGAGGTGCATGTGGCAAAGATTTCTCTCCCATCCTGTAGGCTATTATGTAATTTCTATTGGGTCAGAGGTGTAGAGATAGAAAAAAAAATAAACCCCCATATAGTCTGAGTTTAAAAAATGAACAAAGTACTTGAATAGACATTTCATCAAAGAAGATATAGATGGCTAATAAGTACATGCAAAGATGTTCAACACCACTAACCATTAGGGAAAATCAAATCAAAAGCACAATGAGATACACCACACACTGTCAGGATGGCCACCATTAAATGAACATGAAATACCAAGTGTCAGTGAAGATGCAGAGAAATTGTGGAGAATTGTTAATGGGAATGTAAAATGGTGCAGCCATTTTGGAAAATGGTGTGATGATTCCTCAAAAAACTAAAAGCAGAATTACCACATGATCTAGGAATTCTATCCACTTGTGAGTATATAGCCCCCAAAATTCAAAGCAGGATCTTGAAGTATTTGTATACTGATGTTCCTGACAGCATTATTTACATTACCCAAGAGGTGAAAGCAATCCAGGCGTCCACTGACATTGATGAATGCATAAAGAAAATTGAGGTATATACATACATGGAATATTATAAATAGCCTTAAAAAGAAGGAAATCCAATCACATGCTACAAAATAGATGAAAGTTGAAGATATAAGGCTAGGCAAAATAATTCAGTCATAAAGGGACAAATACTATAAAATTATAGGAAATATTTAAAGTAGTTAAAAATCATAGAAACAAAAAATAGAAAGGATGTTATCAAGGGCTGGGAGGAGGATGGGAAATCCTATCTAGTGGATACAGAAATTCAGTGTTGTAAGATGAAAATTTCTAAGGAATTGTTACATTGTATTGTTTAGGGATCTAATATTCAGTACAGATCTCATATTTTTTTCCTGAATGGACTAGTGGATTTAGGCAAAAGCTGTCAATAGGTGCTCATACTGCAAAAGCAAAGTCATTATTATGTCTCTGGATTGAAGTAGGTAATGACATCACTAGAGTATTTCACCAAAAACAACAACAACAACAACAACAAAACTAGAATCTGATCAAGTATCTGGTTCTATTAGAAAATTTACAAGAAATACAGAGAGGAAAATTTTGTTTAATGACACCTGTGGATGTGATCATCCAAATCCACTCTACAGTAAAGGTTCTACAGAATGGTCAGGTTTCTTAAAAAAAAAAAAAAAATAACTTAAGACACAGGGATGCATGAGTAGCACATATAGCTCAAGGGACATATTTGACATTTGGAATGTATGAGCCTTATTTGGATTTTATTTGGACAAACCTTGAAACAAACAAAAAAACCCAATACTTATATTGTTTATCATTTAATAGATATTTAATATATTTAATAAAAATATTAAAACAAGCAGAGAGATTTTAGCAATGATGAGATAGATAGATAGTTGACGGTGTTGAATTCTTTCTGCACTCCTTTGTTCATTTCAGCCCTTTTCTTGACAGCCAAGGAATGGAAGTAACCTAAGTGCCCATCAATTAATGAATAGATAAAGAAAATATGAAACACAGATATCATGGAATACCATGCAGCAAAAGAAAAGAATGAAACCCTGTCACCCGTGACAACACAGATGGAACTGGAGATTATTTCCAGTGAAGTAAGCCAGGCACAAAAAGACAAATAACCCACAAGCTCAGTTGTATGCAGAATCTTAAAAAAAAAAAAAAAAGTCAACCTCATAGAAGTTGAGAGTCGATGGTACCAGAGTCTGGGGAGAGCTGAGGGAAAAGGAGGGATGGGGAAGGTTGATCAATGGGAATAATTTACACTTAGGACTAAAAAGTTCTGTTGCTCTATTGCAAAGTAGGGTGACTATAGATATCAGCAATTACTGACCATTTCTAAAAACTAGAAGAAATGACTTTAATGTTTTTGCCATAAAGAAGTGATGAATGTTTGAGGAGACAAGTACATTTAACATAAATTCAAACGTTACTCAATATAGGCCTATATCAAACATCACATGGTACCCACAAATATGTACAATTTTTATCATTTGACGTATCAGTTAAAAATTAAAAAAAGAAATTTCCTCTGTCCACAAATACTTATATGGGTATGGGTGTTCAAATAATAAGGACTTTGTGATTGTTTTTAAAATGTATTTTACTTTTATGTATATATACATTCCTATAATATATAATATATATTATATATAATATGTAATATATATTATTGTACTTTAATTATTTATGAGGTATATAATTAAAGTACACTAATAAAATTCTATAACACTTAGTTTTGCTTCAAATTACAGGGTTGGATAGAACAAGGGTGAGTGGAGATGAGGAGATCATTGCTGAAGCTGAGAGCAAGGTGGGTGGGGTTCATACATGATTCTTTTCTACTTTTATTTATATTTGAAATATTCCAATAAACTGAAGTTGTTTCAACAAGGAAAAAAAGAAAAGAAGAGAGAAATTATAGATGTTCTTGCAGATTCTATGGCTATCAATTGTAATAATTAGCAGAATCTTCAAATTCAATAAGTTGAAACAAGTTACAGGAAATTAAAGATTAAGGAGCTATAGTGAAAACAACAACAACAACAAAAGTTCAATGCAGACTGTGATTTACTTACATTTTTCTGGTTGATAAATGAGGTTACAGTACATCATATGAAGAGTTATCAGAGCCATGAGTGTAGACATAATAGGAATAAGTAAAACAAGGGTCCAGGCCCCTGAGTGCTGGATGTAAGATATTCCCAGGAAGACAACAGTTGCATTTAGGTTCATGAGCCAATAAAACCTGGGAGACACAGAGAGGCACAAATAAAACAGCATTGAGTTACTTCAGATAACAGTTGCTGATTTTAATGCTTTTATTAAAATGTAAGTATTAACTGGTGGCATGTTAGCATGAACCAGATTTTGCAAATATTGTTTATTAGATTTTTAAGAAGTGTATACATATCAATCTGTCTTATCTGTTTCATTATCCTTGCTTTATTTCTCTTTAGAATAGATATAATAAGAGTATACACCCTTGTATCTAAATTGGAGCTCAAAAAACTTTTTCTGTAAAGTGCTTTAAAGAGAGAAAATACTTGAATTAACTGTGGAACTGAAGAAGCTTAGAGGATTTCCTGCCCAGTCACTGGAATACCCCTCAGGAGCCCGGAAAATGTCTAAAGCTTAGAGATGAACGTTCCTGTATCTTCTGGTTTTCACAGCACAAGGAGACAGAGCAGTGGTGAGGGGCGGCCTTGGTGGTCATGAACTTAACGTGAGCATAGTGTGAGAATAGTGCATGCGACCTTGCATTCTGTGCTGTGTCTGGGGCTGTGTGAGCCCAGATGTGAAACACCAGGGAGGTGGATTCAACCGAGACTGTTTCCTCCACTGCACAGGAGAGTATCACACAGTGAGAGGAGGGGAACCAAGGGATGGAAGATGAGGAATCCGATGGCTGATTGATTGAAGACCAGCCCAACCTTATACATTCTCATTCACCTGGTGGTTGGGAATGGAGACAGCCCCGCTGCTGCACCCAGCTGCCATCACCACGCGGGTGCATTAGAGCGCCTCCACTGGGCGAGGGTGGAAGAGCAGCTCCTCACTTGTCCACCAACACCACCTTGGTGGGAAATCAGCGGCCCCCTGGCTTTTGCAGGTGTGTGTGTAGAATACTAGAATCCCCCTCATCTTTGCTTAAAGTATAAGGGACAGTGAAGGACGGTCAGTTTATTTCAGAGTATTTTGCCAGAGCAGGGCAAGTATTGCCAAAAAAAAAAAAAAGTTTCTCCTATATCAGGGACCCTTTCCTAGTTCTTTGACTAAGGGGAGCAGGCTTTTCTGGGAGTTCCCTCACGCTCTGGCTCTTGTCTCTCTCAGCTGGTTGGTTGCTCCTGGTCCAGCCTTCTCCATTGCCCCAGCTTAAGAGAAAAAAAAAAAAAAAAAATCCCATGAGACTCACTGCCATCTTTGCTCAAGTTCCAAGGTTCCTAGGCAGCATCTGTCCTCTTTCTACCTTTCAGAATCTTCCTATATTTGTTTTCTGTGTTACATGTAATATTTTTTTTCCTTTTCCCTGTGAGGAGGAGTACCAAGAAAAAATGGAGCCATAATGGAATCTTCCACTTTGTTGAACTGTACAATCTGTCTTCCTATTATTGATGTGTAAAAGTTTTTCACATATTCTGGATGCAAATATTTCATTATATATGTTCTACAAATATTTTCTTATAATCACAAATTGCCTTTTCATTTTCTGAATGACAACTTTGGATAAGCAAAACTTTTAATTGAAAATAATCCAATTTGATTTTTTTGGGGGGTCTTTGGTTCATACTTTTTGTGTCCTATGTAAACAATACAGTTTACACCTGGGTCATAAATATTTTCCATTACAACTTTTAAAATTAGTTTTTCGGTTTTAGAACTTATATCAACTCAATGATCCACTTTGATTTTTTTCAGTAGGTGATATGTGTTATTTGTTTCCTATATGGAATTTCAGTTATTCTGTAACAATTTATTGAAGAGATGGTCTTTACTTCATTGGTTTATTTGATATCTTCATTAAAAATCAATTGATAATATAAATGTAGGTCTATTTTCTGACTCAATTCTATTCTACTAATCTATTTTTGTGCCAATACTATACTATTTTGATTACTGTTGCTTTCTCTCTCTCTTTTTTTTGTTTTAAGAGTTTTATTGAAATATAAAATTGAACTGCTTTATTTAAAAATATTAATATATTTATATATATGTATATACAATTATTGCTTTATTTAAAAATATTTATATATGTATATACATTTATTTATATATGTATATACATTTATATATAAATGTATATACATATATAAATATTTTTAAATAAAGCATGTATATAAATATATGTATATGTATATACATATATAAGTATTATATGTATATACATATATATAAATATTTTTAAATAAAGCAGTTCAATTTTATATATGCATATATAAATAAAGCTCTTAAAACAAAAAAAGTGAGAGAAAAACAATAGTAATCAAAATAGTATAGTATTGGCACAAAAATAGATTAGTTTTATACTATATATAACTATACTATATATAATTGTATATCCAGATATGTATATTTTATATAAAGGTATAATTTGATAAGTATTGACATTATGTACCCATGAAATCATTATCACATTCAATATAAGGAACATATCTATCACTCCAAAAAATTCCTCAAGACACTTTTGAATGCAATTCATTTCATATTACACATATAGAGCACAATTTTTCAAGTCACTGATTGTACACAAAGTATTTTCACACCATTCATATCTTCATAAATGTACTCAGGGTAATGATGTCTAGCTCATTCAACCATCATTCCTACCTCCTGACCCCCTCCCTTCCCTTCCTTCCTCTTTGCCCTATCTGAAGTTCCTTTATTCCTCCCGAGCTTCTCTCCTATTGCCATTATGAATCACATATATCCTCATATCAAAGAAAACATTCGGCCTTTGGGTTTGGGGGATTATTTTATGTTAGCATTATATTCTCCAACTTCATCCATTTACCTGCAAATGCTATGATTCGGTTCTCTTTTAATGCTGAGTAATGTTCCATTGTGTATATCTACCAAAGATTCCCTATCCATCCATCTACTGAAAGGCATCTAGGTTGGTTCCATAATTTAGCCATTGTGAATTGTGCTGCTATAAACATCGATATGACTGTGTCTCTGTAATATGCTGTTTTTAAGTACTTTGGGTATAAACTGAGGAGTGGGATAGCTGGGTCAAATTATGTTTCCATTCCAAATTTTCCAAGGAATCTCTATATTGCTTTCCAGATTGGCTGCACCAATTTGCAGTCCCACCAGCAATGTATGAGTATGCCTTTTCCCCCACATCCTCGCCAACACTTATTGTTGTTTGTATTCTTGACAACTGCCATTCTGACTGGCGTGAGATGAAATCTTAGAGTGGTTTTGATTTGCATTTCTTTAATTGCTAGAGATGTTGAACATTTTTTCATGTTTGTTGATTGGTTGTATAACTTCTTCTGAGAAGTGTCTGTTCAGTTCCTGGGCCCATTTATTGGTTAAGTTTACTTATTTTTTTAGTGTTAAGGTTTTTAACTGCTTTATGTACCCCAGAGATTCGTGCTCTATCTGATGTGCTTGTGGTAAAGATTTGCTCCCATTCTGTAGGCTCTCTATTCACCTCACTGATTGTTTCTTTTGCTGATAAGAAGCTTTTTAGTTCAAATTCATTCCATTTGGTACAGAATAGAGGACACAGAATCTAATCCACATAACTTCAGTTATTTTATATTAGAAAAAGGTGCCAAAAATGTACATTGGAGAAAAGATAGCCTCTTCAACAAATGCTGCTGGTAAAACTGGAAATACACATGTAACAAAATGAAATTAAACCTCTATCTCTCACCATGCATAAAACTCAACTCAAAGTGGATCAAGGACCTAAGAATTAAACCAGAGATCTTGTGCCTAATGGAAGAAAAAGTAGGCCCAAATCTCCATTATGTCAGATTAGGCCTCAACTTTCTTAATAAAACTCCTGTAGTGAAAGAATTAAAATCAATACAGTTTTTAATCTGCCTCTACCTCTTCTTACCACCTTGTCCCCATCTCCACTGATATTTTTTCTGTCATCACCAATGAGATTGCAATTTAGACACATTTTGTGGTGGAGGGAGTATGGTGGAGAGGTAAATTGAATGCTACCTTTCTGTATTTACTATTTGGCTTCTTTTACTTAGCATGTTTATTTTGAGAATCACAAAGGTGATTCTCTTAGTTTGTTGTATTTATGAATAGGCCATTCTTTTTTATTGACAAGTTGTATTCTGTTGTGTAAATATAGTGCTTTCTATTAATTCATATGTTGATAGATATCTTTTCTAGCTCATGGCTATTTTTTTTTTTTTTGGTACCAAGGATTGAACTCAGGGGAACTCAATCACTGAGCTACATCCCCAGCCCTATTTTTGTATTTTATTTAGAGACAGGGTCTCACTGAGTTGCTTAGCACCTTGCTTTTACTAAGGCTGGCTTTGAACTTGAGATCCTCCTGCCTCAGCTTCCTGAGCTCCTGGGATTACAGGCATGTGCCACTGATCCTGGTTAGCTCATGGATAGTAAGAGTAATGCTATCATGAACTTTCATGGGCAATTCTTATTATAGACATAGACATTCATTTTGGGGGGATTAGATACCTCAAAGTGGAATAGCTGGCATTATGTAGATACATATTTAACATTTTAGCAAGTTTTGTTTGTTTGTTTCTTTTTTTTTTTTTTTTTTTACATACCAGGAATTGAACCCAGAGGTGCTTAGCACTCACTGAGCCACATCCTCAGCCCTTTTTTGTATTTTTTATTTGGCATCAGGATCTAAGTTATTTAGGGCCTTGCTAAATTGTGAGGCTGGCTTTGAACTACCATCTTCCTGTCTCAGCCTCCTGAGCAGCTGGGATTGCAGGCATGCACCACCATACCTGGCTCATTTTAGGAAGTTTCAAAGTGGTTTCAAGTAGTTGTAATGGACATGTATGTGAGAGTTCTTATCCTTCTATGCTGGGTATGGCAAATTTAAATTCGTGTCTTGTGGTTGTACTGTGCATTTCCCTAGTGACATTGAACATCTTTTCAAGTGCTGATTGGTTATCGGTGCATCTTCTTTGATGATGTTTTCTGTTCAAACATTTTGCCCATCAAAAAATTGTGTGGTTTACTTTTTTGTTATTCGGTTTTAAGAGTTCTTTCAACATATAAGGATATAAGTCCTTTATCAAATATGTGACTTGCAAATGTTTTCTTCCAGTCTGTAAATTGTCTTTTCATTCTCTAAACAGTGCCTTCTGAAGAGCAAAGGTTCTTAATTTTGATGAAATGTAATTATTTAGGTTGTTTTTTTCATGGATCATGCTTTGGGTTGTTTCTAAGAAATGTTTGCCTAACCCAATATCATAAAAGTTTTTTCCCCTCTTTTTTATAAAAGACATCTGAGACTTGGAGAACTAAAGTGACTTTTGGAAATTCATGCTATGGTATGCAAAAGCCATCTGTCCTGGTGTAGCCTCTTAAGGAGGGGGTAATTGGGCTGGATGTCCTTTTTGCACATCTTTCCTGGTCTTTGCAGTTACAGTTTTATGACACTATAATTTCCTTATTAATACAGGCTTTAACATTTGAAATTACCTTTCATTCATCCTTCTCATCACATTTTATATACCATTAGTTATAAATATTGTCCTTCCTCTTTGAAATGGTGGTCAGAAGACATGGGTTTGAGCCACAATGCTGATAATCACATGAATGGTGACCTAATGCCCTCTGAGATTCAGGGTACTTTTTTTAAATGAGGATCACACTGTCTAAACAAGGTTTGTGTAAAGAATTGAGTGAAGAACACAGACTGAAGCTGTGTAGTGCTAAGCAAGTGTTGTTGATATTAATTTTTCTTCAATCCTGATTTGGAATAAAAAAAGCAGTGAAGTTGGAGTGAGCGAGCAAGGGATAGAATGTTAGAAGAGAAGACCACACAGGTAATTGTGGTCTCCATCGTTTAGGACCTGGTGGCCATGGAAAGGAGTTTGGATTTTATTCTCAGTGCATTGATAAGCCATTGGAAGGGAACTGAGCAGTGGGCCTGTAAAATCTGATTTTAAGTGGGGAAAAAGAAGATCATTGTGCCAGTTCTATGAATTGTAGAAGAGGCATGGTAGCCTGCATGATGAGGAGGAAACTGAACCAAAGTGACAGCAGAGGAAAGGGTTGAAAGTGGACAGACACATGGTCTATGTTTGGAAAGGAGACATGTCAAATTGGACTAGTTTCCTCATTGTTCCAGAAACATACCCACTTATTTTTGTCTCTGTGACTTTTCATGTTTCTTGGCTTTCCATGTCTCTATATCAAGTCTCTTGTCTTTCATTCAACACTCTCTTGAATTCTACTTGTTTTCATCTCTGAACTTCTAAAGCAAATGTTCATTCTCCAATTATTTCACTTTTGTCAGTTTTGATCCTCATCTGTAGTTTATCAAGATGGCTGATGACAACACTTTATTCTTTGTCTCCATGAGACCTAGCACAGAACTAGGTCCACAATAAATGGCTATTAAATAACTAATTGATTACTGATGTGCCATCTGTTATAAAAATGACTAAACCAAACACACAACATTAAAAATTCCTCTGAATAATTGACATAGGAACATAACAGAATATTGAATACAGTCATGCTGAGATAACTGGTTTATGGTAGTGTACTAATGGAAATTTATTTATCCCAATATAGGTGAGGTACAAAGTTAGAATTTTCTAGGACAACTGGATGGAGTCCTGAGGCTCAGCCTCAGGGTATCCTTTCAAGCTGTTGCGAGCTGTGCAGCTTAATTCTGCTGCAGAGACCGAGATGCTGGAGCTGAGAGCATTGTTATAGTTCTTTTGGTCTTTAGGAACCCCTCCCCACCTTTTAAAGCTCAGCACTGTTGAGAAAATCCAAGATGACACTATGTGACTTTTCTATACACCATGCAGTGATGTAAACAGAATTGCTTTAAAGAAGGTCAAAGAAAAATTACAATTATTCTAAAACTTAAGACTTGGGAAAGGTAGTTAGAAACCAAAGAATTATGGTGCTGCATATCTATGTATAAGGAGTGATTTCACATAAAGTATTAAATGTATTTTAACAAATGCCATCCAACCTATTTGATTGCGTAATTTTCTGAAAGAATTACCTAGTATGGGCATGTTTTATATATGTCTTTGTTGATCCATGGACAGGACAAGCCCCAGATAATTAAGGGTGAAATTATATATGTGTCATCAGTAAAGAAAAAGAAAAGAAATAAAAGAAATAAAAATCTACCGTCTTCTAACTCACCATTAAGATGTCTTTCATCTCATAGCTCACTAGCAAATTGAATATATAAAGCACCTCTCACACAGAAAGTCAGAGAGCAAAGCACTAAAGCAAAACAAATACCGGTGATTAAGGAAAATTGAAAGCATCAGTAAAAATATGTTTCTTTACTCTACTTTTAAATACAGACTGGAAACTGCAAATAACTGGTAGTATATAAGTAGCAATTTTTTCTTGTCTTCATGATTCTATGTTGTTGAATACAAATAAGAAAAAAAAATCGTTGTAGAAAGCTCAGCCATCCTTTTGAGATAACTTATTTTAAATATTCACTTAATTTATTTAGTGATAATTTTACAGTCACATGAATATTTTTGTCATTTCCTGGACTGACCAACTTTGACATGCTTTGGATTGATTTTAAGTGATTTTAGGAGAAGTGATTTAAGGTGGTCTTTTCTAATCTGAGAAAATATCCAGGAGTAGGGAAAACTTCCTGCAAGTTTTTGGTCTTCATGGTATTACTGGACAATTTAAAGACTTCAGAGCGAGTATTTTAGTTCTACGTTGAACAACACTGAGATAATTCTCTGGGCATTTGTGACTATTCAGTGGGATAAAACTGAACTGTTTAGAAGAGTCAGTGACACACCTGTGCACTGATTTCATGGTGGTTGCTTCTTTTAGCAAAACCCTGAGCCCACTGTACTTCAAAGAATATTCTGGCAGCCATGTATTTGGAGAAACAAGGAGCAAATAGAATTTTTTTTTTACTTCTTTGTTTTTACCTGTGAATTCTTTTTAGCAGAGCTTTGAAAGAAAAATCAGTTTAATAAAAGATGACTATTGATCTTGATGAATAGGCAGCAAGATAAAAACAGAAGTCATATTTTAAATTGAGAAATGTTGGGCACTGCTTCCTTCTCTTTCTCACACTCTTCCTACCTCTCTCACTCTTTGGACCTGCTTTTATACCTTTCCTCCCTCTTCTTTTGCCAACACCCCAATTTTGGTGTATCATTTTCTTACTTCCTGCATTTAAGACCTTTTAACCACCACATGTTTACTGATTGATGGACAATAATAGATCCTGACTTACATACCTACCAAGATTAAAAGGACCCACAAGGGCTAAGAAAAAGTAGGCTGCAACAAGAGCAATAAGAAATGCAAAGACTTTGTCTTTTTATTCTCAATATTCTTTAGTTTCCAAAATTATTTACATTTATAGAGGAGTTCTGAGTGTATTTCCTGAAAGCTTATGGTTTGGCGTAGGCAGAGAAGGAAGTTCCAGTTGAGAGGGTAGCATTTGTTAAAGGTAGCTAACACAGTGAAAAAAAAAATTTTAGAAGGTGTAGTGATTTTTTTTCAAAGCTATTTAGAGGTTACTCAGGAGTTTGCAAGTCACAGGATATTTTAGTATTAATAAAACTCATTCTATGCACCACTTTCATCTTGTTGGCTAACACGTACCTTATAAATTTTTACTTTACTATTGAAGGATATACATAGGTTTATGTTTTGTTTCTCTTTCTTCTCCAAGATTATGCAGAATTTCTCCATCAGGTAGATTTCTAAATGCTATGAATCATCAGCACTTTTCAAAGTAGTCAGGCATGTAGTTGTGCTCAATGTTTAGTTCCATTTCTTTTCAAAGTTATTTCAAGAACCAGTTTGCAAATCCCTTTTCCTTATGGCTATGGAATTGGTTTCAAAATCTGTTCCATCTTCTTAATCACCTGAAGAACTTGCTTTACTTGAAATGTTTGCTTATTTTCACATTCATATGTTGAACGCTTACCCCACAAGGTAATGGTATTTAGAGGTGCGGCTTGGTCATAGAATGGAACTCACTTGAATGGGATCAGTTCCTTTAAGAAGGAGGCTCAAGGGCTGGGATTGTGGCTCAGTGGTAGAGAGCTTGCCTAGCATGTGTGAGGCACTGGCTTTGATTCTCAGTATCACATACAAATAAATTAATAAAAAAAAGTCCATCAACAAGGAGGCCCAAGTTAACAGTTAAAAATGAGTATGTTGAATTCAACATAAGTGGTATTAATCTTCATAAATGTTTAAAAGGAACATCTGGTTAATTTGCAAAGTGAAAATATTAAAACATCAACTTTTAAATACTACTGACTTTTTAAATTCTATAAGACAATATATTTGGGTCTATTAAATGTGCTTTTATATGTAAAAACAAAACAAAAAGGCCCAAGAGAGCTCTTTTGCTCCTTCTACCAGGTGAAGACACAAGAAGCTGTGAATTTGCAACCCATGCTGGCTTAAGGATCTCATCCTGGTCTCTAGAACTTTAAGAAATGAATTTGTATTGTTTATAAGCCATCAAGTCTATGAAAATTTGTTACAGTTGCCAGAACACACTAAGATAGTACATATTAAAAACATATTTCCTCAACTATCCTAGGAAATTCTGATCTAGGAGGGTTAGGTTGGGTCTCCTGGCAACTTAAAAACCAAAAACCATCCTGCTCCCCGGGTTTTCACCAGGTTTTGATGGTGTCAAAACAACACCATCATGACCTCTGGTGGCTGGGCCCAGGCACCGTATATATGTGTGTATGTGTATGTGTGTGTGTGTGTGTGTGTGGGTGGGTGGGTGTATAATTTTTAAAGAAAATAATTCCATTTATAATAGTGTAAAAATAATAAAATATTTTAAACAATTTTTTACAAAAGAAGGGCAAGATTTATACACTGAAAAGTGTGAAATACTGAAGAAGGAAATTATAGTATATCTGAATGGATGTAAAGATATCACACATACATGGATCAAAAGACTTTTTAACATTTTTTAAGAATCCTCGGGTAGCTCTAATGTACACCTAGGGCTGAGAATCACTGTTCTTAGATAATGCTCAGGCAACTGTTGAAATGAATTCTGGAAAAATGCTGTGGGATAATACATTTTTACTTCCATCATTTCCTTAAAATAAAAGATATTGCATTTGAGTATGAAAATATTAAAATTAGATGATTTCTGTATGGGACAGATATCATATAGGGCCTTTTTGAGTATCAGATATTAATGATTTCTGACATGAATAAATTCCTTAGTCTTCTTCAAGAACTTCACCAATATTTTATTTGGGCTTTTAATCATATATACTTTGCTCTGGTACACCTTTAGCAACAGACTGTATGTACAGATAGGAAGCAAATTATCAGATGAAGTAAATAATGTGAAGCGAGTGGAGGTTAATTGTGATAGAATTTAAATTGTGGCCATGAACAGACTTAATTATCCACACCATTGTTTTGCTTCCAGAAAAGAATCTGCACGGGTGTATTTACCTAGATTATTGCCAGTGTGGTGGCTCATAATTGTACACTTAAGACTTTGGAAAATGCTGAAAGAGCCAGGTTCTGATCTGGATAAGAGCACTAGGATGTTGGCAGGTTATTATGCTTCTTGATTTCAGGGAGTTCAGCTTTATTCTTTCAATGAGGTACACAGTTGAGGAAGATCCAGTACCAGATGGTGATGTTGGCTAGGAGTGGCTTTCTCACCTACATTTGGCAGCCTTACTCGGAAGTGGTGCTTTCAGTGCCTGAGACTTCCAGTCTAGGCTGCTTAACATGATCACGGGGAAGCGTTGGGTGGTATGGATGCAATGACACATCTCATTAAAGGTCTCGCAGCTATGAACATCTGACATCTGTGCTGAAAATAGGACTGAATGCAGCTTTCAGTGGTTATAGATTCAAGTGGCGTGTTGTCTTTTAAAGGCACTACTGAAATTCATCACATTTTCCAGGCTAGTAATTTCTAGGGGCATTTTGGACTTGGAGACATGGATAATGATCTAATGGACTGCCCATTTTAAATATGGTCTTCTGTTAAATAGGTTCTCTCTTTCCCAGCGTTAAGATAATGATTTTAGCTGATGACTTATTTATCACTTAATAATTATAATTATCATAATTTAATACCTAAGATCTGTTATGATACTGTATGTGGAGGCAATACAATGGCCCTCCAAGGCGATTCGTTTTTGTGGTTGAGGAACCTGGGGCTCTAAGAGATTAAGGAACTTGCTGGAGGCCATACAACTCCTAAGTAGTAGAGCTAGTATTCTGCCAGCTCCCCAGCAAGGACTCTGTTCATCTTGCCACCAACTCCTACAGTTTGTCCTGGAACAGCCTTACCATGCATTTCTGTAAAGTGCAGAAAGTGGATGTCTATAAACGTTTGTTGTCTTTTAGTTTAGTATTAAAACCAAGAAGAAGAAGAAGAAAAGCTAAAGCAACTGGATTCAACCTTCAAGGAGCTTCCTGTCCAGGCTTTTAACTCATTAAACAATAACATTCTCATTCTTTATATACATTTATAGAGGCTTTAATTTTAAGTTTTTAAAACACTACATGATTGCTTTTTATCAGAGACACTAATGAAATTACAAAATAATAAGAAGCAAATCTGGATGTGTTCATCTTAAATTTGGCCTGGCTCCTCACAGAGGCAGAAATTCAATTTCACTCCCTTCCCTGTCCTCCTTCTCAAAGCCCTAAAGCATAATCCCATTGGGAGTCCCCTCTATTTCCCAAAGGAAATATTTCATTCATATAATGTCTCCTTTGTAATCAACACTGAGAAATGTCACTTTGATTAAACACAACTCTGAATGACTAAGACCACAGTACAATAAATTCTCCAGAGCTATCTTTCAGAACAACTGATTGCTCTCCGGTCTTAATCCTCCAGAGTCTTATTTAATCAAAATGATGTTGCTAATTAAGGATTAAAACCTCCGAATAGAATAAAAAAGAAGGATTTTTCTTTCTCCTTTGGGCAGGTCAAGGAGGCAGAATTTGCCATAAGGAAGTAAAGAGTCCCTTCCACCTTCAGTAAACGGCATTTTCTCTGACATTAGGACTTAATCCAAAATAGGCCTGAGTGCTTTGTAATATTAATATATTGGGGGTGGGGGAGGGAGAGAAAGAGAAGGGGAACTGCTTGGATGACTACATATACCAAGACAATATTTACTTTAAATGTTTCTCATTTGATGCTTTTAAAATGAAAATTTTAAGCATTTTTGTTTGATGCTATCTGTGCATTGCTATTAACCATTGCAAACACTGATGGAAAGACAAAATATTTTAGAAAAATGCTGGCAATTCATTTCACAAAAACAGAGGGAATAAAAGACTTAACATATCTGTGTTAGTCAGCTTTCAGTCTCTGGGCAGTGCATGGTGACAGGGAACATGTGAGGAGCAAAGCTGCTCACATCTTAATGTCCAGGCAGCAAAGAGAGTGAGTGGAAAGGGCTGAGGTCCCATTGTCCCCTTAATGGGCGCACCTGCAGTGACCTGCTTCCCCTGCAAGGCGCCACCTCCTAAAGGTTCCCCTGCCTTCCATCATGGTCTAGGGACTAAGACTTCAATACATTGGCTTTCCAGGTCCAAACTGTAGCAGCATCTCCCATCTATTTGACATCTGCTAATGATTAACAAAAAACAAAAATATTCTATGCTAAATTCTGAACTCGTCTTCTTTAAGTTCCAAGTTTCAATTTTTTTCTTGAGTTTCTATTTAATTATAGAAAGTGGTTCCTTTAAAAACACATAAAATAATGAACTATGTATGAATGCAATGGAAAAGACAAAGATTCACAGAAAAGTATTTTGGTTTTTCATGAAATACAAACACTTAAGTTTTGGGGTGAATTGGGTTAGAAACAGGTGCTGGTTGATGTTAACGAATTATAAAATACTTCCATATTTTGTCATCTCCTCTGTGCATTGGCCTGTGAATTTATAATCCCTGCCAAATTAGTCTATTACAATGTAGATATAACTAATAATATAACAGCTACCATTTTTTTGATCACTTGCTATGTGCCAAGTTTTCTGCAGGCGATGTGCATAATATTGCCTTTAATAAAACCTGAGAAATATTATTATCTTCCTTCAGAAATGAGTAAACTGAATTAGAGAACAAATGATTTGTTCAAGGTCAGTAAGTATGTACCAAGTGCAGTTGAGACTTCCAACAGGCCTGTTGTGGCTCCAAAGCTGTATTCTATTCAACACATCAAGCCACTTTACATCTTTTTACTTGGAGGATAAATTTATCAACGTGTCATGGGAGTGGGCTGATTAGCTGGGCTGGTCTGACCCATATGTTCCCATGATTATTGACTGAAGCATTGTCACAGACATCATTCGTCACGTACCCAGTTCAACCAGGGACAAATACCAGCTGGTTGCTGCGAACATGAGACCAGGATTGAACAATGAGAAAACCTAAAAGGGAGAGGATTGTCATAATTTTTTTTTTCTTAACCAGTGCTACCTACCAGTTAAAAAGAGATGTTCGTTTCTTTGATTTGTGCTCCTGAAGACCATAAGCAGCCTGTGGACAGACAATGGCTCTTATTCCTCCTGTGCCAAGGGAGATGGCTAGCAGTGCTACGTGAAACAGCCTGTTCTGCTCCTTGGTAGGTATGTGGTTAATCACGTGGTAAGAGCCTATGTAGGAATCTTCTGAGGGGAAAGCAACCCCAGATAACAAGGCAGTGCCTGTATGGAGAGAAAAAAAAAAAAAAAACATGGAATCACCAATCACAGCACAAATAAGGTTTTTCCTCTGAAAGTGGCATCATTATATAATTGTCTTATTAAGATATTTATGTTAATCATTGCAATTTCAGAGATAGCCTGATTTTCGTAAGTGTAAAATTTTCCTCTATTGTGTGTATTAACCAGAGTTCTCGTGTTTTTGTTTCCTGTCCCTACCCCAAACTTGAACTATCTTTACCTCTCAGATTGTGTAAGCAAATTGTGTCGATTTTAACAAAACTAAAGCAATTTAGAAAAACATCATGTCAAAAATTAGGATGTCTGTATCAACCCCCACTCCACCCACCATGTAAGAGAAAATCACTGTTAACATGCTATTTGTTCTTAATAGAGTGATAGGAAACATGGTGATCTCAGATAGCTCCGAAACTTGTTAGAAACTTTTGAGAAGAATATTATAATAGAGGAAAGCACAATCCGTTGTTTCCATTTCTATATCTCTTTCTTCCTTCAGTGCTCTTCTTACTTTTTTTCACACAGCTACATGGAACCCCTGACACACAGAGGTGAGAAACCTGAAGAGATAGGAGTGGGACTTAGATGATGTGGTACCTGCTGGAGAGGGGGAAGACATAAAGTGGCTAAGGAGGGTTTGAGCATCCTCCTCACTTCCATGCATAGGTGACATACTAGATGGTTTTTCTTGTTTAATGAACAGGCATTTGTTTAACCCTTTATATTTTGCAAACAATTTTAATATACTATATTGTTTCCTCTTGGAAAAACTTCGTGATGTCATAGAATAGATTTTCTTATTCCAATTAAAAAAAATAGGCTCAGTGAGGTTCAGTGACTTGCTCAGTATTATAGAGCAGCCCAGATGTAATTTTCCTCTTCTAGTGCTTCCTATCAGCAAGTGGTCAAATTATCAGGTTTTCTGAAATGGCATCCTCTCCCCCCCACCAGATTGTAAATGTAATAATTCTTATTTCAGAAAATTTGAGAAATACAGGAAACCGTCTCTCCCCCCCCCCCCAAAATGCCCATACTCTCATGATGTGGAAATAATCTTCACCATTAACTATATTTTTATAAGCTATATTTATAGTTATGTTTTATATAAATAACAAACTTGAGATTATGCTGTTGATTCCTTTAACCAAATAATATAAACAAATTTAAATGACTTTATATATATTTTTCAATATGATTTCTAAGTCATTATTTGTTTTAAAATCCCTTTTTAATAATTGTGAATGAATACTGCACAAATATTGTGACATGTAAATGTTTTAGACATCTTTGATTATTTCCTTAGCCTAAGTTATTATCCATAGCATTCATATTTTTATGGATTTTAATACCACTAACAAATGTTCTTTAGAAATGTAACAAATTTACCTCCCAACATTATTTTATGAGATGGCTTTCATTAATACTAGTTATCATCATCATTTTTTTTTGGCAATTTGATTAGTGAAGAATGGCTTGTCCATGTTAGTTTTGTTCTCTCTTTTTTTTAAAATTAATTTGGCATTAGCATTTTTGGTATGAATTATTTTATAAGCTGTTTAATGTGCTTAGTTTTCTCATATAGACAAAAATGACGTCTCATGCTTCTGTCTTCTTACAATGGCTTTTACAATGTGAAGAATATATGGACTCAGTTATCATTCAGTAACAGACTGATTTACTTCAAGGGTGGATCCCTTAATTTATTGGGTTTGAAATGTTTCCTCTCAAGGTTAGGCAGATGTACAACTAGTTGTTCTTTTTTCTCTGAAGAACAGTACGAGGCCTGGCAGGCAAAGGGTTAACCAAATATGATAATAAAATAAATTATTTCATGCAACAACCACTTGTTTAAGGACAAGACATTTTAGTCCATATGGTACTTTGTGTAGGTTAAAAAGGCACTTTATTTTCATCTTTTGAGAAAATGTCATAGTATATTGATTTTGTTAGATCAAAATTTTATTTCTATCTGCTATAAAATTGACATAACAAAAGTACAAATCTATAACACATTTGACTAAAATTCTCCTCTTTGGAATGTTCTATCATGTCCCACACATTCGTCATGTATGTATTTGACAGTCTTGTTTAAAGCACCAAGATGTGCCATATCTCATTAGATGGCAAGGGTCCCTGGCTCTTTCCTCTAGGAGCAAATAAGTCCATCAGATAAGTCATGGTGTGTCACAGGCCAGGCATGGGCTGTGTGTGTGAACTATGATCCTGAGTACACGAGGGGACTGGACTGACGTTGCCTCTCTGTTTGGGCTGGCGACGAATGGGTCCTTTTCTCTCGCTCTGCCCACGGTCCCCACACAGCCCATGAAATGGGCATGGTCTTCCAAGATGTCAGTCAATCTGCTGACCACAAGACATCGTGAAGCTAGACTCAACCCCCTGAAACCTGATCCCTTGCCTCCTTGGGGTGGAACTTTCTCAAGTGTCTTCCGCTCAATAAAAAGGGTTTCACAACGTGCTCCTCTCTATTTTGTCTGCCTCCCTTGCCTCTCTTGTGGGAGCTGAAGAACCCCAAGAAAAACATATTTTCTCTCAGTGTGGTTATTTGTGCCAACCCAGTTTGCCTGGAGTGACCCTGACTGATTTAGTTGTGTGTCGCCGCAATGGTGGTGGTTTGTAGCAATTCAGAAGTCATTGTATGATAAAGAAGTAAATGTAATCAAATGGGGATGGTCAGCATGTGGTTGAATACAGAGAAGCTGGTAAGCAACACTTTGCGGACCTTGGAGATGAGCAGAAATTTTCAAATGTTGAATGTGGGTAGAAAGATAAAGGAAGGTGATGATTTCAGGCAGATAAGAGAATAGTAGGGAAGTTAAGGACAAGTTCAGCATGTTGGAGTTGCACATTGAGAAAGAAGTTTGCATAGATAAATTTTGTATAGTTGTAAAGTTTCTTGTACACTTTAGATTAATAAATTTGGGTTTTATTTTTTAGGTTATTAGATCCTGTGTGTGTATATATATTTTTTTCTTTTTAAAAAATCAATGTCATTGGTAGAATTGCATATGGACTGGAATAAGACTGACAACTGGTAGTAGAGTAAGTTGGCCATGGTCAAGAAGAAGAAAGCTGAAATTTTGAGCTGAGTTTATAGCAATTCAGACAGAAGACACATTTCAGATAGAACCTCTGATATTTAGTGACAGGTTGGAACCTAATGGTACTTGTGAGTGGGAAGACAAGGAAATAACTTATAGTAAGAAAGTGAATGGATATGGAGTTGACATAGGTTTTCTGTTTGCCAAATTCAAAAGTAAAGTTTTCTGTTCTGGTCTGGTGACTTTCCCTGGAATTTAGACTGATAGGAATTATCAGGTTAAGCAAGAAGTTACCAAATGCTGCTGAAGTGGCCTGTTATGGAGTCAAGCAGAATAAATTATTCATGTTTTTGTTTAAATGTTTCTTTATCAGAAAGCATTCCCTGATAGAAAATAGCAACTCTGTCACTGTCTATTTCATTCCATACCCTTACGGGGCTCTATTTTTCATTGTAACACTTATTATACCACCTGACATAATATCTATTTGTGTGTTTATTTTCTCTCCCCTTACCTGAAAATCAGCTTTAGCAGAAACGGACTGTTTTTCCCTCTGTTACATTCCCAGACCGTGGGACCATCACTGGCACAGAGTGGTCAACAAGAAGTATTTGCTGAATGTTGAGTCTATATTTGCCATGCAGCAACTTGGCTTTTATTTTGCAGAACTTAAGCAGTGACATTTAAAAGTTCAAATCATGCTCTAATCAGTTTTCTGAATGGTAATTTGCTATTGTCTGAAATTTTGTGATAGGTAGAGCACCTGGTATCTGTCATCCTTTCTTCCTTTTTCTCCCTGCCACATGCATTTCAGTTGTACTTCTTGCTAATAGTGAACAGTAAACCACCTTCTCAAGTTCCTCAGCTCAGAACTGAGGAGATGAATTTGGCTTCCCCATTGTTTTGTATCTATATTTAGTTTCCCAAGTTTTTATAGCTTTTCACATGTTCTTTCCTGACTTGACACTTCTCTATTGCTTAAAGCATCATCCTGAGACTTTTTTGGGGGTCTCTATTTAATCTCTAACTGTGGTTTGCCACCCTGTTTATTGATGAAAACCATTTTCTCAAAAGTTATCCCCATCATATCTTCAGTGACTCTTGTCTAAGAAGAATATTCCAGCTTAAAATTCTAGACTATTCATCAACTTGATATTTCCCCAGCACTTCTCACAAGATCCCCAAGCTTTTTAGGTATATTCATTTCTCTGTGTAATGAAGCACAGTGTAGTGCTTGAATGCACACATTTTCAAAAGCATATAACTATAGTTAAAAATATAGAAGTTATAATTTCCTATGCTTTCTTAATTAACCTATGGTTAATTGACAGACTTTTTTTTGGCGGGGGAGGGGGTGGTACTGGGGATTGAACCCAGGGTACTCTTCCACTGAGCTACATCCCAGCCCTTTTTATTTTTTATTTTGAGACAGGGTCTCACTAAATTGCCCAGGCTGGCCTCAAACTTGGGATCCTCCTGCCTCAGTCTCCTGAGCAGGTGGTATTATAGGTATGGACCACTGGACCTAGCTTAAATATAGGCAAGAATACTGAGACAAGAGGATTGCAAGTTTAAGACCAATCTCAACAACTTAGCAAGGCCCTAAGCAACTTAGTGAGATCCTGTCTCAAAATAAAAAGGACTAAGGATGTGGCACAGTGGTTAAGCCTCTCTGGGTTCAACCCCTGGTACCAAAAAAAAAAAAAAAAAAAAAAAAAGGCCATCTTTTGATGCAAACATTCCTCAATTCTTCCAATTATTCTACATGAACTACAAAAAACTTTTCATCACATTTCATCCTTTTTTTGTGAGGCGAATTAATTTCATGTTTCACATAGAATTTGTAAAAAAAAAATTGTGTTTGGGATATTAAGTGGGAAACAAAGACATTCTAAGAAGAACAGAAGATAGACGTGTAAAGAAATAGTTGTTACATAATAAATGCTGTGCTGTATGTATCAAAGCATCCTTTAACACACTCATATTTATCAGCATCTTAAATAAAATACAGAATGAAATAGACTGAAACAGCATTCTTACTTCATTTATCACACTTTGTGCTAAGAGCAGGATAAGAGTAACATAAACCAAAAAGTCTAACCAAAATCTCTTCAGTTAAATTGCAAAACAGCCCAGTCAGCAGGGGAGCACTTACCTAGGAAATGTAGAAATAAGCAGATATACACCAGTTTATTTCTTCCTAGGTAGATGTCAGCCAGCCACCCCACAAGCACAGGAGTAAGTATCGAAGTTCCAATAAAACACAAGTTCAAAATGGCTGCCTGGTAATTGTGGTAGCCCAGTTTGACGGTGCAAAAGGGGATCATGTTGCAGACGACTTCAAAGAAGGTGAATCTCTCACACAGCTCCACCAGAAGCAAGCAGATTCCAACCTGAATTTTTTTCACAGAGTTTGGCGATGAAAAATAACCAATATGTCTTACAGTTTTCTCCCTCTCAATGCTGAGATGTAAGGCCACTTCCTCATCTGTTATTGTAAAGTGTGTAACAGACATGACCACCCTCCTCGAAAACAACTTGTGTTAGTGGTTTGGACTTGGTGATTTTTACCCCCATCTCTCTAATGAGAAAACAAGTAAGATTGTTGCTTTGAATTTCACATACCTATGCAAAAATTTTTTTAAGGCTTTTGCACATTAATGTTGTTCATTTTCATGATCCAGAAGCACAAGAGAGGAGACTTGAGTATTTGAACATTCATGGTTCAGTGTAGCCAAATCTGATTTGTTTGTTTAATTACTTAGAGACTAAATTAGGCTCTTCCTCCAAAATTATATTGAATTACATGAATCCAGTTGCCTATGTATGGAAACTCGTCTGCCTCACACTGATAAAGGTTTAAATACTGAGGCAGAAGAAGCAGTTTTTCAGGAGAATTTGAGCAGAGATCAAGAAATAATTTGAGTCTAATAATTTCTGATATTTTAATTAAACAAGCCAGAACATTACCAAGAGATAAAACGCAAAAGGAAATCTGTTTTGAGGGGGCAGGATACCTTATCATTATTACATTTCTTGTTATTTTTGGTTGGGATTCTGATAAGAAAGTTAATTAGGTAACAAAAGTGCTAGTACATTTAGGTAACAAGCAGAGTTTACAAGAAAGTAATTTAAGTGTATTAATGAAAGGAGAAAATATTAGACAAAACCCCACTTCCTTTAAGTTGACCCCATGCTTGTAGAACAGACTCTCAGAGGAAATCAGAATCAAAAGGCACCATTTGACTTCCTTATTATTAATCAGCAGTTAGGGATATAGCAACCAGCTTCCACGTGCTTTGGGGAATATTGGATCTGGTCTCACCCTGACCTTCCAGCTGGGTGAATGGATATTAACATTCTACTTTGGAAAGCAGGAGGGTACCAATTAAGCTAAAAAAAATGGCATCAAAACACCACCTTATCATTTAGGGTTTAGCTACAAGGACATAGGAAGACAAGAGGATGGAACAATTGGGTTAAAGTCATAATGATTCAGAACATGAGTATAGGAATGTTATTTTCTTATTGGAGTCAAAGCCAAAAGACCACTGGGCATGGTGACACATGCCTATAATTCCAGAGATCTGCAAGGCTGAGACAGGAGGATTGTTCAAGGCCAGACTCAGCAACTTATTGAGGCTCTAAGCAACTTAGTGAGAGCCTATGTTGATATTTAAAAAGTTGGGGAGCTGGGGATATGACTCAGTTAAGCTCCCCTGGGTTCAATCCCTGGTATCAAAACTACACAAAACAAAACAAAAACCAAAAGACTAATGAAGATTTTAGACTCTTATATGATTAGTTTTTGTCCTGAGAGATTGGAGCAAAGCACTTTCTTTTGATCCCTTCTGATAGTCTTATTGCACCAGTAGCTATTTTTATCTGCTTAGCATCACTTTTTCCCACTTTATCAATCATGTTCTATTTTTCCTTTGTGTAGAATGATCAGGCAATTTATTACCCAAATTTGGGCACTTTTGTGAGTGAAACGTACATTACCTGTAGTTACTACTGAAAAACTGGTGTAAACTAAGATTGTCCAGGGCCAACTCCAACATGGTGTCAACTTACTTTTGGGGAATAATGTTCAATTAATACATGAATTCATTGTGGGGCTGTTAATCATAGTGTCATTGTTTTTCCCACCAAGGGGATCAATGCATGGCCTAAGAGATTCTTTGTACTTCTCCCCTTAGAAGTTATAGTCATGTGTGAAATGACTCAAGAAAGTACATGTTAGAAGTTGAACCATTCATAAAGCAGTACCATATGAAATTGCCCATGAACCTCAGCCCTCTCTGGTTCTTATCCTTTAGGAGGCAGGAAAAGGTTGCCCTTCTGTAAAAGGAAATCAATTTAGAGAGGTCAAGGTCTTCAGGAAAGTGTTTGAGCATTTTGAGGAACCCTCAACTGGGTCCAGAGTTTTATTTGGATTTCAGCATTACCTCCCAATCTTTCGGGGGTAATATCTAGTATGTACTTTCATATGTCATCCAAGCTTATCAGAATAGAAGAGGAACCATGTACAAGTTTTCCATCTGCCATCTTCAGAACTCCACTAGTATGGGCCAGTGGGCAACATGCCATAGGCTCAGATCCTCAGCCTCTTGCTCCATCTCATCCTGGGACCAGCTGCATGTTAGAAATTGGTGGTGATGGTGGTTGTGGGGTCCTTCATACCTGAAGGTACCATAGTGGATGTCCCAGCACCACCCATGCTTTAATTTTTGTTTTGTGAAAAGACATTCTCTGTGTAAACCCCCATTCTTCCATTATAAAGAGGTTCTGAAAATTATACAGTATCTATACATTTGTCCTTGTGCCCAGTGTGAGAGAGAATTATTTTAACCCTAGATGATAATACCTCGTATAGTTCCAATCTCATAATTCTCCAGTTTGATATATATGTTCCTTTTCCTGAGGATGACTAAAAGTAAAAGCTGACTGGGTGTGGTTGTATGTGCCTGTAATCCCAGAAACTCTGAAGGCTGAGGCAGGAGGATTACAAATTCAAGGCCAGCCTAGGCAATTTGGTGATAATCTGTCTCAAAAATAAAAAATAAATAAATGAATAAAAAGCTCAGTGGTAAAGCATCCTGGGTTCAATTTCTAGAAGAAAAAAAATTGAAGGTTGTTGTACTCTTGCAGGGTTTTTCTTCCACACCATACAGTGACCATTCTGGACCTTGCTATTGGGTTGAATTCTTTGTAGAAGTGTATCTATACAATGTAAGTAAGATGAATGAGTTATCACATTATGATGGTTAATTTTAGTGTCAATTTGGTTGGGCAACAGTGTTCCTATTGATCAAGTCTTCTGGATGTTTCTGTAAGGGTGTTTTTGGATTTTGAGTAAAGTAGATTGACTCATCCAATCAGAGGGCTGAATAGAACAGAAGATGCATCTTTGTGGAGCAAGGGGGATTTCTCTAGCAGACTGCCTGTGGAGTTCATCTGCAAAAGGGGCTCTTCCTGATTTTCCAGCAATCTGCCTTGGACTCAAACCTCCACTCTTTTCTGAACCTCCACTCTTTCAGCCTCTCCTGTTAGAATGTGGGCTTACCAAACCTCCACAATCACGTGAATCAATCCTCAGAATAAATTATTTCCTGTAATGCACATCCTACTGATTGTTTCTCTGGAGAACCCTTACCAATATAGATACCATTTATATTAAGGCCCCCCTTTTCTTTCTCTTTGATCATGAAGGAGGAAAAATAAAGAGCTTAAGAGTATGGAATCCATAGCTTCCAAATTCATATATTTAACTGAGACACATCTCCTGAGTTCCCAATAAACTGATGGACATCTTCCCCTAGCTTTCTCACTGAAAATCAAATAGGTGTTCTAAGCTTAACTTGTTAACTTCTTTCACATTGTGTTCCTTTTGCCTTGTTTTCTGTGTGGTTTACAACATCACCCCTTACTTAAATATTCAGGTTAGAAGAAATGTCTCTTCGTTTCTTCCTGGTTTATTATATCTACGTTTTCCCAGGAAAAAATTCTTTTTCCATATTTTATTGATGCATTATAACTATACACAATGGTAGCATTCATTATTACATATTCATACATGCACATAGTGTAACAATATAATTTGGCTAATGTTGTTCCCAATTATTTTCCCTTTCCCTCTCTTCCTCCCTCCCCTTAAACCCCTTGCTCTATTCTACTGGTCTCCCTTTGATTTTCATGATATCCTTTCCCCCATCTTTCTTGTGATTTTTCCTCTCTAACTTCCACATATGAGAGAAAGCATATGATTCTTGATTTTCTGAGTTTGGCTTATTTCACTTCGCATAATGGTCTCGAGTTCCATCCATTTTCCTGCAGATGACATAATTTCATTCTTCTTTATGCCTGAATAAAACTCCATTTTGTATATATACCATATTTTCTTTATCCATTCATCCACTGACAGATAAATAGGCTGGTCCCATAATTTGGTTATTATGAATTGTGCTGCTATAAACATGGGTATGCATGCATTTCTACAGTGTGCTGACTTTAGGTCTTTAGGATAAATACCAAGGAGTGGTACAGCTGGCTCCTATGGTGGTTTTATTCCTAGTTTTTTTTTTTTTTTTTTTTTTGAGTTATCTCTATACTGTCCCAGGAAATATTTATGGAGTACCTAACATGTTCCAGCCACTATTTTAGATTTTGGGGTTGGGGAGGAGTGTCAATTAAAATTTCTAAATATTTCATAAATTCATTGTTTTTCTTCATCTCTGTGTTACCATCTTAAGTTGAGCTGTCTGACATTTCTGGCTTGCATTTTTGCCTCCAGTCGTGCTTCTTTATCAAACCTCAGTCGTTTGCATATCATTTTCATCAATTTTCCATAGTTGTATGTCCTCTTTTCCCTCTGACTGTCCTGATTTTTGTCATCTCTTATAGTTATATTTAAAATGCTTTGATTTTTAAAAATCAATTAGTATGTTTAACAAGGAAACTTTAAGTTAATGCTGTAAATGAAATCATTTGCCATAAATAGAAGGTAAAACAAATATAACATGAATTAAGAATAATACTTAACATTAAGTACTTTTTTCTTGGTGGGTGAGGCTCTTTTTCAAGTATGAATTCATTTATCTTAGAAACCATCTTATGAAGAAGATATTACTTTTATGATCACATTTGAACATCATAGGAATGGAGGCACTTATAATTAAAGAACTTAACACCAGTAATAAGTAGCAGAGCAGGGACTGACACTTAGGAGGCTGATGCCAAACCTATGCTCAACAGATGCTTTTTCTTTTACATGATAAAAGTGATTGAAAGATGATGGACAAACAACCACTTTCACTGCTAGATTCCACATTACATAATGCCCATGCCACATGTCACCTAGAGGCAATTCAATTTCTAAGATAGTAGTAGATACTCTTCCTTTTTAAACCTCCAGATTGTTTTTTACATGTTAATTTTCAATGTGTTCCCCTGCTTAAAGTCTGCAAATAGTTCTTTTGGACTATGGGTTCAAGTTATGCTGGAGCCTGGAGTGTCAGGCCCTCTAAGACCAAGTTCCTGACTGGTGGCACTTCCCTGCCACCTGCCTGGGCTGGACCACATGCTCACAGTTTTGTGGCTGTGCCAGGCTCTTGCTTCTCTGCTATATCATACACTGTTTCTTTTGCTGTGAACATTTTGTTTTTCACTCACTTTGGGGACTTCTCTTCATTCTTTAAACCTCAGTATAAGAATTGCATCAAAGCTAGACTCTTCTTTGTGCTTTTAAAACACTGTGTACATCTCTTTTAATGCATATTATATTAATGAGTTTGTATGCCTATTTTTGTTGCTGACTATGAGTTCTTGGAGAGTGGGTGCAATTTCATACGTATTTCTCCTTTGCTTAGCACTGTGCCTAGGTTGTGCTAGTTATTTTAGTATAAGACTAATGGCTTACAGTGGCAGTGCCATGTGACATACCCTAACACGAACATTTAAATTATTGATGAAGGTTAAAGCCCTCACTTTTAAGCTCATCATTTGCTTAGAAAATAGTTAAGACATGTTCTGAGGACATCATGTCTCCCTGGAAGGAAGTCATCTTTCCATGTGAAGGAGGGAGATTGGTGATACTAGATGCAGTTAGGACTGGTGGCATCTGAATTTGAAAGTTCATCATTTTAGACCAGCTGTCCTCTAATTTCAAGTGTATACAGCTTTGGTTTTGAAACCGACCATTTTGGACAAGCTCTTTATTTTAATTAAAGATCTGAGCAGTCAAGTGGTTGGTTTAAGGCAACCTGACAAATTAAAGCTCATCCTGCAATAAAATCCATGCCTCTTTTCTGCCAGTCCAGTGTTATTTCTACAACATTGCAACTGGGTGAAAATCTACCCTGGAGCTTTGAAGTTTGAGTATCTTGAAAGTAGAAATTGAGCTGGACCAGTAGAACTTATGCCTATTCAGATTCATAGTGTAGTAGAAATGCTTTTAGACCCTGTTCTTATCTACACAAATTTGCACAATAAACTTAGCTTCTTGGGATGTCAGTGTCTTATGTAGTGACAAAGGGCTTTGGATTTAATGATATTTAAGACTCTTTCTAGTTCTCTGAGTCTCATTTCCCTTGCTAAAGACTCTGGAAATTTACAAGGAATCATCTTCCTATAAATTTTACTTTTCATATATGTAAACTATGCACAGGGTATAAGTAAGATTTAACTATTTTAAAAGATGCAATCACTATGGCTATGGTTAAATTTTTATCTTTGTAGTACTGTCCCTGTGGATCCGATTTGAGAGGTAGGGATAGTGGAAAATGGAGGAAGAACCACTGCAACTCTCTCTCCCCCTGGACCCCAAAGTTAAAAAAATTATCCCTGGCTTTTCAAAATTTATACAGGAGAAAAAACAGAAAAATTTAAAATATGGTTATAAATAGCTCTTTGGTTCTGATTTTATTGTTTCTTCAAACTCTGCAAATTTTATTCTAGGGACTTTATTCAAAGACTTGTAATTACCTAAGCTAAGCAGTTTTTCATACTTTCAAGGCTCTGGCATTATTGCACCTGTACGACGGCTTTATAATTCAGTAGTAATTGAACAGCAATTATTTTTCATGATGCATGTACATTTTTATATCAGATTGTTGGCAGATATTCTTTATGATGATGTCGTTTTCACTAATGAGGAAATTAGAGCAAGTTATCTCATAGAGTGAGATACCTTTTGCTAATTCATTTCCTAGCTCCTGACTTGAAAAGTTTTTGTATAATAAAGCAACATATACAAATGGAAGAAATGTTATCTCTAAATCCAGGAAGGGTTGGGGGGTGGTGGTGAACTATTTCGTAGAACTAGTAAGGTCCTAATTGTCTGGTTCACATAATAGATTCTCATAGTAAGTTTGCATATGAATTTATGTGTATATTTAGAGTGTAAAATTCTAGGAGAATAAAGACTTAGCCTTATCCCACTTTTAAGTGTTTTATAGGGCCCATGTAGAATAGGTCCTCCAATGAATAATAGACTGAGTTACACAATAGTTTGACCTAGGACAAAAAAAGTGGAAAGCTGGTATGATTATCCAACAAACTGGGGCACCAAGTCATTCAAATTAGACCTATTAGAAGCAATCAAAATTTAACATTTATTGAGCAAGTGTTATGACAGGTAATCCACCTGATGGTAAAGACTTAAAAGTAAATAAGGCCTGATATTTAACTTTGAGTCTAGTCTAATAAGTACTATGTATTTCAGATGTGCCACATATACACACATGGCTGTGATATATAATTAACTTCATTTATTCAAGAAATTTTATTTAACACATACTGTATAAAGTAGGGAGGACACAAAGGAAAAGGCTCAGATTTGACCTTCAAGGAATATACAGTCTGGATCTACAGACAAAAATATACATGTACAAAAACAATTAGAAAACAGTGACAATTGTTCTCCTAGAGGTACACACATGGGGCATTTGGGATAATAGATGTAGTAACCTTAATAAGACTGTGCAACACTTCCTGGAGAAAGTGATATCTTAGGGATGACGGGTTGATAGGGCCAGGAAGGTAGGGAAGTGTAATTTGGGAAAAGCAGGAAAAGGGTCATCACTATGTGAAACCAAATGAAGTTTAGAACTTCAGACACTTTTTTTTTGTACCAGGGATTGAACCCAGGGATGTTTTTACTACTGAGTCACATCCCTAGCCCTTTTTTAAAAAAGTTTTTATTTTGAGACGGGTCTTATTAGGTTGCTTACAGCCTAGCTAAGATCATGACACTGACTTCAAAATTGCAATTCTCCATGTCAGTCTCCCAAGCTGCTGAGATTATACGTGCGCACCACAATGCCTGGCCTTCGGGCACTTTTTGATGATACTCAAGAATAAGGTGAGGAGGAGGAGTGGTGGGAGATGAGTTAGATGGAACAAAATTATGAATGACCTTTTATGGCATGATGAGGACTTTAGATTTTGTTCTGAAATACATTCTAGAGAGAAAAATTTTTTTTTCCTAGTAGCAATTGGAAGAATGGACAGGAAGTCATAGAAACTGGGTTGTATAGAACTAATCATAGATAGAAGTGATGAGGGCCTATTAATGGGCATTATTTTGGGGATGGAAACAAGGTACAGATTAAAAGGAGGAAAAATTTACTAAATTTACTAAAGTTTATGATTGATTTAAATATCTGTGGTAGAGGAGGAGAAATTAGTTGGCTTCTAGAATTTTGACTAGTGAAATCTCACAGTGTTATTCCCTGAGACAGATTAGTGGATGGGATTGGCAACCGCAGATTGCATGGAAGTAGGAGATGAACTGGTGGGTTCCCATGTATCACTTTTGAGAAGCCGTGGAAGATACAGAAACAGATGCTCAGAATACTCACATCTGATGTTGAAGAGGCAAAATGTTGCTGGGAGCCATTAGCCAAGTAGGTATGACAATTTCCTTGCCAGCATACCCCATGTTGCTGACATTTTGCAGTGACATTGAATGTAGGTGACCTTGCTCAAGGACCAGGGCGGATTAGGGTGTTCCCGGTTTAAGATAATCGGGTTTAGGGCGTTCCCAGTTTAGGTTCCAGGTTTAAGGTTTAAGATTATTCCTGCTGGGAATAGGGCGTATCCTGCTGCCTGAGTTCCCCTTGAGTTCTCACAGGATTCAGACAGTATATTTTTGGGGGAGACAGAAGCCCAGTGGAGGTGGATTTTGGGCAGAGAACGTGGATTTCCCCAGAACGTGATTGTAGACGGCTGGTGTGAGTTCGGGAATAAAGTGTTGCTGTTTGAATCTACAAGCTGTGTGGTGGCTCGTGATTGTGTGCCCAGCCAGACTGCGGCAAAATGTGACCAAAGATTTAGAAGAATAGTTAGTTGAATGTTTACTGATAGCAGAGGAAACTGAAGGAGTGGTTGAGTCTATTTAATTGGGAGGTGAAAACAAGGGCAAAACAAAGCATCTTGGAGGATTTCAATATTTAAGAAAGAAAAAGTTATTTCTGTGGTATCATAGGAAAAATTTAAAATGAGAGGTGTGGGGTTGCCTGATAGATTTAGGAAGAACTAAATAGTCAAGTGTCAAATTGATAAGAACTAAAATGTACCTATCTGATTTAATAATAATTCAGATATTGATATCTTTGGTGGGGACCAGTTTCATTGATACATTAAGTAATATACCAAAGGTGTTTTCAAAGTGCTCAGGAAGAATGAGGGATTCCACTGAGATACTTCCACTGTGATGGGGACTTGGGTGATATTGGAGGTGGGCATGAATAAAGAGGTAATCTGTCACATGGAAAAGGTAAAAAAGTGAACTCCGCCTAGAGAAACATAATGGGAAAAATCATAGAGGCCTGATAAACATGGGAAAAAAAACCTTTGGCTCTCCTTTGGCCACCTCTACTGAGAGAAATTAATATGCAATATGGCTGGAGATAACCTCTCTCCCTTCTCCAGACCTACCCATTGATCACAGTGAGATAGAAGTCAATTTGTAAGGGAGATTCAGAAGTAGGGTTTGCAGAGGCCAGCCCTCTCCTCCACCCCAGACACAGGAAGCAGAGTATGGCAAGGCTGGGAATGGACACAAGAGAAAATAATACTGAAAATGCAGAAAGAGACTCCATTGAGGTGTCATAGGTACTGATATCTAAATATGTTAATTGACTGGAGTGGGCTAGAGATATTGGGCCCAGAGAATTGTATAAATGCTGACTTCATTTCCTTGCTGTGCCATACTTAGACTCCATACACATTTGGGTGAGTGATATGGAATGGAGAATTTAGAGAAAAAGCAGGTTGTGGTTGATAGTTTGTTTGAATTTGGGCATACTGGTCAAAATGAACTGGGGATCATTCAGATAATGGAAATATGGGTCTGGAACACAAGAATTTGAGCAATAAGGATGTTTACATGGGAATCACTAATGCTCATTACAACCAATAGAACAGATGAGATCACCCAGGACAAACCCTGTGGGAACTCCAAAAGTTCTGGATGGGGTAGTCATATATTTGTTTTCATTATTCACCCTTCCAGATTCTGATGGCATTGTGGCTGAGGGTATTAATGGTAAGTAAGTAAGTGAAATAGAAACTGTTCAAATAATTTTATGTATTTTAAGAGTTCTTTTTAAGAACAACTCCTGTAAGTTTTAAAAGAGAAAGAACAATTTAGATTGTTCAATTCTTTGTAGCTTTTTTATTTTTTAAAAATATTTTGATCATCTTTTTATTATGAATTTTTGCCTTTTTTTTTAGGGTTTTTTTTTCTTGGTACCAGAGATTAAAGCCAGGGGTGCTTAACCACTGAGCAACACCCCCAGTTCTTTGTTTCTTTTTTTTCAATTTTGAGACAGGATTTCACTAAATTGCTTAGGGCCTCGGTAAGTTGCTGAGGCTGGCTTTGAACCCTTCCTGGCTGTCTACCTTTTTTTTTTTTTTTTTTTTTTGCTGGGCCTGATACATGCCTATAATCCCAGTGGCTCAGGAGGCTAAGGAAAGAGGATTGTGAGTTCAAAGCCAGCCTCAGCCACTTAACAACTTAACGAGGCCCTGAGCAAATTAGTAAGAGCATCTCAAAAAAAAAAAAAAAAAAGGTTGGGGATGTGGCTCAGTGGTTAAGCATCTCTGGTTTCAATCTCTTCCTACAGTGATGATCTGATTTAGATTGACTTATATCTTTCCATTATGTTTCCTGATTCCTCCTTTTTTTGACTTTGTACTTACAGTCATAACCTGTTTATCTGTTTAAAAAAAAACAAAAACCCAAACCAAACCTTTGGGACTTCCTTTGGCCACCTCCACTGAGAGAAATCAATGACTATTTCCTGAATCTCTTTGTGCTGTGCTGACAGTCTCCATTTAACACCCAGAGAACATTTAGTTGTTGCACTCCCTTACATTTGCAATTCATTTTCTGTGTCAATTCGTGTGGTTGATATTATAAAAATCATTTTAAACGTAGTTTAACTTTTCTTTTTTAACGTTTGGCTTATTCATAATTTTATGAGCTATAAATTTTATTGCATTGTGAATTGCCTTTCCCATCTGCAGATAACTCTGAGGAAGTCCTTGGAGGAATTGCTTAGGATGTGGTAAAAAATGAAAAGAAAGGGACTTCTGTTGTGATTTGGTGCATGTTAGGCCAAAATGTATCCTTGAATAAAAAATGACAAGGAAAAAAAGATTTGGGCTTTGTAAGTCCGGTTTTAAAAAAGTAGTCACTCTAGCCAAATAGATAAGCTCTGTCTACAACACACAAAATGAAAATGAAATTCAATACAATTACATAGTTTATTGAAGAAATGGTTTTAATTTTTACAGAGTTCTTTTCAGCTGAAGATTTTCTTTGGTGTGAATTATCCAGATAAGCTGTCAATGAGAATTAAAATAACAAGGAAATGCAAGTTTCTATTTTTCCTATGAAATGCTGACCTAGTCTTGGTACAGATTAAACCTAAGGTCATTAAGGTCATAACAAATATTTATTGTGTATTTTAGTCTTCCTTAGGCCCATATTTTATCATTAAGGCAAGGCAGAAACTAAGTGCCAGAAATATGTATAAAGAAAATTATATCAATTGGTTTCATGTTGCATTTATTTATATTGAAAAAGTCTAAACAACTCAAATAATACTAAAGAAAAATTCCAATAAGTTTTGGGTTCAAGTTCATCTGGTTTGTTGATTCACTACAAATAGTTTTATCTATTCCTTCTCTTTTCACTATTTAAACCTGTCCTTTTTATGATTTCCCATAATTTATAATGTTAGTACTAAAGAGTTTGGAATCGTCCAATTCCTGAGAAGCAGGAAGTAGAAGATGCTAGGTTTGACTCTTGCTCTGATTCGCACCTTGCCTTTTTTGTTTTGTACCTTATAGATTGTCCATCTGTAATAGAGGCCTTCACTATGTGTATTCATGCCATGTATACGCATCCCCCACCTGAGGACTTCTCCTTAGCTCTTTCCTCTGTCCATAATGCTTTTCTCAGAGATATCCACACATCCAACTTCCTTACTTCCCTTGAGACGTTACTCAGATACCATCTTCTTAATCAGGTCTACACTGAACTTCCTGTCTTAAATATCCCCACTCCACATGTGAGGATGATCTAATTTGCCTGGGAATTTTCTGGTTTTAAAACTGAAAGTCCCACATCCCAGGAACTTCATTTAACTCATTCCAATATTTCCTAGTATATCCAAAGTTTGTTTCTTTCTATCTGTCTCTCCATCTATCCTTCTATACCTATCAATCCACCTTCCCTTCTCACACATACATCTTTTTTATTTGTTTTAATTAGTTATACATGACAGTAGAATGTATTTATGTACTTTGATATGTCATACATAGATCGGATATAATTTCTCATTTTTCTGAGTGTTCATGTTGTAGAATCATATTGGTCATGCAGTTTATATATATATATATATATATATATATATATATATATATATATATATATATATATATTATTGTCACACATACATTTAATTGGATACTTCCTTGTACTAGATTAAGTTCCATAATGGTAGGAGTTTTTATGCTATTCTTCCCTAGTGCCCCCTGCCTTATTGTCACACATACATTTAATTGGATACTTCCTTGTACTAGATTAAGTTCCATAATGGTAGGAGTTTTTGCTATTCCACCATAGACACATTCCCAGGGCTCCAAAACAGTTCTCAATGAATATTTGTAAAATGAATGAAAAATACATGTGTCAGGGCATAATGGTAAAAATGAGAGTAGAAAGACCATGTTGACATTGTTCCATCTGTACAAACAGCTACCAAAATTATGTTTTGATTTTTATCATTCTTCTAACTCATACTTGCAGGTAAACTGTGACTGAGTCAGAGATTCCAAATGGCAGGAAATGTAATGCCTTACATCCTAGTGATTTGAACTGAAAATTGAGATTTATGTAATGAAAATGCTGATTCATATCAGAATTGTGTTGCAGGATGATCAGATTGGACAGAAACTTTCAGTTGTGCCTCAGTATGTTAGACACTGATAGAAAAATAAAGAGAGGGAAATGATGGGCCTGAAAGAGCATTATAGAGCTAGCTTGGCATGTGACTTTAAAGTAGTTATGGCACAGCCAGTGCTAGCAGATTGAGATTGAAATTCAATCAACCGAAACGTACTTAGGCACTTTCATGTATAGCAAACAGATATATGTTATCTAGTGAAAAAGTAAAAACCAGAAAACAAATGTAATAGACTGGGTATGTTATTACACGACATCTAATAAAGTAAAAATGAGAACACGAGGCCAGGGAAGTGACATGATTTACTCAGGATGACTCAGATAGTGTCTCTCTCTTTCCATGTCTTAATCACGGTTTCTTCCAAATTATGTCCTGGCTCTGTGGCCAAGTGTTGTTGCTTTTCATTATCCCTCTTCTCTTTTCTCATTTAAAAGTCTGAAGATCAGGTATTTTTCCTCCCCCACCATCTCCTACATCCCATCAATCATAGGCTCTATCCATTTTATTTTTAAATTTTTTCAGACTATAACCTCTTTTCTACCCTCAACGCTCCTTATTCAGGCCCTTATCATACTTGCCATAATTATTAGAAGCCACTTCCTACTGTTCTTCCTGCCTCCACTTTTGTGTCATCACAATGTCTTCTCTACTCAGCTGTCTTCCATTCCCCATTCGCTCTGCTCCTGGAATAGACTCACATTGCTCACTGTGATGGCCCTCTTCCCCTTTTGTCCTCTTCGGCATCCTCTGCTTCACCAACACCCAACTACTTGCATTTCATGACAACTTGGTGTTAGTTTCCTTCCCCTGCTGGGTACTGTCTCCTACTTGCTGTATATTGCCCTCCCCAGTTGGCTAAGTTTTATTTTCATTTCAAGATTAATTTCCAGCATTCTGGCCTCCAGAAAGATGTCCCCATGCCTCAGTCCATGGCAGATGAAATTACATTGCTATAACATTGTGCTTCATGATACTAGATTATGAGGATCTATTTGTATCTCTTCTCCCTACCTCCTGTTTCATATAGTGTGAACGGAGTCTTATTCCTCTTTGCATCAACAGCATCTGGCAAAATGCTTGGTGATAAAACAACTGTTGGTTGAATGATTGAATTTACGAATGAATGACTGTTTATGGGACTTCCCTGTGATCAACATTATATCTGTGGACATACTGCAGTCATTCATCCATCAGCAAAGGACTTCTTTTTACTCTTTTCAAAGGCACTTTTTTTTTTTAAACAGAGAATCCTCTTCTATTTGAACACCTGACAAATGAGTCATACCTCAGCTATAATGAAATTTTCCTTATACTGCCAAGTCTCTGTTCCTGATGGAAGAATCCATGCTAAAACTTTTTATTTTATTCCCTTTGGACTATTGTAATGGTCTCTTGGCTGGTGTCCCAGTACACATAATTAGCAGACTTCACTTGGTATGAAATGTTGCTGCTAGAATCCAATCCAACACTGGATCAAATAAGTACGTAACTTTGCTTTTTGTGTCATCAAAATTAGAGATGAAAAATTATTATTAGTTTCACATAGAGTCTATTCCTCTGGGGAATTAAGGCAAAATTGTTTCCCTCTGGTGTTTTGTCCACTGAGTTTAAGTGAATTAAGCAACAGGTTCTCTGCTATTTCCCTTGGGAGAGTTTTCACTGTCAAGTAGAAGTGATTAAAAAAGAAGAAGAAGAAAAAAAAATCCTACAACTTATATTAGATTTTCTTTACTGTTATCCTCCTAGTCTCTGCTCAGTTGAATTTTGGAGCATCTATAAGTGATGGAGGGTATCCTAGGGCTGAAAGGTTTATTTTCCTTTGTGATGTTCATCAAAGGCAATGCCTTTATAATGACCCATTTAATCCCAGTCACTTAGAAATGAGTTAACTATTCCCTCCTTTGCACGATTTAAATTGGTTTAACATCTTTCAATGCAAGTTATTTGTGTAATTCCCTGCACATGCTAATGTATACACCTCAATCTGACTACATAGACATCAGGTCCAAACAAATGATTTCAGAGGCCCATGAGCGAATTACTGTATTGATCTATTAAATAGACTTAAAATGTTTGTTTGGATTTGAAGTCACTTGTAATCAGCAGCATTTTAGTGAAAGGCTTTGCCTGTGAATAACTTAGTAGTAAGAGGCAAAGCCAGGTTGCCTAACTACACATAGGGACTGGAATTCCAAGAAGTTTCCCCCAAGGCTTTCATTACCAATGGGTCTTGCTATCAGGATAGATGTCAGCATTCCCCATTAAGATAATCCTCAAAGTTAGATTAGGGCCATAAGGAAAAATTTCCCCTTCCTACCTCTTCACCATTACATACAACTTTCATTAGGGAGGGCTTAACACAAAGGAAAGAAAGCTTGCTGGGATTTGAAGCCAGATGGACTACAATTCAAATACTGATTTTCCCACCTTCCAGTTGTGAGGCATTAAAACGATTTTTGGCATTTCCAAATCTCTGATTTCTCATTTATAAATTGGGAATAGTAACGTAGTGCTCATATGATTGTTGTGGGGATTAAATGATGCAGTGTATATAGTATGTCTTGGCACAGGGTAGATACTCAATAAAATTTAGATTTCTTTTTCCTTTACCTTTTTGCTAAGAAGACTATTCTATTGCACAAATCGACGAGAGCATGTTGGCAAATGTAGATGAACATCTGGGATGAATTTAACATGCATTTCACAGAGACAGGAAACCAAGGTATACTTTATATTTAATTATTAATGAATTTCCATGATTGATATTAAATAGAAAGTTCCATATAAGTTCAAGATGCTACTGCTACTGCTAATTCATAATCCACTTACTGATCACATCCCCTCAATGATTCCTTCTTGATCTATAAAGCCCTTTCAACTTTTTCCAATTTTTCTAACTATATTTGCAAATGTTATTTGGGGCATCTCAATCTTGCCTGTTCATATCAATAGAATGTAATGTTTCATACTAAAAAGTCATTTCAGACATTCTAGAGGCCTTCCCCTATCTTATTTATAATTAATTGATCAATAATATTAATTAAATTTTCAGAGAAAGCAAAGGGTATGTGTATGAGCAAAAAGTGATGAAACATGATACCATTTGACTGAATCTAAAAGCTTGTTATGCTTCAAGTTTATTTTTAAGGTCTCCAGAGATTGACTATTTCCTTTGTATTATTTTATATCCTTCTTTACTGCCCAAATAATAAAAGGCAATGGAGTCTTAAGATTTAGGATATAGATGTGGTATATTTAAAATGTTTAAAAGGCTTTATGAGTATGTGGTATGGACAGGAGGGTCCCAACCCCACACAACTGGATGGATTTCTGGCTGGTACTGGTCAAGCCAGTGGGCAGTCAGCTTGATCAACATCTGCAGAAAACCCAGGAGAAGTGGAGTACTGCCTGAAGTATAGTCTTGTGCAGATTACCTGTAAGAAAGCTGGAAGCAACAAGGATTTCTAGACTGTGTTTCACACTAAGTTATGATTTAGTAAGAAGAATCCAACCCTTTTTTATTAATTTGTACCCACATCCAAAAAAGAAAAAAAAAAAAAAAAAGATTCTCACTGCCTTAGCATTTTCATTGAATGTTGTATTTTTTTTTTTTTAACTCTATGAGACAAATCAAAATCAACTCTGGTTGAAGAAAATAGTTCCTAAGGGCAGGTGTATACTTCAGCTCATTTCAATCTAGAACTGGGCTCTGGTCCCATTAAAAGAAGTGGAGAGGAGTATTAATTTGCTTATTTTTACATAAATCTGCATTAATATCCATGAAGCCCTACTCCAGGTATGCAAAATTAAATATCATTAATTAATTAGTGCTATCTCTGGCAACTATATTCAAGCCTGAGATTCAAAGCATGAAAGTGACTGAAACACTCAAGTACTTAAATCCATCAGTGATTATTCGTGTTTAGAGGAGACACACCAGGAAATTTTTCAGACACACACCTAGAGATACCCTCACATTTGTGACTGGAAACCTGACATTCCCATCTGCTATCACCCCTAAAATCCCATCACAAACAAACAGACACAGATTTTGGAAACAGATTTAGCAAGAGCATAATCAAATCCTGTATATTGTTTTTCAAATTTTCTGCTCAGGTTTTGGATATGCCCCACTCTCAAAAGATAAGACACAAAGCTAAATGTGGAGGTCGTGGGTAGAAAGAGTTGAATTGCTCGTGTGAGTAAATGGCGGAGTTTGGTTTTGATAGAGATCCACGGAGAAGGGAAAGAAGAGGGAGAAAAGAGAACTGAGCAGCGAAGGAAGACTGAAGCCTGAATCCCTACAGTGGCCCACCACATACTTTGATTCACTGATGCAGATAATATTTCTTAGGGGGAAATCACAGAACATGAGAAGGACAAAACTTGGGGGAAAATTAAAATGTAAGATGAAAAAGTGCCATGCCAGTAAGGGAGGTTAAAAATGAGTTTTCCTTCTCCCAAATCTGCTGTTTGCTTAATTTTCACATCACAGACCTTGGCTCAGAGTACAGTTGTCCCCATTCTAGACTATCACTGACACCTTCTCTCTTAACCCAGGACTTTGGAGTAAACTTGGAAGCAACCTTATTTTCACCATTTATCAGTTTGATGGAGAATATATAAATAGCTTATGTGACATTCACATAATGAGCACTGTATAGCAGGTAAGTTGAGTAGAGTTGCATGGATTGGAAAAATAAGAAAAAAAAAATCTCAAACACATAAGGTCAAATGGAAAAAGGAATTTTCAGAATGATACATCTAACATGGTTTTAACCATGGTTAAAAGCTAAAATAACCAATAATTAACATGGAAAAAATATATGTGAATAGGAATGATAATCAACAAATTCAGGGTAGAGGGTGTCTTCAGGGAGGGAGCGAAAGGATGGACTTGGCTAGAGGTGGACAGAAAAGGCTGCATTTCTGTGTGTAGTCTTGTATTATTCCATTTCTTCTCTGTGGAAATAGAAACTTTCACATGAGTTTAGAAGGGCGAATGACTACCTAGCTAGAGATTAGGTTTTTCATTTTCCCTTGAAGCAATGCAATATTACGTGATTAAATACTTACCAAAGTAATGTAATTAAAAGTGATGTATGGACTTTCTGCTTGCTTCCTCAGAGGAAGTTGCTTTTCTGTACATCTTTTCACTTTCCTCTTCTTTGTGCTTGGATACAGAAGTACCATACTGCTGGTGGTTCAGTCTCAGCCCTCATCTTGTGAGGGTTGCCCAAATAGAATTTAAGGGCCCATTATGGATCCAATTTTCTATAGTTTCATGATGTGTTACTTTCATTCATTGAGTAGCTACTCTGTGTCACATCCTAGATCAAGTATCAGGGATGCAGTGGTAAGCAAAACTGATGTGGCAGAGACCCAGTAGGAGCGTGTTTTCGCTCATAAAATTTGTGGATCTGAACTTGCCAATGAGTGGCCTCTATTTCTGCTCTACAACTCATTTGAGTTGAAAGAATACTGCAGAGAGGTACTGATTTCTAATGATGGTCCACCTAACTAAAACAATCTGAACAAAGGTTTGAAGAGAACTTCTGAGGGTTTTAAAATTTGACTATTCTGATTCTTTTAAAAGGTATTTGATTATTATGAAACAAATGATATGCATAAAAGTATATGAAGCCCTTCTGAATAGTTTTAAAAATAATAATACAGTGAACACACATGAGCCCCTAGTTTAAGAGCAACGTGTTAGGAGTGCCTTGGAAGCCCCCCAAGCCCTCCTCTTTACTGTGTTATCCTCATCCCTCACCCTCCCAAGCAGCATATACCTTTCTAGTAATATATATTGTTACATGCGTGTACGGATGCATGTAATAGTAATGCATTCATTTTCATCCCCATGTCTTATTTTATTGTGAGACTACATCACAGTTCATTCATTGTCCTACTAATGGACAATGAACTCATTCTTGTTTACTGAGAACATTCTTGTATAAAACCCCTTTCTTCATAGTTAGATTCTCTATGATATATATTTAGGAATGGACTTGCTGGATCATAGGCTATGCCTATGTTCAATTTTCCTTAGTAACATCAGGATACATTTTGTTTCCATGTGACAGTCAACTTACACCATTACCAGCCTTGTGTCCAAGTCCCTCACTTTTGGAGCCTGAATTTTAGTTTAAAATTTATCATTTTAATTTTCATAGAAAACTAACTCTTTATCTCTGTGGCTTTAAATTGTATTTTTTCTGACTACCCATCAGGATGAGCATCATTTCTTTTTTCTGATTACCCATCAGGATGGACATCTTTTCACACACATAGGGCCATTTGTGCTGCCTTGCCATGAAATGTCCATTCATATTTGGACTCATTTTCTACTGGGTTGTCTTTTTCTTATTAATTCTACCTATGAATCCTTTGTCAGAAATATGTATAGCAAAATGCTCTCATTCTGTGATTTGTCTTTTTAACTCCTAACATATTGTGATAAATACAGTTTTTAGTTAATGTAGGGATATACCTTTGGTTTCATGGTGTGCAGGTTTTATTATTGATAAATATCTCTGCACTTTGAGATCATAAAGATATTCTATATCTTATCCTAGAGTTTCTATAATTTTTACCTTTCATACTTGTCTTAAATGTATAACTAGTAACTGATTTTTGAAAGCTATATGGATTAAGAATCAAACCTATTTATTTTTCTTGTGGATAACTAATTATCCCAGGTTTGTTAATTGAATTACCATTATCTGCCCTCCCCTACTCATCTATAATTTCTGCTTCTGATTATTTGTATAGGATTATTTCAAGACATTGTTTTTGTGCATTATTCTGCTCGGCTAACCCCATGCAAATACCACATTGTCCTACTATAGCTCTAATAAAAAGTCGGAGTCAGTAGGACAAATCTTCCACGCCTTGTTCTTCTTATTGAAGATTGTCCTAGATGAATATTGCTTTGCCACTCTTATTTTAATTTCAGAATCACACTGTCATGTTGTTCTACCGTATTTATTTATTTGTAGAATCCATGGCTTTTATAGATGAATCAGGGGAAGAAAGTTAGCTTGAGATCTTTATCAGATTTTAAATTTACTTAAACTCACTCCTTTTATATAAGTTTATCATCTGACTTTATCGTCTGTTTTTACATGGGTTGCAATTTTGATTCAAAATTAAACAGAGAAAGTGAAAGAAAGAGGTAATCAGGAACAAACTGTTTAAGAAAGATGACTGAGAGTATGGTGGCTTCGTGCTAGAGCACTAGAGCTCTTGTCTCTGTGAGGTCCTTTTTTGTTATTGTTTTTTTATTGGAGCTTTTTAGTAATACATGGCAATTGGGTTCATCCTGACAAACTCATACATGTGTGGAATTTGATTTCAGTTCATGATTCCCTTTTCCCTGCTCTCCTTCCTCTACTGATTTCTTGTCACTTGTCTATTTATAGTGGATTGGTTCTAGAAAAGAAGAGTTTTTATTTTTGCTTAAAGGACAGGTCTGTACATTGAAGAAAAGAAGGAATTTTAAATGGAAACAGTGAAAGAGAAAGTCATAAAAGATGGAAGTGAGCAGCAAGCATGTACTTGATCTGTTGAAGAGCCAGATAAGGAAGTGGAGGTCACTCTGGCTCCCAGCTGGCCTAGATTGGCTTGGGTGGCTCAGCTCCACTCTGGAGCATTCCCTGAGGAAGACAGCAGGGGATCTTGAGGTAAATAAATACTGAGGGTGGTAAAGAATGAGTTCATTATGTAAATAATAGTTGCAAGCCAGATGTTCATAGCTGGGGTATACCTTACTTGCCTGAGGCAGTTGTACAAAACATTTTGCATTTTGAGCTAGTTTTCATATCCCCAGGGGCTTTGCTATCAAATTCCAAAATTACTCCCTCTCCCCCGGCAGCTTTCCTCACAACTGCTGAAAAAAGAAACTGTTAGAATGGTCTCGCATTGAGGGAATTTTGGTAAAGTGTGTTACAGGCAAACAGAAAGAAAGCAGAAATTAAGCAATCCAGATAATTACTGTCACGAATACTAGATAGTGTGAAGAAGAGGAAAGATTTTGCTTTTCAGTGTTTATACTGAGTACATAAAATGAAAAAAAAAAAAAAAGAATGCCATGGAGCTAATTTTTTAAAAACTAAGGAGGCTTATAGCTGCTCAGTTCCCATAAAAATCAAAGGGACAAATGTGACTTAAACTTGCTTTACTGAAGCAAATTTTCACAACCTGGTATTTAAATTGAGCTTTGGGGCAGTCAAATAATCCCACAGGCATGTAAAATCTGATACTATATCTGCATCTAAGTATTCTGCTCTGGGATTTGGAATCCCAATTGGCAACCTGGGAAAACGATATTACTTACACTTGCTCAAATAGTCTCTAATTAGTTCTTCTGACCCTCTTGTATACTAATAAATGGCCCATTACAGAGCATTAAAACGGAATTCTTTCCATTAAAAATGATTTCCTTGCTAGTGAACATGATCTAGGTTTAATGTACAGTGTTAGTTAACATTAGATTGTTCTAATGTGCAGTGAATGCTTTCCACCAGGAAGTGATTGTTGCACTAATTAGGCTTTCTGGTTCAGTCAATTAGCTGAGAGGGGGATGAGCCTTCCTATGGTGATCTAAATATTGCTTATATTCTTAGTTTGTTTTTGGTCTATTACTTTTTGATTGAAAGAGCTGGAAACTCTAATGTGAAATTGTATAATGAGCCTTGGAAAATTATGAGCCTTAAGAGACATTTAGATCACCTCATCAGGTCAAGTTTCAAGTTTTATTTGGATATGCAAATGGACAAATGCAATAGGAACAAACTCCTTTTAGATTCTGGCCCACTCCTCATCCTGTCCAAGGCTTGTAGCTCCCTTGGCATCTAATATAGTGTCATACATAGCAGGCATCCAGTGATTATGTTGGATAAATGTGGCAAAGTACTTCTGGGTATCTGGTGTTACTGAACCAGCCCCGTTTTGCCCATTATGCTAATTACTGAAATGGCAAGTTTTGCAAAGGAGGCTTTGTTCATGAGTGGCCAATCACCGATACTAGAGAGAGAGAAGTTCAAATCTGCTTCTCTAAGGATAGGGTTGAAGGGTTCTCATAGGATAAAATAACAGGATGTTCTGACATGTAGGAAAATTATATTGGAAGTAAAGAGCAGTAAAGTTAGTGCATGATTAACCAAACTTCATGCCTCTTCATAGAATACCTGTTCAGAAAATGGCGGCACTAATGGGTTCTGGGAGTGGAATTTAGGCTTTATGACATCAAAATGTCATCCATTAAACACTTGTACAACTGAAGAGTTGGGGTTTCAAACAGGTCTAAACTACCTTCCTAAATAAGAACAACATAGGTATGTCAGACTTGCTGTGTAAATAAAGCGAATGGGATTACACTGCTTAGCTGGGTGACCTCTAAAATTTGTGAGAAAAGCAAGTGAAGCTAGAGGGTTGACTCAGGGTTTTCTTTGGTTTCATTGATGATTAAAATTTGTAAAACATTTATCTAATAAATCAATAAACATATTTACCAAGCACTTGTATATGCCCAGAAATATGCATGGTAAGTCCTAAGGAAAACTGAAAAGATGTGTTAAATATGGCTCTATGAAACAAATATCATAGGGATTAGATAATTTTAAGCTATTTTACATTGTAACTATTCTGGAAAACCCAGGCCACAACCTCACTAATTGCATGCTATCAGGAGGCTGAGTGGGAGGTCAGGAAAGATTTTAATACAGTTTTTTTCTGAGTCTCTATGGCAAGAATTTTTCTCATCAAACTGATTTTTATTGAACATCTGGGATGTGCCAGGTGCCTTGCTAGGACCTAGGCACATAGATAAACATTATGACTCCCCTTCAGAAGAGCATCATCAGAGGGGGGATTGGGCAGGGGTGGGGAGAGATATGCTGCTGGGAGCCATTAGCCAAGTAGGTATGACAATTTCCTTGCCAGCGTACCCCATGTTGCTGACATGTTGCAGCGACATTGAATGTAGGTGACCTTGCTCAAGGACCAAGGCAGATTAGGGTGTTCCCGGTTTTAAGATAATCGTGTTTAGGGCGTTCCCAGTTTAGGTTCCAGGTTTAAGGTTTAAGATTATTCCTGCTGGGAATAGGGCGTATCCTGCTGCCTGAGTTCCCCTTGAGTTCTCACGGGATTCAGACAGTATATTTTGGAGATAGAAGCCCAGAGAGTGTGGATTTGGGCAGAGAACGTGGATTTGGGCAGAGAACGTGGATTTCCCCAGAACGTGATTGTAGACGGCTGGTGTGAGTTCGGGAATAAAGAGTTGCTGTTTGAATCTACAAGCTGTGTGGTGGCTCGTGATTGTGTGCCCAGCCAGACTGCGGCATTTGTGCCCAGCCAGACTGCGGCAATATGCAAACAAATAGAAAATGGCATTTGCTTCATAATGGTGATACAAGTTTAGCTTGACTGATTCCATCTACCTGCTGAGCTAGGCTTTGCCCTTCTAGGTGGAAAGGTAAGAATCCCTATGACTAGATAGGGATAACAGGTGAAATCAAAGGAACTAGTGAAGGATGCTGAATAAATAAGAATGTGCAAGAGATGATAGGAGATGGATGCATGGAAAAAGAGATATTTGTTGAATGGCCTGAAGTCTAGTAGAGATTTGGGGACTTGGTTTTACCCAATATTGCAAGAGCTTCTAACCGTTATTCCTATTTTCCATATGAGCTCATAATTAGCAAATGAATCTTCTTTAGAACAGAGCACAGCTCTGCTCTTTTCTCTAAGGTCTCCCAATTGTTAAGGTTCCTTTCTCTGACACTCAAGATCTTCCACAGTTTGGTTCCAACAAAATTTTGACCACAAAAAATACCATTTTTATATTTCAAACATGCAACTTTATCTTTCCTTCTTCCTCCACAAATATATCCAACTTTATAGTCAATCTTCAATGTCTCTGGATCCTTTTCCAAAAACTGTTGCTAATTGCTGAAAGCCCTTTTTGAAGGGCTTTCTGTTTCTATATCAAACTTCTGCTGGTCCTCTTTCAATTCCACCCAGAGTATGTGATTTCTTCCTCACCTAACCACACCATCATCTCCTTCTTTCTATGCTGTAGTCTGCTTTACATTGCAATTATTTATGCACACGTTTCCAACCTCCTTGATTGTAAGAGATTCTTATGCATTCAACCTTTGGTCTTTCCTCTTACTCTTTTTACTCATAGCAACTAACATAATGTAAGACTATACATGATTGGTATGATGACAAAATTAAAACTGTGATGGAGTTGATAGTGAGAAACTTATAGATCCAGGGTAGAAATGCTGAAGTATTGAGTTGTGATTTATCTGAGCACAGGACTGGCTGAAGAATCTGTCTCCTTTCGAGCTTTTATTTTCGTGTGTGTGTGTGTGTGTGTGTGTGTGTGTGTGTGTGTGTTTGAGGGCCTTATTAATATTCAAATGAAGTTTAGGAAGTCTCTGCTAAAAGTATTAATAGCAATGACTATGCAAAACAATTATAACCCCCTTATTTATTGTGTAATGAGATTTGCAGCCTCATTTAAACACTGTGAATAATGCAAATGCTTTTGTTGGGGATTCTAATATACAATTTTTCTAGCAGTTATTCCAATGAATACAAAGTTTGTACAATGCTAGTACTCTCAAGAATGAGTTTGATCCTAAAGATTTTTGTCCCCTACATAATAAAATTTTTATAAAAATATACTACATTTTAAAAAATTATATTGCTTTGGAGTGGAACAGAATACCTATGGATACAGGTAAAAATTTGAATTTGGTAGTAGAGAAGCACGCACACACAAAAGAAAGTAAAATCAAAGATGTGCATGGAATAAAACTGCAAGTACTTTGAGATCAATGTTGCTAATCTGCATTTGCTAATGTATTTCCAGTTACAGCTAGTTTAGCACTCAAGGTGTTTTCCTTATACCCATAGGAGGTAAGCATTTTTCAGATGTGGAAAATGAGCCCCTGAAAGATTATGTAATAGGCACTTATTTTCTTTCTTGCTTGCTGTAGCTTTTGCTCTCTAACCCTTTAAAGAAAAACTCAGTAAATGAGGAACTTATTACTTCTTTCTAATTTCATGCACTTGTTCTCTTGCTCTGTTCTGTTTTTTGACCAAACTTTTAACCCAAGATCCTAATCTGACATAGCCAGTTGGCCAAATCTTATATACGGACATACTTCTTTTTGTTTTAATCAGTACTATTACTATTGTTGTTTTTCTCATTAGGAGAATGAGACCCTAGAAATTTATGAGATGTGTCCAAAGACATTGGGATTCTGTTATAGATTTAATTTTTCATCCTCATTCTTAGTTTAAAGTCCTAAAACCCAGGATCTCAGCTTGTGATCATACTTGGAAACAGTGTCATTATAGATATAATTAATTTAGATGAGGTCATACTGGAGTAGGACAGTCCCTTAATACAATATGTGGGTATTCCCCTTATATAGTGGAAATTTTTGAGATAGATATACCACAGGGAAAAAGCCACATGAAGGTGAAGGCAGAGATCAAGGTAATGCTTCTATGTGAAAAGGAATATTAATGATTGCCACCCAACTACCAGGAGTTGGGGAAGAGGCATGGAACAGATTCATCTTTATACCTCTCAAAACTTGCCAACACCTAGATCTTGAATTGTTAGTTTCCAGAATTGTCAGAAAACAAGTTTCTCTTATTTAAGCGACCATATTTGTGGTGCTTTGCTGTGACAACCCTAGCAGAACAATAGATTCCAACCTGGATTACTCAAGTTCTATGCTCTTTCTACTACTTCACATTTGCATGTTCCCAATGGATGTGACTTTGACTGGGGTCTTAAGGCCTGGGACCTTCATGCAAAGTTAGTCGTGTTATAGAAGGTTCTGTTGGGAAGTGATCATTTGTTAGAAGCACCACTACATCTCCTAATACCACCGATTGGCTCAGCCTTCTCTGGAGCAAGGTTCTTTGGCACAACCTACACAGCACTTTAAATAGTGTAAACCAACCATGTGTATATGAAAACTTTGTCTTGTCTAGCCATTCCCCCAGGGATGAGTAATCTATTACAGAAGCATAGAAGAGTTAACAAATAGAATTTTGGCCAGAGACAGAAGGCCAGGGAGGAATCAACAGATGCATAGCTTCTTTTTGACAAGTTATGAGTAGATGTACTATGTAGTCTTGCCCATTTACTGTGGGTTTTTGTTGTTGTTGTTGTTGGATATTGTAATCAGTTCACCTTAGTTTTGCTTAGTCTTTCTTTCCTGCTTCACTTTTCTCTCTCTTCACTCCTACTTAACAGAATTATCTTTCTTTATCTCCCAACAGAGTAGAACACTAGTTTGCATGGTTGCCCCAATCTGTGGGATAGAATAAGACAACTGTATTAAGGGTTAGTCTAGGAATCAGGATCTCAGGATAGTATTTTGAAGTTGACTTTCCCACTAGTCTGAAGGTATAATACTGCACAGCATGCAGCGACATCCCAATATTTAAAGCATACTCCTATGGAGGGATGATTATGTCTATGTCCTTGTTGATGATGATGGTTTCATGGGTGTATCCTTATCCCCATACTCATGGAGTTATATAAACTAAATGTGTCCAGCATTTTACCTGTCAATATTACTTTAATAAAGTGATTAGGAAAAAACTTTTTCTGTTATATAATTGGAGAAAAGATGTATATGCAAAGCAAGATATTGTGAAAGGAAATGGTGACTAGCCCAATATGAGAGCATTGATAATTCTAAGGATTTTGCTGTAGGATAGCTACTTTTGACAGTACTGGAGAACTTGCCAAGTGAAAGCACTCTGTTAAAGCCACAGGCAGCTTTAAAGAAGATTCTTATCACATGCAGACACATGGCAGATTGTGCTGGAAATCAGGGTTAGGATCTTATTATAAAGCAATGCAGCAGAGGAAACAAAATAGACAGCCTTGTCAGATGTCCTATGTCAAAGTTTGATGCCTCACAGGAAAAAAATAGGACCCTTGCACATTTAAGCAGACAAATCCGAGAATTAGCAAACTCCACAGCTCCTTGGAATGCTCCTGAGTGGCAGAAGAAACCCTTTCTCCTTTGTTAAAGAAGAATAGTCTTCATTTATCGGATGTCTTAGTCTATTCGGGATACTGTACCAAAATATGATGAACTGGGTGATTATAAACATTAGAAATTCTTTTCTCACAGTTCTGAAGGCTGGAAAATCTGAGGTCAGGATGCTGGGATGTTTGGGTCCTGGCAAGGGCTCTCTTTCTGGTTCACAGAGGGTACCTTATAGCTAAGTTGTTTCATGGTGGAAGCATAAGGTAGATCTCTGAGGTCCTTTAATAAGGGCACTAATCCCATTCATAAGGACTCTGCCCCCATGACCTAGTCGTCTTCTAAAGACTCCATCCCCTAATAATAACACTTTATTAGTTATATTTCAAATGTCAGTTTTGTGGGGAAAACATTCAGACCATATCACCTGAACACCATTCAGTGATCTCAGCTGCCATGTAGATGACATGTAAGGTGACACTTGCTCTTCTGGAGATGTGCCATTTCACCCCTTCAGTTCCTGACTCCCAATATTAGTCTAGTGTAGCAACACAGCATCAGTGGGAAAAGTTTAAAAGCCCTATTTCAGAAGACAAACCTATAATACAAATAAATTATGGGACTTGTTATATACCAACAGGAATTTTGGGAGAGTACATATGGGAATAGATCTTGAGATATTTGCCTGGGGTTTGAAGAATAGTATCTGAATATGACAAAAACCCATTGGCAGGTACTCAACAAAACTCCTGATTCAATCTTTTGGTACTATTTAGGTTTGTGATATTTTATAGACATGACTCTTTGAAGCTTTATATGAGAATTGACATTATAATAAGTAAATTGGAGAGGCCAAAACTTCCTTGAAATCTTATTGAGAAAGGTGAGAGAAGGGTCATAGAGGTGAAAATGGTAAAGTGATTTTTTTTAGGTAGGACCCACCAGCTGATTACGGTCCGTTAGACGGTTTCAGGAAAAATAAAAGAGAGAGAGAGAGAGAGAGAGAGAGAGAGAGAGAGAGAGAGAGATGAGGAGAGAGCCTGTTCTTCACTCAGGCAAAAAAGAATGACTTGAAAGTCTTTGAGAACTTACAGGTGGTTGTTCTCTGCTGGCTGTGATTAGCAGTAGTGCTTAGCAATTAGAGATAAGGTAGAATTAATCATAGCACTGGAAATAAAAGTAGCAAAGCAATTTTGATAGGTTTCCTTTAGGTTGCAGGAATCTGTGGTAGTGCTAAGACATGGTATTCCTAAAAGTAAGATATGGGAACAGCTCATGACAGTGTTACTCTATTTTTGTATGGATAATCATCTCAAGTTGTACTTCTTGGCAAGTACAAGTTAGTTGCTATATTGGAAAATTGAGGCCTCTTACTCAGTTTACAAATTGAAGTCAGTTTGTGGATCAAGATCTCATTGATTAAAGGGGAGACTGATTAAATTTGGATCCCTAATCACAGTGGCTGAGTCGTATGTAGAATCTTCACTGCTCGTTCAACATAACTGCTGGTACTTGGTATGCGACTCTATTTTGTGAATGCTTTCTTTTAGATCCACAGTGAAATATACCCCTCACTGTTTTTCACAGGGTAAATTTAGTTTTCCTGCTTCCTGTAATAATATAGGGACCTGGCTAATCTTTCCATTCTTCAGCCTGTCACACTGCTTATCTGTTTGTGGTATCATATGAACTGGACTTAGTGAATAAGAGGCCACAAGTAATCTAGATGCTGTCATAAAATATCTGACAAAGCAGAGAAAAGAAAAATTCTGAGAAGATTCAGGGCCTGTTGCATCAGTGGAGTGTCTTGAAGCCCAGCCTTCTGGAGCATGGTCAGAAGACCTTTGGTAAAGGACTTTTACTTCTGACCACTAAGAAGGAGGCACCTTCTATCTCTTACAACAAAGAAAGAAACCCACTACTTGATGGTCCTTTCTGGCTCTGGAAGATCACAAATATCATCTATCCATCCAGGTATTTTGGAAAATTTCCGATTATAATCATGTACAGTAAATGAATGGCTTCTATCAATAGGCCTAGGCTATAGCACAAGCCACCTACCATTTGGACCATATGACCCAGCAGTTCCAGTAGTGTTGCAGGTAACCATCATGATGAATAAAGATGTCTCAGGAGGAGGATCTCTGGGCAGACCTTTAGGGTTCTGGAGCAAGGCCTTCCTTTTAGTAGCTAATCTACCTGCTGGTGATGTGGAATATAATTTGCCAGTAGCAATGATTCACTTAGTTTGGATTAGCAGCATTTTTTCTGAAGAGAATAACCAATCATATGGTGGCAGGTCAATTACCTTGAACCCCTTCCATCTTGGGGGGACAGTAATTCATTCTTATCAAAATCAAAAATAGATTTAAGTGCACAAATGTGTCAATGTTTGAACATTTTAATCCTACATAAATGACAATTTTATTTGGTTAAACCAAACACATTATTCTGGGTGTGAGTGTGGCTAACAGAATAATGCTCCCCTCTCTCTCACATACATACCTGCGTCCAATTCCTGAGCTCTGAGACAACGTCAGTTACATGGCACAGGGAATCAAGTTTACATGGAATTAAAGTTGCTAATCAGCTGGCTATAAGATAGAATAACTTGGAATTTTTAGCTGGGCCCAATGTCAATATTAGAGTCCTTAAAACCAAAAGAGAGAATTGAAAGACAGAAACAAAGAGATGGCAGTGTGAGAAGGATGCAGCTTAACACTGATGACTTTGAAGATGGAGGAAGGAGGCCAAGAGCCAAGGAATGTGGGCAGCCTTTAGAAGCTGTAAGGAAAACATAAACAGATTTTTCTCCTAGAAATTTCAGAAAGGAACATACCCTGCTAACACCTTGATATAAACTCAGTGAAATCTGTGTTGGATTTCTAATCTGTAGAACTATTAAATAATTAATCAATTTGTATTGTTTCAAAATACTAAATTGTAGCAATTTTTCATAGCTGCAATAGAAAACGAATAAAATGTTTTTGTCTTTCCAGCTTTCAATGGCCATGCTACTTTTATAGTTCAGAACCTATAAACAACCTATCTATCCCTTCATGTGGTATCTCATGCAAAATAGCTTTGGGCCAGGAGAGCCATTATTTGGTAAAGGAGCTGCAATATCAGGCTTGTTCCTCTGGAATTCCTAAGTGTCCCTCATAACTCATAAGAATCAGCTTGAAAAGATGTGAGAACCTCTTGAAAGCTCATCTGAGGGACCAGCATGGGGGCAACCTCTGAGAAGTTAGCACAATCTATGTGCTATACCTACAAGCAGTATATGGAGATGTTGTGCTGATAGAAAGAATATGTAAGACAAAGAATGAAGGGATAGAAGTAGATTGCTCAAGTCTCACTAAACATCCAGTTGCCTCTTACCTAGAAAACTTAAGCTTTGCCAGCTTGGAACTGAAATCTGTGAATATTGCTTGGCTTCTTTGGCATTTCCGTGCCAGTAGATAGCAGGCAAAAAGGAATTTCTTTAAAGGAGGGTAGTTGATCCTAGCTACTCTCAGGGACTTGAGCTTCTGTTACATAATGGGGAAAGGAGGAGCACGTCTGGAACAGAGGGGATTCAGTGGATTCTCCCTTGGTGCTCTTATGTGCTATGGTAACTGTGAATAGAAAATTGTAGCAGTCAGGTTGATAAAGACAAGGAAACTAAGAGCTCAGACCCATTCAGAGTGAAGATCTATGTCATCCTACTAGGTTAGAAATCCTGATCAGCTGGAGTTCTGGACAAGGGTGGGGAAAATCTAGATTGTATAGAAAAGGAGAGAGATGATAAATGTCAATATTACTACAGGATAAGTTAAAGAAGTTGGGAAATAGTTTGAGTTGCTAACCTGCTTTACTTTTTTTTTTGAAGATGACAACTGGCAAAATCTTGGAAGATTGGATTGGTGAGTCCCCTCTGGAGAAGAAGTGAGGGCATCTTGCTCACACATAAGGGCCATATACTATTAGAAGATGTGAACAGAACTGAGAGGCTCAGAGTGATCTTGATTAGACTCAGTCTCTGTGTCATTGCAGACCAACCTGGTCTCCCTTGCTTCTCCACCCCACACTCAGCCATTGGCCTTGCCCTGTGTCCAGATTGCTCCAGCAGCTGCAGACACTGTGCTGGGCTGCAGTTTAAGCCACCCCTTTCATATCTTTAATTGTTTCCATGTCCTGTTGTTTAGGTCTAGGCTTCAGGACAACCTTCATCATATCCTCTGCAATGGCTTGGGAAAGCCACAGTAGCTCAGTGTTCGTGTCTTACTTGAGTGGATACCATGAGCCTCCAGCTTCTCCAGTGGCTGTCTAGTTGGGGACACAGTGTGGGAAAATAAAGCCCCAATGGCTTTACTGTATCAGTAAGAGATGGAAGACAGGATCAGTAGATCTGCTTACCTTTCCTCTCCCATGGGTTTTTCCTAGCAGTACCTTTACTCTGCCTTGTGCAAGTCACTGCCTGGGTTTCCTTGCAAAACTGTGACTGGTTCAGTGGTCAATCATCTTATATTTGTTTTCCCTCCTTTTCTGCCTCACTTTTCTTTCCTTTCACTCTTCCCTTCAATTAAGTGTTAGCCTTTACCTTAAACTCTGATTTTTTTTAAAAGAACATGTGGGCTATGATACTGAGTCCTGTTAAAGATTTGAGCTACAGGAGTCACAATGCAGATGGTAAAGAGGGGTAGGTAGATGTGGGAAATAGAGAGGATAATTTTTCATATTTGCTATTGAAAGGAATTGGAATTGGAAAGCTGAATAGGGGTAACAGAGGCAATTAGGAAAAGTTTGAAGTTTATAGCATTGGCAACTGTTGAAATGATGCATTAACTGAAAATTTTCAAATATTAAACATTTGCAGAGAAGGTAATGAGCTGAAGTTTGAACACATTGTGCTTGGGGTAGCTGTGGGACATCCAGGTGTTGAAGTCTCGGAGGAAGTTGGAAATGTGTGCTTGGAGCTAAGGTGGTGGCTTTAGTAAATGAAAGGTTGAGGTCAGCTCACTACAGTATACATTTTTTATACACAGATTTTTTACGGCCACATTTCTGGCAGACATGTAGGTGTGTTTCAGCAGCGAATATAACACCTTTTGGAAAATAAATCATCCAATAGCATTTATTTGAATGTCCCTTGCTCTAAAACATTTTAACACTCCTGTCATTTATTTCCTCCAAATCATCTATCATTTATCCGTTCCTGGCTAAGGCCACATATATCCACAGGCCTGGCTGTGATGTGCTATCAGAGGCACCAGTAAGGCTGCTGTGTCTCGGGAAGCATCTCTTCTACTGAATTGTTTAAGCTTGACTTTCACAATTAGTGGGTCTGCAGTTGAAACGGAAGATATAATTCACCAAAACTCTATAGATCATTAATGATTTTGGAGGGATTGAGAGTGATATTCTCCCCGAGGGAAGAATTTGATTGTAAGGAGAGGGGGATGTATGTGATCGTGTGTTCGTGTGTGTGTGTGTGTGTGTGTGTGTGTGTGTGTTTCAGAGAGAGTGAGGCAGAGACAGAGAGAGTGAGTTAGGGGATGCCTCCATAGTACAAAACAGAATAGTTCTTTGTAGTGGTTCAGTATTGAGCCTCTTGTATCACTGACCTGGATTCGATCCTAGCACTGTGCTCTCTGCTTCAGCTCTAGCCCCTTGCAAAAGCGAGTTTACTGAGATTTAGTTTCAGGACATCTATAAAATTGGGCAGAATCATAGTAAATACCTATGGGGCTGTTTTGGGAATTAAATGAGAAAATGAAGGCACTTAGCTTATGGTATCACAATTTTTAACTGCCTTTTAAAATCATTGTTTCTGTATATGCTTCTCTCTTCTGTGAGCTTCATAAGGCCAGATGCCATCTTCCTGTTCATGTTTTTATTTGTTTATGTTTGTATCTCCAGTACTAACAGAGCCTGACACAGAGTAGGCACTCAAAAAAATTTACTTATTGAATGAATAAATGAGTCTAAGTAAGAATTATTGCACATCTACACCTTCATGATTAACAGAGTTAGAGAATTAGGTGACAAAGACCACTCACATAATGATAGTACATAAGATGTCTCTGTGCCTGTAGAAAATTAGGGGGCTGGGCCGGGTGGGAAATAAGTCTAAGAAATTGAACAGCTTTTGTAAAAGCCATGTATAAAAAAGAGCAAAAACACTGGGTTTTGTTTGACAAGGATTATTCAAAGAAATTTAACCATATTAATTCACTTAATTCTTACTACCATTCTCCAAAGTAAAGACAATTGTTAGCATTCTTATTTTATAAATAAAGAAGCAGTCCCAAAGCAGTTGAATAAGTTGTTGTTCAAGATCACAAATGTCAGAGCAGGTGTGATCCAAGTGGTTGGTGTTCAGAGCCTGTGTACTTGTCCACCTTACTCCTGAGTTGCCTAACTCTCATGGGTGTGGCCCTGGATACTAGATGAATAAAGCAAAGACCATATCCTAAGACTGTTTGTGTCCACTTAGTCCTTCGTCCATTGCTTTCCCGGGATGGTTGCACATCTAAATATCCAAGTCCTGAGAGCATCAATAGGGGAGGAAAGAAAAGTTCTAAGTTAGACATTAAAATTAACAACTTAGTTGAGAGAATGTTCTAGAGATTGGCAGAAAAAAATGATGCAGATTAAAAAGGGGGAGTGTGGTGATAAATGCAAATAATATATATTTTTTAAAACTGTAGAAATAAAAAGTAAGGTAAGAATGAATGTGTTTCCAGGGAAAGAATAGCTTTCAAAAGCAAGAGGGTAACTTGACAAGGGAACACAAATATATGATTAAATTGGTAAACATAACCCTTCAGTGGAGAGCAATGACTCACCAGGCCTCACAGCTTGATGAAAATATCATCTCTTGAGGCCATGCAATTTCCATTTCTCTGATTCCATATTTACCAAGCAACTTTCAAATTTAAATTCAATTTCTCAATGTTTCATGACCTGGATAAGGAAGCACTAGAAACAAAAACCAAAATACAAACAATCTGTCTGCTTTAAAGCAAGAATTTTCATAGAAAATTATTACATTTGCTCTCTATTACCAATTCAAGCAATGTTGCTCGAGTACTTAATCTATGCAAAGAGCTCTTCCAGGCTGTGAGGGTGGAGGAAAAATGAGTAGAACAGCATTCCAGTTCTCAGCTTGCTTATGAAGTTGGTTTTTAGTAAAATGTGGACCTCCTGTGAAAGAGCTGACCATTGAATTCCTAACTGGTAGCAGAGGAGGATCAAATTCTGGCATCAGATCCCAAACATCTCCATCTGAAATGTCCACATTTCCAGGAAAGGCATGAACTTTCTTTCTCAGTGCACTTGCTCACTGGGCACCTGTTGAACTTTAAATCCTGCTCCTCCTCTATTTGCGAGCTGGCACTGACCTGGTGAGCTAGCTACGGACATATTTGGACATATTTCTCCAACTAAAGACTGTAAGAGAATGCCTGGCCTTTCATGATATCGCACTCTAATATTGGTACCATAACCCCCTTTATTAGTTGTGATCTTGGGAAAGCTAGAAACAAAGGTTGTAGGATCTTGGCAATAATGTGGATGATATTTATTGTTTTCTTACACCAAAAGTCATAGAAGGAAAAAAAGCCCTTTAAACCTATCTTAGGAGAATTCATTCTCAATCAAGAATTAAGTTTGTTATCTCTCTTTTACTCTGTCTCACACATACACACATGCCTACATGCACACACGCATATACACACACACACACATGACCACATGCTACCTTCTCTGAGCATGTCATTATATATTCTTTCAAATGATCTTTCCCCTAATGTGGTCAGAAACCACACACATCATCTGGAGCAAGAATGAGTGACAGGAGCCTGGAATTAACATTATCTGAAAGGACTTGAAAGGACTTGTTTGCCACCATGATCTTCACCCTTTGTCCTAATGTCCTGTCTCCTAACACCAGGTTACCTTCAGCATTACCCAGTAACCTCCAGTGCATGGGTCTCTCCCTAGGCCAGTGTGAATAGGTTGATATAAAAGCACTAAAAAATTATATGGATCTTAAATATTAACTAGGATAAAGATAAGACACATTCTAAGACAAAGAGGGAGTGAATTTATGGCAGATGGCTTTATTTAACAGATAAGAAAAGCAGACTGGGTGGCTATCACTCTTGAAGCTGTGGTTTGACTCTGTGCTTGCTAAGCAAGGCCTTGACTGCAACCAGTCCAAACTAAATACGAGACTGTTTTCTTCCCACACTCTTTTTTCCTCCATGTCATTACTTTTTCATAGTTAATGTCTATGTGGAACTAACTCACTGTGCTGTTTTTCAATTCCTACTCCCCAAAGCCTCCTCTGGAGTCATAAAACCATGAATAAGAGGAATTAGCAAACAGAAAGCCTATGATTTTAGAGTATCTGGGGTAAATGGGAATATAATTAGGCTGGTGCTGGTTTACAATTAGGAAAGGGATTATATCTGCCTTTACTCACTATCTAGGAAGGTAACCTGGAGAAATATGACTAATTTTGAGGAGAATTATCACGTTAGCCCGTAGCTCTAGGTCAGCCTCTCTGTCCCCCAGCTGTGGTAACCCTACAGGCCCCTTCTCAAAGAGAAAGCACTGGCAACTACCCCTGCTGCTTTATGAATGCTCTCTTCAACCTGAAGGGATTGTGCTCACAGCACAGGGCAATTTTCATTTAGAAATGGGCTTCCAATTGTGTTGACACACCTCATTAGCTAAGCCCTACCTTTTAAGTCAGGGACTTTCATATACGTGTTAAGCACCAGAAAGGGGGGGTGGGCGGAAAGCCCCTAACAAGTAAATGAAGAAAAGCTTCAGGCTTCTTCCAAATAAATAGGGGAGGACAGTGTTCCTTATTCCCAGTCCTTTGTACCAAGTAATACTAAGGCTTGCTATTGTCATTGCTGCTATTTTTGTATTCTGTTTTATTTTTCTTCATTTCAGGTTAGGAAGTTATATAATTTGTAAATGATCAAGGTGCAGAGAGATATGGGTTTGAATTTTTAGAATTATGGGGAAAAAGCCTCACATTTTTTTCTCTCTATGGCTCCCACTACTATGCATTCTCTACATTGTCAGGTGTGCCATTTGGAAGTATTCAGCTAAATTTACTTAAATGTTTTATTTTATCAGTCTCTGTTGAGGGTGTGTTTGGCACTTTATTTTACTTATTGGTTTACCCAGTGAGTTGATTCTCCGTTGTCTAAGGGAATATGTGTACTGATAATGGCAGCAGGTGTTTAAGCCTTTGGCAGGGTCTGTCACTTGGAAGACACCCAACCCAGCTTGGGCTGTGTCCTGTGGTAGTAAATTTCAGCTCCACGCTAGGTTACTCCTGCTCGTTGATGACTTACATGTCAGGAAGAACATCTAGGAGGTTCTGTTGAGTTAGATGACTCTGCTGTCCTCAGAAATATTTAATGAGTCCGTTTCCATTGTAAGACCCGTCTAGAGATAATGGCTTCTCTATCTTGCTCTCTTTCTCCCTGGTTTTTGTTTGTTTGTTTGTTTTCCTAAGCCCTTTCATTTGAAAGAGAATTGCATCATAAACCCGCTATATGTAAATTACTCTGTGATGCTTGCCTTTTCCTGGACACATTTTTTATGTTTCATGATTAGCTTTGTTAACATCAGAAATGGGAGGGAAATGTCAGGAGAGAGAAGTGGCTGAGAAGGCTTTATGTGTCAGACCATATTGTCAGGCATTAACAGAAAAAACACTGCTGCAGACCAGCAGTGACGTGCTAGGCAGAAAGAACTAGTGGCCTTCCCAGATAGCACCATATATTTAGGTCCTTTATTCATGGGTTATTATTCTGCAAATCTATGAGTATTATTCGGGTAAACTTATCATTTTTAGTAAAACAAATTTTTCTTAGCCACGTCAGTGCCTCCTTTCTAGGTTTTGTGGAATGGCTTTCATTTTAGCCCTCATCCTATGTCCTTTTCATTTGACCTATTTGTAAACTGCAGTTGTGCTTCATTCTGATCATCAATTGTTACTAATGATGTTTCCAGACCTGTCAAACAGTGATTCTACTTTTGAATTGCACCATCACACCTAAAATAGCCAGCGAGTGGCCTACCGCCTGACATATGTTCCATTCTGCTTAGAAAATCTCTTCTACAATGTGGAAATTGTGATAAATTCTTTACATACTCATTTGGAGATATTATAGTATTTCTAGTCTGTTTCAAATTCTGTGCTGGATAAAATGCCCTAGGGTAGTGTTTCCAAAATTTGTCTAACCATATAATTCACCTTATTGAAAATATTGATTCTAATCTTGAACTAGGCTGGGTTGAATCAGAATCTCCAGAGGGAGGGGTGCGGGAATTGGTAATTTTGACAAAATGCTTACTCTTACTATCAGTAAGTTTGGGAAACATCTCTCTGTGTCCATGGACCATCTACTATAGGGGAAAGAGAATGGTCCATGAAGACGGGCAGACATGGATTTGAGACGCTGCTTTATCATTTACTAATTATGTGACCATGGGTAAGTAAACTTCTTTGAATGTCAATTCTCGGATGTATAATACTGATAGTGAGGAGCTAACATTAAAACTAACTGACAGTGAGTATAGCACAGTAGCAACCAATCAGAATCAATACTGGCCAGAGTACTGCCAAGCTTTTAATTGCTAGATCATGGGGTAGTGGGACAGGTGGTGGCAAGAAAGCCTAGGAAACTGGGGATTCAGTGGAGGGGCACTTGGAACACTGAGTTCAGTGGCTGTTTACCAACCCATGAGGAGGTGTATTTAACCAACTAGGATACCCATATGTCCATCAGCTATCAGCCTTGCAAAAATGAAAAGGTTGTTGTTCATATTAAAATCATGCTTGAAATCACAGTGCTTAATACCTTGCAGGTAGTCAACAAGTAGAAGCTACTATTATCATTCATAATTTCTATTACTCAATATGGCACTTGTTTTATCTGGGGTATAGAACTAAACATAGCAAAGAAAGACAGAACAAGAGTACATAGATACCCTCAGGACTTCTAAGATAGAATACTGACCAGAGTATTAATCTAGCTGTGGGAAAACACGGATGTAATTACAGAAAGGGACTCTGAAATTGAAAGATTACTTAAAGGGGGAAAAACACATAGGATATAAATCACCTTAAGCAGAGAAGGGGAGCAGGTAGTCATTGTGGGGGCATGTTGAAAGCACAACTGGCAGAGATGCAAAGAGGGGTGTATTCAGATATTCAGTAGTTGATGTCAAGAAACCAGATGTAGGGATGGGCACAAATTAGAAGTCATGGTCAGTTTGATGTTCTATTATAAATATTATGAACTGGGTGGCTTAAACAACAAACATTTATTTCTTGCAGTTTCAGAGGCCGAGAAGTCTAAGATCAAGGTGGTAGCCAATTTGGTTCATGGCCAGGTTCCTCTTCCTGGTTTGCAGATGGATACTTTCTTATTACATAGTGAAACAAGAAGTCATATCTCTGATGTCTCTTCTTATAAGGACCCTAATCCCATCATGAGAGCTCTACCTTCTTGACCTAATTATTTTCATCCTGAATATATTTCAGTGTTTAAATTTTGGTGGGACACCAACATTCAGTTCATATGATCACATGAGATCCCAGGTAATAGAGATGACTTGGGACCAGGAACCCAGTCTCAAAAAAACTTATGCTGTCATGATAAAAAAAATGATTTAATATGGAGATAAAATTTCTTAGATATGAATGCTTAAATTACCTGTGACTATGAACTGGTCTGATTTCACCATATGAGGCAAGTCTTAGCCTACAGATGAAGGCTAAGCAGACATTTTTCTAATCCATATTCTGATCTACACAGAGGAAACCAACCAAACTCTAGAGAGATACTGGGAAAGGTGTGGGTGAGAGACTAAGGCAATGATTTACAGGGGGCAGGCTGGGGAAATAGAACTCAGCAGCCATGGAAGAAGCCCTGGGGTGACATGTCAGTCTCATCCTTCCCACTCCCCAGCTCTTTCTGCCGGTAGCCCATGTCTTTCTCATCCATTGACATCTGCTCCCCTGTAATGTAATCATGTAGAAGTGTATCTGCATGGCCCTAGGAAAGGATTATATATATATTTATTAAATGGTAACAGAGCTAATTGTAGAAAACTAAACTTTTTGGGGAAAAATGAAAAATATTACTTTTAAGGTGGTGACAGCATTTTGAACTACTGCTGGAAGGAAGAAGAATCCAGCTTCTGGCACCTCTGGGGGGCTGTGAGAGCCACCAGAGCTCAAATCTAGAAACTCTGTTTTGTAACCCACAGCAGTATTGATTATTCTCTGCCTCCTCCTGTGGGAACCAGAAATAATTGCAGAAAGAGGGCTGGCCAGGAGCAACAGAAAAAGGGGCTTCCTAGTAGTTCCAAACACAAGAGAGGGGGTGTCTATCGACTGGGAGTTACAGACTGCCTTCTGCAACTTGCCTCTTTTTCCATATACTCTGGCCAGTGTTGGTATAAAGAGGAACATTGCATTCCATTATCAGTAAATTCCAAAAGGAAGTCCTACCAAACTGCCTCCTGGTTGCTCTCATTTCTAAATTTTGAGCTAGTACCTAGAGTTACAAAGTGGTTAACTTGTACTCAATGACTTAACTAATGCATATTTATTTATATCTTTAAATAAGTTTCTTAGGCATCTTCTGTTCTTAGAACTGTCACAGCAAAACTGAAGAAGGTGAGTTTGCACTGGAAAGACAGTTTCTGTTTCTGGAGTTTAAATTAAAACCTTGACATAAAATATTACAGGTACATTACCATTGTCAATTGTGTACTCTTCGTGTTTTTGCTATTGCATTATTCAGAATTAGATTAAAATTCTTTTTTATTGTGTTTCAATGTTTCTAGGATGTGGACAGATCAATATTTCTAGCCCGTGCACACACTGCACCTAAGGGCTGTGAGTCATATTTGCTTTGAAAGAAATAGCACTTAAGGACTGTCAGTCAAGTCAGTTGTAAGAAACATAAAACTCTTTAAGAATTACTCTGCCTCCTCCTCACATCTAAATATAGCTAACTGGTTGGAGTGTCTAAGAAAGATAGCTAAGCTGCTCTTAAAAAATGGTGCAATTGCAACTAATCAATGCAAATAAAAAGCTCAAGGTCTTTTTTATCTGAACATATCAAATACGTAAACTTTATTAAATTAGAAATTGTATAACAATACAGGTAAGGACTATTTGTAAGGAAATGACCCAGGTTCTTAAAGTCATTAATATATCAATGTTATACTTTTAGATATTTTACTTTTATAGATCTCTAAACCCTGATTGAGAAAGTGCAGGGCTGGCTGTGTGAAAAATGGGATTTCGAGTCTCCATTCCGCCATTGCTTAACTGCATCATCTGGAAAAACTTTGGCTTTCAACTCTTCCTCCCCAAGGTCTGAGTCTCCTTTCAGATTACAGGTTAAAAACTAAATATGAAGAATCAGCTGGGGCTGGGAATATGGCTCAATGGTAGAGAGCTTGCTTGACCTGTGCAAGACTGGAGTTAGGTCTCCAGCAACGAAAAAACCAACAGAACAAGAATGAAGAATCAACTGTATATTTTCAGATTTATTTGGAGTATTTCTGTCAGAAGCCGGAGCTAATATCAATACAGCTTTATATAGAAGAATTTCTTCCTTAACACTAAAACTGACTTGCCTAATTAAAATCTGTTTACTGTTCCTGAAAGTAAATAAAAGCAAAATGGTTCCTCTCATATCTAATATACTAATAAATAACCTAACAACTATTTATCCAGCGACTACTTACTTTAGGCTCATCCCTGTGTGTATATTTGATCTTCTCCCTGTATGAGCTTCCATTTACCTATCACATAATTTATATTTACAAAGTGATATTTGGATTCTTCTGGCGCATTGCTGCCAGGAGTGCCAATAAAGGAGCCATACTGTGCCCTAATATCCCTGATTATATTTGTATCAGTGTCTACAGAGGTTGTATCAGCAGACGGAACAATGGACTGTACCATTAAATTAGCACAATTTTGCAGCATTGCCTGGCAGAGGCTCATGCTTAATCCAAGAGGTTATTCAACCCTATCCAATATGATTACTCTATAAATATTTGCCCAAGCTCAGCACCAGCCGTTATATCACTAATCACACACAGGTTTGTTATAGTGAAGACCCTCAGTGTCAGCAATTTGAAAAACAAAGCTAATTAGTTTTGATTTAGGGATGGGAAGACTTATTAAGTTGAAAGCAAACTGTTCACATGGTATAGTGGCTATTTAGAGCACACATGAATATGAAAGGAGATTTATTATTGTTTGCATAGGCTTTTGAGAAGGAATGGAACGACTACAAGGCTAGGAATGCAGATGCATATGACAATCAGTGGCAGTAACCAGTGTTGATGTGGGGGATGTAACAGAAATACCCCCTTAAAAATATTACTCCAAATAAACATGCATCAAAGTAAACAGTATCTTTAGGAAAAGTCCCTGCTTTTTTCTTTTAAAATAGATCGCTGCCCCTAAATTCCTGTAATAGAGTATGGTGGGACTTACCGTAATCTTGATCCACTAGTACTGATTGGGGGGAGAGTGGCAAAGAAGCCCCTCACCCCTACATGTCTCAGGTACCACTGTACTGTGACATTGATATTTGAGTTTGTTTTATTCTTAAGTCTGTATCCTTTAAAAGCTGTTCTAAATTGTAAAAATCTTACCTAGTAACACATCACTTTGTTCACACCAAATAGTATAGTACTATTTATTCCAGTTTTTCTTTTTTCTTTTTTTTTTTTGGTATGGGGATTGAACTCAGGGGCACTTGGCCACTGAACCACATCATCAGCCCTATTTTGTAGTTTATTTAGAGACAAGGTCTCACTGAGTTGCTTAGCACCTTGCTATTGCTGAAGCTGAGCTTTGAACTCGAGATCCTCCTGCCTCAACCTCCCAAGCTACTGGGATTACAGACATGCGCCACCACATCTATCTCCAGTTTTTTGAAAGACAATATCATTCGGTGGAAATATATTGACTCTGAGGCATGAGTGAAGCAGAAATAACATTAATTGAACCCTTGTGCCAAGCCCTCTATTACTCTTTTAAAATATACTCCCATTTAACTTAATACTCATAACAATCCTATTTAATAGGCTTATCGTTCCCTCCTTAAAGAGGAGAAAACTGGGATCCAGTGGATTCAAATAACCTCCCTGAAGTCATGTCACATTGACTGAGAGCCAGGTTCTTCCACTCTCAGTTGAGATCTTGGGTGAATTGTTTCTCTTCTCTGGGTCCCTTGCCTCCTCTGTAAAGCAAGAGGAGTCCATGACATCATAGGTCTCTCAACTTTTTTGATTTTGCTTTTATATTAGTTATTTTTTTAATCATGTATCCTCTAATATATATTTATTTTAAATCATGTTTACATGCTATTTTAATCCATTCATCTAGTAGTCATCTCATTTCTTATAGTATAAAAACCAATTTTAATATATTTTCTGTTTAACTGAATGAATAAAGTTTCCAATGTATCCTACTTTGGAAAGTACTAAATTAGATGATCTTCATAGTGTTAGAAATATTGGCATGCCTCAAGGAATCAAAAACATACTCAGAAGTAGTATGGCAAGGCAGACTTTATTTCTGCAGAAGAGTATGCTACCAAAGAAAATCAGGCATGCAAGAGCACCTGGGCGGGCAGTATGTCTGCTTTCATCCCTTCCTCTGTACTGCCCCTGGCTCTAACAGGAGAAGCTCAGAGTTATAATCTAGGCGATGAACTAATTTTAAAATTGGGACCAGCAAAGGGAAAGGCTATAATTAAAATAAAGTGGGGTCAGGGAGACTTACTCTGGTGATGTAATATGCTTTGGGACAGATGTATCTCACAAAGGTGAGGGGAAGGGTTGCTTGGAATGCAGCCCTACACCAAGGGAGCCGAGAAGAGAACAGAAGAGCAGTCCCAATATCATTTTATGAAATTCCATTTTAGCTCTTTTAAATGCAATTACATCAGTCAATAAAACCCTGTTGGTTGAATTTGGGTTGGCTAGTCTCATATGTTCCACATTCAAAAGTTCTAAACAAATACGTAAAGAGAAGTTAGGCAGGGAAGGAGCCCAAACTCTTTTGAGCTCAACTTCAAGTTCCAGGTAGCTGCCATGCTCTCTCAGAGCTGTTGACTATTACACAGATCTAGGGTAACTTTGCAGACATTTTCATATTTTCATAGGTGCAGAGAAAAGCCTGGCTGACCTTTTCTGCCATATAAATTATTGCCTACTTCATGACTTTGCCTAAGGCTCACCTAATGACTAACAAAGAGAAGGATGCAGTCATAATCAATTAAATCAAAACTAGAAATCTTGAAGGATTTATGACTAAAGTTATGTTAATATACTCTACAAAATAATTAATCCCATGCTCCAGTGAAAAATAATCTTGGAAGAATTCCCTTATATAAGCATTTCACTTTTTTCTTGATGCAGGTCAATCTCCTTGTATTTCTGATTATTATTTTTTGCATATCGGCTTCCTTCTAACTGTCTATCCAATGGTGCAGAGAAGGGCTGTTTTTCAGAAGCATTTTCTTGTTTATTTTCACCAGTATAGCTCTTGCCTTTTTCTGAACCATTGAAGATGATTTTGCTTGTTCTGTTCATGAGCCTTTAGTCCTTTGTTGTCTTATTACAGGGCAGATTTGTGTGTGTGAAAGAGAATGAGAGATGCATCCCCTCAATTAATTCTTAGAGGTCCAAGATAGAATGACTCAAGCACTGTTCCCTACAGGTTGAGTGAAGTGAAAGCAGAAGAATAGGGGTAAAGTCTAGATATGTTGTTGTTCAGCATGAGGGGGGTGGTAAATATAGGGACAGGCATATGGAGTGCTTTCAACTGCAGAATCAGGCCCAGGGTAGAATAGACATAAAGGTGTAAGTACCTTCAAGTTTCATCAAATCTTCATTGTCAAAGGAGGAGCAACATAGAAGATGAACAAATGGCTAATAACAAGCCAAGAGTTGAGGACAAGCACGAAGTGGTCAGGAACATAGCCACGGGGTGACAGAGATTCTTGATAGGAAAAACTTCCCTGGCTTCTGAAATGAAAGCAGAATTCTAGATTCCATTTTTAAATTTGTTTTTGGTACCAGGGATTGAACTCAGGAGTGCTTAACCACGAAGTCACATCCACAACCCTTTTTAATTTTAAATTTTGAGACAGGGACTTTCTAAGTTGCTTAGGGCCTTGCTAAGTTGTGGAGGCTGGCTTTGAACTCATGATCTTCTTGCCCTAACTTCTGAAAATGCTAGGATTACAGATGTGCGCCACCGTATTGGACAGAACTCTAGACTTTGAAGATAGGGTGTAAACAGAGTATAGAGACTCTATGATTCCACTGAATAGATGTCACAATTTGGAATTAAATGTGAGACGTGTAATATTCTAAAATAATCACAAGCAATTATTGAGATAGTATGACCAAATAGCAGGAATCTAGACTTAAAAAAAAAAAAAGTATGATCTTAGAAAAGTTACCATAACCTCCCTGTGCTTCAATATCCTTTTTGGTAAAATGAGGTAGTTGGACTGGATGAAGCCCAAGAATCTTTGGAGGTGCTTCAGGGATTTTCTAACCAAGGAAGTATATATTTACCTCAGTCACTAACAAGGTCATCTGAGAGGCAGAATAGTCACAAGTTGGAGGTCAGCCTGGGCAATTTGGTAAGACCCTGTCTCAAAAAACAAAAAAGAATGAGGATGTAGCTCCGTCATAGAGCACCCCTGGGTTCAATCCCCAGTACCATACACAGAGATACATAAAGATTGCATTCAAAAACAGAATTCAGAATTCTATGAAAACAAAGTTTGAGAACTAATTGAACTGATGCTCCTGAGATCTGTCAGTGACATGAGCATGGAAACTCTGCTGTCCCTCTAGCGAATAACCCTAGGTGATAAATTGTTTATAAGTTTTGTTAATATCTCTTGGCAAGTACCATTGCTAAAGGATATAATAAGACATTTAGATTTTTTTTTTTTTGTACCAGGGATTGAACTCAGGGGCATTTAACCACTGAGCCACATCCCCAGCCCATTGGTATTTTATTTAGAGATAGGGTCTCACTGAGTTGCTTAGAGCCTTGCTTTTGCTGAGGCTGGCTTTGAACTTGTGATCTTCCTGCCTCAGCCTCCTGAGCCGCTGGGATTATAGGCATGAGTCACAGTACCCGGCAATACATTTGGATTTTTTGATCAAATGTGTGTATCCTTATGCTGAACATTATAACTAATACATATCATAATGGGCATTTTCAAGAATATATCAGGAAGAATATGAACACACCCATATACATATATGTATACGTGTGCATATGTGTGTGCACATGTATATATAAATAAATAGAGTTTTCAACCCACTTAAGGCCATACTGCATATTTAAATGTTGAGTTAGGATGGTTCAGTAGAAATTTTGAATTACACAAGATATCAAATTGCAAGATGATATAAACATGGAGTAAAAGAGATAAATAATATTTGCTGCAAAAATTTAGCAGAGAATGAATTATCTTTTAATTGGGGAAGAGCTTCAGAATTAAGAAGAAATAGGAGCTCAGTTAGATTGTACAGACTTTAGACTGATGTGAGAAAGAATATACTTTAAGATAGGACCGTCAGAGGAGCAGTATAGCAATGGAAGCTGGAGGAAATATGTCAATTAGCCACCTCCAGACTAAGCAACGCATTGAGACTCTGACCCTACTCTTTCACTTTCTCTGTCTCATCAGGAATTCCATATGCCGTCAAGACACCAACAGTTTTCTTATTGGCCCCAGAAACTAAAAACTATTTTACCATTTCTAAGCCGTTGCTGATAGTAATGTGAGAGAGGTAGGTTTTGTGGTGTTAAAGAAAGTGTCCTTCTCTGTTAACTGAACAATCTATTTTTGGATCTCCTTTAAAGCAGGAAGTAACTCTTCCTGTCAGAATAAGTTTTTTTTTTTTTTTTTTGTTGTTGTTGTTTTTAAAGAGACAGTGAGAGAGAGAGAGAGAGAGAGAGAGAGAGAGAGAGAGAGAGAGAGAGAATTTTTAATATTTATTTTTTAGTTTTCGGTGGACACAACATCTTTGTTTGTATGTGGTGCTGAGGATCGAACCAGGGCTGCATGCACGCCAGGCGAGGGCGCTACCGCTTGAGCCACATTCCCAGCCCAGAATAAGGGTTTTAAACTACATCCCCTGTGAGTAAGAGAACAGAAGGATGTTGATCTTACAAAGAGATGGCAGACGAGGAGAATATCATCTGTAGCCAGACAGCATTTAAAGATCATATTGAAAAGAAAACCTTTTCATAGAAGTCACATGTAGACTTCCATACATAGACTGCACCATGAACAAGTGTCCAGGTAAAGATTGAGATTTCCCAGTAAAGGTTCTACAGCAAAATGCAGCATGGGTTTTGCAGGACAAAATAGAGTAGAGAAATGCACAAGAGAAAAATCCACTTTGAATCAAGTTATCACCACTTACTGAGTTACTGAATTGAATTATTGCTAGCTTATTTCCAAGGAGGAGCTGGAACTGTGATCAGAGCCTGTTGTATGCTTATTCTATTTTAGTTGTTTAACCAAGATGTGGCTGTGCCTGAGAGCCCCTCTCTATTCTCAACATGTTGTTTGAAGCCCAACTCAATACCTCTCACAATTCACCAAAGACAAATCAATTCCCTAAGATTTTAGAGAGCTGGATACTTTACTGAAGACTATGGGAAAAGAAGAGGAGGGTTTCATTACACATCATGCCTGAAAACTCAATGAAAATCTCCGTTAGTCACATCTGTTCTTCCTTTGAAGTTCATCTCATTCACCAGCAATTTCAGCTTTCCTATCCCTCTGCCCAATTATTCCTAAAGGTTTTCTGGCTCTTTTTGGTAAAATTTTGGCTCTAGTAACCCTCCAATCTGTTTACGTCCTTCAATCTCTTGTAGAATGAGTTAAATTATATTTTTAATATCTTTATTATTTACTTTTATTTGGTGCTGAGGATTGAACCCAGTGCCTCACACGTGTGAGGCAAGCCCTCTACCACTGAGCCCCAGTCCCAGCCCTCTAAATTCTATTTTAAGAGCTACTTTTTTTTCAAAGGTGCCAACTTGCAAATTATTAAGTGTTCCAGGTAGAATTTTAAAAACTTTCTATAAGGTTACAGAAAAATAATGTTTATTTTCAAAATGTCTGCTTAATGGTGCTCTGCAAATCTTTCATACTCCTTCAAAGAGAAACATCACTCTTTCAAGTTCTGTTGTAACTTAGTACAGGTGGATCTTGATTATTATAGTCAAGACTTTGACAACCCAGAAGTTGACCAAATTGTGTAGGAAGATGATCCAGTTCCCCAATATTTGATCTTATACTACAATGTGACACATTAAGGATGGAAATCATTAAGTTGCTTAGATTCCACTAAGGGATTTTGGTGAAAGAGTGGCTTGACCAGAGCTGTGCTTCAGGAAAACTAAACAGGCAGTGCTGGGACAGGAGGCAGGGTATGTTGATAGGGAGAGAGGTTAAAATTGGGAGAATCCAGTTACTGAGGTAATTATGTGGTTACTTGACAAGTATCCTCCAGAAGGTGAGATAATTCTCCAAATTCTTCTATAGCTCAGATAAAGCATTTCTTTTTGTACTGGAAAACTTGCTATTTCTCATTTGGTTTTCTACCTAAGACGGGATTGCTTTACTAAGTAGATATGCATAGTCTGATGAATGGAAAGACAGAACCCACCTCTTTTACTTATTAAATTGGAATTCTGATTTGCAAATCAGTAATCATAAATATGTTACTCTGCATTCATTCTAGAAAGATGAAACAATTGCTTGGGCCATAAAAAGGAAATGTTTCAAATATTTAAGATATTTTAATGTTTAAAGGTAGAGCCATCTGTGAGATTCAGCATTGGCAGCCCACCCAACTGTATGGATTCACCTTGATGTGACTGGAGTCACATTGCATCATAACCACCATGACTGCCCCTAAGTTACCTGGTTGGTTTTTTTCACATAGTTTTCTAGGATACTATAGATAGACTAAACCAACAGATCTGTATGTAGAGCCTTATGACTGACCCTGGCACTGGAGGTGTGACTGACTCTTGAGATAAACCAGGTATATTCTGACTTGGAGGAAGTAACTTTTGTCCTGACCACTTTATATACACCCCCATCCTCTGATATGTGTTTCATGCATCCTCCTGCTCTTGTTGCCTCTCAGAATCACACTTCCATCAAGTCCCCACTAAATTGTATTCTGTGTAATCTTGGATCTGTCTGCCTCTTTAATTTCACAGCATCTTTGGGTTGGTTCTCATAGGCTGGCCTCATACATGGGGTTCAATGTCATTTAATCTCTGCTCTTTAGTTTCCTAATCAATGAAAGCAAGATAATATTTGTTCTGAAGTGTTGTTTTGAGGCTCAAGTTATCAATAGAAGGGAAAACACTTGGAAAAAATGTAATTTTTAAGATTTCTAATGGGATAAAAGGTCAACTTTGGAAATAGAAATTGTTTAACCTTATGTTCCTGAGTGGGCTATACCAGGTGCTGAAAAAGATATTTAACATATAAATAACCATAAAAATAATAATGTTTGCTCTAATGTGTTGCAATCGTAGACTCTGTAAAATGTTGAGAAACCCTGGAATTTAATATGTAATCTTTCTAGCATAAAAACTTTAACTGAGTGTACATAGGTAGCTTCATTTCTTCAAAGGTTGGAAACATGTCCAACTGAGATGAGCCATCTCAGAAGCACTCAGTTTGGGGTAAATTGTTCTTTGCTCACCACAAAACAATTCTTTTTAATAATATTTAATAATCTCAGTGCCCATGTCACCCTTTCCAAGTATTAATGCCTTACCTCAGCTGTACTTGAAAATCTGTGCTGTTGCTACCACTGATGTATCTGTTCCAGAAAGAAACAGGCTTTTGTTTCCAGGACTGTCAAACCAGGAGCTTTCACAAAAACACAAAGATTCACTCTATTATTGCACATCATAGAACTCATGCCTGTAGTTGAAAATAGAAGTCTTTGGTGTAGGCATTTGCTTGTTTGACAGTTCTGTTCTAAATTTTGAAACTAGTGGTACTGTAAAGTGCCTGTCTGACAATGGTGAACCACGGCTTAGTCATGCAAAATAATTACTGTTCACGGTTCCTTAGCTACAGTCAATAATTCCCTGCAAAATACAACATAATGCAGAAATCTAAAGTTACTAAATCAAAACTGAGAAAAAGAAGAATTTTAAACAAGTTTGGCAGAAAAAAAAATAGATTCTACAAAGATTTACCAAGTGATTTCTCCACCCATGGAAGGCTGTAATCTTTCTAAGAGAAGTTTCATGATAGAAACAGTGGTAACTTTTACTAGTACGTTCTGGTAATTGTAGTCAGTAATCTTATGTGATGTCAAAGACACAAAAGCAATTACAGATATAGCAAGTAGTGCACAGTGCCTGTTTTCTGAACTTGAAATAATATTTTCAGGTTTGCATCTGTGAATTCAGTGTTTTAAAGCCATTAAAACATCACCTATAATGCTACTCTGAAGATGTACACACACATACACACACACACACAGTTCTGGTACGGAGGTAGCAGGATGTTTTCTCTACCCCTTTAATAGGATCCAGGAGTTAGTGGAGTGAAAAAGTCAATATTAATGCCACAAATGATAATTATGTCTCCATGTTTCCTGAAACCTTTGCCAGGGAATGTCTGACTACTTGAAGGAAAGGATGATCTCCTGCTTGACCCTTGGTAGACAATTGACTTAAGAATATCCTCCTTCTTGGAAAAACAAGGAAACAAATAACAATATTTATTGTTTTCCTAGAAGAGGCAGAAAGACAGAAACTAACTAGGATTTTACAGACTCCTCTGTGACTTATTTACCTTCAGTATTCTCAATCTAATATGAAAGTGGCAGTACTAGTGGTAAATATATAATTATTTTAGTCTTAGTTTATTGCCACCTTTTATAAAGTTTATGAATTTTTTAAAGTTAATTTGTTTTCAGATACAATCTGTGTACAGTGAAATGCATAGATTTTCAGCATCCAGGCCAGTGAGTTTTGACAAGTGTATACTCCCATGTAACCAATGCCCTAAACATTCCTATCACTCCAGAAAGTTCTTTTATGCTATGCTATGGTTTGAATGTTTGTGTCTTTCCAAAATTCATGTGGAAAACTAATCCTCATTGTGGTGATACTGAGAGGTGAGGTCTTTGGGGAAGGGTTAAGGATGGCATTGGTACCCTTATAAGCAAAACTAGAACGCAGCTCCTTGTCCATACTTCCATGAGAGGATGGAGTAAGAAGTTGCCATCTTAAGGAGCAGAGATCAGGCCTTCACCAGACACCAAATCTGCTGGTACTGTCATCTCAGACTTCCAGCTGTCAGAGCGAAGAGCAGCACATTTATGTCATTTATGAATTACTCAGTCTAAAGTATTTTGTTATAGCACTTTGAACAAACTAAAGCATGCTCCTTTCCAGCCAATCACTTGCCTACCCTCCAAGAGAAAGGACCATTTTGCTCATTTCTATGATTATAAATTAGTTTGCTTGTTTTTGAATTTCCTGTAAATGAAATCATATTCTTTTCTGTTTGGTTTCTTTTGTTTTGCATAATATTGAGATTTAATCATGCTATTTATTTATCAGGTTATTATTATTTTTATTGTGATGTAATTAGTATATATCTTTTTATGCATATGCATTTGGTTTTTGGTTGACATTTTTATGCATATGCATTTTGGTTTTTGGTTGACATTTTGTTTTTTCCAGTTTTGGGCAATTATGAACTTATGAATAAAGCAACAAAGATCTTTTATTTATTCATTTTTTTGTATTAGGGATTGAACCCAGGGGTGCTTCACCACTGAGGCAGCGTCTCACTAAATTGCTTTGGGCCTCACTAATTTGGAGCTTGGCCTCAAACTTGAGATCCTCCTTCCTCAGCCTCCTGATTTGCTGGAATTATAGGCGTGCCACTGCACCCAGTCAAAAATCCTTCTTGAGCTATCCTTTTTGAGGCTGTAAGTTTTAATTTGTCTTGGGTGAATATCTAGAAATAGAATTATCAGATTATAGGACAGATCCATGTTTATAAAAAACTATAATACAGTTTCTCTAGTTGGTGTTCCATGACATGAGAGTTCCATTTGCTTTACTCCTTTGTCAATATTTGATTTTGTCTGTCTTTGTAATTCTTCCCTTTCTAATGCTCCAGGTTTTGATTTGCATATCTTTGAAGACTAATGACATTAAATACCTTTTCATGTGCACTTAAACCGTCCATTTATCTTGCTTTGTGAAGTGTCTGTTCAAATATTTTCCACTTTTAATTGTATATTTCTTGTTTCTTATTGTCATTTTTTTGCATATAAGTTCTTTGTCAAATAAGTATATTGAGAATATTTTCTCATGGTCTGTGGATTGCCTATTCAGTTCTTTAATGATATCTTTTGTTGAAAAGAAGATTTTAATTTTAAAAAAGTCCAATAGATCAGGTTTTTGTTTTATAGACAATGCTTATAGACATGTACTGTCTAAAACACCCCTGCCTATCCCAGGTCATGGAGACAATCCATGTTTTCTTTTAGAAGCTGTGTAGTATTATCTTTGAGTCAATGATCCATCCTGAATTAGTCTCTGTGTATGGTGTAAGCTAAGGGTCAAAGTTCATTTTTTTCCATATGGCTATTCCTGTTCCAGTCCTCATTGTTGAAAGTTTTTCTTCTTTCTCCTTTAAATTGCCTTGGAGCCTTTGTTGAAAATCAATTGACCAATTAAATGTGGTTCTACTTCTGGACTGTCATCGGTTCTTTTGACTCACTGGTTTATCTTTATCCCCTTACCATACTCTCTTGACTACCTTAAAGAATTTTATCATGTTTAGTTTTCTTTTGTTGTGGATACTTTTGCCTCTTGCAGGTGTTAGGTTCAGAGTTTATTTCAGAAGTTAACACAACTTTCACATTGCTCTGAATCTCATATCTACAGTAGGAAAAATAAGAATTCACTTATAGAGTTGTTGGGAGCAATAAACTATTTTATATGCATTTATAATTCTAAAATAAAATTTGCATGTTTAGAATATTGCTTATTTTTATTTCTTTTTTTTTTTTTTTTTGCTTCCCTTAAGCCTTATTCTCAAGACATATTCTTAAGTATTTCTTAAGAAATTTCTAAGAAGGATCTGCGTCATTAGATTGTGGGGGCACTTATACTGTGGATATAGGGGAAAATAAAAATTTGAGACAATTGAAAGTGGTGATAGGCTGCTGATCTCCACCTATTTGCAGGAAGCCTAGTCTAGTGGTTACTGGAGCCCTAGGCCAGAGGCCTGATTCTGGGTATCCATTCAATCAGGTCTGACCACTCACCCCAAACACCAAATACAAAAGGTAATAGTGAAGCATGAAAGTTGTTGGTGGGACTGCAAATTAGTGCAACCACTCTGGAAAGCAGTATAGAAATTATTCCTCAAAAAACTAGGAACCACCATATGACCCAGTTCTCCCACTCCTTGGTATATATCCAAAAGATTTAAAATCAGCATATTACAGTGGCACAGCCACATCTATGTTTATAGCAGCACAATTCACAATAGTGAAGCTGTGGAACCCACCTAGATGCCTTTCAACAGATGCATGGATAAAGAAAATGTGGTATATATACATATTGGAGTATTACTCAGCCATAAAGATGAATGAAATTATGGCATTTGACAGAAAATGGATGGAACAGAAGACTATCATACTAAGTGAAACAAGCCAGTCACCAAAGAGTCAAAGATCAAATATTTTCTCTGATATGTGGAAGCTAATCCAAAATAAGCATGGGGGCGGGAAGGGGAGAAGAATTTTTTAAAAAGGAAAGAAAAAAGAGGAGAGAGGGAATTACTTCAAAATAGCAGAAAGATCAATAGAGAAAGGGATTGAGGAGGAAGAAAAAGAGACACAGAAAGGGAAGAACAGTGGAATGAATGTGACTGGACTTTTGTATTTGTGTGCATGCATGTGATATTGTGGGTCCTGGCATTGTGTACATCCATAAGACACTAATTAAAAAAAAATGAACTGTAAATGGACTGAAGAGGGATCAGGGATTAGCAGGGGAGGAAGAGGAGGAAGAGGATGAGGGGGTGGGGGCTGGTGAAGTATTGGGTACTGAATACCAGTAGGTTAGTTCCAAGCGCTTTTGATTATGTCAAAGTGTATCCTGGTGTTGTATCATAACCAGAAGAATGAATAAACAAACAAATAAAAGACTATAGAAATAAAAAAAATAAATAAAGGCATGAAAAGAAATTTGATCAGTGCAGCTTCCCTGAGAAGACAAGGGGACCTGTGTTCTTAGCCCTGCCTTCCAGGGGCTGACAATGACCCTGAAGTTTTATAGAAAGGGGAATAAGGGCAAGGTTGGAGGGTGTGCACTGTTGGAGGCTATTCACAGCTGCCAAAGCAGGTGATCTTGATCTGGTGTGGTCTAATCATTATCTCAGGATTTGCCAGGTGAGGCCTTGGGTAAGAAAGCTGTGTGGTGTTGCCAGGTGTGTGGGAGGGGAGTTAGCATCCACAAATCATAAGATATTTTTCAGATCACATTGTTCCTGGAATCCAAGGTGACTTGAGCAAGAAGACAGATGCAAAACAGGCAGAGACCCCAAATCTTTAATTCTGCCTTTAGCCCTCCATTGGACAGTTGCAGGCAAAAGTGAAGAGTCTAAGTGCCTGTTACATGCTGGTGGCTCTCCTGTCTGATATTTCTTCTTTGTCTGCTTTAAAGGGTAGGAAATAATGGCCTTCTAATGCTTTGTTCTTCCAGATATTTCTGATTCAATCTCTCCAACAGGCAGCTTTCTTTTCTCTATTGTGGCAGCTACTTTTGGCTGAATGACCTTTGCTCTCCCCCACCCCAAATCCATGACCTTTAAAACTCTTTTTTTTTTTTTTAATATTTATTTGGGAATTGTCTTGTTGCTTGGATTGAGTTTCTCTGAAAGATTTTATTCTTGGGTTAAAATATGATAAAAAGAAGTATTGGTAATACGATCACTTCCTGTTACTCAAATTGAGTATTCAACTGAAACAAGTTGAATAATAGTCCTTTCCTCTCTCATTCATCCAAAAGGATTAAATGAAGATGAATACGAAGTGTCTATTCCTTCCCAGCCTTTTCCCTGTTACTGCTTCCTGCTAAGTTGTCATTCTTATTTCTAAATTGAGATACTTTCCTCCACAAATTTAATGACAGCTTGCTAGTTTTTTTTTTTTTGCCTTTGTTTTTGCTATATTATAAATTCTGTGAGGACAATTATTTGATGTTATTGATCTTAGTTTTAGATTTCTGGCATCAAACCAATTAGCTTGCAATCACCTAATGAATGTTTATTGAATTAATTAGTCAAGTGCTGATATTATACCAAAGCTAAGTGATTGACATACACGCGCGTGTGCTGGGAGCCATTAGCCAAGTAGGTATGACAATTTCCTTGCCAGCGTACCCCATGTTGCTGACATGTTGCAGCGACATTGAATGTAGGTGACCTTGCTCAAGGACCAAGGCAGATTAGGGTGTTCCCGGTTTTAAGATAATCGTGTTTAGGGCGTTCCCAGTTTAGGTTCCAGGTTTAAGGTTTAAGATTATTCCTCCCGGGAATAGGGCGTATCCTGCTGCCTGAGTTCCCCTTGATTTCTCACGGGATTCAGACAGTATATTTTGGAGATAGAAGCCCAGTGGAGGTGAATTTGGGCAGAGAACGTGAATTTGGGCAGAGAACGTGGACTTCCCCAGAACGTGATTGTAGACGGCTGGTGTGAGTTCGGGAATAAAGAGTTGCTGTTTGAATCTACAAGCTGTGTGGTGGCTCGTGATTGTGTGCCCAGCCAGACTGCGGCATTTGGTGGCCCCTACGGGGAACTTCTGAAGTTTAGAGGTAAGTGAAATTGCTCGCCCCTGAGGAAGAGCGAAAGAATGGGTGACCAATTCAAAAAACAATGTGTTATTGTTTTGATTTATCTTGTTTTTGTTTCAAGCTGCCTATCCCTAGAAATTTCTCAGGCAAACTGGAAAAAATGGTTGACTAAAGGTTTGAAGTTTGTCGGCCCTGAGGAAGAGAAAATTGATACAATGATTTTTTATTCCGTTTTTGTTTCATTCAGTTTCGGCTTTGTTTTGTGCTATCTTATTGGGTTGCGTTATCTTTATAGTAGATTAGAAATTAGTAAAAAACAAACCGAAAAGATGTTAAGTAAATTGTTAGAGGTTCAGACCATGGAGAAAGACATTTTAGATCAAGCAAAAGAGAAGGTCTCTCGAGCTAGTCAGACAGAGGAAGAAAATTTAAAGGAAAAGGGGTTGTTAGGAAAAAGGCCACAACAGGAGGCTGTTACTAACTCCGTTTTATCACAAGAGGGCGTAATTCAACCAACAGCCCCACCGATGGAGACAGCTGAGTGGCCCTCAAACCCCGTAGTTGATAAATGGGATCCTGAGACAGGACCTCAAAGATTAGCATGCCCTGTACTTGAACAGGCTGGAGGGCAGCGAATTCACCGTGCATTAGATTTTAAAACAGTGAAGCAGTTAAAGGAGGCTGTAACAACCTATGGCCCCCAAGCTCCCTTCACGGTAAGCATGGTCGAGTCCATTACTAACTTGGACATGACGCCAGCAGATTGGGCTAGCATGTGTAAATCTGTACTAAATGGAGGACAATATTTGTTATGGAAGGTTGCCAATGAGGAATTTTGCACGGAGACAGCTAGGCGAAATGCAGCAGCCGGTTACCCTCAAAGAAATCTAGATATGTTGTTAGGAAAAGGACCTTATGAGGGTCAACGGCAACAAATTGAATATGATCCTGCTATATATGCACAAATTGCTGCAGACGCAGTTAGGGCATGGAAGACTTTACAAGGACATGGAGATTTACAAGGTCAGCTATCTAAGGTAATACAGAGAGCTAATGAACCTTACGCTGACTTTGTAGATAGGCTAATTCAAACGGCTGCCAAAATTTTTGGGGATACAGAACAAGCAATGCCATTAATAAAACAACTGGCTTATGACCAAGCAAATCGTTGCTGCAGAGAGGTTATTAGACCATGGAGACATGAAGATTTAAACACATATATTAAATTATGTAGAGATATTAATGAACAAGGGCAAGTCTTGGCAGCTGCAGTACAACAGGCTTTAGATGCCAGGCCAAAAACATGCTATGATTGTGAACAAACAGGACATTTTAAAAGGAATTGCCCCATAGGAGGAGGGTTTAACAAAAGTAGGTATCAAAGGAATAGAATACCGGGTATTTGCCCACGATGCCGTAGAGGGAGACATTGGGCTAATGAATGCCGTTCTCAAACCACCATAGAAGGTACTCCCTTATCAAAAAACGGACAAAGACCAGGTATTTATCCAAGATATCGTGGAGAAAGGCATCAGGCTCCATTGCCAAAAAACGGACAGGGGGGCCCAATGCTCCGGGGCCCACAACCACAAATATACGGGGCAGTGGAGGATCCCAGCAACACCATCAGGGTAGTGCCCAGGACACATTGTCCATTAAATCCCTCATCAGACAAACCCGAGGGAGCGCAGGGTTGGACATCTGCGCCTCTGCCAGAGCAGTATTAACTCCAGAGATGGGAGTTCAAATCATTCCCACAGGAGTAAAAGGACCTCTTCCCCAAGGAACAGTAGGCTTATTACTGGGACGTAGTTCATCTACATTAAAAGGACTTATGATAAGTCCTGGGGTAATTGATCCCGATTATGTAGGTGAAATAAAAATTATAGCTAGTTCTCCAAGAGGTATATCAGTAATTTCACCTGGAGATAGAATAGCACAGTTGTTAATAATACCCAGCCTACATAATAAATTTCCTAGTCATAGTGTAGAAAGAGGTTCCAGGGGATTAGGCTCCACAGGTGTAGATTGGGCTATGTTGTCTTTAAATTTAGATTCTCGCCCAATGCTAAAACTAAATATTCAAGGTCATGAGTTTAATGGCCTACTGGACACAGGAGCTGACCTTAGCATTATCTCTCGTCAAGAATGGCCAAAACATTGGCCATTACAACAAGCCACTCAAACGCTTCGAGGCCTAGGAGTGGCGACTAATCCCCATAGAAGTTCTATGATATTAGATTGGAAGGATCCTGAAGGATGTGAAGGAACTATACAGCCATATGTATTGGATCATCTTCCTATAAATTTATGGGGACGAGATGTCCTAGATCAATTAGGTTTGACGTTAACAAATAACATCAATCCTAATGCGCCCACTACTAGGGCTAGACAAGGCTTTAGGAAAGAAAAAAGATTAGGAAAACAAGGGCAAGGTATAGCAGCACCAGTACAAATAGATCAAGGAACAGACAGACATGGGTTGGATTTTCAGAAAGGGCCACTGAGACAATCAAAATTACTTGGAAATCAGAAAGACCAGTGTGGGTTCCTCAGTGGCCCCTGACTAAAGAAAAGATACAAGTAGCCCATGATCTGGTCAAACAACAATTAGCGGAAGGACATATACAACCTTCCATATCTCCCCATAATACTCCCATTTTTGTCATCAAAAAGAAATCTGGTAAATGGAGATTATTGCAAGATTTAAGAGCCATTAATAATGAGATGGTTATTATGGGACCTGCTCAATCAGGGATTCCTCAATTGTGTGCTTTGCCAAAAACCTGGCATGTTTTAGCTATAGATATTAAAGATTGTTTTTTTTCAATTCCAATTCATCCCGAGGATAGTCCACGTTTTGCATTTACTATCCCTGCATTAAATCATGAAGGTCCTGATCAGAGATATGAATGGAAAGTACTCCCTCAAGGGATGGCTAACAGTCCAACTATGTGCCAAATATATGTTAACAAAGCAATCCAGCCACTTAGAAATCAAAATCCTGAACTACAAATATTTCACTATATGGATGATGTATTATTGGCACATAAAGATAAAAACATATTGCTGGAATGTTATGCCACACTTACAAACTTATTAAAAAATTATACTCTAGAGATAGCAATAGATAAAGTACAATTAAATTTTCCAATTAATTATTTAGGAGTTCTATTATCCTCAACCATGGTCCGTCCACCAAAAATTCAAATACGAGTAGATCAACTCAAATCACTTAACGACTTTCAAAAGTTATTGGGAGACATAAATTGGATAAGGCCTTATCTAGGTATACCAACAGGAGAATTGGGACCTTTATTTGATATTCTAAAAGGTCCATCAGATCCAAATTCACCCCGCATGTTAACTCCTAAAGCAAGAAAGGCATTAAAAATTATTGAAACATATATGGAAAATATGCATTTGGATAGAATTGATATAAGTTTGCCTTTATTATTTATTGTACTACCAACAAAAAATATTCCTACAGGAGTATTTTGGCAAGAAGGTCCATTATTGTGGATACATTTATCTTATTCTCCTAACGCTATTCTTACTAGGTATCCTGAGGCTGTAGGACAATTAATACTCAAAGGAATAAAAGCAGCGAAGGGAGTGTTTGGAATTTCTCCCAATAAAATTATTACTCCATATACTATGGATCAAATTGATGAGTTAGCTAATGAGTTAAATACTTGGGCAATAATCATGTGTAAATCTAATGTTTCATTTGATAATCATTTACCATCTAATCCTTTGTTGTCTTTTTGGTCTAAGCATCCTGTAGTTTTTCCTAAAATGACAAGAAAAACACCTATCATGAATGCTCCAAATATTTTCACTGATGGGTCAAATAATGGTACAGCAGCAGTAGTTACCCCTGATCAAACTTTTACATTTTTAGTACCCAAACAATCAGCTCAAAAGGTAGAGCTTAATGCAGTTTTACAAGCTTTTGTGATGTTTAAAGATTCTGTATTTAATTTATTTTCTGATAGTCAGTATGTAGTTAATGCTATAGTATCTCTTGAAGATGCTGGTAGGATTTCCCCTTCTTCTACTGTTTTCTCTTTGTTTTCCACTATACAAAGTCTAATCTGGGACAGAAAAGATCCATTCTTCATAGGACATATTAGGGCACATACAGGATTGCCTGGAGCCCTTAGTTTAGGCAATGATTTAGCAGATAAAACTACACATGACATACATATTTTCTCTACATTTGAAGAAGCTACAAATTTTCATAAAAGGTTTCATGTTAATGCTAATACTTTACAAAAGCGTTTTAAAATAACTAAGGAACAAGCCAGACATATAATAAAACAATGTCAAAATTGTGTGACATTTTTACCACAAGTTAATCTTGGAGTCAATCCTAGAGGACTGATACCTAACCATATTTGGCAGATGGACGTCACACACTTGCCAGAATTTGGAAAATTAAAATATTTACACGTTACAGTCGATACTTCTTCTGGATTTTTGATGGGCTCCCTTCATGCCGGAGAAAAAACTAAAGATGTTATAGCTCATTGCTTACAAAATTTTGCCACTGTGGGCGTTCCTAAACAGTTAAAAACTGATAATGGTCCTGGCTATACCTCTACCTCTTTTAAACAATTTTGCTCATCATTTGGTATTACTCATATAACAGGAATCCCATACAATCCACAGGGACAAGGCATAGTTGAAAGAGCTCATCAAACTATTAAAACATACTTATTAAAGCAAAAAGAGGGAATTGGAAAGGGGTATATATCCCCCAAAGATAAACTTAAAATAACGCTTTTTACTCTAAACTTTTTAAATTTGGATTCATCAGGACTTAGTGCTGCGGAAAGGCATATGTATCCAAAAAATGTACATAAGCCTAAAGTACTTTGGAAAGATATTCTAACAGGACAATGGAAAGGTCCTGACCCAGTGATTGTCTGGAGTCGGGGGTCTGTTTGTGTTTTTCCACAGGGAGAACAGCAGCCCATTTGGATTCCAGAGAGATTAACTAAAACAGTCTCTACAGATCGAAAAGAAGATGATTTGACTCAAATCCATAACAGCTGATATCCAGAACTCCAGCTTGGCCATTCTTACATCTGTGACAATGATTAACCAGGATGCTTTTTTCAATAGCTATTTTATTATTGCATTTTTCCACATCATAAGGTTCTATTTTTATTTTTTGAGCTCATACAAACCTAGGTTAATGTTTTTCTGATCAGTTTTATTTTTTGACTGTGGAGTTTTTAAACATTGCAATGGAGATTTCACCTAGGTAAAGCTACAAGGCCTTTACTATTTTCTTATGTGTTGTACGTTTGTGTACACTCTTGTGTTTTGTGTTGTATGTCTGTATGTGCGTATGTCCATATTTCTTATATGAGGAGCGCTCATGAAAAAATGGATCCGAATTATTATTATTTTTATTCACGTGATTTAAATGGTTTAATTTATATTAGGTAAACAGCTGTTAAGGATTGTTTTTAAAGTAGGTTAACAGATCTGTTTGTTTACTTTCACCTTTCCTTTTCATTATATTTAATAATTCTTTTCAGGATAATGTCTCTTTAGCATCATTGCCAGAATTCCTATCTCCATCCCAGTGCCAGTGAAGAACTCAACAAGTAATGCTCAATCAAAGAGTCAACTTACTTTGGGAGGAAACGGATTTTGGGAGGAAATGGACATATTGATAGATTCCTCTGCTTTGAACTGCTTGCAGAACTTGCCTGGACTATGTAACTATCGTTTGGTGCAGCGAATTGTGGTAATGCTGGCATATCTTTGCTGATGGTGTCACTAGTGATGCAATTTTTATTTCCTTGCCAGCACACCCCATGTTAATTGTGGTAGTGCTGACATATCTTTGCTGATGGTGTCACCAGTGATGCAATTTTTTCCCAAGGAGCCGTCAATTGGCTTGGTGTCGTGGCATTTCTGTATCCTCCTCCCTTCTGCTAGTGATGGTCTAAAATTTGGGGGCCAATGGCTTATGCTGGACCGGTAGTCAGTGACGGGTATGATCCAATTGCAGTGGTATCAACCTAAGACAGGAGGCTGACGCCTAAAGGTCAGTTTTCCGATGACGGGTAAGAACCATATGTTGAATTGGACAACCTACCAGGCACGGTCCATAAGCCACATTAACCTCACTCCCCCACTGGCACCAAGGCCAAATTTGGGGGCCAACAGAGGTGAGGCAAAGAACCTCACCCCCCCACTGGTGCATAGACCTATCCACAAGTATGGCTGTATGCTGGACCGGTAGTCAGTGACGGGTATGATTCAATTGCAGTGGTATCAACCTAAGACAGGAGGCTGACGCCTAAAGGTCAGTTTTCCGATGACGGGTAAGAACCATATGTTGAATTGGACAACCTACCAGGCACGGTCCTTAAGCCACATTGCTTGTTGTTTAATTAATCAGAAGGGGGGAGATGCTGGGAGCCATTAGCCAAGTAGGTATGACAATTTCCTTGCCAGCGTACCCCATGTTGCTGACATGTTGCAGCGACATTGAATGTAGGTGACCTTGCTCAAGGACCAAGGCAGATTAGGGTGTTCCCGGTTTTAAGATAATCGTGTTTAGGGCGTTCCCAGTTTAGGTTCCAGGTTTAAGGTTTAAGATTATTCCTCCCGGGAATAGGGCGTATCCTGCTGCCTGAGTTCCCCTTGATTTCTCATGGGATTCAGACAGTATATTTTGGAGATAGAAGCCCAATGGAGGTGAATTTGGGCAGAGAACGTGAATTTGGGCAGAGAACGTGGACTTCCCCAGAACGTGATTGTAGACGGCTGGTGTGAGTTCGGGAATAAAGAGTTGCTGTTTGAATCTACAAGCTGTGTGGTGGCTCGTGATTGTGTGCCCAGCCAGACTGCGGCATTTGTGCCCAGCCAGACTGCGGCACGCGTGTGCTCACACACAGCCAATAACTGTTAAAACTGATTGCAGTAGGAACTCAGTATTTACGAATTGATTAGTTAATAGTTTGAACACTTTACAATTAGATTATTAGGATGAATCAGGTGTTCTTTTCTTTTCAAAAATATGCTAAAACTGTTCAAATGCCATTCTGCCAATAATGTTATTTAAGTAATAGCTCTCTTGTACCTTTTCCTATAATATTACCCATAGGATTTGGGCTGTTCACCTCATAATAAATGAAAAGAGTTTTCAAAAAATAGTTGTAATACTAAACTCTTGGAGAGAATTTTGTCCTTTCCAGTTAGTTATGGCTAGATTCTAGAGTACTTAACAGAGGTAGGTGAGTAAATATAGTTTTCAAAAGGTACAGACATAAAATTGAAGCACTTGGGTCTTCTGATGCTAAAGTGCTCCTACTTATTCTGCTTCCATAGAAATAGTTCTCAGGACTGCCTGTGATTAATTTTTGTTTTCTACAGTAAACTGGTAGTTCTGAATTCCTTTTTTGGTAGAACATGGATTTGCTCATTAAATCCTAGAAACTTAGTCCTGGAGGTATCTCTAAAAATAAAAGGGGTAAAAAGAGAAGTACACACAGCAATATGTGGTGAACGTGTGAAATGTATCACTGTGAGAAGAACAATATAGATGCAAAACATAAATCCTCAAAACTCTTCAGAAAAACTCATGGAAGACAAACCCATAAATGTTATTGAGGGGATTGTGGAGAGATAGGTTAGAATATCCCTAATCTCAATTTTGATAGCAATCATGCCTTCCTAAAATACTTCCCTAAATGTCCTTGTAAAAACACCAAGGCCATGGTGTAATGAACTGGTCCAGTATCATCTCTTCCCGTTCTACTTTGGACCCTGAAGGTGGGGGACACAGTGACAAAACAAGTGGTTTGGTGATTTGGAATGCTGCTAGTGATCTTCACTAAAGATACTTTCTTCTGGGGCTAGCCTTTTAAGGAAGTCTTGCCACAGGTGCAGGAAAGATAAAGTTCAATGGAAGAAAATTTGGCAATGACTTCTTATCAGCCTCACCCGCCCCCAAGATTTTAATTTTCTGTAAAGTTTTTTTTTTTTTAAGTTTTCAAAAATCCAACATTAAGATCTTTTAAGTTGTTTTCAGCAAAATAAAAATTGACAGCCTCCCTGTCCCTCCCCTCCCCCAGTCGTGAAGGGTGTGAGATGATAAATTCCTTCGCAATCCCTGATGGCCCCTCCGCATCGCAAAGGGGAAAGTAGAGCTTCCACCGGTGCCAAATATAAAGGTTCAAAGAACTGAACGGGCGGATCTGTGGTTTTGTGGGGAGAGAGGCATCAGGCAATTTGGGGGCGGGGCTTGGCAAGGCCGGGCTCTAAGCGCCAGTAGCTAATTAATTCATAGGAAATTAGCCAGAGAGGGGGCGGCGCATGCGTCCCGCCCTCGCCGCGCTCCTCCGTGCAGTGCCCAGTGCCCTGTTGCCTGCACGGCCTTGCAGACCTCCACCTTCGCGGACTCGCTGTACGTGCCGGGAGGGGATGCTGCGGGAGGGCGCCAGCAGGGTGGCGGTGGAAGGGGAGCGGGAGTTGGCGGGGTCTCTGCCAGCCTGAAAGTTTTTTGCTCAGCTAAACTCCCTGCAGCCGTCCTTTTGCAGTCGGATCACTTCTGAAAGGGAATTGCGTTTCTGTTGTTCCTAAGTTGGTTAAGTTTTTACTTTTTCTCAAACTCCAAGAGTGAAACTTGGGAGGATGAATCTTTCATGTTTAAGGGATGATTTCCTCACGTTTTTATTTTCAAGCCAAAGTAGTATTTCCTTTGAAAGGGTCCCGTGATCTTTGGGAGAGTTGTGAGTACTTGCAAGCTTTAGCAACACAGGAAATCGCTGTTGAGAAACTTCAACTCTACGGTATAAAATCCTGTGCCGGCTCTGATTGGACGAAAGGCCTTGGTACCTAAAGAGGGACAGACTTTGTACTTCTCTATTCACTTTGATAGGCAAGAGAAACATCTGTAAGTTTTAAAAATAATAGTGGTAGTAATGATGTTAGATAATGCAAGAGCACTTGAATGAGAGTGTTGTATTGTCTTGTGATGTTATTAGAGTCAGACGACTGAACAGCTGAGGGTGAAACCCCCTTGGCAGGTTCTTATGTGTGCATCCCCTCTACCCCACCCAAAATCCGAAGGAAGAAGCCATTAGTCCAAGAAGTAAAAAAAGAAAAGGATTTTTTTTTTTTTTTTTCCATAAGACCTCAGATACTGCTAACGGTGGACTGGGGAGGTGGAGAGAAGGTGCATATGAGCCTTCTAGTGTCTCTGGTTTCCGTTATTAGTCACAGGGCTCTTTGCAGTCTGATCATTTCCCCCAATTTTCCTCATCCTGCTTTCTCTGTTCGTGAGTGCCATGGGGGTGTTGATCAATTTGTAGGAACAGCTGACAGTCTAATAGAGTTCCCAGGCCCTGGTCCACTGTGAACCCCCAGCTGGTCCCACCTTTTTTGCATGCTCTTCTGGGAGTTAAGGTGGTATTGCACTTTGTTGTTTTAAAATAAGTTTATATATAAAAAGGACTTATATGCTCTGTCCATCTTATTCATTTTTTAAAACATGATAAATTGATCCATATTTGAATATTACTCTTTGTGCAGACAAGTAAAATTTTTCTAAGGGTTTATTTTGGAGTAGAGCTTATTAATCCTTGAGACTGGAAAGGGAAATCAGCACTGTCCTCTAAGAATGCTTTACCCCACCATATTCTCTCCTCTATCCTTCCCCCCCACCCCCCCAAACGATCAGTATTTGGCCTCTGAGACTTCCTTTGCCTGAGACCTCATAGGAGACTCAGTCTGCAGCCACCACAGTCCCTTCTGAAAATTCTAGAACTGATATACAGCAGCATAGCCACTTACCTATCTTTTTTCCTTGTCCTACCTGTTGTGTTTGTTAGTTTCAGAAAGTACAAAATTGAAGAGTCATGGTCTGGTGGCTCTGTGCCCATATTTTCTGTGTTACACAATGTTGATTTAGAGAAGCCAAGTAATCCTGAGAAGAAAAGAACTTTGCTCTTTTGGCCAAGAGCCTATTAAGAGAAAGGGAATGTTCTTCAACTTAAGAGTTTGAAAAAGGTTCTGCGATAGATACTGGGGGAAAGGAAAACCAAATGGGAATGTGATTGACTGGGAAAACAGCCTCCAGAAAACAAGAACATTCTAGCATTCTTAGCTTAGATGGTAGATAGCCCATGAATTATATGGTTGAGGAAACTGGGCCCTGATATTGGTTCCCTTCTCTATGAATTTGGGTCTGGGTACTCATTTAATGCCTCTGGCCCTCAGTTTTATATATCAAAGGTAGAAAATATTATTCACTCTTTTAGGATTTTTGAGATCAAGTGAAATAAAAAGTATGCCACAGCTTTTTAGAAACAAATTGTATCCTCAGTGCCTAGAACAGTGTCAAAGTAGGAGCTTCTTTATTTAGCGAACACTCTTAATAGCACTTAGCCAGGTCTCAGTGCTTTTGAAGACACTTTTCACTAAAAGCAGTATTCATAAGAACCCTGCAAGTTTATTTATCATTTACCTTGTTTTTTTCCGGAAAGGTGAGTAGGTCCTAGAAAAGTTAACTTGCAAGTAATAAGTGGCAGTGTTGAGATCTGCCAGGACTCCACTTTACCTCTAGAGTTTGTATGTGTGCATCATCTGATCCCTTGGCCTCTTAAAGAACATTCACCTCCACACCAGGGGACTGGGAGCTGGTTTCTGGGCAGATATTCACTGTGATGCCAGCCAATGAATGTATAATAAAACAAGTAAACCACTGTACAATACGATTCATCATTTGTAACCATTTATTTTATATAATTTGTTCCGTTTTTTTCCTCTGTTTACTTTTCTAGATTATTTTTGAGACCTCTTTTGCATGAAACTCATGGGAGGCTGAATCTGTAGCCGTCATAATCCCTTCAGAAAATTCTAGAACTGGTAAACAGCAGCATGGCCACATAGTTATCTTTTTTCTTCATGCCACCTGTTGTGTGTGTTAGAATATTCAAATCACCTAACACTTTACCCCTGTCCCTTTTTTGGGCCAGGGATTGAATCTATGGGTGTGCTATCACTGAGCTACATTCCCACAATTATTTTTATTTTGAGACAGGATCTTACTAAATTTTCCACACTGGCCTCAAACTTGCCATCTTCTTTCCTCAGCCTCCTGAGTAGCTGGGATTATAGGCATGCACCACTGCAAACTTGGCTACACTTTACCCTCTTAGTTTTTACCACTGCTTTACTCCTTCTGCCCTCTTGGAGACTATTCTTGGGAGAAAGCTTTCATAATTTTGTTTTCACTGCAGTGCCTAGCCATGACAGTTTGGGCCACTGGCTCCTGACAATTTGTTAACAAATTGGCTTTGGGAAAAAAAAAATTAAAACCAAGTCCAGACCAACATCCCTGTAATCCATGTATTTAATGACTCTAATTGCTTAATGTTCTTGCCTTTATTACTCAGTACCTGGGATGTGGAAGGTATTGTGTGGGAAAGTTAGTTCATGAAGCCATTCAGTGTGGTATCACAGGCTCGATGTTGGCCCATCTCCTGCAAATTCAGGCTGGAGGAGTTCTATTGCATTCTTGGTAATTGAGAAATGCTTACTGTGTGAGGTGTGCTTTCTGTGTGTGGCTCACATATGAAGAAAAGACTTCCTATTTCCTTTGCCCTAGCTGTTGACATCTTTTGTGTATTTCTCCTGCTAAGGGTTCCAGAAGGCCTCCACTTTTTCCTCTGCTCTTTTAATGCTGAATTTTACTACGGAGAAAAGAAGTTTCTTGGACTTCTGTTCCATCCCTGAATACATTGCATTATGGAGAAAACAGCAGAGACTGTTTAAAAATTATTAAGTGGCAACATTTCCTACTTGAACTTCCTAATTTTTAAATAGTTAAGGTCCCTGCTGTATTTCTTCAGATCTCTGTCCAGAAGCATAGGCCTTAGGGATCCTTTATTAGGCAAATTAACTTTACAGGAGCCCTGAAGGATCTTTGATCCCCACCCTTCCCATACTAGAACACATATTTTACGTGTTTTAAAAAGTATTATTGGGCACTGAGAACTAACCTAACATACTGTGCTTTCAAGACTATAAACTCATAGAGGTGGATTAATTTACTATCATGTAGGATTTGTTTTTTCTTTTTTAATATCTAGATTAACTTTGATCCTCCATACCTGTAGGTTCTAGCCAACTGTGGATTGAAATTATTAGGGAAAAAAATCATGTCCATATTAAACACATACAATCTTTGTTCCTTGTAACTTTTCCCTAGATAATGTGGTATAACTGCTGTTTGCCTAGTGTTTACTTTGTGTTAGATATTACAAGCCATCTAGAGATGATTTAAAGTAAGGGAGGGTGTGTGGGAGAATGTACACAGGTTATATGCAGATACTAGCCCATTTTATATTGAGCACTTGAGCACCACAGATTTGGGTTTCTACAGTGGGTTGTTCGGGGATTCTGGAACCACAGGACACTGAGGGAGAACTGTATGTAATCAATCTCTCTTTCTCTCTCTTTCCCTCTTTCTCTTTTTTCTGTACTGGGAATTTCATCCACTGAGCTATATTCCCAGCATTACCCCTCCCCTTTTTTTTAAAACATTTTTAAAAATTTTGAGACAGAATCTCACTAATTTGCTTAGGAACTCACTAAGTTGCCCAGGATGGTCTTGAACTTGTGATCCTCCTGCCTTAGCCTCTTTGCTTACTGGGATTATAGGTGTGTGCCTGGCTGTATGTAGATTCTGTTTGCCTAAATTTACGGAGTACATTATTAGTCTAAGGAAATAAAAATTATAATATACATAGGAAGCTTTGGTTTCTTTATCTGCAAAATGGGAATGATAATACCTACTACATAGCATAACAGGAAGAGGAAAGCAAAAAACATATGCAAGGGGTACCTAGCTGTGCCAGCCACAGTGGGCATCCAATTTTGGTTGAATCAGAATTAAACAGAATTAAGCAACCAAAAGCTAAATTAAGCAGGTCTCTTGAAGGATTCAGTGCAATGTGTTAGCATACAGGATGTCAGGTCAGAGACCTGGGTTTGTTTTTCTTGGCTGCTTAACATCCCTAATTCTCATTTTCTTTATGTGTGAAATGGATGTATTTACGAGAGTTACAGTATTATAGTTAAAAAGATTTTGTAAGGTACTGCACCTAGAGTATGTGGTATAATTGGACACATAGCACATTCTTGGGAAATTAAAAATGTACGTTTATGGATGTGATTTATATCACAATTCAACAGCAACTCATGAACAACTACATGACCAGTAACAAAATATAGAAATACATATGTGGACTTGTAGATTATTTGTAAATGGATAAAATGATCAGAATTGGATAGATGTCAGTCTAACAAGGGTTGAGATTTAAGGGCAGGAAAGGACATCATTGAGAAGAGAGCAGTGCAGTCTAAACAAATTATATAGGGTCTAAGTCGGGTAGGAGAAAAGATAGGTGTTTATATGGAAGAGATAGAAGCAGATAGCAGAGCTCATGACGAAACAAGAGGACATTACAAGGAATGACCACAAGATAAGGCTGTGATTTAAATTTAAGCATTATCCTAAATTCCTATCCACTTTGACTTCAGTATCACTAGTGTGCCTCACCTTTCCTCCTGACCCAATTATAGTTCCAATTCACTCTCAGTTTCATTCACTTTATCCTTGACAGCATTTAGATGCTGTAAATATGGAAGGTGAAATGACCTGAAGAGACATATAAAGCTCATCCTTCTTTCTTTTAAAGTACCATGCATGCCATTTCCTAAGTGTGTGCTTGCAAGCCTGATATTTGGATGTCTCTGTTGTCTTGCTTCTCTTTCTTCACCTGTGTGGGTGTTAATGATGACCATGATCATGATGATCAAAATGATGCTAGGTTAAGGATATCATAAACTTTATCGAGGGTTTGCTATGGGCCAACTGCTGTGCTAAGTATTTTTCTGCATGTTTTCTTAATTAAATCTTGCAACAAGTCAATGTTAGGAGCTATTACTATTCCTGTCTTATAAATGAAGACATTTATCCTCAGAGAGGCTAAATTCCTCAAGCAAGATTAATAGACACATCATGGGCCTGGAATTCAAATCATGGCACCTAAGATCTTGAACACTCCTGAAATGACACAAAGGAGTAAGGTGGGTTTCTAAAGCAGGACATACTTTTAGAACTTAGGCATCCCAATACAATATCAGTGGTACTGCTGTGTATATGTGCCGCAGTCTGGCTGGGCACAAATGCCGCAGTCTGGCTGGGCACACAATCACGAGCCACCACACAGCTTGTAGATTCAAACAGCAACTCTTTATTCCCGAACTCACACCAGCCGTCTACAAACACGTTCTGGGGAAATCCACGTTCTCTGCCCAAATCCACGTTCTCTGGGCTTCTATCTCCAAAAAAATACTGTCTGAATCCTGTGAGAACTCAAGGGGAACTCAGGCAGCAGGATACGCCCTATTCCCAGCAGGAATAATCTTAAACCTTAAACCTGGAACCTAAACCGGGGAACGCCCTAATCCGCCTTGGTCCTTGAGCAAGGTCACCTACATTCAATGTCACTGCAACATGGGGTACGCTGGCAAGGAAATTGTCATACCTACTTGGCTAATGGCTCCCAGCATATATGATTGGGTGTTTCCAAAGAGATCAATCCATGGCCTTTGGTCTTTTGCATTCAATCTGTGGTCCATCTTGATGCAAATATATGGTTGTGGTCCATTTTTAGGGCATTTTGGCTATTTGTTTTTGCTTGTAATACCCACAAATTTTTATTTAGTATCTTTAATCTTTAGGCTTAATGACATAGAACTAGAGAAGATATACTACTGTTTATATTGAAAAATTTGAAACTTAATGATCAGTTTTTTTTTTTTTGAAAATGGCTCCCAGATATTTTTAAGAACAATGTGGTCAATGCTGCAAGTACACCTAGTGATCATGAAGTTATTTTGCATATTTATGTCTGTTTTTTCCTTCTTGTCTGAAATCTTTTGAAAATTCTAGAGCAAAATTGAAAAATGGCTGATCTCACCCAGCTCCTGGAAAATGAAGTATTCATGGCTTTTGCCTCCTATACAACGATTATCCTTTCAAAAATGATGCTTATGAGTCCTGCAACTGCATTCTATAGACTAACAAGAAAGGTAAGACATTTTTTGGACTAGTGTTTTCAGTTCTATTATAGATTTAGAGTATAACTTTTGGGGTGAGAGTGGGGAGAGATGAAAAATATTGAATAAAAGAAAGAAAAAAGGCTAAGAATTAAAGTTCTTCTTCCCAGAGTGGGCTCTTATGACTGGAGTATGCTAACCATTGAACTTTGTGTACTTCTGACTTAAGTTAATAGTATTTCTACCCAGCATTGTAAGAGTGAATTTAAAAAAGTCAAGAGGCATGGTCAACAGAAAGATTTTGAAGTACACATCCCATGTTCAAGCAGGTCTATGACCAAGTGAGAGGAGCAGAGAGGCTGCTAGACAAAGTGTAAAATTTTCATTGGTGCTATCCCTGTGCCTATTAAACATCTTCTTTCTGGAAGCCTCCTGTTTCTCTCTTAGGTTCCTGTCCTGAGGTTTTGTCCTCTAGAGTCTTGCTCCTGTCTAGAGGTCCTGGCCCTCTCTGAGGTGTTTCCTTGTCACTGTTGGAGATATGGGGTTGATATCTGGAGAACATTCCCACATATTTAATTCTGTGATAGGGTTCAGTTGTCCTCTGGAAACAAAGTAGAAGCAGGGAAATCCTCCTGGTCTTAAAAGAAGGAGGGAATTTGAATTTGTGAAGTGGCAGGCGCCATTATGTTATTGTCAGCATAGTCAGGTGAAGTTCAGGTTGGTCCCCATTTTATAGAATAACTGAAAGACACAGAGGTTAAGGTCAGTAGCTGTCAGATTCATCTTGAGCTGCCTTTACAGGATATCTTGGACTGGATGGTTTACAATAGCACATATTTGTTCCACACAGTTCCTGAGGTTGGCAAGTCCTAGATCAAGATGTCAGTAGATCCAGTGCCTGGTGAGGGCTGGATTCCTGATGTGTACATGGCCATGTTCTCCTTGCATCCTTACTTGGGGTGAATAGAGAAAGAAAGAAGCAAGTTCTGCCCTGTCTCTTTATAAGGGCACTAATCCCATCCATGAGGGTTCCACACATATGATCTAATCACCTCTCAAAAGTCTCCACCTCCAGATACCTTCACACTGGGGATTAGGCTCAAATATATACGTTTTGTAAGGACACATTCAGTACATAGCAGGAGGGGCCCCACAGTGGCATAACAGTAGAGGATAAGGCTGAGATTCAAATTCAGATAGTTTAAATCCAGATCTCATACTCTTTCATTGTAATATATTAATTTCTTTATTTAAAATGAACATGTCAAACATCTCATAGCCAGGCATTTATTTAGAGGATACTGTGATGAACAAGGCCAACAGGCCTGTCTGCAAGAGCTGTTGATACTGTATCCCAACCCTGCCTATCAGTTCTCCTCAATACTTTCATCTAGAAAGAAAGCTCTTATCATATTAAGAAAAAGTTATAACATTTATGAGATGTTTTTCAAGCTTAAATTAGAACTAATTTTATAGTTTTTTTCCTTATTATAAATTATTAAACATTGGGACATACTTAAATATTTTTAAAATGCATCTTTCAAGTTTCAAGGGATGGGGAAATCATTTCAAAGAGCATAATAATCAGAGGAAGCGATACATGAACACATGCCATGCTCTCAAATGTTAACTTGTTCTTCCTAGGAAGCAATTCAGCTTCTTAAATTTAATATTATTTGACCCAACGTTTTATCTGGCTCAAGAGAAAGAAGCATACATATCCTATCAAAGTACAAAATACCTTTACCATCCCTCACTTTCTTATGCTTCTTGCCTTTTTTTCTAACAACTTTTGGTAATTAAATGTATTACCTTCAGACTAGCTGGTTCCTTGGAAATGCTAAAATACTCGAGGGAGGGTGTGTCCACATGTCATTGTGAAAAAAATGCTAGGGTACCATAATAATAATGATAATAATTAGTGCTGACTCAGACTTATGTCTCTTTCTATTTTTTCCTTCCTTCTCACTATTTTTATATTCTGGTTTTCATTTAAGTTCACATTTATGCTGCTTTTAGAAATAATTTGCGGGCTGGGATTGTGGCTCAGCGGTAGAGCGCTTGCCTAGCACATGCAAGGCCCTGGGTTCGATCCTCAGCACCACATATAAATAAATAAAAGGAAAGGTATTGTGTCCAACTACAACTAAAAAATAAATATTTAAAAAATATAGTTTGTATTGTTAATAAAGATTCAGGTTTAAACTGTGAATGAACTGTGGATGCTCCTGTGTGATTTATTGCTCTGAAATTTCTTTGCTTAGGGATCAACCTACAGGCCTGCATTTCTGACATTAAAATGCAGATAACTTAGGTAGAATACCCTCATGCTGTTTGGTGTTTGCAATACGTTTTTTTTTCCCCCCCTTGGCGTTTGGAATAGGTGTTTGCCAACCCAGAAGACTGTGAGAGCTTTGGCAAAGGAGAGAATGCCAAGAAGTATCTTCGAACAGATGACAGGGTGGAACGTGTACGAAGGTAAACCAGTGTCTCTGGAAATTACCTACTCAAAGAATTTTGGTCAAGGAGCTCAGTGAAGTTGTTTGGGCCTTGGAGAAAAGGAAAAAAAAAAAAAAGTCATCCACTCGGTATAACTACAGAAAAATAGAGATCTCAACATCTCTGAATATAACTGTTATTGCACATATTACTAATTTAGTTGCACTTTTGTATGGACTTTTTATTTGTTCTAATTAGCTATACATGACAGTAGAATGCACTTTGACACATCATACATAGATGGAGTATAATTTCTCATTCTTCTGCTTATACATGATGTAGAATCACACAGGTTATATAGTCATGTATGTACATAAGATAAAACACCTGACTTTGTTGGGATTAGTAACTGTGCTCTGTATAGTAGTAATGGCAGGTAGAAGGTAAAATGGAGACAGTGAATTCTTGCAGTTTTGTCATCTTTCTCCAGAGACGTGACTCAACCCATATAAAGGGTTGAAGAAACAGGTGTTTTTGCATAAGGTTTGAAATATGGAAGTTGACACTCTTCAGAGAAATGAGTACCAGCTGAAGTATCTAGATCGTATTGGCATTATCCATTTTTTGATTCCTGGTGAAAGTCTGAAGCCCATCTCAAGATTTCTGCAGATTCTCCCATGGTACATGGCATATGGCCTCAAGATTAACTCAGGCTCTGGGTTCATGCATTTGTGCATGCTTCTGCATTCTGCACTGGGTGTAACCTCAGTCTTTCTCTCAATTCCCTTGACAAATCAGCTTAAAAAATGTGTATAAAAGTGGATTTAACTGAATTGAAGTGCAGAGAAGGTTACTGTGTGGCAACCTAAGCATTATGTATTAGAGTTCCATGTCTGACAATGTCCTACAGAGTCCTCAGGGAGAATTTGCACCACACCTTCTTGTACCCCAAGTAGCATCCAGCATTTTATCTGGCCCCATATACTTTTTTGCCTTTCCTGTACTAAAATTAAATTTACTTTTTTATTTATGCAAAAACAGTTTTATCTCCAAGCTTTTTATCAAGCAAGTTTTTTTTTTCTCTCTCCTAACAGAAAGCCTGTGCTAGAGATTTAGGACAAAATGTTCACTTTTGTTTCTTTTAATTATACACTTGTTAATTCAGCAGCTCCTGAGTTAGTCAATTAGTCAATCTTGAAAATGGATTGTGTAGAGAGTGTGGATCCAAAATAGTTTCAAGACAGAATCAATGTGAGGATCTCAAACAATATCAAAGGAAAAGAATTAAAACTAGAAAAGGTGAGTGGCACTCACTGTCATAGATTTCTCAAAACCATTAGACATAGAGTTTAAAATATATCCTTTTTTGTGTTTGCCTTTGACAGCAGGACCAGAAAGTGCTAGGACCCTCAGTGGTATTAGGAAGATTGAAAGGAAGATCCAAATTTCATATATGAAAGTTTTAACAATAAAAGCTATTTTATTGGGGAGAATTTAGATTTTTTTCCCCACTATCATTTCCTACTTCTCATCCTCAACCCCTGTGCCCACAGGATTGTATCTCTGAAAGTGAAAGCCATAATCTAAGCTGATCTCCAGTCAGGTTGCAATTGACCTGGTTCTGAAAGGGTTGTCCCTGAGGTGCAGGAACTGTGTGCACTGCGCCCCCTGGTGATCAGACACTGACCTTACAATGTGGCAAGAGGAGGAAGAGGAGGGTATCTGGCAGAATAGGGTGCTAGTTGCCTGTTCTAGTTTTTGAGAATTTATTGGCTTTCTCAAAAAAAGTTCCCAATAACAATACACTTTTGAAGATAATTTTCAGAGAAGGAGTTTCAAGAATCTCCTTTTTCCATTTAACCTAGATTTTTCCCCCTCTCTCCATCATTACACAATTATAACACAATTATAAATCCAACACTATTAGCACATCTGCATATTTCAATGTCAGGGACCCAGGAGAGACACAAATGAGGTTAAAGGTAAGCTTTAAGGAATGTGATATTGAAAAAATAAATATATACACATACAGATTAATTAGTTAAAAACAGAGTAATGTATGTTGAAATATCAAGGTTTGTGGCTCAAAGTCAGTTGTTTTGAGCTGTAGGCAGACAGAATCACTGATGATTAGGAAATCATCTATTTAATCCTGTTTCACTTATTCTAGGAAGAATTCCAGACCATGTACATTCACTACCACAAGATAAATGAAAGTTGAAAGGCAAATGGGGCAGCCACAGAAATAGTCATTCAAAAGAACTTGGGTTTGATATTTAGGGAAAGCAGAGACATTGAGGACATACTACCATCCCACCTTCAAAGGTAATGCCCATTTACTGGGAGGGTTCAATGGATCCTCAGTGATACTTGTTGGGGATTCTGTCAAGAGATTGAAATGTGTGGCTGGGCGTGGTGGCATATGCCTGTAATCTCAATAGCTCTGGAGGCTGAGGCAGGAGGAATGCAAGTTCAAAGCCAGTCTCTGCAATTAAGCGAGACCCTGCCTCTAAATAAAATATAGAAAAAGGGCTGGGGATGTGGACATTGGTTAAGTGCCCCTGGGTTCAATCCCCAATACTAAAAAAAAAAAAAAAAAGAGAGAAAGAGAGATTGAAATGTGAGCTGGAGGTTGAACTGTGTGATCCCTCATGTGGTCCCAGTGTATGAACAAAGCATTAATTGAGGGAGCCTTGTGTATATATCACTGCTATATCTTCTTTTGGGATCCTGTCAAGGAGCTTTAAGACTAGGTTCATGGTGGGAAGCTGAGACAGGAGGATCACAAGTTCAAGGCCAACCTTAGTAGCTAAACAAGGCCCTGTTTCAAAATAAAAAATAATAATTAAAAAAGGGATGGAGATGTGGCTCAGTGGTTAAATAATTCTGGGTTCAACCTCTAGTACCACAAACAAACAAACACAAAACAAAATTAAAAAAAAAAACAAAAAACAATTTCCTCCCCAAAATTACGTTTCCTGCTAGTGTTCCTCTTCAGAGGTTTATAATGTTCCCCATGAAAATAAGATCAACATGTCTATAATAGAGAATATTATGTACTTAGGAATATTTTATGAAGGAGTAACCTGAAAAATATGATTTAGAAGTAGGAAGAAGAAAAATGTGATAACAATTTGAGGAAATTTCTTTGTGGGAATTTGGACACACTGCTGTATGCTAAGACTGAGAGGTTTGGTGAAGACGGGGTAGGCAGGAAGTATGGTTACAGCTCCTTTTGTAGTTGGCCGACCTTTGACAGTTTTTAAATGCATGTTGCAACTCTAGTCCAGGTCAGGTAGATGCCATGATCCAAGTTATTCTGATCTGAGGGAATGCGTGACCATGGTCTCTTGAGCACAGAGCTGGTGGTAGTCCATCACAGGGCAGGTGTGTTCCAAGGGGCATCTGTCCAAAGAGAAGGAAAGCTGAGAACATGGACTCATGGGGCAGTGGAGAGTAGACCCGGGTAAGAATGGTTGCTTCGGCAAACTGATGTTTACCTGGTAACAGATTCTAGCTGTGTCTATAAATAAGGCTAGATGGAGAAGGCTGCCACTCGGTGAAGGACAAAAGAAAGGACAAGGAGAAGGGTGGGGTGAGCTATATAGGGGTGTCAGTAAGTGTATACCCAGGCAGGTTGGCACCAGGTGTATACTTACCCAACTGTGGGTATTGGGCCTTCCTAGGACAATGAGGAGTGTTATTTAGAAAAGCTTTTCGAGGACTGACGAAAGAGAAAAAGAATGGAAAAGGAGAAATGAGAGAAGGAAAATGTTGGAGGGCCCAATAAGGCCAAGAGGACCCAGTCCTTGACTTTCTCCTCCTTCTTCCACATTCCCCCTATTGCCTATGACTTTCTTCTTTGCTTTAACGTTGTGTTCTATTTGACAGCCATCTAATAGAGGCTTAGGAGTAGACATGGTTTTCCAAGGGTATCCCTTTTGTCATTTCTTCCCCAACGTTGAAATTTCTGTCACATCATCATGAAGGAAAATCATGACATGCCCGAGACTGGAAGTGAAGGCGTCTTGGTCTTGCAGGAGAATTCAGAGGAACAAAGCAAATGGCACTGGTGGACAGGCGAAGCGGGCCCTTCCACACGGAGTTCTGTCCTTCCTTCCCACTCCTGCCTGATTCTCAGTGGTCCTGGCACTGTTCCGGGAACCAGAGGGGACAAAACCACTTCATTCTGCCTTTGCTTTTACTCAGGGGCAGGTGGTTCTTTATTTCAGCCGTTTCCCAGGCGTGCCTTCTTCATCCTTCTATGCTGTCATTGTCTTTGTCAGGCAGCCTGGAGATCTTCGGGAAGACAGAAGGGAAGGGAGGGAAGGAGAGCGATGACCACTGAGCAGGCAACATGGAAGAATTATCTTTTTGGAGGTGGGGCATACTGGGGATTGAACTCAGGGGCACCCCACTACTGAGCCACATCCCCCGCCCTATTTTGTATTTTACTTAGAGACAGGGTCTTAGCGCCTTGCTTTTGCTGAGGCTGGCTTTGTACTCGCGATCCTCCTGTCTCCACCTCCTGAGCTGCTGGGATTACAGATGTGTGCCAGCAGCCTGTAAATAATTATCCTTTATGCCAAAGTAGAAGAGCCCTATAAAAGAAATGTTTTTCACTTTGGTATATGTATCAATAGCTGACAAACTCTATCAAAATCTCTAGTCCTAGTTTAGAAACTAAAACAGTTTGGGGGGCTGGGGCTGTGACTCAGCGGTAGAGAGCTCGCCTAGCACATGCAAGGCCCTGGGTTTGATCCTCAGCACCATATACAAATAAATAAATTAAATAAAGGTATTGTGTCCAACTACAACTAAAAAATAAATATTAAAAAAAGAAACTAAAGCAGTTTGTCATTCTGTAGGCTTAAAAAGGGGCATCAGATTTTAAGATTATGAACTTTTAAGAATGTCAAGTCAAAAAAAAAAAAAAAAAGAATGTCAAGTCAGTAATAGATGTGCCTTTTATTAAAAATTCTAGCCAGGAAAGCCCATGGTGCCTTATGGCTAGACTATACTTTTTGTTTTCTTCTAGTGGTGATATAAAGATAAAATTTAGGAAGTCTCTTTTATCTTTTAAAAATATTTTAAAGTTTTAGTACTGCAGATTGTGCTCTATCACTGATTTATTTTCCTAGCCCCTTCTATATTTTTAGTTTTTAGACAGGGTCTTGCTAAGTTACTGAGGCTGGCCTTGAACTTGAGATCTTCCTGCTTCAGCTTCCCAAGTCTCTGGGATCACAGGGGTGCACCACCACACCTGACTTCTTATCATCTTTTGTGTATATTCTGTTTTATACTGCAAGCTTATTAACTTATTCCTTTTGTGGTTTAAAGATATGAGTGGCTAAAGTTTTGGCCATCTTCAAGAGGCTATTTATGTGTTGTGCTATTTTTATTTGAAGAGATGAGTCTTTGCTATTCAGTTGCTATTGCTATTAAGTTTGTAATCTAGTGGTTTGGGTAAATGGGCAAGCATTTTCTTAATCACCATTTTAAAGACTAGAAAAATTAAAGGAAGTCTCTTAGGAAAGATTATACCCCAAAAGGTTTTTTTTTTCCTTTGTGAAGAAGAGTTTTTAGTAGGAGGAATCTTGAATTGCAATATATATATATATATATATATTTCATATTAATAAAAATGAAGTGAATTTTCCTAGATGCAATTTTGATATTCCCAAAACTATAAAATGACTTCAACAGACACTAGTATGGCAGTATGTATAAACGTGGATGTATAACCAATGTGATCCTGCAATCTGTACACTTGGTAAAAATAAGAATTCATACCCCACTTGAATCAAATTATGAAATATGATATGTCAAGATCATGGTAATGTTCTGAGCAACCAATAAAAAAGAGATACACTAAAATTAAAAAAAAAACAAAAATAATGAGATGATATAACAATGAAAGTCAAGTGAGTGAGGAAGCAAAGCAGTTTGAGAGAAAGGCTTTTACTTTGCAGTTTAAAGATCCATTAACATCTACATTTAATTTTTGGAGGGCGGGAAGAATGAATACGTTTCTGCTGATTTTGAAATTTTAAGAGTCATTTTTTTCCCCACAGAGCCCACCTGAATGACCTTGAAAATATTGTTCCATTTGTTGGAATCGGGCTGCTATATTCCTTGAGTGGTCCAGACCTTTCTACTGCTCTCCTGCACTTCAGGCTCTTTGTTGGAGCACGGATCTACCACACAATTGCGTATTTGACACCCCTTCCCCAACCAAATAGAGCTTTGGCTTTTTTTGTTGGATTTGGAGTTACTCTTTCAATGGCCTACAGGTTGCTGAAGACTGGATTTTACCTGTAAAGAAAATCGAGTACTTCCCATGCAATTGGTTTTTAAGAATTCTATACTTCCAGTATATAATGAATATTTTCTGAGGCTTTAAGTGGGAAGGGAGCAGAGAAAGTAGGAATGGGGAAAACCCATTTTAAAGATTAGCACTGCTAATATCCTTTTATTCTTGCTTTATATTTTCTGTAGACATTCAACAATAATTCTTAAGTCTTTTGTGTGATTCTTTTAAGATCTGATTGTTATAATTTTCAACATTCATCAACATTTCATATTATGAATCTATAAAAAATTGATTGTGTGTGTGCGAGGTCTATATTTCAATACTGTGGAAATAGTGATATGAAATAAAGAATTTAATGAATGGTTTTGTTTTCCCAACTGTTTATATTTCAAAATTTCAAAACTATGGAAAAGTTGTAAAATGGAATAAAGAACCTCTATATACCATTCATCTAGATTCACCTGTTGTTCACATTTTAGCACATTTGCTTTAGCTTTCAAAAACATTTTTTTTTCATAAACAATTTGAAAGTAAATGGCAAATATCTTGATACTTTACTTCTTTATATTTAGACATATTTCTTGTATGAACAGCATAGTCTCCACAAAAACCACAGTACCATTACCACACCCAAGAAATGTCACATTACCACAATGGTATTTGACATATATATTCTACAAATTTATCCAATTTTTCTAAAACCACCTTTATAACTTCTTTAGGATCTAAGAATAAAACAAGGCCTATATGTTGCCTTCTGTTACATTTTCATTAAAATAGAAGCATTCCTTCACTTTTTTGTTGTTTTTTGTCTATCGTGACATTGGTTTTTTTTTTTGAAGAGTATATGCCAGTTGTTTTACAGAATGACCTTTACTCTGGATTTTTCCTATTTAGTATGTTCTTAGTCTTTGATTCAGAATAAACATTTGGGGTCTGGTTATGTGCTGTTCTTGTATTATATCAACAGGTTTAAGACATCAGTTTGCTCTATTATTAGTGGTATTAAATTCAATCAGCATAGTAAGGGTATACTAACCAGATTTGTCTATTATAAAGATATCTTTTTGTCTTTATAATCATATGAGGGATAATATCCCCTTATAATTTTTACCCACTGAGTTTAGTACCCAGTGATGCCTAATTTGATTTCTACAATAAAGTAAATAAGCATAAAAATTTATTCAGCATATATAAACTATAAACACATTAATCTGTATAAATGCAGATTTTTTTTCTCTTGAATGCAACTAGGTGTATTTCAATTTTTACAACAGAGGGTTAACTTTTAAATCTCAATATTCTTCTATACATGCCATTAAATTTAAGTTAGTTGTTTTCCTTTCTACCTCTTGATTAGTCTCAATTTAAAATACATATTTCTTAAGTAGTACTTTAATGACTGTTGTGAAATGTTCATTTAGGTTTGTCACACAAGAGAAAAATTACTGCAATATTTTAGTTTTAATAGTTTGAACAACTCTAAAGTCTATAAACAAAACCTATTAGGCAGTTTTCTGTGTAGACTTCTTCACAAGGTTTCTCTTGTTTTCCTAATGTTAAAAGCAGCTCTGCATACTGTGGACTGAACTGTAGTAAATCTTCATGGTGTAATTAATGGAAAAGAACATGAATTCTAACATGAAAAATCTAAAATCCAAGGATTGGGTTTGAAAACACACACACACACACACACACACACACACACACTCTCTCTCTTCTGTTCTCTGGATTTGGGAAAACCCTCTTACCTTGTCTGAGCTACAGTTTCCTGAAGCTTTTTATATGACTTGTTCAAGGTAATGTGCTTTTATGTATTTGACGCATATGAAAAAAGTATGGTATCTCACAGGTAAGTGTTCTTTCTGTGTGTCACTAGAGCAATCTATTAATAATAAAGACCCATTTTTAGTTGAGTTTTCCTGAGCTTTCAGTAATAACTTTATTTAACCCTTGTCAGTGTTTCCATTGTTTTCTTAAAATTTCTACTCCCCTGGTAATGATTCTCGGAACAGAAGCAGAATGGATTATGGTTATTGTATTGGTTATCTATTATTATTATTAGCTATATTTGATATCCATTACTAGACAATTATTAGGATAAAAGAACATTTAAATTTTAGAGTTTTAAAACTATACATGCAGAGCATGCTTCAGGGGGAAAAAGCCTGGAGACTAGCTACTTAACTTTCCAAGTTTGAATAAAAATGTTTTTTAAACAACAATAGTTTCTATTTTTTCACTCATAAGAGAATCTTTAGATGTTGGGAGATTTATTAGTGAAACTGCTTTTATATAGGAGGGACAGGAAGGGAAGAACATTGGTTCATGCTCTACTAAGAAATCTCTACCTAACCACATGACAGCACTGGCTTTAGAGTAGTTTATCTGGTAGGTGATTTTAACAGGGGATGGGACATGGGGATAGCACAGCTTGGGTTAGCACCATTACCTATGAAGGATGCTGTCATTGGAATGTCTCCCAAATGTCTATGTGTAAAAGGCTTGGTCACGGGCCTGGGGTGCTATTGAGAGGCAGTGGAAACTTTCAGAGGTGGAGCCTAGTGGGAAAAAGCACATCATGACAGTATGATATGCTATGCTGTCATAGGCCCAAAGCAACAGGGTCAAGTGATCATGGACTGAAATCTTGAAACTGTGAGACAAAATAAACCTTTCCTACTTTTAAGTTGTTGGTCTCGGGTATTTTGGCACAGTGGTGGAAAGATGACTAATACAAAAGAGAACATATTTCTTCCCCTTAGTTGGACCTCTTTTAAATAAAATATTATGGTTTATTTATATCTGGATGTGCATCCGCATTTGTATACACAGAAATACACACATACATTTACACACACCACCACCACCTCCACCACCATAACCAGTACTAACCATTATGGATGCTCAGTAATTAAGTTATGTTGTTGCATCTTCAAACATACCATCTCTGTTTATTCATGCCTTGCTCACTTCTCAACTGCCCCAAACCAACTCTATCATAAGTAAATCAAGATCCTTCTACTGAAATCAGAAGATATTTTTCTGTACCTCTTACTGAGGAATTATCTAGGGCAATGATGGATGTTCTGAGGGGAAGTTTCAGACTCTCAAACGGAGAGTGGTAGAAGTTTTATAAAAAATGTGTATATATAAATTACATGAAATCTTCATTATATAGTACAAAGCCCTATTGTTTTCTCTTATAATGTTATATGAGGTAGAATCTTCTTATTGGAAATGTCTGATATTTGGCTTGGGCACATTGAAAGATGGAGATCCATCATGAGATTTTCGTGTATATAGAAAGACTGAGGTTTTAATGAGGTTGAGGAAATTTTGTCCAATCAATATCAGGTGGACAAGTCCCTCTATTTTTGAAGAATGAAAAAGTTACTCTTTTCAGGGTGCAGATGTGATCAGGTGTGAAGAGGCAGACTCATAAGAACTTAAACATCAATGAGACTGGAATGAGTTTCAGAATGGCAGGAATTTCAGGGAAACTCACACTTGTACTTGTTCCATGGCCAGATTTTCTGAATTCCAGAGTTTAGACCCTTTTTTTTTTCCTGTAGTCAATTGCCCTGGCAGATAAATTGTGATAAGAGAGGAGAATCCATGTTGGTACTCTATGCAGAATCGCTGTTAAAGACACCAGAGTCATGCCACACCACAGTGCTCTGCTCATTGCTGTTTGTGAGCTTATGTGCAAAATGCAGACGCTAGTCCAAAATAAGGAAAAGGAAAGGGGACAGAATTCTATCAAAACAGAAGAAAGATCAGTGGAGTAGAGGAAGGGGGTTGATGGGGAGGGAGGAGGGATGGGATAAAGGAAGAAAAATGGAATAAATCTGACCTAACTTTCCTGTGTACATATATGAATATATCACAGTGAATCTTACCATCATGTACTAAAACATGAATTAAAAGCACTATAAATAAATAGCAGAAAGATCAGTAGAGGGGAGGGAAGAGGGGGAAGAAGAATTGGAGGGAAAGGAAAAGGACTAAGGACCGAATTAGAACAAATTATATTCTGTGCTTTAATAATTATGTCAAAATGAATCCTACTGTTATATATAACTAACAAGAATGAACTTAACTTAAAAAAAAAAAAACGTGTTTGATGAGTGTGGATTTAGTCTACAGAGAGTTAGAGGAACTGAACTTTAAATGGCATGGAGCTGAGATAGTCTGACACATCCATTCCAAGATGGAGATGATTTCCACGAAGGGGACTAAAAATATTCATTGTCAGTTGGCTGTAGCTCCCCACGTTCACCTCCACACTTGGAACAGCTTTGCAGTCAGAACCAGGGTGGCCATGTCTAATGACATGTACCCTTTACTACTGTGGACAGCATGGTCCAAGGCTCTTTTTGTATCCTCCTCTTTCTGTTTCCTGGGCTATCTTCTTTCCTGACTGAAACATTCTTTCTTTCAACATATCAAGATGCAGTGGCTATCTCTTGGGTCACACTAACCAGAAAGTCAATGACTCAACATACAAATGTTGTGGCTGGCTGGAAGGTCAACTATCAATGGGTAATTGTATAACTTTGGTCCCTCTTTTTTAAGCAGACCTCTCAAGATTCCCTGAGCATTGCTAACAAGTACCTTATGGCTTCTTGGTTTAATGTTTGATGATTTTAAGGCCAGAAGTTTATCCAGGTAGTGAGGAGAAGGGCACAGAGTTTCTGGCACCGAAAGCATTAAAATTTAATAGAGAGGACACTCCTAGGGAATCCTGTTTGGGTCCTATAAACCATTCACCTGAGGGCTCTACTTTATAAATTAAAAAAAAAAAGTTTTTTTGAGTTACATGGTTGCATCCCACTGACTCTTCGTGAAGGCAGATGGTGAGAAGTGCAGTGATTTGCCTTGGGAGTCCGTACGATCCATTCAGAAGCAGCAGCACAAAAATCCTATGATCATCTCCCCCCTGCCAGCCTGAAATGTCAGCCCTGTGGGAAGCTGATAGGTGTTCCTGCTATCAGCTGAAGCAGCACCTCTACATTCGTACCTTTCAGGGTACTTTATTCACTATATATTCTATGTAAACTGTTGGATTTGACAAGGAGGAGTTGTCGAAGGCAGACTACTGGGAAGGGGCTGTGTTGGTTTGAATTTGGCACCAATCTCTCATACTTGACAGCTCAAGTACAAGATTGTGGAAGAGCTATAGGACCTATGAGCCTCCTCAGTCAGCAAGCGCAGGCCCTAAGTCACATTTAATTCAGAAAGCTCTGACAGCCCTGCATAAAATGTGAGCCGTAAAATGGAGAGATAGGAGCTGTGTGCAAGAGTAGGCCATTTACGTTATTTCTTTTTACTGGAGTTTTGGAAAATACTAACCAGGACAATACAGACTCTGATACATCATGAAGACATCTGCATTAGTAACCCAAAGAAAATATTCCAAACTTCAAGCCAGGGCAACATGATTTTTAAGGGCCAAAATCTAAGAGGGGAAATCAGAGGAGTTAAAAGCTACCTAAAATTCTTTGTGTTTTAGACTAAATCATACATATCTATCGATGTATAAATTAAACTACCCAAAATAAAGACAGAAGTTTAGGGTTGAAGCAGTTTTTAAGTGATAAAATACCAGACTTGAATAACACCTGTATCTGAGTCGTGGCCCTGAGACTTTCTGGCTGCTTGAGATATGACCAAGTTATTTAGCTGCTTTAAGCCCCATCTTTAACTCTAAACTGACAAAATTAATACTTTTTCCACTGAGTTAATACTCTATTGCTATGATAGTTCTGCATGACACACCATCCCGTGACTCAGTGACTTTGCTGACATTTCTACAGGGTTGGGCTGATCACGGCTGGGCTGACACCTATGTCTTCCGCACATTATGGTCTGGGCAGGCAATTCTGCTGGATTTGTGTCAGGTCTGTCCCATTTCTGGAAATTGATTGAAGTTTGATTGATTCAGAAAGATCTCAACTAGGATTACTGAGGTGATTTAACTATACTCAATGTTTCATGGTCCAGTATAGGGCTCAGCAAACTATGGCCTTTGGGCCGTATTCACTCCATGGGGTATTTTTATAACAGCACTTTCTTAGGACACACCTGTACTCATTTGTCTTTATTTATTTATTTATTTTGAGACAGGGTCTTGTTATGCTGCCCAGGCTGGCCTTGGACTTCTGGGCTTAAGCAATTCTTCTGCCTCAGCCTCCCAAGTAGTGAGACTACAGGAGCACAACCATGCTGGGCTATTTTGGTATTTTCTTTTTCTTTTTTTGGTACTGGGAAATAAACTCAGGAATGCTTAACCACTGAGCCACATCCCTGCCCCTTTTAAATATTGTATTAGAGACAGGGTCTTTTTTTATTGATTTAAAAAAATGGCAGTGGAATGCATTACAATTCTTATTACATGTATACAGCACAATTTTTCATATCTCTGGTTGTATATAAAGTATCTTGACACCAATTCATGTCTTCATACATGTACTTTGGATAATGATGTCTATCACATTCCACCATCCTTGCTAATCCCCTGCCCCTCCCTTTTCCTATCACCCCTCTGCCCTATCTAGAATTCATCTATTCCTCCCATGCTCCCCCTCCCTACCCCACTATGAGTCAGCCTCCTAATATCAGAGAAAACACTCAGCATTTGTTTTTTTGGGATTGGCTAACTTCACTTAGCATTATCTTAAACGCCATCCATTTACCTGCAGATGCCATGATTTGTTCTCTTTTATTGATGAGTAAAATTCCATTGTGTATTTAAGCCACATGTTTTTTATCCATTCATCCACTGAAGGGCATCTAGGTTGGCTCCACAGTTTAGCTATTGTAAATTGTGCTGCTCTAAACATTGATGTGGCTGTGTCCCTGGAGTATGTTGTTTTAAAGTCTTTTGGGTATAAACCAAGAAGAGGGATAGCTGGGTCAAATGGTGGTTCCATTCCCAGATTTCCAAGGAATCTGCATACTGCTTTCCATATTGGCTGCACCAATTTGCAGTCCCACCAGCAATGTATGAGTGTACCTTTTCCCCCACATCCTCGCCAATAGAGACAGGGTCTTGATGAATTGCTAAGTGCCTCACTAATTTGCAGAGACTGGCTTTGAACACATGATCCTTTGGTCTCAGCTTCCTGAACCACTGGGATTACTGGTGTGCACCACCATGCCCGGCTATTTTCATATTTTCTATGATTACTTTCATACTACAATGGCAGAAATGAGTAGTGGCAACAGAGACCATATGGCCCAAAAAACAAAGGATATCTAGAGAAAGTTTGCTGAATCTTGTTTCAGTAGGTTAGCCTCAGTGTACTATCATGGTGATGGCAAAGGAGCAAAGGAGGAAATGAAATTATGTAAGTCCCGTATCAAGAGTCTTCATGCATCCACATCCACCAACAAGCCATTGCTTTAAGCCCCACCTATATTAATTCTAAACTGACAAAATTAATACTTTACCCAAAGGAAGTCACATAGTTGACTTCAGAACAAGCTCTGTAAACTGAACTCCAACTCCTCAGTGAGAACAACTGTAAAGTCACATTGCACAAAGGTGTAGATACATGAAAGAATAAAAAAATTCTTTTATTTATGCAATTAATCACATATGCCCACTTTGTGATCATGAAGTTAAATTCAGACACATGTAAAAACATTTTATAAGCATTATAACATTCTGCAATTACAATAGCCTTTATTCTAAGGTCATTATTTTATTTAATTAATGATAATTGTGATGTGCTCAGAAAGATAGTAATAGTTATAACTAAATAAAAAACAATACAGTGCTGATTATGTGAACTTGGCCCTCTCCCTCTCATTTGCAATGTGCTGCCTTAGGAAGACAGATGGGACAAGGAACAAATATTTGGATAGCCTTATCGCCTCTATAACCAAGTTGGTTCCCAAACTGTGCCCAGTCTGTTCTCTTGAAATTATCATCTGCACCCTGCTCCTAACCAAGTGTTTCATCAAATTTAATCTGTTTCTAACTATTGGTATATTCAATGTAAGCCAGAGAATATTACTGGCCTAAACATGAAGTTACTGTGTAGCATTTGCTGAAATAATTATATATTATCTTCTATGAGTTGTATTCATCATGAAAATAAGGGCTGTGTTAAATCTTTGTTTGAGCTACTCAATCTATAAACCTGATAATTAATGAAATGTAATTTCCTTTTTAAAATAACTTTTTGACAATATAATATAATATAATATAATAGGCATGATCCAAGAATTTTAACAACAGTTTTGCCATCAACATACATGGGAAGTAGACAAGTCACCTTCTCCTGCTCTCTCATAACTTTACATTTAAAATGAAGATATTTAATTAGAAAACTTTTGAAACATCTGGAGACTCTGTAAATTCTGTTTATTCTGGATGCAGGTGTTGTCTATGCTTTCTCCAGTGATAAAATATGAATATCAACATGTGAGAATAATAATAATAGAAAACTTGTAGCCTCTATTAATGAGGTCAAAGCTGAATTTGTAGCCCCATCCAGTAGTGCACACATGAAATACCAGTAATTTGGGAGGCTGAGGTGGGAGAATTGCAAGTTTGAGGCCAACCTCAGCATCTTATTGAAGTTCTAAGAAACTCAGCAAAACCCTATCTCAAAACAAAACATAAAAAGAGCTGGGGATGTAGCTCAGTGGCAAAGCACCTCTTGGTTCAATACCTAGTACCAAGAAAAAAAAAAGCGGAGATTGTGAATTAAATAGAATTTTTTTAAAAATTATCAATGTCTTAGATTAACAATTAAAATTCTCTCGGAATCACTAATGAGATGTCACCAAAACAAAATGAGCATTTGTTAATTTTCAGAAAAAAGTTAAGTAAATGCATTGGTTTTTTTCTATTAATTTCTCTTCAGAATTGAATATGCTATGAGTGGAGTAGACCAGTCACTGGTACCGGTGGTTGATGGTAGGACAAACAGAATGACCAGAAATGAATCAATCACATAGCTTTCCTTGGTCTTATTCATTCTGGGCTCCCAAAATCTTGACCTTGACAGGTTCAACTTAGTCCAAATATCTGTATAGCAAGACATGCCTATTTTTTTCATGAAGGTACAATTTACTAAGGGCCTTTTGTGTGCCAGGCACTGCTGAAGGTGCTTAGTATATAATTACCTTTGTAGAGTTTGCATTCTAGAGGGGGTATTTCAAGTTGGGGCTTGGAAAGAAAGCAAAAGATTTGTTGAAATGACTGACCTCACACTATAATGAAAATGTGCTATGCCAAAGGTCAGTCTGCCATAGTGTGTGGGCCAAATCTGGATGGCTATGTTTGTATATAGCCCACAAGTTAAAAGCCTGTTTGTTAATGAATATTTGCAGTCAGTTTGATGACCAAGAATACTAATCTAGAACCTCAATTAAGCAAAATGTTATTCCCTGTATTAAAAATTCCATTTTTCTTCTCATTAGTTTCCTCAAATTACCAAAAAAGTGCACGATTATTACTGTTATCCTTTGAATTTCATAAAAAAACTACATGATCATTTATTTTTTGTTTTGTTTTATAGGTACCTATATAACACATTCAGCTTTGTCTCCTGTCTTTCAAATCCTACAGTATTTACTCTGCCTATTTACAAAGTTTGTTAACCCCCAATATATACAATCAAATAAAAAGTATATAATTACTGATTTCTCTAGGGTACTGAATTTCTTCAGTTTTTTGTTACTGATACCAGGATTTAATCAAAGTGACCAAGAAAGTCACTTTATTTCAGTATTTACCCTCAAACCAAATTATTTATTTTTGTTGTAAGTTATTATGCACTTTATATATCCTGGTAAATTCTGGACTACCTGGTAATTTTTTAAGCATTTTCTCAATTGTTAAAACAATTTAGATACTACCAATTTTCTTCCTTGAAAACAGCTTTTTAGCAGAATGTCTTGAGTTTCTGTGTGCTCTCCCTGGTAGCTGAGCTTTTTTCTGAGATCAGTACTTTTGATGTTACTGTGATGGAAATTGAAGTTTTAAAGCCCCTTTGGCTGGAAAAGTCTCTTTTTGCTTGGAGTAGATATATAGAAATCATGACACTTCCAGCATTCCACTATTAAATCACTCACTTCTCAGAAGTGGTAGTTAAAACCATTAATGTTTAATCACTTCATACCCAATGCCAAGGAGTTTACATTAACTGAGAGCAGAATATGCTATGGCCAAATGAAAATGAACAGAAAACTCAGAAACAGCTGATGATGTCTAATTTAACATCTTTGTTTTTTCCTGGGACATTTATGCTCATGGTGGTGATTTTATATTGCACACATATAATATAGTCATGGTTATTGCTTTTAAAATTGCTCCTACTTTCTTTGATGGATTTAAATTTATCACTGTTTTATGGAGAGAGAACATATTGTTCCACTAGGAGCATCATGACTTCTCACTGCTCTGCCACACAAATTCTAAATCTGCTAATTCAAACATCACCCCAAACTCCTTTGCCAAAAACAAAAACAATGACCATTATGTGTAGAGTTTTTTGATATGTATTTCAAAATATGAAGAATAAAAATTACACAGATTCCTGTTTCTAGAGATCCATCCCAGAGAAGCATTAGACAAAAAATTTGAAAGTATTTGCAAACAAATCTATTCATTGGAGCCTTTTTTGTAATAGCAAGCTAGTGCAAATAATTAAAATATTCACCGATAGAGAACTGATAATTCATACAATGGATTATTATGGATCTACAAAAGTGAGAAAAATCTCAATATGTTATTGTGTTTCCTATGGAATAATCTCCAGAATACAAGAATATGTACATATTCTGATAAGTATGTGTGTATTTGTGTTTATATTTCAAAAATCAAGGACAAACCATGAGTTTAGAAAAATAGGTAATTATAGAGGCAAGAAGAAAATATCATGAGGGGAGAAATATATAGAAACTAATTTTAATTATTTTGAAAATATGGCTTTTGAAAATGTAAATATTTTATATAATAATAAAATAAAATTAAATACAAAAAGCAGTTCTTAAACATTTCAAATAAAACAAATAAACAAAAACTATATGATTCTTTTGATGGCATAACCTCCCTCAGGAACTGTGACTTCAAAGTATAACTTTTTATTGTACATCCTTCATGGAAAAAAAAAACTTAAAAAATCAAATCCTTCTTCCACCAGGAATGATATCATTGGTGGTAGTGTCAAGATTATTCAGGGACTGTAGTAAATGGAGTGTGGAATAAAACAAATTAGTAATATTTGGGTATCTTAGTGTCACTGAAAACCAGGTTTGGGGCATGTCAGAAATGAGATAGATATGAAATTGATTAGGTTAAGGAAAAACTCAGTATTCCTGAATTTGAACTGGAAATATTAGTTTGAATTACTGATGTGTTTTATCTAAAAAAATTAGGCTAGCTGTGTGTATGAATTAGGCTAGCTGTGTGTATGGGGCCGGGGGAGGGGGAGACAGACACATAGGAGTCACCACTAAAAAGAACTAGTAGCCAGATGCAGGAAATATGAGATGAACCTGGTATAACTTGCCATATAAGTTATAAGCATCAATAATAATGCTACTCAAGATTAATAGTGCCATGTCAAAAGGGCTTGAACCTAAATGAATAAGCTCCCATGTCAATAAATTGTAAGGTATCACTGAATCCATGGGTTCATAAAATATGTCCATACAAGTATATACAAACTATATATGTGTATGTGTGTATACATACACACATATAGTCTTCTTTGAAGATGTTAGGGAAGATATTACTTTTGAAAACTGTTTATAGACAAAAATGTCCAAACCTTTTTCTTACCTTTCTTGTGCAAACTGTACCTTGGCACAAGCAATGATTGATGAAAGAGAAATGTCTCTGTGTAGAAGAAAACCAACTAATAGTTGAAGAAATAATTTATCTTTTCAACATCTAATGAGATAATGGATTTAAGCAAAGATTATCAATGGCTGTTCACATCACAAAATAAAAACAACCAGAAGTTATTTATTCCTGAATGAAGCACACAATAAAATCTATGAAGTCGTGTGGATAAAAAAGCCAACAAAAATCTGCATAAGTCTCTAATTTTGAATACAAATTTACCAGAAATCAAAAGGAAACACACACACACACACATACACCATGAAAATCAAATCATAAAAATTCAGATTGAGGAAAAGTTTAAGTATATGAAGCTCATTTATTCAACAAAAGCTTGCAGAGAGAGGAAAGAGAAGGAGAGGAAAAGAAAAATCTATAGATGAAAAGAAACGAGACATTTATCATCATTTGGTTGTAGTGCATGGATGTGGTTTGAGTTCTAATTCAAAAAACAAAGTAAAAAAGATAAGCAATTGAAGAAATAGGAATGAGTATTGAATATTAAATAATTATTTAAATATTTTTAGGTGTGATAGCTATTGAGTTTGTAAAAAGCATTTCTATCTTTTATAAACACCCTTGGAATGTTGAGGTGTTTGGGATCCAGAGCTAAAAGAGAATGTATTTCTGTTTTAAGCCACTAAATTGCTGATAATTTCCTATGATAGGCCTTAGAAGACTTTTCATAGCAAACTCTGGGAGAAGTCATCTCATAAGGTATCCATGTGCAATATGAGATGCCCAAAGGAATGTAATACTGGTGTCAGGTCGTTTGGAAGGGTAAAACACAGAAGTTAGGATTCTGAAATCTCTCTGGACTTCCTTTCATACAGTTTTCTGGAGTCCTGACATGCTTCTGTGGGCAGCAGGAGATAGCCAATAGCTGAGAACCAGTGGACCCATCACAGGGATCCCTGCAGTGAGGGATGACTCTCATGAGGGCCATAGCAGAGGTAGTAGAAGGATGTGGGCCGCAGAGCTAGAGAAGAGAGAAGGAACTGAGGATGGATAGGAATGGGGAGATAATATGTACTAAATATGCTGCGGCCATATGATTTCTTTACCTAAGCTCTTGGTACAGGGGATTCATGTAGGCCGAGGCTGAAGCCAGAGACCAGGAGAAATTAGTTACAGCTCATCAGAAAAGCAGAAGCCAGGAGAAGAATTATAACATAGGAATTAGAATTCACCTCCTTAGAATAACTTCCTCTTGTACCCCCATTTTGACTTGGGGAAGGAGGAGCAGAGAAATTTTTCTATTAAGTAGTTTCCAGAAAGAATTTAACTACCATAGACTATTCTAATCAAGTGGAGATTTAGCAGCATGCATAGACAAGCTTAAGAATTTTCTTTATTTTGAAATATTTTTAAGGTATATTTTATTTATTTATTTTTATGTGGTGCTGAGGATTGAACCCAGTGCCCCACATGTGTGAGGTAAGCACACTATCACTGAGCTACAACTCCAGCCCTTAAGAATTTTCTTGATGTGTGAGGTGGTACATGCCTGTAATCCCAGCTACTCAGAAGGCAGGAGGGTTACAAGTTCAAGGTCAGCCTAGACAATTGAGTGTTCTTCAGTAAATTAGTGATACACTGTCTCAAAATAAAAAATAAAAAGGACTGAGGATGTGGCTTAGTGGTAAAGCATCCCTTGTTAAATCCTTAGTACCAAACAAAAACAAACATAAATAATTTTCTTTTGTCACTAGGTGGAGTGGGGGTTGGAGGGTTGAAAGGAGTACTTTGAAATCACATCAGTTAGAAAATTTCTTAAAAACTACATTTGGGTGCAAAAGTTGTAGCATATAAATATTTGACGTCACATATAGAAGTAGCAAAAATCAGTTGTTGTAGACTTTGGATATTTTTTCTTAAATAAAATCCATGATTTTTTTTTTAACGGGGTAATTTAGACCTTACTTATTTGCACATCTGTCTGCCTGTGAAAGAGTCAGATTCAGACAACGAAAATCTATTGCAATTCTATCTATTTTAGCTTCAGTCCTACCTACTATCAGAGTTCAGGAGAAGCTGGTCTCTTGGAAGAGCTTCGTTGAACAATCTTAGGGGGCTACTTTTGATGTGGTTTAGGAGTGTTATTAAGAAACTCATGAGTAACTCTCATTAAAATGAGTTTTACAGATGCTAACTGATAGATCAGCAAGTTTGGAGGGCTGTTTTTAATGTATTTGGTTATTTTGGAGTTTTGCATCTTTTTAATTTAACCTCTCACAGGTCAGGTCACTTTTACAGTAAACTAAAAGGAGAATATTGAAATAATTGCCCATAAAATGAAGGTCTCCTATGTGTACCCCTGCCTGTGGGTACACATTTGCCTGAAAAATTTGCCTCTTGCCCTCACTCTCTGCTTTGTTTTGCTCTACAGTGGACTGTTAGGTGTGGATTCTTTGGCCAGCATGAGAGTTTTATTTCAGTTTTCTCTGACGCTTGTCTGTCTTTCTTCAAATGTAGGAAGTAATTTGCTAGGGTGTGAGATAAAGTACAAAAAAATGAATCTAAAGCACCCAAGCAGCTCATGGTCTGGAAATTCTTGAACTCCTTTGAGCAGATCGGTGATTTCCCATTGCCACTAGATGTCCCTGTGTGGCTTTTCTTTTGGACATCAGTGCAGTACATACAGCAAGATATTTCCACTCTGCTGGATGAAAGGAAAGAGCTCCGCAGGCTCTGAAGAAGCAGTTTACAGTGGAATGTCATCCAAGCTGCGACTCCACACAACATAGCCCTAGTGCACAGATTTAACAAACAAGGGCACACAATGCAGGGAATCAGGAAACTGCATAGAAATCAGGACAATATATTAGTCCTGGGCTCTTTCCAACTTGTATTCATTAAGCTTTCCCTGTCTCCTAGCCCACTCTTGATAGCCTAGATCAAAGCTTCTAAAACTGTCTAGCATGAAGAAACACGAAGAACATGCTTCGAAATGTGGAAGTTACATCACATGCAGCTCAACATGTGAGTTTGATAACACCCAAAGTGGGTATTCCCTGGTGAGTGACATCAACTCACTGATTAAGTACTTGGATGGTCCATCAGTGTTAGCTGATAGTGAATGTTTTTTTAATGCTTAATTCCAATTTTGGGATTCATTTCGTTATAGATTGACAAGTTTGTAGACCAGCTCTGAGGGTTAAGACTGACTTCTATATCCTTGAATTAAAACTAGCAGACCTTGAGAAAAGAGGCTCAAGGCAGCTTCAGGAGACTTGAATGGAAACTAATGCAATGCAGAGGGGCTGTGGTGTGTGCTCTCTGTCTTTCCAGGGATCCTGCTCCCGGCCAGGCCTGGATTTCCACTGAGCCCCTATGCTGAATCTACAAATGAAGGCTGCTTTAAAAGAAATCAATGGGTGATCTCAGGAAGCAGCAGCAGTGGAAAGTGTGAGTTCTTGCAGTTTCTGAATGTTCTGGGGAAATAAAACAAATTTTTAATTAAAATTTTTTTTGAATGAGAAGAAACACATTTAATTGTGTCAAAATTATAAATAAATTTTGGGTTGATGCTCTCCTTTTTTTATCACACTATTGAGATACTCACAATAAAGAATAAGAAGAGTTACAGTTTCCGAGTCTTGTATGAGTATTCAAGGACCTCCTTTGGTAGGTTCAAGATAAGTTTTAGTTTGAAGTCATTGAGCTCAGGCCTTTTTGCTCCCAAATTTTATTCATACAGTTTAAATGAGAAAGTGCCCACTGTGAATTGAGTAAAAATACACAAACTCAGTGATATAGATGTTATTTTGTACCAGGGACAATTTACTGATTTAACGCTAGGCTACATCCCTAGCACTTATTTTATCTGGAGATAAGATCTCACTAGTTCACCAAATGTATAATGTACTTACATTACACATCTCAAGAGAAAAAGCACAAGTACTTACCTTTTTCAGAAAATGCCATTTCACTCCTATCTTTATGAGAATAAATCATTTAATAAATAAGGAAACTTATGTGAACAATTCTAGGATTTGCCAAATACAATCTCATGATTTAATATTAAATTCCAATATTCAGATAATAAGACTTATAGTAGATGGTCACAATTCATCAAGAGAGAAAAACTGATGTTTTACTGAATTTGTGATTCAATTTGTCATAACAGTTTTGAGGAAATGTACTCATTTTTCTGTAGCCATAATGGAAGAGAGATTATCTCTAGTTATAAAATGAAGCCTTTATAGTGCCACTTCACACATTTGAAAAAAATGAAGATGGTATAGGGTGGCAAATACCATGTACTTGGATTAATTTTAATAATTAGTCACAGAGACACCTAGGTGATAGTGTGATGGTTTACCCAGAAACCAGCTCCAATTATAGAATTAGTAGAAAGGAGTCTTTTAGCTGTGCAAACTGAAAAGAAATAGTTTGTTTACTCTACGCATCAAGAGTTTATGTCTAAACAATCATTTATTAAGCCCTTTATTTGTAAGGCAAGCATATAATTTGCCTAAATAACAACATTGAGAGTGGTGATTAATTGTCCTGTTTACTGACAGAAAACCATTTAAACCAGACTATAGTTTAAAAAATATAATTAAACTATATATTTTGCTTGTTTGTTTATTTATTTATTTATATGATTCCATGGGTCAGGCCAAATAAAGACTGCAAATATATTGCCTTCTCAGCTCCAAACTCTTGGAATCATAATTCCACATTTTGATGAGAGAGATTTTCTTATTCCTTCTCAGGCAATAGAGAACTGCAGTTCTTCTGAACCACTGTGCTTTGATAAGGGCAGCAGTATGTTATGAGTCCCTCATGGGAAGAGCCAACAGAGTACTAAATGGTCCAGAAACTTATTTCAGAATACATGTGTATATTTACATATGTGTGATATCATATCTATCCCTATATCATATATACACACACACATTACCTTACTCCAGTTCTTAAATAATCCCCACAAATAAATTTCTAGGAGAATAAGTTCTTCACATATTTCTTTGTGAATTGTTCAAGGAAATTAGGCATCATAAATAAGGACTCTGAAGTATCCACAAAGATTTCAGATGTTTATCAACAGATTATAAAATATGAATTTCTAGTTGATTAAAAAATAAGATATAAATTTGAAATATTCAGAGAACAGAAACTTTAAAAATGACAAGTAATTCACAGAAAAAAACTAAACTTATAAAAATGAGAAATATAATAATCAAAATTTAAAATTAAATATAGGAATTTTGGAGTAGATTAGACTCAACTGACAGAGAATCTATGAATTGAAGATAGGTCAAGAGAAACTATCAAGAATGTAGCCTGGATTATCAATGAGTTAAAAAAAAAATGAAAAAGAGAAGAGGAAACATGGGAGAGAGAGTGATCCAACACATATTAAATCAGAGGTCCAGAAGTAGCAAAAAAGAGAGAATGGAAAGAGGAGAGCCCTCAGTATTTGAAAATATATTGAATAAACAAGAATTTTCCAGAAGTGATGAAAGATACCAAAACACAAATACAAGAAACTCAACAAATCTAAAGTAGGACAAAAAAATTCATGATGAAAAGCAAAATGCTATAAGAAACAGAGGCAAAGATTAAATGTAAATGACATTTGGATGGATAGTGTTCATTCCAACAGCTTCCATGGAAGTGAGAAGGCAGTAGGATGAGAGATGGAATATGCTGAGAGCAAAACATTATTATACTACAAATCTGTGTTCATAAAAATAACTTTCAAGAATGGCAATACAATAAAGATGTTCCTCAAAAGAAAACAACGGAGAGCTTGTCACCAGGAGACCCACACTGAAGGCAATTCTATACGATGAACCCCAATCCAGAGGAAACAATCCTCAAAATGATTAAATTATAAAGAGAATAGTACAACTTTACAACAATAGTGGAAGAGTTTAACAACGTTTCCTCATAATTGATATCTAAAAATCAGAAAAAATTAGTAGTATAATTAAAATTCGATATATATAATATATATGTTAGACAATTGAAAATTCCACATTGTTTTAAAACACACAGAGAATACTTGTTAAATTGACTATATAATGGTCCATGAAGAAAATTTAAACAAATGTCAATGAGCTGAAATCATGCATATGTTTTCTAGCTTCAGTGTATGTAAGCCAGAAACTAAAACCAACAAAACACAGGAAAAAGAGGGGAGTAACTTCACATGTTTAATATTGAATAAACATACCTCTGTGTAATCTATGAGCCAAGGAAGATTCTGGAATGAAAATTTTAAACATTTTAACCAAATGATAATAAAAATCCTATATATGAAAAATTTTAGGGAGAAGCCAAAGTTATACTTTTAAGTAACTTATGAGCTTAAATTTTTATATTAGAAATTTAAAATTATACATTTTAAAATATAGGTAAAAATGTAGAAAATAAAATCCATAAAAAGTAGAAGAAAGGAAATGATACAACAAAGAACAGAAATTAACAATGTAGAAAATAGATAGAAAAGATAAAACTAAAAGTTGTGTCCTTAAAAAATTAACAGGAAAAAATTTATAAATATTGTCAGACCAAACAATAAAAAGTTTAGAAAGCACATGTAAAAGGAAAATATAATGTAATCTATTATATTAATAAGAGATTTAAGCAAGTTTATTAGATACAAAATAAATTTTACTCTCTTTATCTGTGAACATAGTGTAAAATAATTATTAAGAGCATAGGTTTGGGAATTAGGTGAGACATATTCAGGCTCAAACAGTTTGTGTTTTGTGGTCTTTGGAGAATTACATAAGTTCTATAAGTCCCAAATGACACTTGGTGTAATGATAATACCATCCTCATAAAGCTGTTGTTGGGATAATAAGAGTTAAATATATAAAGTACATAGAAAAGTGCCTGATGACTAATCATCTATTGATAAATGTTAGCCATTATTACTTGGTAAATTAGAGCTATTTTAATTCTGGTTAGTTTCTTTATAGAAATCAAACTTAAAAAAATGCACCAGACTTGCAGTCAGAAGACTCTGATTTGAATCCAGCTCACTGTGACCTTGGGCACAACCTGAATTTTAACAACTACATTGATAATGTGGGGGACAAAAACACTCACCTGAGGGTTGTTTTAAACTTACAAAATATAGTAGATAATGCAAGTTTTCCAATCAGATTGTCTACTTCCACATTTTCCCCCTGTTTTTGTACATTGCCAAATATAGTGAGGTATCATTTTGGAATATTAATATTTCCAGTTGGAAATTGGTCAAAGCCATTGATTACTTTAAGGAGCATTAGAATTGTGGATAACAAGCATTTAGAGAAAGAAACAACACAATGTTTTACTTTGGACATCTCAGAAAGGTTTTTGGTGTTCCCAAACAGTAGTTCTGAAGACTGTATTATTCAGGGTTCTTTAGAGGAATAGGATCAACAGGAAATATGATTATCAAAAGGGGATTTATTAGATTGCCTTGCATGACCAGAAGCTGCAGTGTCCACAATGATTGGCTGCAGGCTGGAGATATGGAAGAACAAGTAGCTGTGTTGTCCAAGATGCTGACACCTCAGAACAAGAGGGATCAATGATGCTACCCTAGTCCAAGAAGGAGGGCTTCTGGAAACTCCCTGGAAAATCACTGGCAGAGTCTGCTTTGGAAGAGTGAAGAAGCAAGAGTCTGATATCCTCAGGAGATTGCAGCAGCAGTCAAGAACCAGTTCAAGAAGAATACAGCTTGCATCTGCTGCTGCTTCATTGATCTTCCAACTTTTATACCATCCAAGCCTCCAATCTATTGGATGCTGCTGCCCATGTTTAGGGAGGATCTCCATTTCAGTTGGCTGTCCCACATGCCAGTCATTCCAAGACACACCCTCATCTACACACCAAGAAGCCTTTAATCTGCACCATTTCTTAATCCAATCAAGTTAGCAATTCAAATTAACCATTACCACATTATATATATATATTTGTGTGCATGTGTATTTAATTTGGAAGACCTGGCCTTTTATAGAAAGAAGAAAAGGATCTTAAGATTCAGAAGGACAACTCTGAAGGAAGCAGTATATAAAGTATCTGTTATAATAATCAGCTTGGAAATAAGGAGGGAACTTCTACTCTGCCCACCCTTGATGCTGTGGTGCTGGTGGTTATTTGGGGGTAAGTGTTATGGCACACAGTGAATACAGCTTAGAAAGAAGAGAGAGGAGAGTAGATGAGGCCTACAAATTAGCATCTGTCCTTCTCTAACCCCAGTTTTTTTGTGCAGGAATTAAACTAATACTTGCAGGTGCTGTGTGGCCTTGGATGACCACCACATGTCACTGGTGGTAAGGAGACAGGCTAGCTGCACAGGTAGCTGTTAAGAATCTTGCCATCAATGGCTGCCTGCATGTTGTCTGTGGATTCTTCAAGAGAAAAGACATCTATCTCCTGCTGACCTTCATCAAGCAGCCACATTGTGAAGAAACAGGTCAAATTTTAATGTCTTAGTCATTTTGTGATCCCTGGGGTAGTAGGTGAGTGGATGTGTAGAGTTTGACCAGGGAAAAATCTCCCAGCACCAGTATCTGGATGGAAAGGACAGTAGTCAAATACCTTTCACACAAGAATCCTCTTTTATCCCCTCCCCATGTCCAGTAAGTGAATTCCTATTTATCCTTATAGATAAATCTCAAATGTCTCAAATACTCTTAATTCTTTCTACACATTCCCAAGGAAGTGTTGACCACCCCCTCCCTTTTGGATAACCACTATATCTTGCATTCAAGCACTTGTTAAAGAATGTTGCCAATATTTGTTTACATTTGTTTTCACTTTTAAACTATGCAATTAATAGTGTTATTTAATCTTGGCATCTCCAGCATATAATTCCTGGCACACAGAAGAATCGTAGTAATTGCCAAACAAATGAATGAATATATATATGAATATTATATTTTTATTTTTCATAAGCATTTTATTAAGGCTTACTCTTTGCAGAATTTTTATTTGCTTTTTTTGTGGAGTAGGGGGAGGGTGTAATGGGGATTTAACCAAGGATTGATTTACCACGGAGCTACATCCCCAGCCATTTTTATTTTTGTATTTTGAGACAAGGTCTTGCTAAGTTGCTTAAGGTCTTGCTATGTTGCTGAGGTTTGTTTTGGAGTTGCGATCATTTTGCCTCAGCCTCCTAAGTTGCTGAGATTACAGGTGTACACTACTGTGCCAGGCTCTGCAGAATTCTTTCAGTCCGAGTGAACATAAGTTTTTTGAAAACTGTAGGCAAATATTATATTTTCCTGGTAAGAGTTGCATCCATCTGGTCCTATACAAACAATGTAAGTCATTTTCTATGAAGAGTAACTTTTACTGTGATTCTGGAAACCTCTTTTTGAGGCCTAATCTTTAGGGCACAAGAAATTCTACCACATTTTCATCTCACATATGAAAGCTTGCAAAGATTCAGAAGTCTGAAAGCTCCAATCAGTAGCCTGGGTGTGAGGGAGTTGGTAGAAAAATGGAGAAACAGTTACAAGTTTCAACAAAAATTTTGAGTGCATTGTAAGTTCAACCTCATTATATACTAATAATTGTCTTAAAATAAAAAGTAGTTCAAAGTACTCCCATTATTTCTTTAAAATCAAGCCATCTTGCAAATGTTTTAATAATAAAAGCATTATTCTTTTAAAGTAAGGGAATTTTAATTTTAAAGTTGAGGTAGTTCTTGTTTGTTATTCTCTTTTTCATTTATTTATGTCCTCCTTTCTAGACCACCTTCCCAATGGCCCTCACTAACACAATTCCAAATACTTTTTACTCTCTGTTTTCTGTGTCAAGCAAATAGTAGGATTTGCCTTCATATTGGATACTCCTGAAGGCCCATGAACAGTCCAGAGCCAGGAGGGCAGGGACCCACAAAGAGGAGCCACCCATGAACTGGAGACATGCCTCAGTGATGGACTGCTTGCCCAGCATGTGAATGTCTTGGGTTCAATCCCCAGTAACCCCCCCTCCCCCGCCACCACACAGGCACACAGGGAAAAAAAGAGGAGAGACCCAGAATGAGTTTAATGATGAGGGTGCTGCTACCAAGTTTGGCAAGCTCTGTCAGAATTGGCTGTTCAGCACTTCATTGTTGTCAATTTGAAGCAAACTGTCTTAAGAAATTGTAAATATATATGTTAATTTCAAATCTAGTAATTTTCAAGCCTGACCAACCACATGGAGCTTACAAAAAATATAAATTCTTCACCCTTTTGGAAATTTTATTTTAGTAGGTTATAGAAAATACCTGCATTTTTTAAAAGTCCCCAACTTGATTCTGATGTTCTGTCTAAATGTAATATTCAAGGTAATACATATGTATCATGATTTTTATTTCACAGAAGATGTTTTATACAACTGTGAATCCTATGGGTGGTGAAAATTCAAGTCTTTCCAATTACAGATGCTGGCTTTTTGATGCCTAAATAAATGTTTCAGATGATGTCTCCACCAGAGTTTAGCCATTTCAGAGACAGCACTCATTCTAGCTTAATACCACCTTGGTCGTTTCCCAAGGCCCCCTTAAAAACTTTCCTAGAATGAAGACTTTTGAAACTATTTCTACTCATACAATCTTTTTCTTCTCCAAACACCTATATCAAGAAGACCTCTAATATGCAACTCAACATTTATTAAATGAAATGTTGAGAATTCTTTGTAAATTGCAAACTGTGATTCAAATGCTATTTTTTATTGTACCTTGTGTTGTTTATTGTCATGTTTCTTTGCTTCTAGATTTCCTTTTTATATTTTGAATTCTCCGAAAGCTACTAGGTGTTGCACTTTTCCCATCCAAATAATGAAAAAGCAAGAAGAGTATGCTAGTTAACTTGGGAATAGTATTGTAGGCCGGGGAAGATGGGCTACTAATTTCTACCAAGAGAAGTAATATTGAAACCCGACCAGACAAGTAAGTCCCCTAAGCTTTCATGTTCTCTTATTGCTTTGGAATGGCAATTTTTATAACTACTTTCTTTCAGTTTTATGTACACAGATTTATTATTTTCTATCCCCAAAATGTATACTCTATAGGTTGGGGACTCACAATCAATTAGTAAAACATTTGTTTGGTTCAAAATATTGATGTAATGTGAAGAATTTATGTCTTCCTCCATATTACTTGATTTTTCTCAGGCCTCAAAATAGTTATTTAAAAATATTTTTGATAATTGCTATATGTTTTCACATTTGTGACACATTAGAACATTTGTATAAGAAACTAAAATATTAATAACTAAATTTGCATTTCATAGTTGGTACATACATTTTTTTTGAAATACACAATATTAAGATTTCAGATATTTACTCTACTCTTCATATGGGTCTTGCCATCTTTCTAGTTTGAATACAGATGTGATAACTTTGCTTAGTAACATTTGAGTTTTATATTGTTTATTTTATAATGTATTAACTTCCATAGTGAGTGAGAATGCATTCTAAATGATATAGATCTGAGGAGCTTCTCTTATTTACTTACCAGATTTTCCTGGCAATCAATAAAATATATCTGACCACAGAAGTGAGAGGAAGTTTTAATTCTCAATGGCAAGATTGGCTTGCTTATCTTCAAACATCAGTAGTAGAAAACACAGATAAAATTCTCTAGTCTTTTATGAATATTTGTATCTATATTCTAGAAATGACCTTTAAATCCATTTCATATACAGAGATTTTAGCAAAAAGAATAATACATGATTAGTGGTCCTTTCCATGTGTGTTTACACACAACAGCCATCCTTGGTGTCTGGAGGGGATTGGTTCCAGGATCCCTCTGCAGATATCCAAATCTGCAAATGTTCAACTCCCTTACATAAAATTGTACAATATCTGCATATACACACATCCTCATTTATATACCAAATCTGAAAGAATTCCCCACGCAAAGACACTTCGCCGGGAGAAGTCCAATTTTATTGCAAAAAGCTGTGTGCTTATATAGAACTAAGGGGGAGATGGTAGGGCTTAGATAAATGGCAGGCAACCCGTTTATTGGCAAGTTCTTCCAGATATCAGCTCCAGAGCCCAGGAATTAGTTCTCATTGGGGCTAAGGTTCCCCGCCAGCGAGATTTGAAATTGGAGCCAGTGGGAGAGTTCACACGGGCGGGAACTTTTCGTGCCACTGCAGAAAAGAAGAAGGTAGGAAGAAGAGGTCCTTAGGCGCCATGTTGGGGTTTTTTTCTCTGGGGTATGGCTGCCGTTTATACTTTTCCCAACATTCCTCCCTTTTTGTTTTCTTAGGAAGTGGGGCATCGTTGGTCAGATCCGGCTGCTTCCTGCTGTGTGGGGGCGCTGTGGGGCCTAGAAAGGGAAGTGGAGGCATGCTCTGGGGGCAGGTCTGGGGATATCATGGCAGCCAGAAATAGAACCCAGTGGCTATAGACAGCTACTTCCGTAGGGGTGAAGTCTATGAAAGTTCCCTGAAGCCACAAGTTGTCGATGGCATGGAACCAGTCCTGGATGGAGGAGATTGTTGGTATCAGCCACTGGTCCTGTAACAGAGACTCTAGGAAATACTGGAAGCGTTGCCTGGACATCACCAGCACCTGAAGAAGATCAGAGCGAATAAAAACAGAATGAAGATAAAAATTAAAGCAAAGGTCAATTTTTGGCAGAAGTTCCATGTTGGGGGACTGACAGAGAAGAGGCCAAGGGCCATGAGGAGGCTTAAAAGGACATAAAGACTCATGAATCCAGGATGGCAGATTAAGAGGTTCTCTGAGCTCGTTGTCTCCCGCTGTCTGATGTCCGTTGCATTCCATCGTGCCTGGTAGTGAGCTTCAGCACTGAGTGAACTGTTCTCTTGGAGATGTTGGGGGCTCATCGGTCATCAGAGGCTGGTAGTGCCTAAGCAGAAGCTGGTTGAAAGTTTGATTAGAAATTTTTTGCAGTTGGGTTTGAAGGAACTTCATTATGCAGGGCAAGAGAGCACAAAAAAGGAGCATCCCAATAAGGGGCCCCAAGATAGGTAGTAAGTACGTGGCAAGAGAGGATTGGAAGTACCCTGTTATGGGATTGGAGGAGGTGGGTTTGAGCAATTGGGTCGATAATTCCTGCAATTTAACAACATTTTTTTCTATTAGCCCAGACTCATTAACATAATAGCAACATTCCTCTCTGAGGAACAGGCATGTACCCCCTTTTTCTGCAGTGAGAAGATCAATTGCCCTTCGGTTTTGTAAAGCCACTTGTGCCAATGAAGTAACCTGCTGCTGCAAGGAGCCCAGAGACTCAGCAGTGGTATCGAGTGCTTCCTGCAGTTTTTGTTGCAGGTCATTGGATGCCCATAGAGCATGACCTATAGCTCCACCAGAGAGTCCGAGACTCGCCACTGAGGTTGTTAAAGTGAGGCCTACCAGAACCGGCAGAAAGACTGCCCTACGGGTGCGGGAAGGTAGGGCCAACTGTTGGAATTCGGTGGGAGTATACAAAGACAGCTGAGGAACTACAGTAACCAAGAAACAGGTGCCAGAGACATTGATCGTTGAGGCACTTAAAGACCCGTTACGCCAGAGGAAATGTCCAGGTTGCATAAACGCAGGGCTCGATGGGGTGCTATAGCTCAAGGAACAAATGGGTAAAGGATTCATTGTTGGCAAGTGGAAACAGATGAAAGGGAATGAAGTATTGGTGGAATAACTTTCCCATAGTGGGATATGTGTCACATGTAGGGGTTGTCCTTTCTTAGAGAAATTGTAGGTTTTTGCTGAAATATTTCCTGCCGCTAATGGGACCGCTGCTAGAAGTGGACGACTAAGTGAAGCACAGAGAAAGCACTGAGAAGCAGGCACAGAAAGAGGGGTGGAGTTTAATAATCGAAGAGTTTGGTGTAGCAAATTGAGCCATGTGGGAGGGGGACCTGAGGGGGTTGAAGGCTCTGAATCCTCTTTGGATGGGCTATGGATAAGATCTCGAAGTTTTGATTCTGACTCCTTGATGTGTTCGACTACCTGGATGGTTGCCTTAGGTGGCGTAATCAGGGTGCGGCCAACAGTCATCCACCCTGTGGGTCTGGCTGAGGTTGTCCGAGCATAGACAGCAAACTCAACATTGTCCCAACGTTTGGCCTTGGGGTCAGGTATATCTAAAGTATACCATCCATTGTTATTGGATGAAGAGCCTTTATGCCATTTTAGGTAACTAGAAGTCCACCCTTCAGGGTAACCAAGTGAGTGGTAAGAATAGCTACCACGTTCATCATGGAACCTGCATGACAAATAGGGGCACCCATTATATATCTCAGGCCACCAATGACAATAGTCTTTGGTTTGATCAAAAAGGAAGCAAATGAAAGGCCAGTTCCAGCCACCAGGGATGAAAGTCCTGGAAGGTGACAATTTTAGGGAAATAGAGGTGCAGTTGTGGATGAAGCAAGTAGTTGCATCCACTGCGCAGACCTTCTGCATGCCATGTTCTGAGTATCGTTCCCGAAGAGTGAATAAATACATGGTAGGAGAGGAGGGTAAAGACCAGTCCTGACAGAGCACAGAAAATAAGCAGAGCACAAAAAACAAGCAGAGAGAGAAGACTAGGGTGTTGGGAGAGCTCATTGTGCCTTCTTTACGAGGAATTGGGCTGCGGGGAACACTGTGTGAGCCGCAACTTAAAGGGGTGAGATGGGTGTGGAGAGCAGGAGTAAAGGGGAGGTTCAGGAGGTGATTCTTGGAGTTCCTCTGGGGTGGTCCTGTCGTCAGCAGGTGGGGCCTCCTGGTGATATGGCTTCAACCTAGAAATGTGAATCCAGGGAGTGAGACTGTTGTCTGGTAAGGAGAGTTTGGCGGCGGTGGGGGTACAGAGAATGACAGGATAGGGGCCTTCCCATTTTGGGGCAAGAGGCCCTTTCTCCTCTGGGGTATTATAATAGACTAGACTCCCAGGTGTTAAGGGAGGAGTGTTTCGAGAGGAGACTGGGTCCGGAAGAAGCCAGTCCTGATATTTCCAGAGTTCCGAGCGGAGATGAAACAAGAGAGGCAAAGACAAATCTCGGGTGAGAGGTCCTTGTGAAACGACCAACCCAGGGGGTATAAGAGGTCTTCCATACATTATCTCAAAGGGAGACAGTAAAGATGGTTTCTTAGGGAGAGCTCTGATTTGAAGCAAAGCCAAGGGAAGGAGTTTGACCCAGTCTAAGTTTAATTCCATTGTCAATTTGGTAAGGACTTCCTTTAGAGTACGATTTACCCTTTCCACTTTCCCTGAAGCCTGGGGGCGATATGGACAGTGGAAATGCCACTTGAAGGAGAGGGCTTGAGAGACCTTTTGTGTGATCCTAGAAATAAACTCAGGGCCATTGTCGGATTGTAGGGAAGTGGGCATACCAAACCTGGGGATGATGTCTGTCAGTAAGATTGAAGCTACAGTGGAAGCCTTTTTATTGGAAGTGGGAAATGCCTCAACACAACCAGAGAAAGTGTCCACAAAGACAAGGAGGTATTTATTGTGCCGTACTGTGGGCATGTTGGTGAAGTCTACCTGCCAGTCAGCAGCAGGAATGTGTCCCCGGGCTTGGTGGGAAGGGAAAGGTTTGGGCCTTAAAGGAGTATGAGGGTTGGTCCACTGACAGATCTGACAGTTAGAGGCTATATTTTGTAGCATGGCTTTGTCAGAGGGGGTGAGGGAGAAGAAGCTCTGTAAAAAGAGGGTCAAAGACTGAGAATTGGAATGGAATAGAGTATGAAGGAACTTGAAAAGATCCTTGTTCTTACTGGAAGAAGTAGGGGCTTCAGATGAGCTGTCTAAAGTGGCCATTATATGTCCCCCAGGGGGGCCATAATTGGAAGTGGTAGCAGCCATTCGTGCCACCTGGTCAGCTTTGGCATTGCCCTCAGTGATAAGAGAGCCGTCCTTCTGATGGGACTTACAATGGACAACTCCCAACTGGGTGGGTAAGTGGGAGGCCTCTATCAGATTGGTTATAAGAGCCAAATTAGTGATCGCATTACCTTTGGTGGTAAGTAGGCCTCGCTCCTTCCATATTGCAGCATGGGATAATAAAATATGGAAGAGATATTTTGAGTCAGCATAAAGGGTGAGGGATTTGCCTTGTGCTAGAAGGCAGGCACGAGTGGCTGCTATAAGTTCAGCCTGCTGGTTGGTAGTTCCTGAAGGCAGAGCTTTGGCCTCTATAATCTCAGTGGCTGAAACTACAGCATATCCAGAGTAATGAGTGCCGTTCTGCCTAAAGGAACTGCCGTCAGTGAACCAGATAAGGTCAGGCTTGGTGAGTGGTCCCTCAGAAATGGAAGAATGACAGGGGAGGAAATCATCTAAGGTTTCCAAGCAATTATGAGTTGGTGTGTCAGATGTGGGGGTCGTTGGGAGTGGTGAGGCACAGTTCAATGCAGAGCAGGGGAGGAAAGTAATATTAGGGTTTTCCAGAAAGGAAGTGAGGAGCGACAGAACTCTGGATGGAGGAAGGGTTTGAAGGCCCTTATAAGCTAAAAGATCCTTCAAGTGATGTGGGGAGTGGATAGTTAAAGGGGCCCCAAAAGTCAGCTTAGAGGCTTCTTTGTGTAAAATTTGTCCAGAAGCCAGAGCTCGTAAGCAAGGGGCCCACCCACGGATGGTAGGGTCTAGTTGCTTGGAAAAATATGCCACAGGTGCAAATGTAGGCCCATAGTTTTGACCTAAGACTCCAAGTGCTTGCCCCCCTTTTTCATGGACATATAGATGAAATGGTCTTGAAAGATCAGGAAGGTGAAGGGCAGGTTCCTTTAAGAGGAGTTGCTGAAGCCTGCGGAAGTGGTAGTTGGGGGAGGAGGCAAGAGATTCACTAGGGGGTCCCTTTGCTAGGTCATACAGGGGTTTGGCTAGAAGAGAATAATTTGGGATCCAGGCCCTAAAATAACCTGCTAGTCCTAGGAATGATAGTATTTCGGCTTTCGTATGGGGCACTGGAAGATCAGAGAGGAGTTGCCTCCTATCCAGTGTTATTTCCTTTTTCCCAGGTGTAAGGCGAAAACCAAGATAGGTGACAGAAGACTGGGAAACCTGGGCCTTGTGGGGAGACACCCTATATCCCTTGTCTGCTAGGAAATTAAGAAGCTGGGCGGTGTGGGATTGAGAGTGTTCCCAAGAGGGACTACATAGAAGAAGGTCATCGACATATTGAAGGAGAGTAGAGTCAGGACAGGTGGGGTGAAAGGATGTGAGGTCCTGGGCAAGAACTTGGCCAAAGAGATGGGGGCTATCCCTGAATCCCTGTGGGAGGACAGTCCAGGTAAGCTGGAGGGTGTGAGGGTCAGTCCACGTAAAAGCAAAGATATCCTGAGATTCTGAGGACAAGGGAATAGAAAAGAATGCATCTTTCAAATCTAGGACCGAGAAGTGGGTAGTAGTGGCAGGGATCTGAGAGAGGAGGGTGTAAGGGTTGGGCACTAGCGGGTGGATGGGGACCACAGAGGAGTTGACAAGGCAAAGGTCTTGAACCAGCCTGTAGGACCCGTTAGGTTTCTTAACTGCCAGAATGGGGGTGTTGAAAGGAGAGTGTGTAGGCCTAAGATACCCCTTTCGTAATAAATCCTGGATGATGGGTTCTAATCAGAGGAGGGCTGTGGTTGTGAGTGGATATTGTGGTTGACTAATATATCTTGAAGGGTCCCGTAAGACAATATGAATAGGACTGCATTTAGCCATAGAGGGTGTAGTTGTGTCCCAAACCTCAGGGTTAACTGGTTTAGATAGTTGTGGAAGAGTGCGTGAAGGAGGTGTATCTGCCCCTAGGAACATCATGAGGAAATGAGAGGTAGGAGAGGTGTGGGGTGATAAGTGAATGGTGACTTTCAATAGTGAGAGTATGTCCCTTCCCAGAAGGGGAATGGGGCAATGGCTCATAACGAGAAAGGAGTGTGTGAAGGACAAAAGGGATCCCTGCATATAACATGATGGGGGGGGGGGGTTTCGAGGGAAAATCTGTTTACCTCCTACCCCGACAATAGGAGTTTTTGAGGGTGTGGTAGGACCCCAATACTCCCTCAAGACCGAAAAAGCGGCACCAGTATCTAAGAGGAAGGTAATGAAGCGTCCATCCACCAGGAAGGTGACCCTAGGCTCTTGCTTCTTGATGGTAATAGTCGGGAGGGAAGGCCCAGGGCTACGTCAATCCTCCTCTGCCAAGCCCAGGAGAGGCTCAGGTTGCCGGGCAGCTGACCAACCTCCCTTCCAGGTTGTTGGGCAGTCTGACCCCCAGTGTCCCCTTTGATGGCATCTTGGGCAGGGGGTGGAGGATGTCCTGGGCGAAGGACAATCCCTGGCCCAATGTCCCTCCTTACCACATTTGAAGCAAGCTCCAGGGGGTGTCTTATTGGGACGGCGTGGTGATGGCCTTCTCTGAATGACCTGGGCCAACATTTGGAATTTGGCATTTTCAGCCCTCTGCCTACGGCGTTCGCTTTCATCTTCTCTACCATGAAAGACCTTGAAAGTGACAGCGAGGATTTTGGTCTGAGGAGTAGCAGGGCCCTGTTCAAGCTTTTTAAGCTTGGCTTTAATGTCAGGGTAGCTTTGGGCCAGAAAATATGTCATTAAGACATGACGGCCATCAGGGGTTTCTGGGTCGAGGTTTGTGTACTGTTGAAGGGCCTTGGTTAGTCTATCCAGGAATTCTGAAGGTGTTTCCTCCTTCCTTTGAATGACCTCCTGCACCTTTTGAAAGTTAACAGCCTTGTGGGTGGCCTTTTTAGGCCCGCCAAGAGGCAGGATGTAAAAAGGTCACGAGACTATAAGCCTTCAGGGGTGTTGTAATCCCATAGGGGATCCTGCTCTGGGACAGGATGAGGACCGTGGGGTGGTTGGGATTGTTCCTATGATTTTCATCAGCATGGGCTTGGGCTAGCTCCCAGACCCGTCGCCTTTCCTCGGGGAGAAGTGTATTGGCCAAGAGCATGTAGATGTCATGATGAGTGAGGCTATATGCTTGCAGGACCCATTGAAACTCCCGAATGTAAGTGGTGGGGTCAGTGGTGAACGAGCCTAACTTCCTCTCTAGCTGAGTAATGTCCGACATGGAGAAGGGCACGTGGACTCTGATGACACCCTTGGGACCAGCTACCTCACGAAGGGGTGCGATTGTCTTGGGGTTGGGCAGGAGTCCCTTAGACCTGGTAACAGGAGGACTGAAAGAGGCAGTCGGCGGCGGACAGGAAGGAGAGGGAGGGGAAGGGAGTGTCTCTGCGGAGGAGGAGGTGGTGGAGCAGGCAGAATAGGGCGGAGAGGAGGGGGATGAAACGGAAGGCTGAGGATCTGTGGAATCAGGCAGAGGAAGAGGAGGGTATAGCGGGAGAGAAGGGGCAGATGGGGCTGGGGGATAAGGTGGGGGTTCATCTGCTGTGTCGAATGAGGAAGAATCTGCGAAGTCAGGAGTAGAAGTAGGGGAAGAGAGGGGTTTGCAAGCAAGGAGGACCTGAGAGGGAGGGCAGGAGGAGCAGAGAGCAGGGTGCTGTGCGAGAAGGCTAAAACCTTCAACGCAGGGAATCTCCCTCCACTTTTTCAGACGCTGGCAATAGTTAAAAAAGTCCCGGAGGAGGTTTGGATCTAAGGAGCCTTCTGGAGGCCAATGATTGCCATTATCCAGTGGATATGTAGGTCAATCTTGGGTACAGAATTTGATTAGAAGTTTGGGCTTGATGTCTGGTGTGAGGGAGAGTGTGGCCAGATTTTTTATTAAACATTTGAGAGGTGAGGCTTCAGGTACAGACGAAGAGGTGCCCATAGTCACAGGGAAAGATGGAAGAGAGAGAGAGAGAATAAGAGTAAGCGAGAGAGACAAAGAGAAAACCTGGGCTGGAGCGGCTTCCAGGAGGCTCAGGGCGAACGGGGGTCAGGTGGGCGTCCCCAAAATGACCAGCCATCGCGAGGAAATACAGAGGGCACTACCGGTCGTCACCAGTGAAGTGCCATCTGTGAGACCCATTGGGGTCGGAGCCATGGGCAACCTGACGTCAGGAAAGTTTTCGGCCGCAGCGGAAGAAGTCAGTAGTGAAAACAGAACTCTGGCTCCGGCAGAACGCAGTTCCAGGCCGGGAGTTCAGTTTTCCCCAAGCAGAAAGGCAGCTTCAGCCAGACACAGCAGCCCCGCAGGAAACAGCAACTCTAGCCGGCAGCGGCAGCGGCAGCGGAGGAGGAAAAACCCTGTGCCTCTCCTGTAAACTCAGAAGCCTCACGCCCCAAAGGGAAACGGATCACCAGAGGGTCCACGTGGCCAGTAAAGGTCTTAGTGGGGGGAATTCCCTCCCCCCTACCGGGCGTCTGGAGTGTGCCGGACGATCACGGTCACAAAACCAGCATTAGCCCGAAGGGAGTTGGTGAGCTGGGGTCAGGGGACGCTTACCTAAGCCAGATCAGTGGTGAGTGCAGGAAGCCTGCGTCTAAAAAGAGCGGACCAGGGCGGAGTGTCTCGGCAGAGCGGGGGACGGGGCTCTTGTTGGAAAGAGCTCACCCGTATCCTCACACGGGGCACCAGAATGAAAGAATTCCCCACGCAAAGACACTTCGCCGGGAGAAGTCCAATTTTATTGCAAAAAGCTGTGTGCTTATATAGAACTAAGAGGGAGATGGTAGGGCTTAGATAAATGGCAGGCAACCCGTTTATTGGCAAGTTCTTCCAGATATCAGCTCCAGAGCCCAGGAATTAGTTCTCATTGGGGCTAAGGTTCCCCGCCAGCGAGATTTGAAATTGGCGCCGGCGGGAGAGTTCACACGGGCGGGAACTTTTCGCGCCACTGCAGAAAAGAAGAAGGTAGGAAGAAGAGGTCCTTAGGCGCCATGTTGGGGTTTTTTTCTCTGGGGTATGGCTGCCGTTTATACTTTTCCCAACAAAATCATCTCTAGATTACTTATAATACCAAAATCAATATAAATACTAAGTAAGTAGTGGTTATAATGTGCTGTTGAGGGAGCAATGGCAAAGAAGTCTGTACCTGTTCAGCACAAATGCAATTTTCTTCCCAAATATTTTGAATCTGAAGTTCATTGAATCTACAGATGTGGGACCCATATAGGACCCATTGTAATAACTGAATAATTTTCTTTACTGTATATCATAGAGTCAGATGGAGCTACCATTTTCATTTGATAATTAAAATATTGATCTGAGGAAAAGATATAAAAGAAGACCAAGAGGAAGGAAAAAACTTTGCAGTTACAGATTCCACTGGTTATAAAGTCAAATTGTATTTATTTTCGAAACTTATTATATGTTTCTACTTAAACCTATTGTTTAGCTGGTGCTGTGGTGCACACCTGTAATACCAGCGACTTAGGAGGCTGAGATAGAAGGATGGCAACTTAGCAAAGACTTCAGCAACTCAGCGAGAACTTGTCTCAAAATAAAAAAAGGAAAAGGGCTGGGGATGTGGCTCAGTGGGTAAGCACCTCCATGTTCAATCCCTAGTACCAAAACAACAACCAAAAAACCTATTGTTTATAAATATTCTTTTATAAGTTTGTGGTTTTAATGATGTAAATTATGGTTTCAAAACTGGACACAATAGTTTCAAAACATGGTTTAACTCCATGTTTCAGAACAACCTGGTCCCAGTGCATGAGAACTGGCCCCAACGTACCCTGAGACTGAATAAAATAGGTAGACACATGCAGAATACTACAGAGTACAATTTATTGGGGGACTCACTGAGAAATGCTTGGTCCTGGGCAGCAGCAAGACCAAACAGATCCCTGTGATTTGGATAAGAAGCAGAAACATGTTATAATGGTCAGAGTAAAACTGACTTCTTTGAAACAAGGTATCTGATTTATCTCAAGCTAATATCAATAGGTCAGACACATACCTGGCACCAGGATCTGGGTGGAAAGCTCCACATACCACTATAATGGTCATGTCTATTTATAGTACACTAGGAAATTGTGTGGAGAACACCAGTCTGGGTTACGCAGGGGCAAACATGGAGGTTACCACTCAGGATGGCTGCAGTCACGTTCAGCTGAATCCATACACTCAGCCTGAAAAGAAATTAAAAGGTGTATAATTAAATATTGAACTAGCTTGTAGTGTTGGGATAGAAGGTTGGAAACTAGTCATTTTGAGCTACCATAACAAGACACCATAGCCCGAGAGTGGTTTAAACAACACAAATTTATTTCTTAGCACTGGGGATAGAAGCACAAGAATAGATAGCCAGCATGGTGAGGTTCTGGTGAACATTCACTTCCTGATGTATGTTGGGGTAGTCAACTTTTTAATTTTCTCACATTTATTTTTATAATGAATGCCTTCACAAGGGCTCTCCCCCCATGAGTTCTTTAACTTCCAAATACCCCATCTCCAAATGTCACCACATTGGAGATTAGAGTTTCAATATTCAAATTTTGGAAGAATATAAACATACAGTCCATTACACAGAGGACATAAACAAAATGGATGAGGGTGAAGATAAAAAAATGTTATATATTGGATATATTTGTGTGAAGAGAAACCATAGAGATAATTTTCAATGAATAGAGAAATATGATTGAACATTCTTGAAATTTCATTGTTGAAAATTGATCTTGGCAATTTTGCAGAATTAACATTCATCATCTCATCTCCTATAATACTTCCAGATCAAAAGCATGAACCAAAAGCATGGATCAGAAGTATCACAAGGTAGCCAGCTGAAAATCAACCAAGTTATTTAGACTACAATTCTTATATTGATTGATTGTGATTGATTAATAAATTATTTGACTCAACAAGATTTTTTTTGTGTGTGTGATTTTTACTTTGTTCTAGGTACTCTGCTGGACTCCAAGTATGATAATGAGTGAGAAATGGTATGCACTCTGTAAGGAGCTCAGACAGTTTTTAGCTCAAGGGCTTGTTGATGGAGAGTAGCACAACCAACAAGAGAACCCAGGTGAAACGGTTTCTGATTTATGCTCTTTTCAAGAAGCTGTCTGACTTCTTGTTTTAGTCAGTTTTTTTTTTTTTTGCTGCTGCTACAACTAAAAGACCCCACCAGAGAAATTGTAGAAAAATAAAAGTTTATTTGAGGGCTCATGGTTTCAGAGGTCTTAGTCCTCAGAAGGCCAGCTCCATTCCTCGTGTTTTCGAGGTGAGGCTGAACATCATGGCAGAATAGTGTGGCAGAGTGACACCATTCACATGATGATCAGAAAGCAGAGAGAGAGAGGTCTCTACTTGCTAGATACAAATATATACCCCAAAGCCATGCCCAATTCCCACTTCCTCCAGCCACACCCTAACACTTCAGTTACCATTCAGTTAATCAGGGGATTAATTCACTGATTAGGTTTAGGCTATAACCAAATCATTTGTCCTCCAAACGTTGCATTGTCTCATATATGAGCTTTTGGGGGCACTTTACATTCAAACCATGAAGCTTCTGAATTTCAAAAGTCTGCTCAATATCACAGCAGAATACTTGGCAGTGAAGCAAACAGATCAGCACATCTGACTTATGGTAGGTTAATGAGGACCTGGGTATTTGAGACCATGAAAAACAAACTTGCAGAATCTGAGGAAATGGGCCTTTGAGTCCCCACAACATGGATCAAATTCTAAACCTGAGAACCATCCTCAAACACAAGTACTAAAGCATCAAAGGTATTAGTTTTACAATACGAAAGCACTAAAGCACACATTTTAAGTATCAAGACAAGTATTTAAATGTAATTGAGGTCCTATCTTAATTACTTAATTAAAGCACATCTACATATGGGGAATAGGAAATCTGCAATTTCCAGCTCGAACAACGCTTCCTGCTCCTTGCTGTAGGGAGAGACTTTTTAAGACTTGTTGGCTGATTGCACATGTGTCCCTTCATCAGGAAAATAAAGCAGCGAAATCAGGGCAAGAGGAACACTCAGTTATTAACTATCTTCCATGGGTCCTGAGCTTTATGTATGTTATGACATCTAATCATCAAGACCACCTTACAGAGAGGACATTATTGTCTTCATTTTATTGAAAACTAAATTCAAATATTTTAAATACTATGCCCAAGGACACACAGTTTGTAAATAGTAAAACCAGAAATGGAACTAGGCTGGTCTAATTTTAAGGTTTATATTCTTTGCAGCCTATCATGGTATCTCCAAGGATTACAGCAAGATTTGAATGACAGAAAATATATCTGATGGTGAAATAGGGAAGATGGAAGTAGGAAAACATTATGATTTTTGTTCAAAACTGACAATTATATCAACAAAAAAGGTCTGGATTTGTAATCTTCATTATTCTCTGATCAAAAAGTCACTTTTCAAAAAGTGCTGTCACATCCACTCTTGGTTCCTTCACTACCCCGTGCTGACCTGGGAGCAAACCGTAATACTCCTGGAGAAATTTCTGAGAGATTTTAATTCATTAGGAAGTAGGAAGATAAAACCATGGGCTCTGGAGGCAGATAGTCTGTGCTTAAATCCCATTCTTGCTCTATCTAATGAACATAGACACATTATTTAACCTCCAGGTACCTTTGTTGTCTCCATGGAAATGCTAGTAATAATACCTAACTACTAAATTCGTGAGGAATAGATAAAATGATACATACAAAGAACTTAACACACTATCTAGTTCATGGTGAGTGTTCATCAAATGTTAGTTTTCTATTATTTTTAAAGACACATATAATAGAACATACAATAGATATAAATTGCTTCTCTATTTTTGGAGTGGAAAATCATCCATAAAATCTTCCAACTTTTGGAGGACATATGTTTAGAGACTATGTTTCTTAAATAGAAAGAGGATCATTTGGGGCTCATATGGCGCATTCAGTGTTGGTGGCTGTACTCCCCAAATTAGGCCTCTTCTCCAGGGCTATCCCATACTTCTTAAATTGCAGCCATTTTTACTCAAAATTTTACCACTAATTTGATTAGGTTCAGTTCACCACCAATCCCAGAAATCCAAATATGACAATCTGCTTTCTAGCTTTAGGGATCTAACCATAAATTTTGAGTTTGGACCATTCCCTCTTCAAAATCTTCTATCTCCTCCTCTTCTCAGATATCTCAGTCTGTATCTTCTTAAAACACAAACATCTATGGCCAAATTCTCCCGGATTTTCTTTTGTCTGACTCTGAAGAAATACTATTCTTTTTTTTTCCTGGGGGCTCGTTGTGGTGGTAAGGTAGATTCCAGAAGTTTTGAAATAAAATTCTGGTAGAAGGGGACCTTCATTATTTTCTGATGAGATTGCTTTAGGAAAAAGAAGAAATCTCAGGATAACAGTGAACTTTCGCAATAATGTACCTTGTTATGCAAATATGGATAAAACCCTGCTATGTATATGGTACTGTAAAGAATACTGAGAGGAACATGATCTATTCATAAAAGCTTATCCTCTAATTAGGGAAATGAGATGCAGTCAAGACAAAAACAACTGAGACATCTCTGAGCTTTCTGGAATTTCTATCAGAAACATGAATATCCTTGTACTGATTTAAATATCATGACAATTTTAAATAAGAACTAGTTTGGAGAGTTATATCTGAGCCTGAAGATATACTTTGATGGCCATAATCTTTGCCATTCTGCTTCAGTGACATTGAGATGGATCAGATGCTGGAATGTCAGAGAATCTTCCTGGCTGATTAGGTTGCTAGAGACAAAGGCCATACTCTAAATTAGCTCCAACAGTCTAATCAGAATGAACAGACCACTTGAGTCTGTGATGGAGACATATTGGCAGCTGATGAAGTCTGCCTGCAGAGATTTTGGTGAAAAACCAAAGTATATAAATGCCAAAAGCAGTTTGATTTCAGTGGAAGGACTAAGGATGATTTAGAAGGAAAAATTTATGTTAAACAATTCATTTCTTTTTAAATTTTATTTTCTTAAATGTTTGCCATATAAGCTTTAGGAATCATGCAAAATAATTTTTATCACCTCTTTGATGTGTGACCTAAAATATGTATTTTAAAAAATCATGCTCAGAGGCATTTTGATGGTTCAGACCACATCATTCAGATACCAACTGCCATCTGGGGCAAAATACCCTACTTGCAGATCCAAATCTTTTGATCAAGGAGGCCAATGGCATCTTGATTTTGAAACCCTGAACACATTTAAAATCTATAAAAAATTCATATCACTTGTCATGTAAAAGCATATATATCATGAAAAATTACACCAATAAGCTGATTCTCATAATAAAATCTTTCAGAATATAACTTTTTTTCCATATGATTTTTAACCTAAATAGAATACTATCCTAAGTAAGGTTTCCTGGGAAATAAAATGTAAGTAAAGGTTTCTATGCAGGGCTTTTGGAGAGTGCCATCAGGATCACACTGGTGGTTGAGTGGGGAAGGAGAGTGGGCAGAAGGAGGAGCAGAGATGTGTTGAAACAAAACACACCTCATCAGATCCTAAGGAGAGTTCTAAAACTGAGATGATTCTCCAGAGCTGGACCTACATCCTCCTTCATCAAACAGTCAACAGACATGGCTGTCCACTGGAAGTGGAGGGGAACTGGGATAAGACTGCATGTTCTCCTCTGCTAAGGGCATTTTCCAGAGGATTCAACTGAGCTCCTTTAATCATTAGCTTAGGCTCCTAGCAGTTTACTGAGTTTCATAAGTCTATTTTTTTAATATGACAAATTTTGTAAAAAAAAAAAAAATCCTCCAGGAGTCCATCCGATCTTTTGGGGGCAAAAATTGCCTAAGGAATTTTAGCGTGGTGTATTACAGCTCTGTCCTTAATACTGTAATCGATACTGGTTGTCTCCTTCCTCTACTACCCTCTGCTGCTTACTCCCCACAATCTTGGCTACCATCTCTTTTGGTCTCTATTATGTAACTTGATGAAACAATCCAGCCTTTCAACCTGAGGAGATGGCATCCCTAATGACTAGACCCAGAGCTATTGCACATGTCCATTTACCAATAAAATTGGACACTCAATGAGGTCCTTTGTAGCAAATGTATACCCCTTGTTTGAGAACCTCACCTCCTCTATTGATCATGTTGTATCACTTCTAACAATATGGCTACTCCTTTCCTTGCTTGCTGGTCTCTTTTCATGGAGAGCCTGATGTGACCAGGCAACAGTCTTGGCATTAAGTTTAATGAAATTCTTGTTTTGTTCTCTAGTGAAAGCATTCTTCTGGAGGGAACAATACTACTAAACCTACAGAGCTCAGAAATGTAAGAATGAGAAGCAAAAATTCCCCAAGTGGAGCTGCTTCTACACTGAGTTTATGGTTTCTAGATACATATATTTTATTTACTGAGGATGCAATACAATAAAATGGTTGAAGATTTACAAATATGCACTTTTTGTGAAGGATATTGTTTTCTCCATGCATAGAATCATTTCCTAATTCTTACCTCACTTGTACTTTTACAAAACTGTTCCATCACTGTATTAAATCAGTAGGTTCTGGACTGTGCGGTATGTGTTATTTGCATGCTATAATACTCACTCTATGTCTTCTTTTCTGTACAATGGGTTTCCTGGTTTGTAGCAGTGTTAGAAGGAATCTGTTGTTAGTGGTGTGAAATGCTTTCTAACTACTGGAAAAATAATTAAGGTAATCCCATCCTTGAAATATGTGTCCATTTTGGTAAAAAAAAAAAAAAGGAACCCTAGCCCCTTCCTGAATACATGGTCCAGTGTATTTTTTCTATGCTGGGATTGAACTCAAGACCTTTTTCATGCTAGGGCTTCATTACTGAGCCCTCAGTACAATGTAATTTACTTGACATGAAGTGGTTGATTTGGTCTCACCGAGGGATGGAGCCCTATGTGGAATTCTCATTGATCTCTTTCCATCACTGGTAGATCTCTGTGGCTTCTGATTGGACATTTATCAGCTGTGTCAGTAGTGAAATAAATCTTGAGGAGGATGTTCATGCCAGGTATATGCTTAGTTTTTATTCTACTATCATGGATACTGCATTCTTATGTCCATTATGTTAACACTGAGGTGACCATTTGCTGAAGCTAACATCATCTGATCAGGTCACTTTATCAACAGTTACTGAATTCTATTTCTGTGAAACATATGCTCTCTTCTCTGAGCAGCCAATCTGTTCTCCACGGTCTGCATATGAATCCACATGTATTTTAATCCTAGACACTTGTGTTTTTAGCAGCCTGGATTATCAGATGTACTACCCAAATCTCTGTTCAAGGTAAGGATTTCCTCTTACTGCTCTCTTTCAGGTAGTTCATTTTCAGTTGGTTATGCCTATACTAACAAGACCATCCTCAGCTGAGGCCATAAGACCAAGAGCAGCCTCTTCTATTTCCATTATCAGGTCAAAAGGAAACCCATATGAGGCCAGAGGAGTGAGCTGAGGGGCAAAATTGTAGCTGACAACAGAGTCTGGGCTACCCGGTTATAATGGATGATGCTTTTGCCTCTAGACTTGCTTGTGTCTGACATCCATCATTCTATTTCCTTTAGATTTTTGAACACAAAATCATTTCATATAATTAAGTTACTTAGAGAGAGCTTTATTGTTGAAGTTTTCACATTGAAGACATATTAGTGGACACAGGAGCAGAATTTATTCTAAGACTAATTACTGAGAAAAGTCTTTTCTGAGTGTTCTAGCTAAAGGCTCACGAATGATGAGATTTCCCATTCTGGCTGGAGGAGACAAGTCTTCTCTGCGTGTGAGCTCTAGCTTTTCTAAGTTGGGTGGTTCTTTCCTGGGTCTCAGGTGGTTTCCTGCCTTATTTTCCCCTCTCAGTTTATCTCCTTAACTATGTAAGTCTCCTGAGTTCTGCCTCTGCTCCCCATCTTTGAACTATAGCTTGAAAACTCTCTAAAGAGCAACCTGGAGCAATCACAGGGCTCACCTTTTTGTCTTTTCTTCTTCTTCCTTTTCCTTCTCCCCCTTCTTCTTAGGGACTGATATCTTTCAGAGCCCAGAGCCTAAAATTGGATTTGTTTAAAAACAATTGCTTCATCTAATTTGGTTGTTTCACGTGGGGATATAAATCTGGTCCCCATTTGGGCTCATGTCCTCAACTTCTAATGTCATCTTAGATTCAACAATCTTAACATTATCAGTTTATTTTCTTTTTCTCATTATTTGGGATTGGACATAAGGCGAGGTCATAGCAATCATTTTTAAAGTGAAAAAAGGAACAATTCTCAGATATTTTATTATCCCTTATGTCTATAATTTATGAATAGAAAATCCACATTGTCCATGTTTATTATTTATACCCTGGGATTATTTCAGCCATCTTCTGTCCTTTCATAGTACCTCATATACTCTTTATGATGCTCATTACCTGTGGGCTTGTTATGTAGTTGTGCAGAATTCATTGCTCCTTCCTAATGGTTCCCTGAATTATGTTATTGTAATTATGGTTTCTCATTCCACTCCTCTATCCAAGGGCAACTGACCCAATGTAGGTCAATCATGCACTCCCTCAGTGAGCAAAATATGGCCATTCCACCTTGGTAAGTAGGTCCTTCCTCCATCACATCCTTCCTTCTATTTCTCCTCTGTGGTGGCATCTTAGCCTTCCATCTCTCTCTCTCTGGTGTGTCAGTGCTCTAGCCTGGTTTCCAGACTCCTATCAGTTCTGCATATCTTCTGATCTATTCAAACATTTCCTTTTCCATAACACATTTGCAGAAATTTATTCTGTTTACATTCAGTAAAACAACTTATCCAGATTTGTATTCTGTGATACAATTTATTCTGTGATTATTTATATTCTTTGTGAAGAACAAGAACTATGGTTTATTCATCTTTATGACTTCTGAAGAACCAAGAACAACTGAAGGTGTGAAATAAATGTTGCATTAAATTTAGTTAGCCATAAAATGTTCTTGGCACTTTTTGGGGGAGGGATATATTGTCTACTTGCATGACTATATTATGGTCTTTAAGTCATAGAATCAGCTGGACCTTGATGAAAACATAATTGAAAAAAACTTTGAAGAAATGGACAGTATTTTCCCTCCAAAAGTGTATGGGAATAAAATTGTTCATATGCCACTTTACTAAGGGTTCCAATCTGTGAAAAATCTATTGGTCTAAAATATTCTAAATCTGCAAGTTGTTATTGATAACAACTAAGTCTCCTCTCTCCTATACGTCTTTTCATGTCTGGGTGTTTGTGTTGATGTTTTTTATCTTCTAGTTAATTGTTTGTTCTTCTAAGGCCCAGGATTGAAATCTATGCTCTACTACTTCTCTACTTACTTTCTGTAAGGATGGACCCCACTCTATATATGAGGATGCTTTTCAAACCTTTATCCAAGGCCTAATTTCTCAGCTGTGCTCAGTTTTACATCTGCTTTTGCTTGTGTGACATGGGAACATCCATATACTGCCACCCCATCAAAGCTAAATCTGGCACAAAGTGAACTCAACTCCTCACCTTTTAAACTGTCACCTTGTCATTTTAGCACATCATTAAAATGAGAATCATCCCCCAGACTTGGAAAATAAGATAGATTTTTGACTTCCTATTTTATTACCCTGCTCATACTGATCAAGTCCACATGAGTTACGTGTTCCCAAAAGTCAGGCTTTTCTTCAACTGGGTTCACCTGTGCACATTTCCAAGGGAGAAATGAAGCAGACAAGTTTAGCACTACGTAATCGAATTAATCTATAGGAGGGAATGAAGTCTGATTCATACAACTGTTTCTCAGTTGTATTTCTGGATCTGAAAATATTTTGCTTTAATTAATTGAGGAAGGAGGAACTCAGGACTAGAATGAATGATCTTCTACCTATAGTCATCATAGTCTTTGAGTTTAGCTTAGTTTTGGTGTTTTGTATCCTACCTATTAAGGACAATAAGATAGGTGAATCCAACAAAGGCAGTAAAATAGCCACAAAACCCTATATGTACAAGTACTAAGAAGGACCATGTAAAAATATAAATACAGATACTTTGGAATCTAGACTTTTTTCTTTATGTATTGTTGTTATTTTATACTGTGTGGGCTGTTATTATATATTTAAATGTGGTTAATATTTTGGCTTTTTTATTATAAATATCTTACCTTTATAAAAGCATTCTCATTTATTAAATGGACTATTTCTTTGATCCCAAATCATCATTAATTCTTAAACTATAAAGTGCTATGCCTTTTAATACAGACCCTTTTTCTAACCTGATAATAACAACTAGGTATAGAGCTAGTGCTCAAGTACACATAGCAGGACCTCGGAGCTCCCTTGTGTCTTAGTCCTTATTTCTACCTGCCTACTTTTTTTTTTGCATATACTCAGAGTCAAGTTCCTGATTTTCCCCAAACCTTTCTTAATTGTATATTCTCTATTCACTCAAATGTGAAAGCATGAGCATGTTTTCAAACCCATTTATCTCAACTCAGTGAGTTGTCCTGTCAGTTCTATTTCTGAGATACCACTTTCATTCATTTTGCTTTTTCTTGTTCCATTGTTACTGTCACTGGTAAGTTTGGGCATTATACATTGTGCCTTCATTATTTAAATAGACTCTTCATTGATCCCTTGAATCCAGTCTCTTCTTCAGACCAGTAACCTTCCAACACTTAACAGATTTTTCTCTCTAAAGCAATATCAGATCACTTTATTTCCTGCTTAACAAAACATTTATGTCTCATTGCTGTTATAATAAAGTTCAAACTTCATAGCATGACATTTATTGTTATGCTCTGAAACCAGTCACCAGTTAAGGGTTGAACTTCATGTAGTATGATTTTTCCTTCTGCTATCAAGATTCTACAACTATATATTTGCTTTGCACCCTTTATCTCTTGCTTCTTACCATAGGGTTCCATTCCCTTTGCCTTTTGGCTAAACTAGTTCTTTCCAAAATATGTACCAGGTTTCCCTGTCTTTGTGGCTTTGTAATACCTCTTCGTTTTTGTTGAAATACTCACTCTTCCACTTTTCTGTGTGAGAAAGTCTATTTATTTTTCCTGACAAAACTAAAATGACAACTTGTTTTGATTCTCCCAGGTGTAATTAAACACTTCTTCCCTCTGTGTTCTTTTAATTATTTTCCTCTACTTATACCAAATAAGTTTAACACTTATTTAATGCCTATTATTCCATTGTGTTGATAAAACATTGTCTGGCCAGAGACAAGTTGTCTCCTTTGCTGACCTCTACCTCTCATTCCCTGTTTCCTGAGGCAACTTCTGTTCATTTTCTAGATCTCAGTCTAAGCACCTCTTCCCATTGGGAAGTTTTCCCTGAGCACCAGGAATATGTTGGCCTTCTTTGAAAAATACTTGTCCTAATATGAACATCTCCTTCATGGTAAATTATGTGTAATTGTTTAATTCATTATCTGTAAATTGTCTATTTTATTGCAGTATTCCCTATAATTGGTCCAATGTTTAACATATGATAATAAATATTTACTCAATGATTGAATGAATTTAATTCTATTTTGTTCACTTTTGTAGCTACAACAGGACCAAATCATATGCATTTGATAGATTTAATATGCAACAAATAGATGAAGTGTAATATACAGATCCTCTTCCATTTAGATGGATTTACATCTAATAAACTCATTGTAAGTAAAAAATGAGTAGAAAATGCATTTAGTAACTAATAAATGTGTTATAAAGTCAAAACAATTTATGTCAAATAATCAATCATAAGCCCAGATGTTTCTTGTGTTATCATGGGGTTATGTACTGGTAAACTCACCGTAAAGTCATAAAACAGAATTGAATACTGTAAGAAATCACATCTAAACTGAGCACTTGATAATATTTGTTGAATGACTGAAGAAGCAAATGGACAAACAAAGACCTCCATGGGGTGTAATGACAATGGTGGGCTGAGAATGAGAAGGCCTCCGAGTGGTTGTAACACACTTTTCCTGCAGGACTTGGAGTAATGTGCCCAGCCACTCTTTATCGAGTAGTAAATCTTGTAATATTTGCTGGTAAGAAAAAAAAAAAAAGAAGCAAAACACAAAGGCAAGGGGAGGGACTTCATAATGCTACAGTTTCTAGATTTAGAGAAAATATGTGCAGAGAATGTCTCCACAAACTGCTCAGCCCTGTAGAGTTAGGGAGAAAGCTTTTCCCTATCTGTGTTGAAAAAAGAGTATTAGATTCAGGAAGTTCAGAGAGTTGCATTTTCTTTCCTCTGGAAAGTACAAATCGCCTACTGGATATAACCGCTTTCTCCTTTACCAACACAAGACCGTAGATTTCTTCATCACAAGGGTCCCTGTCCCCCAACATTGAAGATTGTAAAGGTTTAAGTAGAGATTTTAATCTCATACCAAAACTGTGATACTACTCTGTATATTTCATAACCTAAGAGTTTACATACTTCTTAACCTAAGGTCCATATATCTTAAATATGTACAAAAATCCATGTATTACCAATACTACAAGGGTTTAAGAAACTCCCTAAAACTCAAGGGAAATTGTTTCATTTATATTTTTCTGGGGTAAAATTATCACAGTTTAAAAATGAGGCTTTCAAGTGTGTTAAAAGACTTACCCTACCAACTAGTCTCCTTATCAAGATATGAAAATGTCAAAGAAATTGGAAAAAAATCCCAAATATTGGAGAGTGAGCTTAACAATAATAACAAAAGTGAAATTAGAGGAATTTGAAAAGGCATAAAAATGGTAAGAAAAAATCAGCCCTGGATTCAGTCCATATTTGATCTTAATTTATACCCTCTAACAATCTCTGTGATTGGATTTTGCAGCCCAAAGAAAATCAGCAAAATCATATAAGAAGGGTGGCTATCTTGCTCTTTTGTGATGCTATAATGAAAACAACTGAGACTGGGTAAATTCTGAAGAACAGAAATTTATCTCTCACAGTTCAAGGTCAACTCCAAGATCAAGGTGCCAGTAAATTAGTCTGTCTGGTGGGGCTGCTCTCAGCTTCCAAGATGGTGCCATGTGCTGAATCTTTCAGAGGGGAGGATCACTGTGTCCTTACATGGCAGAAAGCAGAAGGCCAAATGCTGCCTGAAGCCTCTTATAGAGGCCTTAATCCCACTTATGAAGTAGGAACCCTCATGGCCTAATCACTTCTTTACACTATTATGTTGATGACACCTAAATTTTGAAGGGGACACATTCAAGTCATATCAACCCTGGCCATCCAAAGGATATGTGTCCTTCTCACATACAAAATACATATGTTCTATCCCAATATCTCCAATCATTCCAGCATCAATTCAAAAGGCTAAGGTCAAGCCTCATCTAGATATCATTAAATTAGATGTGAGTGAGACCCAGTGGTGTGGTTCATTCTGAGGCAATTTGCTTTCCAGATTTGAACCTGTGAAATCAAACACTCTATGTGCTTCTGAAGTTCATTGGTGAGACAAGAACACAAGTTAGATTTTTCCCCATCATAAAAGGGATAAAAAGAAACAAAGAAAGGTGTCATGAGCACCATGTAAGTCTAAAACCAAACAGAGCAAATGATATTAAATATTAAGGAGTGAGAATAATCTTTAACTGGTTGTTTTCCTTTCAGACATACCAAGGCAGGGGTTGGAGACCCCAAGACATTGGGGGATGTCACCTCATGATTTTTCTGGGTGTATCCCACACTATAGCTCTGATATAATAGAGCGAGGTGCTTTACCAGGCTGGCACTGTAACCTGTGATCTGGGGTTGTGGGGACATCCCTGCCCCTATGACTCTAACAGACACTGTCCCAGAGGGCTCTTTTTGGTGCCCCTACTTCTACCATAGTTCTCTTTTGGGGCCCCAGGGCCCTCTGCAATATCCTCTGAAATCTAGGCGGAGATAACCATGCCTCCCCAGGTCATGCACCCTGGCACCTGCAGATTAGCTCCACATGGGTGTTGCCAAGGTTTATGGCCTACAGTTATCAGAGTAGTGTGCCAAGCCACAACTGGAGCCACTTGAACCAGAGTTGGGAGGCTAAAGAGTGCTGCACCAGAAATCACGGAGCAGAGACTTGAGGTGATCTCAGGCAATGAGTTCAGAGGCCTCAGGGTGCCTTGGGCCCCTCCTTCAAAACTGTCCTGCGCTCCAGGTCTTGGAGCTTGAGAGGACAACCTTGGAGATCTCTGAATTGCCTCTGGGGTCATTCTTTTATTGCGTTGATCAATAGTATCTGGCTTCCTCCTACCAACTAGTCTCCTTATCAAATAGTTGCTTAACCAAGTCCTAGACTTCTCCTCCTCAGCACATATTTTTATCCTTTACATGATCACTCAATTTTCCAAATCTTTCTGTTTTGCTTCTTTCTTGATAGCAAAGTCTGTCTTTAAATCATTTCTTTCTTCTTGCATTTACAGGCATTTAAAGAAGACAACATTGCTGAAAACATTGCTGCTTTGAGATTTCTTCCACCAAATAGCCTAATTTATAGCTCCTGAGTCCTGTCTTCCACAAAGTCCCAGGATATGAACATAAAAGTTCTTTGCCAATCTATAAAAAGGTTGACCTTTTCTCCAGTTTCCAATATCTTGTTTCTCTTTTTCAGGTCTGAGATATCATCAGAATAATCTTTGTCGTCATGAGCACTTAAGTGACCTGGATGCAAGAGACCTCCTCTAGAGCTGGCACCAGAATGACTCTCAGTACTGCACTCAGGGCCATACAGTAGTTCCCAGAATCCACTCCAAAACTGTTTCAGCTTCTACCCATCACCCAATTTCAAAGCCACTTCCACATTTTGTTGAGGGCCACAGCCTAGTCGGGATGACGCATGGCATTTTTGCCAGAAGTAGTGGTTGAGAGGTGATGCCAGCGAGTTCTCGCGGAGTTCCAGTTGAGCTCTCGCTGGGATTCCCGGAGAGTTCCCATTGGTTGGGGAAGTGCTGGAGGAGGGATATTTCCTGCTGCTGGGTCCTGGAGGAGCCGTGTGGCGGTTGACAGATTTCCCTGGAGTGTGTGTGGAGTGTGCTGGTAGAGTTCAGAAATAAAGTTTGTTCCTGCTTCAGTGGCTCCTGATTTGTGCCCAGCCAGATTGCGGCAACATTTTTGGGTATTTGTTATGGTAATACACCCTGCTGTTTTAGTCAGTTTTGTTTTTGTTGTTGTTGTTGCTATGACTAGAGGACCTGACCAGAACAATTTTAGGGGAGGAAAAGTTTATTTGAAGGCTCATAGTTTCAGAGGTCTCCATCCATAGACAGCCTGCTCCATTCCTCATGTCTCCAGGTGAGACAAGTACAACATGATGGAAAAGGGGGCAGAGGGGACCAGCTTTCCTGGTGATCAGGGAGCAGAGAGAGAAAGAGTCTCCAGTCTCGAGATATAAAATATACCCCCCTATAAACATGCCCACAACGAACAGTTTCCTCCAGCTATACCCCACCTGTTCCCAGTTATCACTAAGTAATCCCATTAGGGATTAATTCACTAATTAGCTTAAGGCTATCATGCATTATCTCACACTTGAGCTTTTGGGGAACACCTCACATCCAAACCACAATACCTCCTCTCAGAGTCAATTTCTGCCTTAATCATTTTTGTGCTGCTGTAACAAAAGTATCTGAAACTGGGTAATTGAAAAAGAACAGAAATGGATTTCTCACAGTTCCAGAAATGGGAACATCCTAGATCAAGGTGTCAGAAAGTTTGGTTGTGCAGTGAGAGCTATTCTATGCTATTTTACAGTTTTTTAAAAATGTTATTTCCCATGTAATTTGAAAGTTATTTAGTAGTATTTTTAGAATTTCCTGGTAGAAGAGGCTTTAGAAAATAGTTTATTTATTTCTAGTTTGATTGAATCATTGTCAGCCTTCAGAGGGGAGAAACACTGTCCTCACATGGCAGAAGGCAGAAAGGCAAAGCTCTTTGATGCTGAGTAAAACCTCTGCTGGTAGTATGGATCAGGTTTGTCCCCCTAGGGCTTATGGGTGAAAAGCCTGGTCCCCAGTATGGTCTTATTAAGAAGTGGAGGAGCCTTTATAAGAGTGGGGGGTCAAGTGGAAAGTGATCAGATCACTGGGTGTCCCTTGCAAGGAATTAATGCTGTTCTTTTGAATGAGTTCCCATGAAAGTAAGTTGCTATAAGACAGCAAGTTTGACTTCTAATCTTAGATTTCCCTTTTCACTATGTGATCCCTCCCTCTTACAGGTGCTCCCCAAAGATCCTCACTAGCCAAAGACCCTCAGTAGAGCCAGTAGATATCAGTGTGATGCTTTTGGACTTCCAAAATATGAGCTAAATTAGCCTCTTATCTTTTAAACACATCTAGCCTCAGATATTTTTGTTATAGTAACAGAAAATGGAGTAGTATTCATTCCCGATCAATTCATAAGGGAGGAGACCTTATGGCTCAATCACCTCTTTTATTATTATTATCATTATTTTGTTTTTATTAGAGCATTAAAGTTATACATAGTAGCTGGGTTTATCCCAAGAAAATCATTCCTGCATGGAATCTGACCAACAGTATTTCAGTCACCATTCTTCCCTTCCTCTCTACTTCTTACCCCACTTCCACTCCATTGATCCTTCTCTTGCTCATCCACACACACCTATAAGTGATTTTCCCTGTGGTGTATTTATATATGTACATAATGAGTTATTAAATTAATTCCACATTTTTCTCTTTTCCTATCTGTCCTCCTTATCTTCTTGTTCTTCTCCATTATCTTATATCTTCATAATATTTGATCTCCTCTTTCCTTTCCTTATTTTTCTTTAGCTTCCACATATTAGAGAAAACATTTTGATCCTTGATTTTCTGAGTCTGGCATGATGTTCTCCATTTCCATCCACTTACTGAAAAATACTATAATGTCATTCTTCTTTATGGCTAAGTAAATCTCCAATGTATATATTTACCATATTTTCTTAATACATTCCTCTGTTGATGGGCATCTCTGCTGTCAATCACCTCTTAAAAGGCCTACCTTTTAGAACCATCACATTGTTAATAGCTAAATTTTGGAAGAGACACATTCAAACCATAGCAGTGATCTTTTAAATAGCTTATGAAAAATAACAACCCTCATAGCTAACAAAAAGAATTGGAGGAAAATATAAACAAGTAGAAAGGATATATTAATACAAAAGCCATAACAGACCCTAACTATTTTAAAGTATGAATTCACACTAGCATAGCTGTGATTGGTTATGTTAAGAGAAAGGAATGACTTCAGAAAAGAATTAATTGCTTTGACAGTAGTTTTAAAATGAAATGGAGACTTAAAATCGCAATGAGATTTCACTTTAATAATGTATATAGCCTTGTTAATAAATCCCTCATTTATTAACAAGGCTATATACATGCAACATTTCTACCTATATGTGTATGTATATATTTATGGCATATATATTGTATATAAAAATATAACAAAATTAAAAAGTCAATATTGGGAGTATATGATTTTTTTTCAAGTCGTGTATTTATTATTCAATTTTAGAAACTTGCTTCAAATTAGTATTTGACACTATTGTGGGAACATACCTGTTTTCAAATTTAAGGAATATCCATTATTTTCTGTTTTCTTGAGTTTTAAATCATGAATTGTGTTGAATTTTTTCTGGTGCCTTCTTTTCTCTGGAGGTTACCTACTTTTTTTTTTTAAATTCTAGTCTCTAAAATATAGTGAATGACATGATGGGTTTCTTGGTATTAAAACATTTTAATTCATTGAATAAGCATATATAAATTATTTTAAAGCATATACTATTGAATTCTCTTTGCTAATATTGTACTTAAAATTTTGTCATCACTCTTCATAAGTGAGATTCATTTCTATTTTTCATTTTTTGTTATGTGCTCTCTCACAAAATACGATTGCACTTGCTTTATAAGATGAATTGGAAATCTTTTTCTACTCTGGCTATTTAGGGGTGGTGCCAATTTCACATTGAGGCCATCCGAGTCTGCTATATATCACAGAGAAAGCTCAATCTTTCTTTCTCTTTTCTACCATAATTAGTTCTTTTTTACTTCATGCTTCCACTGGAGATAATTTTGATGAGTTGTATTTTTCTACAAAGTATTGATTTCATGTAATCCTCAATGTGTTATGATTTTTAGACTTTAATTGTTTTGTTATTTTCAGTTTTGTATATTTGTGCTTTCTTCCTACTTTCAGGATTAGACAATGATTTTTCTAATTTATTGATATTTTTATCTTTGATTTTCTTTTTTTGTTTTCTAACTCATTTTCTTCTTTCATCTTTATTAATTCCTTTATTTTGCTTTCTTTTGATTTACTTTGTTGTTCTTCCTTCTTTTTATTTAATTAGTTTTTATGCTGTGCTGAGGATGGAACCCAGTGCCTCACACATGCTAGGCAAGCCCTCTGCCATTGGGCTATAGCCTCAGCCCCTTTCTTGTTTCTTGATTTGCTGTTAACCCATGTATTGTTATTGATATGGGTATTTGATGCTGTGTGTTGTTCTCCGGTAACTGCTTTAGTTCTAGTCCATAGATTTGAAATGTTTATTATCATTATTTTGAAGCTGTTCTACAACTTTATATTATTTCTCTTGTAACCTAAAAGTTACTTGGTAGTACTTTAAAAATTTTCAGATAGAAGGACTTTTGTTTTTAAGTTATTAATTTCTATTTTAATTGAATTATTGTCAGAGGGTTTTCTTTTTTGATACCATTTATTATCTTTGAAACACAAATTTTATTTTGAGACCTACAATATAGTCAATTAATGTAAACATTCTCTTTGCATTTGGAAGAAAAAGATCTATTCTCTATTACTGGGCTGAATTCAATGAATATCTATGAGATTTACCCTAATGATTGCATCATTTAAGTCTTCAATATTAATACTAATTTTTTTGTCCATTTTATTGGTCTTAGTTTGAGAGAGGGGTGTTAAATTTTCATATTATTACTGTGTTCTTCCTAAATTTTCTAGGTGTTGGTTTATGAAAATTGCTGCTGCATTATTTGGTGGATAAATATTAATTACTGTTTTTTCTTTATTATGAATTGTGGTTCTTAGCAAAGTGTTCTTTTTGCTTCTATTAGTTGTTTAAGCTCTCGGTTTACCTTGTCAGACACCAATATTATAATCCCTGATTTTTGAAATTTTATATTTGTCTGAAATATCTTCAGTCATCCCTTATACTCAAAATTTTTGAATCTTTTTTAGAAATTCAGTCATGGCTCTTCTGTAGGGAGTAGTGTTTGATATACTTTGTTATCAATTTTAAAATGTATTTCTAAGCCTACGTGGGTTAAGCATCTCTGTTTTTATTGTTCTGATTGCATAAATGACTTTAGTTGTGTCATTTGGCTTTAATGTCTGAATGTATACATGTTTTCATAAATATTCTTTCAAATATAGATTATTATACTTGTGTTGATCTTTTGGTATTTAGGGAAGTTTATGCTTTTTGTTTTAATGGCTACCTTACTATTACTATCTTCATATAATATTTCTCTTTAACTCTTTCTACCTTTTTCTGGCTATTGTCTATTGGTTCACTCCTATCAACAAAATTGAAATAACTAATCGCTTCTTCACTTCCTCTTATTTCCTACCTCCCAACATTTAAAATTCTTTCCTTAATTTAAAAATTAATTGTATTACACCTGTATATTTATAAGTATTTGGCCATTACACACAATAATATCGCCTATGTAAACATTTATACACATATATAATTTAATTAATATATCTAAGCATCTCACCGTATATCTATAGGTATACACACACTTACATGTACGTATATACATTTCAAAAATATATATTTGTTACTGACCATCAGGTTAGTGAGTTATCTAAATCCTGTTCTCTAATAGATTCCTCAGGAAGGGCTTGTGAAAAAAAAATTTTAGAATTCTTAAATATTTGTAATAGTTTGCCTGTGGCCTTTGTACTTGTGTTCACTTTGGCAAGATAGAAGATCTTTGCTTATATTTTGTTTCCTTGTGTATCTTAAATATGCTAGTCCATTGTTTTGAAAAGTTTAATGATAAGACAATTTTATTTCTCTTATGTATGAGTTGGTCTTTTCTGCCTGGTTAACTAAACTTTTGGTTGTTGTTTTTCCATTAAAGAGCAATACTTAGAGGAATATGGCTTGGTACTTGGTACTTACTTAGTACTTGGTACTTACTAATATTAGGGGTAATTTTTTTCCACTTAATCATTATGACTTTTTAAATATGTAGTTTCAAGTTTTATTTAATTCCACATTTTTAAACTTATTGATGTTAGTATTCTTTTTCAGGGAACAATTTATATTGGATTTGTAAGCTATTTTTATGGCTTTCACTGACTCTTGAATAATTTTATTTATGTCTTTATTTCTATTTTTGTTTTTTGAATTTTCCTTTTTGGTCTTCTATTTCTCTTGAAGTATTATATGTCATTTTTATTCTCCTGTGTTCCTTCTGTTTTATTGTTCATTTCTTAAATTGCTCTTACATTTCCAACTTTCCTAGAGTTCTGTGACTTCTTTTTGAAAAACTCATTTTCTCAAAACTCTTCAAATCTGAGTTTTTCTAATTCTGATTTATTTTCATAAATGTTCTTTCATGTATTCTTTGTAATATTTCTTTTTTAAAGCTCACTTTAATACACACACACATATTGTCTGTTTAGGAGGGCCATGTATTTTGCCATGTTTTTAATTAATGATATGCTACTTTTCATCTTTCTTATAACTTTGAGAATTTATCACAATATTTCTTATTATTCTTTTTAAAGTGAATTTATTATTATTATTATTATTATTATTATTATTATTGCTGGGGATTGAACCCAGTGCCTTGTGCATGCAAGGCAAGAACTCTACCAACTGAGCTATATCCCCAGCCCTTAAAGTAAATTAAATTTTCCTTGGGCTGGGGTTGTGGCTCAGTGGTAGAGCACTTGCCTAGCACGCATGAGGCACTGGGTTCGATGCCTGGCACCAAAATAAAAATAAACAAATAAAATAAAGGTATTGTGTCCATCTACAACTAAAAAATTAAAGAAAATAAATGTTTTCTAAAAAGAGTAGAACAGGCTAATGTTCCTAGGTACATGTTTCCAAAACTTCCTCTTTACTTATTCTAGACTCCTTTCCTTACTTTTATTTGTATATTTCTATTTTTTGGTCTCTCTTGTGGATGTTGTTGTAGGTTTTTTATTTTTCTCTTCTAGGTTTTATAGTGAATTATAGAAGACTCCAAAAAGTTTACAGATAATGCATCTTCACAAAATTTTGTTTTCCTTTTGTTTTAAAAATTTTGATCAATTTTATTTTATTTTTCCATTAAAAATATTTCAAAACTGATATGCTTCACTAAGTACATTATGCCATTTAGTGTTATTGATTTTATTACATGAAAATATTTTATTTAAGATGTTTTTCAGATTTCAAGTGTTGGCTTGTTCAAAACCCATACATTTTATTTTTTAAACCCTTATGAGAGTTGTTTTCACTTATGAACTATTATTTGTTCCTAATCATTTATTAAATTTTGTGCCAGAGGATAGAATTCATTCCTAGTAATTTCTAATCTTTTCTGTTTCCATAACATCATCTAATTAGGATAATAAAATTTAGTTATCTTTTCCCCTTTGCTCTTTATTCTCATCATTGGTGCAAGGTCTATTTATAAATTACTTTGAGTAGTTACGCCTTTTGATGCTCTACTTCTGTTTTTTTTTTTTTTTTTTGTCTTTCCTCCTTCCTTTTTAAGAAGCCGGTAAACTTTGTTATTTGAACATCATTAAATCCCAGAACTTTCTGGTTTTATTTATCTTTTTTCATCAAGGGTATTTTTAAACGTGATTTCCACGTGTATCATATGTCTGAATTTTTTTTCTTTCTCTTTTCCTCTTTTTTTTACAGTGCTAGGGATCAAACCCTGGGGCTCCTGCATGCTTAGTAAATGCTCTACCACCTACTTCCACCCCTAGCCTATATGTCTACATTTTTACTTCTGTAAATATCTTTATTGCACATTCACTTAAATATAGTTTGACTACTTCAAAATAATTTTCCTTCAATGCTTTTATGTAATCACTCATGCTGTTGAACAGTTGAAGTTCTTATTATTTTTTTGTTGGTTATTCTTTCTTTGTGGTTACAATATTTTCAATCTTTTTATATTATTAACTGGAATTCTTCCATTTTTTTATATTTCCTCTCATTTCATCCTTTTCTGTTGACTTCTAGAATATTTCTTCAATCATATTGTTTAGCTCTTGCTAGTCATTCCCTGTCATTTTTTATTATTTATTTCAACCATTGAATGTTTGAACTTAAAATTTTTTTCTTTATTATTCTTCAGCATTTACAAAATCTCTTCTTTAATCTATTTGAGGGGTTTACTTTGATTATTTCACGTTTCACTGTTCATTTTCAAAAATACTACCTGATGTGGTTTATGTTTTGTTTGTCATCTGCCTCTATTTGAAATTCTTCCCATTAAGTGGCTAATTACTTCACTTGTTTTTTCATCTTATCCTGGAGATATCAGAATCTGGACTGGTCATGTGTATCATGGGTCCACAGTCATCTGGTAGGTTTAATGAGAGATGAGGGACTGTGTCTTATAGAAAGACCCCAAGGTCCACAAGGTGTTCACATCAATATTTGATGTCATTCTACCAAGTCACTTCTCAGATAGGGATTCTACCTTAATCTCTTTGAAAGAAGTATCCCTGGGAATAGACCAGCATCTTAGTTTAAAAACTCATAGTCATTCAAGATTTAGAGTGATAGAAGTGAATAAGTAAGTTTCTGACCAACAGGTAAAATCTATTCTTGTCTATATCAGGCCTCAGCAATTCTTTTTCTTCTTAAATATTACCCAGTCTACCCTGAGTAGTTGAATCTTTTTAAAAATTGATTTCTACCTTGCAGTCATGATGGTAATTGTAGCGCAGCAACTCTCTCAAGGACAGATAGGAGAGAGCCAAGAATAGAGTTTAAAAATTAGTCAACATCCTATCCTTCTTCTAATACATTTTTATCCCCCTAATACCATGCTGTCTCCTCTCTCTCTCTCTCTCTCCCTTCCTTCCTTCTTCTTCTTCTTCTTCTTCTTCTTCTTCTTCTTCTTCTTCTTCTTCTCTCTCTCTCTCTCTCTCTCTCTCTCTCTCTCTCACACACACACACACATTATTAGGTTCTACAGAAAAAGAGAATCAATAGCATGTGTGAATAGATAGATAAAGAAATTTATTCTAAAAACTTGACTCATGACATTATGGAAGCTGACAAGTCTTAAGAGCTATAGGGGGAGCTGGCAAGTTGAGCGCCAGGCAGTCAGTGCATAGTTCCATCTGAAGGTCTGAGGACCAGGAAAACCAGCAGTGGAGTTATAGTCCATAGACCAGCAGGCTTGAGAATGAAGAAGAGCCAATGTCTCAGTTCAAGTTTGAAGGCAAGAAAGCCTATGTCTCAATTTAAAGTCAGTGTCAGAAGACTTCTCTTACCCTGGAGATTTTGTTCTGTTTAGGCCTCCAAATGATTGGATGAGACCCACCCACATCAGGGAGGGCAATCTACTTTATTCAATATCTACAGATTTAAATGTTAATTACATCCAAAAACACTTTACAGAAATATCTAGAATAACATTTGAGCAAATATCTGGACATTCTGAGGTTCAGTCAAGTTGACACATAAAATTACTATCTCACACACACACACACACACACACACACACACACACATATCCTAGTCTGAGTCAGTCTTCAGTGTTCTCTAAGGCATTCATTTAGGTCCAATGTTGCTTTCCTATATTTATGTTTCTATTCCTCTTTTCTAATACCTGCAGGGTTGATTTTGAAAGATGAAGCCAAGAGACTATACTAAAACTTCCTGCCTTATCAGAAGGAATAAGTCTATTTACACACCTGGACTTTTTAAAATGTATCAATAACTTTCTCCTATATCTGAGAAAATCGCTATTCTTCTCCCAAACTCATTTTACTTTGTTGACCCCTTTTCCTCCATCCCTATTATATTGCACATTACACTGGCCAGTTAAGAAGCTATATCTCATATGTATGTTAGCATGAACTTATTTCCACTCTACCTGGACCAGTAAGAATATTCCGCATAGAGGGACAGAGAAATATTTATGGATGAATAGAGAAATGAGTGAACAATGAATAGATGAATGAAATGATCATTGAGATCAAATCTTTAGTGCAAAGAAACACATTTTATGAATGGTGCTAGAAAGTCATGTAGTTGAGTTGTAAAACATAAAATACTTCCTGGGTTTAAAACACAAGATTGAACAATGGAAATTGCTGGTTCTTGTGATCACTGTTGCATCTCATTGTAGTTCCAAGTAAATCTTATTTATTTCAAATTGTGTGTATGTCTTTCTGTGTATGTGTCTGTTCAACTTTTATCATGCCTCAACTGGATTTGGTTAGTGTCTGTGTGAGGGATGCTAGGAAAGACTCCTAAGAAATTATTCTGTGACTTGTTAAGTCCCTGGATGATTCAAAGAATCATTGTCACCTTATTGAGTAGCCTTTCTTTCTCTTTTGTCATCTACCTCCTGGGCTGTCTTTCTCCTCTCTTTTTTATTTTTCTAGTTGAAAAGAGTGGGAGTTCTGAATTGGTTTTTGGAACATTCAGTCCTCTTTGGGGAATTAGCCAACATTCTTGACTTCCAAGAACTTAGAGTAAAACGATTTGACAGAATGCAAATTTAGCCCTACTTTGATAGCTTCTGCTCTGTGTTTTTCTCATAAGCACAGATCACATTTGATATTAGTTTGGTTTAGAAACAATTGTCTTATGAAATTGGAAGAACATAAGCTATGAAAGTTTGAGAAGTGACAAACTTAGCTTTCTTAACTTGGCATTATTTATTTCTGAACTTACCTGAGATCCTCTTTTAAATATTCGAATAACAGTATATCTATCTTTTTTATCAGTAAGTTTGCTTTTTACAATATTTATTGAGCACCTACTATATGCCAATCTACCAGGCACTATTCTTGGACCTGGAGAAATAGTTAACATACTAACATTTAATAGCACACTCCTGTTATTTATCCTTAATTAATTTTATTCATTTGTCCCAATTGCACACGAATAGTAATAACAGACAAGAATAAATACAAATCAATGCATTTTTGAAATAGCCTGGGTAAATTCATAAATTATTGTTTATAATTTCACCCTACAGCAACACTTTTGCAGTATAAGTTTGTTGCATTTTGTAATTCCAGGGAAAAACATATCTACAAAAACATTTGTCCACCAAATTTGGCATTCTAAATTTTATTTTCTTTACTTTTTTACAGCGCTTTTCACTCAATGGAAACTCAAAAAAACATAGCTAAAATAAATATTGCTTCAGTTAAATTTTGCTATTGAATTTTGATTTATTTATGTTACAACACATGCATCAAATGAGTATCTTGTTCCTCACTATTCTGATATTCATATAAGAGAATTTTTATCCATTCAACATTCAACAAATATTTATTTATTCATTCTTTCTTACATGCTGAATTCTGGAGATAGGATAATAAGAAGATAAGACATGTCATCAAATCAGAGCTATAATTCTAAAAGTTGGGAAAAGAGTTGTAACTTGAGACCTCGAAGAAGATTGTTTAAGCAACTAACCACTTAGGCTCAAATGTGGAAAATTAAAAATTATACATGATTGTGTTGTTTATTACTTCATCAGAAGATGTAGAAGCAGCTGTTGAGTTTGTGCTTATTGCATTATTACTTCACACACTACTCTGGGGATATTTTATGGTAGATACGAGTTTTCAATAGCTTTCAGTAGCCCCTGAGTCATAAGATCTCTGTAGGAAAACCCAAAAAGAAAAAGCACGTGTGATATCTTTGAAAGAAGTTATTTCCACAGTAATTCAACTATGTGTATATGTGTACACACACACACACATGCACACACATACATGGCAGGTTTTTGAAATTGACTTATTGCTTGGCTGTATTAAAATTATTAGAACACTTAATCCATTCACTGCAAAGATCAACAAGGTGGAAACAACCTCTTTCAGCAAGAAGGAATTTTTAATAGAAGTAGCTATTTGCTTTTCTTGAGATTTGCACTGAAGAAATAATAACAAATAAGAAGAACTCAATCAAATATTTACCCAGTGTTTACAACATAAAAAGCTTCCTGGTAGATGTTGCAAGTGCTGAAGTGGACCACAGGGGAGGCCCTGTCCTCAAGCATTTTGCATTCTAGGTAGGCAAGCTAAGATCTGTTAGTGTGCTACATTCAGAGGAGGCTTTCCAGAAGGACTAAATGAAGGAAGTGAAACAAGTTGCCCTTAAAGGACAGCAGTTCTCATTCTCGGTTCATTGAGAGAAAGAAATACGCTGCACATGGCTTTCTGTCTCTGTGTTCCACACAACAGTGCTTTTCACTCAATGGAAACTCAAAAAACATTTTTTTGAGAACATCTGAACCCATATATAACGCAAAAGAAGGTCTTTCAGAAACAAAAATGTGAACAGAGAATGAATAATGATGATCATAGTAATTGTTACGGCAGTTAACGTGTATTAGGTACTGTTTTACAGCGTTCAGAGGTACCCATCTAATTTTCACAGTAACTTTACTGACACAATTGCTATCATTATGTTTGTATTACACAAAAGAGAAAACCAAGGCATAAAAAAGTTCAGCAACTTGTCATGCAGCTCAAGAGTGTTGAGGCAGGCCCCTGACCCCAGAAGTCCGGCTGCCATATCTGTGCTTTTCACCAGTACACAATACTGCTTGTCAAAGCACCATGTATGGGTGATCTGAAGAACCGTATGACATGCTCACTAACTTCAAAGAGCTTAGAATCTAAACAGAACATTTGAAAATTTCAGTGCATTTAAACAGCTAAATCACAATAATTACAGTAAAGTTAAAGCTGTTGCAAATAACTTAAAATAAGGAGCAATGGCATAAATGGATCAATTAGAGAAAGAGGAGACTATTAAACCTGGAGTCCTCTGGGAAGGGTTCCTGGAGGAAGAGGAACTTAGATTAGTCCTGGGAAACTAGTCCAGTTAGAAAGAACGTATATCCCAGAGAGAACACATGTCATGAATTGTAGAGTGACTCTAATCTGGAGAAAAGGTATAGGCGAGATTGCCTGAAATGATGGCTCTTGACTCGTGAGGGCTAAACAATGGTCAACAACAAACAAACAAAAAACCAAAGCCTATGGTAGAGGTGCCGAGGGGCAAGATGACTTAGCCCCTGTTGATCCTTCAGGTCTGGTGGCTTTTGGATCTTTGGCAAAACAGGGACTTCTGCACCCTGGGGTCTGTGGCTTTCAGAAATTCTTCCCTGAACAAGCCCCGTGGGCCACAGTCTTATCATTGCCATGAATGTTGGCAGAAGTTGTTTTTCCAGTTCTTTGTACTCTGGAGACCTGAGACTTGTTCTCAGCCTGAGGGAAAGAGCTTTGTCTTCCTTTGGGTCATTCTCAAAGGCAAACCACCCTCTTCTCTCCCTGTCCAGGCACTTTGCAAGATGGCTTCCAAAAATTTAGGTATTTCTAAAAGAGAGGGAAGACACCTTTCATTCTGTTTCACACATGCTCTGAGGCAAGGGATCACAAAGACTGGAAAAGACAAGCAAGGGCGGAAAGAGAAAGTGAAATTTAGAATAAACAAATTAATCCCTAGCAGGTGTATTTGTCCATGTTTCATTATCAGGTGACTCATTGGTAGTTTATCAGATAAAATGTCAAAAACCTAGATAATTTCAAGTATCTTTGGGTGTCTTTCTTTTGAGTCTCAGGTTGTCCTCCTAGTGTTCACATTGTTTTAAGAATAGTTGACATGTCCCAGCTTACCTCTGTAAGAAAGAAAAAAAAACATTAAAAGCTTTTACCTGCTTTTGGAAGACAGAATTATGCTAAATATAGCACAATATTCCACAGCTTGTAAAATCAACCAGGTAGCAGAAACCTGACGGTGTCCTCAAAAGAAATATGGCAAGAAAAGAACACTGTCTGCTTTAATCAAGCCTGCCATTTCCCCTGGAATTTCACTGAAATGGCTGGACGTGTGCATTCCACATCCTGGCTGGTGTTAATATAGTTTTCTATAAAAAGAGAGGAAGACAAAAAGAAAGGCAAAATGTGCCCTGCAATGGAAAATGTGATCTTCAGCCACTGGGATAAAATTACATGGACAGTGGGGAGTTATTTTCTTCTTCCAAGAACAATGTTTGATGTTGGAACTAGACTCTGGTGATGATAAAAGAGAGGGAAGACACTTGGGAGATAAATCTGATTGAAATTTAGAAAAGGGGTATTAGAGGTTGCTTAGCAGGTTGACTTTAGGGGTTAGCAGATGAAGAAAGGCTACACTTTGCCTTGTCTATCAGTCCCGTCTTTGTTGGACAGAGATACTGTAGCCTATTCCCCATGGTTGCACGTAACAAAAGAAATTTGAATTCTGACATAATTATTCGTTATAAATACTGTGACATTTTAATATCTAGAGAATGTTTAAATCTTGTCTAGTTTCTGCTTCTTTTCCTTCTTTATGTTGATTTCTACATCTCTTCCTATTTATCTCTTCTGTGCATCACGCATATTTCACTATGAACTCGATTTTGTGGGTGAAAGGCCACAACTAACCGTTTGCATGCCTTATCTCTGCCCTAGAGAGTGGTGTCTCACAAATGAGCTAGCTGCACCTACTGTACATAAAACAGCAACATCACTTTGATCTCTCCTTAATGTGCTAGGTTTAGATTACTTTGTGAGCAAAAGGGGTGAGAGGTGGCAGGATACTATTTTAACTAACTACTGGGGGCAGTATTTATTCATGGCGCAGGATTTTAATGGGAAAGATGGAACATGAAAGCCTGTCAAATGTACTGCTCAAAGAGTCTGACAACACAGAATATTTTTTATAGATGAAACGTGAGGAATCTCCAACTTCTTAGTGTAATATAAATTGTATGGAGAAAGTAAGACATGTAAAAAAGCCAGATAGAAAGCTATCTGTATTCTGTTATGACTGTATGGAACCCTGCCACAAGACCAGATGACTATCTCAGAGTTGCATTTATTAGATACTAAGTATGACATGGTGAACAACAAAAATATATACTTTGAGAAAGATTTTCATCACACAATTAATGTAATTTTTTTTTATTAAGAACTAAGTGTGTTAGAAAGTGTCTTCCAATATGGTAACAGGAGAGAAACTCAGAAGGAAATATACAAAGAACATATTCTTCATGTTTGGAAGAGTTGCTTTATCTTTTACTTCCTAACAGACTCTAAATCCTATTATGTTTAATTCAGAAATTGCTTGAAAATTTCTGCCTTTGACTTTAGTAAGTCACTCACAAAAAGTGGGTTCATTTTTTTCTGACTTGCTACAGCCTTGCCCCCAGAGTGAATCTCAACCCTCCTTTCTGTCCCCAAACACTGGTGGGTATCTGATATACTTTAGACACAGTGGCTATCTATGGCAACATTTCTCAAGATGGAGAGGTAGAAGGTATAAGAGAACTTCTGCAATAATTTGTATTTTAGAGAATTCTCCAGGATGATTTTGATTTCTGACTTGTGTCTAGGAATCATTTGTGTTAAATTATTTAGCCCTTTGTAATATGGCTATGACTCACTGCATTAATTACCTCAGCATCTGTGAATTGCACTTACATTTTATGAATTTCATATTTTGATACATTATTTCATCACTGGAATATCAAATTCCTTCCTCCCTTATAATCTCCCTCCCTGGAATACTTCTACTTCCTTTTAAATTCCAAGCACAAAACTGATCCTCCAGTAAAGTTTCTCCATCAGTCCTCCCCAAAGATATGATTGTTCTTACTTTAGATATTTTCACAGCAACATGGTGATGAAAGTGCATTTCTAATTTGTGTTTTAAAATAGCTATCTTAATCCACCACCAAACTGTGGACTAGGTTGCTTATTCATTTTTGTGAGTCCTGATTCAAATACAGTAGCAAGTTCAAATACAGTGGTAATTTTAAGAGATGACTCAATGATTGTTTATATTATGTGATTAAATTATCCCTTAATACAAATATGTGAACCTTGAGTATAGAACTCATAATTTTTACATTTGCATACAGACACAGAATCACAACTCAGATGAAGATATAGAAAAATTCCAACTTCCCAGAGATTCCTTCATGATCCTTCCTAACCAATATCTTCCTTTTGCCACCAAGGATAACTTCTTTTCTGACTTTTATGCAATAAGTTAATTCTGCTGATCTTGAATTCCATATGAACTCTACCAGTGTAACCAAATGGTATTTGTCATTTTGTGACTAATTTCTGTAACTCAACATAAGGTTTTTTTTTTTTTTTGAGTCATCTATGTTACTGCATGGATCAGGAATTCATTCATGGTACAGAATTCTACTTTATAAATTATGTCATGATTCATTTATCCACTTTTCCTTAATAAGAATATGTGAAATTTACAATTTTTAATTCTTTTTTATTTATTCAAATAATAAACAGCTCAGCATTCCATAGCAAATAATAATTTTATAGATAACTAACACTTATCTCTTAAAGTTTTTCTCTCATTTTCCCCCAACTTTTAAAAAATCAGTTCTAATCAGTTAAAAACATGACGTAGAAAGATCTTCAATTCATTGTACACAAATGGAGCAGAATTTTTTACGTTTCTGGTTGCACATAAAGTATACAATTTTTAATTCTAAGGAATGAAGTTACTATGAATATTTTTCTATTATATTTCATTGATTTTTTTTCTTTTTTGTTCTAATTTGTTATACCTGACAGCAGAATGCATTTTGATTCATTGTACACAAATGGAGCACAACTTTTCATTCCTCTGGTCATATACAATGTAGAGTTGCACCATATGTGCAATCATACATGTACCTAGGTAACTATGTCCTTCTTATTACACCGTCTTTCCTGCCCCCATACCTCTCTCCCTTCCCACCCTCCCCTTTCCCAGTCCAAAGTCCCTAAACCCAGCCACTCCCATTATGGATCAGCATCCACTTATCAGAGAGAACATTTGGCCTTTGTTTTTTTTTTTTGGATTGGCTTACTTTGTTTAGCATGATATTCTCTAACTCCATCCATTTACCTGCAAATGCCATAATTTTATTCTCTTAATGATGACTAATATTCCATTGTGTATATATACCACAGTTTCTTTACCCATTCATCTGTTGAAGGGCATCTAGGTTGGTTCCACAGTTTAACTATTGTGAATTGAGCTGGTATGAACATTGATGTGGCTGTGTCACTATAGTATGCTGATTTTAAGAACTTTCGATATAGACTGAGGAGTGGGCAAAGACCATGCTACCAAAAGTATTATGCAAATTTAATGCAATTCTAATTAAAATCCCAACAACATTTCTCACAGAAATAGAAAAAGCAATCATGAAATTTATTTGAAAAAATGAGAGGCCCAGAATAGCCAAAGCAATCCTTAGCAAGAAGAGTAAAGCAGGAGACATGACAATAACAGACCTTAAAGTATACTATAGAGCTATAGTAAGAAAAATGGCACGGTTTTGGCACAAAAATAGACATATAGACCAATTGTACAGAATAAAAGACAGAGACAAACCCACATAAATACAGCTTTCTTGTACTAGAAAAAGGCACTGAAACATACCAATGAAGATAGCCTCCTCAACAAATGGTGTTGGGAAAACTGGAAATCCATATTCAGCAAAATGAAATGAAACCCCATCTCTCACCATGCACAAAACTCAACTCAAAGTGGATCAAGGACCCAGGAAGTAGTCCAAGACCCTGCGCCTAATAGAAGAAAAAGCAGGCCCAAATATTCATTATGTCAGCTTAGGACTTGACTTTCTTAACAAGACACCTAAAGCACAAGAAATAAAAATCAAGAATCAATAGATGGGATGGATTCAAACTAAAAAGCATGTTCTCAGCAAAGAAAATAATCGATGATGTGAAGAGAGATCCCACAGAGTGGGAGAACATCTTTACTACACACACATCAGATAAAGCACTAATTTCCAGAATATATAAAGCACTAAAAAACTTAACACCAAAAAAAAAAAAAAACAATCCAATAAATAAATGGGCTAAGGAACTGAACAAACACTTCTCAGAAGAAGATATACAGTTGATCGACAAATATATGAAAAAAATGTTCAAGATCTCCATCGATTAGAGAAATGCAAATCAAAACTACTCTAAGATTTTATCTCACTCCAGTCAGAATGGTAATTATCGAGAATACAAGCAATAATAAGTGTTGGTGAGAATTTGGGGATAAAGGTACCCTCATACATTGCTGGTGGGACTGCAAATGGGTGCAACCACTATGGAAAGCAGTATGGAGATTCCTTAGGAAAACTTGGAATGGAACCAACATTTTCATGGATTTTTTTTTTTTTACTATTCTTCTTGAGTATATATTTAAATATTGGATTGGTGGGTTGCAGAAAGGTTTTTTTTTTATTAAAAATGACTGGATCAATATTTACACTCAAAAGTTAAATTCCAGAGTTCTGCTTTGCTCTATACCTTTGTCAAAAATTGCTACTATCAGCTATGGATTTTAGCTATTCTGGTGGTTTTATGGTAATATCTCAATGCAGATTGAATTTGCATTTCCTTAATGAGAAGTAGTGTTAATCAATTTTTTTGTACTTCCTAGTCATTTGGATATCATTTAAAAACTACCTTTTTTTTTTTTTAATATGTTCTTTTTTCTAGTTGGGGAGGTTACCAAAAGATTGGAGCACTTAACCACTGGGCTACATCCCAGCTTTTTAAAATTTTATATTTTGAGACAAGGTCTCACTAAGTTGCTTAGGGTCTTGTTAAATTGGTGAGGCTGGCTTTGAACTTATGATCCTCCTGCCTCAGCCTCCCAAGCTGCTGGGATTACAGGCTTACATGCTCTTTATTGAGCTGTCTATCTTTTTCCTATTGCTATGTTGGAGTTCTTTATATATATGGATACAAATGATTTGTCCAGTGTACATACTGAAAGTATACTTTCTCAGTTTTGAAATGCTGTTCTTACTTTATTGACTTGGTAGATTTTATTTATTTATTTTCATAGCTGCGATTTGAACCTGCGGTCTTGTATAGAACAGGCAATTGCTCTACCACTGAGCTTCCTCCTCAGCTCTTTCCAAATTTTATTTTGAGACAAGGTCTTGTTAAGTTGCCTGTATTGACTTTGAACTTGAGACCCTGTTCCTTGGCCTCCTGAGTAGCTGTATGTACCATGCCCAGATAATAACATAATATTTTTTAGAGCAGTTTTAGATCACATCATAATGGAGTAGATGGTATAGACATTTCCCATAGGCCCCTTCCCTGATACATGGGCCTCCTCCACCATCAATATCTCCCATAGAGTGTTATTTGGTCCGTGAACCTGCTGTGATAGGTCATTCTCACCTGAAGTCTGTATTTGACTTCATTGTTCCCTCAGTGGTATTCATTCATGGGTTATGACAAAGGCTTCATGAGAAGTTTTTACTATCATAGTATCATACAGAAGAGTTTCATTGCCCTAAAAATCCTCCTGGCTCTGCCTAACTACTCCCTGCTTCCCTCCTACCTCTTGATAATCATTGACCTCTGTACTGTCTCCATGGTTTTGGATTTTCCAGAATTTCATCGAGTTGGAATCAGTATGTAACCATTTTAGACTGGCTTGTTTGACTTAGTAATATGCATTCAAGTTTCTTTCATGTGTTTTCATGGCTAAATAGCTTGTTCTTTTTAGTGTGGGATAATATTCCATTGCCTTGTATATCCAGTTCATGTTTGCCTACTGAAGGACATTTTGGTTGCTTCCAAGCATGGACAATTATGAGTAAAACTGCTACAAACTTCTATGAGTAGATTTTTTGTGTGGACTCAAGTTTTCGAGTCTTTGGGGTAAATATCAAGGATAGGAATTTCCAGACTGCCAGACTGCACAGTAAGAGTAATATTTAGCTTGGTCCTTCAATACCATCTTTGCTGTTTTGGGGTTTCCTTATTCTATCTACTATCTATCTATCGTCTGCTGGTTCTATTACTGAGAGAATTGGACTGAAATCTTATAACATTCTATCAATTAAATTAGTTGGGTATGTCATATTGTTCAAGTCTTTTATACTCTTACTATTTTTTTGCTTATAGACGCAGTTGCTGATAAATGTACTAAAATTTCCGATCATAATAATATACACAACCTGTCTGTACTTTTAGTTCTGTTATTTTTTGCTTTATATATTCCAAAACTTTATTTAGATTTATACAAATTTAGGTTTATGTACTTTCTTGTTAAATGATTCTTTTATCTCACTGAAATGTCTCTATCTTGTAACACTTTTTGATTTCAATGCAATTTTGCTTAATATTGACTTAGCAATAGAATCTCTGCTAAGTATTTGTATGAAATACCTTTCTTCCATTGTTTTATTTTCAATTTTACTTTTATATGTAAATACTATCTTTGTAAATAGTATACGATTTGATCATTGAAAATCCTGCCTGATAGCCTTGTGTTTTAGCAGGAATTTAGTCAATTTACATGTAATGTAACTATAACATGGTTAGATTTAAGCTTTCTATATTGCTGTCTATCATCCATCTGCTCATTGTTCCTTAATTGTTTTCCCTTTCTGTTGGATTCATTAATTTGTTCCTTATTTTTCTCCTCTATTAGTTTTAGTTTTTGGTTATAACATTTAATATCATGGTTTTCTAAAATAAATTCTTTAATTTATTGTAGTTTGACTTAAATTAGTATTTTACAACATTCTAAATAATGCAAACTATTTCTATCACTTGTACCCCACTTAATGCTCCCTCATCTGTGCTGTTTGGCTATTTTTGTCATGCATTTAATTCCAATGGAAAAAAAAAAAGAGCAACCTCCAAAATGTTACTACTGCTGCCCTAAATGGTCAGTAGTCTCATACTCATCCATCTCTTTTCCCATTCCAGAGTTGTTTACTTTTCTTGACCTTGATTCTTTTATCTTGGTTGATTTTTCTTAAGCCTGGAATAAATATTGTAATATATTTTTCTAATGTGAGGCTGTTGGTGACAAATTTTCTTGCCTTTCTTGCCCCTTTGTCTGAGAATATCGTTATTTATCTTCAGTTTTGAAGGATAATTTAATTGTATTTAGCATGCTAGATTGACACTTTTTTCCTTAGCACTACACAGATTTTTTTCTGGTTACATACTATGTCAGATATCAGGGCAATATTAAGGAACATGCAAGGTTTATTGGGGGTTGAGGGTAATTCTTGTAAAAAAATATAAAAGGAGAAAGCAGAATCGTCATGTCACAAGGCTAATGTGACACTTTTGAATATAAAAGAAGAAGGAAGAATGCCTGACACTATGACACAAATCTAATAAAGCCTTGGCCAGCTCTTTGGGGAGTTCCCTTTTGAAAAGTCCCAAATTAGTTAGAAATGGGCAGGCCATACTATCTCTGCTGTGCTTAGTCACTGGGAAAGCACAGCTTTGGCTCAAAAGTTAAGTACAACCTTAAAGCACTGCCGTGGAGGCTGACGCTGTATTGAATACAATTGAACAGCAAGTGCTCCTTGAAGGCTATCAGAGAGGCAAAATCCCATGACTACCATCATTCCCCTCTGGCATCACCAGTAGATTCACTTTTTCATACTTTTTAAAGGAGTAGCTCTTTCCTGGGTGGGAAAAAAGAAGCACCCAGGCTCTGTGGTGCACACCACAATCACCACAATCCCTGCTACTTGGGAGAATGAGACAGAAGAATTGTGCTGGGCAGTAGTATTCCACGATGCTGTGCAATACATAGTCTCATAGTCTCATAGGTATATATGTACCACTGTGGGCAATTCCTCTGCATGTTCATTGAGCTAGTTCTGAAGTGGATAATGACAAAGGCTCATTTCAATCGGCTGAATTATTTTATGAACTTTTTTAAAACACCTCTTTCATTGTTGATGCTTTCTTTGGCATAAAGTTATAAATTAGATCTTCATATCTTACATGTGTTCTCTGTATCCATGCACATGTCTTCCTCCTGACCATTTTACATTTGATCTTCCAACACACTTTCATCAGTTGTTGAACTGTCTGGTCAAGCCATTTACACTGCTCATTAATTCTTCATGCATTTTTTACTTACTCTAATGTTGATATTTAAGATCTCAAAGAATTTATATCAATTTAAAGCCTGTGTCTAAAAGACCAATATCTGGGTATGCTCCTTTGCCTAGTAAATAATTACCCAAATAAATAGCCATAGTTTTGGAACTATTGGGGAATGATTAGAGATTATTAAAATACATGTTTATAAGGTGCTAAAGAGACTTTTCTTTTTGAGACATAATTATGTTTTAAGTTAAAATATTTCGGATCTGAAACTTTTGTCAAGTCCAGGAATTGGACAAAAGGACATAATTTTTTTTGTTGTTGTTATTGAGGTAGCTAACCACAACCTTCTGCTTATCCATTCCATTCCTGCATTCCTTTGTGTGTATGTGTGTGTATATATATAATATATATGAAATATCCATATTAGCTGTTCTATGCTATAAATCATTTCCACAACTTTCCAGAAATTATCCACCCATGTTTACCACTCCACCCTCACCAGTCATTATGTTAACTGAGACTTCCAGGCATCTGGTGATTAATTTTTTTTTTTTTTTTTTTTTTTTTAGCATTTATTGCTTCCAGGGTTTTCTCTATTTGGTTTTTCAGCCCTCTGACAAACCAGACTCCATAACAATCCTTCCTATCGCTCACTATGGCCTGGGGAACAGAGCCACAACTGAACTTTTTATCAATTCCAAGGTTCCTATCACAAGGACCCAAGGTTCCTGATGGTCTTGTTGAATGTGTGTCCTCTGGACCTTTCCATGAATCCTAATCCTCTGGTGAGACTTCTAGCCCCACATATTATAAGCCCCCAGCACACTTACTTCCCTAAACCTTTCTATCCCTTTCTTATTCAGTTATAGTAACTAAAGCATTGTAATTTCACTCAGTATGGCCCACTATTTTCTCCAAACTTCTAAGTGCCACTGTGGTAGCAAGTTTATACTATCTTTAGAGACCTTTGCCAAGTGTTACTTTCATATCCAGAAAGAAGGTCTCTAAAACAATGAACTCACTTTTACCTAGTTTCTGTCCTGTTCCCTTGATCAGGACCCTCACAATCCAGTTGCTCAGATATTCCCCAGGCTCTTTCCTACTCCTGCTGGATAATTATTGTAGCTCATGTTAGGTCTATTAATTTCCTCACTGCTCAGATTCAGTATTTCCTTGAATTTCTTTGGATGACTTAACCCCAATTTTTTAGCTGACCTTCAGGACAGGAGATGAAGGGAAATCCTGAAGGTGACTCTGTTACTTTGGGGGGGTGGCAAAAATCTGCTATGAGGAAGTGCAACCTTTTAAAAGGAGGGCTAGACTACCTCTCATGAATCTGATTTAGAAGAGTTTGGGGAACCCAAGTTTTTGGATGTATTTGTGAAAAGACTTATCACAAGAGTCAGGGTCCCATGTTTTCCTTGCAAGAGCTCTAAGCTTGACATAGATTAAAGGACAACATTTAGATACACATTCTATGCACTTTCCAGGCAGCTTCTCTCAGCGAGGAATCCTGGAGGCTCTCCTGGCACATGTTCGGTCCAGGAGATATTCAAAATCATAATGGGTGATCATGATACTGACCGCTTGCCTTCCCTTTTTCATGGGTTACAACTTTACCCCAGTTGTTCAATGGTGTCTACAAACAGTTCCTTTATATATTATTCCATATTTTCTAATTGTTTGCTTTGAGAAATTAGCTACTTTGTGATAGCAACAATTGAAAATCTCTTAATAAATGATTGCTGAATAAATTAATTTGCTGCATTTGAGAATCTTCTGATATGTCCTGAGGGATACATTGAGAAGGCATTGGGAGTCATTTGTATAGAATAATACTTTAAAGAAACTAAATGAATTGTTGAGATTTTCCAAGAAATAGTGTACTAAATCCAAGGAGAGAAAAAATTTAACAACAACAACAAAATTAAGGAACAAAAATATTTATAGGACAGTAGGATAACAATTGAGAAAAGACTGAAAAAGAGTAACAAACATTTTCTATGTTGCAATTTACATTAACAAATACTTACTGAAATTATTCTATAATTAATTAACAAAGAAGGGATAATGTGAATGTGTAGGTGAGTCAAAGGTTAGGGTTCAATAATGCATTTTTGCAAGAGTAAGAGTTTAAAGTTGAAGATTAATGTGTTATGAAATGGCATAGATGTAGGGGATAGGGTATTCAGCCATCAGTTAAACATGAGCAGGATTAAAACTTGCTACTGTGATGCACATGAGGAAATCAGTTTCAAAAATATCAGGGTGGAATACAATAGTAACAGCTCCAGCGTTTTCATACTGTGAGAATTTTAGGTCAACAATGTGGTTGAAAGCAGATTCAGGTGAGATGTAGCTAGAGGCTGTATTTTTCTATAAACACACTTGTAAAATTTAAAGTCTGGGTTTTAGATAGATAAAATAAAATCAGATTGATAATTTCAAACACGTGTTTGTGAGTTCACTTCTTATTTAAATAAGTATAGTGACTTTTTAAATTGAGATAGCTTTCAGAGGTACTGAGGATTTGGGAGGACCTTTCCTTCTTTCCATCCCTACCTTGCCCCAAGCTATCTTGATTCTGCTAATGAAATGCATTACTTTGTTGGAAGAAGAGCAGAGTGGAAAATTCTAAATGAAGGAGAAAAGTGGGAAATATTATGCCAGTTGATTTTAAAGAAAAATATTCACTTTAAATTCAGTCTTTTAGTAAGCAGAATGGGGGAAGGATAGATATTTAAATATCAAGCTAACAATGACAAAAAATATCCCATAAGAATATTGGTGATTTTAAACCCAGTGAGATAGGCAGAATAACCACGTGATGCAGTCTATGTTGAACTCTATGGAAGTTTGGCTGCTAAGGTGGTTGTGGTGAGGTATGACACTAGGTGATATCCTAGTGGATGTGCTTCTTAGTTAGTGAAAGGCACACAACTGCATGGAGGTAAGCCCATGGCTGTATGCTTGTGACATAATTGCTCCATGATGGAACTGTTCATCAGAACAGAATGACAATAAGCTGGATAAGCTATATTATGACACTAACACGGAGCTCTGTGGCTTTGTGATAAAATTGTGCTCATTCACATAAATTCTCCCCTCCCCCCCAGAATCATACAATTAGTTTTGTTAATAAACAATGGAGTCCTTCCATTCATTTCTCTGTCTTTCCATTCTTCTTTCTTCCATGTAATGCATTCACCTCTGTTCTTCATTAGTTAACAGTGGGAATACTCACAAGGCAAACAGCTCCCCGTTCTTTGCCCACCTCACTGGAATTGTGGGAACTCTTACTGAGTGGTGAGGGTAAGGGTAATGAAAGTTGGAAAAATGCCATCCTAGGATCCCTCTGTGCTACCAATATGCAAATAATTTAATAGTAATGCAGTCAAGAGTTCCCTGAATAAAGACTCTCCATTTTCATCACTGTTGGTAAGTGCCAAGAGGGACAGATGAGAATAAGTTATAGCCGCATTGTGACATGTAATAAATCTTCCAAAAGAGGTTTACACGTACTCAGCTCTTTGGCTTTTATCCTGTGTACGACACTTCTGTTTGCTTTGCATCTAAGCAACAGAAAGTAATCAGCCTCTAAGAACTTAATTATTGGTTGCATGGATAACCCTTAGGGTGTGTGTGTCCAGTCACTTGGGCCTCTTCGACATTTCTCATCACATAAAGCAATATGCTTCCATGGTGCATTCCTCTCTGGAAAGCATGGTGGTTCATTTCTCCTTCAAGAGGAGGACAAAAGGCTGCTGAAACAACAAATACAACGGAAAACGGCCCTTCCTTGGGAAAAAGAGCTGCTCACAGTTTCCGATGATGGAAACAAAGGAAGAGTCTTAGGGCTAGAAATCACTCAAGAACGGAGCCTTGATAATAGTTAGAAGCTGGGAGGTAGAAAGTGTAAGGAATTCCAGGGAGAGGAGTGAGAAAATACTGTAACAGGCTTGCAAAATTCAACTTGGAATCACACTAGTATATTACTGAGACAAGTTTAAACTGGTCACACTCCCACCTTTTAACCAAATTGTTAGCACAATTTAACACACTTTCAAAGGGGCACCCCTAGGATGTGCTAATGAAGTCACTTTCTTCTCAGCGTGAATCAGCGGGCTTTCCCCTTTTCGTTGAGCTCTCTTTGATCAGGCAGTCAAAATACTTGAATATCTTGTCAATCCTGGAGGTTGTAAGGATGCTTTTCATTTATATACATGGGGAAACTGAGGCAGAAAGTACCAAAGGTGAACTTCAAAGGTAGTTGATTTTCTGCCTAATCTTTTCCTACTGCTGTTTAAATGAAGGAAATTAATAAACACTGTTTAAGAACTTTATCTTTTAGGATTATGAATAATATGGAGAATAACAATAGCTGTGAAATGCTCTGTAATTGTTAAGCACCAAACAAAAGGTATGAACTGTCATACTCCAGTTTTCAAAATTACATCGCAAATTGTTTGTTTCAACTGGACTTTGACAATCTCTCTCTTAAAACTAGGTAGTAATGGATATACTCTAGAAATTTATACCTTAAAGCAATCAAACAATTTCATGTAATTTTTTTTTTCAGCATAGTTTCAAGATTAAAGCAATCTCTTAAAAAGAACTTGTTCCAACCAGGCAGCTCCAAGAAGAGACCATGTTCTCTTGGGTGAGGACAGTGGAATACAGTGCTATTTATTTACTCTTCTTTTAATCATATACACATTATACCCATACAAAAACACTTTACATATACAACACTTTAAAATTTAAAAGAATTTTTTAAAAATCAGTTTCATAGCTGAATCTTGAAGTAAATCAAGTAAAGACAATGCATTTAGCATTCTTCAAAGTTTCTGGCAAGATTTAATAGAAAAAACTACCCATTATTTTATTTGAAAACAGACATATGATTTTTGAGACAAACAAAAAAAAAACCTGTAAAAAACTAAAGGGTCATTTTAATTGGACCATATAATACACAGATCACCACTTGTTATTTTTTATGAGCATCTAGGCTTTTTATAAAAAAGGTTTTAAAATTTCTTAGTACTCTTATAAACCTTTGTGATTATCTGACAATGATTCATGTAATATTATTGTGTATCTGACTTTGGCAGTTACCCATTACACCATGTTAACATATTTCAATAAGTAATCAATTTGGTTTCCAGTACGCTGATTTAATTCAGGTTTCATTACTCGCCTAGTATTTATTTTTTAGGCATGTTGTCCATCTTAGTCTAGGACTGCCCTTTTTGCATTAGCCATTTTAGGATAAAATACTTAATAAGATTTGCATTTAAAAAATGAACTAGAGGAACTGGACCCCCTCCAGCCAGAACAAGTAATTATGTCATTTGTATTGCAAAGCAGGAGTGGCTATAAAGCAATGGTATACTTTTTTAAAGATTGATAACCTTAAGCAGTATTATATTACACATAAAATGGCAGGTCTGACAGAGGAACTAAACGTGGGCAGTGTATAAAATCATGAGAACTGTAGAGAGTTGCAAAGTTTTTGCTTTTCTTTTCATGAGATATTCAATTAGAGGCAACTGTTTACAGTTCATGTCTTTATTTCTTATTATATCTCTCTGTAATAAATTGATCTTTCCCTAAAGAGGAACCTCTGCTCACGTAGATTGCAAGAATGCCATGTCATACACCAGCAAAGCTTCTCAAATCACATCTTAACCTTCAGAAACTCAGGAAGTAGCCAAACAAAAATTGAACCTGGTTAGTTGAACTTATGATCACCTGGAAGCACCCTATCTACCAAACTAAAATTTTTCATTGCTAAACACAACTCAAAGCTCGGCAATACCCTTAATATCACTACAGACGAGTTATCAAGCATTTGATAACGTTGTTTCCTACTTTACAATATTATTTCATTATTCCTCAGGTAGACTTTCAAAGTTGCCAGTATTAGTAATACACATACCTGAGCTAAGTTAACTCCAGAGCTGATGTTCTTAACTACTATAATAAATTTATGTAAAGTAAAAAAATGTCTTAAAAGATATTTCTGAGATATTTTTTAAACAGAAGCATCCTTTCCTACATTCAAATAAGTGACAAGGCATTAACATTTTCTGATCTTAAAATGGAAACTTTTCAATTAAAATAGATCCTTTAGTAGTTTTATGGAGAAAGGTTTTATGAAAAACTGGGCCTAAATTATCAATTGTGCTCTTTTTTTTATAATGAAAATGTATATAGCTGGTTGTTTCTTTTAGTTACTGGCCAATCAGAGTCTCATATTTGATAAAAGTATTCTGAATCTTACCTTCACAGGGCTTGCATCCTCATAAAGGGAAACACAAAAAGAAATGCAATATGTTTCACACACTTTATGTGAAAATTCTGGAAGCTACACAAGAGAAATACATCACCATGTATGTATGATATGTCAAAATACATTCTACTGTCATGTATAACTAAAAAGAACAAAAATAATTAAAAAACAATATATCAAAATTATTCAATGACAATATTTAATCTTCTTAAATTTTTTAGCTGTGCCACATTTTTTACATCACAGAATAATTTGCAAACATGTAGAGGAAGCAGAAGTCAGAGATAACTCATGTCAGACATGATTTTTTTTGTTGGAAAAATAACAACTAGGTGAGTAGAAATGCTCCTTTGATGAAAGTGTATAAGGAGAAAGTTCAGGGCATCAAAATTAACTGTTGGTGGAATTTGTGGTTAATGTAAAAAGTAGTCAATAAGTTTGAATAGACAAGGAGGAAGGAAGTGGGAGTTTGAAGAGAACCAAGAAAGGAGTGTGAGGTATCTCACATCAATATGAAAGATGTACTGAACTAAATTTCAGACTGGAAAAAGTCTTATTCAATTTTGTATCTCTAGTGTCTTAACTGCAATAAGTGATTAATAAGTATGTATAAAAATGTTTGAATGAAAACATTGAAATGGATTATGGAAGGGCATTTTTCATAGAACTTTGCAAACTATAATTGGATTGAGTGTATCAAACATACATAGTTTTATAATAGGCTGACCTAGTGGTTTGAAAAATTAATTCATTCAAGAGAAAATAGTAGCTGACATTAATTGAGCACATGCTATGTTTCAGAGCCTGTTTTAAATAGTTTATAGACAACATTGCATTTAATTCTCTCCACAAAATTATGATGTGGATACCATTTTGATCTCCATTTTATAAATGTGAAATACAAGGTTTAGAAGCTCCACTGTAAGGGGTCCACTGGATTATGAAGAGCAAAGCATTCTTAACCACTGATTTCAGCAAGGAAGAGAAAATGTTATAAGAAGGAATTTAGTTCAGTTTTTTTTTTCCACCTAGCACAGCACTTGGCAGGTATTTAATAAATGTTGGATAAAGCACACTGAAGTTTTAAGTTATGTTTTATTAAGGATTGGGTGCATGGAAATGCTGTATAGCACAGGGGAGTCTTCAGAGGATAAAGCAGATGATGCTAAAGAATGAAAGGAAACAGCAGAGTCAAGTGAAAAATAATCTATGTATGAGCATGGATAGACATGGCATCTTTGTGTAGAAAGAGAAATACCTCATCATCTATTGCTTCATCAGATTTTGAACTTCAGAAATCAGTAGAGAAATTTAAGATAATAATGGCCATGAAAGCCAAGGAAAGTGGGTTATTCCTGAAGTTCATATATGTCTTGCAATTATCTATTTCAAAAATTTTCAAATATAGAGTTTCTAATACTGTATAATCATACAAATGTCAACTGAAAGTTACTGAAATAAAGTGGATAATGTGTGAATTACTTTGGTGTGTTTGTGTGTACATGCATGGGTGTGTGCATGCATGGATGTGTGCATGCATGGGGGTGTGTGTATGAAGAATCATATTGAATTATTAAATGACAAAATAACTTCATCAAAATTGTTGGATACTGGGCTGGGGATATAGCTCATCTAGTAGAGTGCTTGCCTCACATACAGAAGGGCCTGGGTTCGGTCCCCAGCACCATACACACACTCACAAACGTTGGGTACCAATAACAATTGTTGGATATATGCACAATTGCCTTAATGTGTGGAAAAGTAAATATATGGGTAATTGCTTTTATTTCAAATGTACATACATATTTAGCTTTATTGAGTTTCTACTATGTTCCTGATATGGAACAGAATGGCGCCACGATGTCTTCATATTTTTTAAATGAAAAAAAAAATTGAATCTTGTAGTTATCGTTTGTTAACCTTTAAAAATATCAACCCTAGAAACATTTAGCTTTATTATTTTTCTGTAATTGGAGAAATTTTATATTTTCCTCTTTAAATGAATATAAATTTCTGACAAATGTTTTCCAAATGCTAGACAAAATATTTTGCAACCCAAAGTAGTATGCATTATGTTTATTGTTAGATTTTCAGGTGCTGAGTAGAAAGTGTAACATATCTTATATTTTCTTTGTATTTTGAAAAGGAAGTGATAGTATGTCTTCAATATTTTTTTTTGTTCTGTGGATTGAATCCAGGGACAGCTTGACCACTTAGCCATATTTCCAGCCGATTCTTATATTTTATTTGGAGACAGGATCTTGCTAAGTTGCTTAGGGCCTCACTAAGTTGCTGATTCTGGCTTTGAACTCACGATCCTCCTGCCTCAGCCTCCTGAGTCACTGGGATTACAAGCATGAGCCACAAGTCTGGCGGTCTTCAAATCTTAAATTCTAATCCTAAAATAGCTATATTTTTAGTTTGAAAAAAGAATCTGTCCAAGTACAGAAGCCTTATCTTCTAAGACAATGGGCCCAATTCACAGACTGAATTTGACAGTGTACTCTGCATGCATTTATTGAAATATTACATCAATATCCATTAATATGTAAATTAACACATATTCATTAAATCTTTTTAAGTTAAAAAAACTTACATAGGAACATGTAAAGATAAACTCTCCTCTTTTTAAAGTCCTCACTGCACCTATGTTCCAAACCTGACCTGTCTTTTTCACACAGACACCTTTTAAGTCTCTCTACTATCAAAAACATCTGAACCATTCTTGTATGGAATTGTTGTATAGAGACTCTTGGATTCTGCACTGGTCTTCCAAGATCCAAGCATTAATGAAAAAAAAATGATATCAGTTTTGCTAGATATTTTCACTGAAATTTTCTTTTGAATGCATCATTGTTAAATATTTAGAATTGCTCCAAATATAGTCTTAAGTTCCTTTAGAAATATTTGTACATACAATATAGTGTTGTGTGTGTGTGTATGTGTATATATATAACATATATGTATATATTTACATTTTATTTTATTTGGGGGAAGAAGTATGCTTTCAACCTTAATAATACTGCAAAGATGTTCATCTTATTAGGTTGCAAAAAATGTGCCCTAAATACCCTAGTTTATAATTCAGTAAAGTGCTTGGAGGAGGCACAGTGGGAATGATGAATGGTAAAGATGGGATTATTACTCAAGTCTCATTTGTGACAGTTGACTTCCGTGATATTTATCTTACATTTTTCTTTTGGGCCGTGTGTGTGAGTGTAATACACTTTATATATTAGCATTGGTCCATCTATTATTATATTGGCAGCAGGAGATTTTCATTGATTAGTTTCTCTCTATTTGCTTTTTCTTCCTCTAAACCTTCATGCTGTAATGCAGAAGATTTATTTTCAATGATTTATTAAAATGTAATTCTAAGGTGACTCCTTATCAAGGAAGTAATCTGTAGGCTATCTTTGTTTAAACTTGCAACCTGCTTTGTCAAGGAAAACTGCCTATGAAATTTTCATTATAATAGACAGCTTTTCATAATGAATGAAAAACAGCTATTATGATTGAAAACAAATTGCTCTGAAACATATTCTTTGAAACAATGTGCTGCTTAATTGTATTTTGGAGGAGGGGGAGGCTAAGGCAATTCTATTTAATTGGTTACATTTTTCAGTTCTATAAATTAATTTGCACTACCCAATATCACTTAATTTTTCCCTAGGAAAGCTTTTGCTTGCCCTAGCAATATTATAACTGCTAATTCAATTACACTGAAATTGTTTAATAGAAAATATAATTGCTTATTCATACAGAATACCCATTAAAGGAGTGCAAAAGCGTGAACCCGAGGGTTACTGCATATTAATACTTTGGGAATAAAGATGGGAATGTTGTGCAGAGAAGGTGCTGGCTGATCTTTAATTGTTCATCACCTGCCTCCAAAATAATATGAATGGACCCAAACTAAATGACCACTCATTACAAGTTTCAATTTAGGAGCTTGGCTGGGGTCAGCAGATTGCTTATGCTGATCGCAATGATTTGAAGTTGTGATTACCATAAGCAATTTAAATTTTATTGATCTCCCCTTCTGAAAGTTGTAATTGAGCATAGATGTTGGACCCAGAGCTCTCCAAACTAAATTGTGCTCTGAAGCCCTTGCTGGATTCCTGCAAGAATCAATAAGCAGTCAGTCACATTAACAATGAAATAGGTCCATTAACATACGGTGCTATTGGTGAAACTTTATTTAGGAAGGGTGTTAGTTCACTTCATTGTTTTATCAATGGATCTTGGCTGTACAAGGAAAAGTATTGCTTTAATATGTGTAATAAGCTTGTATGGAAATGAAATTATATATTATAAATATATGGAAGATGACTAGGTAGACAGTTGAATCCTTATATGAGAGTCATTGTGATTCATATCATCGTTTTACTGTAAACAGAGGTTTTATACGACTGGAATTGCAGCTTGCCTGCTGCAGTGCTTTGCAGTAATTCGGAATTTTTATTCCTCTTTATTAGATACAAGGTTTCCCTCCATCAAGGTTAAGTACATCTTGAAGTCTCCATGTTCAGTGGTAAGTAGTGGCTTGTTAGGGAAGCTATACAACCTACCCTGCTGAGCCAGGGACAAAAAGCTGGGAATTCTAACAGAAATCTTCGCATTTCTAAGCAAGTTGGGTCTGTATTTAATACCCAGAGCACTATTGGGCCTTGTTAACGACTCTGTCCTACTTATTATTATCAAATTATTCAATATTTTAAACTATAGGAATCTATTAAAACTTTATGACAGGACATTAGGCCTAAGATTTGTCAATTTTAAGGGTAGTTAAATAAACTAATCTAAGTGTCTCTTTTTTAAAAATTAATTAATCATTTGCTTTTTTCACATCATTATCTTGGCAACCTCTTGTTATTCTATGAGTTCCAGGGTGTCAAGATGACCTACTGCGTAAGGTTCTTCAACTTGGTACAATGTGATAAAGGAGGAAGAAAGTGGGATCAAAAATCTCTCTGGCCAAATTTTTACTGCTCAATGAACTTGGATCAACAATACCTCTTTCTTTGTATAGCCTAGTTATAGTTGATCATCTCCTTTGAGAGCTCGGGGTCATGGACTCTGCAGTCCCTTATTAAGAATTAATTTAATCATAGTACAGATGGCCAAGTTTTAATTTCAGATCTCCCTTACTGACATTGTTTAGTTCAGCCAGAGTAACAAATGACCAGGAGGTGGGAACAGAATGTCAGACCAAGAGCCAGGGAGTAAGGAAAAGAATATTATTGGATCTAGAATATGGTTTAAGTATTTACTAGAATATTGCTGAGAATCCTTCTGAATCTTGGCTTCTCAACAATATTCTTTGCCTCAATGACCTTGAAGATATACATAAAACTCATCAGGAATTTTATTTCAAATTTGGTCTTAGGTTATAAGTCTCTCTTTATAGGGAAGCCATACATGGGGGCTTTGCTTAAAGGATTTAAATCAGGAATAATGACCCAGAAAACTACAGAAGAGGAATATTCTATATTCCTATATGAATGCTATATTTTAAAGCCACTTATACAAAGAAAAGGTTAATGGATTGGAAATGTTACTTACTCTCTCTATGCCTCAGTTTCCTCAGTTACATAACGATAATAGGAGACACTTTGTACATGGGGTTGATGTGGGAATTAAATGAGATAATTCATGCACAGAATTTAGTATGTGCCTTGAACAATATGAACTTGCAATAAAGATTGGTTATTAATAGGATGACCCAGATCCAGGTTTCCCAGGATAAATATGGTTTCTTCTTAATAGTGAGCCTGAACAATGGTTTGGATGAAAGATGGAATGTCCACCTTGGCTATTATCATTCAGCAAAGTGGTAAGGAAGAGCATGGCAGAGCAATTTTCTAATGGAGGAATCAGAAATTGAGAACCTGTGGTTGGTGTGAGGATTTGAGCTCAAGGTGAGGTGAGGTGGGCTTTCCAGTACACAGGCAGGTCTAGACAAAATGTTAGTTGCTAAATATCTTCTCTTACATACCCTTACCTTCTTCTTAGGGATTCTGCCTCCTTGGCCTGTTTTGCACAAGTGCTCTCCTTGTCAGTGAATGGTTCTTGCAGTGCTTGAGCTTGCCTAGGGTTTACAGAGGTGACATCTAATCAAGCTCAATGCTTTTGGAGAAGCATTTCATATTCTGGTTAGTGGTGTTGTTAATAACCTTCATGGAATTGCTTCTAACCCATTTTCTATGTTCTATCATAAACAATTCCACATTTAAATTTAGACTAAATTGCAATAGCTTTGCTTTTTAAAATAAGTGTTTGTTGAGTGGATGATTAAATGAATGAAGGCTCATTGGTGTATTTGCATTTTAATCAATGTCAAATGTTAACCTTAACAAACTATTCTTAAAAGGTAACTTTTAGGTTCTATAGCTGGCCATCAAAGGAGGAAACTATAAAACAAGAAGCTTTCTGGATATCTCTTAATTTATAAGGTATTGGTAATTTTTTGAACTTTTTGCATAGTTGAAACAATTTAAGAGAGTGTTCAGAGGAAGATGGAGGATGAGTGAAGTGGATGTTGAGCAAATTAACTAAAAATCAAACAACATAGAAAACATAAAGTAATAGGAAAAAAATAAAGAAAATAAAACTACATTGCTTTGGGGCAACTTGGCTAAAGCTACAAGAATAATGTGTTATTTCAATCAATGAGAATATTGAAAAAGAGTGCTCAAGGAAAAAACAAAGCACATTATATTATCATTGACCTTGTTTACACTCAGACTTCCTAGGTTACTGATGGTATTAATGATGCAAATTATTCATCCCTGGGCACCCTGAATGGTAAGGGAATTTGAGTTTGTTATTTTTGTGCAGTCAGCTTAAGTTATTATTCTATTTTACTTGACTTCTGAATTCTTTTTCTCAGATTTCACTAAGGCGTTTCACTCTAAATATTTTCTCAGATATACAATCGGAACGGTTTCCAAGCACATGTTACGCTAAAACTTCCCTGCAAAAGGAGATCTTTCATACCCCTCTGATGTTTGAAAGCATGCCAATTTATTATCCAGTTGACATTTTACTTTGATACTAGCAATATAAAAACTCTCTAGGAAAAATAGACTCTTTGGACAATAGAGTCTGTTTTTATATAAGTAGGAGAGATGAGAAGGAATTTGAAGCTATGAGAAAAAAATAATCTCGGCTCTTCTTGTGAAATCATGTGCTTTCCAATCATTAACAAGAACAGAATATTAAACATATATGTCTCAGTTATCTCACAAGAATGTTGACAGAATAATTGAAGTATCCTGTGCCCAGAGCAACTGCCCCAAACAATCAGTTGTTTGGGATGGTTATGACCTTAAAGGCACTGTTATTGCTTTAATACTGCGTAATCCCCAATCACCTTCTAATCTTATTTGGTTTACCAAGATGATTAATTGGCTGGCAATAGCTATTTCTAACAATAAAATATTACAGGGAATTCTGGATATGCTTTGTTTCATGAGACTTGGGGACACGTTAAGCTTGTTTTCCCAAGGACTTGCCACACAGGTTGTTAAGATGTAGGTCTCCAAACTGGAAGGTAAAGTATGACCAGTTGTCACTGGTATTTCCTGCCTCATCTAGAAATGCCATTTCATCATTAAAAGTTACTTGGGATACTGCATCTATGGAGTAGATATATGGGTATCTTTAATTTTCTAGGTGTTTTTAGCTTTCACAGGCATTTTGCATCAGTTCAACGATCAGTTCCACTCAATTGTCTTAAAAGAACAGGGTGCATATCATATCTTCATCAGTTTTCCTCATCTGTTAGATAAATATAAGATAAAAAAGTAAACAGAAAAAGTAAAAAGGTGCTGAGTATAGTGGTGCACACCTGTAATCACAGTCACTCTGGAGGCTGAGGCAGGAAGATTACAAGTTTTAGGCTAGTCTGGGCTATTTAGTGATAATTTGCCTCAAAATAAAAATGGTGGAGGGTATACCTAGTACTTGCCTGGCATGTGTGGGGACCTAGGTTCAGTCTCTAATATTACAAAAAAATTTAAAAAAGTAAAAAGATTACTTTTATCAGGTCACAGTGGTCTATGGAGACTTCCAGTCCTCAGACCAAGACCTTTTCAATGACATAGTTTATACAGTATTTGCATCCTTGAGTCACACAAACAAGCATATAAAATAAAATAATGTACCAATGAACTATTTTACAAGTCTTTTGAAAACCATATTTTTAAAAAATGTGTAAATACAGCAGTATGAGGGTACATTAAAAGATGTCTCCAAAGAAAGAAGTGGAACAAAATATCCTTGCTGAAAGTAAAATGCTGAAAAATTCTTAAAACCCATCTTGTTAAACTAATGAAGAATACTGACAGAAGTTGTTCAGGATACAGATTGTTATGGCTTGTATGTGAGGTGTCCCCAAAAGCTCATATGTGAGACAATGCAAGAAGGTTCAGAGGAGAAATGATTGGGTTGCGAGAGTCTTAACCCAATCAGTGATTTAATTCCCTGGTAGGGATTAATGGAGTGGTGACTGAAGTGGTAGGGTGTGGCTGGAGGAGGTGGTAATCGGGCGTGGCTTTGGGTATATATTTGTATCTGGTGACTATAGTCTCTCTCTCTTTTCTGATCAAGATGTGAGCTGCTTCCCTCTGCCACACTCTCCCACCATGATATTCAGCCTCACCTCTAGTCTGGAGGAATGGAGCCAGCCTTCTATGGACTAATACCTCTGAAACTCTGAGCCCTCAAATTCACCTCTACAATTGTTCTGGTCATATTTTTTAGTTACAGCAGCAAAAACACAGGTGTAAGCCCATTATTTGTTAATTATCTTAATTTGATCCTTTTGTGGTGGTAGGATAGGCATCATTTTCATTTTATGTATTTATTTATTTATTTTTGGTACAAGGGATTGAACGCAGGGGTGCTTGACCACTGAGTCACACCCCAGCCCTTTATATTTTTTATTTTGAGACAGGGTCTTGGTAAGTTGCTTAGGGTCTTGGTAAGTTGCTTATATCCTCACTATGTTGCTGAGGCTGGCTTTGAACTTGCCATTCTCCTGCCTCAGCTTCTCAAGTTGCTGGAATTACAGGTGTGTGCACCAGTGCACCCAGCATCATCTTCACTTTATAAAAGTAGCAACAACAAAAAAAAGTAAAAGATAAACCTGAAAATAACACTCATCTCTTTGATCTCTAGATGTGGTAGTGTTTCTATTACAATTTAGGAAAGGGCGACTAGATTTCAGTCCACTTAGGATAAAGCTTTGCCACTCCTTTGCTTCCTTTGTGAATGATAACTGCCAAATCTCATATATTCACCATAGACTAATGTGTGTGATTTCTCCATTCTCTAATTCCCTCCCCCAAATCAACTTCATTTTTACGTGTTGATCTATATTCTAAAGTTACCTTATTTTTGAGAAATTAAACAAAATGATATGTAGAAATGGAAAGAACAATACTGCTCACTTCTCCCCCTGATCATTCCCAACACATTTTTTTTCCTTAAGAGAAAGAAGTTGGCACTAATTTTAAAAGCCTTGTGGAGGAATTTTTGTGAGGTGGTACATGCTCTGTTTAACTTAAAAATAAGTGAGCCAGATTGACCTTAAAAATATTTTCCTGTTACACACAGTTTCCATGTTGATCGTATGAAGTATCAGTATAAATTTGGAGGCTCTACACTTGCTTTCTTCTTTTCTTCTATGAGAAGCATGGAGAATAGGCACAACTCAACAATAAGCCTGCTATGTTGTCTAAATACCTCCACTCTGCTCCCGATTCATTCTGAGTAATTACTATAACACAAATTAAAAAGAAAGATTATATGTAATTTTTAAAATACACATCTCAAATTTCAAAGCATCTTTTCTCTGGCAATAGGAAGTCATAATGTGCAAAGTTCTACTGGCTCTAGTGTCCTCACTTTTATAGACCACAGGGCATGGTTATTGAGGACCATATTTATTGCTCAGTGTCACATGCCTATCAATTCAGAAGGACAAGACAGTAGGATCCCAAGTTCGAGGACACCCTCAGCAACTTAGCAAGGTCCTAAGTAACTTAGTGAGACCCTGGCTCAAAATAAAGGATAAAAAGGGCTGGGGCTGCAGCTCAGTAGTAAAAGCTCCTCTGAGTTCAATTTCCAGTCCAAAAAAAAAAAAAAAAAATGGAAGAAGTAGAAAAGTCAGGTTTGGACTTGGTGGGCCTGGGTTGAAATGCAAGTTTGCTAATTTTATCATTTACTGTGTAAATAATGTAAGCAAGTTACTCATCTGTGAAGTTGATATAAAAATATTACTTCTTTTATAAGTCATAAAATTATGCAAAAATATATGTAAAAGTACTCCTCAGACTTGGACACAATGAATGTTCAACACTAGTTATTATGAAACACTTAATGTACTAGGAACACAAAAGAATGTTCCTCTCACTGCATTTTCTTTTCCCCTCCTGCCTTAGTATTATTGAATGTCACTGATAGGAATGGCTTCCAAGATTCATCTTTCTTCTTTTCTCTGACAGGTAGCAGCTAGAGAAAAATTTTCTGTTGTCTTTCTTCCTTTGAAAGAAATGGGTAGTTTTTCTGGTGAAAAAGTGATTTCTTTACCTTCACTTTGATTTAGTTTCAGATAATAATGTGATTTAAAATTCAAATCTAAGAGCTCATAATAATAATTAGCCAAGAGCTGTGTGTATTTTGCTAGAAGGTAAGTGTAAAGTCCAAATCAACAAGTTATTGACTGTTGGACTTATATTTTAGAATAAGGCAAGGGAACCCTTCACGAATAATGTAGCATTCCCTGGTTTCCTGTACTACACACTCACCCATATGACTGCGGCATTCAACCTCAAGGTCTCAGCACCTTAACATAACAGTTGTGTTTTCCATTCACCAGAGAGGTCAACATTCTCCTGTGAATGTTTATGATACTGCTGTCCTCTGCCTTGTATAAACCTGGAACAACAAATTAGAAATATAGTTGTCCTCAGTGTTGGTTCCAGGACCCGCAAAGATACCAAAATCTAAAGATGCTCAAGTTCCTTATGCAAAACAGTAAAGTATTTGCTTGTAACCTATGCATATCCTCCTAAATACTTTAAATAATCTCTTCGTTCCTTATAATATCTAAGACAATGTAAATGCTATATTAATAGTTATTATGCTGTACTGTCTAGGGAATAATAACAAGAATATGAGGCCTGAACATGTTTAGTACAGACATAATTTTTTTTTCTGAATATTTTTTGATCCACGGTTGGTTGAATACATGGCTACAGAGGTCTGACTGTACTGTACTTCTGTACCTACATGGCCTCTTGGCAGACAAGTATGTGTGCCCAGGTGTGAGACTAAAAATTAAACAATGGTGAGTTGAGGGGCGGTGGTTGGACAGGGAGGAAAATATTCACTGACCTATGGGAGGCTGTGATAAGTGACTCCTTTTAAAACTCAAAACAATTATAAAAAGCAAGGTAAAGAACATAAAACTATTTTTTACATTCACTGTTACTCTGAAGGCCCTACACTTTATAGTAGGTCCGACTTACAGATTCATCCTACCCTTAAGGAGTCCACAAAATAAAAGGACCTTAATTGTGAGAACCATCACATGAAGCTTTATACCAACCAAAAAATGTTGAACTCTTTCGTGAATGGAAAATACAATGCTAAGAGCCACAGCCAAGTAATATGATGCATGGCATTTTTGGTTGAAAGGTGACGCCAGCAAGCCATTGAGATGATATGATTATGTTAAGATCTGCATTCATATGGATATTGGACTCCTGCTGTCCACCTTGGTCTGCTATGGGACTCCTGGAGAGTTCCCATTGGTTGGGGAAGTGCGGTAGGAGGGAATTCTGGAGGAGGGACTTCCTGTTGGGGTCCGGAGAATGCCGCGTGGGTCTGTCAGCAATCTGCCCGGGAGAGTATGGGGCATTGGCGGCAGTTTCAAAAATACAGTTTGTTCCTGCTTGAGTGGCTCGTGATTTTGTGCCCAGCCAGACTGCGGCAATACAACAACTTTTATGCTGAGGTGCTGAGACTTTGAGGTTGAATGGTACAGTCATATGGGTGAGTACCTTTGCATAGGAATCCAGGGAATGCTACATTGTTCATGAAGTCTCTATAACCAGATTCATCCTACCCACATTCGGAAGGCCCTAAGCTTAAATGTTCAAAATGACTGGAGATATCAGTGCATACAATTATGATGGGCTTTGTTGCCAGCTCTTCTCCATCTGTACAGCCCTTCAATCTCTGTTCTTGCAGCTCCTCTTTCTCTCTTTGTATATGGTTGCTCAGTTAATAGATGGCTAATGGCTCTCCTGCTTTTCTTGTTTTTAACTTTTCAGTTCTATCTGAATGTAAGAATGAACACCCACTTAATGGAAATGTTTGTGCATTTTAAAAATCTTGGTTATTTATATATTCAAGATTAATATGTGTAATAAATCGGTTTCTATAGTCATTACTTTTTTTTAAAAAAGACACACTATTTCTGATTTTTGCTCACATCCATTGACAAGTGTTCCCAGGAACATACTGAAAGAAGGCTGGAAAATGTAGTGAAAGAGATGAAATGGTTTGTGTATGGCTTAGGACCATTGTCCCACCATGTCTCTCATACAGTTCTGGAATCTTTAAACAGTTGGTGAGCTCAAGCACAATTCTGATGAAAAGCAAAGGATTCCACTGAGTGCAACTGGACTTTGGTGTAACACTTTTATAAGGAATGTTATTATGAAACCAAGGGAAACCTGAGCCAACCCTATAGCTTCACTCACTTAGTCACTTGCTTTTCTCACCAATTTTAGAGATCACCTAGCTGAGCAGTGTACCCCATTAGCTTTGCTTAGACAACACTTCTGACACACAAGTCATGATGGTAATGGTTGTCTAAGTTGTTTTCCAGAAACATGAAGGTATCTCAGATTTGCTTGAAACCACCAATCTCTCACTTCGACCATGCAGGGGTCTGTTTGATGTCTATGGGCTGAAAAGCCAACTTCAGAGCATGCTAATGCTGCATTTTCTGCTCATGTGTTCTATGAAGAACCCTGAAGTTTGGTTAGGCGTTTGTAGACCACCAGTTGCTTTGCTTTTCCTTATTTCCAATCACCTTTCTCCATGTTATGAGAACTAAAACATGAAGCCTTATACCAACCCCCAATTCTCAGATCACCCTGCTTCTTTACCTCAAAAATACCCTGAACTTCCTTGGAGAAGCAGATTTGAAACTTGCTCTCTAGTCTTCACACACTTTGATGCCTGGTGAAAACACTTGCAAGACTTATTTCAGGGATTGGCATACTGCATCCCAGGAAAAATGAGTCTGATTTGGTAACAATTATTGAAATTTGGCTATGATGAAGACATTAATTCAGCTTACTCTTGTCACCTCATCTAAAATTCATAAACTTGATTTAAGAAAAGTTTCGATATCACACTGAAGAAGAAAAGCTTGCTTTTAAAGAAGCTATTAAATATGAATCACTTGAATGAAAGAAAGCTGGTCTGTGATGGCTACTACAGAGGGTATTGTTTATATTAACATAGGACAAAATGAGAGGTGACAGCAATCTACAAGAATCCTAATTACATGCATTTTTCCTCTGGATGGGAACCAGTAACAAAGATAAAGCAGAAGTTCAATACTTATCTCTCTAGTTTTCTATTAACATACTTCCTCTCTGTCAGACATTAAAAGGTATGCCCATCCTGAAATCTTGATCATTAAATATGTTGGTATTTCCTATTTTCTTAAATATTTAACATTCTTCACAATTTGATAGCAATGAGGACAAACCAGTTAAATATCAAATTTATTATTTATTTATTATTTATTTATTTTTTGGTACTGGGATTGAACGTAGGGGCTCTCAACCACTGAGCCATATCCCCAGCCAATATTTATATTTTATCTAGAGGCAGGATCTCACTAAGTTGCTTAGGATCTCACTGCGTTTCTGAGGCTGGTTTTGAAATCAGGATCCTCCTGCCTCAGCCTCCTGAGCCGCTGGGATTACAGGTGTGTGCCACCGTGGCTGGCAGTTAGCTACCCCCCTTCCAACAATCCCAGTTCTATGTAATCTGAGAATTTGTAGTGGAGGTAAATGGCATTCGTGAATGCCTACTTCTCCTATTAAAATAAAAAAAAAATTTTTGAGTTGTTTTGATTCAAATCCAGGAGTTTTGGCAATCTCTAACTTTGTGTAGTGATTTTCACTAGAAGGTAAATGTAGCACCACTTTCGGAGCTGTGTCAGATGCACTGCATGAAAGGCAAGATGGTGCTCCTGGACTACAGCTGACATGTGTGGCAATTTGTGGTACAAAAATGCAGAGTATAATTCAGACAACTTTTGAGTGTTTATTGAAGTTGGTAGGCAAAAATATCTCCCTCAACAGTACATTAGCATTTTCTTGTTTATGCCAGCTGATCTTTTTGAATTGGGCTGCCTGAACCACCACATCCAATATGTACATTTAGCATGTATATTTAAATGTTTCCCTTCAAAACAGAACTAAACTTCATATTATACCTAACATATTCTGAATAAAACAAAAAAAAAAAAAAATAGTGAAACTATAGCCTTCCCCCACCTCCCCAGATATTTAGGAATCCCAAGGACTCACAAGAATAATACTGAGAGGATCAAGTGTATTTTTATTATAAAGAATATCACCTATTCCACTTTTGAAAAGTTCTTTTATATCATTAATAATTTTATATTCCATAATTGTTCACCTTAGGCGTTTGATATTATACTTAAAATATTATTCTGTACTTAATTGTTTTCTTCAAGTACTTGTATTGAGCATCCACCAGGCGAAAAAGAACCATTTCAAGTGCTCTGGAACCTTCTGCTTTCATTTATTAATAATTCCCAAACATAATGTCTGCTTCCGACATTAGCTTCTGAAATAGAATGGAATCTTAATTAGTTCAAGAGAAACTCCTACTTAAGTAGTCTTAGAGAAAATGCACTCATTTCCCCCTCTAATAGATCCTCCTGTTGTTTGACTGTGATGAGAATGGTCTTTTAAAAGAGGTCTCAGGTGTGAAACCAACTGTTCAGGCTCATTGTCAGCTGCTGGTTTCTAGAGTATTAATTCAAAATTAGTGAAATTATAAGACTATGTCTACATTGGCCAACTCTATTGCAAAATTGAGCAATTTTCAGTTAAGGGTGCAGCATCCTCTACAATGCCCTTGAGGAAGATTCAGAAACTCATTCTATTTCCATCTGCTTCCATCATTAGAGAATGCAGTTGATTGATTCAACCTCTCTAACAATAAGAACGGATGCCATTTAACTAAAAGGTGAGGACAGGCATATCTTTGTCAAAATGAATACAAATAAGTAAGCTCTTTGTCAATTATGTACAAACATACATATGCAGACATGATATGTATGCGTGGGTATATTGTATGTAAGTCTTTAAAGAAAGAAATTATGTTTTTTTATGATTTGGAGGCAGAAATGGCTTAATTTTTGTCGGGTCCTTTTGTGACTGGGTGGAAAGTATGTAGGAAGATGAGCCAGTTTAAAATGGCTACTACCTCTTCTCCAATCTACCTTCAAGAAATGATGCTAGATACTAATTTTATCGAGCTTCCACACTACTCATTGTACATGATATATTATATTTTAATCAACATTATGATAAATATTGTGGTGGTCTTTAGTGTATATAGTTTATTTCCCTAAAAATATTAAATATTTCTTTTGGGTAAAAAGTGATACATATTTTAATTCTCTTGTGTGGCCTAACAGACTACTACATACTAAGAAGGTACTCAGGAAATATTTGTTGAAAGATAGATTAATCAAAAACATTATTTTACAAATCATTATTAATTACTTAAAGCAAGATGCTAATTGGACCCCATATCTACTTCCCTTCTCTCTCTTTCTTTCTTTCTTTTTTTTTTTTTTTTGGGGTGGAGGGAGGTTACCAGGGATAGAACTCAGGAGCACTTGACCACTGAGCCATATCCTCAGCCCTATTTTGTATTTTGTTTAGAGACAGGGTCTCACTGAATTGCTTTGCCTTGGCTGGCTTTGAATTTGCTATTCTCCTGCCTCAGCCTCCAGAGCCCCTGAGATCACAGGCGTTTGCCACCACACCCAGCTCTCCTCTTTCTTATAGTAATAGAATCCTCACTGGCATCCTTCATTTGTAGCAGGGTCTGCAGCTTTCTGGCTGGGGACTGCATTTGTCAGCTTTGCTAGCAGTGAGATACTGTTTTCACTATCTGGGTCATTTCTTTAATAATGACACTCATTGCTTCCTACTCCTGTCACTGTTTTAGGGATGATGGTGAGCCGGCTTTGTTCATGGTAGATGAGAAACTCCCAGGGGATGGCCGAAAACCAAAAAAAAAAAAAAAAAAAAAACAAGGGAGAGAATTAAACAACAGCAGATGGGGTAGAGAGGGAAGATGGGGGAGGGGGGATAGTAGGGGATAGGAAAGGTAGCAGAATACAACAGTCATTAATATGGTATTATGTAAAAAATGTGGATGTGTAACCGATGTGATTCTGCAACTGGTATTTGGGGCAAAAATGGGAGTTCATAACCCACTTGAATCAAATGTATGAAAGATGATATGTCATGAGCTTTGTAATGTTTTGAACAACCAATAAAAAAATAAGAAAACTGAAAAAACAAACAAAAAAAGAAACTAGGTGGAACAAAGTTATTTTTGTGTTCTGAATCTCACTCCTCTGTCTGCACTGTTAAGTGAGAGAGAAGTAAAATTTTACTTCATTAGATAAATATTTTGAGAAATCGTATTTTGGGCTAACTTTGTTTGGGTAGTTCAGCTAATACTAAAATTTACTTAAAATGCTTACTGTCCTATAGACGATATTCTAGAATTGCATAGACCTACTCATTATCTTCTAGTAGATCTGTGAGAATCTGAGAAGCAGCTAGACTTGATTTATGACTAGAGAAGATCAGAGACAAATGTGGACACAACTCATTAAGGCCGAAGTCTTCATTGTGAGAAAGACTACTGTTCAGTAAGAGGAAGTCAGAACTGCATGGATAATCAGAATAAACTGCCCTTTATTGACTATGTAATTTGTAAATGCTACCAATAAATTCAACAAAAATTTAAGTTTCATAAACAACTAAAAATAAGGTGTATTCACAGAAAAAAATTGTAGACAAATATAGGGAAAGAGATTATTTTGTATTTTTTTTTACATGGATATTATATTTCTATACACAGTGAAACAGTGAACGAAGATCCTCCTAAGTGCTCAATTGAGCTTTGTTGAATTGATTGTTCAGAATACAGAAATTCAAGAATATTATACATATTTTATTTACTATAACTATTAATTGGAATAAGTTTCAGTACAATTTATTAATCAAAAAACTGGTCATTATTATTACACTGGTTGACTCTCAAAGCAAATGTTTGGGAGAATTTTCTAAACGCAAATAGTCAAGTGACTGCTAGTTATTTGGGCTTATAGCTGTCTTTCAACTGGGATTTCCAGAAATATCTGCTAAACACTTCATCTTGCATTTTAGATCAAGAGAGCAGGATTTATTTCTGATCAGTGTTAATATGTTTGCAGAAAAGAAAAAATCTCCACATACCAATTAGGCAGAGTTTACTTTTTTTGAGCATAAATTTAGATATCAAAATAATAAAATGTTTTCCTACCATAAATAGCTTTTGAAAGAGGAAGAGCTTTCTTTTGGTAAATTGATAAATTTGATCTGGTGAATGAGGTCACCCATGTAGCAATTGTTTGGGGAAGGCTTTCTTTTATTTATATGATGTTGATCTTCATCATGATAAAATAATCTTGGACGGGTAATGTTCTTGACTTACACTGACATAGATAATGATTAAGAATTCCATCTTAGCTCTAAAGAGCTAATTGAATCATTATACATTAAAATATATTCCTTTGAAGAATTTTGGCAACTGCTTCTAAAAAAATGATATTTTGACATTTTTTTTCAAATTACCCAAAAACTAATATAAAAAATCAATAATGAACTCAGAGGCAAAAAATAACTTACGTAAGAGTTAATCCTTCTTCTGAATTGAAACTGCATAGTAAGATCTTCGCGTTTGGGAAAATCTCTACCAACTTTCCTTTACTTGAGAGCATTTTTTAAACTAAAAACAATTAAGTTTTTGAGATCTATTTAATTTTTACTTCTTTTACTTACGTATAAGCATAAACATCTGCCATCTGGCATAGAAATTACTTCATATGGCAGGAGGAGAGATGAGATTTATTTAAAAGTTCTTTGCCTTTGATACTTTTCCCTGCTGCATTTTCAACAGTGTAATTTGAACCCGACAGTATTTAAATAACCATTTAGCGCCATAATGGAAGAGCGGACTTAAAAATACATAACTGCTGTCATTCCTGGAGACTGTAGTAAGGAAACATAGAATTTACCATTCTAGATCAGACCATTAGTCTATCTTGTCTAACCCTTGCCTCTGGCAGAGGTCAATGCTGAAGACAATGGAAAATAGCAGAAATATGCAACATTAGCACAAACCATTTTTTAGGAAAATAATTATTTTCTCAGTTGGTAATCTTACACTATAGGATTTTGGAATTAATCATCCCTACCTGTTTATATTATTAATAGTTTTATCAATGAATAAACTAACCAGTCCTGTTAAAATTATTTTTCTGAATTATACTTAATGATCTATGGAATATCCATACATGAACTAATCTTACAAGACCAATGTTAGCTTTTTTAATGTCCTGCTTTTTAAGTATGAGGAAACTGTAAGAAAATTTAAGCTATATAGTGAAATAAACCAAGTCCTTTAATTTTGGCTTGTACTTCAAAGTCTAGATAAAAATGTATTTACTACGAAAGCTCAGGTTGCAGGTCCAGAAGACAATTTAACACTATCTAATTTTATACTGAATTTACTATTGATAGTAGCAGAATAATCCTATGCTGGGTGATTAATGGGTTGGCTGGAATGTAGGCCTACAAATTTTTATCTTCCTTGACAACTCACCAATGTCATTGAAAAATATTACAGCAACAAATTTATCTCTTGATCTATCTATGAATTTATAGGTACACGAAATGAACAAAACCCCAAGTGTAGAGCTCAAACACACACAGATACACACATACATGGATGCATATATGACCATACATGGATGCACACCCCTCCATCTCTCCAATGTGCCATTCAGATCAAACTTCCCCAAGCCCATAACTTTCCTTCTCTTTGTCCTTTGCTAGTTGTTTCTTTATCTCTCCCTAAGTGCATATACATGACTTTCCTCTGTGACTGCATAAATTATGCACATTCTTCTATAAGACTACTGCAATCCCTCAAGGAATCATAACTGCATAAAATTTGTGTAATCTCTCAGCCAACTTCTCACCTGGGCCATAAAAGATACTTATACAGCAGCTTTTTTTTTTAAATATCTCCTTTACAACCAGAGAAAAAGATTGAGGGTTAAAATGAATTTTGCTAATTAGTAGTACTACCAAATTAAAAGTACCACTATTGATATGACCCCTGTCTTGAATAAGACCTCAATGGATAAGATCTTCAGAAATCAAGAGTTTAAATAACTTGGTAAACACCTGCACATCTGGTTACTTAGTTGAGTAGGCCCTTACATCTGGTTTTTTTAAAAAAAATCATATTGTTTCGAATATTAATACCAAATCCTTTTGAACGTTTAGCAAAGTATTTTCAATTTTGAACTGAAAAATAGTGAGTGCTACAGACTGGAGATGGTATCGCATGGCATTTTCAGCCTCCAGAGCAATGATGTGTCAGCTGCTAATTTAATAAACTCTTCTCCTGAAATGACTAGTGTCTTTGAAGATATTTTTTTCAGTGTTTGTTTTTAATCTTTTTTTGGAGAAATAATGAAATCAGACATGACCATGGAAAACTAAGAATATCCAAATTGCTTAGGTAGTGAATAAGTTTTAAAAGTGTTATTTAACTTGGTAATCCCTTGAAAATAATGTATTTCATTTGGCTTTGTACTGAACTAGCAGCAAAAAAAAGGGCAAGATAAATGAATAATTAAAAATTAAAACCTAAAACCTGAAAACAACAAGAGCAAAACAACAACAAAACCTCAAATAAGAAAAATAAAACCAAACGAAAATAAAACACCTCATCCTCTCCCCAAACCAGAGACGGACCCTTTACTTTGAGCCAAGCTCTACAGGAGTCTGGAAACTGTGTCATCTCCCAGCTCCTGGCATTTGCAGGTTAGAGTTTCCATGGAGGCAAAAAGAACTTCCTTAGAGTGAACACTTCTTCCAACTAAGATCAGTACCTGCCTTTTACACGAAATATACCTATCAGGAATAAACCTTGCCAAGATTTCACCTCCAAAACTACTTGATAACTTTTAAATCTGTTGGCCACAACCTTGACTTTAGTGTGAGACAGGGAATAGATCTCTCCAGTTCATTGGTTCTCAATGGGAACATTTCTTCCCTCCCCAGGACTTCTGGAAACATCTGGAGACATTTTTATGGTCACCACTGTGGAGTTGGTATTGGAAGACAGGGAGTAGAGGCTGGGGATGCTGCTAAATATCCTGTAATGCACAGGATAGCTAACCCACCACAGAGAATTATCTGGCCCAAAATGTCAATAGTGCTGAAGTTAAGAAACCCAGTTCGAGATGAACCGTATTAGAAGAACAACCAGAGAAAGCACCAAAATGTCTGACCACATGCTTTGGGATGAGAATTATATGTGTTGTACTGTGAATTGAGTTAAGCATAGCTACATACAATAAGAAAAGTAATGCAGTGTGCTTCTAATACCTGTTTTTTAGTACTTGTCTCTAAGAAATGAGGAAGAACCTTTCCATTTATTTCTGGTTGATTACACAATTTTCTGGTGGTGTTGCTATTCCTCTGCCTCCTATTCCATTCTTGACTGTTATCTGTGTTTTGATTGGTCCTTGTTTTACAGTTTCAAATAAGTCTAATCACCGAGAGTAGAATAACCTCAAGTCAATTTTAAGTAGCCATGTTTGTCATCTTACTTTTGTAGAAAGTTTTCTTGCTTAGCAGCTGTGTCTAACCTGAGCATTCTGTGCCCTTTAACAGGAAAGATAACTTCTTGAGTGTGCTCCAGTTGGAAAGGCACTCTTGGTTGACTGTTTACATAAAAACCTGAGTTTCTCATTTAAAATCACCAAGCATCTATTTGTCCTCCTCACCTCACTTGCTGTAGCTCTTCAACTTTTTTTTATTTAACCATTTCATGAACAATAGCAAGAAGGCAAAAATATCACTAAAGTGATAACACATGCAAGAACATCTTTGGTGCTCCATATGAAGAGTCTAAGGTAAGTGTCTAATCTCAAATTTCCCGAGGAGGAGGGGAAGCAGCATTATCAGATATCATCCTTCTTTTTAATTTTTTAAATTAAAAAATTTTAATTTAAAATTTTTTTAAACCAATAAAAAACATATAGTAAAAGAGTGTCCTTGCTGGATTTAATTCAAACTTGCCAAGGAGGGCTCTTGGAAGTCAACACCAAAGCAGACTTTCGAAATTGCTCTACCCCAAACCTGAAGATGTATGTTGAATATATTCTCAAATGACTAAGCCTGAAAATAAGCATCGTCTTGTGCAGATGTCTGAGCTGATTTTTTTCCATTGCATTGATCTCCCCACTGAACATGTAAATTCATACAATCTCCATCCCCTCCCTACAGCTCTCCTTCCTCCACTGCCACATTTATCTCTTGACCACTCTTGAAGAAATGACAAATGGTTATCTCAGATCATTTTTGAATGAGAGCAATAATGATAATATTGATAATAAAATCCAGATGCAGAGAAGACATGTGTTTGATTCAGAAGCCAGTGTATTTGTACACGATGTTAAAGGGGACTAAGTAGGTATTAATCTTATTTTCTCCTTTCATTTTATATGAAAGCTGTCATTATTGGGATAAGAATAAAATGAACATAAGTATGATAAATGATAAGTGCACATGGGAGTCAATATACCACTTTGAGAGAGCATTGCTAATCAGCCCGTGCAGTAGGCTAATGCACCATGTGAGCAAGCACCTTGGAGAGATTCTAAATTTGTAACTCAGGGAAGCTTGGCATTTAGCTTGAGCTGCCTTTGGCTTAAGGTGAAACAAAGGGTACAATCATGTGTGGATTGCAGTAGCAAATCATGTTTCGGAAGGTGCAAGACCATGTAAAACACAAAGCCAATTCTATATCTGTAACAAGGTTCAGCATATATATGAATTGCTTAATGAATGTTAAATAATGTTAATAAAAATGGGTGAGACCATACCAAACCTTTTTTTTTTAATTAGCAGTGAAAAGGAAAAGGAAGAGGATGAATTATTTCTCAGTTTGAAAGCTCTGCTTTATGTGTTAAAGCTGATGAACCCAATTTTAAAAATGCAAGTGCTGAAGTCTCTATGCTATTGGGGGGTATGCTACTTTTAAAACATATGTTTAAAGCTTGATTCTTAATTATTAATACATAAATTATTATCACTGCTTTTGATGATCTAAAGATCTCTTACACAGATTCTTTGTTGTCAATAATACCAGTTCTGGTTTTCTTATTTTATTAGCAAGAAACTGGAAAATTAGGAATTTTGTGTTCTGATGTTTTATTAGAAAGCATTTCTTAGGCCTTTGAGAGAAAAGTGGAATTGCTACCAATTGAACTACATGGAAATATGGTAGGCTGGTGATTCGTGTTGGTTGAGGGTAGCAATTCTATTGCTGGTTCTTTGAATTAATGGTAACTTTTTTTTTAAACATTGGTCACCATGGCTCTGGCTTCTGATATTTTAGAAGTGTTTCTGTTGCATTCCCAGTCCAGGTAGCTGGTGAATTACTTAGTATTTATTTAGCATCTACTATGTGTCAGATTCATTGTGAGGTATCTAGAACCCATAAAATGACCCACAAAAACATAAAGCCCATACCCATTTAGAAATACAGCCTTCTGGTTGCCAGTTTAGGAAAGAGTTGAGACATCTGGAGAGGAAGAAAAAATGATCAGAGGAAGAGGAAGTAGCTTCTTCACTTTTCATCTTATTATCTGCCACTACTTATCTCTATACTCATATCTGTGCTTAAAAAACCAGGTCATACATGAGCAACTGGTAGAGAATAACCAAAAGAGTGGAAAGGAAAATAACTATAGGGATTGCAGCTGGAGACCAAGATGATGTGATGTAGTGAAAGCAGAAATAAAGACTCTTCGCATTGCTAACCATTAGAGGGTAGCTGACAGACACAGAAAACTTTGCAATGCAAAGACAATGCAATGATAGTGAGACAACAGTGCTTGCCAGCTGTATTTACCACCAACCAAATTAATATTGTGCTCAGTTACTTACATTTGTGTTCATTTATGTATTTATATAGTTCTTGGTTTAAATGCCAATTATCCCCATGAGTATGGAGGACAATATATCAACATGATCATATATATATAACCCTCTCAGCTTGTATTTAGCTTCTCTGTCTACCCTATTTCTAACCCCATGTAGATACTGGAAAAATGGAAACTAAGATAAGACCCCTGCCTACAAGAAACTCCACCTATTTAAATACTTTCTTTTGAAATGTGTTGGCATTGCCACACAGAGTCATGGTCATGGCTGGTTAAAAATATCAATAAAAATAATTATTTTTTTTATCTTGTTAAAACAACCACAGGTGAGCCTTGTTAGAAATAATTTGTAGATAAAGTGGGTCTTGAAAGATTTTAATAGGGTCACAAAAAGAGCATTCCATACAGAAGGAAATATGTAGGTAAGACAGAAGCCCAGTTTTTGACAAACAGCATGACAAGTGCCTGTCCTGACAGAGGGTGAAGTCATTTACTGAAATGAGGTGATAGATTAGATTTCTACATTGTATATGACATAAATAAAGTCCTTGGAAAAAGACTTGGCAATGAGGTCAGGAGATCTGGGTTTATTTTTGCAATCTTGAGACAATCAGTCTTAATCTATCATGTTTTAATTCTACTTCTAGAATGAGGATGAGAATCCATGTTTGTTTATAATGTAATGCAGATCTTCACAGAATGGTTTCTAGACTAATTATGAATGTGAAACAAAGTGCTTTGAGGTCTTGGAAGAAAGATACTATTCAAATCCAAGGAATTATTTGAAGATCTAATATTCATCCACTTTTAAGTGTGGTTTTGCTATAAAAGAAAGTTCATCCTGCTGTTTTGATGAAATTGGTAAAAATATCTTTCTGTTTTTTCTTTCTGAGACTAAGATAAAATGTATTGTCCTCAACTAAATCAATGATCAGCCATTTTCTTTGAATACCCATCATTCAAAAGTAGAATCTCTTTTATTTACATATAATCTAAAAAAAGTGACAAGTGAATTGACAAAATTTCATGTAAAAATAAGCAAGTTAAATGCATGCGATAGTTCTTAGTTATGAGTTTGTCTTTCAATTCCATGTAATACAATTTGAATGTTCCATAATTTGAATATCAACATTTTCACAAAAGGTTAATCCAAGTTAGTTTCTTTTGGGAATATGTTTTAGGAATATATTTATATTTTTTTCTAACTTACTATCTTTTATCCTCCTCAACTATATTTTGATAACAGCTGTGGAATGGGTAGATGGAAATTTCTTCATTCTCATCCTATGCTCAACTCCTGCTCAGCTACCTGTTGAGGTCATACTGCCTCTTAAAATCTAAGGAAGATTGACTTGAATGCTTTTTTTCAATGAGCTGAACAGAGGAGATTGCTTTGATATGAAAAGGGCTGAAGGAAGTAGAAACAAAGGGAGGTGGTCGTTTCAAAGTTGCTTTCCTTGTAAGGTAGGAACAGTGAAACAGAACTATACAAAAATAACTGATTGCTTAACATCTGATGATTTTAGATTGTATCAAAGCAGAAGGCACTTTATCATGCCAATTGAAACTGACCTGTTTAGGAAATTTGATTGTTTTCTCTCTAATCCTGATTGCTCAGAGGTCAATAGACAGCTCAGTTTCAGCTGGGTGACATGAAACTTTAGCATGAGTGTCTCCATTTAAATTTTTAGCTTGGTCTTTTGGAACCCAGTGCAGGAGCATAGTCAAAAACAATGGCCTCCTTCAATCTTTACTTAACAATTACATATCAAAATAGATTTTAGACTGGATAAAACACAAAATTACTAGAAAGAATTTTGGTTAAGTTTTCAAATTTCAAAGATAGGACATTCCAAATATAAATACAATGCCCCAAATTTTTAGATTTAACTACATGATACTTGTTTTGCTTTTATGTCTCCAAAACAAATAAAAGAATTAAGCATATAAGAACTTCATCCTTGATTATTTTTGAAATATTTTTTCAATATATTGAAATAATATTCTCATAATAAAAGTATTTTCTTTAAAATGAATAATTCAGTGGCATTTAGTAATATCACAATTCCATTGTTCCAAAATATTTCCTTTGCTCCAAATTAAAACCCTATATCCTCAAATGGTTTCTCCCTATTCTTCTCTTTAGCCCTCTGCATAACACCAGTCTGCATTTTGTGGCTATAGATTTACTGACTCTTGACACTTCATGTAAATTGAATCATACAATATGTGACCTTTTTGTCTGACTGCTTTCACTGGGCATAATGTTTTTGAGGTTCACCTGTGCTCTATCAGGTATTATTACCTCTGATGATTGAGTAATATTCAATGTATATACAAATGCAATGTTTTGAAAAGACATTTTTCTTTTAGAGTAACTTTAAGTTCAATTAAGAAGGAGGTACAGAGGTTTTCTATGTGTGCCCCCACCGCATAACATTTTTAAAACACCTGTAAGTCTCAATAATTATATTAACAATAAGAATACAAAAAGGATAAGATATTAAAGTAAAAGTTAAGACTATGACACTGCTAGAAGAAAATATAAGAATAAATCTTTTATAATATTGGGTTAGACAATGTCCCTTAGATAGAACACAAAAATTATAAACCCTACATTCCATCCAAGTTTGTTTACCATGGCAGGTACATCCTGCTAAAATCACTCTGTAGATAAGGATGACTTTCTAGCAAATCTTAGTGTGTCTTTAGCATGTTTCTGAAGGAGTTTTTCAAAGTTGCCTTATTGTTTTTATCCTTCACAAAGAGAAAAAAAAATTGATTCATAGTCTCCTGCTACCTAATCATTTCCTTCTTAGTTATTAACTATAGACAACAAGTATGTTTTATAAAATTGTAATGCCAATTCCAAAGAAATAACAAAATATAGAGCTTCCAACTAATGCTGTAAAAATAGTTGGAATTGAAAGTAATAATCTGGCAGGTGCAGTAGTATACACCTGTAATCTCAGCAGTTTGGGAGGCTGAAGCAGGAGGATTGTGAGTTCAAAGCCAGATTCAGCAAATGAACAAGACCATGTTTCTAAAATCATCATCATCATCATCATCATCATCATCATCATCATCTTTAACTAAATGCATAAAATAAGTAAGGCTACTTGATAGAAGTACAAAATAAGATCTTAGATAATATTCTTGAATGTATTAACAACCATAATTAATGTAAATTGACTAATGTCTCCAGTTGAAGTGTACTTAGGGGTGTGTATTTGTGTGTGTGTGTGTATGTGTTGGGTGGGGGTGTCCAAACTATATGGTGTTTGTAGAAAATATCCTTAGGAATAAGTACACAGAAATGTAAAGTTTCAAAAAAGGAAATGTTTATTCTACAAAAAACCAAAAGAAAGTTAGTGTAGATATACTAATATTGGATAAGTTAGAAACTAAAGCAAGAGACATTATTAGAAATAAGAAGAATCGCCTTTATTGGTAAAATGTTTTCATCAGTTTCAGTTTGCCAGGAATATAGAACGATTTGGAACTGATATGTGCCAATAATCTTAATACTCATAAAGCAAAAATGGCTGAATAAAAAGGAGAAATTATCAAATTTCATTACCATAGCTGGAAATTTGATCACATCTCTCTCATAATAGTTAATAAGAATATGGATGATTTGGGCAATATAAATTTCCTGCTGGATACAATGAACATTTTTAGGAACTTGTACTCACAAATTAGAATGCACATAATAGGCACAGTACATTCTTAGGAACGCACAAACACTTATAAAACCTGGCCCTATCAAGACACAAAGCAAACATCAAGATATTTAGAAAATGCAATCTCATAATATACATATTCTCTGACTGCAATGGAACTGAGTTAGAGATCAATGACAAAAAGATAACTAAGCATAACCCCTAACTGCAAGTAAAATCATCCTCAATCTAAAGTGCCACTTGCCAAAGTCCCTTGCAGCTATTACTCTTCCAGATGTGATTTAGTTTGCAATGATCATGAGCACTATTCCACATCTAAAATTTGGAACAGAGCTGGGGAAATTGGTAGGACAAGAGGAATCCATTTGTTGGCAAAAACTGCAGCAGATATATTGTAGTTCAGGAACTGGCATCTATAGCTGGAATTTTACAACATGATATGTGGAATTCTGGTTGCCCCAGGAACAGGAGATTCCTTGGTGCCTGGCATGCACATGAGGGTTAGTATCTTTCAGATTTCAACCACAATTGTTGTTTCTAACTATAAGAATATTGAAGAACTAAACCCTAGAGTTGTTTTCAACATTATTGTACTCCCTTAGCAGCATTTTACACTATTGAGCACCCTTTCCTCCTTAAAACACTCTTGGACTGTGTGAAAGCATGTTGTACTGGTATTTTACAATACCATATTAATTTAACTTGATTTATTTGTTCCAATTGGTTATATATGGCAGTAGAATGTACATTGACACATCTACATAAATGCAGTATAACTTCTCATTCTTCTGGTTGTACATGATGTACAGTTACACAGGTCATGTAATCATATATGCACTTAGGGTAATAATGTCCTATTCATTCTATTGTCCTTCCTACCTCAAACTCCCTCCTCTCCCTTCCCTCCCTTCTGCTTAATCCAGAGTACCTCTATTATTCCCTAGCATACATTCATACCCACCTTATGTGAATTAGCATCAGCATATCAGAGAAAATTCTCAGCCTTTGTTTTTTGGGGTGGGGAGGATTGGCTAATATCACTCAGCATGATATTCTCCAGTTCCATCCATTTACCTGCAAATGCCATAATTTCATTCTTCTTTAAGGCTGAGTATTATTCCATTGTGTATATATACCAGATTTTCTTTATCCATTCATCTGTTGAAGGTTGGTTCCATAGTTTGGCTATTGTGAATTGAGTTGCAATAAACATTGATGTGGTTGTGTCACATCATGTGTAGTATGCTGATTTTAAGTCCTTTGGGTATAAACTGAGGAGGGGGATAGCTGGGTCAACTGGTGATTCCATTCCAAGTGTTCTAAGGAATCTCCATACTGCTTTCCATAATGATTGCATCAATTTGCAGTCCCATCAGGAATGTAAGAGTGTACCATTTTCCTCACTTCCTTAACATTTATTGTTGCTTGTATTCTTGATAATTGCCATTCTGACTGGAGTGAGATGAAATCTTAGAGTAGCTTTGATTTGCATTTGTCTAATTGCTAGAGATGTTGAACATTTTTTCACATATTTGTTGATAAATTGTATTTCTTCCTCTGTGAAGTGTCTGTTTAGTTCCTTTGCCCATTTATTAATTAGGTTATTTGTTTTTTTGAGTTGATTTCAAATTTTTTAAAAATATATCCTGAAGATTGGTGCTCTATCTGAGGTGCATGTGGTAAAGTTTTCCCACTATTCTGTAGGCTCTCTATTCATGTTATTGATAGTTTGCTTTGCTGAGAAGAAGCTTTTTGGTTTGATTCCATCCCATTTAGTGATTCTTGATTTTATTTCTTGCTCTTTAGGAGTCTTGTTAAGGAAGTCACTTCCTAAGCTGACAAAGTGAAGATTTGGGCCTACTTTTTCTTTTATTGGGTGCAGTGTCTCTGTTATAGTGCCTAAATATTTGATCCACTTTGTGTCAAGTTTTGTGCAGAGTGAGTGATAGGGTTTAATTTCATTTTGCTGCATATGGATTTCCAGTTCTCTCAGCACCATTTATTGAGGAGGCTATCCTTTCTCCAATGAATGCTTTTGGTGCATTTTTCTAGTATGAGATAATTGTATTTTTGAGGGTTTGTCTCTGTGTCTACTATTCTGTACCATTAGTTTATCTGTTTGTAGTGTTGCCAATACCATGCTGGTTTTGTTACTATGGCTCTATAGTGTAGCTTTTAAGGGCTGGTATTGTGATGCCTCTTTCTTCACTTTTCTTGCTAAGGATTGCTTTGGCAATTCTGGGTCTCTTAATTTTCCAAATGAATTTCATGATTGTTTTTTCTAGTTTTATTAAGAATATCATCAAGATTTTAATAGGAATTGCATTAAATCTGTATAACAGTTTTGATAGTATGGCCATTTGGACAATATTAATTCTGTGTATCCAAGATCATAGGAGATCTTACCATCTTCTAAGGTCTCCCTCAGTTTCTTTCTTTAGTGTTCTGTTGTTTTCATTGTAGAGGTCTTTCACCTCTTTTGTTAGATTGATTTCCAATTATTTTATTTTTTTGAGGATATTGTGAATGGTGTAGTTTTCTTAATTCCTCTTTCAGTATATTCATCTCTGATGTACCAGAACACATTTAATTTATGGGTGTTGATTTCATATTCTGCTACTTTGCTGTATCCATTCATTAGTTCTAGAAGTTTTCTGGTGGACATTTTTGCATCTTCTAAATATAGAATCATGTTTTCAGCAAACGGTGATAGTTTGAGTTTTTCTTTTCCTATTCATATCCCTTTAATTTCTTTCATCTTTCTAATTGTTCTGACTAGAGTTTCCAGGACTACGCTGAATAGAAGTGGTGAAATAGGGCATCCTTGTCTTGTTCCAGGTTTTAGAGGAAATGCTTTCAATTTTTCTTCATTTAGAATAATGTTTGCCTTGGGTTTAGCATAAATAGCTTTTACAATGTTGAGGTATGTTCCTACCATCCCTAGTTTTTCTAGTGTTTTGAACAGAAAGAGGTGCTGTATTTTGTCAAATACTTTTTCTGCATCCATTGAGATGGTCATATGATTCTTGTCTTCAAGTCTATTGATGTGATGAATTACATTTATTGATTTCTGTATGTTAAACCAATCTTGCATTCTTGGGATGAACCTCACTTGATCATGGTGCACTATCTTTCTAGTATGTTTTTGTATGGAAATTCCCAGAAATTTTTATTGAGAACTTTTGCATCTATATTCATCAGCGATATTGGTCTAAAGATTTCTTTCCTTGATGTGTCTTTGTATGGTTTTGGTACCAAGGTGATACTAGCCTTATAGAATGAGTTTGTAATGGTTCCCTATTTTTCTATTTCATGGAATCATTTGAGGAGTATTGGTGTTAATGATTAAGGCCTTGTAGAACTCAGCTGAGAATCCGTCTGGTCCCGGGCTTTTCTTGGTTGGTGGGTTCTTCGTTAGATCAATTTCTAAATATTTTACTTTTTTGAGGCTATTGTGAATGGGGTAGTTTTCCTAATTTTTCTTTTAGATATTCATCACTGATGTACAGGAATGCATTTAATGGTGTCTTCTATTTCATTGCTTAAAATTGATCTGTTTAAATTGTGTATGTCTTCCTGATTTAGTTTGGGTAGTCATATGTCTCTAGAAATTTGTCAAAGTCAGGCTCATCATCTTGGCCCTTAAATGCTACACTGCCTCGGGTTTAGTCCTAGGCCTTCACTTTAGAACTGTGAAGTTCAATACAATAGCTTCTAGCCAGATATGGATATTTATAGTTATTTAAATTAAATTAAATTTAAAGTCTGTTTCCTCACTTTGCATTTCTACATTTAAAGTGCTCAACAGCTACACATTGCTCAGCAGTAATTAAAAAGAAAATGGAAGGTCTGAGCACATTGCAATATTGATTTTGTTTTTTATGACTTTATTAACTCGTTATAGTTACATATAAACATATTAATATATGCATGGAATATAATTTGCCAATTTCAATCCCTTCCATACTTCTACTTTCTCTCATCTCCTCCTCTCCCCATTCCCTTTCCTTTCCTTTACCTTTCTCTTCTCTTTATTTATTATTTTTAATTGGTGGCTTATAGATATACACATAAAGATAGAATTGAATGTGATATATTTATTTATGTACATATCATAATTTTGCCATTTTCCCTTCGTATTTCCTCCTTTTTCTTGTCCCTCCTCCTTCTTTCCTTCTACTCCACTGATATACCTTCTATTTTCATAGGATCCCCCAATTTTGTTATCTTATTCTCTCTAATTTCTCTAATTTCCATAATTTTCTGAGTCTGGCTTATTTCCACCCATTTACCAACAAATACGATAATTTCATTCTGTTTTATTGCTGAGTAAAACTCCATTCTGTACAACAATTTGTCTGTTGGTGGGCACCTAGGCCGGTTCCCTGATTTTGTAGTTATAAATTGTGTTGCTGTAAACATTGATGTGTCTCTATTACAATAGTATGCAATTTCAGTTCTTTTGGGAAAATTCCAAACAGTAGAATACCTGGATCATATCGTAGTTACATTCCTTGTCTTTAAAGATATAACATACTACTTTCCAAAGTTGTGGTTGTACTAATTTGCAGTCCCACCAACAATGTATGGAGTGTACCTTTTCCCCTACATTTTCACCAATTTTTATTATTATTTGTATTATTGATGGTTGACATTCTAACTGGAGTGAGATAAAATCTAAAGGTAATTTTCATTTGCATTTTCCTGATTGCTAAGGATGTTGAACATTTTCTCATGTATTTGTTGGCTATTTGTATTTCTTCTTTAGAGAAATGTCTATTTAGTTCATTTACTCATTTATTGATTGAGTTATTTGGTTCTTTGGTGTTAAGATTTTTGTGTTCTTTGTATGTTCTGGATTTTAATTCCCTGTAAAAGGAACAGTGAACAAAAATTTTCTTCCATTCTTTAGGCTCTTTTTTCACAGTCTTACTTGTTTCCTCTGTTGTGAAGAACTTTTTAATTTGATTCAATCCCACATATTGATCTATGGTTTTATTTCATGAGCTTTAGGAGTCTTGTTAAGGAAATTGGTGCCTGTGCAAATGTGTTGGATTGTTGACTCTGTTTTCTTCTAGTAGTTGCAAAGTTTCTGGTCTAATTCTTAGGTCTTTAGTCCACTTTGAGTTGTCTTTTATGCAGGTTGACAGATGAGATTTAGTTTTATTTTTTCTACATATGGATGTCCATTTTCCTCATCACCACTTTGTTAAAAAGTCTAACTTTCTCCAATATGTGTTTTTGGCACCTTTGTCAAGTATCAGATGACTGTGTCAATGTGGACTTGTCTCTGCATATTCTATTCTAAGCCATTGGTCTTCATGTCTGTTTTGGTGATAATACCATGCTGTTTTTATTACTACAGCTCTGTAGTATAATATGAGATCAGGTATTGTGGTGCCTACAGCACTGCATCTCTTGCCAAGTATTGCTTTGGCATTTCTGTGTCCTTTGTTCTTCCATATGAATTTTAGGATTTTTTTTCTAGTTCTGTGGAGATTATAATTGTTATTTTGATGAGGACTCTGTTGGAGCTATAGATTGTTTTTGATTGTATAGCCATTTTGACCATATTAATTCTGTCTATCCATTAACATAGGAGATCTTTTAATTTTCAAGGTCTTCTTTAATTTCTTTCTTCAGTATTTCTTAGTTTTCTCTGTAGAGACCTTTCACCTGCTGGATTGTATTTATTCTCAAGTATTTTTTGAGATTATTATAAATGGAATGGTTTTATTGATTTTTTTTCTCTGTTTCATTATTGGAGTATAAAAAGCTTTTGATTTTTGTATGTTGATCTTATATTCTGCTACTTTGCTGAATTTGTTTATTGACTCTAGAAGTCTTCAAGTGGAATTTTTTTGGTCTTCTACATATAGGCCTATGTAATCAGTCAACAGATGATTTTTTTATTCATTCTTTTACCTGACTGCTCTAAAGTTTCAAGATCTATATTGCATAGGAGAAGTGAGGGTGGACATCACTGTCTTATTCCTGATTTCAGAAGAAATGTTTATTCAGTTTTTCTCTGTTCAGTGTGAGGTTGTCTTTGCATTTTCCATATATAGCCTTTATTATGTTGAAGTAAGTTCCTTCTACCACTTGTTTCTTTGGAATTTTTAATATGAATGAGTACAGGATTTTGACAGTGTTTCTGGCCCTATCAAGATCATCATGTGATTCTTGTCCTTAATTCTATTTTTGTGGTAAATTATGTCTATTTATTTATATATATTGAACCAACCTTGCTCCCCTGGGATGAAACCCTCTTGATGAAACGCAATCTTCTTAATGTGTTTTTGAATGTGTTTTGCTAATATTGTATTAAGTATTCTTTGTCTGATTTTGGTATCAGGGTGATAATAATTTCTTGGAATAAATTTGGCAGTGTTTTCTTCCTATTTCTTGGAATAATTTGAGGAATGTTGGCATTAGTTCTTCTTATCATTAGATCTGATAAAACTAGGCTGAGAATTCATCTGGTCCTGGACTTTTCTTTTTTGAAAGGTTATTAATGACTTCTTTAGTCACATTGCTTGATATTGGTCTGTTTAGGTTTTCTATAGCCTGTTGGTTCAACTTAGGTAGGTCCTATGTGTTTGTGTTTAGAAATTTGTCAGTATATCTCCTAGCTTTTTCAGTTTATTGGAGTATACATTTTCAAAATAGTTCATAATGACCCTTTGGATTTCAGAAATGTCTGAGTGATATCTCCTTTTTTCATCTCTTATATTGTTGATTTGAGTCTTCTCTTTCTTTTCTTTAATTAGTTTGGCTAAGGGTTTATAAATGTTATTTATCTTTATAAATAACCAACTCTTCATTGCATTCTTTTATTGTTTTTCTTTTTAATTCTCAGTTTCATTAATTTTAGCTCTGATCCTAGTTATTTTCTGTCTTCTGATTTTTAAATTAGTTTGTTCTTGTTCTTCTAGAGCTTTGAGGCTTAACATTAGATTATTTGGTATTTTTATTTTCTTTCTTTTTTTTTATGTAGGCACTCAATGTAATTAACTTTTCTTTTAGAACTGCCTTCATACTATTCTGTAGGTTTTAATATATTCATTTTCCATTCACATTTGTTTCTAAATTATAAAATATTTTTCCCTAATTTCTTTCAAGTCTATTTCTTATTCAAAAGTGTATTATTACTTAATCTCCATGTGTCAAAATTATTTCTATTTTTTTTCTTGTTATTGATTTATAATTTAATTCTATTATGATCTGGTAGGAGTCAAGGAATTGACTGTGTGTGTGTATGTGTGTGTGTGTGTGTGTGTGTGTGTGTGTGTATTTGCTAAGACTCACTTTGTATACTAAAATATGGTCTATTTTGGAGAAGGTTCTATATACAGCTGAGAAGAAAGTAAATTTGGTTGTTGATAGATGAAATAGTCTATATATCTGTTAGGTCCATTTGATTAAATGGTACTTTTTAGTTCTGTTAATCAGTCTTTGCCTAGTTTATATCTGGGTGGTCTATGCATTGGTGGGAGAGGTGTGTTGAAATCACCCAGTATTATTGTTTTGGGGTCTCTTTAAGTCTTTATATTGAGAAGGCGCACAAACATTTGGGGAATTATATAATTATAATTATCCATTATATCTTATTGTTGGATAATTCCCTTAACCAGTATGAAGCAACCTTCTTTGTCTCTTCGGATTAGTTTTGGCTTAAAGTCTACTTTGTCAGATATAAGAGTTGCTACTCCTACTTGCTTTTGGTCTCTATTTGCATAGCATATCTTTTCTATCCATTCACCTTCAGTCTATGGGTATCTTTGCCTGTAAGGTGAATCTCTGGTAAACAACATATAGTTGAGTCTGGTTTTTTGATCCACTTTGCCAACTTATGTCTTTTGATTGGAGACTTTAGACCATTTACATTCAATGTTATTATATATCGGTGATTTTTATTTTTTGCTATTTAAATCAATTTCCAATGTTTAATTCAGACTTTATTCTCCTTTAATTGATTATTTTACTTAGATTAATTCATTTGTTGTTTTTGATGTTTATTTTTTAAAATCTATTCTGTATGTGGCATTTCATTAAGTATGTTTTGTGGCATTTCATTAAGTGTTAGTTTTTTTTTCCTAGTTTCTGTTTACCATAAAAGGTTTCTATATCATCTTGAATTCTGAAGGATATCTTTGGTGGATATAGCAATCTTGGTTGGCATGTGTTATCTTTAGAATTTAGTATATATTATTCCAAGTCCTCTAGGATTTTAAGGCCTTGCCTGAGAAATCAGTAGAAAGTCTAATTGGTTTAGTTCTGAATGTGATTTGTTGTTTTTCACTTGAGTCTTTTAAAATTCTTTCTTCTGTATATTAGACATTTAAATTATAATGTGTCTTATAGAGGATTTTTTTATCTTGTCCATTTGGCTTTCTAAATCTGTACTGTGTTTGGATTTTCATCTCATTTCTAAGGTTTAGAATTTTTGATATGATTTTACTGAAAAGGTTGTGCATTACTTCAGTTTGTATCTTGGTGTCTCATTCTTCTATTGGACCCCTTGACATTATCCTTGATTTATTATAATTTCTGACCATGGCCTCTTATAATTTTTTATTTATTTTTCAGTTTCTTTTCAAAATTATACACTTGATCTTTGAGGCCTGAAAACATATCTTCTATTGGTTTACTCTATTCGTAATGGTTTCAACTGAATTTTTAATTTTATTTATTGAGTCTTTCATGTCTATGATTTGTTTGATTATTTCAAAGAATTTCTACCTCTTTATTGAAATGTTATGCTATTTCCTGTATATTCTATCTTGATTCATTCCTTAGATCTTCCTTTAGTTCATTGAACATTTTAATTATCGATGTCTATATTCTTTTTTGTGTGACATTTCTTCAATTGTGGTGACAATAGTGTTAGTATTTCTTTCTTTCTATTTCTTTTCTTTTGTTTTTTTGTACTAGGAATTGAACCCAGGAATTTCTTACCGTTGAGTTACATCCCCAGCCCTTTTTATTTTTTATTTTGAGTGAAGGTCTTGCTAAGTCGCTTAGGACCTTGCTAAGTTGCTGAATCTGGCCTCAATCTTGTGATCCTCTTGCCTCAGCCTCCTGAGTCACTGAGTTTATAGACATGTCCCACTGTGCCAACTCAGTGGGATCAGTATTGTCAAAAGCTATTTGGGGTAACTTGTTCTCTTGATTTTTTACATTTTTAGCATTTCCACCAATCTTCAGGGGATGAATTTCTTTTTTAGTGAGCTGATTCCTCCTTGCTATGTGTCCTAGGTTGGACGAATGTTTTAGTGCCAATATTTTGGCTCAATTTGAACTTGTTAGTATCTCAGTCTCTTACCATCACACTGTGAAGAGATACTAGTCCACAGTATTTACAGCCACTTCAGAACAATGCCTTATATTAATGAAACTGAAAATATTGTTTAAAAAATGTTGTTCCTCATCAGTCTATTAATCTGAGTGGTAAATGGGAGTGGATTTCTTGTATTGATCGAGAAATTAGATAATAAGCAGAGTACAGGTACTTTTAATTATATTTGGTTCTCTGGTCCACTGTTTTCTCACTGCTTCAATTCTGGATTGTGGAGGATTTGAAACTTATTATCTATTTTCCCTCCACTATTTCCTAGGAGCTAGTTTCTTTATTTATTATTCTTGCTGAGGTTTTATTAAGTACTTTCTTTCTGGTGTTTCAGTTATTGTGCAGTTATTTACTTTAGCTCTGGTCAAAAGTAGTCAAACTTGTTAGGGTAGTTTGTAAACAGAATTTCATTCTCTTTTCCCCCCTGTCCAGCTCTGAGAAGCCCCTCTTTTTTGACTCTCAGACCACTAGATTTGATCTGGATTTAATTGGTCTCTTTCTCCCCTCCACCCCAGCATTATCCAGGATCCGTATTTCAGACCTCAGACTGGCTGCTTCAAGTGAAAGAGTTCTTCACTTTTCTCATGTTTGTAGGCTCAATTTGCTGGAGCTGAATCACTGTCTTGAATCACTCTTGGGGAGCTGCTATGATAATATGGCTTCCTTTGAACCACCTTATTCCATTCCCTTAAGGGGTAAACTACATGAATAAAAAGGATGTTGAAATATAGTTTACTAAGCATAAAGAAGTTGTGGAATGAAGGCAATAGAAAGGTTAGAATATTCAAAAGGTGAGAGGAGACAAAGTATGAGAAGAGAGAAAGTCAAAGTGGTAGAGCTTGTAAACCCTAAACAGAGAGGAGGAAAAAAGTAGAAGAGAGAATATTTTTCTTTTAGAGGGAGAGGTGAGGAGAGTAAGAAGAATAAATCAAGCAAACAAGTGGAGCAAAACAACACCAACCCCTACAAAATCTAAACAAACAAAAAGTAAAAAAATAAAAAAACAACAAAAAAACTAAGCTAAAATATGAGCAATCATTACCTCTTAGAAAAACAAAACCAATAGGAAATGTTTAATAAAACAGAAATAAATGATAAAATAGAAAAAAGCACCCAGATACACATGAGTTTATGTATATATTAACCAGTCAATAAATATAACTAGAACAACTAAAAATTATTAATTATAAAAAAGAAAAAAAATTTTAAATTCTTAATTAAAGATGGTAGAATTTTTCCATCGAGGTGGCTGAAGTTGTGAATATTTACATCCTATTCCAAACTGTTCTTCTGTCTCCTACTTAGCAAAAAGAGTGAAGCCTGGGCTCTGGTGGGTTGGCTGGGGCAGTCTTAGTCCTGGGCCTGGACTTCAATGCTATATATTTTGATAAAAGACGTAGTCCCAAGTGCTTACATTAGTAAAAAAAGAAAACTAAAAAATATTTTCACTAAGCAAACATGAAGAAATGATTTACAGTTAAATCCAACATAAGTAAAAAAAAATACATAAAATATGGAAGGAAAAAAAATAAAGTAAATGCAAAAATCTTCCTCTTATCCACTTATTTCTCTTTTGCTTGTTCCACTTGAGCCACTCAGGCTCTCGAGGACACTCAGACATGCATGCAAGCATTATGGATGGCCTGTCTCTCATGTTTCTCTTCCTGAAGTCGGCTGGCCCTTTCCCTGCTCTTATTCAGGTCTTTGCTTTACGGTGGTCACCTCCATGAGGCTTTTCCTGACCTACTTCCCTCCCCAACAACAACAACAACCAACTCCTTTTTACCCTGATAGATTTTTTCATGCATCTATACAAAGTATATTATGTTTCTTTTAATGCAATATGCTTTTACATGTTTATTTGCTTATTTATTTACATTAAAATTTAAATTTCATCAGGTAAGGGATTTTAAAACATTTTCTTGCAGCACCGTAAAGAAAACTCGACTAATATTTGGAAAACAATGAATACTTGTTAGGACAATGACATCAAAAAATGTAAAAATAAGCTGCAGTATTAACAATTTTTTTTTCAAATGCTTCATTGAAAAATATAAAAATAAACAATTGTGTACAGTTGAAAAATAACTATTGAATAAGTAAGTGATTCATGTACCCAGTCCTGAGAACTGGTACTTCAAACAGTGAAAGAACTGCTGTTCTTCCATGCTTGGAAGCTGGGCACACGGTTCCATTGGATCATACTGTTTCAATTGTAGGACATATGGTAGCACCCTTGATCACATCAAAGTGCTCTTCCAACCTGTGAATGCTTAAGAAGGTTCCATATCTTTCTTTTATAAACTTTTCCTTGTTTTCACCAGAGAAGAACCTAATCATACAATTGGGATCATCGGATCCAAGGATTAGGTCTTACGTATAGAATCTAGTCCTTATTCCTGCACTATTCCGTCCCTTTTTCCAGAATTCACAGGGTAATGATGGAACCTCAGCTAGGTACTGATCCTGCCTCTATGAGGTCTCTTCAGAAAAGCTTTCCAGACACCAGTTGTGTGGGATATCTGGACATTTACCCATAACCTGAATGGGTTTAACAATAGAAGAAATCAATTCTTACAAAGAAAGCAAAAAATCCTAAATAAATTTGTAGTTTAATTTGAAAAAAATATTTTAGAAACAAATAATTCTAATTTTACATAAATTCTTCCATATATGAGAAAAGGAAAGTCTCTTCATTCTAATTTTTATCAGATTTTCATATTTTGACATCAAAACTAGACAGGAACAATACAATCAAGGATGGTCAATACTATAGATGCACATAGATATAAGTGGTAGGAATAGAAATAAAGAGTTGTTTTTTTTTTTTTTTTCTGTGGTGCTGGGGATTGAACCAGGGCCTTGTGCATGCAAGATGTTCACTCTACCAACTGAGCTATATCCCCAGCCCAATTTGTGATAATTTGTTATAGGAGCAAAAGGAAACTAACTCAGGTGGGAAAACCATTTTGAGATGATAGCAACCTTTAAACAGCCTGCATTATCAAAGTCAATAGAAAGTTTAATCTGCTAGGAATTCCAGACTCATTACTTAACCTAATCACTGATGTAGATGGAAGAGCATGCTCTGTAGAATTACAGATTTTGAGGATATTCAAATAATTTAGCATTGTGTATATGATTTCATGATGATGATGCAGTCAAAGCTCTCAGAGTGAATCATTTTGGTTTTCACTTCTGTCTGGCATGGAGTAAAAATGGCCACTTCAAAAACCAAAACCAAACCAAACCAAAACAAAACAAAACAAAAAGAAGAAATAAAGAGGGGATGAAGCGGAGAGAAGAAGACAAGGGTAAGGATAGTAATATCTGAATATAGTAACGACATTACTAGAGACACAATATCTTTTTTCTAGAACAAATATTAGAAGGTTAAATATATTATTTACAATTATAAAATAGATGATAAAAGCTTTTAGATAATTTAAAAATTGGCTAGTAAATGGGCTAAAGAATGGTGGAAGAATGTGAATTAAATTTTCATCTTTAGTACTAGGAAGTTAAAATATATATTTTTATTGCTAATAGATTAGGAAATGAAAGATGGAAAAATTTACTTAGAAATATTCTATTAACCAACAGAAGAATTAGAAATAAAGTGGTTAAAGATGGTTTCTTCTGGAGAATGGGCCTTTGTATAAAGTTTCAGTGGAATCCTGCTGCTTTTCTTTATTCGTCTGATATTTAGCCAATGCCTGTAGCATTTTCATTAAAACATAAAATGTAATTATACTAGGTCTTGAACTCTCATAATGATAGACACTGGGAGACTTTAAGATCCTGGAGAACTCAGCCTCCTCCCTCAGTCCATACTGTCCTCACTCTCCCCTCCCTATTCTCCAGACACATAGATCTTCTTGCTTTTAAAGGGTCTCATTGTCTCCCATTCCAAAGTCTTGTTCTTGATGATATCTCTGTTTGAGGTGCTTTTTGCCATCAAGTCTTCTTCCTCCCCATTACATAAGCCCAGTGAGATGTCATAGTCACTCTTCAAATCTCAGTTCAAAATCACCTCTTCTAAAAAGTGTACTAAGTTCAACTTTCTCCCATTTGTCAGATTTCTCTTTCGTGCTCTCCCCACAAATCAAGTTTTTCTTTAATAGCACACTTTTAATTTTGAAATTGCTTATTATTAGGATCTGGTTAATATTGGTCCCAGTGATTAGCCACTAAGGATTGTAATATCATGGATGTGTGTGTTCATCATTAGTTCCCTGCTTCTTAATTGTGTACAGTTGAAAAATAACTATTGAATAAGTAAGTGATTCACCAATTGAACGATTAATGATGAATTAAGAAAACAATGTTGGGCCACTGCATATCATGAGAGTTTCTAATTCATTTTTTTCTCCTTCATCTTAAAATGGTAGTTGGAATTATGGTTACTATGTTAAGATTTCTAGTTCATGTTTATTTTTGCTGAAGTTCAGCAAGTTGGAATTCACTTTTGATATTTTTAGTAGTAAATAGTTTTAATATTGCCTATATATTCCCAGAGCATATATTATTGATTTGTATGATTGATAAGCACCCAGAGATCATAATAGGATATGTTTCCTTATTCACAGTTCAACACAACACTGCTCAGTCTTCCAAAGTATTCATCACTATACTGGATTTTCATAACAGCAAATTCTTCAGGGGCAGATTTTTTTTCCTCAATATTTCTCTTATTCATTTCAGGTCTTTATTTGAGTTTTTCTTTTCAACATTTAATCCTTATAATAGTTCTGTTGCAGATGAGGAGTCTAAAATTTAAAGATTACATGTCTTGTTGAATATTATATAACTAGTAGAAATAGAGTAAAAATATGATTCTTCCAATTCTTTGTAAAGTGATCTTTTTCTTAATCTTCCCTTTTACCTTTTGTTAAAGAATCACTAATTAAGGTAGAATGAATTATTGTTCCTAAGTAGTTGTTGCCTCCCCATCCATTGATACATGACTCCATTGCCTCCCTGGGGAAAAAATAACCTTTACCACTTGTTCATGTGAGTTACTTTGGCCAAAAGAATGTGAGGGGAAGACATATGGAATATTTAGATTCCATGTCTACACAAAAAATTTAAGATTCATTTTATGTCGCCATTGCTCTTTTCCTTTCTACAATGGGGACAGCACATTTCATATATGTTCTACGTCTTCAGCCTTCTTCCCAGAGTGTGGAAGAAAGAAAGTGGAGCTAAGATAGAACTTACCCACAGCTGTCATGTAACATGGACAAAAATGAATGTTTATATTTCTAAGCCACTGAGATATGTATATTTTTACTAAAGCATAACTGAGAAAATACTAACAAACTAGCTAATTTAGCAATTACTGTATGCCAGGTATGGTGCTAAATATTTTGCTTATATTATCCTACTTAATGTTTTTCAAATCTATGAAGCTGATGCCATTAATGAAGAAATCAAGCTTGGGGAAATAATGTAAAAGAGTAGGATAGAATTAGGAATGAAAACCAGACTGAATGACACCTGAGCCTGGGTAATTAATTCCTTTATCAAAGTCCCTCCATTCATCCCAGCAAACATGAGACTCAATACTGGTTTGAGTCTTCTATAATATGACATTTAGCCAAAATCTCTTTATGTAACTATTTATATGTGTTAGTTTTAGCAGCTATGTTAGGGGTGCAAGCTCCTCCAGAGTTATAGTTATTTTGAAAAGGGAGCAGTCCTCTATCTTTAAGGAAATTTTGTGTATGCTCTTCCTTCCAAAGAGTTAAATGTTAAATATCTAAAATATCACCCTCTCCCAATTGCATTATGTGCAAAATGGAGCTGAAAACGCTTCACTGCTTATTGACTAGGAGCTGGAAAGAAATGATCACTGCAGGAATTATAGAACTCTATGCTTGGTGATTAATTGTTCTATGTTAGCCCATCATAAGATGGTTGAGACATGACCCATATTCTAGTTCTGATTCTGCTGCTAGCTTCTTTGGTAATTCTCAGCAAATCTCTCATGCTGTATGGACCTTATTTTCACCATTTCATTGTTCATTTTTCTCTTTCAGGTAATGAAGTAACAGAACACATTCTTTTTTTCCTGTTAGCTTGAAAACCACTGATTCTAAACTGGGTAAATGTAAATGCATTCAGCTTTTCAAATGCAACTATGGTTTGAGCTATTTCCAACATATATCATGTTGCCAAGTTCAAGACGATTTAGAAATTTCTTATAGATATAATTATGCTTAGCCATATTCTTTGCAATGAGTATGCTTCTTTGGTCCTTGACCAACTGTGTTTAGTATGAATTATTTCATGAGAAAAGTGATCAGTTACTTTTGATTTTGATTATATTAATATTTTCTTGATTTTTAATATTTTGAAAGCCATAGTGTTTCATCTCTAAGACAACAAGTAGTTTCTGAGGCAAAGTTTCATTTTAGAATATCAAGGTGCTATCAACTGTCATCTATGTATATTGATGGCCTTCTATTTTGTTTTATTGGTTCAGTTTCCTTATTCTCACTCTTCAGAGTATGTAGTTATATGAACTATATTTGATAAAGCCATAAAAAGTATTAATATATATATACTAGTATGATTTTAAATTTTATCCTTCATTGCTCATATGAAGAAAATCCAATGATCTGTAGAATGGTGGATTCAAATTAGAATTCTCACCTAATATTTACAAAATGTGCTTTCTTATTAAGCAACTAAAATTGTCTCTGTTTAAAATAGGCGATAATGTATTCAAATCTTACTCCTGTGCCATGCTCCATAGCCATTCTGTGAATGCAAGAAAGCACTCAGGGTAACATCTAAGCCGCCATGCTTTCCTGCATCTGGGGAGCATGTCACACGGTGCTTGATTACTTTACCTAACAGGCTCTTAGAAAGATGGACCCTCATGTGGCAGCTTGTAGCTATACATTAGCGAGGCTTCTGTTAGAGCCAATTGCCGTCTGACCTCTCCTCCCAGCAGAGGCAGTGTAGTGCCATCTGTACATCTTTTAGTCACATTAAATCATGTCATTTAAAGGACCTCTGAATGTGAATGAGTTTACCTTATGTTTAGGAAAGAAATTAGTCGAACTGCTGAACTACAAGTCCATGTTCGTTTGCACTCTCCAATTTTCATATTGTTTTAATCCTTCCTTTTCTAGACGGGTAATAGTGCTGTCAGAGACTGTATCTATTTAAAATTTGCTACTGTTATAGCTAGGATATCACTAACAGTAGAAAAAAATTATCACTAAGATAATTCAAACTCTATATTTATGTGCCAAATAGGTCTGAGTGTTGGAGTCCAAACTATTTTTTTTTTCCTAATTAGATATGTATGTTTTCAGGAACAGTGTGGCAAAATGGTTGCCTTGCCAATGTGTACTTACATAAAGAACCAAGGAATTTCATAAGCCACACATCACTGCAAGGGAAGAGAAATGAAATTTCCAAGTCTGTTGAAGGAACCCCTTCTGGGCCAATGGGCATGTGTGTGGCCTTGGCCTGCACAATCACCATGGCCTGTTATGCTGGGCACAGTCATTTTTTTTGCCCCACAGGAGTGGGAATGTGAATAGGCTGAGGGGAAGATTGTCTTTTTGAGGTGAAACTTGCTAAACTTGTAGAACATGATCATTAGTGTGCCAGTGACCATCTTAACGGTTACATAGGGTATATCAGAACAAGAGAGTCCTCATTAAAGTACTTCCACTGCATTTGGGACAGCTTGAATCAAAGCAGGAGTAGGATCTCTGGGTCTCTGGCCTTCAAATTTGCATGAGCCTTTTTGTTTGGTTTGCTTATTCAAGTCATTGTGCGTCAGAGTGTGATCTCTGGAGTAGCAGCATTAAAATCACCTGACAACTTGTTTTAGAAATGCTCATTCAGGGGCCTTACCCCAGAACTTCTGAATCAGAACCTCTAGGAAGAGGGATTCAGGGTTTAACAGGCCCTTCAGGTAATTCTGATGCATTAAAGGTTGGACAACACTGGTTTCGTTATTTTAATTGCACTTCTGCTCATCTTTGGTGATAAAAAATTCATAGCAGTACTAATTATGGATTAGAAAAAATTTAGTTTTGGCTTAAAAAGTGTTGTCACTTGATGATGTCAGAGACATAGAATAGAGACGCTCAGAAGATCTCTGGAATCTGTGGACTCAGGTTAGCCTAGTACCAGCTTAGCCTCAAATGAGTCACAGGCTGTTTGGAGCTAAACATTGAAGTACCTGCTTCAACTGGGACTTAAAATCACTATAATTTTAAGACTGGAAGATATGATTAGGAGTCATCTCTGCAAATTTACGTCATCTTGAACACATTTTATTAAACTAAAAGAACTGCTTAGTTTTAGTTTCAGTATCTAGGTTTAAAAGAGAAACTTGAATAGATTGTTTCAGGGGAAGATTTAGTTTCTCAATCTAAATTTCTCTACCTTTAAGTCAAATCATTCCAGTCGACTTTAATATGAGAGGATGACTTTTTCTAACTGGTTTAATATTGGATACTGTATCATAAACATAAAAATATAGTCAGAAATCTCTACTGAGCTAATGGTATAATAGCAGTATGTTCTCTGATTAACAGTAAAGAATATAAAAATGTATGCTTCTAAGAAATACTGTATCACTGAAAAAAAGAAAACCCAATGTCCTTCACATGCTTATGAATGCAGAATAAGCCATGTGGTAGGCACTGAATTATCATTTAGTGTTATTTTTTAACATGAGACATCTCTGTGATGCATATTGATGACTTGGAACATGGAATTCTCTTGACACTTTCTTTTGAAAGGATTTATGCTTTGAAACATGGTATGTACAATCTGATAAATTATTGGCTTAATTACAAGACTAATATCTCATTGTATATTTTCTATAGTTAAAAATTTAAGTATTACTATCAGTAATTACTTACTAATTGTAAAATGTGGACTAACAAGCAAAACTATACTAATGTATAAAATTATTTGCAAGAAAATTGACAAAATTGAAAAAAAATATTTAATAAATATTTCATTGTAGTTAAAGTTTAAATGATACAAGGTTGTTTTTTGCAGGCTAAGAGGCCATACAGGGGATGTGCCTATGGCGGTTAATGGTAGCCAGTTTCCATTAGAAGTATAGTTACTATGCTGCATAAAGTCTCATTTTCTATAGACCCAAATGTACTCCAAAACTCCATTGGCACATGGAAATTTCAAGGAAAACTGGAATATTTTGGTAAAGATGAAACTGTCATCATTAAAACAGAATACCAGATTGCCTTTGGTCTTTATTTAATCAACTCCTATGTTACTAAAACAGAATTCACATGCTCTACAGAAAATTCCTATGCCAATTTCTTACTGTTGTTAATTTGTCCTTTTGCCCACCTTTTTTTTTAAACTAAAACAAGAAAAAAGCATGGATTTTGAGGTAAAACAGCTGTATGGTGTTGGGCAAAATACAAAATGAAGATGGTTAACACCAATACTCCCTGCTCAATGAGAATGTGCACATGAAGAAGGTAGTACATTTCCAAGCTGGTGTCCGTGCTGATCTCTGTGATTGTTGTGTTTATTATTCTCTCCCCTCTGCTTTTGTATGTGCTGTTCTTTCTGTTGAATGCCTTGTAATGCCCAGTATGAGAAACCCCTGCTCATCTTTCAAAATGCAAGGAGATCTGGAACGTCGATGCCCATTACTGACGGCACTTATAGGTGTGACACCCAACTATGCACTTTCTATCAGAGCGGGTGTACTTTCCAAGCAGAAAAGGACCATTCCTCAAGGACCTGGTAAGTGTACTCACCCCTTCAAGCCTCAGGGTCACCATTCTTTGTTGTAAAGACCATCCCCTGGGATTCTGCCAATCTGGGCTACATGAGCCCCCTTTGGGCTTCCCCCACATTGTGTTCATTTCACAATCCACTGCTGTTCCAATATATTGAGTCTTCTTCCTCTCTCTCTCTCTTTTAAATTATATTGCTTGTTCCTTAAATGCAGAATTGATATGTTATTTGCTTTGAAATTTTGCTACCTATTCCAATGTGAAGCAATTGTCATAATTTAGTCTTTGGTTAGTCACAGTTCCTTTTCCTTTATAAACTCTTAATGTATATATACCACAAAAACATAAAGTTAGAAAGATGGATAAAGCTAAATGTTGCAGGGATATATTTATATAACTGGTGCAGCCATTCTAAAGGGTCACCTAGCATATTTAGCTAAGTGAAAGATTAGCCTTCCAATGGCCCATCAATTCCACTCTTGAGTATAAACCTGGAGAAATTCTCAGATAGGCATGTAGGGGATTTTTTAGATGATGGTAATTTTAGTGTTATCTACAGTGGCAGAAAGTCAGATGCAATGTGGGTATCCATCCCTAGGAGAGTGGACATATGTGATGTGGTGGCTCACATTGCATGCTGTTCTATGCAGCATTCAGAGAAAACGAAACCAGATAGATGAACTCCCAGCAAACATAGGTGAATCTTAAAAGTATAATGCTGAGTGAAAAGATAGGGATAATAATTCATAGCAACATCATTTGTAAAACTTAAAAACTCCTGCACAAGCAATGCACATTACCAAGAACACATAAAACCAAAAGAATATATGCTTAGTACAGTCAACTGGTTGCTTTGATAGGAAGAAGAAAATAAAAATGAACAACACTGGTAAAAGGAAAAATATGTTTAAAAATATAGGAATAAAAGTAGAAGGAGATTGAAAAAATGCAAACAAAAGTCCCACAAAGCTTTTAAGAAATTTGTATTAGTAAAAAAAAAAAAACACTGATTAAAACCTCAGAGATATCTAATGTTTAGCGACTATTAATTGATACAGCTAAAAGAGGAAGAGGTTACAGATTATGGAAAGGGGAGAACCTAGGAGCTGTTATCAAAGAATAACCTTTGGCTTTTTAAAATAGAAAGATTCAAATGCATGCCAGGATGCAAAAGGTGAGAACAAGGGAATCTTCATTTTTTGCCACCTGAATCAAATGCTCTGCACTTTTGGAAGGATCTCTAAAGGGTCAGTTGTCTTGAAATCAAAACCCATCATTCAAAGGCTTTTCCCTTTCGGGTGCAAAATAAGAAATAAAAGTTAACAGTCACGGAGAGAAAGTGAAAACTCATGGAACAAATAGTTCTTCTTTAATCCTGAACCATGAGGTTGTGTTAATCAAACACCAAAATCCGCTTCAGGAAAGCAATAGCCACAGTAGGTGGAAAAGAAGCAGAAAGCAAGCAGTAAGGATCCTTTCCAGGCATGGTCAGAAATCAAGGGAGGACAAACAGGACTGCAGCCTTTTCAATGCATGCCTGATAAAGTGCGAAGGAAGGCCAGGGATTGGTAGTGATACTATCTTCAGTTATGTGCACCACTATATTCCAATTTTTTAAAATGTCAATTCATATTTTATTTCTAAGTTCAATCAAAACTTTTCTAACTACTTTCTGAATTTGCATAAAAAGCAGCTTTAACTGGGCTAAACACTTTTCTTGGGAATACTTGGCCAATCTTCTCTGCTTCCTTATCCCCAACCACCATTTTTCACCTGCTAAAGCTGTGGTTGTAGCTGTTGTTTCTGTAATTTATAAGCCTCTAAAGCAATGGTTCTCAGTCTTTGTGCATTTTTGCATGAATTGCCTTGGTAACTTATAAAATAACACTTTCTTTGAATATACCTTCTAGAAATTCTGTAGTATGGCCCAGGAACCTGCATTTCTACCAGTTCTAGTCTAGATGATAATGTTTGTAAACCATGTTGTGTGGAATTTCCCTTGGAAATCAGAATCTAATATGTAATTGCAAATGTCACATTCTTTACTGCATAATCATCCCATAAGCAAAGGTTAGAAGCATTGGGCTGTGAGCCCACATAGTGGGTGAGTATTTTGACTCTCTTCTGTAAAATATCACTGTGAAGGATTCCAAGCTGCTTATAAACAAAAGGAAACACCATTTTCTAGTGTACTTTCAAGTTATCATTACTGCATTAGTATTTAAGGCTTCTTTAAAAGTCTAAAATCTTGGGATGAGATAGGACCTCTATGAGTCGAAGTGGAAGCAGTGGTGTATTGTGACGATCCCTTCCTGGAATGCATCATTTACCAGTGAATGTGAATTTACTCTGTTACATGAAACTTCATTTTTTACAGCAGCATGAACTTTGAAGAACATTATTACTATTGTGATCCAGGAAATAACACGTTGAAAAGATTTGTACCCCAGTTCTTCATCTCCATCTCCTCCAAAATACCATGCTTCAAAATAAATCTATGCTGCTAAGGCTAAGGTAGAACACCAGTCACTCCAGGAAAAGTGGAGAGGTACATTCTCTTCTTGGGTAGGGTTTATGCCAGCACGTCAGCGCATCATTGCTCCTTTGGAAGGACAGAATGTGGAAGACTAATGATCTCATTCTGTTGAAGAAGTAGGATGGGCCCTTACAGAACAAGCATGCTATTTTCTACTCTACAGCAGACCCACTTCTATGATCAAATGATATGTTAGAAAAATTTAGGAGCAAATAAGTAGTGAATAAATAGATTAAACCAGACAGACTAAGGAGAAAAGAAACAAGCCCAAATCTATTATTTAAAAACATCACTGCTCATCTCTCTTTCAAATTGTCTTTTACTTTTGCCAGCCTTAAAGTAGCACCTTTAAAATTCAGAACCATGTTTGACTTAAAAAAGGAGAGTCAGGTGATGTAAAGTACATGGATTATATTAAGATACAAAAGATCAGAGTTGCCATTAGAAGTTGTCCAAATAATATTTTTAGATATCCTCTAAAAACGTGTATTTAAAGGGAGGGTGTCTTTTAAAAGCACTGATACTTCACCAAAAGTTGTTGAGTTTCTTACAGTAATTAAGCAGTTTTATACAAGCCTCCAGATTTTGACATATAAATTCTTCCACTTAAGTATTTTCTTTAAGATAGCTATTTTCTTTAAGATAGCTACGATTTACAGCATTCACAGTTATTCTTAGTATGGTGAACTAAGCCTTACATGTTTAACTCAGTGTGTGAATGCATCAAAATTATTTACTTAGAGTAGCTATTTGCAATTTAATCAGGTAGGATGAAGTGACAGGAATTCCTTTCCTTATCTTTGCTCTATGAAAGAATATTTAATCTCTTGGGCAGCACCTCTCTTCCTTTCAGATAACTGTAGAGGTATCAGATCCAGAACGTTTTACCAGTACCCTGTGAGGAGCTTCAGTTGCATCGGTGGGTGTTCTGTCCTCCCTTGTTCCCCTATTCCTGTAAAGTATGGCTCCTGTTAGCCCCTTCGATCTGATTTACGGGGAAAACAACCGTTTCTCTGGCATATCCCCCATTCCTTCTTCTCATTTCAATGGTGCATTACCAACGTCTGCACTGAAAAAAGAGACAAGAAGCACAGTTGTCAATGTCTCAGTCCAAATCCTGAAACCAATGAGGCCTGTTTTTCCTTCTCTCTCTCCTTACACCATTTGATTCACTTCTTATAAAGTTAAAGGCAGGCTTGCTCAAGTTTTATCTTGTTTTCATTTGCTCAAGCTCTGTTTCCCATTCCGGATGTTCTGAAGATTATGTGCAGAGATCTGACACCCATCTTTTCCTGGCTATGGAATCCTGGCAGATTAAACTATGAACACAATAGCACTACATTCTTTGTAAGGCTACCAGGGAAACACCTCCTACCCCTGCCCTCAGTTTAGTAGTACAAATTTTTTTAAAATAAATTGGATAACTTGGAAGGGTTTTTAAAAAATAAATATTAAAGGTAGGAAGATATGAAAAGAAGTATTTAGATAGTCAGTTCTTGTAAAGGAGTTTTAGAATCTTAAGGAATCTAGAGTTCAAGGGGATCATTTCGTAATGAATTTGGACTTTAGACATTCATGAACAATGAACAATTTCTTAAAAAATTATAGCATTGCCAAAAAAGATTTTTTTCCCTCAAATCTAATGTTCACTTTCTTACTTTAAAACTATCCTTTATGATTAATCTTGAAACAGGGTCTTTTTTAACCTTAAAAATTTTAAATTATGCCACAAAATAATATGCCAGTAATGAAGCAAAGTACAACCACAATAGTCAGAAAAAAAGACATGTTTAATTGACATGTTTAAGAGACAACAATAAACTAGAAAAAGACAGGTTCTCATTGTAACAATGGCAACTCTCAGCCTTACTAGCTGAAGATTATCTTTCCATTTTTTCTTTTCTAACTCATCCTCTTCTTCTTTTTTCTTGCAGTTATTATAATGATCGGGCTCTGAGCTCTCTGAAGGCAAAGAAAATCCTTATTTTGTTTTTGGTTATATTGCCTTAAAATGTAATCTAGATCCCTTAAAGGAATTTGGTCACGGGTATATTTCTGACTCTTAGAAAATGCACAATAAGTATTTGTTGAAAGAATAAATAATTGAATGAATGAGTGAATCTAGCCCTCCATTGGTTAATTGGTGGTCTTCCAACAAATATGAGTTCTTTCCCACTACATTTTTTTCCTTAGATACTAACTACAAATTTATGTCATAATCAGCTTCAAGTTTTTGCATATATGGATTCTCTGATTTTGAAAACCACCAACTGAAACCATTCCTGTACTTTTTGATAGAATGAGAAGCATGTCATAAACATGTCATCGTAATAACGATGAAACTACAGAAAATAACTTTTGTTTTTGGAATCAAAGAAGGAACCCTTAATTTTTGATTAAATATATTTTTTTTTCAATTCATATGGCTCTTTTGTAGACACAGCCAAACCCAAAATGCTGTTCCCTACAGACCTCCAAAAGTGATCATGCTATTGCTGTATTTGGAAATGTTGCTTCATGTTTCACATGCTCTCTTTTTGTACAAACGAAATTTAAATTCCCTGGAAGTGTAATCCTTTGTTCTGAGGCAACTCCACAAAAGAGATATTATAGCTGAGTAATCGTGTATCTGTTATGCTCCAATTGAGTCACTCATCAAATTTCATTTAACTTTTTTGCCAGCACTTATTTATCACCTCTTTAAAGTTTGCTCATAACTCTCTGGCCTCTTTTCCCTGAGTTTGGTAAAACTTCCTAATTTTAAAAGGTAGATAAAAAGTGGGGTATATGATTCTGTAATAACGTCATAATTCTTTGTTTCTTCTCATTCAACTTCATAGCGATATTTTTGCTTATCTTCTGGAGAACATGCTCAATGCGCTGACATATTTAAACCAGTTTCAACCTTTTTAATGTGAATTTATTTTAGAGATATAAGTTATATTACATTTAAGTTTGATTCCATTTTGTAGGGTTTCATTTCAAAATGGAAGGACTATTTGCTTGGTGTGCCAGATATCCTTTCCTTTAATGGTAGTGCTTATTTCTCTAGACTTTTACAGTTATTACTTCAAAGCTGTGGGGCAAAACGAATTCAGAATAGTCTTTGCAAGAGCAGAGACCTACCTTCTTTGAAGGACTTTGCCCAGTATGGTACCTGTACATAGTAGGCACTCACTGAATATGTGTGACTGGTTGTGAAAGGCATTGTTGCCTACTCATATTGCTATTATAAAAGTGAAAATTATGTGGAGAAAAATCAGTACATCTATTTATTGTTCTTTTTTTAAGTAAAAGCATACTTACAGTAGATTAAAAATATACAAAATCCGTTATACATTTTCTTTTAACCTGAACCTCACTGTGACATGTAAATTGACTTGTTTATGTTAATGGCAGCCATTTAGGAGTAAATTTCTAAAGCACTGCATGATAATTAGATTGGGCGTAATTCACATATTGTATGCTACTTTGAAAATGGGCTCCTTCAAAATGGCACAAGCCAGAGACAACATGCACCTCCAAACTATCTCTGAACAGATTCTCCTTACATAAAACCACACACACAGTGTGGCAAAGATAATGTTAGCACTTAATGCAGAAAAATAATGCAACATGTTCTCTTTTTTTGGCTCATTTACTGCCATATGTTACTTGAGTAATGAAAACCTATTTGGTAGAGAAGTGTATGTAGTCTGAAGACCCGAGTCAATAAGGAAGCCTTGTATTTTCTATTTCTGGAATGACGGCTGAGTGTTCAATTATGAAACAACTCCAGATTATTAGAAAATTTTATTTGATTTGTCTCCTATATGGACAGAGGAGGATTTTGAGTTTCTTTCTTCGTTATCCAGTTACTGAGTAAAGAAAATTCTTCCAAATTTGGAAATGCCTAATAACTATGCAGTTCTGATAGTACTAAATTAATTTTTAAACATTTTTATCTCCATAAGAGAATGCTATTAAAGAATTACTGGTTGCCCAAATACTCATATTTATCATTACTTTATATGATATCAAACAGAATTGTGAATTAAATATTAATTTAAATTATTCTAAAATGTATCAAAAATTCTATTAATTATCTAAATTATTCTAGGTTATGGAAGAATTTGGAGTACAAATAATAAACTTTATCAATATTTAAACAGAAGTGAATTAAATAACTTATTTAATATACTGAGAAGCAATGTCTACAGCTCAAATCTGAATAAATAAAAACCATGTTTTACTGTTTATTTTATATGATTATGAAAGACAAACTGGTACTAAGACACAAAAATAATTAGAAATATACAGACAAATGCTAGCAAATAATTTGTGAACGTGGCTTTTAAACTTTCTGTTAGTTTATGAAGAGGTTTTATGGTGCACACACAGAAAAATAGTTCAACTTTTCTTTATCGACTCATTCCACTAAGTTAGCAAGGTTTTTTTTTCAGCTATTTAGGCTGACTTGAGACCAAATTATAAATCTACAGCTCTTGATCTCCTTTGAAATTATGTATCCATGTCCCTGAAGAATAGGCACAATTGTGTGGGGTCACATCCTCTGCTTATATTTACCTGAAGAATTTTTTTTCCTAAGGTGAAGTTTTAACCCACACATTTTTTTATAGTCAATGTTCACTGATACACCATCTTTTTTTGTATAGTGTTTATATGAATTAAAATATGGTGAAAAATAGGTACTTGAATATAGCCTCTAATGGCTCATACAACTAAAAACAGTGACTGATGAATTACAAAAGGGAAAAATAAGTTAATTCACAGTGGCACTTTGCTAACACTGATTTTTAAGTAGGTATCAAGGAGTAGTGAAGTTGTTGGATGTGGTGGTGCATTCCTGTAATCCCAGCAGCACTGGAGACTGAGGCAGGAGGATCTCGAGTTCAAAGCCAGCCTCAGCAAAAGTGAGATGCTAAGCCACTCAGGGAGACCCTGTCTCTAAATAAAATACAAAATAGGGCTGGGGATGTGGCTCAGTGGCCAAGTGCCCCTAAGTTCAATTCTCAGTACCCCTCTCCCCTCAAAAAAAGTAATCAAGTCAAATGAAGACAATGTTTTAAAACCAAGGGCTAGAAAACAAACGGAGGCTGTCAAAATTGAAGCAGCATTTTTCTTGCTCCTTCTTGAGTTCATACATGTTATACTGAGTTTTATCTAAACACATATAAATTATTTTTTTAGGATGTGAAGAGAATTTAGGGAAGAAACCACATGTCTGGGGGAACAGGAATGCAGAACTTTAAATTTTGGGTGTCAGAAGTGTGTCTTGCTCTTGGAATCCCAGCATGGATTCTGGAAGTCTTCCACATGATGGTTAGAGGAAGAAGGAATTTCTTTAGCTTCAAGACACTGGCACTCACACTGTGATTCTGAGGTAGAGGAACGTGACATTAAGGAGCAGACACACAAATGACAGGTCAAATATAGAGTCTCTGAGGGTGGAAATTGCAGGGTGAGGCTAAAGTGGATGGTGTCAAGATGAATGAAGAAGGAAATCAAAGTTAAAATAAGAATTTTGGGAAGACACGGTTTAGCTTCTCTGTCTCTTTTTTTGTTGTTGTTCCTTCTTCTCTTATCATTCACTAAAATAGTTTGGGTGAGACAGGCATAGGATGGTTTCAGAGGAAAAGCAAGAGGAAAGAATGGTAGATCAAATGGCATTTTTCCTACTTTTCTCCTCATTCTTAGCTTTTTTCACTTATAAGCTTCTCCCCCACCTTTTTTTCATTTCTGTTTCCATTCTTTGTTCTCTCTGCCCAAGCTTGAGCAAACATGGCAGCGAGGATAATCAGTAAAATTCTAGTCAAAGTGCAAAAGAAGGCAATCCTTTAGTCATCTCTCTTTCCCTTTAGCTCTCTGGTTTTTAGGATGAAAGATGAAGCACATGAAAAATTGTTCTATCACTTTATCTTCTCTCTGCTGTTACCTTCTTAATTGTCCATCCTATCAGCCTAACTATTGCTTTTATCCTTATCCTGTACTAGGATTTATGGAAGGGAACTTTCTGATCTTCTTCAAGGCTTTAGTTTCGTGTGTGTGTGTGTGTGTGTGTGTGTGTGTGTGTAACACATACGAACACGGCAGTCCCAAATGTCCAAATTGTCTAGTCTACGCACTTTAGGACTCTCAAGAAACATAATCCCAACAGACAATATGGGTAAAAAGTCTTCCAGCTTTTAAAAACCATGAAAGGAAATAAAACTTGTTCAAAATTCACATTTTCAATCTATTTTCTACCATATTCCCTGCTCTGCTACATTCTCACACTCTGGAACCTCTTTCTCTACCTGTAAATTTTGAGTTCCCCATTACAAATTGCTCACGGTGAGGGCCTTTCTTTTCTTATTATCTCAAACTTATTCTGTGTTCTATTTCAGTAAATTTCTACCCTTCCTGATACAAGTCTTGCAGTCTCTGATCTGGCTCTCCTCCCACCCCAAAATGTCTGACAGGGCTGGGGCGGAGATAGGATGTGGGGCTTGAGGTATAGAGAAGCAAAGATGTCAGAATTGCCTTATTAGGTAGAGGAATTTAAAGATACTGAGAGCACTACACATTAATATTTTTGCCCTTATTATAACATCTTCAATTACCTTCCTCCTTTGTTGCCTCTGTTTAATTACAAGCATATTTATATCTTTTATCCCCTTGAATAATCCCGACAAACCCACTTAAAATTAACTTTTTATTCAAATTTCAGATAGCCCATAAAAATTGCTTATTCACAATGCCTCTACTTTTGAATCTCTCTTTTTGAAGAAATCCCACTGAAGCCTGGCTTCCCCACCTGTTATAGTTTACCAGTTGCTAAATTTAATGGCTTCTTTTCAGGTCTTAATCTAATTGATTTCTCTGAAGCCTTGACATTCATTCTTAAAACTTTCCTGTTTCTATTTCCACAAGGTACTTTGTATTTATTTTTATCTTGCTTTTTCTTTGCCCACTCCTTTTGTCTTTTTACCATGTGCAGCCAGCCCTTAGTACTTGTTGATCCCACATCTGTGGATTGAATGAACTGCAGGTCAAAAATATTCTGAAAAAAATTATATATGTACTGAATGTGCACAAACTTCTTTCTTACCATTATTGCCCCCCAAATACAACATAACAGTTATTTACATAGCATTTACATTGCACTAAGTATTATAAGTAATCTAGCAATGATTTAAAGTTTCAAGAGGATGCTCACAGGTTAGTTGAAAATACTGCACCATTTTGTATAAGGGACTTTAACATTCACAGATTTTGGTATCTAAGGAGGTCCTGGAACCAGTCTCTCATGGATACTGACAAATAACTATGTATTCCAGTGGGTAATCTCAACCATTTTGAGGATGACTTCTCAATCTACAACTCCAGACAACTTTTTTCTAGTTACCACAAACCCTTTTGGAAGTTTAATGAAAAGCATCAACATTTGTCCCAGGCAAAAAACATAGAGTTTTCTAGTCAATGTCTCATTTTTTATGAACTCCTGATGTCTATCCATAGGCGGCCTACATGTTTTAGTTAACATTTTTGTCATTGTGACCCGAAGACCTGACCAGAAAGACATAAAGGAGGAAAAGTTTATTTTGGCTCACAGTTTCAGAGGTTCAACCCATGGTTTGTTAACTACATAGTTATGGGCCTGAGGTTAGGTAAAACCTCATGGCAGAAGGGTATGGTGGAGAAAGAAGCTCAGGATATGATAGCTAGGAAGCAGAACGAGAGGTCTGCTCACTAAGGACAAAATATCACTCAAAGGCATATCCCGGTGACCTATGTCCTGGAACTACACTTTACTTGCCCATAGTTACTGCCCAATTAATCCTTATTAGTGGATTAGTCCACTAATAAGATCATACCACTCATAATCTAATCATTTTACTTTTGAAAATTCTTGCATTTTCTTACACATGAGCTTTGGAGCGCTACCTCATATCTACACCATGACACTACTCTAGAGCTACATTCTCAGCTGCTTACGAACATGTCTAGATGAATCTTTTTTTTTTTTTTTTAATTCAGAGTCTACTTTCATGTTTTTAATCACTTTTTATACTTTTAAAATATTTTTTAGTTATCAATCAATCTTTATTTATTTATATGTTGTGCTGAGAATTGAACTCTGTGCCTCACACAAGCCAGGCAAGTGTTCCACCACTGAGCCATGACCTCAGCCCCTTCTTTAGGTTTCTTAAGCTGGTCAGGTCTTTAGCCTTTCCTGCGGACTTTCCTACTTCATCAAAGATATATCAGATTCCCCTTGATTTTACTCTCAACTAAAGCTTCACTAAACAGATGAAACTAAAACCTCCTGCATAACTCATTGTTCTTCTTTCCCACACAAAACATAGCAAGATGACACTGTTACAGTTTGGATCTAAAATGTTCCCAAAGACCCATGTGGTAAGGGTTTAGCCATCCACCTGTGGTGCTATTGAGAGGTGATAGAACCTTTAGGGGGGGCCTGGTGGGAGGAAGTTAGGTCACTGGAGGATTCCACTGAAGAGGATATTGGTACCCTGGCCCTTTGCACTCTCTCTCTCTCTCTCTCTCTCTCTCTCTCTCTCTCTCTCTCTCTCTCTCTCTCTCTCTCTCCCTCTCTTTCTCTCCTTTGGTTCCTGGTTACTATGAAGTGAACTGGTTTTCTCTTCCCTACCATAGGCCCCAAAACAAGAGAACCAAGCAACCATGGACTAAAATCTATCAAACTGTGAGCTAAAATAAATATTCCCTCCTTATAAATTGTCTATCTCATATGTTTTGCCACAACAATGGAAAACTGACTAACGCAGATTCCAAGTCCTGAAAATTACCCAGAATCATTTTTTTTAATCCACTACACCAGCCATTATATTAATTCAGCTCCTTTTCACATGTTTTCCTGGAATATTATCTTATCCCCCAGGATTTCATTGTAGATTTCCTCCACTATTAAGTATTGCCAATAACTATAAAGAGTTGTCTTTCTAAAACACAGATCTAGCCCTAATTCCATGCTTAATTACATTTGTTGACACCTTATTGACTTGAGTAGGCTCACAAACTCAAAAGCTCATAAGAACCAGACAAGGAATATAAATTATGGAAATAATGACTGGTCAGGAAATAACCCAGAATTGTGAGGATCCTAGAGATTGGTGATAATCAGTTATTGCCATTTGTTGCCATCTGCAAATACAGGTCCCATCTTGTCAGCAATTTCAATTTTTCAAGAGAAGACTAAATTGGGATTTTTAAAAGTAAAATCTCTCAATCTTAAATAATTAGCTCAATTATTTAAGGTATGGTGTGGGAAAAACTGTCAAGAATAATGAAGAGTCTGACATTTTATTCTACTGGCAAGCTAACAAGTTAGCCAGCTACAGTTTCATGGGAGTTGGCAGAAGACATGAGAAATAAAGGTCTTTATTACTCGTGGTAATACCAGAAGCCTGTGTTATCATGTGCAATCATTCCCTGAGCCCAGTTTCTATAGAATGACATGGCGAGGGCCAGGAGATATGTGCATACACTATTTATTGTATTAAAGAACAAACTTGAGTTTGGAGACCCGAATCTTTTATAAAGGGCAGTAACTTTATCTTGTAGGAGATTCTAGCTCTACCTTTCAAATGGGTTCACTCTACAATCGTCCTTGTAAAGACCGTGAGGAACAACAGAGACAGAATCTCTGTCTGTATGGTGTGCAGAAACTTGAAAGACCCATTGAGTCTTTCTACAACTCAAAACCCACATTTGTGGAACAACTCTAACTTATGAGATGATTGTGGCCTATGGTAGGACGTTAATTTATAGCCTGCATGATGGCCATCTATTTTGGTAACTGAAATGTGTTGTCATGGGCCATGCTCATCCATTTACGTTTTACCTGTGGTCATTTTTGTGCAATCAGAGCAGGGTTAACTAGTTATAACAGAGATCAAGTTTAAAATATGTACTGTCTGAGCATTTATGAAAACGTGAGGAGGGGAATATTCTTGAAAGGCTTTGAATGCCTTGCTGAGGAATCCATCCTGAAACAATGAGAGCCTTTGAAGTAAAAATGGTAAGGCCTTGTTTGGAAGTTATCAAAACCAAAAGTTAAAAGGTCCTTGAGAATGTTGTTTCATTGATTGTTTTAGTCAGCTTTTTCTCTCCTGCAACTGAGAGACCTGACAGAACAAGTGTAAAGGAGAAAAGGTTTATTTAGGGGCTCATGGTTTCAGAGGTCTCAGCCCATAAATGGCGGGCTCCATTCCTTGGGGCTCAAGGTAAGGCAGAACATCATGGTGGAAGCATGTAGCAGAGGGTAGCAGCTCAAATGATGATCAGAAAACAGAGAGAGAGTGTGGGGGGGGAGGTCTCCATTTGCCAGATAAAAATATATAATCCAAAGTCATGCCCCCAATTACCACCTCTTCCAGCCACACCTGGCCACTTCAGTCACCACTCAGTTAATCCCTATCAGGGGAGTAATTCACTGATTGGCTTAAGACTCTCACAACCCAATCATTTCTCCTCTGAACCTTCTTGCATTATCTCACACATGAGCTTTTGGGTGACACCTCACATCCAAACCATAACATTGATTTAAAAATAAAATAGCCAACACCTGAATGAAACACAAAACATAAGGGTAAGAAGGAGCAGTAGCAGGAAAAGGGAACAGACAGGATTCAATGTTCATATTTCTCCAAGGATACTGTGCTCTAGTCACATTGGATTATTTATCATTCCTTGGATTCAGCATGCCTTTCTCTCTCTCTCTATTTCTCTCTCTCTCTCTCTCTCTCTGTGTGTGTGTGTGTGTGTGTGTGTGTGTGTGTGTGATGGGAGAGGCAGATTCTTCACATGCTTGGAGTTCAGGCCCTACTGGAGTACAAGTAACTGGGGGGTAGGCACATGCTTTGATCATCAGTATACTCCTTAAACCCTACTAAGTGCATGATGGTTAATAGAGGCTCAGGACACAGGTGGTGAATGAGTGAGTGCAGATGCAATTTCACCTTCTTTTCTACTCATTCACTAAAGCTTGGATAGAAAATAACTGTTCTTTATGAAGGTGAATTTCCCTTTTCTGCTCTCACTACATTCCTCAGAGTACTATGCTCCTGGAGCAGGTTGCATTATTACAACAAATCAAATAATTTGAAATCAGATAATTTCTGTTAGCGCTGGAAAAATTTTCGAACTCAGAAGGGAAGTTTTATTCTTTTTTAAATATAAATATATTCTTATTTAATTGTACATATTTTAGGGGTATAGTGTAGCATTTCAATATACAATGTGTAATGATCGCATCAGGGTAATTGGCATATCTGTTACCTTAGATGACTAGTGTGTGTGTGTGTGTGTGTGTGTGTGTTGAGAACATTCAAAAAGTCTTTTCTATTATCTATTTTGAAATACAGAATTAACTGTTGTTAACCATGGTTATCCCAGTATGCTCTGGAACAATCCTTATTTCTTCTAGCCAACTGTTCCTCTATGCTCATTAACCATCCTATTTCCATTGCTCTCCTCTCCCAAATTGTTTCCCCGGCTCTAATAAATACTTAGTTCATCCTATCACTAGTACCCGGCTCAATACTTGACATACTATATTGTCACTGCTTAATAAATGTTAGCAAAATGAGCATGTACTTACACTTGACCAGATTCGTCTTACATCAATCGTCTTTCTAAGCAATTCAGACTGAGGGTTCATCTGTCTATTTGCTAATGCAATTCATAATTTAGTTTTCATCTTCAATATATCTCTAGCCTGGCAGTGGTTTAATTGCTGGGCTGTGTATAGCTCATTAAAGACTCACTGTTTCTGTGCCTAATCAAATGAGCATATGCTTAATACAGTGAAAATTTTAGACAAATTGGATGGCATCAAGATAGCTAAAACCTATAGCAACAAAGAAGAATACAAGCAGTTACTTGTTTGTGTTTTAATTGTGTGGGCACTGTTTTAGCTTACCATCTGCAGAATTAGAACAATATTAAGGTTATCCCGGGTGTAAACTATGAATAGTAGGTGGTTAGGGGGTATTTTGGACTTACAGTATCCTCTGCCAGCAATGGTTTGAAGATTCTCGATGTTGCAGCTATGTGCTTTTATCCCCTCTGAGAGCACTCCATTTGCCTCATTAACCATAGGACTTGAATTAATATGAATTATTGAAGCTATTTTTTGTTGCCTGCTTTTTAAAACCATTTGGCTAAACATCATTGTTTGTTCCTTTCACAGGAAATGTTGATTAACCCTTTAACATGAGTGTTTAAAATTAAGAAAACATAATATTGCCATTTTTTCAAAGCCTTAAAAAACAGTATTAATAATTAAATTAATGGTACATTATTATCACCCTGCTTCCCACTTCTATGGGAAAGAAGAAAGTGCTGTGAATTATACAAGCAATGGAATTCCTATGAATTATCATATTTCTTCCCCTTCCTTTTCTTCTGTCAACTTCCTCCTATCACCACTCTTATGGTATCATGATTAATCTTGGATTTCATACTGTTGGACATTAAAAATAAACCTGCATGGTCTTCAACACACAAAAAAAATCTCTTTAGTAACCTTTATAGTTTTCCCATAAAGTAGCGTTAGTAATTCACCACTACGGAGCTAAAGTCTTAGGTGTTACTTGAGATAGATGTATAAAACTAGGTGACCCCAAATGATAACAATAATCAAGATCCATAAATCCATAGTGGGCAAAACCCAAGAGATGGTGGATCTTACACACTAATTCTTAAATATATTTACTTATGTATGTCTAGGTGAGCTCCCATTACACATCCATTTACAGGATCATATTTTCTGCAGTCAATTGTGTTGATTATGTTTATCTCTCATGACTGAAAGAATTTTAAGGGCAAGGGATAGAAGTCACTTCTCCAGATTATATAGCTTCTCTCTAGAGCTATCAACTGGGATACATGTAGATAGAAATGATTCAGAGCTTTTGCCAAATCTGATCACAGGGAGACAGAACAAAGAAATGAATCCCGACTTCATAACTATTATCAGTATAAATTTCTGGACAAGTAAATATAGTTCTCTTGAACTTCAATTTCCTCACGTTTGTAAGGTGAAGGGTTATGAGGATTAGATAGGATTTTTTATGTAAAGGGTTAGAACAATGCTGGCACATAGTTAGTCCTTAATAAATGTCAGTTTTTGTTTGCAAACGTGCACCTTGAAGAAGCTCCAGTACCCCTGGCTTTTTCTTGATGACCTCTAGAACAGTTAGAAAGGCTTGGCAACTTGCAGGGGTCTCCACAAAGCAGAATGTCCTGCTTTGGTCTGCAGGCATGACAGAAGAGCTGGTCTTCCTTAAATGTTGAAGACAAGAGGGAGGGAAGGATGAAAGGGAAGAAGAGGGGAAGGAGAGAAACAAGGCAGGAAAAAAGGGAGGGAAGGAGGAAGTGAAGTTTGAAGGAAAGAGATACCTTTCCCTCACAATCTGATGGTCCATTGTGAAGATTACTAAATGTTAATTAGCAAGCTGTTTTAAATTTGTATCAAGAAAAAATGAAACAGCTGGGCATGGTGGCACATACCTGTAATCTCAGTGCCTAGGGAGGCTGAGGCAAGAAAATCATAAGTTCAAAGCCAGCATCAGCAAAAGTGAAGTGCTAAGCCACCCAGTGAGACTAATAGACAAAATACAAAACAGGGCTGGGGATGTGGCACAGTGCTCAAGTGCCCTGAGTTCAATCCCTGATACCAAAAAAAAAAAAAAAAAAAAAAAAAGAAAGAAAGAGAAAGCTATGTTTTAACACATTGCAATATAGGCTGATATGGTATTGTCAACATTACCTTATCAGCATGCAAAACTTGGTTTTCCATTTTGAATTTTTATTTTTGACATTTATATGAAACATTTCCCTGTAAATCACATGAACTTCTCATATAATATTTTAATGATAATTTTTCTTAATTCTGAAACCAACCAATAGTTTTTCTGTAATATTATAAAATAATTTTATGTATTATTATATAAAAAACTGTTAAACACAGTTAAAAATAAAAGTGTTGGGTATTTCTTCCTGATTCTAATCAAGAAAGTTAATGACTATATTTGGCTATGAGATAATTTTAAAAAGAGAAGCAAAAGCAATTGTTATGATTTTTTTTAACTCTCATGATTATTTAATATGATACACATAAGTTTTTCTGTAATGGAGAACGTTACAACAAGAAAAACCACAATATGAACTCTGAGACAAAAAGTAGATTATTTGGTTTAACTTTGAATAAATAAATACTAAAATTCTGCCTGCAAAAGAAATACCTAGCTGTATATTACAAATGTCATGTTTGCACAGCCATTCATGGATATGTTTATATTCAAAGTTGATTTGATTTTAAAATTACTTCCAATTTTACATATAAATATATATCTATATTATTTCTGAAAATTGTAACAGTCAAGCTGAAAGTGATAGGCAATGTTAAAACAAGCACTGAGAAGACACTTTTCTATTCTTCCTGATGGTCATTGATCTAATTAACTGCCAGCAGCAAAGTTAGATATATATTCTATGGCCTTGAATTTGAGTCCAGTTAACTGGCCCCTATGGGGCTAATGCCCATGACTTTGGCCTTTTTAACTACACTTAATAGTACAGAAACATAGATTTTTTTGTTTGGCTCCTAAAGGATTAGAGTTTTTTCCATCTAGTCTCTTCACTATCTATGCTGATTATTTTTCTTTTCTCTTAGCTTTCAAGAAGCTAAATTTGGCAGTAATCATGAGTGCTGATTTTTAAAACTTAAAAAAAAATCATATTGGCAATCTTTTCTCTCTCCACCCCTAGTAACAAAATATATGAAATATTAAAGAGAAAAAATGGAGATATCCTAGAATTCCTAGAGAACATTGTTCCTTGTGCTACCTTTAGGAAAAGAAAGGGAGAGGTACACCTTCCTTGTTTTTAAATATATGAGACAATGTAAAGAACAGGTCAGGAGAATGTTCTACATTTTTCAGTCTTACTAATGTGCTTTTTCCTACCACTACTGGACCTTCTCTTCTTTTCCCTCCCCTTTCTCTCACTAGCAACAATTTCCTGAGGACACAGAGACTGAAAGTGCAAATAGGGTCACATTTGGAGATAGTTTGGTGATATATGTTAATAGGTACTCTGGACTAGCTGGGATCACCAATTTCATTCCTCTTGTTATCTATACTCTGTGAACTGCAGCCTCCAGGGCAAAACGTATTTAACCTGCAATGATACATTGCCCAGGAGCCATTCAGTATTTATGTCATTCTGAATTTTTATTTAGAAACAATTAAAGCTACTTGGAATTTCAAGAATTTTCTTGAGTTTCAGGTCAAAGTTTATTTTTTTTAAAAAAGATAGAATAATCTACAACTTTATCAGCATGCAACTAAAATAAGAACTGTAATTTTAGATTGTTCTTTTTAGATTAGTTCATTTTTCCTCTGACTGCATTTATTCCTTGCCACCATAAAGTATGCATGGCCCTGCATGGTGAAGGTTGGCAGGTGGATGATTGGGAGGGTTGATGAGAGAGTTGTACTTGGTAGCAGTAAGAAATTCCATTAAGTATAGTTTTCATAGAATAATCTCATTCTGGAAAACAGTAGGTATTTTTTTAAGATTAAAAAAATCCACTGATTGAATTTTCAAAATTTTAGGTAATCATAATTCTGACATGTTGCTGAATTAGAAAATGTAATGGCATCATTTGGTACCAATGGAAATTGCTCCCATTGAACTTTTGATTCACTATGATAACTTACTAATAAAAGCATGTAAAAGCTCCTTCAAACTGCAAAATGTTGATTATCCCAAATTATTTTCTACCTACGACTCTTCTTTGTTTCTGAAAATAAATACTTTTTTATATGAATTTTTCATTAACATATGAAAATATCAAATTCTTGTATAGATGTCACAAGACAAAATATAAAATCCATATAAGTCAGATTTCTTGATATGGACTGAGGTAAACAGAAGCCATACCTAGTATCCCTGGGCTTCCTCACAAGGCTAATCTATGACATAAATAAAATAACCACTTTCCAAGGAGGAAAATTTGTGCACACAGCACTGAGACATGTTATCTCATTTTATTTAGGCTTTTCTTTTAAGAAATGAGGAAAAATTCATCTATTTATATAATGGCATATTAAAATAACATATTTGTAATAAGGAAACAATGATCTTGCGAGGATCAAGGGATGGCCATTCATCCATGTAGCCTGATAGCCAGCATTCAGAGAGAAATGGAGTTTACTAACAGGATGTATCTCCAACCAACACCAGGGACCTCAGAGCAAGTATTTGTGACACAATTTCTTTTTCCTTCTAGTGAACAAACAATAATTATTGTTCTGCACATTTACTTTCCTTTGTATCATCATCAAACAAATCATTCTTTTGTGTGTGTGTGTGTGTGTGTTTAAACATACACATATCTTAATCTCCTGCCTACTAGTATTTTCTTCTTTGTCATCTTAATTCTACTACCTTATAACTTCAGTTTTTCATAAACTGTATCAATTGCTCCCATAATTTGTTTTGTTTTAATAGCTTTCATTGTTAACTCTGATTCTCTCATTTCCTTTTATAAATTTTATTTTTTTTAAATGTCATTAGTCCATAGCCAGACTTGGGTTGCATGTAGTACTGATCCAGTCATTTCTAGTTTATAAACCTGGATTGGACTGTCATAGCCTGTCTCAGACTATTGTCCCTTTAACCCAACATGTTTCCTAGTTACTCTTTCTATTTAGTTTTACAAGAGAAGTAACACATCAGATCATTATCAGCACACAATTCCAACTCAAATAACTTGAGTATATAAATTGAGTGTGTCAAATACAATGACTATACAGTCACTTGGTAAGGTCCTGAGAAAATAGGTAACACTGGCAACATATTGTGGAAAGAATTTTTAACTGGGTATTAGGATACCTGGATATCAGCTTTGTAGGCCATGAATTGGATCACAAAATTAGGTAAATTGCTTAATCTCTCAAGGTCTCAATTGTGTATCTTCAAATGTATGGGATGAGTTGCATAATTTGTAGGGTGATGTGAAATTCTGTGAGTCCACATCAGGAGGTTTGAGGACAGAATGAATTTGGAGTAGGATAAGACAAGAGGCCAGGAGGGAGGCTCCAAATAGTAAGATATCAGAATAAGAATATTGCTATTTTAAAGAATGCATATCAGGAGTGGTTTTCTAGCATTGCCATGTGCTCATGGGTCTAAGAAATGTCCTGACTATGCTTATTGACTGTAGTCAGTAAGGCTGAGAGAGTAAAATTCTGAAAAACAGATTCTAGAGGAAGGAAAGAACTCAGCATGTCAACTACTTCCACATACCCCTTAACTTTCCATTAGTGAACATTCCTGCTCAGGAATGCCAGCACTCACTTATAGATTATTAGATTTAGTTTCACATTTCCTTTCTTCCATTTGCTTTCAGGTGGCTACAGAGAAGTTCCCTAAGAATCTAGACATGAATGAAAGTAGAGTTACACTGAAAGATCAATATGTATTCTGAGAAGAGGTATGTAAAGCCATTGGAAGGAAACAGAATGGCTCCCAGGCCAGCAAACTTTAGTCATCTAATTGAATGTGCAAGATGAAAGATTAATTTTTTAATAATTTTTTTTCAGAAGGCAGATTAGCTAATTGTGAAAAAATGACCATGGGAGAATGTCACAGGCAAACTTGACTTGCACTCACCTGAGTCCTATCCAGCAGGCATACTACATCAGCCAATGGACTTCCTTATTTCAAATTTATTAGCAAAGTGGAGATAAATCCAAGAGTTGTACCACATGGACTTTGAGCTTTTTGATCTCTCTGATAATCTCTTATTGGATATTAGTATCTGGACATTCTGGTTTTGTACAAAGATCTCCAAGTCCTTGATTAGTGTGTGATTAGTTCTAAGATATGAATTTTCATTTGATGTGATAGAATATTATCAAAACTTATCATTCTTAAAAGACCAGACTTTAGGCAGTGATACATTTACCAAGTAATGAGTGAACACGGGTAAACAGAGATAAGCTTCCTGTAGTAACTACCCAACATCCATTTGCCTTCAGCTCACCTCCATGCTTAATTTTTAAAATATGTTCACATTTCTACTTAAAGTGAATTCCAAATATTCTACATGGCCTTTGAGTTTCTACCTTATCTGCCTGCTATCTCCTCTTTTCTGTCTCTGCCTTTCACTTGTATCATCAAGCTATGCTGCTCTTGTTTTTGTTCCATTGACTTGTGATGGTTGCCTCTATCTCGAAGCTTTTGCATTTATTATTTCTTTTGCCTGAAAATTAAGTTTCCTATGTGACTGCTTATTGTTAACCACTTAGGCCTTAACTAGATATAATGAGAAGGTATATGGTTTAGATATGGAATTTCCCCCATTTAATGTGATGAAGGCCTTGTCCCCAATGCAGAGGTGGGGCCTTTGGAATGGTGATTGTATAATGACGACTCAATCATCATTACTGAGTTAATCCACTGATGGTTTCATAATTTGATGGCATTTTTGGGAGGCGGTGGAAACTTGAGGAGGCAAGGCGTAGTTGGAAGTAGGTCATTGGAGGCATGTCCTTGAAGGGTATTTCTTGTCCCAAACCCTTTCTTGCTTTCTTTTTTTTTTTTCTTTCTCTCTCTCTCTCTTTTCCAGTCACCATGAGATGAACAGCTCTGGTCTGCCATGCCCTCTCCACCATAATGAGAACATCATGAAGAGTGGAGGAACAGAGGAAAACCTATGTACAAGCCTACCTCAGGTCCATAACAATGGAACCAGCCAACCATGGATTGAAAACTCTGAAACTGTGATCACAAATAAATATTTCCTTCTTTAGGTTGATTTTCTCAGGTATTTGATCTCAATGACAAAATGACACAGAAGGCTTTAGTGACCTGTGACAACCCTCTTTAGTATGCTTCCCTATCTATTTTTCTCTTTTATTTTTTGAAAAAAAATTACAGCTAATACTATGCTAATAATTGCATTTGTTTCTTTTCTTTTTTAAAAATCTATTTCCTCACTAAAATATAAAATCCACAATGATAGGCTCTTGCTCACTGTCATATTCTTAGTACCCAGGAGACTGCCAGAAATACAGAACACTCAATCAATATCTTTTAAACAGATTTTTATAACTGCCAATGCTTAAGTGTTGCATTTCAAAGGGCACTTTCTGATTGTTTTGGTCAGATGATGGCATTCTCATGGGGCTTACAAATGATCCCGACTTTTAGAACAAGATGAAGTAGTTTAGGTTGTGCCTGCCTCCAGAGCCTTAGCCCAAATCTAGCTGACACTTGGCACTACGAAGGTGGATTTCCCTGTTGAAGTCCTGATGCTGTCACAAATGTCTCATTAGGGAATACCTGGGTCAGGAGAGCTATAGGGATAATGCTAGAACCAAGGATAAATCGGGAATTCTTTCACATATTTCCAGTTGAGTAGATACGTTATATATGATTTATATAAAGTGTCTCAAAGTAAACTTTTCTAATTCCCTCTGTCTTTCTCTCAGTGATTGAACTCAGGGGTGCTTAACCAATGAACCACATCCCCAGTCCTTTTTATAATTTATTTTTAGACAGGGAAATTGCTGAGACTGGCTTTGAACCTGCAATCTTCCTGCCTTAGCCTAAACTTTTCTAATTCTAATGGCACTTTGCATTTCAGGGATTGAGGAGGTCCAGAGTCGTGGTGGAAAGAGGTCAGACTCTGGAACCAATAGGGCTGGGTTTGCATTTAGCTTCATCACTTACTAGACATGGGTCCTTAACTAAAACCTTCCATTATTTCGGAGTCCTAGTTTCCACTTCTGTAAAGGAGGACTGATAATATCTCCCATAACTGCCTTAAAGGATGTTAACATTATGTACAGAATGCCTGGCACACAATAGACACAATAGATTTATTTTGGGAACCTCAAAGCCTTTATTGGTATTGTGCTTCAATATTTGTCTTATTCAACTGGCTTAAGTCATATTATCACTTGTACGGATATTAAGTTATAGTGCATTATAAGAGAAGAAAAGTATAAAGCCCATATCACCATTGGGTGTCACTGGAATTTGGCAGTGGATATGAGGCAGATGTGGGGACTATGGTAACCAGCACTCAAGGTGTACACCTAGAAACTTCAACATTACCAAGGCCAAATTCCTCACCAAGAAGCTCTTCTAGTCTTTCTTTGTGCTTAGTCATTATTCAATGTATCTTCTCATTACCTCATGCTTTCTGCTTACAGACTAAATTTTTTCCTTACAATTTCAATTTATAACTCTAGGTCTCCATAATTCCACTTTCCCCAGCATGACTCAGCCTCTGCTTTGTACCTCTTGAGCCCATATTCAGCTTCTATATTCTATCAACTTCCTGTGTTATGGTTACTATGTGAGGTGTCCCCCAAAATCTCATGTGTGAGACAATCAAGAAGGTTCAGAGAAGAAATTATTGGGTTGTGAGAGTCTTAACCCAATCATAAATTAATCATAAATTAATCCACAAATTAATCATAAACCAACCCATAAATTAATCCCTGACGGGATTAACTGAGTGGTAACTGGAGGCAGGTGAGGTGCAGCTGGAGGAAGTGGTTCATTGAGGACATGTCTATGAGGTATATATTTTGTATCTGAAGAATAGAGGTTCTTTCTCTGTCTCCTTCCTTCTGATCATCATGTGAACTGTCTCCCTCTGCCACACTCTTCCGCCATAATGCTCAGCTTCACCTCAAGCCCAGAGGAATGGATCCAGCCTTCTACAGTGAGCCCTCAAATAAACTTTTCCCCTCTACAATTGTTCTGGCTGGGTCTTTTAGTAACAGCAGTGAAATAGCTGACTAAAACAACCTGGTTCTGGGTATATTTCAGTATCTAATTCTAAAAACGGACTCATACTGGTATTACTCAAGTTTTATTACCAAGCTCTATCATGCTCTAAATAGTCACATACTGTTTGACCCCCTTGAAATCAATATTTGCATATGTCAAAATGGGAAAATGTCAAGAATTTTATGTGGTACAAATTAATGTCTGAGTCTTCTGGTAAGGGAACAGTTCTAAAGCCAAGAGTGAGGTGGTATCATTTAGTAAATGAAAAATAGTAAATAGTTTTAATTTATGCCATTTAGGATGAGTTGAGGCTGGGACAATCATTGTGATTTTTTGTAATTTACAAAATATTTAACCATTTTTATTGCCTGAAATTTTAGACCCGGAAGGGAACATTTATTTAGTACAATACTTTCACTTTAGAGAATAAGGAAACCAAAACTCAAACAGGAAAGTACCATTTAATGCATGGCAAATTAAAAATTAGAAAGCTAAGTCAGTGAAAGAACATAATAAAGAAATTCATTTATTAAATGGTGGTTCCATTCCCAATTTTCCAAGAAATATCCATACTGCTTTCCATATTGGCTGCACCAATTTGCAGTCCCACTAGCAGTGTATGAATGTACCTTTCTCCCCACATCCTCACCAACACTTGTTGTTGTTTGCCTTCATAATAGCTGCCATTCTGACTGGAGTGAGATGAAATCTTTGAGTGGTTTTGATTTACATTTTTCTAATTGCTATTGATGATGAATATTTTTTTCATGTATTTGTTGATTGATTGTATATCATCTTCTGAGAAGTGTCTGTTCAGGTCCTTGGCCCATTTATTGATTGGGTTATTTGTTTTTTTGGTGCTTAGATTTTTTAGTTCTTTATATACCCTAGAGATTAGTTCTCTATCTGATGTGTGAGGGGTAAAGATTTGCTCCCAAAATGTAGGCTCCAAAGGATTTAAAAACAGCATACTGCAGGGACATAGCCACATCAATGTTTATAGCAGCACAATTCACAATAGCTAAACTGTGGAATCAACCTAGATGCCCATCAATAGATGAATGGATAAAAAAATGTGGCATATATACATAATGGAATATTACTCAACAATAAAAGAGAATAAAATCATGGCATTTTCAGGTAAATGGATGGAATTAAAGAAGATAATGCTAAGTGAATTTAGCCAATCCCAAAAAATCAAATGCCAAATGTTTTCTTTGGTATAAGAAGACTGATTCAGAGTGGGATAGGGAGTGCGAGCATGGGAGGAATAGATGAACTCTAGATAGAGCAGAGGGGTTAGAGGGGAAGGAAGGGGGCATGGGGTTAGAAATGATGGTGGAATGTAATGATCGTTCTTATCCAAAGTACATGTATGAAGACACGAATTGATGTGAATAAACTTTGTATACAACCAGAGACGTGAAAAATTGTGCTCTATATGTATAATAAAAATTGTAATGCATTCCACTGTCATATTAAAAAAAAAACTAAGCCAGAAGTTATCCATCATGAGGTGAAATGGAATATCAAAGATGGGCGTGAATAGAACCAAGGACCAGAACAGTCTGTATGAGCAGGTAACTAGTAGAATTCTCTTTTGAGAGCAAAATAAAATAAAACAAAATTTCAAACAATGAAAAATAAAGAAATTTATTTATTAATGCTGGAAAAAATCCTATTGTACAAATATTTTATTTTTTTGTACAAATATTTTAAAAAACCATTCTATCAAAAATGTCCTGGTCTAGTTTGTAAGGAAACATGCATTTCAGTATAATAAATGCTATGACCAAAGTGTACACAGGGTCAAAATGCCTACTCATGAATTTGAAGATTCAGGGAAATTTTTCTAAAAGAGTAGGTTTCCGAACTGAGACTTGAGGAATTGTGTGTTAGTCAAGAAGCTGGAAATGCAAAGTCTGTTTGAGAGTAACCAGAAAGGGTAGAATGTGAGCAAATGTGGCCAATGGGGAGAATAGGAAGGAGAGAGGGTCGTGGGTTACCTATGAGAAAAAAGCATGTCTCTCTTCCCTCCTCTTCCCTCTCTCATTGCTTTCTTTTCTTCCTTATCTCTATTATGCCCAACTCTGATAAATCCTACAATAACTTTGCATTCTGCCTCCTAATCCAAACAACAGTGAAAAAAGTTGTTGAAGAGTGTGCAGAGTGGTAGAAGAAAATCAATTTGAAATTTGAAGTTTATCCTAATTAAATCGTAAGGCATAAGTTATCTCTTCATTTGGGGGTGCCAAATAAAACTTTTCCCTTGCCCCTATCCTTGAGGATGCTGTCATTTCTGTGGGGAAGATCACTTTAAATATTATTCAGATCTCCTCAGTGTTTGTAGTCCAAGGTGTTGTCATTTTCACACTTAATACACACACTTCAATCTCTTCACCCAGTCCTGATACCCTACAGAATGCCTTTCAATACATCCTCTCCCTAGGATGACAGCAAGCTATTATGGCCCCTGTTTGGGTACTCCTCTTTGGCTAGTTATGTACCACCTGCTTCAGTTGGGTTTGTATGGTGTATTCTTAATGCAGCTGCTTAATTTCCTGGCATGTGTGACTGAGGTTACAACAAATGATTCATGTGTGGAAAATCAGAAGACAGTCTTGTCAGAATAGTCACACCACAAATAAAAATCCAGAAAGACCCATGCTGATTCCAAAAAGGCAATTATAATAGTACAATATTTTGAACTTTCTATACAATAAGACCAAAAATGACCATTTATTGAAGAAGCAAGAATTTCACATAAGCATTTACATTTTCCACTTCCTCCTCTTTCTATGGATTAAAAAGTAAATCTTTGCCCAAAATAAGAACTTATTCAGAGGCAGACAAGAAGGAAAAGCTGAATACTAAGCATTGCTTAAGGCAGTAAAGAGTTTGATTCAATACATTTTTACCCTAAATTTAACTACAGAGTTCAGCATTTAAATGTATTGAAAGATTCAAAATCAAATCTTAGTGGAACTTTTCAAAAATCTACCAAATTGTGTGTGTGTGTGTGTGTGTGTGTGTGTGTGGTTTTTCTTTCATTTTATTAAAATTTAACTTTAAAAAATCATTTCTCTTTAATGATGAGAATTAATTTGCGAAGAAATTTTAAAAATGAACATCAAAGTGAAAAAAAGAAAAAAAATTAAAGGCTGAGATGAGCACTCCAAAGAAAGGAAACTGAGAATACAGCAATAAGATACCACTCTTGGTAGGTTGTAAATGCCCCTCTGCTTTTAAAATTCCCTAACAAGGTGAGCGAAACCATTCCAAGAACACTATTGTCAAGAGACACCTTTGAACTGATCTATCCTGAAGAATAACCCCCAGAAAGGTAGAAAAAAAAATAACTTTCATATGTTTGTGGCCACACAGTGCAGCTCCGACTTCTGAACATTTTTCCCCAATTATTTTTGTAAAGTATTGATCGCAATTTAATTTTGCAGTCCCAACATGAGAGGCGCTTCATGCTGAAATGTCTCACAGGAGATTGTAATCAGGGTCTAGCCTGAAGGTGAAGCGCTCGTACATAGGTTTTACTCTATTCCTCCACTCTTCATCAGCTCGGGGATTGGAGCAGAGGGCATTCTCAGGCAGATTAATTTTTGACGATGGGATCGATGGAAGATGTTTTTTCCTCCTGACATTGAGTCATCTAATTTGCTGTTTATCTTTGGCTTATTGAGTTTTGAGCATTGTTAAATCATACCTTTCAGCTGTTTAATTTCATATGTGAATTTTGCATTCCCCTCTTGTACTTTGGCATAACTCTTTTACCTAAAATGAGCGGGATGATGGGCCTTTTTTGACACAGGGTTACTGCTTTTGAGTCTGTTAAGTACTCCAAGGTAATGTTATAGTACTTTCTAGCCTTTTTTCTTTGCTTGTGGCCATAGATCAGCTCACCTCTAGGGAAATCATTACTTGCCATCATTATTATCCCTAGCACCTTCATCTATTCTCCCTTGTTTCCTGACTCCATGGCTTGATGAAGTGCCTCGGTGTGCGAACACCTTATCGCAGGTCTCATAATTAACCCCTTCATAACACAGGCCGAGGAAATTATTTTCCCTGTGATATGCTCCATCTAGTTCAATATTTGGGGTTCTTTGTAGTAATCATGCAGCTTTAACAATTCCAACTCTTTTTGCAATAAGATATGGATGTTGTAGCTGTGCTGATGGCGGTAAGAAAAATGCTTTCCTAGAGAAATTTGGACTTATAACCTTTTTTTTTTTTTTTTTTTTTTTTTTAGGTAAAGAAGCTGTTTCTCAAGACAGCACCTCATCTGTACACTGAATATTGCCCCCGGTGGCAATGCTAAGTTAAATGTTAGTCATTCTATAAATTTTCCTGACTATACTCATAATTATCTAAACATTAATAAAATACAAAAAATGTCTCTTTGTTTAGTTTGAAACAATGACATATCTTAAAATATACTTGAAAACAAAATAAAAGATATTAACAGAATGTACTTCAAGATTTGAATTTAACTGTAAAACAACATGTCAGCTCTATTAATTCAGTAATGAAACTATTCCATACTCCAAACCACTTATGAATTCAATTGAATAGAGAGATATTATTCTTAGTCTCTTGAAAACAGCCATGGACCAACCCTTTGTAAACCTAGCTTGGCTAACTAGTTGAGTTTCCTTGCGAAGATCACCTCTCTTTGGCTATTCATTTCCTCATCAATTAAATTAGGGATTTAAAAGCAATATTTCTTTTGAGTGAACCATGTATAATTTGTGACATTTTTTTCTGCAATGTTACATAATTGTTAGTCTCTGTTTATCACTTGAATTTAGCTCAAATTTCCTCCTCTGTGGGTTTTTGTGCCTGTTGTTCCATATTAGTGGAATCACTAAAATCTAGTTACTACCAGACACCTGCTTTTGTGTTAGTTCTTATGATACTTTCTGATACTTTAAAGATGTCTTAATAGCTGCATATTACCAGAAGGGCCTAATATCCCATTTAAAATCTATTCTAATATCTCTAGGAAATGACCAATGTTTATTCTGTGAGGCAGCATTTTATTTTTGGAATAAGCCCACATTTACTTGTAGGCTTTTGGGTCATGAATATGAATAATCAAGACCAGAAACTTGGATTTCAGTTAAAACTCTATATGATTTGAACTTTTTTTTAACCGACACTGACCATAAACACCTCCCCAGGCAGAAAGATCTCAGAATGCACTGCATGATGTCAGCAATGTTAGAATAAGCATATACTCGAGTGAGGTGTCTGCTTTGGAATAACAACATCTATTTCGATATAATACAATATAATTATTTTGTTAATCAGTTTCATTTCCTTATAGACACATAGCATGTATCTTGTCCTATTAAGTTGTAAATTCTTTCCAGGCAAGAAAGTGCTATTAATTGTAGAACATTTGACTTGTAAACATTTCAATTCTTTCCTTAATTTAGACTTTAAGTTGTTATTAAAGAATCCATCAACTGAAATTTGTGAGAATGTGTTTGTACTTTATTAGCTGGCACTAGAGCTGAGGATGAGGTAATATTAAAAAGAAAAAAAAAGGCAGAAGAAACAAATTCTCTTCTCCACAGGAGGATATATGAATTGTACATGTAAATAAGAATTTACAAATTAACATCCACATCCATAAACATTAATGTAGGTCAATAGTTTTATGAATTATACTAAAATACTTTAGTCCAAAACTTTTTTTGTTTAACTTGTCAGCAGGAAAAAGAACTGTTTCCCAAACTGTGAAAGTAAAGAGCTGGAAAAGAAATACTCTTCTCCCAAAATGTACCTTTCTTTTATATCTGAGTAAGTCATGGTGCTCAAGGGAGAATATTGGGCTTGTTAATGGTGCTTGAGGCCAAGTAATTATAGACTTTAATTCCATGTATAAAGAGAAGCTCCCTGATAGTGTTGACTGCATTATTTCAAGTCCAAGTCCTGGTCAATCAGATGCATTCACACAGAGAGATCAGAGGGAACACCAAACCTGTTTAACTTGTTTAGCTGATTTCAGATATTCATAAGATGGTAATGGTCAGTTTGTTCTTCAAAATCAACTTAAAGTTTCAAGATATTTTGTTTTGGTTTGTGTTTTTAGTACTGGGGATTAAACCCAGGACATTACACTTGCTAAGCATGTGCTCCACCATGAGCCACTCCCCCAGCCTCCTTCCAAGATATTTTTAACTCCAATGTTTTTATTTTTAATTTCTAGTATATTTTGTACCTAGGTACAAATCCAGCTATTATATACACAGCTTATGTATTTATATTGTTTATTATAAATATATCTATGTGATGTATTCCCATTATAATTATATAATGGTCTTGACAATAAATAGCTAGGATACATAATAAAATAATTATTGCAGAAATATTTAATCTATTGATTGAGCTTTTGTTAATGTTCTCATAATAAACTCTGAGCTGAGTATCATTTAATCCTTACTTCAACCCTGTGAATGGCTCCTGTTATGACCCTTATCTTATAGATCAGGAAATTTATGTAGACTTTTAGGATTATGGAACCCATTTTAAGTAATAAATATGGATTCCAAAGCAGCTAAGTGGTCTATACAGAGTTTCATAGCTGAAGCTCGGGCTGGGGATATAGCTCAGTTGGTAGAGTGCTTGCCTAGCATGCACAAGACCCTGAGTTCAATCCCTAGCACCACCAAAAAACAAACAAACAAACCATAGCTGAAGCTCAAGTTGAAACAAAGCCTTCCTGACTCCACCATTGCACTCTACCACCCTGTCTTCTCTAGTGGGTTGTGTTGCTTTGGAGATACCATTCACTTTCCTTGGGGAGAATTTCATTGTTTGTTACTATGATCTTCCTTTGGAAAAAAAAATCAAATAAAAAACCCCTTATATAAACATGTTAGGATTTTGATACTAAGTATGTTTTTGTTTAAAATTTATAAGCATGACTTTATTTTCAATATTAAGGCTTGGCCATAAAAGTGTTTTGACTCATAAATATGAATTAATTTTACCATCATAAATTAGGCAGTTGTAATAACAGCCAAGCCTTAAGACATAAGTCCAAAAGAGATAAATCTTAAAGTTGGTTTAAAGATCCTGGGGAAAGTAAGCCAGGAAGGGAGAAGCCCAGTTATGAATGCCAGAACCTGGAAAAAGTGAGTCATCATGGCCCTAAGCTTGAGTCATAGTCATACATTATAGCAGTTGGTGTTTCAAATCATGTTTTCCTATTGCTCCCAAACTCACCTTTCTATTGAGAATAGGAACTTGGGGTCCAAGAAAGCTAAATTGTAAACTAAGATAAGATATTTCTTCTGCATCTTTCTTCACCTACATATATCCTGAGCAGAAGCATTCCTGGTCTGTGAGACCACCTCGCTCCAGGCTAGAGAGTTGGGGACAGAATGATTGCTGCCATTCATTTCCAATTCATTCTCCATCAATACAGTATCTCTCCCACCCTTGTTTATGTGCATGGTCCAGCCATTCTGCAACATAAATTTCTCCCGCTATCATATATCTAGTGTCTTGGTATGTACTGAATAGTAATAACATTTTCAAAAGTATACCAAAAGAGGAAAAAGAATAAATTTTAAAGCCCTGGATAATATACAATTTCACAATTAGTTATTTAATGCCTTAGAAATGATTTATTATTATTAATTTTAAACTATGTGAACCTAATAACCATCATGTCTTACATTAACATCACAGATTTTTTTTTTTAATCTTGGGAACTGTAATAGGCCATAGTCAGATATGTTATATTAAAAATTTGAAGGCAGCTAAGAACCAAACACTAGAATAATAGGTTATGTAACCATGTAACAGCAAGAAATTCTGATCCAAGAAATTAAATTTGACAAATTTGGCCACATGTAACTCCTTCCCCAATCTAACATGATATAAAGATAATCTGAGGTTCTGAAATCTTCTGACTTGGTCAATAACTTGACTCTAGGTTGCTAAGACTACCAAACCTCAGGTATACATCAGGGGAAATAAAAGGAAGTCACCCAGAGGTTGCATCCTAGCCCATTTTTCAGACATATTTGATCTTGTCTGTGTATCCTGCACAACGTCTTTGTTGTGGTCATTTCCTCTAATTCTGGAAGTGGAACCAGCCTTTGTGTGCTGGGCCAGAACAAAACTAATCACACACATTACCTATCTGATTTTCCTGAGTACTAAATATGGGAACCAGGGAAGGTGCTACCATGCTCAATATACAGGAAAAAAAGGTAAGATTCTAGGAGGCTATGTTATGTATCCAAGATTTGAGACAAACTTATATCTGAATAAGTTGACTCTTATTCCTCTGCCCTGTTACTTAGTTGGTGAGGAATAGACAGAGCTATTTACTCTACAGTGCACTGGAAGGTGTTGAAGACCTAGCCAGATTGTGAATTAGCAGAATAATTAATTCTAAATCATTTTGGCTTATTTTTATTAGGCAAAACAATGTCCACCTTTTTTTAATTTGTGGTCTAATTCACAAATTTTTACTAACTACATTGTCTGGTCTAGTGTCTACCACACATCTGTCATTAGGTTCTAAACATAACTGAAGATACAGTACCAGGGCAAAAATTTGGGGTGAGGGATGTATATACAGAGAGTATTTTTGTGGAGTGCAATGATAATAGGAATGGAAATAAAAGCAGACACAGGTCTCAGTAAATATAAGACAAGATCTATACCATTATAACCATCATACAAGCAAGAAAAACAGCCAGTATTTATTAAGTATTGTTTTCTTTTTCTTAACATCATATATCTAGGCCACCAACCATTTGTCTGTTCTTCCAGGATTATTATCCATTTATAGTAGCTTACTGGTCACAAATGCTGAATTTTACTTTATAATCATATTGTCTTTGATAAGCTGTAAATTCTACTGCTAAATCCACTAGGTAAAAAGAAGAAAATATATATTTTAGTGCAAGCAACATATTCTAGTCAGCATGCTTAGTGAAACCTATTATGTGAATCTTATCACTTGTTCTAGGAAGTGATATGCACTTGAATGAAAGTAGTAGTTTTCCATGAAGAATATGAATAACAAGTCCCAAGAAGAGTCCATATGGATAGGGGATGGGGGTAAGCCTGGATTGAAGGGTGAGTGGCATTTTGGTTCATCTGACACTAGCCCAATCTGAGAAATAATCAACTACTTGGCTAGGTCCTTACAGACAATTAGACTTACTTTGTTAGAAGATGACAGTCAGTGCTGTTAGTCTTGATGATTCGGAGAGAAGAGACCTAAATCAACTTGAATCCTAAACCATTCATTAGTTCACTTAACATCATTAATTTTAGATCTGATTACTAATTTCAGAGCACTTTAAGCTTTGTTTGATCCTTTTATATGAAAATTTTTTTCCTTAATATCTCATTTTCTTTCTCTCTGTTTTGCTCTTCAATTCTTTGGAAATGACTTTCATCTTTTACAAGATTCCCAGAACATTTTGACGATGGGGAACTGTTTCACTTCAGATTAATCAGTGTTCTTTCTAACTCCCTGGTGTATTGACTAGTAACCTCATGACAGTCTGCTAATTTGAGCACCATAGAAAAATTATTGACTTAGTTCCCTCTCTCTAATGATGCTTTAAAACTTAGTGACAAATCTTACATCCTCAACAAGATCATCCATGACCCTTGTAGCAGAATTAAGTACTACTTCTTCATCTGGGAGTACCTGGTACACAACTATTCTCTCAATTATTATAGTATAATTCATAAATTTTAGTGTATTTATTTTCATAAATATTATAGGAATTTTTCCAGTCAGGGGCCAAACCTCCCTAATTGATAAAATTGGAGCACCTACTAGTATCTGCCATTTAAGAAATGGTCAATATATATTAGTGCAAAGAATTGTTTGAACATCTTTTGTTAAAAGATGAAAAAGGGAGGGTTGGGACCAGTTGTTCTTCTCTAAGCAAAATGTTTGGGCTTGTGTTATTTGTTAGAACATAAATGAGTTGGCATTTATGCTTATGGAATAAGTTAGAAATCTATAATTGTAAATTCATGCTGATTTTAATGAAATCAAAACTCAAAGTGTGAAACTATCCAAATAAATATAATTTTCCCCAAACTGCTTTGATATGAAAAAGACTCCTTGGCATGGCTCCAATTAACTATCTTAGTCACCCACTCAGAAGCAAAAAGACTCCCTCCATCTGATTAAAAGTTTCTGCAAATAGCAGAAACACTCACAGCATCCCTGGTTGTTTTCTCTATATGGGCATTTCACAACCCAGAGCAAACAGAATGAACTGATTCTGTCATTTGTATAGACAGATCTGATCTATGTTTCACTTTTCATGCTTTTAAAGTCCTACTGAATATGGTTTGAGTATTAAAAAGAAATCATATAAAATATATTAATAAAAAGTGATGTTTTTATACTTAGTCTAATACTTTATGGCCAAGGCACATATTCAAAGTTTAATTATAATAGATTAAACTTTAAACATGACACTACTAGTAGGTTCTAATCTGCAGTTGTTAAGTGCAGTTTTTTAAGGGTCTTTGTTTTTTAAAATGTCAAGCTTTTGTTTTATATTCTTCTACCCTTTGCCTACTACTGGTATCCCTGCTTCTGTTAATTGTTCCAAACACCTGCTACAAACTCAGCCCTTGAATAAACAAAAACTACAGGGAACTTGACAGCAAAACAAATATATACAGATACAGGAGTTTTATAGAACCTGCCCTCTTACTAAATGTGTAAACACTCAGACTGAAAAAACGAGATCTGCAGATGTATCTCCTGGCAAATAAGAAAGAAGTTACCCACAGAGGCCAGTTTATGGAGACAGTGAAACCATGGTAAACGTGTCTGCCTATCATTGGACACGATGCTCTGGATGACTGTATAGACACAAGACAGACCCAGTGAGCTGCCTCATTTTCTATCATGAAGCATAAAAGGTAACTTTCCCTTGTGGACCAGGGTAAAATAGTTCACTGTCCCTGTGTAATATAATGGGTAAGTAGTGTTGAAGGTAACCCTCCCCCCACCCCTTTTATCTGAATGAGGGAACTTTTCCAGCAGTGGGCATATATCAAATGTCTCCCAGGAAGATTAGAGGAAGAACATGGTCTTTACCCATGAGGTGATAAACATCCTGTACTAGCAACAGTGAAGACTTGGAAAGTGAATAAAGAAAGGTCTCTAAGCATTCCTAGGCATGTCATAAAAGGGCATATTCAATATAACTCATGGAAAAGTAATGTCTGGATGGAGGACAGGGAGGGATGTGGTGATTTTAGTGCAACTCAGGGAGGAAGGGCATCACTGAATGTAGGCAAAGGTACTGTCTCCATTCCACAACCTCCACACCCAGAAAGATGATGGCAGTGGTGAGTTGGACTGGACAGTCCAAGATCTCTTCCAGCCCCAGGACTTAATTTTGAAAATAAATTGAACACTGAAGGCAAAAGAGATACAGGATAAGCAATCCCTCCTTATTTCACTTTAAAAAAAATTGACAAATAAGAATTCTTAACATTGATGTTTTCCTTTTTGTTCATCTTTCTTTTGTGTTGTTGTTGCTGCTGCTATAAAGTGAGTACAAAAACAAATACCATCCTGAGTGTCTCTCTGTGTAGAGATAGCAAGGAGAAGAGTGAAGATGATCGAAGAAAATAAAATAGGTGAAAGAAGAAATGGTGTTTTCAAAGAAGTATTAAAAGGAATTATCCGATGAAAAAGATTCCTTTGGATTTTAAGCACTTATGTGTCCAGCGAAACCTTGCACTCAGGGAGACAGGTTGGTAAAATGTGCAGAAGCAGAGTGTGACTTGGAAGAAAGCCAGTGCAAATGCACAGAGGCACTGCTTTGTGCAGTATTGTTTCTGTGGGTAAATGCCAAGACTGGCCCTGGGCTAATTGAACCGAGCAGCTGCATGGGTCACATCAGTAAAAGGAGCAAGTGTTAACAGGTGCAAGGGGGCCACAGGCTCTCCCTTTGTCAACATTGAAGTAAACAGGTAATGCTGTTCACTTGTCTTCCTAAAATGTAAAACTTCAGACTCAAATGGAAAGCAGCCCTTGGCATCTTCTATGTGTCTGACAAGGAGTCTAGGGTGCCCCCAGCTTCCCCAATTCAAACCCACTCAGTTACTTATGTCTGGAAGGAAACAGAAGTTCGAGAACTGTAGCTTCTGCTGTAGCTTCTGCTGTTGATGCTTAGGATGGATAGCAAAATCACAGGGATAGAGTGGCCTCCCCAATACAGACTGCATCTTAAAGTTGTTTTCCTTTAAGAAGCCTCTGGTGGGGGGAGAAACCCTCTCTCCCATTCCTGATTCCATTCAGGGTCACTATAATCTTATTCTTGTTTGCTTGCTTAGGGCATAAAAAGCACCAAGGCCAGTCCTGCTAAGTTGTTTCATTCCCTCTGCATCTCTGGTAGTCTCTGTCAAAGAAATTGAACTAAAATGGTTGCTGGGAGTTAAGAAATTAACATTCTCACCACAACAACTTCAGATTGGACCAAGGAAAGAATCTGTAAGTGGGGTTTAATGATCCATCAAAGCTATAGGGTTTAATTTTAGACCAGAAATATTTTTCATTTATGTTTATGAATGTGTGAGGTTTTTCAACAAAGGAAGAAAGGGAACTGTAAGCTATAAAACGGAATCATAAACAGTTGATTTTATCATCAGGGACAATAGACACTTTACACTGAGTTGGAGTGTTCAGGGGCCCACAAAGGTTTTGTCTCCATCAAGGTTCTTATTCCAAACAACTTGGAATTCTGCCATTTCTGGAGGGTGAATTAGATAAATGTTTTTTTCCTCCTCTCCATTGCGTACTACCTTAGCATTTTGACAAGTCTGCTCGTTCACACAGTGCATTGCTCATTTTACTTCACATTTTTGTATACAAAACAACACTGAAAAAATCTAAAACAAGTAAGTCTCTTTTGTCTTAATATTCAGAATCATTTTTGTACTCAATTTATAAAATATTACATAGCTTACCTAGGACTGGCCACAAATCCCAGGAGAGTTTATTAATAAAGCTAATGAGAAATGTACCTTGTCATCGCATCTCAGGCAAAGCTGAAGAAAATGAGTCACCATGGCTTGAGAACGTTCTCCTTCACAGAATCTCTTTCTTCTTCCAACCACTTGAAAACAAAACCATTGGGTTGAGCTGGTTGTATTTATTAACTAGATTTAAAGAAAGAAGTCTGATTTTTCAGTTTTGCTTTATTTTGTTTTGTTTAATGATGAAGGAAGTTGGCATGTAAAGACAGAAGACTCTGATGTTTGTCCGTGTCGTTAGAACACGGACAATCTGGTATTCCATCCTGGCACTCATGTATCAAGGGAAAGTGTTTAAGGTGAGGGAGTGCACAGTTCATAATAGCCTGTGTATGTAAAACAGAGGCCACATGCCCTTGATTTGTGGAATCAGCGTAGCATGTAGCCATATTATTTAGGTTAAGCAGCCTGGAGGCTCAGCCACCCATTTGTTGTTAAGGCTCTCCTAAAAGCAGGAGCATCTGCTTTTCCAGGAGCCATACAAGTTGAACCTCACTTTATTCTGGGTTAATTTTTCCTAAATTTTCTTCTTCAAGCTCTCTAGGTGTGTTGCAATGAATTACTGATGTGGGAGACCCCAGGATCATATAAACATTCCAGAATGGTAAACTGCATTGTCCAATTGATTGATTCATTCATCAGACTTTTAAGTGCCTAGTGTGTGCCAGATATTATAGATCCTGGAGGACTTTTACGGTATTCCAAGTCTAGGGAAGGATGCAAAAAATGTTTGCAGTCAATTACAGTGAAGTGAGTGCTGTAATAAAGGAACACTGAAGAGGTGTATATATCTCAGCCCTGGAGATTAGAAAAGCTTTCCCCCAGCAATTTCTTTACAACAGGCACTTGGCAAGTCAGTTGATGTTTGACAGGAAGAGAGAAGCTGGGATACTCCAATCAAAGGGAACAGCATAGATGGGAACAGGAACTATCATAGAACATGCCTTTTGAAGGAAGAGAGAGAAGTCCACTGTGGCTGGAACATATAGCATAATACAGTGAGGAATATGGAAGAAGATGAGTTTAGAAAGACAGATAAAGCCACGTGTATTAGTTCAGAGTTTGGAAAACTATGGAATCTATTAACTTAAGGCAGCTAGATATTGACTCAAGTTGAGACAGTCTTTAGTTTGCTATTATATGGAATGAAGAAATCTTGATGAAATAAGCCAAAGGAATAATTGTAAATGATAAATACAAATTATAATCTATGTTTAATAAGTAGGGTTATATAGAAGAGAATAATATGAGATACATAAATTTGATGGTCATTTTCTTGATAGGCCATATTCTTTCTCCCCAGAATTCTCCGGCAGTACACCCTCTTATTATGATGGGCATTTCTCACCCTCAGTGCAGCCACTAAACATCTGCAATCAATGGTGGCTGAATTCTCACCACTAGGTGCATTTCTAATGGGTTTTTTATTTATCTTTTTATTAGGTATTACAGGGGGCGGTCTATAGTAAGCAAAGGCACATTAGGTCCATGTTTCAACATGGACCTAAACGTTTCCTTATGTATTATTGTGTGTAGCACGAATAGGGAAGTCTTTTTAAAGAGCCAGAAAATAGTCTTCACATAGCAAAGACTATATGAGGTATGATTTTTAATCCCAGAAATAGACTTGCAGGAAAATAAAGAGGATTTTGCATTTTTATTTATCTAAGCGATGACCTTTTTCCTTTGTTTTGAAAGATGGTGCTAGATTTGGTAGAATCAATGGGAAGTGATAACCATTCTCAACTTGAACTTTCTCTTTCATTTGATCCTTTAAAAGCATACTAGGCAATCAGCTGGACAATGCATTTGTACCATCTAGCCTGGTTCCATTCTCCCAGACCTATGTGTTCATGGGCTTTTTATCACTGAGATAAAATACCTGACATAAATGACCTAAAAGGAGGAAAGATTTATTTTGGTTCATGGAATCAGAGGTTTCCATTTATGATCACTTGGCCTCATTGTTTTGGGCTTATGGTGAGGCAGAACATTCATGGTGTGGCATGCATGGCAGACCGAAACTGCTCACCTCAGGAAGGAGGAATGGGAGCAGGGACTTGGGTCCAAATACAATCTTTAAGGGCACACCCACAATGACATTTCCTCCAAATAAGCCCCACCCCCTAAAGTTTCTATCACCTCCCAACAGCCCCATCAACTGGAGACCAAACCTTTAATACATGACCTTTTGGGGTATATTTAAGATCCAAACCATACCACTTTGTAATTCAGGTTACCGTACCCTTGAACACAACCAGATGTGATCACAAAGGTAGGCCTCATTTGTTGTGAGAGAGCTTGTTCTTAGGTGATCATCACATTTCTTCTCCCCCTAGCCCATTTACCTTCCTGTGTTCTTACTGTTCTTATTTTAATAACCTGGATCCTAGCCCTTGCCCTTGAATTTAGTACCTGCCTCTGGTCTCCTTTAGCTCTGACTCCCAATAAACTCTCTTTCTGCTTTTTCTTTTCCCCATCATTTTAAAACTCTGCTTTACTTTTCTGTTTTGGTCTACCTATTGTCATAAATATCTTCTTACAAGCCTCTAGCCAAGTAGCCTCATCTCCCGTTTTACCAACCACCTACCCTGGGGTGACATTCTGATGCATCCAAGTGCATGTGAAATTAAAAATTATACCTAAAGTGTGGTCATCAATTAATAAGTGTCTCCCAGAAGAGTTAGCTATGGGCTCAATGTTTATATATACACCTGTATGACAAAAAAGAGGGTCTGTGTGACATGCCTGAGAAAGGTCTGATAAACATGGGCACACATGTTCACTTGAGACAAAAAAAAAAAAAGACTACACAGCATCATGGGAATGCCTCAGTAACATTCAGGAATAGGTACCTGATCCACAGTGGAAACATGAAAATTACCACACATTTGTAAATTTGTATTTTCATTAGAAAAATGAAACAAGACGTAAGGCAACAACAATATAAAATGTGATAACTCATTAGCAATGGCTCTGAATATATTTCACACCAGACAGACTTTGCTCACTTTTGAGCTCCACAACCAAAAATATGTGTGAGAAGCATGAGAATGTTCTGAGGAAAGCCACCAAGATTATCTAAGTTTTGGAAAATAAGGCCTTTGAGGAAAGGTCAAAGATTGGGGATTATTCTGGATGAAGAACGATTTTGAGATGATCTATGAGTATTTTCAGTTTTCTTATTCAGAGAACAGTTGATAAGCATTTTTTCTCTATCATCACTAAAGGCTAAAAGTGAAACACAAAGGATTTAGGCTTGAAAAGAGAACTGTTGGCTGAAGAGGGCTGTCAACCATTGGAAAAGGTTATGTAGTTTCGTTCTGAAGCCTAGGAGAACTTGGCATGTGTGTGTGTGCCCTTACCTAAAGGCCAAGTATATATTAGCTGTTCCTCTTATCAGGAAAGAGTCTATATAATAAGCTATTTTGTTGTTTAGGGATACTTAATTGAAAAAATTAAAAAATGGTTTTATCTATTTAATTTTTAAAATATAGTTTTTAGTTGTCAATGGACCTTTATTTTGTTTATGTATACGCAGTGCTGAGATTTGAACCCTGTGCCTCACCCATGCTAGGCAAGCACTCTATCACTGAGCCACAATCCCAGCTCTGATTTCTTTAATTCATATACTTTTGTGTTTCCCATCAACTTCAGAATAAATTAAATGTTTTAAATAAGATTTTTACGCTTGTGAAAGTAAGATCTGCCTGATGATTTTACACAATTTGAAGAATAAGGGGTATTACTTTTACCACCCAAGTGCACAATTATATAATTCCTGCAGGTTCCTCATCATGAATTTTCTTTTAGAGTGTAAATACTCATATTTCCAAGTTCTATATCAAGGCAATTGAAATGCAATGTTTCTACTCATTTTTTTTAAAGAGAGAGAGAGAGAGAGAGAATATTTATTTTTTAGTTCTTGGTGGACACAACATCTTTATTTTATTTTTTTAATGTGGTCCTGAGGATCGAACCCAGCGCCCCGCACATGCCAGACGAGTGCGCTGCCACTTGAGCCACATCCCCTCTGCTCATCTTTTCAACATGCTGCCACTCCTTCCTGAGCTGTTCATCCCCTTGGAAGTGTATCTTCTCCCCAGCTCTTCTCTGTTGGTCTTGGGCTCCTCATTCTTTTTAACTTCCTCAGCTGGTCTTCCCACTGATAGGCCCTGCTATCTCTATTCTAGCATTCAGAGGAAAAGAGACACTTCCTAAAATATGAGCCTGATCATACCTTTCCCTCCTTGTATTCCTTCAAGGACTTCTTATCTTCTGTACTGGTGTCCATACCTGTTGTTTTTCAAATGAATAGTCTTGGGGTATGACATCAAATCTGCTAAGATAGGATATCTGAACACATACTGCCATGGTTTGGGTTCAGTCTGTCCTCCAAGGGTTCCTGTGTTGGAGGCTTGGTCCTTACTGCAGTGGTGCTGAGGTAGTGGGAACTTTAAAAGGTGGAGCCTAGAAAGAGGTCTCAGACTGCCCCCTCTCCTTTCTCTCAGGCTTCCTGTCCTGTGATGTGATCTCTCTCCTTGCATGGTGATATCCATTACTGAGCCTTCACAAGACACTGTGCTATGCTATTTGAACTTTCATGCTACAAAACTGTAAGCTAAGTAAACCTCTTTTCTTTATAATTTTTTACCCTCAGGCATTTTATTATAGTATAAAAGACTAATTCCTACCTACCCACACACACACACACACACACACACACACAGACACACACACACAATTTTTAAAACTCCATCATTAGATTGGATTTTAATCTACAACTCCTTTACATGCTAGTTGCAGTGTCTTCATTGTAATCACTTATACTTTGAAGCCTCTCTACATCCTTGGAATAAATTTATTCCCTTTCCCTAATCCACTGAAAGGAGTTCTTCTTAGTTCTTCAGATTCAGCACCTTTCCCCAGAAGAGACTAATCTGGCTGATACTCAAAGCTAGGTACTCCTTCCTGTTGGCTCGCTCAGTATGCTGTCTCTACTGAATAATGCCATATTACCATTGGAGCTATTTTCTCCTTTCTTTCCCATAGGCTCTGAGCTATTTGAAAGCAAAAAGTGTGTTTCATGTACCTTGGAACCTTAGTCTTCTCTCCCCCTGTGTTCTGCACCCTTTTCTCTGCATGGTCCTGGATCCACACAGTGATTCATGTATAGAAAGTACTGAATTAGATGTGAGGGAAGAAAAAAAGGATGAGTAAAAATGCTCTTGAGATTGTGCCTTGGAAATTCATGAATGATTCAAGTATGTTTTCTACAGATGGAGGAATTTATAGCACTTAGAATCTGGACAGAGGAAAGTGTAAGACTGGGTAGAAATGTAGTTACAGAATGGAAACATTTTCTTTAAGGAGTGCAAGATTGGAACCAGATTTTAGATCCACCACTAAATAAAATCCAGTTAATGGATTTAACAAATTGTTATACATATTTAAATGTAGATCCACATATCTAATAGAAAAAACAAAATCAAGTAGAAAACTGTTCATTTCTCCAAATAGGATACAAAAGATGGGGATGTAGCTCAGTGGTAGAATGCTTGCCCAGCCTTTGCAAAGCCCTGGGTTCAATCCTCAGCAGCAATGCCTGCCCCCCCCAAAAAAAGGGTAACAAAAAGACTAAACCTATTATCTAATGTCACTAAAGAACAGGAATTAAATAGAATTAAAGAGCAAGTTTCTCATAAATATAATTCCATAGAAAGAATGTAAATATTATCTTTGTTTTCTCTTTTTATTTCTTCTGCAGATCAGAGAAAAACTTCCTACATAAGAAATCAGACAGAATTTGGGGATAGACAGGAAGACTATCAAAACTTCCTTTGTATCCAAAGCAGGGACCTGACATTATCTCCTCAAGGTGAGATGACCTTGAATGGCCTGACATTTGCACAATGGCTTTCTTTTTGATCTGTCTGTAGTTCCAGCTAATTGCTTGAAAATACCTTTGTTATTTCCCTGCATCCTTCTTCCCAGGTTGTTTTATGGCAGTCTAATAAGAACTCAGCCCTCTTGACTAAACTATCAACATTTTGTTCATCCATAGTCCACCACGTGCATTTCAGTTGGAGTAAATTTTCTTGAAATTTGATATTTGTTATGATCTATTTCAAAATCATTGATGACATTCTATCTATCAGCTAGATGAATCACTATGAAACTAATTGTTTGGTGAACTTAAATTAGGGGAAGTCTGTACAAACACCAACCTTCCCTCCATCTTCGAATGGCGGTTAAATACTGAATAGAAATAACTGTTATGAAGCCTTTTCTAACATGCCCAGAGAAGTAACCTCACTTCTTCACTGGTGCTTCTGCAGCACTTTGTAGATATCTCTACTCTATACATTATTTCCTTCTAAGTTGACAGTTGTTTGCTGTCTTCCCTCGAGTATAGGAACTATTCATTATATTCTTCAAAGGACATGGCAGAGAGGATGACATGTAGTAGATGCCCAATCGCTGTCTATGTAATGAACTACACAGATATAGTGATTATTGGATTTATTTTGCTTTAAACATCAGAAATAGAAATTGCTCCCAATATAAATGCTAGACACATATATGACAATTTTTTAAAGTTTGAAACCAAGATAGATAATTTTAAATTTTTTTTCATAAAATATCTATAACTACTGCCTAGGTCCTCAATTTGGTTTCATCTTTGAATGTCAACATTTCACTTAATTTTTTTTTTTTTAGTTTGCGTGTTGAAAGCTCATCTATAATTGTTATTCTTTATCCTCCATCTACCTAGTGGAACATAAGCCATCCCTTTAGCTCACCCACACCAATTAGCCTCCATTGAGGAAAACAGCACATTAGAGAATTTGAAATGAACAATACAGTAATAATAACTTGAAGATTCTGTGTCAGACATGATATGAAATGTGTAACATACCTCGTTTCACTTAGTCTTCAATAAAACACTGAAGTTGATATTGGTATCGCCATTTTACAGATGAGAAAATGGTTATCAGTGGAGCAAATACCTATTTTCAGATTATTCATTGCCTGCCTACAGTCAATGCCGATGTTGCTGACCATGACATCTATAGTCTCAAAACGTTTCAAAGGAAAAATCTGAATTATTTAATTGACACTAAGAAAATTGTGTTCTGAGTTAAACAATATTTGGGTTTACCTAAAAAACATAATCAAAGTCTGCTTAAACCTGATGATGCCATGATTCAAATAGTCTTGTCAAATATTCTTAATAATGAATGCTTCTTGATGTGATTGGGTAGGGGATGGTCTCAGCTCATGACTTATTCTTCTATTTCTGTATTCTCTTCTCAGTGCCAACTAATATTGAACAACACTGGTACTTCCCCCAAGTGTAAGTAAGTGATTTCTGTTACCGCTGCTCTTACACTGTGTTTGTTTGGCCTCTGCAATTTTCAGGTTGAGTACCCTTTTCAGGAACAGTTCACCTTTTGCTCACTTTGTTGTTCTGCACTCTGTATTTCTCTCAAGCCCTTTATTTTTGGCTTTCTGTTTTTCTATCAAAACAAACTTTTTCATTGACATCTAAAATAAGAACTACATGTACAAGCATCCTCCCCACCCACACCCACAAACAATTGAAACATATCCTATACCTAAATCCACCTGCAATGCTTCTGGGTCTGTGAAAGTGTTGAGTCTACAACTGGACATTGATGTAACGCAGACAAAATAGTTGTGATATAAAAAATGCTAAGGGTAGTATTGTTTGTGGCCTGTTTCTTCTGTTGTCAATACGTGCTTCTATTTTCTAAGTCAAGAATATCAAATGTAGAGAATTGTTCAGTCAAACCAAGAATACAAAATGCTAATCAACACACGTGATAATGCATGATAATCAGTTCCAAAGAGGTTCCAATAATTTGTGTAAGAAAGAGAATTAACCAAATGTCCTAAAAGGAAATTTGAATTCATAAGTTCAATTCCTTATTTCTTAGGAGATAAAAATCTCTAAATGATCTGTTAGCTTCTAATGAGAAACTAAAGTGGCATGCATAAGATTCCAATATTCCAATAATGCTAACACACATCAATTTTGGGGGGAAAAAGCATTGAGTTACAGGAAATTATAACCTATGTAAAAGACTTGAACTTCTTAAAGTTCCACTGATGTAGCAAGGGAAGCATGACTATTAAATTATAGTCCAACTTAATGTTCAGGTTTGAATCATTCTGGGTGAGCAGCTAGTTCTGGCATCTCAGCCAAGGATCATGGAGTCCACAACACAGATCCTATGACCTCACCTAGTTGAGCCAATATTCTCTAACTTTTTAAAGGAAATACTTACCATTATAGTGTAACCTTGGGAAGAAAAGGAGCCAAATATAATTTTGTTACAACTTTGAATATATCTAAAAAAATAAATTTGGGCCCATTGTGAGAAATTTTGCCTTTTTTAAGGTACTTGATTCTTATGTGGGATTCTATTGAAATGTTTAGAAGAATTTCACTAAGATTCTGATCTATGTTTAAATGGTTGAATCTGATTTATTAAATTTACAAGTTTTGCTTTATTAGCTGTTTAAGTGGTGTACAAATGTGTAGAGAAATTTCATTTAGTAGAATTGTATGTTTAATAAATTGGGTGTCAAACAAAGGATACATGGCAGCGAACATTGTATTTCATGTACTAAAATCTCTCAGGCAGAAAAACTTTGGAGATGACTGATATGGAGTTATATACCATGGTAAGTGTCCAGAAAATTTTTTTCATAAAGTTATGTGGTTCTTTTCAATAGGCCAACTATTTATCTTTCTTCCATGTTTATTTTTCATCTATTAGTAACTACTTGCGATGTAATTTCTGTGTCTTCTCCTAGTCTGTGCTACTATTTGTGCTAAAGAATACAAGTATTATAGGTCAAGGATAACTTTTAGACAACCCAGCAGCTCCACCAAACTTAAGACTGTGAAGAGCTGGATGATCTTAAGGACACTTTAGTGAGTCATATTGTAATTGACCTATGCTATGACACAATTAAAAATTCTTGGTGCTCCCACCCTGCATTCTAGTCTGAAGAAGAAAATATTTCTCATCTGATCCAATTTGGCCATGTTTCTCCATGATCATCAGAACTCTAAGCAGTTCGGTTACGTGCTAGTTATATACTGAAAACACAGCAAGCCTTGTGTGGTGCAAGTTTCCATTAGGACCACTCAGTGGTGAATGATGCAGGTTCAAAAGGACCCAATGTGTGGAAATGGCTGTGGTGATGGTATCAGGCACTCTGAGCAGAGAAAGAGGGGATATTTGGAGGCCTTTCTCTGTGGAAGTGTGAGGCTGTAATTGCCTTTGCTCTCGTCAATGTTAAGGAGAACTGCTTTTCCCTCTGTTGCTTAGTCCTAGCCTGTCATTATAGTCCTGAGACAAAAGAGCTTCTTAGCTGTTTGGCATTGACCTGGACCCAGCATCTTCTACAGTTGAGATCCGTGAACACAAAGCTTGCTGCAGGTTGCTATTCTGGAGACTTTAACCTTAGTCTCATCTCGTTTTATGAAAGGAGGTCATAAAATATCAAAGACAAATAATATACTCATTTATTATCTTAATTTTCAAGACTGGTCTAGCCTCACCTCACAAGCATGTTTACTGTGATGTAGAAAATGGCAGCTTTTTCTTCAGTTACTCTTCAATCTGTGTTGATCATCTGCTATACTAAGAGAGCCTCTGCCTTTAGTAGCCTGGATTCAGAGGTTCAAACAAATGCCTCCTGGTTTGGTTGAAAGAAGGAACTCCCAGATTGCATTTTGGAAAATATGATCACTCTTATTCCCAATTTTTATCTTTAATGATGATATTAATTCTGAAATGTTTGGAATTTTTTCTTAAGTAATGCCTTCTAGTTATTGGCTATTCCCAGAAACTTCAAAAATAACAATAATGATAACCCTAGAAGAGATGATGTTAGTAGTGTGGCCAAGCATCAGAAAACTTGTGTTTATAATTAAGGTCCACTTCCTACTACCACAGGTCCACCTAGCCTACTTGACCTTGGGCAAGTAAAATAACCTGTCTATGCTTATAAAGACAGATGTAGTCCGAACTGCAGGGGAGGCTGAGGTAGAAGGATCACTGGAACACATAAGTTTAACACCAGCACGGGCAATAAAATGAAACTCAATCAATCAATTAATTGGTAAACAGGGTTAATAGTGCCTATGTACAAGGCTGGTATAGAAATTGCATGGGCATAGAAAGATACCCGATACATGAGAAGTGTTCTGTAAATGTTAGCTATTATTATTAAAAGTTATTGATGGGTCATATGATAATGTTACATTTATAATTGGATTGTTTAGGTGATTTAAAGTCTTCTCTGGGGGCAGTTTAAAAATGATTTGAATATCTATGATCTGAATATCTTGCTCTTATTTTTCATTGTACTCTGTCCACTTAATTTGGTATAGTTAATGCAAACACCTCACCCATAAAACCAAAATATTCTGTTGTGAGTTCAGCTATACTTATGAGTATTTAGCTCCTCAGCCAGAATACCAGTTGTGTAGGACTGGGAATGTAGCTCAGGGATAAAGAGATTGTCTAGCATGCACAAGGCCCTGTGTGATCTCCAGGAACACACACACATACTCTCACACACACACAGAGAATACAAGTGCAATGAGAGCCAACTGCAGTGGCACAGGCCTATAATCCCAGTTATTCAGGAAGTTGAGGCAGGAGGATTGCAATTTCAAGGTTAGCCTTGAAAACTTATTAAGACCCTATCTCAAAATAAAAATTCGAATACAGCTGAGGGTGTAGCTCAGTGGTAGAACGTCCTTAGGTTCAATCCCCAATAACACACACACACAGGGTGCAATGAATTACTATAATTCACTTTCGATCACAATGATCTGCACCAAACCTGAAATACAGATGATCCAGGATGATTTGGGCTTTACAGTCTTGTGCATTTTACATGATCTGAACACATAAAACAGGAGTTATCTTTGAGTAGAACATATTTTTCAGAAAACAGAATTCTTTTAATTAAAAACATTTTTTAAAAGTTCAGTCTGTTATTGTTAACACCTGCTATGTTACCAACAGATGTTTCTTATTCACCTAGGGGAACTGTTATAATTATTATATACGCTTACTGGATGGCATTTACCAAGATAGGTGGGAAAGTTTGGTTGGTGACTTTGTATGTAATATTTGATATTTGGGAGGATGTATACTGGAGATTGAACCCAGGGATGCTTTGCCACTGTGCTACATCCTCAGTCCTTTTTAAAATTTACTTTGAGACACGATATCACTAAATTTCTGAGGCCAGCCTTGAACTTGTGATCCTCCTGCCTCAGCCTTCCTAGTCACTGAGAATAACTGTTATTTTCTTTAAGTCCTTTCCCCTGTTGCTGTCAGTCCCCACAAATCCATCTCAGCCCAGTTCACCAAAGGCAAAAATGTCCTTTGTGGTAACAAAGCATTTACAAAATGGGCATTAATCATGCATATTTTAGTCTTTATGATATTAAAATTAAATTATGAGTATACAAAAGCATTGTCAAATTTACCTTTGTTTTAGCAGCTAATCCTGATAGTGTTCAATATGGAAGTCTTAAATCTTTATTATAAATGTAAAAACTATGCCTTTTAGAAAGATAACACCCTCCTAATAGCTTGGCTTCAAAGAAAGCTGTAATAAGAACGAGTTTTCTTTATTTTTTCAGAGCTCTTGTAAGCAGTAGGCTTTCTGAATTCTTCATTTATGATACTAATCACATAATTACCCACAGGCATGTGTTAAATATGACACTGGTTTCAGCCAAATAACGGGCCAATTGCAAAAAATGAATAAAGAGAGGCAGCTCCATTTATAACCGACATTTCTACAGAGCTCTATTGTAATCATAGTGATCTGAGGGTGACTCATTAATTAATTGATGTTCTTTTTTATTATGTGCTATTGAGTTAATGAGTAATTTGTGTGAGATAATTCTCTGAACACATTGATTACTTGAGATATTTTCTGGGGCTTTCATACCAATGACATGCTGAATAGGTAGAAGATGGTATTCATATCTATGTGCTCATTATTAGCAGGTTTGGGATAAGAACAGAGCAGTGCAATGATACTTTGAAGTTATTGGGTGCGTGAAGCACCCTAAGTCTGTACATGCGTAGCTGAGTGCTCAGGGCAAGGCCTGGCACATAGTAGGCCCTCAATAAATGTCGATTGAAATAATGGCTCTCTCAATCCTTTGCTGTTACCCTAGATTGCCTTAAAATCAAATTTTAAAATCCTCTATAATGGTGTTCTTAAGAAAAAGTAATGATTGAAAGACTTTTGCTAAAATCGTAGTCTGCTAATGGCCTATTACAATAAACATGCAGATTGTTTTTGCAAGTTACTGAAGTGAACACCACACGTTTGGCCTCTATCATTTCTATGAAATTGTTTAAGTGACTATTCAGAGAGTGGTTTGCCTAAAGTGATAGTTAAAATGAAACCACTTGTGTATGGCATGTTTTACTACAGATATAATTTTCCCCACCCTGTTTCAATTAAGGCACAACATATCTTTCTTGAAAATGAGGGATTTCGTTTTTTGTTTTAATTCATTATAGAGAAAATAGGAAATGTGAAATTTAGTCTGACGGCAACACAGTTGCTTTCAGAACAATCACTTAAAATTTGTGTAAGTGTACAAAAATTATATCCAGCAATTGCTACTTTCATTTTTGACAATTTTGTTTTCCCCATGAAAGTAAATAGCAGGCAACTACCTACCTCAGAGATCCTAAACATAGTATTTGGAGAAAGTATTTGAGATACTTCCTCTATGCTTGTTATGATTTACCTTGAGAAAGTTAATGTCCTTATAACTCTTTTCCTTTTTGCATGGAATTAATGCATACTTTGTAGATATCATCCTCAGTTGTACCAATTAAGTGTTGTACTATAGTGGAAACCCCTTGTATTAAAAGCATAAACCCAAATATAAAAAAAGAAATGAATGAAAGAATCCAGCAGATATTTATTAAGCAAGATGAAAGTGAAATTACAAACACAGGTCAGCTTTTAAGCTCAGTAAGCACGCTGGTGGAGTGGAGATGACTGGTCCTTCATTGTAAGCAGCCATTTGGAGATGAATGTTAGGGAAGGGAGCTTTCCGTCTTGAGAAATCCAAGCTCCATCGGAGCTGTCCTTCTGGAACATCAGGTAACAAGCTAAGAGACACCAGGGCTACACCACACAAAGAGGAGAGTTGACAACAATTCAGGGGCTTTGAGTAGTCAAGACAATTAGTTTAGTACTTCAGGTCAAAAATGCTACTGTTTATGGGCAATTAGATGTAAAACAGCCTACATCCTGAAAAATGATTCCTGTCTTGTTTCACAGTTTCATGGAGATTAAAGATGATCTAAACAGAATAAGGCCTTAATCTTTAATCCAGGTAAGTAATTTTGTTTGGAGTAAAAAGCGTTAAGAATTAAATCCTGAAGGATTAAGCAAAATAAAAAGTTTTGAAAATCTTGTTCAGTCGTGGGGTGGCAAGGATACTTGAACAGCTTCAAGAAGCAGAGAGAAGTTTTCCCCCAATTTATAAGTTCTCTTTTTCTGATATATTGACAAACATATGTAAAACTGCTTAAATTTGAAAAAGGTTCATTTGAAAAAGATACTGACAACTGTTAATGGGGTCTAACAGGGCTGCATTATGAAAACCTCTTCTGGTTTATCTTCTCCCCCTCCTGTTTTTGCTTTGTCTTGTTTTGTCACATTGGGACTATATAAGTATTATCTCTTCATGAAACAAATGTAAGGCTCTAAGGGTAAAATAATAATTACTTTGTGGGCCCCGAATGGCTTTTTTTGAGATTCTTTCTTCAGTATATTTCAAATTTGGGGGACATGTGACTTGAACACTCTTAACCATGAAGCATTTGTAAAAATACACTATCATTCACTTCTCACAGAACCATTTTCTTAAAAATAAGAGGCAATATTCAGATTCACATGCATGTTCATAATAAAGCTTTGATTTAAAACAACTCAAATCCACACCAGCATTATCTTCAGCTTAATATTTTGGCCCCAAACCAAGAATTCAGGTATAACATGTAATTTTCATTGTAATGCATATATTGGCAGGACAAAATATGTATGCAAATAACACTGGTAAATACTGTTCCCTTTACAAGCGACCAAGGAAAAGTGAAGAAAGAAAACCCACAGCACTAAGTTTTTGCTCTAGTAAAAATGTGGTTCATTGTGACTGTGTGGAATGAGATTTGTGGAAAAGGAGTTCCTTTATAGAGACAAGGAGGAAAGTGTGAGCCACCCAGAAGGGGCCATATTCTCATTTTTATTTTCTTCATTATAATTTAAATAATCATTCTCCATAATTTCTGTTTCTAGAGCTTTCTTCTTTATCAGCTATCATTAAGGTAAGGGAATGATATTTCACCTTTCAAAAATGGAGTAACAGAATTTAGCCTAAGTGTAAGATATTCTGAGTTGGTAATTACTTTAAGTGATGAGAAAATATGACATACCAAACTTAAAGCATTCATTTTTTGAACATTAAATGGTAGGCAAATACAGAAAAATAGAAAATCACCACTTCTCAGCTTTTTATCAATCCTTTTGTTTCTCTTCTTCTAGAAGATTCTACAAGCATGATGTTGCTCTGATCAAAAGTAACCTCACTACTCAAGTACCATTATAGCTTCAATGTGCATTACCATCATTTCAGAAGATTCACACTCAGATCTTTTCAGTGCCAGAAATTCATTTAGCCCAGTGATTAAACCCTTAGCTCCTGTGGAGAGATCTGGGCAACATTTATACAAGAAATTTATCAGTTTAAAATTATCTCATAATTGTGGCAATACTTTTTTAAAGTAACCCTTTGGAAAAATTTTATATGATACCCAAAGGCACTAGTTCACATAGGGGGTGTGGCTGGAAAAATAAGATAAAGCTATTGTGTCGGTGAGCACAAAAAAGGATACTGAAAGGATAATCGTTAAGCTTTAAAGGTATTTCAAAAATGGCACTTTTCATGTTGGTATAAAATCAAAGTGCTTTAGGATGAATTTTATGCATTTTTTAAAGCTGATCTTTAACCCCCTGAAAATAGGGGGTTATAATGAGAACACTGATAGACTCTAAATCATAGTGGCAATAAGTAGTAGATGTCACTAAAATGCTTTGTGTGTGTCTTTATTTTTTAGTACTTTTAATGTTGATAGACTTGCTTTATCTATCTGTGTATCATTAGTGAGATTTTTCTCTTCAATTCTTTACTAGAAAGTTACAGCTCATTTAAAATAGCTGGTAGATACAGAAAGCATAAATATACAGAAGTTTAAACACTGATTGTACTAAATGCAACAATACAAAGAAGCAAACAGAACACAAATGGTAACACAATAAAACTGTATTACATTTGTGCTTCAAATATTACAATACATTATATACAATAGTCCAAAATAAACATCTCATGCCAAGTGACACAAAAACGAATAGCAAGCAAAAAAATCCAGCAATATGTACATTACTTTTTTTCTTTAATAATAAACATTCAACTCTGAACTGGGGCAATTTTACTACATACAGATGCAGTCCGCCTTTTATTCCATATAACCATCCTGCTTCCCTATATCTACGCTATTCAGTTGGCTCCTGTGTCAATTCTTATATACATGTGGAGCAAAAAAGATAAAAGAATGTAGTGCTTTGTATTCATAATGGGGTGATGTTGATAGATCAGCGAACCTGGGGTGCATAACCTTCTTTCATTAAACCTTCCTCGTAGTCCGTCTGGCAAAGGATCATGTTATTCTTTAGGAAAAATTTGTCTCCAACACAAAATCTGAAAATATTTAAAAAGAAGTGTGTTAAGACTATTTCATTCAGATCTATAGACTTGAAGATTTACTTCCTAAAGACAGACTCCCCTGATAATTTCCTAAATCTGAAAGCTTGGTTTAGGGAGATACCTTCATTATCAAATTAAACCATCTAGTTTGCTTAATGAAACACTGCATATACAACATTTGAAATTCCGTCTTATATAAATATAAAAACTGTAGAAACTTCAGAATACCTGGGGCACCACAGGTGACTTTCTTTCCTTTTCTTTCCCTCCCTTTTTCTTTTACCACATTGGAAAGAAAAAAGAACTGATCTATATTTGTACTCGTTAAGATAAAACAAAGAATGATAATATTTCTCTGTCATGAGTTATGGAAGATTTCATCATTGTCCATTTATCTACCTAATAAAAAAGTAAAAGGCATTAAAATGAATGAAAGAATTAGAAAATAGCCACTTGTAAAGTTTCCCATTAAAAGCTTCTTTTTACTCTGTTATTAAAATGTGACTAAAGTCTAATAATTTGGAAGTGCTTATTCTGAATTGAAAGTTACTTTAGCGGCAGACTGGGATTCTGAGCCATATTCCTTTGTTCATGGCCAGCATACCAACTATGAAACAGTAGATGTCATTTCTTGGAGCCCTTCCAATTAAACCAAAGGGAGTAACCTAAATGATCTTCTTAATATTGATGTGATAAATAAAACTAGTTTTCAGTAGCTAATTATGCATTTTATTTTATAAAGCACTATTCAATGTGCAAGATTGTAAGGTTTTTTAATAAGTGCTCTTTTTGTATAATTTCCCAATGGGTGACACTTTGGACACAATTAAGGTCAGAAATAAATGCTTGTGCTGTTTCCAGTACATTTAACAATAAAGTAACTCTGGGGAGATCTGTATATATATTTAATTGTAACAATTTAACCTTCAAACAGTGCTGTTTGGTAGAGTTGACCCAGTAAAACTCCTTGTAATTATACAAGTTGACCTCACTGACCTTTGATAGTGGTCTCTCTTTATCAGATAGTCAATTTTGAATGATGTTCGGGCAGAAATCTTAGTGGAGAGATTAAATTGTGTAGTGAAAGCCACTCTTTAATGTTTTGTGAAGTTGAAGGTTTAAATGAGGAGCAGTTGGACTGATTTACATTTGCAAAGATTGGAATGCTAGACAAACAGTGAACCTATTTATTTTCCAACTGGGTAGCTTTGGAAATTTATCCTTAGACTAGCTAAGTAGATAGAAGGGAAAATAGTGTAATAAAAAAAGTAGATTGAAAGAATTAGCTTTCCTCTTAAAGGAAAATTGGTCTGTTTATTTGTGGAATTTACTTTTTTTCCCTAGGATTACTGTCTGCTGATGATGTTGATTGAAAGTACAGACTATGCACTGATCTTGAGATCCTGGAGTTGTTTGTGGTCAAGGCTACTGGACACAATGAACATTCAACTTTGGGGCTTTAAGTGTATTTTCTTTTTATTAGTTGCAAACTATATGCTTTCAATGTCACATTTACAAAGTGCTGTTTGATAAACTGGTTTTTGTAGATATCCTGATAACTAAGACATGTTGAATAAATGGAAATGCTTCTCTTGTTGCACTGGCCTCTGCAGCCAGATTAAGTATTTCCATTGTGTGAGAGTACATAAAACAGCAGATAGAATACCCTAATTCAAGACAATCACTGTTAAAATTAATTTCATCTAATAAGCTAACAAAATATTACATCGCAAAGAGATTCAATACAATACACTTGTGTTCCAAGCTATTGTTACTGAATCACTTTTCCTAAAAAACAACTCTTTCAGCTTTATGCTATCTTAAGTTTTGCTTTAATTTCTTTTCAAGCACCCCAATTCTATGAACCATCAAATAAAAACCATGCTTTTCTGTCTTGTTATCATATGTAGTTGAATAAATTCAAGGTAATTACAGTGAGAATAGCACAGACACAGAGTGGGGAAATCTAGCCCAAGTCCTGTCCTGATCACTTACCCACTGCAAGGCCTAGGTACATTTCACACTTCCCCTTCTTAGTTCACTATGAGTAAGAGAAGCAGCTGCAGCACTGGACAACAGGGAGGTTTGAATGAAAAGTAAATGAAAGGCAGACAGGTGTGTTGCAATGAGCAGGGTTCAGATCCCAACCTTCCACTTGCAATAACTGAAGAAGAAACTTCAGTTTTTCTTGTTAGTTATATCAGTCATGTGTTGGTAAGTTTGTAGCAAAGAGTAGAAGTGAAATATGTAGTCTTACCTTGTTGTTTGGAATATAGGTAAAATAGCCACTTTAATAAAGTACTTACCATATGCTAATACTAAGCATGTGTATACATGATCACATTTATTTCTTACCACCAACCTAGAAAGTAACTATTATCATTGACCTTAAAAAAATAAAAACAAAAACCCAAAGATTCTCTCTCAGAATTTTAAAAACCTGCCCAAGTTTCCATAACTAAGATGTATGTGGTAGTGGAAAGAAAATAACCCAGGTCTCTTTGGATTCAAGAACCATGCTTTTAACCAGGAGCAGTAAAACATGAAGTCTAGAAGTATAATATGAATACTAAATAGTCTTACAAACTTCTTTTGCATAACTTTAGAAACCCTGCCTACCATTCAATGGATGTTAGATATCTCACATCTTATTGTATGATAGGCAGACAAATTCTCTCTCTCTCTAGACACACACACAGACGAAGAAAGAGAGAAAGAGAGAGAGAGAGATTTATTATAAAGTATTCCTACCTAAAATATTTTGTTACCAATATGTTGTCAATTGGATAAAGTACATTTTATGTGCATTTCAACTTAAAGGTCAAGATGAAACAGAACATGGGTGAGGAATGTCATCCTTACACATATAATTCAAACAAAATAGCCTTGACAGCTGTGGTTAAGAGGAGATTATGACTGGTATGCAATTAAGATTGACATCCCCCTTAAAAATGTTCTATATGTAAACACAAAGAAATTAGAGAAATAGTAATGCAGATATTAAGTGTTTAACAAAATAACCTGTAACTGTGATTTTGTAAGAATGGCTAATTTCCAGTGTTATATAATAAGTTCCTTATGAGACAGCATTTGTAGAAAAAAACATTACTGAAGTGTTGATGGTTAGAGGACACTGTGAAGATATTAACAGACCAGGCTAAAACTCCTAAAAATAAATGGATAATCTTCTTTGTAATCTAATCCTTAATTGCTTCTGATATGGTCAGTTCAATTAGTTTTGCCCTCATTTTTAAAAAATTGAAGAACAAAAAAGATTCCCAGTTAGGTTATTAAAGTCATCTAATCATGATGTTTGCATTAAGAATGCATTTAATTTCCATATCTTTTGGGGTGATTCTAACTGATTTTGCATGGCCTTAGAGACTTGAGAAATACAGGAAGTAAGTACAACTAGTAAGTCTTCCTCATGAAGTATGGGCTTAGAATAGTTCTGAGCAGGTTATCAAAAGCCTGTACTAAGAAACCTCCATTTGTAACACACTTTTAAACAAATGAAAATGTTAACTTAGTCGTTTCATTTCCCTAAGGTTAATGATAGCCAATTAACTAATTTCTATGTCCTTAACCCTTTGTAAAGAAGAAGGAATTCAATATGTATTGCCAATGTTTCTACCTTTCTTATTCAGTATCCACAGCTATGAAAAGATGGAGATTTCTATACTGTACCATTTTCAGTCAGGTATAAGTTACATATTCATTCTACCACTGTACACTTGTGAACAAATTTACTGTCTTTTTTCCCTACTGACAGCCCAGTTGTCATTACACATCTCATTCCTAGCAATTCTTTCTGTACCATCTCATTCTTAACAATCCTTTTTGTAGTATCTCATTCCTAACAATCCTTTCTGCACCAAGAAATGCTACCTATATCCTGAATTCTGCTATAAATTATTCAAAGTCAACCCTACTTTAACTCTACAAGATCTATTCACATTTATATGCTCTTAATCAGAAATAAAATACTTCTTTTGAAACAGGTATTAGTCCACAGGGTGAAACCCAACTCTGTAGGCTCAAATCTTGCCTACCATTTACTGACTGTGTTGACCTGGGCAAGTTACTTAAATTTTCTGTACATAAATTTACTTATCTATAAATGAAGCTAATAACAATGCCTACATGTGGGTGATTTTACATGTTAAATGACGTAGTTCATGTAAACACTAAGAACAGTGTCTGGAGTATGATCTGCACTATATAAGGGTGTGCTATTTTTATTTATTAATAATCTTTTCTCAGTAGAAAAGATTACTTGAGTTGTTCCCTCACCAGGAATATTTCACCCTTTTCCTAGCTACTAAAATTCTGAAATTTCCTTACTTTCCATCCCCTCCATCAATATTTCTTGACCTTTCACCTTTCCCAAAGCACTTATTTATTGGAATATCATTTGCCCTGGCATTTCAAATTTTTCCATGAATGTGTAACATGTTTCCCAATCTGGAAGCCGTTCTGAGCTAAATGACCATGAATTATATTTCTTTTGAATCCTTTTGCAGCACTACCATAAATTGTACTAATAAAGGAGAGGGCAGGGGTCAATAAATATTGGTTAAGATAGATTTATTTTAGAACACAATAGCTTTAAATCACAAATGTATTTTAAATGAATAACTTATCTAAACTTGTGTTGAATTTTATATTTATTTTGACTTGTATTTAAACTGTATTTATTAATAATTTAAACTGTATTTATTTTAACTTTCATTCAGTGACGTCCTACTTTTCCAACTGCATCTCCTTCTGGTCCTTGCTCTTTACTCTGCTCCTCCATATCCCTCCCACACTCCAGATCTCTGAGCTGCTTTTTCTTTTTATGAACACCTCAAATGCTTTTTACATCTCCGTGTCTTGTTACTTTGTGCCACTGCCTGAAAAATCTTTACACCATTGCTCCCTGGCCCTCACTTCTTCCCCAAACCCCATCAGACACGTTACGTTGCCTGTCCTAACCAGTTCTAGAGAGTTCTTTCTTAAAACTCAGCATATCAGCTCTTAGATACTTCCCCAGACTTGAAGGACAAATCTCTTTTCCCTCAGTGTAAATCTATTTCACATTGATTACTCTCATCTGTGAGTCTTTGATGTCTCTCTCTCTCAGCTCTGAACACATCTAAGAAAAAAGCTTGATTTTATCCACCTTTGCTCCCACAGAGCCTAGCATAGTGCTTTTATAGTTTAGTGAAAGAAAAGGAAATGTTATGCATTTCTACATATTTAGGGAGACTTCATTATAAACAAGCACTTTTTCCCCCTTTTCTTATAAACCATTATTTACTTTTATTGAATCTTCTAAGGAGGAACCTCTTATTCACATTTAAGAAATGAACTCGTTATATACATTTTTTTTCTAATTCTGAATGAGATTCAAGTTATCATGAAAGTGACTCAAAATAGCTCTCCTTAAGTTTCCTTTTTGAATAGAGAAACTTTTATATTTTTAATCCAGAATTTGCACTTTTAAAAAGGCCAGAAGATTTGTACAAGGGACAACCAATTCTGAATGGTTATTATTATTATGTTTTTAAACATTTGGAAGGGCTTTGGATCTTAATGCCATTTTACTGAAAAAGTAAGATAAAATGATAGCTGAAGAAAATTCACAAATATTTACAATTTCATAATTTCAGATGTCAATAAAGTTTGCTTAGGGTAAATTGCTTATCAATTACCTATTTATCTCATGTTTCACTTGAAAAGGTATAATACGGTGGCAATAATTTGGCTTCTGTGGGATATGGCTTTACTGGAAGGAATCTCCAAGCTGATTTTAAAGTAAAAACAGATGCTCCTGTATTGAAAGCCTTCTGTACTCAGGGTAACAAAATTTGTCTGCTTTGCTTGACTGATGAAGATGAGTTGACTTCCTGCATTAGAGAAGTTTGTCTTGTAGGGGCTGAAGTGACAAGACAATAACTAAGTGCTAATTGTGCATAACCAGCACTAAAGATATGCAGTCCCATTATGGCATGTAATAAATGAAGTGAACACAGAAATATATTAGGTACTTTAATAATGATACTAGAATAGTATTTTGCAGCAATAAGAATGTGAACAGTTTTAGAGCCAAAATTTAGGAGTGTTTGTCTTACTTGACTGAGTTCTACTGAGGAGACAGACTTAATTGTGAACGCGACTTTTTATTTCAATGGTGAAATAAAATTGATATATGATTTGTAAATAGCATTAACCACCTACAATTGCTTTGCATCATAATAGAATTTAGGCTGAGTTTAGCAGTTGAATGATGTTTTCATTCTATTGTGTGGAAAATAGATAAAATAGGTAAGCCTGCCCTAATAGAAAAATGGACAAACAGCATAAATGATCAGTTCCTTAAAAGATGATACAAAAAAGGATCACTAATAATCAAATAAATGTCAATTAAAAGTTATGATGAGGAGCCATCATTCATCCCAAAGGTGACAAAAGTTTCTTCTTAAATAATAATTCTCAATGTTAAAGCCAATGTGAGGACATGAATAATTTTGTGCAATTTTGGTGTGAGAATAATTGGTAGGACATTTCTAAAGAGCATCTTTAACAACATTTAACATAAGCCTTCAAATTGTTACATTATTTTGCTTAATTATGCTACTGTGAATTTATCCTGATAGATATGAGCCTATATTATTGGTGATAATATCAAAATTTCGGAAGAAACAATCTGTAGATTAGATGATAGAAGACTGAATTTTTTTCCAAGTACTAGGGATTGAACCCAGGGGCACTTTACTGCTGAGCTACATCCACAGCCCCTTTTATTTTTTATTTTGAGAGAGGGTCTCACTGAGTTGCTGGGGCTGGCCTCAAACTTGAGATCTTTCTGCCCCAGCCTCCCAAATTGCTGGGTTTACAGATGAATGCTACTGCACTTGGCCTAGCAGACTAATTTAATATAAGATGCTCTATCTATAAAACTGAACATGAAATAGCTTAAAACATCTTAAAAGAAATTTCAATGACAGGTAAGAAGGTATATAATATAAATTAGAGGGTCTGAATATCAAACATTAAGATTCTTCCTTGTTTATTTTTTAAAAGCTTCTTAAATATGGATACCATGCAGAGTAGACACTATGTATAATTTGTTATATATACGTAGAAAACGAGAGGTTGGTTATATTTTTTTTTCGAATAGTAAGACATGGACCATATTGTTCTTTATTGTTTTCTATTATCTAAGTTTTCTCCTATGAATATGTCAGCTTTTATAAGTAGAACATCAGTAGAAATTATTATTGCATAAACCTAACTGTGCTGTTAGTGACTGCTGTTAGTGCATCAAGGAAACAAAGGTGTTCTGTTTATTCCTATTATACTTTCCAAACATATACACACACATGTACACATGCATATAAATGTGTCTGTATAGAGTATGGATGTTTGTGTTGTATGTCCATATTCATAAAAGAAATAAAATGTGCATTCATGAATTTATTTTTTGGCTAAATGTCATCTTAAACAGTATTAACCTACTTTCACTCCATGCACTTGTAATGAAAAAAATCAAGATATGAGATGACTTCTTAAGCTAGTGTCTAGGGAATGATGATCGTATAAAGGCATACTGGGCCACATTCTAAACATCTGTATTTAGCAAGAGATGTTACATGTCTTGTAGAAAAATCTAGTTCGTGATATGGTCCAAGTAAATTACAAATATAAAACAAATAACTTTTGAAAACCTACCATGTTCCTGGTACTTATTATAAATGATTTTACTTTTTTTTTAATTTGTAAGATAGATATTAGTGTATTATGGGTGTAGAAAATAAACTCAGAGAAATCAAGTAACATACTAAGATCACACAGCTAATATATCAGCTGATATACTGGGGCTGGAATTTGAATCTAGTTCTCACCATAAAGACCATATTCTTTCCTTCTGCTGTTCTACAGAACCTTATAAGAAGACTATGCATTAAACAGAACCTTTCAGGGCAAATTACAAGAACTGAGAACTTGATGGAACTGATGTTTATCTATAATATACTATGTTTACATATTCTCACAGCCATAGACATACTCACTTTATTCATTTTCATTAAAATCCATCAAGTATACTTATTTTTAAAATATTGTATTTTTGATATGCACTTTTTAAATATTTTAAAATTCTCTGCATTTATCACATAAAAGAAGTGCCAATATCACTGGAAATAAAAGTTTAACTTTCAATAAGAAAAAATGGGTTTAAGTCATAATACTTTTGAATCAAAAGAGTTCTGAAGTTCATCAAGCTCCCTCACATTACAAATAAAAAAAACTGAGGTCCAGAGAGGTGTAGTGTTTGGCTTAAGGTCACACAGTCAATTTGTGGCAGAGATAAGACAAGAACTTAAGCTTCCAGATTCCCCATGCAATGCTCTTTCCATTGCTGCTTTGCCAATCCTGCCTTTCCAATTCTGATAATTGCTTAATTATTAGCTCTGTCTGGTCTCATACTTAAAGATATTTGAGGCAACTGAAATAGCACACATAGGAGAAGGTTAAAATTGCAAATAAGAAATAGGGGGAAACTATAAATTCAATAAATACGATGAAAACAAAATGTCTGCTACACATTTCTGTATGTTTGCCTTGTGGTAACTTGTTTGCTCACAGAAGCAGTACAAAAAAGCTATTTAAAACTAACTTGTTAAAAGACAGAAAAATGATAAAGAGAAGAATGAATAATAAGTCTAAAAGTTAATAAAAATATTTCCAGGTCCAGTCACAGGCTATTATACAATACAGTTCTTTTAAAGTCAGTCTTAAGACCTCCCTCCTTGGTGCCTATTTCTGGCACTGAATTAATCTTTGCAGAAAACAAAAATGCTGAGATTAATTGCTTTTAGTAAAGTGTACCAATATCATTACCACCTATTCCATCAATAGCCAGCACAGAGGTGTGCCATTTTTGAGAAGCCAAGATGAAGCCTCCTTACCTCTGGTTACAGAGCTGACAGGCAAAGCAGTCCAGGTGGTAGACGTTGTCCTTAGCACGCATCACCATCTCAAAGGCAGGAATGAGCTTGCTACAGGCAGCACAGTTTCCTGTTACACCAAAAAGCCTACAACAATAAATAGGAGTTTTTTGTTGTTTTTGTTTTGTTTTTAACTAAGGGAAATCTGAGATTGTGAATAGAGGATACCAATATACCCCGTAAAGCTATCAATATAATGACTTATGAGATACACAAACGAGTTTTATCCTAGGTGCACACATAAATATTCTTCTGTAATATATACTCCATTGGCCTTTCTTGATGAAAATCACATCTTGTTTGGAAAGCAAAGGAAAAGGCAAATACATTAGGAAGTTTACATAACTGTACACAAACAGAAATCAACAGGGGTGAATTCACAGCAAAAAACCTACTTGTTGGAGTACATAGTAAACATAAAAGCAATGTAACTTTGATCTTAACATTGTATATTTGATATTTTAGTTGGAAAAGAAACCCATTTGAATGACTTGCCATTTTTCTGACATCTAGATTCTAAGAGGTTTGCCATTATTATTGAAATAACGTTTATGAACAAGCCATTTAAATAGTCAAAAAACCATGGATGTGCTTGCACCTTCTGGCCCTATACCATAGTTATAGCTGTGATTCTGTTATTCAGGTAGCGCATTAAAGTAAATGAGGCTGTAAACTATATATAGCTAGACCAGGAGTTCAAGCATAATATATTGTCAGAACCACTGAAATTGCCTGAGGGAAAAAAAAAGGTATTCTTTTAAAATCTTATTTGCTGTAGATACCTGAAAATGGTTATTGTAATGACCTAAAAAATAGGACAAAATAAAATGTCTTATCATTTCCTAGTGGGAAGAAATATTTTACTCATTTTCACTGGCAATATTTAAACCAAGTTCCTTCAAAGTTGTTAGTGGTGGTAAAGAATCACTACAAATAATATTTCATGCATAGTAGTTAATGTACTTTTTAACTAGGAAGCAAACTAGATGAAAAACACTACATCTGCCAGTTTTCTTTTTTCTTCAACATCAGTCTGACAGGAGAAAAATATAATAGCTCTCATGGGAAAGACCAAATTAAAAGCAGTTCTAAACTAATGAATTCAAAGGTGCTATGGAGAAAACTCATTTTGGTTATAAAAATGTACTTTAAAAAATCTTAGCCTTTCATTTTATTGAATTTAAGGATTATGCACAAACGTGCAGAAGTATCTCTTCTTATTACTTTCTATATACTCTGAAGATAAGTCTTTGCTTAAGGCATGCATATTCATTTTCAAGTTCATAACTATTTCCTCTTACCAGGCTAATGACAATGGTTGGACAGAGTTGTAAGAGGGGTGTCTACGTGTCTGACAAAATGTACAATAAATGTTCTGCTTGTGATTTTGTGAGACTGTCTCTTGAAAAACATAGGCCTCTTGAGGGTAGAAACTGCAAATGCTTTCTAAACAGTTTTGGAGCACAACTTGAACACTTGATAAAAAGTACGCAAGGTTTATATTCAAGAAGATTAAATTCAAAATTCTTGGACACTTATCTTCCTGAGAGAATTAGAAAAATCTTTAAATATTTCTAACTTAAGGAACAGAACTCAAATATCTTTTATGTCCTAAATTTGCAATCCATATTTTGAAAAATATTTTTTCTTGCAAAAGAACTTCGTGGAAAATATAATATTTTGCAGTCTCCTGCTGGCATCATTAAAAATGAAATCATCACAAACTAAAGTTTTTCATCCCATTCTTCTGTGAGACGAATTTTTTCATTCATTTTAACATTTCACATTTACTTTTGAGTGTACTTCACACCATCTCTTCAGGAGTCACGGCACTTATGTGTGCCATTTGTTTCTTCTGTTTATGATTTTTGAGAAAGAAAAAAAACACAAAAGTTCTTTATTCCATGAATATAGATATATTTGTGGATATAAAATCTGGTTAATATGAGATAAAGCCATTGTTAAGAATTACCCAGTTTGCACTTACCTAATAAACATACACACACAATGCCATTTTGAAATTCTGGACATAGTTTCCCCCCAATTTCAATTGCTCTCGCTAGCTGAGCATTTATCAGCTACCTGATTAGAATTTGTTTCCACACAAACCATTGATCATCAGCCTATTACTAGGCAAATGACAGTTAATTACCCACTACATTAACCACTGGGACCTGAGACCTGCTTCTGCTGCCATCAGTCAACATGATAAATGTGGCAAGTTCAGTAATGCATGGCCAGCCCTGAGCTGCCTGCTATACTGTGAACAACCCTCAATCTCACTTCCAGGCCCAGGAAAATCTATGGCAATCTGCATAATTACAAGCTCTGGGTTAATAACAGACAAATGATTTGTTGCATCTAAACAAAGTCCTTGGAATGGTCCCGGTCTCTGGTGGCTGCCCGTACGGCGCACTGCCACTAGTATACTTTCCACTACAATGTGCACAAAATAGTTCTCTGACGTTATAGCCTTCCAATTTGTTGCTCTCCAATTTATGGATTCTGCATATGTGATTTTTAATCATTAAAGGACTCTTGAAGCAATATTATCTTAATTATTCTCTGCTGTAACCAGGGAATTAGGCTTCAGATAAAATTTTCTTCTTCCATGCACTTTCCCTGCCTCGCTGGAGGCTCCATCAGTTTCCATCTACACCTGGACTCTGAAATCCTAATGATGAATTATTGCCCCTTTTCCTAAGAGGGCGAACCTTACAAGGGAACATTTTACCGAACTGTCAGCTCACAGACTGAGTGCGGAGATGTGGAAATCTGATCTAATTTACTGCAAAACGATGCATTTGTTAGACTTTTCCCTCAGTTTTGTCCAAGGATCAAGAGATCATTCCACAGCCACATTTGTGTTCTCGTTTTTCTCAGGGGGGCAAACCTAATATTCCCAGGGCAAGGAAACAAAGTAATATTTTTATAAAATGGGGTTTGAGGATGTATAATATTATCCTTTGATTCCCAAACATGCCATTTGGATTCTCAGGCAAAAAGAATAATCATATATGTCAACTAAGCTTAAGGAATGCTTAAAGTCCTCATTCATAAGATTTTGTTGTTGTTGTTCAGATGTGTCCAAGAAATATTCAAGAAGAGTCTCTTAATTACCTAATTCATTTTGACTATTCACAATCCTGCAAATCTTGTAACCCCTTCTCTGCTCTGTTCACTCCCATACTCGTTTAGAGGATAACATGGATCCACTTTTCCATTTAAGCTAGAAAGCTCTGTGAGCTCTTGTTTGTAGTACTTACACAGTCTTATCTCCTACCTAAGAGGAGAGCCTAAGAGCTCTTATTGGTACACCGGGATAGACAAAGCTTTATTTAAAAATATGTCATTTTGAAATCTGGACCTAAGTTAATCATAGCACACCAGCTCCTAACTTTATGGTAAGGGGGGAAAATAAGCTCATTGATCCATTTTGCTCATTTTAAGATGTCTTGTAGATTTTTAAAGCATTCCAATTGATGGGCTAGATTGTCCCCTACTACTTATGTTCACAATAATCTTTAATTAATATGACTTTTATCTTGTTTCCGACACACCACTAAAAGCAGATTTAACATATAAAAGGAGACAAGTATCACTGATATAGTATCAGTGATAATTACTATTTATAGGAATCCCAAAAGATGACTCTAACCCTTTTCCATTTCATTTTTGCTTCCACTACTTGGTCTTGACTATCTAAAAACAGATATGAAGATAAAAACCAAACAGACAACTTTCTTATGGAAGAACTGAGCTTATCTGTCTACTACACCTCCCACACTGCAATGAGTATGTACAGAGAAATATTAAGTTTTGTATATGCGTGTCATAGCAAGAACTAAGACAATACATGCTTGTATTTTTTAAAGGCACCCAGAAAATTTTGTGATTATACTAAATGTTCAACAGCTTTGATAATATAGTCATAAATCAGATAAACACTGTATGCTATAGTGAATATCCATTTCCAAAGTTCCTGGGGGTGAGAAACAGAAAAACTCAAGACACATAATCATTTAACATAGCAATAATAAATATGGTTTACTACAGGCATCGGGGCAAAATGAGTGTTCATTGTATTAGTGTCTTTTGTTTCATAGCACCAGATGTTTCTATAGATTTTTTTAACCAGGTCAGTGGCTCAAGTCACTAAATCAAATTCCCCCAAGCTATGGAAAGCATAGTATTTGACTCAAATTAATTTATTATTTGGGGAAAAACGCACAAATAAATACCATTGTAGTAAACTTTGATTCTGAATAAAGATCATTTTTTTTCCTCTACTCAAGCAGTCCTCTAGTGACTTAAATACATATAACAGTAAATATTTGTTTTAATATTAAAGCTAAGACTAGTTATCATATCTATATACATACGTACACATTATATACATCGGGGAGAAATAGAGAAAAATGAAAGAGAGAGAGAGATCTCTCTATCTGTGTAGAATAACCAGAGATGAACAGAGAAAGAAAAGTTGGGGTTTCCAAGGATGTGAAATTGCAACCATTTGAAAAGATCTTTAACTTTGACTGCTGGCTGGTGAAGTTTTATTGAATATGCGATGTGGGAAGGAATGGAACATTTTCACAGATTGAGAAGGACAATTGCTTTTTTTGTCTATTACAAATATACTTTTCATCTCCTCTCCCACTTCTCTTTTTATACCAAGGGAGGCAGTGATAGAAAATGAAAACATTTTAAATATTCCAATCTTTTGTTTCAAACTTAAAAAGCTCACCCATTACAAGGCTGAAGAGAGTGGATCCTATTATTCCCTCTCTCCATGGGTCTTAGCAAGTGCTCCACTGTCAGAGGGAGAGAGAGAGGGATATCATGTAGGTGTTAAAGAGAGTAAAAAAGAAAACACTACATACTTAAAAACATACAGAAGAAAACACAAGACATGTTTCAGGTGAGTTTGACCAATGTTCCTGTTTCAGTTAAAATTACCCAGGACTTCAGGATACATTTGTGCTCAGAGAGGAGTCTGAATTAAGATAGAAGAATTAAAAACTTGACCATATTTTAAAGGAATGAGATATAGCTCCTGTTTCAAAGAAACCTAGTAATTATTCATTTCATAATTATTTTAATTGTATGTTATCAACCCTAATTTATCTTAAATTTGGTCTTTGGTCTGATTTTTTTTAATGAAGATATAGGGATCATGCCAAACATAAACATATAAGCCATTTACTGAAAACTTAATATATATATATTTATTAAAATATATGTATAGTATATATGTATATTCTTTCTCTCTTTAAACACCACACACACACACACACACACACACACACACACACACATTACATTTTAAAGGAAAAAGAAAGGAGGATAAGTAAAAATAAGTTCAACTTACTAATTGCCTAACTAATTTTAGGAAGAACTACCAAAAGCCCATACTATATAATTGTATGTCTATATTTTAAAAAATACAACTTGCTATTCAAATTCTGTAGTTCATATTACTAAGAGAACATTCAGACTCAATGAAGCAAGAAAGCAGATGCCCACTATGTTCCAGGTACATAGTGAGAGAGGTCAAGATGAATATGAGGGAGTGCTGCCAAGGAGCCGGGGAGGTGGACAGTGCAGGGGCACTGTGCAAGAAAAGAGCTGTGCAATTAGGTAAGCATGGTGAGTTCCTCTGTAGGTCTGTGCTGCAGCACCAGGCAGAAAGGTCTTCCATAGGTGGAGACCTGGAAGGAGCTAGCAGAAAGTCACCTACCTTGGACTGATGTTAGAGGCTAAACAGAAGCCTGGACATGGTCAAGATTTGGGTTTATTTATGGAATTTGTTTTAAATGGTAATGTGATAGCAGTCTGTTAGGCAGAGGTTAAGTGAGTAAGGGAGCCAGGCAGCCTGGATACATGAGGTTCCATGTTCGATGCACTCATATTTTAGGGATATTCTCAGAATGCTGTCCCTCTCCAGCCCCTGGCAAATTTCCACTCTTCCTTGAGTCAGACAGTATAGCATTAGGCAGCAAGAAGCAGCATTAGCAAAACCAACTCAGAGGGCTAACTAGCACCCATCTGCTACTCACTGGTTGGACTTGCTGAGTATCACTTCATGACCCAAGCCATTTTGAACAAAAAAACATGGTGAAGGACCATAAAATTATAGGTTAAAAGTTATTCCTGACCTGGTAGTGTGGAGATTTAACCTTCTGGGTTTTTGTTTTATTTCATTCAATTTTATAGTTTTGCAGAATTCTTGAGATCTAGATTTAGTACTATGTTGGCAAAACAGAAAATTAAAAGGTCATGCTCAAGGCCTGGGGATGAATCTCTGTGGTAGAGCGACTGTCCAGCATGCATAACGTCTTGGGTTTCATACCCAGCACTGCAAAATAATTAAAAATAAATAAATAAATGAAAAGAATGCTCAAGGTTAAGAAAGATTTTGATGAAAGTCAATGCCAATTTTGTATTGTCTATGTATTGTCTGTGAAAGTAAGGAAAAAACTTAAGGAATATTCTAGAAAGACCTGAGATAGTACACTCCATGCCATTTTGAGACTTTTAAGTTTCACCCTGATTTCTTGCACTTCCAGTCAACTCATGCACCAAGCTTACTTCCTGTCCCCTGGCTGTCTGTAGTTCGGCTGGCTGGTCAGGCATCCACCAGTCACATGTGGCCAATGACCTCTGGACATGTGGCTGATCTGAAGTGAGAGATGGTCCAATTGTGGCATACTACACATCAGATTTCAGGCTTCACACAGAAAAGTGAAATATTTCCTGAATAATTTTTTTAACCTTGGTTATCTATAGAGATTATAATCTTTTGGATACATTTTATTGAGTAAAATGTTTTAAGAATTAATTTTTCCTTTTGTTAATATATAGATCATGTCCTATTTTTAATGGGCAGTGTGGGTCTATAGACTGAATTTTCCATATACTTCTGGATACATGACAATTATAACTTTCAAACAATAGAGATCCATAATTTCCTGACTGGCATCTATCCTAGAAATCTTCCTTTAGTGTTCTATACTTAAAACTAGAAAACAAAAGTTATAGGACAGAGACATTTTATTCTACCATGAACTTTATAATGTGTATGATAATAACATGAATCATTATAACTCACTCATAATCTGAAATAGATGACAATGCCCTACCTATTTTTCCAGTTGCCAGCTTACTCAGTATTAATTCCTTTTTAAACTTAACTATTTTCAGCTGCATAGAGATAGCTACCAGACCATATGTAAAGAAAAATGGGTTGATACTTGAGCAACTGGCCCTATCTTAGCCCTACTACAAAGAGCAGGGAAAAAAGAACCTCATGTTCATCCACAGAACTTTGCACAATTATTAGGTACCAGAGCTGGAGGAAGAACCTAACTCTCCTTACCCAAAATCTGGTCCTTTTCTCAATGTGCTTGTTTATTTTGTTGTTTCCCTGTAAAAATAGGGAAAGATGGTGCTGTTTGGATAAAAGTCTCCAGGTTTCTGATGTAGCAGAGGGTAATGGCTGATTTACATAGAACCATCATTTTTTTTTCTTTCCACATCTGGCTCTGTTAAAAGTTGCCAAAAGTGTTAAATGTTATACTTTCACTTTTAACGAATAATTGTCAATGTCTTCTCATACCCATTTTCTAAAGCCTTATGAGCAGGTGTTAGAGCTATTTATGATCAGCACAGCAGTCTACTGGGAGAAGCTATTCAGAGAAAAGTAAAATTGAATATTATCCCCTCAACATTTGGTGAGGATAATACTTCTGGGCAAATATGGCAATTGTACCAACATTTCATAGAATCACAGAATCTTAGATCTCACAAGATTTCTGTAGCTAGAACAAAAGAAACATGTCAAGCTTGCTCTTCATTGTTGTGATATTTAAAAGGCAAGATTTTTCAAATGTTAAAATGAAAAAAAAAACCACGAAACAGGAAAGTCAAGGATAACACATATGAAGTAAAACTAGGAATAGAATTTTAGAATAATAGAAACATATTTTATGTCATCACCATATAATCGCCACTTGAATGTTAGGATAATTTTATAATGAAGAGAAGGACAACCAGCAATGATATGGACAATATTATGGACATAAAAATGTATGATTATTTTTACAGATATTGTGGGCAATTTAGTTTTTATATATCTCTCCTTTGATATAAGGGAGGAAGTGGCTGGTAGATTGAAATAAATTCTGGCCTGGTTTCAGCCACAGTATAATAAATGCTAATTGGAAAATGGTTTATACAATTTTATAATAAAAGCTTTTAATAATTTTTTTTAAAAGTGGTAGTCTATTCTATCAAGTGTTTCAGAAAGCTGTGTCTACATAAAATTGAATAGGTCTTTCTGGGTGGGAACTTTTAAAGTAAGTAACATTTTCCTAAAAATCAGCATCAAACTCTTTTGATATCTGTACATACTTTTACAGGCCCATAATTACCTTCTTTTTTTATATTTCTTTTTCACACTTTTCTTTCCATGCACTATATATAAAAGTGAACAAGGAAGTTTGGAGAGAGGAACCTTATTTCAAAAATACTGTTTTTACCCATCACATAACTAACTAATGAACTTCAGATAATTGAACATTTCAATAGGAAAGTAAAAAAGAGGGGAAAAAGCATTTACAGGAAGGTGAAGAAGGTCATTAACAGTTGGGAACGAATCCTGGGAAAGACCATTACTCTGACCTTTGTCAAATAAGCCAGGTAATATTTTCATGTGTCAACCTCATGGTTGTTCATTCAGGCACTGACATAGGATCAGGGAAGCTCCACTGTGAAACAACAAGGAGGTGATCACTGAGTAATCCGAACCCCAGCACAAAGCTAAATGTATCTTTATATGCAGGATTATGAAGCCTCAGTGACAGTAATGGCTGATTACTTGTAAAAAGGCAACAAATCACTTATCTTGCCTAAGCAAGGCAATTGTTTACTCTTGAAGCTAGCCAGTAAAATTCCAACAAACATTTCTTCTAGGATTAATTAGTGTGACTAATTTCAGAGAAAAAGTGCTATGTAAGAGAACAGGCACCTATTAAGGACATATTAGAATTTAACTTCAAGTTTTATTTAAATCTCGTACATTACTTTAAAGAAATTCTTAGTGTTTTAAGGTAAGTAGCAGGATTTAAGATTGTATTAAATTCACTTAAGAAAAGGGAGACAAAATGTTATCACAGATATTCATCCTTATTTTTAACTAAGGATATTATATTATGGATGTTTCAGAGTCTATTTGAGTTTCAAATTCCATCAACAAGTAGAATTTCACCAAAAGATTCATGAAACATATCTTATTTCTTTTGTTAAATATTTCTGTGAAGCAAATTTAACACCTGACACTACTTACCTCTTATTATTTTAACAAATAACGGTTCTTAAATTCTTTAAGAGGGGGTGGGATGTGGCTCTATGGTTGAGTGTGCCTCACATGCTCTAGGCCTTGGGTTCAATCCCCTCTGCCACACACACACACACACACACACACATTAAGAAAGGGCTCTCAATGCTATCACCTAAAAAAAAAAATCATTTAAGGGTTAAATATCTGTAACTGTAAGTGATAGCAATGACAGCCAGGCATCACCATTTTTCCCAGGTCAAGTCTGGAGAAGTGCTGTTGTTTGGTCTATAGTAGTGCTGTCTTTGTCAAAAATGTTCTGAGTCCCATAGAAAATTATATGGCAATGTAATAATAGTCAGAAATCAAGTAGAATTCAGGCAATTCAAAAATTTCTGTTCCTTTTTCCTTCACAGAGCTTCAAAGAGCTAATAGGCAGATTCAACTAAATATGCTTTAGAGGTTTTTATATATTTTAAAAATTCTTTTTCTTTATTCTAATTAAAGTATAATTGAATTATTCAGGTAAAAACTAATTTGGAGAATTTAACTTGTCAGGCTGAATTTTTTAAATTCCTTCAAAACCCAGTTAACGGGAAAGGTATACACCTTTTATTCCACATGGGTTAGTTTTAAAAATATGTATGTTTTAAATTTGTGAATCCTTTAAGGGAACTTCACAGAGCCTAAAGTAGAATTTAGACTAGTTATCCAAATAAAGCCATGAAAGCAATTGTTTGTAGGATTAGGTAAATCTCTTTTTGGAGTAAGATATTAACAAAATTACAGAGACTCAAAAAGACAAAATGGTTTTGTAGGGAAAAAATGTACAATTAATTAATTAGTATTAGTTTTTTAAAGCTGATGTTTTCCATAGCAAATAACTACAGCACTCAATACAATATTATGGAGAAGAAATGTTAAAATAAAATTTTATATAGCAAAAGTATACAAAACAGAATTACAAATCAAACCTGTGGATTGCACATTTATACATACACATGACAGTATTGTTCACAACCATTCACAGTATTTTTTTTGCATAGTTTTCAAACATTTTTGTATAGCTTTCAAACATTTTCTTTCCACAAAATGCTACTTTCATAGTATTAACCTAATTTTGGAATGTGTATGTATTTTCTTTATTTAAAAATCATAGCTATTAAGTATTTCCTTTGTTGTGTCAACTTTAGGACTTATTATATGAAATATGTCTTAGGAATTGCTATGCTACAGTGGCTAGAATTTTAAAGTCCTTAAGCAGATCTAAAATTGAATGTCAAACCTTTCATAAATAGACTGGGGTATATAAATAATATCAATATCTATATCCAACTTCCAACTTGTAAAATACACCTATTTCAGTTATCTCTGGAACCATACATATATTATTAACCATATAACACTCTGCTCAGTGTCAATAAATATTTTTGTAAGAAACTAAAGCAAACCACTTTGGGCAAAACTGTTCAAGGAACACAGAATAATTTACTCTAAGAATGTTATGTTAAGGCTGATCTGCTAAAATGTTTGAAATGAATTCATTCATCTAATTTTCCAACATTGTAATAATAGCAAATGAATAGGAAAACAGGTGATCAAAATAGGAAATAATAAATATGAAAGTAATGCTTGAAAATGCAGATGCTTCTCTGAGTAGTACAATTCTCAATATATGAGAATTCTATAAGTTTTTATTATGTTTTTCTCTATATAGATACATTTTGTGAAAGACAAAAATATTTCTTGTATTAAATTTGTGAATCAGTCATTTCTTCAAATCATGAATAGGAAAAATCACATTAAATATATTTCAACATATATTCATAAATGCCCATAACAAAAACCTCACATTAGCACTTATTATTCATGTAAATGTTATCTGAGGTTAAGGGAGGAAATATTGAATAAGGCAGTAATAATTTAAAAATCATTAGTGAATGAAGTCAGACATAGTGGAAACAAAGCTTTTGAACTCAGACACATTGAATATAGAAAAATGAGGCATTGAAATCATTTGACAGCTGAAATTTACTGGTAACCACAGACCCTGAAAAGACAACTTAAAAGACATTTGAACGTGTGTGTGCATGCCTCTCTATGAGCTTGTGTGTCCACATGTATAAATAAAGTACTAACCTACTAGTTATCTCTTTTTACTCTCAGCCTGTCAAAAAAAAACCTGTCAGCTGCAAAGGCGATAAGGGGGGCAGTTTAAAGAAGATACTGGAGCCTTAAGCTTCTTAATGTGCCAAGAATCAATCCCATGAAAGCAAACAACTTGAAAAAGGGTTATATGTATTTAGGAAATCTCTGAGGCTCCCTGCCCACTCTGCTCAGGAGCCTGAGCTGGTGCTCAAGTTTTCTCACCCTAATGACCCCTGAAGCCGCCCTGAGGGATTGCAAAACAAGGCCGTTACACAAGGCAGCTTGCTAATTGAGAAGTTGATCGGGGTAGAGAAATCCTGCTTTACCACGTTAAGTGTCGAAATCAAGCATGACTAGATTGACGTCGCCAAATCACCGTCTGGAGGCCACTCCACGCCAGGAGCAGCAGGGCTTTTCACACCTGATAGGCCCTCACTCTATCTACATCAAGTCACATTAAGAAAGGAATGTATTACGGACCTGGAGCCTGCGCCCCTAAGAGCATTACTTCACTGCCTAATTGCTGCTTCTCCGCTTCCCTGAAGTAACAAATGGGTCCATGCGGCAGATCTGCTGCTTACCTGTCCCTTTTGGAAACCAGCCCCCTTCCAACCACTCTGCGGGATTTGCTCTATCACAGAAATGTAACAACGCAAAATCCCAGAATAAGAGGAAGACAGTAGGGTTAGATATTTTGTATTACATATCTCAATCACATTGCTATGTATCTCAATCACATTGATTGAGATAAATTCCAGGATCCTCAGAACATTTTATAAAAGCACAGCTCCTTTAGAGATCTTTTTATGAAGTTGCAGATGCATGATGTATGATCAATGAAAACACCTGGCCCGTGGGTAGTGATTTAGACCCCGTACACCGAGCAGAGAGAAGAGACCTTCTGCTTTGAACTTTGGGTCCCCAGTCATGGATTTGCAGCTCTCCAACCTAAAATCTCCTGTGACAGATGGCAAAATAGATATTCCTGACAGCCTAGACTGGCAGCCTAATATTACTTGGTATTTTTTTTTCCTATACTCTGTCTCTGACAGGTTCAAAGCACTTAACCAACAATGCATTTTAGACAAGAGGATAAAACCTGAATTAGGAACTTTTCCTTTATTTCTACCACTTCTTTTGTTTTAAATTTCAGTTTTCTTCCTGACACAGAGGAGGTGATTCCTATCTGTCCTCTTTTAACTAACTAGGAGGCACACAGAGGAGGAAATGGCTTGCTTCCAACTGCAAATGTTTTATTGGTCATTAGAAAAGAAATTCATATGTAAGTTTATAAGAGAACAATTAATCCTTACCATACCTATGGAGAGGTGGTTGGTGGCCTCCATTTACAGGAAGGGAAACTAAGGCACTGAGGTATCAGTGACTCACTTAAGATCTCGTAGTTATTCACAGCACTGATGGAAGCGTAGCCAGCCCTGCTTATTCCATATGGGACTACCCCTCTTACCCTTAATCGAAGTATGATACATACTGTGACAAGGCAGTAAGAGAAAGAAACAACCAAACACACACAAGAGAAAAGGTATTTCCCTCCCAAAGCAAAGATGACAGGGAAATCCATATTAGGATATAAGCCAAAAGCTACCGACTTCTAAGTTATAATCTAAACTTCCCATTGTTGTCTTTCCTATTTTTATAAAAAGTTCAACCTGTCTTGTGTTGCTCTCAAAGTGAATAAGTAAACCCACATGTATAAAACCCCTACTAAAATGGAGGCTTTACTTATTTTTGCAAAAGATAAGCATAAGTTTAATTTTCATACATGAAAGTTAAGGCTGTCTATGAGGCATTTTTAATGGAAAAACCAAGTAACAGTCTAAGGCCTTTCTGATAATTACACATCAGCAAATTAGACAGATCAGTCAAAAGATTTTCCTGTGCTTACATTTTAAAGAAACATCTCGAATCAATATCAATATGAAATCTGGTCAATTATGTAAAGGGCTTAGCGCAGAAGAGCTAATGTTTATTGAGCTCTGTCTACCAGGCTTATTCTAAGCCTTTTCAATGGGTTATCTCATTAATCCTTGCAACAGCTGACTCCAGGTGGCAGCATATTCTCCCATTTTATGGATAGGGGAAATGAGGACAATTAAGTACCCTGCCCTGGGTCATACAGATGGTCATAGGAGAGCTGGATTCTACACACTGAGGCCTTTAGAAACCCTTCTGAACTAAACCCAGCAAAAAAAAAAAAAAAAAAAAAAAAAGACTTGAAGAGGCAATTCACAACTACCACCTCTTGAAGATTTCTTGTCATTTCCTGTCCTCTAGGAAATGCCTATATTTAAAGCTAAAATGTGTTTCTCTAGACCTTCTACCTAATGGGGACTTACCGAACAAGTCTAGTTTTCTTACACATAACAGCCTTCTCTTCTGTAGGCAACAGTACCCTCCCTTCTACCTAGGTTCTTTCAATGGCAAAATGAAAATGTTAAGTCTTTCAAACCAGAGATCCCAAGTTCATCTTTGATTGCTCAGACCCCCAAATTTAACCCTGTTGCTTTCTCAAAAGGTAAGGTACCCTCTTGTGTTATTCTTAGTTACCTACCTCTACTGCCTATCACTTTCCCTTGCAGGCAGGCCAAAATCTCCCGGCTGAACATCTTTTCTATCAGCCTATTGTGCCCAATTTGGAAGCCAGTAACCTTTCTAAAAGACACATCCAATTTGTTGTTCTTGCTTATCACCTTCTATAGCTCCCCACTCTGTACAGGATACAAACACAGAAGCATGAAATGTCCATGCAACTGGTCCCAGTCTTTCTGTCTTCTATCCCACTGCAGTGCTTCTCTCCCAACATGCTCTTTTTTCCCTGGAGTCACCCCTACTTTCATGCCTCATGTCCAACCTGTTGAGCCTCAAGTAACTCTATTCTTCCCAGAAAACACCACACTAATCCTTTTCCATACTGTGTTCAAATGTTGCAGGATATATGAATCCACTCCTTAAGGCAGAATGAAGAGCACTTTCCTTTAGATATCTAAGCACTCGTTTTTATATTGATCTTTCAAAATTTAAATCAGCTATGTCTGTTTGTCTCTTTTGATAATAAGTTTCCGGAGAGCTTGCTCTCTCATTTACCTAGCACCTAAGACATGTAATATTCATGTACCACCATATTAGAATTACAGAGTAGGGATATAACTAGAAATTAATACCCTTCTCTTGTCAACTGAATAGATTTCATATAGGGATTTCACTTATCTCCTCTAGATCAGTACCACCTATTTTTAAATCCCATTTTGAACTCAGTGTATTAAAGACATAAGATCTGTAGGTGGAAGTAAAAAATGAAGTATTTAGAAGCTGTTACAAAGAAATCAGCACACCACCCTCCCCATGTCTCTTCCTGAACCATCTCTTTGAGACATAACCCCATAAGTCACACTGAGTAAGGCACCAAAAACTTCTTAGGACACATCATCATGCACATCTGAAACTGCACAAATTAGGTATTTGATCACATTCAAGATGGTTTGGGTACCAACACATCAGAACTCTAATATTACAGCTGCAGAAAACTTGTGACTAGGATCATCTGTCCCATTTTATCTGATAATAATAGCTCTTTACCTTCATTACCTCATTACTCCAAAGAATTAGCAAACTGCATAAATATGACATTACATATTTAAATTGGGCAGGAAGCTTGGAAGGTGTACCATTATCATTCTGAATGCTGGAAGGAAGAAAACTGTATTCTCAAGATACACCTCCCAAACTGCATCTCTTATTCTCAGGACCATCTCTTACTGGAATCTCCCATGAAGCCTTTCTAAATAAGCTTCTTTATTAAAATCACATCTCTCTAACCAGATGGCAATTATTCTTTGTTATTTTTATTATATATATGGTCATTTTATTGCACTCATGAAGCATCTCTAAATATTTTATTCTACCACGTTTCCTCCTTTGGTTCTTCAGTCAATATTGATTAAGGACCTATTTATTATCTGCCATATTTTCTCCTAGATGCTAGGTATAGTAATGCAAAAGGATACTTTCCTGTCCTCAAAATATTTGCAGTCTAGTGCTAAAGAGGTAGACAATTAAGCATGAAAACAAACACAAAGTATATTTTCTTTGTGTGCAAATGTTTCTGCACAAGTCTAGAAAAGGATTTTTCCTTAAAGCCTAATTTCCTCATTTTACTTACCTGGTCAATAACTTACAATGGCTCCGTATGATTCACATAATATAATTACAACTGCCCAGAATGGCTCTCTAGAGAGAATCTACAGGACCTTCTCAATGAGCCACTTAGTAGTGGTTGCCATATTTAGGATTCACAAATATTGCATAGGACATAATTTTACCCAAATATTTTATCAGAAATTTGAATTTAAGTAGTTACCCTTCACTGTCTGGCAACTCAACATTGGATTTTCCCAACCCTTTGCCTCACTGTTAATTACAATGTTCTGTAGGGCTCAGAGGCAGCTACCTCCATCTCAATTGTATTCTCCCCTCATACCTCACACCAACCTCATCTTCTCCCAGATGTCTCCCTACGCAACAGAGACTATGCTTTCCTTTGAACTCTTGGAGTTTAATTAGAAAATGTTAAGTAAGTATCTAAAATGACAGTACTGCAATTTTCTCAAATTCACGTACAATAAATACCTGGGGGACTCAAAGAGAATTATTTTTTTCTTCCAGAAGTTATATAAACCATGCAAGTTGGTGAAATATAGTTTTTTATCTAGTTCACCTGAATAATATAAAAATTCACAATAACTTCATCTTCGTTAAATGGAGAGGAGGAAGAATGGTGAGAGTTAGGTAGAAGGGATGAAAAACAACAAGGGAGGAAGTGGTTGTGATCTCCTTGACACAGCACCATCTCAACCTGGTCTAGGCTCATGTCTGACCCTAAGCTTCAACCATTTCAGAGGGCTACAATTAGAATCATGTTAGTTCACTAAAGGGCCGTACTCAAGAGCTGATAGTTAAATGCTTAATAAAGTCTCATTGAAATAAAAAAAAAAAAAAGATCAGCTAGGCACTGTGATGCATGCTTATAGTCCCAGTGACTTGGGAGGTTGAGGAGAGAGGATCACAAGTTCAGGGCCAGTTCATGCAACTTAGTGAGATCCTGTCTCAAAATAAAATAAAAAGGGCTGGAGATACATCAGTGGTAGAATGCCCCTGGGTTCAATCCCCAGTACCACAAAAAAAGAAAACGATAAAAATCCTTTATTCTAATTAAATTGTTAAGGGATAATATACTACAGTCATACACACTCTTGACAGAATATATCATTGCAAATAGGTGACCTTTTCCAACCCAGACACTCTCCAGAGCCTAGTTTCAAAAAAGGCATTGACAATAAAGGTCATAAACTTCCATAGGGATATTTTTTGAAAAGGGAACAAAATGTTTTCTCTTTTAGCATTAAATTATATATATTCCCTTAGAAACACATTAATTAGATATTTAGGGTAACCATCATGAAATGATTTGGCTGTTTTCCAACAGACTGAAGATACCAAGAACAAAGAATTGTCCAATTTTCTCTATTTGTTCTGAACAGTATTAGCTGAAAAATAATAGGTGTGCTTCATAGAAAGCTGTTTGGTAAGCCTCGAAAGAGAACTAAAATCCAATGTGTCTGATACCACTGATGAATGACAAGCTTCCTGGTAGGTACTATATAGCCTCCCAGGTTGGCATTTAATTGACTGATAATTTAATGACAATATACCAATAACTTAAAAGGGTGAGACAGGTATATAAGGGAATAGTTCCCTTGCTTCTCATTTTCAGCATATGGCTTAAGGATTGGAATTTTCTTTTTTAGAATCTTGCACTAACCTTAGCCATTAGGTAATGATCAGGACTCTAAATATAGACCACCTTGCTGGAAACTTCCAACTTAAAAGGTACTCAGTAGAAAGAGACTGAGGTTGCCCTTCTCTTTATCTCTCACCTATCCTACTAGGCACTCAGTATAAATTTAACAAATTTTTACCTTGCACTCTCAGTAGGAGTATTTCAGTGTTAACCTAAAGATTTCTGTTGCCTAGAAAAAGTTATATGTTATAGAAAAATGATGGAGTAATGATAGAATAATTTTACAACCTGTAATGAAATTACTGAGTTAGATAATGATGATCAGTTGTTATTTAAACCCATAAGGCTGAATGGTCAATGGGGAACAGACATTTACTAGTCAGTATTCAAGTAACAATGAACATAATAGTTTGTAGTCACAAAGAGAAAAGTGTAACTGTACAAAAGTAGAGTAGGATCATTTTATGGCATCCAGTAATCAACTTTAATGTCAATAGGAATGAGAGAACACTTACATGTTTCCTAATGTGATGTAGTGTGACAAAGACATCATTTATCATGCATGCTAAAAAAAAACATGTACACTTAAATTTAACTGAGCCCTTAGAGCAAATTCTGTTTTAGTGAGAAAACTAGGGATTCAAGGAACAAGATTGCCAACACCACAAGAATGTAACTATCAAATGTGAAGGGTAGAACATTCTATAGGACAAGTTCTATAGACCTTTAATAAGTGAATGTCATGAAAATAGTACTAGTCAAGATGAAAAGGCACAGTTGACATAACAATCAAATATGTTTGGAATGGATGGTGATGTGAAAAGTCTGTTTTGAAGAATGTTTCTGGGAACAAGTAAAAAATCTGACTATGGATTAGAAAATTTTTGCCTCTATGACAAGAAGTAGATTATAGACTAAAAAGACCAGGTTACAAACAGTAGGGAAAATATAATCTTAAGTGGAAAAAAACACATAGATGTGTCTAAATATAGGCAGAAAACAGCTAAAATGATAAATAATTAAGCATTAGTAGGATCTGGAAGGATTATGATTTCTTCACTTTTGCTTATCTATACTTTTAAATTTTCTGCAAAGTACTTTTACTTTTTGTAATAAACCCTATTGAATTTAATGATAGAAAATACAGAATTGAACATCCAGAAATGACAGTTGTTAAAATTTTGTCTAATTTGTTTTAAATCCACTATTAAAAAATATATTGTTTACTGAATGCACTAAATAAAATATGGTCATTCAGTCTTCCTTCAAGCTTCTGTTTACTGTGCCACCCTCTACTCAAAGTTTCTGATGAAATTCTAGCCACTGACAAAGTTTTCTAACCTACAATTAATGAACATTATAAGGACTTAGGTCAAGCAAAGCACTTGTTATCTTGAGAAAAAAGTGCATCAGTACATGGATTTGAGTGCTTAACAATTCAATTGGAGGTTACAGGCCCACTCTAGGTGGTCTGGGGAGTGGGTCTTCTGGAGCCAAGTGCTCACTCTTTAGACACAAAATTTCAGCTCATGAGAATGGATTCTAGAGGTGCACTGTCTAGAATTTAATCCTATACTCCACAATTTATACCTCTGGAACTTGGACTAAATGACTTAATCACTCTAAGTCTCAGTGTCTTCATCTTTAAAATGGGTTTAATAATTCTCATGGACTGCACTACATTTTTTCTTTAAAGAATTAATTCCTCATAAATAGTACTAAAAGATAATAGTCTTTTCCCCTGGCCAATTTTTTTTGGTTTCCATTTTACAGTGCCGGGCATTGAACCCGTCCCTTGTGCATGCTAGGAAAGTACTCTACCACTGAACTACAACCCTAATTTCATTTTGAGACAGATGCTGGCCTCAAACTGGCAATCTTCCTGCCTCAGCCTCCTGAGTAGCTGGGATTAAGGGTGAGCTGTCATGCCCAGTTCTTTTCTTCCATTCTTTTTTGGAGTCCCAGTCTCTACAATAGTACATGTTAAAAAGTAAATCCTCACAAAATATTTGCTATCATCTAAACCTCATTCTGTTGAATAAATTACTCAATGTTAAAACAAACCATTACAATTTCTTTGCTTTTATACCCGTATTACCCTTAGTCTGGCTGATATTTTTCTATGATATTTAACCATATAGATACATAACATTAGAGAACCACGCCTTTAGCAGACTTTTTCTTTAAAAAAGACTATTTTAGTAGGGTACAGCAGCACATGCCTGTAATCCAGCAATGTGGGAGGCTGAGGCAGAAGGACTACAAGTTCAAGGCCAGTCAGAGAAATTTAGGGAGATCCTGTCTCAAAGCAAAAATGCCTGGGGAGGCAGCTCAGTGATACAGGGCTTGCTTAGCATGTGCAAGGCCCTGGATTCAATACCCAGTACTGGAAAAATTTTTTTCTTCATAAGAATACTAGACTCTAATGCTTACATATTTGCATGCCACTCTTAATGGATTTTTCTTTCCTCATTTCTAATGAGTTATTGTTGCCATAGAGTAATACTATAAATTCTATTTACTTGTTTTTTTTCTAGCTACTTTCTTTCATTTTTAATAATTCTTTGGTTTTCACAATTATGAAAAAAGAGGATAATTCTCTCTTTTTTAATATTTATATTTGTTACTTTAATTACTTGTCCTATTACATTGGCTAGACCCTTTAAAACTAAATAGAAATGGCAAGAGTGAATATCCCTGTTGTTTTTTTTTTCCCCTAAATTTAACAGACATGACTTAAACATTTAAGAATCATCAAAATACAGGGAGGCATTAACACCAAGAACATTTCCTAGGAGAAATCAATATACCTTAATAGGACTGGTGTTCTGAATGGGATGAGATACCCAGGAAAGAATCAGAACTGGGTAGGATCATGGAATCCAAGACAGTAGAAAGGTTTTGTAAAAGAGTAATCCACCCTATAAGAAGACGAAACTGTAAGACTACTGTTGAGAAAATATCCACTGCCTCCAACAATTAGGTGTCAGGGAGAGATGTATCCGCAGAGCAGTTAGCAGTGGAAGGCAGATGATGAGTGGGTGAGTGGGGAGCAAATAAGGTTGAGGAAGTTTCAACAAGAAAGGTAGACTAGTCTTTTAAAAAAGAAACTTAGACAATAAATGAATTAGATAATATCAATATATATTTGAGGAATAAAGATTTTTTTTTTTTTCAGAATGGGAATGTCTTGAGTACATTCATGTTAAAGGTCAAGAGACTGTAGAACCAAAGATATTAAAGATACAGAAGAGCAGGAAGTGGTGGCACACACCTTTAATCCCATCAACCCGGGAAGCTAAGGCAGGGGGATGGCTGGCTTGAGGCCATCCTTGGAAACTAAGATACTATCTTGGAATAAAATTTAAAATGGTCCTGGAATGTAGCTGGTAGTCTACTTCCCTGGCATGTGGGTTGAGTCTCCAGTACTGGGGGGCGGGGGCAGGGGCGGGGAAGAAACTGAAGAAAAAGAAGATACCACGCAAAATGAATAGTAGAAGGATTGGCCTTAAAAAGAACTCCTTAAAAGGAATTATTGATGGAAGAAGTACGTTGCCAAAAGATATGGACATGAGGTTACTGACAATGACATGAAGTGCCCAGGAGATTCAGTGGAAAAGCATTGGGTTTCGATGACAATAGAAATGTACAATTGAGAAAAGGAATAAAAACAAGGGAAGGGAGGCTTTTACACTGGTGGGAAAAGGGTGGTGGATCTCCCTTCATCAGGGATGAATAGTTACAGGGTGAGAGGCCTGCTTAGGAGGGGGTGATCTCCAATGTCTCTTATTTGCATAGTGAGGGTCCCTGAAAACACCTTGCTCAGTTCCTGGAAAGTTGTAATGGCTACCTGGAGGTTCATGAGGCTCTTTCCCTAGGAGGGGCTGCCTCCACCTCACAGAGCAGTGCCAAGGCTCCTCTCTGGCTGAACTCACCCAGGAAATTTGAAGCAGGGATGTATCTGGTACATGTGGTAGACAGGCCATCATCTTCTTTCAAAAATTTAGGAAGCCAAGAAACATTTTCAAATGCTTTAGCCAATCATATGGATTAAAAAGCGTGGTCAGTTATTTGAAACTAGAATTTCAGTGTTCTGACCACCAGGCTGCACGATAATGGTTTGTGTACCACATCAGCTATCATCTTACACACAAGAGATTTCACATAAATATCTAAGGAAAAAATCTAGTTTTCCCAGATAGATGAGCAACGTTAAGGCCATAATTCTACCATCTGTTGGAATTAAGTCATAGCTTCCCTCTGAATGGGGCATATAGGGCCCAGTTTATTATTTTACCTGCTAGACCCTAGTACCTGGAGGCATTTGTGTTTGTGATTCCTGACTTAAATAACTCAGTCTATATTATTTACATCAAAGTTATCATTGTAGAAAACAAGTTATTTATTAATACTTCAAGAAATAAAGCTTGCATGCCTACATTTATATTTTTGAGTGAATTAACCTTCTGCTAGCTAATCACAGGACATAAAGATGAAAATCAACATGAAAGGCTATACTTCATTCTCCATAAATTGGCTCAGATGTTGTTCCAAATATTGTTCACATTTACCCATATATTATGTATAATATCTAGACTAGAGAATTCACTTCATCAGGTTCCCTATTTTCCTGTCCCACTCAGCAGCTGGAGCTGCTTTCACACATCAGGCATTGTGTTCTCACCTGTGTTTTCTTTCCATTGTAATTTCTTCCTTCCAACCATTTCATTTGAGTGAAAAAATAATAATGCTTTGATGATGTAAATAGCTCTAGATATCATAAACAAGGAAAAAATTATGAGCAAGAGAAGACAAAACGCTGAAGATATCATGCAGTGTTGAAGAGTTGTCAGAAAGTAAACTTGTTCTGAGCTTCCCAGGAGACAAAGAGGGAAACACAAGCAAATAAACAACTCACAAGTCCTAAGAAAAATGCTATTTAATTGTTTAGAATCCAAAGAAATTTTCCTATACTAAGATCTGAAGAAATTGTTACCAATGACTCTCTAAGACATTGTATGATACAGTATACAATGTTCACCATGGCATCCCTAAGACATGGAAATTTTTTGCAGCTCTTTAATAAAATATTCTTCAGCACAGTCTAATGGTGAAACTCTGTTATGTGATTCTGTAAGAAAGTTTGAAAGGGCAAAATAACTGAGATCAAGGTCAAAACATAGCTCTCTAGATTGATCCAAAGGATAAATTTAAAACTATAAGAAGGAAGAGCTTAACATCCAGTTTTTCGGGTAATGATCTATAAACACTATTTCCTTCAGCTGACTTTTTAAAAAATAAGAATTGAAAAGCAGCATTTGATGTTGTAATCTCTGGCAAGAACAGAGTGCCAAGATGCCATGAGATGATAAAATCTGTATGTGGATTTTAAGAAACAGAACTAACACACATACATGAATGGAGAGCCACCACCTGGCTTTGGAAAGGAGAGCTGAGGATCATAATCTTCCTTAGTGAGCATTACTGGGTCTGCTCCAAGCTACTGCTGAGTCAGAGCCCTGGACAATGTGTTTGGACAAATTTACAACAGCATTACCTTCTATATCCACAGAAACATCTCTTGTATAATATTGTCAGACTCAGGCCAAATTAATTCAGGGGAATATCTGCAAAGACACTGCACATCTTTTAACATCCTATCTTGGCAGGACCAACTGCCTCCCAAGGCCAAAGATAGGGTCTAGCAATAAGTCTAAAATGTGAGGTACAGAATTCAAGATGCACATATCCTGACTCCCCACATCAAGGAGTGGTGTTTTTTCTGAGTCTCTGGTACCTCTCAGTTAAGCTCCTGTGGCTCAGATTATTTATCGCATTATTTTTGTAACCTTTCTCCCAAAGGAACATGTAATCCATACAGTTGGCATCAAATATTACTGGATGACAGATTTGTTTTTAAAATGGTAAAATTAGATAATGCATCTCATCGAAATTCATGGAATTCTCTCTAATAATAGAATCATATGATAGCTTAAAATCACGTGCTTTATCATCATTCAGTAGCAGTTTATTCAGTAGAACATTCTGTACTTCTCTAAAAATCCAATGTATCTCATCACATCTTATATTTGGTTATTTTCCTTCTCAAAAGGTCCTGTTTCAAATCCAGTGCATTTATCTACTAAAATATGCCCATGAAGATACTTGGACCAAAGCTTACATTTTAACTCATAGTAATTGTGGGTGCTGCTGACCTGTCAATCTCAAATATATTTATAAGCTACACACACAAAAATGAAATGAACAAAGTGATTCAGATTAACCAGCTCTGACTACCCATTTTAAGAAAATCACAGGGTGTGCCTAGGATCCAATGCTAACAATTTGTTACGCACGACAGTGTTATAGCTTTCTAAATGGTAAGTAACTGCTTAAAAATTCAGAAGCATTCTGAAAATGTTTCACTTAAACATTTCTGCAATAAAATCTTATTGAACTGTTGCTTTCATTAATTTTCTACAGACTAGAGAGCAAGGAATTCAAGTTCGATTTTTTTTTTCTTTTAACTTTGCCTACTACTAGCAAATAAACTGTGCCTCTTTTTTAAATAAACCCCTGGCCTTGAGTTTTGGCCCCTTAATAGTAGCCTACATGGTTGACTACCCTTGGTGTTAAATTTTCTTAAATTGTATTTCTGTCAGTGTATCATTTTTTTAAGCAATGGACCCTATAATAGCAAGCACTGGTCTGTCAGGAGTGCATTTTAACAGCACGACACAAGTATTTTTCACTACAGGAGACAAACAATGATATGTATTACATGCAGTAAACACTGCCTTTGGTAAATAGGGTTCTTTTAGCATTTATCTGTCTAAAATCTCACTGTGTCCTGAATGAGGGTTGCAGGGGAGGGAGAGAAACTCTGACTCATATTAATGTTGCCAGTGGCTACAGTATAGCTTTAGAAAGAGCCCACATGCATTGTCAAATTTCTCCTGAAAGAAATCTTTGATTTAATATGAAACGAAGAGAGCAAGACACATTAGATCATGCTTAGAAAGTCCCTTTCTTCCAAATAACCACCATGCTTCATTCTTGTAACTCCTAAGCATTAGTATTCACCCCCCCACCCCTTTAACTCACAAGTATCACTATCAAACAACTTTCACTCACTTTCAAAATTAAGGGTATAGAAATCTCAAGGATGCTTTAAAAATTATTAGCATTTCTATTTCTGTTTATTTTCTAACTGACCCTTTAAACATTATTTTCATAATTTAAGACATGTATAAGGGAGTATCCATGACATATATGGTGGATATATATATGTGTGTGTGTATAAGAAGGTACATACTTAAATTTTATTAAAAATAAAAGTATATAATCAAAATATTTGGAGAACACTGCAAAAAAGACTACCAATAAAAAAGATATCTGCATTCTACTGACCTTGTCACCTGAGAAAATGATACAAAACCCAACACTATAAAGGAAACCTAAGACAACCTAAAATTTTATACTTCAGACCTATGGGATATTAAATATAATGCTTTACAAAGCTATAGAACTTTCACATGCTAAAATTGGAAGAAAAGGGGTATCTAAGGTATTTTAGAAAATTGTCACCTCAGGTACAGGGGAAGTCCAATTTTCAATAATTTCCCTAAAGACTCAAATTTACCCTGATTTGTACAAAATATACCATAATCTTAACTAAGAAACCATTCCAAATTTCAGTTATCATGTTAAGAACTTTTTCTGATGTGGTCTTAAGTGCATATGGTATCTAGGTATTTATCCATCTTTTATGTAGATGAAAAGCTTGCAAAAGATCTTATTATAGTTGTAACCTTCTGTATTCTTATTAATTATTCTAACACTCATCTTAACCTGCGTCTTTAATCTTCTCTTTGTGTTTCATTTTCCCACTGTCTCTTCTTCTTAACTCAGTGCTCTTCTTCCTTCATAGCAACAGAATACACCACAGGGCACTGGTCAGTGTATTCAGATCTTTCAGTTCTGTGAATAGGTATGTTTTCCCTATATACAGATACCTAAGCTGAGGCTTGGAGAGGTGGAGCATCTTGCCTAGCGACTTACAGCTGGGATGTAGCAAAATGGGCCAGATTTCACCACTGAAAAACATGCCTCTTAAATCTAGTGATTAAATCTAACCTCACCTAGTTAGGGAGAAGTCTGGGGAATTAAAAGAGAGAGTGTGGCATTCCTTTTTTAATAAAGGGATATTCACAGAAAATTAAAAAAAAAAAACACCACCAGATAAATGGGTCATAATGGGAGTGCAAGGCTGATTTGTCATTAATGATGGTAGTTAGGTGGGCAACATCTAATGTAGTAGAACAACAAAAAACAGTGAAATGGTTAAAATACATGATATGTATAGAATGAATATAGAAGAAGTTTGTGGCTTTAGAAATAGGAGTTGTGTTGAAAATGGAATCCTCCATCAATAAATTTGAAAAGAAAAATTAAACAACATTTTAATTTAAAGTCTCCTCAAAATGTATAACTCATTCTTAGGTCACTGTAGAAAGTCACATATTTAGTCAAATAAAAAAGTGATTTCTATTCCAAAGGATGGCAGTTAATTTATTAACTATCATTGATGAGATTAATTAGATATCAAACTATCAGGTGAAGATCATGCAAATTTTCCTTAATATCATGCTCAAATTGATCTACTTTGGAAAAATAAAAGAAGCACAGGTCTTCAATTCATCCAGGACAAGATGGCATTTTCAACAGATGCCATATCTACTAAGAAGAATAAGAGGGCTTCTAGAACTTAACAGAAAAAAATAAAAAACAAAAAACCACCCAGGATGCATGGTGACAGTAGGAATTAAGGCTTGTAAAGCTCTTTTGCCACCACCTGCTACTAAGTTTATGAAAAGTATGTGTTGGATGTGTGTGTGTGTGTGTGTGTCTGTGTGTGTATGTGTGTGAAGTATAGGTTCCACCATTTTGAAAGCTCAACATCCTGTGCCTCCTTGGGAGATTGAAGGCATATTAATTACCACAGCCCATGAGGGTGACCCCAACCCATTTTATAAATACAAGGTTCAAGGATGTTGATTTGTATTTAAAACTTAAGTTTCAGTTTACAAAAGTAAATACAGTTTACATATAAACATCTCACTCTCACAAATAGGAAAAAATACTAATTGTTTAGTTTCAAGGATGAATGCTTCTCTCTTCTTGATGTGAAACTGACTTGTGTGGGTGGGCTAGGGTTAGGTTAGCGGTGAGAAAGTGCATATGAACACTTGCCTTATATTTGTCTCATCTCATCAAGAATGTGATTTATTAAATTGTTTTAAATAACAATGAACCATTATTGTATCTTCTCTAAATGTCAGGTTTAGAAATATTTATGATATTTAGAGCAAATAGGTTGTTTTAAATGTTTTGTGCCAGAAAATAAACTTCAAGCTGGGGGCTGTGGTATACCCCTATAATCCCAACTATTCAGGAGGCTGAGGCAGGAGATTCCCAATTTTGTGGCTAGTCTAGACAATTTAGGGAGACCCTGTCTCAAAAAATAAAAAAGGGCAGAGCACCCCTGAGTTTAATACATAATTCTGGGGGAAAAAAGAATTTACTTCAATAAAGTTGACTAAATGTTAATTAATTAACTTATCTTCTTATTTTATCATTTCCCATGCTTCAGATCAATCCCAGGGCATTGTGCATGCTGGGCAAACACTAGACTATTGAACTAAACCCCCATCTCAGGTTTGGCTCAACTTTAAAGAAATGAAAGAACAAAACAACAACAATAAAAATCACTCTCAGTCTTACTACATTTGACTTCAAAAGTTGGAAAGTGGCAGTCTTTGAAAAATCCACATCTCTCAAATTGTTATTACCTAAATATTCAAAAGATATCAATTACATTGTGATCTGGAATGGATTTACCAACATTATTGGTTAAGGGTTAACCTCCAGAATGCTGTATTGGCAGCTTCTGTCATTAAATAGGCATTTCCTGGCATTTTACACTGAAATACTATGATGTAAATAATCCATTAACCACATTAGTGGATGAACACAGATGTGTCGACTTAAAATGAAAGCATACAATTATAGCATAATCCATGGACTAGCAATGGACAGCCAAGTGACTGAATCCTGAGGTCTATTTTCAGATTGATGTTTTACAACTATTACTTAATCACAAAGGTTTATCAATAAGGCCAAATAAAGACATTTTAAGAAAGCACAGTAAATAATGAATGAAAAATAATCCCATTCAATTCAGTACATGATCTCTATAATCCCAAATGGAATAGATTCTATAACAGCCAAGTTGAATAAACTTTGCAGTGGTTATCAAAACCATTGCCACCTTCTGGGGGACACTTGGAAATGTACAGGGGAATTTTTTGGTTGTAATGGTGACAGGGATACCAGGGGGCCTTACTGCAGCTGCTCCTAATCCTTGCAACTTTTGCTCTATTTACTCCAGCTACACTAGCATCTTTGATGTTCCTCCAACATATCAGAAAATCTCCTATTTCAGGACCTTTGTCCCGGCTGCTCCTTGTGCTCTAAATGTTCTTCATGTACATGCCCATGCCTAGCTCCTTCACTTCCTTCAGGTCTTCACTCAAGTTGCCTCTCAAATGAGGCTGCTGTGTATACCCTACCTAGTACTGATATCCTCATCTTTTCTCCCCCCTCCCTTTCTCTCTCTCTCTTTCTCTAACACACACACACACATACACACACACAAATAATAGGCAAGTATAACAAACTTCTTATACTGCTATATTTTCCCCCATAGTTATTACTGTCTTCCCATGTACTAAGTTATTATTTTGTTGATAACCTGCTTCCCTTAACTAAAATATAAAGTTTACAGGTGGGGAAAATTTTTTTGCATTTTATTCAGTGCTGTATACCAGGGCCTTATTCAGTATCATAGAAAAATGACATTTGTCGAATGAGAAAATGGGGACAGGAATGCTAAGTGTTTTACAAGGAACATCAACTGTACCTCTGTTTATAGTTTACCAGTGTTTATGCTAAGATTGAACAGTACAAATATTTCTGAGCTAATTCTATCTTAGTCTGCACCCAAGATATAGCTATGAAGCTCAGCTTTTATAGCTAAGACTAGTGGCTTACAGAAGAACTTTCACAGAATCTAATTTTTACCTGTTACTTATAACTTCCCTTCTTCAAAAGAAATTTTCATCTCTCCTGATCATACCTGCTCTCATTCTCTACATTGGTTCCATGGATCATGACTAGAGTGAAACTCTGTAGAAAACTTCAAGAATAACTTTCTGTTAAATTCTCCCCAAACTTCCCATATTGAATATCTTAATCTTTACATAGTAAAATGTTAATGTCTATATTTTAAATTAATGTTATATAAAATCAACTTGAAATATAATATTCTACGACCATCATTTACAGAGATGAAATAATGGTACTCAAATTCTTTGCTAAGTGACCAAATAGTTGCATCATGAAACTGTTAAAGAGAAAGCAGGATATGTCATTATTATGATATAAACCCCAGGACTACCCTCAGTAAGGACTCACTGGAAAGAATGCATGCTTCAAGCTCAAAAATGTTCCACATTTTTCCCCTATAAATAGTCACAGAAAATATAGTTTATGAGTTTTAAGTCTATTTGATATACTTATTTCTTTGTATTTCTCAAAGTGTGAATGATCCTCAGTGGAATATTCACATGAAATCCTTACAAGTTTTTAAATTATGTTCAAACCATAGTTTGAACATATTACTTGTCAAATTCAAGTAAACAGGCCCACAGATACTAAGACTCATGTTGAGCCGTTGAAGCTGGGTCCTCTCTCCATTCACTTCTTTCACTCCCACGCACCTAGGTAAAGGAACAGTACTGGTCCACTCATGTTACTTAGTCTTTATATGTAGCAATTGGCCAGAAGATATTTGTATTAAGCAGTTGATATACACAAAATAAGCATTGTGCTTGATTTTATAAGGTATTCTAAAGTGTAGAAGTTCTAAACTTTCTGCTTTCAGTGATATATGAACAGTATATCAAAGTATATCATCATTTTAGAGTTTTGAAATCTTTTTTTAATATAATTTTTGAAAACAGGTAAACATGAATTTCTGTTAGAACTGTGATAATAAGAAAAACCATGGCACTATTCTAAAAGTTTTAGAAAATAAGTATACACTATTGATATCTGAAAATAACTTTCTCCCATTGATGTTGTAGGATCCCACAGCACTAGAGATGGAAATTTATTTTTTCTCTGTGGTAATTTTTAGATTATTGTGGAATGTTAGTATTAGCACATTTTAAGAAGTTCCATGTCCCCCTTACTTGTCCTTGTCATATCTGATATTTATGTTTGCTAAAAGTGACTTTCTGTTTTTATTAATAGACTAGGTTTAATGTGGACAATGCCTTACTGAATTAGTAATAATAATTTTATTTAAATATGACTTTGGTGCATTCATCTGCCAATAATCTTTGAATTCCTAAGAGTCTTTTATTTTCCCAGTAGCCCAGTTGGTGAATTTTCAATTTTCAATTGGATCATAACAACACATGCTGATTAGAGTCTAACTTAATACATGAAGCTTAATGTTAATTTTCCAACTTCAAATCAGGAATCTGACTATTCCAAGATGATTATTTATCTCAAGTGTGATTTTATTTTAAACTTATAAAGCCCACAGCTAGACATTTTTACATGATAAAAAGCTAACATTATGGTGCAAAGGAATTCAACAAAAAGATTTAGAATTTTTACAGAACTACAAAAATTCTGTCAAGATGAAAAAGGTTTATCTAGAAGTTTTGATAATATAGGACAGAAATAAAAAAATGGCAGTAGTAAATACATAAGCAACTGATGTAGTCTGTGGATATAGTAGATATGTTTGATTAATAAATTCTAATTCCTTTAGAGAGAAGTTATCTATTAATGCTGATAAAAAAAAAGAGGTAGAAAGCAGTCGTTTCAAAGTAAGAACTAAAAATACAAATGCCACATTTCTTGCTTCACAATACAAACTTTTACTTCGAAATACCTTCATTTCTTATAAATGCCCTGAAAAGGGAAATATATAGTTATTCATCAAAACAAGGATCTTTCAATGGTGGAATCAGATATAAAAGACAGTATCAAACTCCATAGGAACTGACAAAAAAACAGAATTAGATGATAAAAATCAAATGGGAATAAATTTAGACATTCTATAATTTTATAGAAGTTGTCTTTCATCTTAGAATGGTGAAGACCCTGTAACAATAGACCAGTGCTATCATTTGTAATATTAAGAAATTAGCTGGCCTCAAATATCTGCATTTTACAGGTTTCAAAGCTTGCCAAACTATAGAACTAAAACATTAAAAAAAGGAAAATATCTTTTTAAAGAAACATGGCTAATGCAAATGCTGTTTTCTAGAAATATCTGACGCTTGAACAAAGTATTGCTATTTGTATTTTCCATTTCTTCTTTTCAAGGTTCTGTTCAGCGTTTATTCTTCATGTATTTTAACATTTATTGATGGAAGTGAGAAATGCTACTAATTGTTTTGGAAGATGGGATGAAGACACAGTATATGATTTTGAATAACAGAACACATTCTCATAGTAACTGGAAAAATATTTTCAAACAAAATATGAAAATAAGACTTTGATGTCTTATAGTATAATAATAGAAGGAAAATATAATAGTCATTTCAGTTGGTACAATTCTTCTTTCAGAATATGTAATTTTTATGAGGTAGAAAACTAAACCATATAAGACATTTCTACAATGAATATATTCATCCAAATCATGTACAAAATTACTACTTTCAGCATATTTTTAAAATGTGATTCCTTAATAAATTATGTTTGTGCAGTCAAAACACAGCATTAAAATTTATTAGTCACTTAATGGAAGTTAATGGTGAATTTATAAATGAAGTTCTGGCTTACTGTGATATATTCTAAGGCCAACCAAAAATAGAGATTCTTTCCCAGAATCCTATGTATTTATAAAGTGCAAAATAAGCACTTTTAGCAATTTTCAAATGTCGTTCTTCCAGATGCATTTAATCCTAAACATACTTGTAGAAACAGAATATATTTTTGCTAAGTCAGGTACGCCTAACTTACCCATCTTATATGTAAAAACTATCCTGACTAAAGTACTCCACGTGTTATAAAAAGATTTTTTAAAAACCTATAGAGACAGAAAGAGTGGGAAGTATTTTAATACTCTTGGAAGGTTGTATTTTCCATGAAAATATCTCCATTCTATAAAACAAACCAAAAAGAAAAAGTCACAACACTAAAATAATTATCCTGAATATATAAATCCTATTCACTGAAAATGGATGCATATTATAAATATAGATAAATTTGCAAGTGAAAAAATTCTATGTATAAATTAAATATTATTAACAGAAACTATTGCAGGGTAGTTGTCATTCTACAGGAAGTCTGATGTGAACCCAATAGTTTTTTCCCAGAATGAGTAGCACTCCTCTAAAGTATTACCACAAAACAAAATCATCACTCCTGATTTGTACCGCTCCACAAATAGCACATAGTCTGAAATATGTGAAATAGAATTCAATAATGCTTTCCTTTATAAAGGGAAAAATGGACTTAAAATTACAAATTTTTACAAAACTATAAATAAGGCAAGATACTTTGTGAGGAAAATAACAGAGTATTTTTTAACAAATCATAGCATCCAACACACTGATAAGTCAAAATATTTCATAATACTAAGATCAACTGAGACATTTAAATGTGATAAAAATTATGACTACAATAAAATATTGAAAAAGCTCAAATGAAGCCTATAGAGAAAAAGTTTATTTATAAGGAATTTCATTACACATAAAAGCTTAAGTTTTTAGGATCTAAAACAATAAAATAATAATGGCCTACTTTCCAGAGAAAATGTTTCTAAATACCTAATATCAGAAAGATGACGTTGAAGGAAAAATGGATGAATACTTCATTCAATATTAAAGAAGAAATGGTGCTGTGAATTTCCAGAAGAAACAATATTAACAACATATTCATATTTACATTTAAGGGTATAAATATGCACTAATATAAATTTAACCTTACATAAAAATTGAGAAGCACCAGGTTTGATCAGTGTAAAATAAAGTTATAGCTAGATTTATGCTCTATGTAGCAATTTTATTTTAATTTTCTCTTTTAGAGTTGTTATATTATTATATTAAAGCATATAAAATTTGTTCTCAGCAGAGCAAGCTTCAAATCATTTTAGTTAATTGGCAACTATGGTGGAACATGAAGCATCACTCTTTCCCAGTAGTTTCATTTTAAACAAATCATGCTCACATATAAAAATAGCAAATTGCATTAAATTTTATATAAGACATTTTACAGCTTCTCATATAGGAATAGCTATAAGCAGCTTTCATGGCATATACCAGAGCAAACAGCTTTGAATAAACTCTCTGACAAGATATCATTCATAGGGATACAAGATACAGCCTCTATCAACTTAATGCTTAAAATATACCACAAAAGTTGCAGGCTTTAACAAAAAAAATGAGCAAAAATTGTCCCAAACTTTGAGTGGGAAGTTCTGATATCCTTTATTGCCTCCAGATTGAAAAGTAAGGTATCTGGGTATTTCTCCTAATTCCGTCTGGTTAATGCTTGCCACAAAGTTTTAATTCTAATTCATATTCTCTAAAACAAAATAGTTAGCAGTGACTGGAGTCTCAAACATAATTACTAAATTTTGCTAATTTTACTTAATATGTTCATCTACTTTATATACTATCAGTTTTAGGCTCCAATTAAAGTTACTAAGATGCTTTGATTTAATTTGTCATAAAGTCACCTTTAAAAATAAAATAGATATAAATGTGGGGGACACATTTATAACAGATATGTTTCTGAGTCTTGACATATAAAATGTTATCTGGCAGACTGACTTCATAGTTTCAGTCAGAAAGCATATTAATAGAGGAAGTTCTTAACTCAATCCTTCTCTTTCTCTATCTGATGAGTTTTAAAAGAAGGAAAATAGTCCTGCAAATGAGTAAATTTTGCCTTAAATATGGTATACAAGACCAGTTATGGAAATTGAACAAGTCACATTATGCATAAACTATAGAATATTTTTCTTTCTTTTCCAATTGTAGCTATTATTCCACAAAGGAAAACAAAGTTGAAATAATCAAATTTACCACAACAATGGTTAATATCTTACTTTTAAATTCTTATATTTTTACATTATTTAATATCTCAAATTATTATACAAGAGCTTTTCTAAACCTGTCATTATTGCCACTATATGCAAAATAAAACACAGTTCTTCAAGATTCATTGCTAAAAATTACATTTTTTTTAATTAGAAAGTTTATTAAGAGTTAAATGCCACTGGGAAAAATTATTTACTATTCTATAGATATAAAAAATTATCTAGCCCACAAAAATGCCAATTATCAGGTAATTTTTATTTATCATTTTCCATATTCTTACTTAAGTGCCTAGTAATGCAGACTGAGAAACACATTTCTGTAAGTTCTTCTTGACCTGTTTGGTGCCTCAAAGAAATATCCTTAGGCCAAAACCAAAGCAAAACAAGGCAACTTTTAATAGAAATGGTTAAACATTGTGTGTGCAAAATACAAAAAGAAAATAAGATGAACACAGAGGGAAACAAGAGAAATTATTTTTGCAGTTCAGAAAAATAGAAACAGATACTACCTATTAATTCACTGATCATATCATGGATTTTATAAAATTAAATAAACTATTCATTGTCACAAAGTCTTAAAATTCTGATTACACATTGCTTTATTCATATTTTCTAAAACAAATAAGTTTGATAGTTAATAGTGACTACAGCCCCTATAACATCCCTAATTTCATACATTGTTTAAAATTATTCCTCTCACAAGAAACATTTTTGAATGACTATACATTATCAAAGAAATTGATTTGTCCATAAATTTGATGTGTTTGTTGATTTAACACATATAATCAGACAATTTTCATTTGTCAATCAGAGGCATATGTGCTGAACATCTATATAACTTCAACAGCATATATGCTTTCATCACAAAGCTAAATACCACATCTGTGGCATAATCTGTAACATATCACATAGGGTTTTATACAGGCACCAATTCTCAAGCTCACTTCTACGATCTGTAAGTGTTGATTAAGTTGCCAAAGAAATAACATTGTATATAGCAAGCCTTCCGTTTAACTAAGGGAAAGCTTGCTGTTAGCAACTTAGTTTGAAATGTTAACAACTTAACATAACAACTTGTCATTAACGTGGTAATGACCAATTTAAAAGGAAATTGTACTCTGAGAAATGAAAATATTGGCCATCAGAATGAGAGTTTGTATTTGACAGAGGATAAAATGTTTATAAGTTAATAGCATTAAAAGTTCGAGCCCATTAGGGGTTGGGGTCATGGCTCAGCGGTAGAGAACTCGCCTAGCACGTGGGAGGCCCTGGGTTTGATCCTCAGCACCACATAAATATAAATAAACAAAATAAAGGTATTGTGTCCAAGTACAACTAAAAAATAAATATAAACAAAGTTGAAGCATATCAGAAATTAACCAAAAGTTATACCATAAAAATCAACATACATTCTTTTAGAGATAGATAAGGATTTCTGATATGAATAGTATTTGCATAAATTCCCTTCAACAAAACACTTAAGTCATCAAAGACCAGCTTAACATCCTAATTTTTACTGCCATAAGGAAGAATAAAGCAAAACAAATCTAAGGTTACTTTCTCTCCTTGCTATTATATCAAAAACCATACAAGTTGTTTCACTCACAATGCAAATATTTCATTGGCAAGTTATTGTTTTTTTATAAAAATTCAGATATTTCAAGCAACTTTCTTTAAGATTTCCTCAATTTTTGACTTTTTTAAAAGTATTAAAACACTTTAATCTTATGTAAACTGTATAAACCCCTTGTTTGGAATTGCAACATAAATCCACTTGAGATACTGAAATTGTAAGCAAATGTAAAAGTCAAAAGGAGTCAAAAAGCTGTGACTGTTGGTTAGTACAGATAAAGTAAAACTGGAAAGCAGTGTTAAATCATGAAAAGCAAATACAAATGCTTTGTGTTGAAACGAGGCTCTAATTCGCAATGAGGAGAGGAGACATTTTTATTTCAAAGAGAAAGTTCAAAGACTGGAGAGTTCTAAAAGAATTCACATTATAAGTTAACTGATTAGTTGTGCCACCATAATGAGGGAAATCCTGGCTGGGGGGAGTCACTTCCCATTGTTGGCACCTTGCAAGATTTTGTGCACTTGGAACACAGGGGAGTAGGAACAAGTGGCCATAATTAGTCAGAAGGCTGTCAGGTGAGGCAGTGCTGAGAGAGGGGAAGAATATAATCTGATAAACAGCACTGGATTCACCCTCTTGTAACTACCATTAATCAAAAGATGTATTTTTATATAGAGAGATTGAATCTGACTTTAAATAACTGAATTATAGACTAAGAAGGATCTGATTCCCTAGAAAATACCTCCCAGAATGACCAAGATGGTTAAGGAGTTGCTGCTGATTGATAAATTTTGTGTCATAAGAGGAAAAATTCAAAATAAATAGCTTAATGTCAGACTAGAAAAATGATTAATCGTATCAAATGTGAAAACCCAAATGATGCCATATATCATTTCTCTAATTTGATAGATCCTACTTTATTAATATAAGTAATTTGCAGCTGAATCAAGTCACAAAGTTCCCTGAAAAGCAAAATAATGTTTCTTCCGTGGAATTTCTGTGTTGAGTACTAAACCCTGGGAAACAAGTTCAGCTGACTCCACCGGCCTTCTAGGCAGGAACACCTGCTTTGTCTTCAAATTTCCCAGATATGCGCAGTTTGGAGTGTACCTATCATTTCCCCATAATGATGGTCTTTATTTTGTATTCTCCATAAAGACACTGGCAAGTCTGAGGCTGTTCAATGCTCAGTGACATCTTTTTGATGACCATTTTGAATGTCCTGGGCGCGGGGGGCAGGGGGGAAATGTATTCACACTTAGGGGAAGTTTTCAAACCATATAATAAATACACCAATAAAAATCACTGACTTCCTCTGACAAATATGAAACAAAAAGCAGAGCCAGTCCAACTCAAGTTGAACTTTTCAAAAACAAAGTTAAAATGTTGAGCTAACCCATTTCTTACAACCTACCTTGCTTCCTAATGCTCTAATAAATAAAATTTGCATACGTGTTTCTACAAAATACATCCTTGACATTAACTGGCAGTTTCAATATAAATAGTGAAATAACTTATTCCCCAAAATGAGTAAGCCAAATTGGAACACTGTAGATACATTTTGCTGGCGGTTCCTTAAGCAGTGATTTGTGTAACACACTGGGCAACATTATTGAAGGCTGACAGGTCAACATATTTCAGGAACATGAACTGGTAGTAAGGAAATGAAACAAACAAAAAACTACACTTACAAACGTATTTTAAAAGGCATCCAGTCATCACTGGGGTGCAAGGACAATTCCTACCTCAGGTAGTCTCTGCGACAAAGGATAAGATTAGCTTTAGTGTACAGGGTGGAGCCCACCTCTCCCAATCGACAGTCGCAGCAGGCACACTTCAGGCAGTCCTCATGCCAGTATTTGTCCAGTGCCTTTAGAAGATACCGGTCCTTAATCTTTCGGTTGCAGCCAGCACAACCTTTCGGCTTGGTGTCTGGCTGAACTGAGAGCATTTGTATACCTAAAGGAAGACAAAACAAAAAGAAAGAGAGCTGAGACTACAAGGCAGAATAACAAAGATGTCAAAAGACCTCAAACAAGTTAAATATTTAATACTGCCTTTTTCCTAGAAGCATTAGATTTTCTCTTTTAGGGATATACTGAAATCTAACTAAATTTTGGAAGTAAAATGTCTCAAACTTTATAAAATCCTTATTAAAAGATTGATGAAGTCATACATATAAAGTGGTAATAATAATGAATTCATGTTGTACATGGGAAGTTGACATTATATATGTGAAGTTAAATAACATTAAATCATTCTTCACATAGAGCTATTCCTCTAGGAGGAAAATGTGAGTAAATGGCTAACAATCTGAAAAGAAAGCTATTTAACAAACGAATCCATACACAGTCTACAGGAGTCAAAAATGAATTTTGCTTAATGGTTAAAAATTTCACTTAATATATGGTTGGTGGTGGAAGAAAAGTGCACCCTGTGTGGGATTATATGAAGCTTACTTAGCAGTACAGATGTTTAGAGTTAAAAGTACATAGCACAGCCACCCGAAAAGCTCACCAAACCTTTATTGCTTTTTTTTTTTTTTGCATCCACATACTTCCTTCTGTGTCCTTGATATTTCAAAGTATTCACTATGTTAAAATCACAAAATATATTTATGCTAACAACCATCGGTCAGTGCCTATATTAAGTGAATGTTACTCAAGTATATACTATTCGCTTTTATATAAAACTTAAGTATAGGATCATTTAATTAATTACTAAGCATGCACTTATTTATTTTGTAGGTGAAAGCAGAAACAATGGAAAGAAAAGTCGAAATATATATAAATTTATACACTCATACATAAATATACATAGAAGATCTACATATACTATGTAGATATAGGGACATTTATATATTTTAAAGCTGTATCTCCATCATAAATAAGAAATCTAGCTGGGTTCTGTGTGTTTTACAACTTGGCTGAAGTCTTTTCAGTGAATGAATATTCACCTTTGAGTTTTTTCTTATTTCCTAGGTGTTGAACACTCAGCCTTAAAAAAAGCTGGCACAACTATTCAAAGCTTCATTTTTATCACATAACTCATTTTAAGCATGATAAAATACTGCAGACATCATCAATTCAAATTCCCTCATTTTACAAATTGTCATGCAGATACTCAGTGATGTTAAGAGACTCCCTCAAAGTAGAATAAGAGTTAAATGTGGATTTGGGGACAAGGGGCCTTCTTACAATTCAGAGATACCTCTGCTCTACTTTGCTATCTCTCCTAGGCATAAAGTTTCAAACTTGGATGTAGAAGAATACAAAGCAATAAATATACATGCATTTTAAAAAGTTTCAAGGAAAGAAATGACAACCTATCATTTTCTGCATTTTCTTTGCATTTCTCTTCTACAAATTAGCATAACCCTCATTTCCTCCGATACCTTCCAATGAAGGCTTCACTCCTATTATCCCCTTAGCCTTACTTAAAATTTAAAAAAAATACATCGATAAAAATACATCAAGGTATCTCCATAGCTGAGTAACTTTTCTAGGTACAAATAATAAAGTGCCCATAATAACATTAAGATATTGAACTTTGTTTAGAAAATAACTTGTCTGGTGGAGTGGTAGAGTAGGGGATGGCAAGAAAGAAAGCAGGATGGCTGCTCTTTCTGCATGATATGCATAGCTGGGGTTGTCCAAGCTGCAGACTAGCAGCTGGATTTGTACAGAAGAGCAGGTGGTATCCCTATAGCCTGCTTTCTGTTCTTTTTCTTTGAAGGAGCTAGGGCCCAAGTGTAGATTAATCATAACCCTTGATAGCTCTGCTAAATCTCACTCTCTAGAACTTCTAACAAATGAAGTTTCTTTGATCAGAACTAGTTATCCTCTTCTAGCAAGGTTCCACAAGGAATGAATCCCATTAATTACAGTGCAAGTGCCTTTTAGCCACATACCTAAGGGGAGGGGGAAATTTTGATTTACCAAATGACATTTTGGATTTTGTTGCTAAAAACATCCAGAAATATATTCAGAGGAGTCATTCTAATTATGTAACTTAGAAGGCTATTATTTTTTAAATAACAAGGCTAAAAGGAAAAAAAAAATCTTTCCTATGGTAGCTAAGCTATGTTATTTCCCATAGCTGTGTTATCATCATCAAGTATAGATGGTCAGTTATCTTTATTCAAAATGCTTTGCAACTAAGACAGGGGGTACCAACATTTGGCACAAGCAACACTACCCTGCTTGTCTTTACAAAATGTTTTTGTTGTGTTGACATTTTAATTTAGCACTCAGAGGCCAATTAATATTTGAAACTCTTACATTCTATCTGGCCTTGGGCATAAAGGAAGTTTGATAATTTGCACTCCATCCCCTATCTTCTTTTAGGGGACATTATCACATTTCTCTAGAAAACAGAATCTTTTCAATTCCATGCAAGTTAACAATTGTAGAAAAGGAACTATTTTGTAGTCACCACGTTGCCATGTACCTAAAAAGCATAAAGCAGTCAGTGGCCTCTCCTCATCATCCAGAAGAAAACGTCTGGGTAGAGTTCTGTGTTCGCAGCTGAGAAACATTTCACAAGTTGCTCATAGCACATCAGGACTCATAACTAGTTTTAGATTGGCATGTAAATTGTTCTGAGGGAAATTCTTATTGCCTCTGAGACCCTGCCATTCTGAGTTATTTGACAGTTTAAGGGAAATCATAATTAAAAAAAGACATAAATAATAGCCTGTGCAGTGTGGTGTGCAGAAATAAGTAGAACCATTTCATTTAAACTCTGGTGAGCTTTTAATTGCCTGGATTGCATTGTGAGGCGGCCTAACGGTTGATTGCCTCCATTATGTTCCCTTGTTCTGTGCCATTCATCCGCACAGTCTCAGCTTCAGTAGTTAACACAACAAAGTAACCACAACTCCACAACACACAGGGGTTTAAAAATAATAATAATAATAATAATAAAAGATCTGCAGTACTTAGACACAGTCTTTTATATTTTTGGACTAACTGCATAGAGTGAATGGAAAACATTTTGTCCCTGTCGGAAGATTCACAGAGGACAATTTTGGAAAAGACACAGGAAGAGGGGACATATAAAGGGGGTTGGAAGAGATGAGGTGCCTCCAAAAGATGCTAAAATGGGAATGCAGGTTCTGCAGCTGGGAGCAGTGGCACAGATTAAAAGAATTTGGCCAACATGGCCATTCGATTGCCAAGAGGTACCAAACAAAAGATTTTCTCTCTTCCTGCCCATCTTCATCCTCTCCCCCACCCCCCCACCCCTGATTGGAAAACTGGATTGGGCCTAAAAGCTTGTTTCTCTCTGTTCACTGGCCCAGAGCATCCCTACAGGCTGCAGCCCCCTAAGGGACAACAATGCAAATAGATGTCCCCAGATCTCTGGCACTGGAGCTGCTTAACTCTGTTCTGCCCCTTCAACTCCCAACCCCCCTCCCTATCCTTCCACCCCCCTCCCCTTTTTGAGCAATGGAGCTGGGAACCAATTTGATTCCCTTTTTCTCCAATGCAGCTGCAAGGCTCAGAGATACTGACATTTTTCCACTCTTATCAGTTTAATTACAGTTACCATGGCAGCAAAGTGCTAGTGCTTGGCAAAGGCCAACAAGAGATTTGCAAGACTGAGTTCAATTTTGATGCAGCTCACATGCAAAATAAAAAAAAAAAAAATAAGAAACATACATACACTCTAACAAAGAATCCCTTACGGAGTTTATGCTCCAGCCTTTTGTGGTTGTGTCTTTGCAGCCACACAGGGATGGTTTGCAAAGAATGTAGCAGTATTTGTTGCACCTAGCAAGATTAATTGGTTTAAGCAGCAGTCTCTCAAAGCAGTTACAACAATAATATTTCGGATCTTTCAGAAAGGCACAAAAACAGCGGAAGAGCAGGAAGGCTTTTGAGCAGCCAAGAGTGCAGAGCGCCGGCAAAGTGCATCTATGATAGATCGTAACCTTACCAAAACTTTTCTCCTTTTTCTGCATGAGTTGAGTTAGGCGTGCCTAAGTTGCAGCAGTTTCGCATTGAGCACCAAGCCCAAAGGTAGTAGTAGAAGGGATTCTCCTTGATTTGGCTCAAGTGTGGACCTGGTGCGCAGCCTGCACCGACCAGGAAGGACTCACTATTGTGAAGCCACTTTGGGAGCGGGTCGGAGTGGAGGCAGGGGTGGGGGAAGGGATGAGGGCGGCCAGACAAGACACGGTGCACACACGGAGCCCCTCGTAGTGTGGCTGTGTGCAAAATGATGGCGAATGACAAAGCCACATGCTTCCCTAACTCTGCCCATAATCCTAAAATCCCAGCGGCCCTTTTTAGCTTCCTGGTAACAAATGGATTTGATTAAACTGTCACATGCAGCGTTAGCATAGCATATCATGTTCAATATGAAAAAGATCATAAATCTGACTTGTATTTCATAACAGCAATCTGAGTAGCCCCTGTAAAAAATGTGCTGCATCAGTTTGAATCTCCACCTATAAGGACATAAGCACCTCTTTCCACGGAACCTCTCCCCTCTGGCCACTTCTCGCCTAATCCCCCTCTCCCCGCCCCCTACAACATAGTCACTTTTTCATCCCCAAGGAACGATATTTTGTTATTATGGCTGTATGGGGAGAAGCAGAAGTGTCAACAACAACGAAGAGGTTGTAATTTCAACTCTTTTTTTTTCTTTTTTTCTTTTTGTGGGGGGTGGTTCATATAAATTTCAGCAAGTAGAAGAAGGGGTCCCAGTACACACCTAGGATTGAAGCCCCTTCCTAAGAGCTGCAAGCAAACATTTTCCAATTGCAAACTCTCCCCGTCCCTCTCTCCCAGGGAGTCAGGGGTGTGGAAATGCTGCAGTTCATGGTGAACTTTGACTATTATCCACTCGAGTCGTACTTAAGACGTTCCGCGCCGCAGCCGCGCTCTCCCTCCTTCCATCAACATCTTCCGCCTGCATCTATTTCATGTCTCATCATAAAAATAATGAAGCCTCACATGATTTAAACAAAACCGTCTCAGTAGAGCTGCAGCCCGAGTGAAAGTTGCAGTGCGGAGCTGGGTTGCAGCTCCAGTTTATGCCTCATTAGGAGAGGCTGGGAAAGAAAAAAAAAAAATACCCACATCCGCACACGCACGCGCGCACCCGCAGACACACACACCACAAATAAGCCGACGCGTGTGTACACAGTTGCTGCACTTACCTTCTCAATTAAGCGATACAGGGGGAGGCCGTTCAGTAAGCACAGTGGCTGCTTTGTAGCGCTTCTCCTTGGGAAAGGTCAAAAAGAAGCATTGTTTGAAAAAAAAAGAGGGGGGAGGGAATCTCTATTTTTTAAGTTTAAAATAATGAGGTCCTCAAGGATCCGCCAAGTAATGGTGTTGACCGCATCTGAGCCACAGGTGTTCTCCTTTTAGGCAACTGCAGTCCAAGGCTGTCTCTCTCCGTCCGGGCTCAAGACAACTTACCCCAGCAGCGTGCGAGGAGCCGAGCTGAAGAAGCCCCGGCTCTCAGCAGCAAAATGCAATCCCTTCCCAGCCAGGCATAATACAGCCAAAGAAAAGGTCACTCAGTTATTACTGAGCCGGCGGAGCCCAGGCAGCGCTTGTCAAGACCACAGAGAAGCAGCTCCCTTCCGATTTAAGACTATTTACCTCTCGCCCCCACCCCTCCCCTCTTCTCTCCTTTCCTTCTCTCCCTCCCTCTCTCGCTGGCTCCCTCGCTCGCTCTGCTCTCGTGTGCCTGTTCTGCAGCTCAGTCAAGTACAGCCGCCCTCGGAAAGTGCAAAGCAGCCACGAGACAGATCGGGCTTTGTTGCTAATTTCCCAGGGTGAAAATTTACAAGCCTGCGAGTGCAGTCAGCACAACCGCATGCATATGCTACTCACAAACGCTGGGGACGACCCCGAACACAAAATGTGACCTCTGCAGGAGTCGATTCAGGAAGGACCCTACCTCCTGGTCCAGTCCAAAAGAACTTCTGAGAAAGAACTCCGGAGGAAAAGGGTAGGGTTCCTAAAATAAGCTGGGCATTTTGGAATAGCTGGCCACATTTAAAGCAAATTGCCCTCTAAAGCCATTTCTGAAGCTACCAATTATGGAAATTAAAATAAAAGCCAGGCAATCAACCTGCTACCAGGATACCCTGGAAGAGCACACACCCCTCCCTTTTAAGAAATGTATGAGGTGGGGGGTGTCTACAGTTGCCTGGTCACTGACTTCCATTCAGGAACTCTCTGAAGTACCTGCTGCTCCACAACTCTGCCACACAAGCCCCATCCAGTGAGTGACACCTACTCCCCTTCCTCCCTTCCTCCAGTGGCTCAAGAACCAAACTGAACTATTCCCCATTAGCCAATGCTGAACCCCATCAGTACCACTGAAACACATTTTCTGCAA